>NC_051850.1:146814759-148077636 GCF_905115235.1 Hermetia illucens
ACCGTTTAATATCGCTTTCGGACACAGTCTGCCAATGATGCGCACCAAGGCTGCCGGCTGATCAGCGAAATATATGCGTCCCGAAAGCTTGCTACAGGTTTCTATTCAAGGCGTGATTTGATAAATAATGTACGCTCTTCTCTTTCATGGTTTGTTCTGTTTACAGCATTTAAAACTGCTACGCAACCTGAAGGTTGGCAGCCCGCGGCAATATTTGACGGCAGCTGAGGGACAATATCTGACTTAAAATTCATTTATTAAGGTGGTCATACACGATCAGACAAGCCTATCAGTTATGCCTGAATAGTCCACCCGGTCGCCCCTGGCAAGACGGACGGTACCATCAGTTCAACTCTGGCCGTGAACGGCGTTGAGACCTAAAGTTGAAATATGTTTGTGTGTGAGCATTTAAAAAAGAAATATCAGTCGATCGGGTGCCTCAAACCACACACCTGCCGGTTTCCGGCAGACTGGATGGCCGAGTTTGTTTTCAATCGATCACCGGCCGCCTGAAGTCTAAACTGACGGGCCAGTCGGATTCCACACACGTTCCGGCCGTCGGTGAACTGCGAATTGTTCAGGCGTAACTGACATGCCAGCTTGATACTATGTGGCCAGCATTAGGTGTAATTTGTTTATTCACGGTTTGCAACATAAAATTTTGTTCTACCACCCCAATTATGTCCATGCCGATCCGCCTTTGGAAGTACAAAGCACCATCAGTTGATGATGACAACAGCTCTAAATCACTTTCTTTGAATTGAATCTCTAAGGAAGACATCGCACACGCAATTCAGTTTACTCTCCGCGATGCAACACTCCAGTGCAAAAGTGGATTCAAACAACAAACGATTTTGGACGACAGAGTACAATAGAATAACATGATCGCTGTGTCTTAATGATCAAATCCACAATACGAATACGTCTATTAGTTGTATATTAAACGACTTTTATTTTAACTGAAACACTTTCATTATCTTTACATTGTTTTTCGGCAAATTATTAAAGTTTGAAACACGCTGACTCCGAAGTAATTGCATTGTAAATGAATGTATTGTTGACAGGCTTATATTGCTCGGTAATTATTTTTATTATTTCGTGTGCAGCACAACCGCCTATTCGAAGAGGAAAACACCATTAAGCAACTGCATACATTTAACAAATGTAAAAGCATCACTCACCTACAAAAGCAGATACACTATGAATCTCAGCACCACCGAACCGGCAGATTTCATGAACCAAGTCATCACTCAATGTTTCCGCGATTCCCCATTCTGACAGAATTTTACTTGCAACACTTTTCAGTTTTGCAGTATCCGTCTCAACATTACATTCACCCGGAGTATGGCCAAGTTCAGTTTGGAAACGTTCAAATGCCCGCAGAGCTACGTAGTGTTCAATTAAACTGCCAGGACTGCGAAGTTCTTGAGCTATAGATGTGCGCCAATGAATGAATATGAATCTATATGTTTACAAACTGCTTACCAATGTGTACTGATTTGTATGACTTCTCATATTCATCTGAAATTTTTGTTCCCCGAAAAACAGCCAAACCTGAAACTTCTCTACAGAAAAGATGAACGTCCTCCTCCTGAATCAGATCTTCTTCTAATCCTAGACTTCTGAGTAGCTGTTGTGTTCTACGGAAAATATTGTCGGCATCTTGCATAGCTTGTTGCCGGTAAACGTTTTGTAAATTGATGTAAGATTCTGTGTCCGCAGTCATATCTGGCAACACGCCTGCAAGTGGCAAATAGCCGTTGTTCTCGCTTTGAATGAAGTCTCGAACAGCACGGACGATGATCCAAAAAGGATTACACTGTGGAAACGAATATCAATTGAAAATAACTGCTTATAAAATAAGGTAGTATATACATTTTTGTTCAATTCATTGCATGATTTATCATCAAATATATTTTGAAGGGCAGTTGGTGGTTTTCCGCCTCCAAAACTCGAATTCACAGCACGAATTGCTTCTTCGTAATTCTCTTCGTCCGCGGTCATTCCTATAAAAATAAGAATGAATTCCAATCAACAATTTCACAGCCTTTATTTTGCCTTTCACGTTAGTGTACGAGTCTATTGTAATGTTCCATAGTCATAAAATTACCTTCCCGTATCATAATTCTTAGTTCTTCCTTATCTTGGTAAGTTCTAGGAAACTTTCCATTATGCTTCTCTATCCATTTTTGTAAGTATTTATATAATACAACTAGCCATGGTACTTTCGGAGTTAAATTAGTTGCCTGCAGGTAAGCGGGTATTACTTTTTCATATTTTGCAATTCACTGATATAAAACTTACATCCAAATGTTGCTTCAATGTTGGGAATGGATTTTCAAGTCTTAAGTCGCTTTGCCTACTATCAGGATGTGATTCAACAATTCTGTGTTCCTTGATTTGGAGGCGAATCGAACCAAACATACCCAGTGACCGGCAATAGAAAAAGGGCACTTGTCGCTCCCATAGCAGTTTCGAGAGAGCAATTAATGTTTTTTCCGAAAGAGAGGTAGCCACGACAATTTTGAAAGTCGTAAAAAAATCAGGTCGACTTTCGAGAAGTGATTCAACACTCTCGTCTACATAGTCGCCACGCACATCCGGGTTTAGTTCCTGTAGTAGCTCCTTACAGCATTTTGCCTTAGATTGACCAATCGATTGAGTGTCTAAGAAAAAACTACAAAAATTCGTGAATTAGATCTATAAAATTTTGTATTGATTGGTAAATTCCACAAGGTGAAACTTGAAAAGTAGATTGAATCGAATTTGTCAATTATTTGAGCCAAGATTTCTTTTATGTTTAGAATTGAAATGCATACCCTACTAACTTTAATTATATGCGAATAAAATAGAAAACATTTTAACCAAAAAGCAAAAACCGTCTCATTATTTCAAATAACTTAATCACTAGAAACATCGCAAAATTACACTTCGACAACTCTAATTAACTCATTATTTTATACGTATAAAATTGAAGGGCTGAAGATGGATTTTTTTCAGGTACATTTTGTTGCGTAGTCAATTCTGTTGATCGTTATGATTTTGGGAAATCGTGATGCGCCATTACCGCAACAAAATACTAGAAGTGCAGTGTTGTACCAAAAGCCATTCTACCTGTGTTAAGGAAGCAGAAGCTGTTGTAAATGACTGAAACCCTTCCAACGATCGTTGCAGACTGGGACTGGGAAGGAATATTTCACCACGATACTCAATCTTAAAACGCTCAGGGGTCTCAATGCAGAATTGTTCCTGGGACCCTCGCAATTACTGCAGAGATGCTACTTTTACTCAAAAGGAAATCCTTGAGATCTGCGAACTTCCCAAGGGAGTGAAAAAGGGGGATATCCGTTAAGATACCGAAAAAGGGCGTCCGTCTTAGATATGATAGTAAGAGGCCTGAAACAAACTCAAAAGAGTTTCGTCGGTTTATGGACCAGATATCCGTGGATCTCTTCATGAGAAAGCAGTAGCGACAGTCGATAGTTCACACTTTGAGAAAGGATGCCAATTCTATTCCGTATGATGCCATACAATGGAGGTGTAATGTGACGCGGTATACCACACACAAGGGTTCACATCAATAATATTAAAAGAATGCCGTCGTCCTTCACAGAGGATGAAATTCTCAATGATGCAATTGCTCTTATATCAGGAGGAAAGAAAAATCCGCTCAAATTGTAGCAACCGGGCGAAATTCGATGAATTTATACCTTTAACGTTCGAAGGGACTGAACGATCAAACAACATTATTTTCGACTGCACCAAAATATACATAAATAAGTTAATGTTTATCGAAATGAAAACAATAGAGTAGGGTGGGAGGATGGGACACATTGGAAAATTAGCCAAATGCTTAGACTTTGCGAACAAAGGAAAATGCAACGGGCTTTGCTCAAAGAAGAAATCTTTATTGTGTAATAGCAAAGCATAAGCAGAGGACTAGGCTGTCATACGGAAGGTCGCGGTTCAAATCTTACTGCTGGCAGTGGGATTTGTATCGTGACTTGAGGTCGGATACCAGCCGACTCAGCTGTGAATGAGTACCTGAGACAAATCAGGGTAATAATCTCGGGCGAGCGCATTGCTGGCCACATTGCCTCCTATAGAGTATCCTGTAGTGTACCGATACACAACAATTGCGCCAACCATTATTATTCAAACGTAAATTGCCAAGGACAAACACATCCGAATTTTAAGCATTAAGAGCATCATGCTGGGCAATGTGAACAAAACATAGGGTAGGGATTGCCAGTGTAATCCTTGCATTAGTGGAGGAACTGCAGACTAACTCCTGCCTCTTAGAATATTGTCTTGTTTTTCCACCCTACCAACATCCCCCTACTCACATCCAAACGAATATTGAATTGTCCTGCACAACAAAATCCTCGAAACATAAGTGGAAACTACACACATAACAGCGATAATACCACTTTTGACAAACACAAAACTACTACATATACAAGGAATTAGCCATAAAGGGCAAACTGCCTATACGACCGAGTGACAGCTGGAATAATATGCCCAGAGCCTAGCTTTTTCTCATCTTCACGTAAGGTCATCGTAAGCCGGACCAGGGAAATTAGCTCTCTCTGATGTACTCATACCGAGACATCATGGGACAACTAAAAACACAACAAAAATAGCAGGTAGTTTTTTTAGGCAACACATCAAACAAATTCTGAAGAATAGTTGCTTGATTGGATAAACAATTTTTGATAAAAAAGACAAATACCATATTTCGGGAACCTTCTTCTGTATCCTCTGAAGGAGCTACTCTTTAGAATCTGTTTAATTTTATGATAACCTTAATTTTGTTGTTGTTCACCTGCTTTTGCAAAAGTATAACCATTTGGCCTAGGCCATAACAGCAAGCAGATGTCATCGAGGTAGTCGAGGTATTTGAGGAAAGATGTCATGCTCCATTGAAGCCCTCCGCGTTCCCCGGAAATAGTTGCATGAAAACGTCATGACGAGAAAGTGGAGCAAAAATCTAAATCCGGAGGATTTTGATGTTGTCGGTGCAGGGGAATTCAGAGCGGAAACCAGCCAGTCTTTTCTGGGATATTTTTTCAAGTATTTTTTGATGCACTCCAGGATAATTTTCGCTACTATCTTGGTGGTAGGAGGTTTCCTTTTTTCGGACGATCATCCTTTTCTTCCACTCACTGGGAAAGGTCCTCCTCCAGATAAGCGGAAGCAGCAACTTAACAGAAACGGTAGATGTGGCAAGGAACAGTTCAGTGGGAGACCGTCAAGGCTGATTCGCTTCAGCGCATTGATGGACGAGTCGATTTCACTTTTTGTTTGAAGAAGCAGCAACATCCATATTTACCAGATGTGTGAATTGATAGACCGGTAGCTTCCTCCAAACTACAATTTTTATTTTTCAATGTAGATATATATTTCGGGAGCAACTTACCCCCTTCTCAGTATAAAGCTACTAAAAACAATTGCGATTATACGGTTCTTTTATACTTAATCACTAATTGCATAAATTACTATTAGAAAATTTTTTTTTTAAATATTAACCCAATTACTTGTTAATTAGCACGACGAGTCTTATTAATTTTGGAGGGCAGTTACCTGAATCTGTGTTTAATAACCGCGTCGCGTCTTCTCCCAAAATTTCTAGACTTTCCCAAGGGTCCAAGGTTGTGGTTCGATTTATATAACGCAAAACTCAAGATTTTCCCGTTGGATGGTATGGGCTTCTTGGACTATGTTCGCTGCCACTGATGATTTTATGCACGACTTTTGTTTCCGAACACTACCTACCGCTTCCTTGATGTGTTCATTAAATCTAATCGTTATCACGCGTCCTATGTATATTTTATTACAGGCGCTGCACGTTATTCGGTAGATCCCACTTTTTCCCCCCGCTGCCAAAGGATCCTTGACGCTTCCCAGTAAATTCCGCAAGGTGAATGATCGATTCGAACCTACAACTTTCAGTTGAAATTTTTTATCAAATTCCTGATGTTGTTAAATAGGTAGGAATGCGAGATACTTATCCGTCTGGTAGTTGCCTGATTCTGCTGCGAAAATAGTGTTGTATAGACATGCCTGTTGTGTTGCTTGATTTTCCTTCTGATCAGTTTCTCAATAGTCTGAGGATTATACCCATTCTTAATAGCTGCTAGTATCGTTCTCTGCGTTGCTGTAGGTTTACGGTATGTCTCGAACTTAAGCTTCCCGCTAGAGTTGACGATATTTAGATCTAGGAAGGATAGAGCCCCATCCTTATCTACCTTTTGTGTAAACTCGATTTTATGATGAATCTTGTTTATAGAGGAGATGACCATGTCGATATCGTCTCTTCTAATAATCGCAAATACGTCGTCTACATACCTAAACCATACTTTAGGCATTATTCCCCTCGATTCAATTTCTTCTTCGATTGATGACATGAACCTTTCAGTGAGTAATGGCGAGAGGGGGTTCCCCATAGCTACTCCCGAAGAAGTAGTTTTGTAGAATCTATCCCGAAACGTAAAATAGTTTTCGTTCATGCAGAGCCTGGCAAGGTTTGCATAGATACGAACTTTTCTTCTCCATTCCGGGCTAGAATCAAACTGGCTCAGCCATCTCTCCAGTTCGAAGATTGACTCTTTCACTGACGAGTTGGGAAACAATGCCTTCATATCGAACGACACCATCACCTCGTCGTCACCCATCCTCTCAATGCGTTGCAGGTTCTATATTAGTTCATGTGAGCTACCAACTGAACTCTTATTATTCGTCGTCCCAAGGGTCTGGCACTCATTGATCAACAACTTGGCGATGTTGTACGTTGGCGAGTTTGAGTCCGCAATGATTTCTCGCTTCTCGTCCCCTTCCTTGTACATTTTCTGTTGACATCTGATTCTTGGAAGCGCAGGAGTCGCCCAATATTCGGGAATACCACACAAACTTCCTTCAACGCTCGATCGACCCTTTTGATAGATTCGGGCAGCGGGTTGTTCCGCAATTCGAAAAAGATTCCACTCTCCGGTTTCCGAAAAACAGCCTGGTCATACTTAGCTTTTCCATAACGACGACGTTGTTCCCCTTGTCCGCCTTGAGAAAGTATAGCGGTTTATCACGAGGTTCGCGTATTGTTTTTACGCGTTATTCTGAATGATTTTACTTATACCCGAACGAATTTCATCCTTAGAGTTATTATCAAAGAATTTTATACCTGCCTCGATATTAACCACGGTTTCGTCGACAACCTTATTGGTGGTAACGCGAACGCAAGACCGTTGTTTAGCAAATTCAATTCGTTATCAGTCAGTTCAATATTCGTTTTGTTTATTACGCACTTATCAATATTACTATTTACCTGCGGACTCGATTCGTTTTTTAGGGTGGAACATTTTTTATTTAGAACGCGGCGTCTCTTTATAATTTCACACTCAAAACCCCGGTGTAGTTTCGCGGTTAGTTGCTCGATTGGCGGGCCCGATTCTGCGGCTTCTGTCTAATCTCGGGCGATCTATGAGGACGTGACTGGTTGGGAAAAGCTTATCAGTATTCTCTGGCGAGTATTTCACGATGATAGTTCCACGCGAGTGCAAACTCTTCCTCCTCGAAGAGGAAGACAAGCAGATTAGCCGAGGCGTACTTCGAGTGCTGCAGATTTATCTGCGTTACCCTCAGCATGAACTGCTTGCGTGCGGGGTTCATCAGTCCCTGTCGGACCGTCGATCCTCATCTCCTCCAACAGCTCGTTGGCGGCATCGATTGGATCTAGGTCGTCGTTCGGTTTTGCTGAGCGGAACACTTTTACCTTTGCATTCCTGACTCCGAACCACACTTTAGAGTCGACCTTTTGCAGTGCCTCCAGACACTCTTCGTTTATACGTAGTAAAGGTTGACTGTTTGTCTTCTTCCTCCTTGATAACAACCCAGTCCTCCATAGGAATCCCGCGGTTTTGAAGGCGCAGGATTTGGACGAGCTTGTCTTCGGCAACCAGATGCCAGCGGCCGTTCTCCTGGGAATCTCGTTGTAAGGGATGACCTTGAGCTTTACGCCCTCCCAGGCGTCGCTGATCTTAGCGACACATGAACCGAGAAAGTCCCTAGAGAACTGGTCCATGCAAGCTATAACGTGGAACCCACGGACCACCTGAGAGGAATCAAAGAAGGGGATGAGTCCCGCGTGTTTGCCTTCGGTGTCCAGGAAATGCTCAAAGACCATACCCGACAGCCTGGCCCCAACACTGATCCACACCTCCGGCGCTAGTTTGCCGCTAGCAGAATTACCATCCGCCAGAGACACACATAAGTGGCTCCTGGCCACGTCACTGAAGGGCTTCGCAGTTCATGGTCGGTCGGCTGACGGTTGCTGCGCAATTTTCTTTGGATGTTGCTTAGCGTCTGAGCTCTTGCCCACTCTGCTCCGCTTCTTATCTTGCTGATCGCAGGAACCCTCCTTCTTGCTTGTATCGAAAGTCTTCAATGGTGTTTAATAATCTCATTCTAGGCCAGAATTTCGCAGCAATATCCTGTCTGATGCCCACTTCCAGGACATTAATCCCGCCTTGTGGATGCAGTAAATGTTAATATCTCAACGGATTCACGCAACAGGGTGATGAGAATGCTCCCCTGACTCCAAACATCTTACCTGGAAGATCCAGCCTATACTATTGAGATCCGTTTAAGTTGCAACAAGCGCTGCAGGAAACGCCGAGACTGTCGTCGGGAAGTATCAGACCGTCTACGAAACATAAGGCAATTGGAGAATAGCAGGTTGCAAGTCCACAAATCTCGATACTTTTAAGCCACTTTTTATAACAATCAGTGCACACCTTGAATAAGTGCAAAACTAACAACTCACAGGGAAAATTAGGTGGTGTACTAAGCAAATTGGGAATAGGATCGGTCTCTGAAAAGCAAATAGAAACTGCAAACAAAACCGACAATGTCAACGAGAAAATTGGACAACAAATTACTGTTCGCGCCTCAAACTAAGTAACAATACAGCAAACTGGAAAAAACAATGCCCTTCCTGGGGTAATACGATTCCCTCTTGAAGATTTTACGATCAGGTCAAATAACGGTCAAACATCTTAGATCCTATGCCAAAAGGACTTACACTTTTTAAGTTCAGCACTGAAAAGCTACACTAAAGTATTGCATATGAAGAACTTACTCAGACCCCACATCCTCCTCGGTAACTATTCTCCCATCTACTATGGTAAACCCACCAATACCAGGCAGGACGACACCTTTCAGTATTTCAGAACCTAGGGCAGAAGCATTTATCAGACATACGTTGGCCGTTTCCAACAACCGCTGACCGTGCTCACCCCACAGGCTGCAAGAAGTTCAAACTAATTACAATCATCTGTCATCGCATAATTTTCTTTTAGGGACAATTACCGAATTTGTCGATCATATTTCTTATCCTTTTCCGAGAGCTCAGGCGACTTTGGTGATGGAGACGACATCTTAAATGAGGATTTGCTATAACCCGCCAATAGGAACACTTACACCAATTAGCGGCAAAAATAATAACAAACCTCCAACTGCTCCAACTATTGAGTTTTTAATTGGTTCTGCTTCTTCTTGGATTTTACACCGGCAGCAAGTGGTTGTCACCCATTATGAATGGATGAATTACGTTAATTGTGTTGGGAATGCTGTGGACGATACGCGGAAATACGCTTAATATTGATGTCATTAGACTTATGCGATAATTTACGATCAAATAAGTGAAATGCCCATAGAAATTGTCTTATTTTCATAAAAATAATTGCCGAAATTGGGGACCTCGCAAGAAGTCGTTCAATTCCGCTTCCCCTCATATGTTGATCTAGTACTACAATAACAATAAAGTGTTGGTGTTTTCCTTCCAATAAGTGGGATTTTTGTTGCCTGCATTCGTGTGACAAGACGTCGCTGCTATATTTGGGGAATCTATAAAATTGATTTTACATTTTTGTGGGTTGCACGAAAGTCAGTTGAACATCTTCAGTGAGTAGAAACGTTTTAAGCAGCGGTAAAATATTAAGAGTTTAATGCAAATGTAATCTTGAGCGTATACAAGTGGAAAAATGTCGTCTCGAGTTCTAAAAAAGTTGCACGGCGACAAAGATCTGGAGTTAAAAGAGGCCGAAGAACAGCTGTCGGATGTTGATCAGGATTTAGGAGCTGGTTCGAAGAAAAAGCAACTAAATTTGAATCGCTATGACTTGGTAGGTATTCGATGCGTCGGAATTTCGATTGCGGAATTTTCCGGCACGAGTGGAAAGTTTGCATTAATCAATGACATTAATGTCACTCGGAGAGGACTAACAAAAACAAACTTTTTTTCCGTCGCCAGCTTAATCAGCAAAGTCCTTCGGAGAGTGAGGTAAAGGAGGACGATAATGAAACCGAACACGCCTCGGCCGCAAGCAATGCTTCCATGTCGAATTTGTCGAAAAAAAAGAAGAAAAAGCGAAAGAAGCGTGGCACGAAGCACTCGAATCAAATCAGCAGTGAAGATAATGAGGTAAGGCTTACTGATAAGTTTTCAAATCTTTACGAATTAAATAGTGACTACCGGTTGCCAAATGGTCTGCGAGGCGGTTTTGACCAGTGATAAAATAATATGGAAATGGACAAATTTGAGTGATCTTATTCAACGTATAACAACCGTTCTTCTGTCTGTTTAGGATTTGCTTAAATGAAATCTTTAGTTCACTTTTAGTTTCTTTTCAGTTATTAAAATTATAACTTCCCTAATTACAATAAATTCTTATTCATGGAGAACATGTATTTTAGGAGCAGCTTCAAACTTAAACAGGCACTTAGGGTGCTTTCTCTCTTTATAGGTTACTCCAGATTGTTAATGTCCACACTGTTTTTCCTCTACTGCATGCACCGCTACTGATAATCGTTTATGGTTAGATATCCCTTTTAGATATTCCTTAACTCTCGTGGTGAGCTGCTTCGTTTATTCGATATAGATTTTCTTCGCAATAATTGCACTGCTTAATTTGGCTGCTATCAATGGTTCTTTTTCGCTCGTTGATTTTTGAGTAAGAATCAATTATTTGAGTATTTCAAGTGTGATATAAGTCAAAAAAGCCTTATGATAATAGCAAACTTTACGTCTCACGTCTTCGTCAATTAATCATTCAATTACTTGACGTTCGTAGCCATTATACAAGTGACTCCTGCCTGGGTTATGTATAATTTTTCTTTTTGGAATTCGTCGCCAACGGACTCTCGATCAATCTGCCATTCATACATCAGGTTTGGGTAGGTGTTATTGAAATCATCCTTTGTGTTGCGGTTGGTTTCCCATATACAGTTAGTTGCGAAACTGTCCCAACCAATAGGTATATTGCTTTGGCACGCTATATAACTCTTATTTTGCCTAGTATGGATTAGGACTGCCATGACGTTGTAGGTCACTAATGGCACAATAATAACCAGGTATGATTTCAAAATCATTCTTGGGGATTTTAACACGTTCACTGCGGCGAACAACACGGTGACGTCAGCCGTCTTTTGTTCTCCACTGCGGCGAACGACACGGTGACGTCCAGATCATATTTACTTTACCCAAGGCCCCTGCCTTGCAAGCCCTCTAAAAGGTTTAGTTCTTTCCTCTCTAGGCTCCGAGGCTCCGAGAAGGATCAATTGACCACGTTCTTTCTTTGAACTCCTTTTGTCGGCTTCCTAAAAGGGTTGAACAAGTTTTCCTTCACATTTCTAAATAATAACTTGGTTCAGTAACTGTACGTTGTGGAATTAGATACTTAAAAAAATCAAGTGTTGCGGGTTTGGCCGCATAATACTGTTCTCCGGGGCGGCGGACGACAGGGTAACGTTCATTAATTTATTCATTTCATTCATTCATTCGAACATTTTAAGATAAATGTAAAACAATGTCATTTCAATTCTAAAGAAGGTTTATTCGCAAAAAATTGGTTAGGCGGATGAAAAAGTTAATTTGCTTTGAATCCGCAGTGAACGTGTTAACAGTCAATTAGGGACGTAGCCCGGATTCAAGCGATACATTGGCTTCCATAACTTACATAAGGATACAAATGATAACGAATTGCGGATTATTCAATTAGCAGTATCTTACGAAATGATTGTTGGAAGTACCTGGTTTACGCGGAAAGCGGTCCACAAACAAATGTTGATCTCTCCAGACAGGATCATTTTCAACCAAATTGACGACCCGTTGATTGAACGACGGGACTTCTTAGCCTTTTTGGATGTCAGAACATATAGGGAGGGCGGGGGGGGGGGATCATTATCTCGTTGGCAATCTATCTCCGGTCTCGAATAACAACACCACCTAGAATCCCTTCTGACAATCGGTGAGAGTTAATACTAAAGTCATTCACAGCACAGCCCTCCGTATTACCTATAAGGGGGAAATGGATGCCGCAATAACTGCAGTCAACAGAGATCGTGAAAATAAAGCATCAACAAATAATAATAATAATAATCGGTGGCGCAACAATCCATATTGGATCAGGGCCTTGAAGTGTGTTAGAGCATTTCATTCAAGACCGTAACGGTACACTACAGTACACTGTAGAAGGCAATGTGGTCAGCATTGCGCTCGTCCGAGAATCTTACCCTGATTTGACTCAGGTACTCATTCACAGCTGAGTCGACTGGTATCCGACGTCAAGTCACGATACATATCCCACTGCAACCAGCGAGATTTGAATCGCGGCCTTCCGTATTAACAAATGATCTTCATAATCACCTGAAGAACGTTATCATTGATACGGTTACAAACATACTTGGCCCCAGTCGCAAGAAAGTCGGAACGGCTTGTTCGACGATGAATATAAGCTAGCAATGGAATGAGAGAATGCTGCATACCGGGTAATGTTGCATTCTCTAAGAACGCGGTCACGCGCAGAGACTTATGATGAGCTCCGTCGAGCGGAGAAGCGACTTCACAAACGAAAAAAGGAAGCCTGGGCGAATAGGTCCTTGAGCTTGGAAAGTACAGGGAGCAAACGCATCCAGCACGGATGTTTTACCATCAAGTCAACAGGATGAAGCCTTATACACCTCGATGCTCATCCTGCCGCGACAAAGAGGGGATTTCCGACAGAATGGGCATATTGGAGCGATGGGTTGAGTACTTTGATGAACAACTGAAAAACCAGAACATCGGCGAGTTGGAGGTCCCGCCAACTGAAGACCACCAAGTGTAGAAGAAATAGTCCGTGCAATTAATTGGTTAACTATGGAGGCAACCAATTATACCAACCGGTTCATCAACTGATCCTCAAGGTTTGGGCAACGAGGCATTATCTGTCCCATACATAAGAAGGGAGATATCACACAGTGTAGCAATTATAGAGGTATCACATTGCTGAGTACCATCTATAAGATATTCTCCGCTTTCTTGCTAGGTCGGATAGCCTCATATGCCCAGAACATCATTGGCCCATACCAAAGAGGCTTCACTCCAGGCAAATTAGCAACAGATCAGATGTTCTCTCTGCGCCAAGCGATGGAAAAACTGGAAATCAGTTGCATCATCTTTTCGTCGATTTTAAAGCCGCCTATGACAGCATAGCCAGGGTAAAACTGTACACGGGAGAGAATTCGGCATCCCCAGGAAATTGATAAGATTGATTAGCCTGACCCTGACCAATGTGCGAGGCCAGATAAAAGCAACAGGATCACTCTCGAGACCATTCAACACCAACCACGGTCTCGGACAAGGGGATGCCCTATCATGCGTCCTCTTTAACCCTGACCTTGGAAAACAGTGATCCATGATGCTAAAGTAAATGCGAGAGGCACGATCCCCTTTAAGTCCACCCAACTACTGGCCTATGCTGCCTTCATCCAAACCGAGCAGGTGGCGTGAGATCTTGGGCTGCAGATTAATGAAGGTAAAAAGAAATATATGGTGGCAACGTCAGCGCCGAAACCAAAACCGATACAACATCGAATCGCACTGGTCAAACGAAAACAATGAAGATAGGAAACTACAACTTTGAGACCATTGAAAATGTCTCCTATCTAGGGTCGAAAATCACAACCGATTACAGCTATGACGATTAAATCCGCGTACGGTTGTTGGCTGCCAACAGAGCCTATTTCAGTTTATAAAAACTGTTTCGCTCGAAACGTCTCACCATAGGGTCAAAGCTCTTACTGTAGAAGACAGTGATCTCGCCATTCCTCGGAGTCTTGGGTTTTTAGCAAGAAAAAATGCGTACTCTTGGCTGCGTTCGAGAAAAGAATCCTCCGCAGAATAGAAATTGTGGATAAAATCGGTCTCAATAAGTTGCGGTGGGCGGGTCACTTAATCCGTATGGATGAGGATGATCCAGCCCGAAAAGTCTATGAGGGTATATCTATGGTAAAAGAAGAAAACGAGGCAGACCCTGCTTGAGATGGAGCGATGGCGTAGGCCAGGACGCCAGCTTTTAGAGACATCGAATCGGCGATGGAAGAGTGATAACATTCCATTGGGACGATCGGATCAAACGAGTACATTACGGTATATATTAGTGACATAAAACAGCTTACTTCCAAAATTGGAATTATTTTTTTAGTGAAATCAGAATATTTCCGACAATGAAATTTTTTAATAATACCATACCAGATAAGTGAAAAATGCAATTTGGCTGGAAAAATCACAATTGTTAAAAGTAAGCAAAAGCGCAGTGCACAGATCAAGGCAAAAGTTTAAACGAGAGCTGGAAATGAGTGCTGAAGAAAGAACAAGAAAACTGAATTCTATAGGTACTTGAGGAGTGGTCACAGGAGATTTAACTTCGGCTTCAAATACATCAGCACTACTTCGCAAAGATACGGTCAAAATAGTAAGTAATTCTGGTGGGTTCAGAG
The DNA here is from genome assembly GCF_905115235.1 of Hermetia illucens. Classification (NCBI taxonomy): domain Eukaryota; kingdom Metazoa; phylum Arthropoda; class Insecta; order Diptera; family Stratiomyidae; genus Hermetia; species Hermetia illucens. The sequence continues at coordinate 146,829,574 of NC_051850.1, forward strand.
CCATGGAGAAAAAAAGAAGCCTTTACTGTCGAAGAACAATATAAGAGCTAGCATAGAGTTTGTCAAGAAGTGAGCTACACAGCACAGACCATAACTCGATAGAACATTTTTCGCCATACTTAAAAAGGGTTCTGCAAAATAATTGTTTGATCATCATCATCTGTTGAGCTTTTGTATGACGAGGCGATTGGTTGAAGTTGAACAAGCAAAAAGGACTCTGCACTAAATATTAAGGATTTGAAATTTTATTTCATCCAAAACGGTGCAGAACTGGCCTAATACTATTTTATATTTATAAATACGTAACAGAAATGTGAGAAATTTAATTTTTCATTTTCTTTATTTCATGACTGTTATACAAAAAAATAATAATAATAATAATATAAATATTTATATTCCTTTTTTTGTGTTGCGAAAAATACCAATTTATTGGGGCAGTTTTGCATATAATTCATAAAGCTGCCGTTCCAATTCCATATTTTCAGCACCAAAATGCTTCCGGTTACATTCTCTCTTAGCGATAAATGTTATGTTAGGATGGATAGTGACTAAAATTTCGCCAACTTTCCCTTTTTCGACCACCAAAAAATATCGTCTACATACCTGAACCATATCCTCCACATTGTCTCGATCAACGCCACAGATGTTATTGTAAAAGTAGATTGCGACTCCTGTTGTGGTTTTGTAGTATTCACCGTATTCGTTCATACAAACTCAGACGTCTTTAGTATAAAATTTGACTTTCTTTTGGGATTGTGAGGTATTGTCTCTAGTTGGTATACTATATCGCTTGTTCTATGGGTGCATTGGGAAACAGTGGCTTGATATTATTGCATTGTATGTGTCCTACATCTGTTGTTTTCCGATGCGTCCAGTGAAGTTTTCTATGGCGTTGTATGAGTTACTCTGTTTATGACATTCGACGACGACGACCATAAATATGTGAATGAGTTTCAATAGGCGATGGTGTCTCTTGGCTCGTTACTCGTTTTGGGTCTTTGGTTGATATTTGATCCGTGGTAAGGGCGGGTCTAGTATAGTCAGTTTCGAGATGTACTGGAAGACAAAATCTGTTCCTTTCACGGCTCCCTCAACTTGTTTGATTGAGTTCGGTAAGGTGAAAAACTTTGATCTACCTGAAAGTCAGTTTCAGGCAGGATAGGGAATATCTCAAAAATTCGATAATGAAGAAAAGGAGGCTTTCTTCACTACAGTTCTTAACAGGAGCTTAGATCTCCACTCCACCTCTTTCTCATCGATTTCAAGAAGTGGGAAGTGACCACCACTGTTACCCAACAACTCCAAGCCTTAGTCTATACTATCTTGCCTGACACACTTTCAAATGGGGAGTGCCGTTGACGTATGAGCAAGATACCCGTGGACGTATTGATGAAAAGATAGAAAAAGCAGGTCACACATTAAGAAGGGGTGACATTTCCATCATCATGGATGTCTGTATTTGTCCCGCTGTTGCATAGCGTTAAGTGTAATGATACTGAAACTGAAGCACAGTCTCGTTAAAAAATTTGAGTGAAAAACAACAACAAAGAGACTGCGGATGCCCTAAACTTCACTAAGGAACTACTATAATTACATTGCTGGCTATGCTATGCAATGGAATCCACTACTTTAGGATGGTCGAGAAATGGATCAAATCAGAAAAATTTGCGCAGAACAGTGAAGAAAGGGAGCATCTATCTCGGGAAGATCTGATTGCGTATATGTGTGGTTGATGTGTTATACCCCATTTAAGGAAGTCCTGATTGTGAATAGATTTGGTTAGCGTGCTATGCCTCATTTTATGATCTGTATGTCGCGTAGTACGAGTCCGGTCTGATTACACTAGATGGTAATGGAAAGATGACATTTTCTTCTAAAAGTATAAAAAAATCCTTAGTTAGTTTTATGATTGGTCGATTCAGCTTAAACGCGTCAAAACTGGATACCAAAATGAACAAATACGCTATATGTATTTTAGAGCATTTTTTTTTATAAAGGTCAAAAGCAAGTCAATCGGATAATAGGTTTATGGTCCTGATACTGTAACAGTCGGATACGTCCAAATTTGCCGATTTCGATCCGGTAATTTGGACATGAAAGATACGCGCTGGAAAGCCAATAGTCGAAATTGTTGATGAAATTATGGGAACCGTCGGATTCGACCGTCATGTAAACACTAAATATTGCATTAATAAACATTTGGAAACATTTTAATAAGTTGGACCCAAAAAGAAGCTCGACGGGGTGCTGCGCTAGTTAAGGTTAAAAAATCTCCTGAATTTCCATCTGCAAATCGCTGCTGTACCGCTACAAAATTGACGTTTCTGAAACGGATGGTGATGTGGTGAAAAGTGGATCATTTATCACAGCGTCAAGCAACAAACGTCGTGGTCGAATCGCGGAAGTGGGCGCAAACGGTGAGCAAGCTCTTAGTTCGGATCGTCTAAAGAAAGTAATAACTCGCGAGAAGCTCCGGGAGCTCGATTGGAAAGTTCTTATTTATCATCTTATAGTTCGGACTTACCACCAAGTGATTACTAATTGTTTCTATCCCATTTCGAACGATTTTACCAGTGAAAAATTCACCTCAAAAGAGTTAAGTTCTGTCAATAGGAACCGAAGGCTTCTATGAAAGAGGCATACCATTAAAGCCGTATAGGAGAAATCTGGGCCTATGGTGAAAGTTATACTAATATTATCGCTTTTTTCATTGAAATATCTATTCTCAGCTCCGGAGGAAAATCCTTTCCATCCCCTTCAGGCCTGCTACCATCGTAGAAAAATGATTGATTCCTGGGTTCCTGAGTTATCCTTCAGAAATAGCCTAAATAATTACCCGTCACGTCTGAATGGTCAAAAATCAGCAGGTTTTTGGGTCACTGGAGATGAGAAGCAGGTTCTTTACAAAAAACCGTCAGCAACAAAGACTGCACACCCACTTCGACATCAAGAGCAGAATTTCACTCCCGTAAGGTCTTATTTTTATTTGGTGGGATATTTAAGGCATTAGTCACTTGGAACTGTTACCACGCAACCAAACTTCAACATGGAAAGTATAGTTAGATCATCGGAAGGTGCTCTTGAGGGAAAAACGTCCTACCCTGATGATGAAGATGCTTTAACCGGCCCTGAATAGGGTGTACATACCACATACGTTAAAACTAAGGTTATCGAAGGTGCATTCGTTGAAGGATATAATTATTAGGTTTCATCATTTTTAGCTTCCATTCGTTCTTTTCTCGGTTTCGACTTATTGGACTAGGTAAAAGAATCCGCGAACGTTTCATCCTTTCTGTTGAACGGAACGAATTTGAATTTCGCTTTGAAATTTGGTAATGTATTTCTGACTGCGAGCGCAATGCTGACCACATTGCCTCCTAGTGTACCGTTATGGTCTTGAATGAAGTGCTCTAACACACTTCAAGGCCCTGATCCAACATGGATTGTTGCGCCAACGATTATTATTATTTATTTCTGACTAGCTATACTAAACATTTCCAAGAGCATTTTTTAAGCATTTGCTTAATTGAGAGAATCTCGTCAGCCGTTTTTCTCGTTTAAAGTCTTTCTGGTATTCGCCGTCTATTTGTTTTTTAAATAAAAAGCTGCAGCCTTCTTTCGATGGTTTTTGGCCTTGCACAAGAAGAATATTGTTCTATAGTTTTCACTTTGTCATCTTTTTATGAAAATGGCATATCAGAGTTTTGCGCCAATCTTCCGGCATAGATCCGTTGGTTCAGATTTTGTTTAAAGCTCATGAAACTACAATGTCGCAGCTGTACTTCTTGATCTTAGTGGTTCTACAGGCATCAAGTTCAAACTTGATGCCTTGTTATTTAGAAGGGGTTTTAAAGCATATTTGCTTTTTTCGATGGTGGGTGCTTTCTGCTACTTCGAAATGTGTAGATTTGTTCTTGGTTAGGAACTTGATGTGATTCTTTGGGACAAATGTGGGCCGAAATTATAAGTCTTAAAATCATTGCACAATATGCCGATGTCGCCATTTATATGCTTGCAACTTTTGTTTCTGCAGATACTGTTAATGGTGTTCTAAGTATTTCGTCTTTCAATACTTGCTGGCACCCGTCATAACAGCTTTCATTTCTACCATGGCGGAGTTCTCACCAGATAATTATTTGCATGCCTCTTTAACAGGTGATTTTCTCAAGCTGTGAGATATGATTTTCTAATGTTTTGGCATATTTGGGGATCGTTTCATCATCCTACAACTTTTTAGTATCAAATCTGTCAAGGGTTGACTGGATATTCCCATTATTTGATATTCGACATCGATTTTTCACCCCCAGCGGGCTAGTGGTCGCTGTCGAGAATCACTTTTTCTTATGATTTTCGATGAGATTACGAAGTTTCTGGTGTATGCGAACTTCATTCGCATATTGTTATTTTCGTTGGCTAGGTCATGAAAGCTATGACCCCGTTCTGACTTTCACGTTAAAGTTGCCAAAAACTATAGAAAACTATATATGTTATTTAACAGGGAGCGTACCTCTGATGTTCCCAATCCGTCGTTGTATATCCTAAGCTCTCCGGGACGCAATTTTAAGTTCTGTGTACGGGTTGTTAGCCTGTGCACAGCCCCAGCCAACGTAACTCTATTTTATGACGCAGAGCGCCCGCCATACATTTTCTCTCGTCTGTTGGGGGCAAATTCCACGCATTGTGTTCATGTGCTCAGAATAGGGACATTTACTGCTCTCTGTCGTTTTTTAATAATCTCCAAAAATATTTGAGGGATCTTACTGAACATCTCATATTGCACTCCCTGGAGAGAATATTAGTTACGGCCCATCATTGTTGATAATACATCGAACGTTGTTGATAATACATCGAACGACTTACTTGCAACTGTGTGCTTCTCGTAAACTTTCTACGGTTAATGCGGAAAAATGAAGTTCATTGTTATATAAAACCGCGTTTGATGAAAAAACTCACCATTCATGGCAGCAGATTTTTAGAAAAGTAAAGTTTCTTCACGAAAAAATGTTATTCGATTGTTTCTCTTTTTCAGATAAGCGACAAATTTATCAGTGATTTGGATAAAATTATCGGGAAGCCGTATAAAGCTGTTAGCTTGCCTGATCCAGTATACAAAACACTGCTTTCTGTTGAAACGAAGAACTTGAATCCTCAATTGGAAATGCGTCGTACATTTGGAAAACGAGTTGTAAAGATTGAGTAAGTATTTTTCAGAAAAAAATCGTTTATTTCTATAATGTTATCTGATTGGATTTTTAAAACATTAGACAAAGGCGAGGACGGGGTCAAAAACCAACCCTGAAGTCAACATATCTTGTAAGTACAAAGGATTCTTGGCCACCAGTATCCAAGGACATTATTTACATGAAAATTTCCAATGATCAAGTCGACTCAGCGGACCATGCTAACAGCGTAGTTTGGTTTGCGTTTGAGCATAGCAAATATTATCAGAATGTGCAGAACATGTTTCTGTCGGCGGTGGAGAAAATGGATTCCGATTTTCTTATTCGTATCATAAAGCGATGTCCGTATCATGTTGACTCGTTGATTCAACTAAGCGAACTCTGTATGTTATTTACTGGATTCATTGTTCATTGTAGGGTTTAAATCTACGTGACATTAATTTTAGGCAAGATGACGGAAAATTACGCAATGGCTTCAGAACTTATCGAGCGAGCCATCCTCGTTTTGGAATCATCTCTGCATCCCACTTTCAGTTTGACATCAGGCAATTGTCGAATGGATTATCGACGACAGGAAAATCGGGCATTTTTTATTGTACTTTTCAAGCATGCACAATATTTGGAAGCACGGGCTTGTTGCCGGACTGCATTTGAGATTTCAAAATTAATTTTAAGTTTGGATCCTGACACGGATCCGTTGGCCATGATTCTTGTGATAGACTATTACGCGTTGCGGAGCAAGCAGTATGAATGGTTCAAGAAGTTTTATGAAGAGTGGGAGAGTATAAAGAACTTATCGCAACTGCCCAATATGGCCTATTCATACGCTTTGGCACTATTCCAGTGCAATGAAGGTAAATATTGATTAGAGACTTTTAGGCTTGTGAGGTAGTCTAAATTTTATTGTTTTATGTTCATAGATCTTGAAAAGGCAGATGCTGCCCTTCAATACGCTTTGTTGATGTTCCCGGGAGTATTGAGGCCTCTTCTCGAAGAAATGTCTGTACAAACCGATAGACGAGCTTCTACGCACAGTTATTTCCAGACAGGTATCTCCGGAGCCCAATCGCCAGCCCTAGAGCAACTAGTTTCGTTATATATTTGCCGGGCTAAAGTTATGTGGCGTGATCAGGAGATACTTCCCTGGCTCGAGAAGAACGTGAACATTGTTTTGGATCAGGTTGACCAGAAAAGCGACATCGTAAACGAATACAATGTCAAACGATCACAAAGGTGTGTAGCTTGTAGCAATGGAAAAGTACACTGAATTAATGTTTCTCGTTTCAGATATGTTAACCCGCCTCGCGCAATTTTACGACATGTAGTCTTGTCAGACTATAAAGAAAAAGTTCCCCTCGCAAACTTTGTGACAAAAGAGAAGGATCCCATAATGATGTACGATCCCTTGCCTCCTTTGGACTCCGTTAATTTTTACCAGAAGTATAGATATCCAAAGCAATTAGCATTTCGGAAAGTTTAAAATGTCTTTGTAGAAAAACACCAGTGACAAGCCCAACCTCGGCAAGCGTTCCGAACAATCGCGCAGTTTCAATGTTCTTCCAATCCATGCTACCCACGTTTAATTTGAGGGACAACGGAGGCAGCATTGAAGACCTTCAAATCAACCAGTTGCAAGAAATGAATATCAACCTCGATATGGGCGATGAAGGTAAGCAAGAAATTTAAAAATGGTGACTTTGAAATGCTCAGTTTACAATCTTCAACAGCAGGCGGAGCCGATGGTGCCGTTGCTGGGATGGAGTCGTATCGTGAGCTGAGGCACTCGTTGACATCGTTCATCGATGCAATGCGTGACTTCCTATCAAACATTGGAATAGCAGAACGTACAAGCAACGTAGACGGTGACGATAATGACAGTTCAGGCGATGACTCGGGTAACTTTTTCGATTGAGTTGTTCGGAGGAAATATGAGAAATAAATTACATATATATTTAAATTAGGCTTCTAGATAATAATAATAACAATAATTAATCGTTTTTGTAAAGAGAGTTCAATTTTATCACATTCTGTCTATATCTCTGTGGTTGTTGTAATTCTGATTATAAACATTAAAAAAAGCAAGCTTTGCAATGCGGACAGCATCCCTATTCGAGAGCCTCAAAATGAAATAGATTTTATTTACTTCACAATTAATATGTTTGAATTGTAAACCGTTTGATTTACAGCGCTTATTTCGCGGTTATGTTTTACTTTGTAGGCGATTTTTTGATTTTGGATTGTTTCAGATTTTTCAGGTAGCTAATATTAATCGATTCTACGTAAAGACAGGGATCTCAACTGATTAGGTTGAAATTCCCTTAAATGTTTTGGAAATGTATTTCCCAAAGTCCATAAATAGTAGGATTCAATATGTCTATTAAGGGAAATTTTCAACAGGGGTTTCTGTGTCCTTGATGTGATGCATAAGGCGTGGGCTCCAGTTTTCGAACGAAACTGCTATGTCCATTTCTAGGCCCTATTACTTTTGTGCACCATAAATTGTATACAGTGTTTTATGACGGATCCCAATGAAACAGGCACTATCATTGTTAGTGACAGTAGTAACAGTGACCCATCGAGAAATGAGTGATTTTAGTATCTCCAATTTTAAACAATGGTGCACTCACTGTACCCATCATGGAGGAGCTGCAAGGAAGGCTTTCGATGGTATGGTTATATAATGTATGATTGAAACTCGCTAGCTAAGATGGGTTTGAACATTCAAGTCAATGGGCGGTGAAACAACGATGGTGTAATACGCTAAATGGTAATTTGAGAACCCCTCAACTTCACCCGGACTAAGTCTTTGATCGGAAAAAATGGCAAACTCGATTTGCTCGAGACAAACCCGCTACCGAACAGAATAAAGCCCAAAGGACAAGAAGATTAATCATACAGGGAGACAGGTGTGCAGTGAAGGGTTCCCTTTCAGCACACTATGCGCTTCATTCAGAACCACACTGAGGCAGCTATCATTAGAGTGACGAGCAATTAGTAGAGGTAAAATTTCGTTGAAAATTGAAGTCCTAGTTGGCTTTTGAGTAGGGCTGCATTATGTCATCGCTTAATTGATGGCAAAACAAAATTTCTTTCCATTAATAATGGACATAATAATTTGAAAATGTATTTAGCTTAACTGGACCTTAAAACTTATTACTACAAAGTGGTTATTTGGCCCTTAAAGGAAAGGTTGCAAAAACCTTCAATTGTTGTAATTAATTCATTTTGACAGATGGAAGGGGAGAAGCAGAACGAGGGTTTGGAATGGGAAAGAAATGTAGAAGTAATGAGAATGGCAGTGGTGCCGTACCTTCCTTGTTGAACAGGCAGTTTCAGGAAAATAGGACTGGTGGGAAACGGTTCAGGCGGAAGAAGTTTTTTTCGCCGGTCGCAATCCCCTGTTGGGGTGTGAATAAACACCCTTCCTAGGATTTTCTTACTCCTTGCGCCATCGTCGTTCCTAAATATGGGACAGTGATGGAACATTCGTCTTTCCTTCAGGTGCAGCCGTTCCATATGCTGAGGGAGGATAGATCTGAAGCTGAATCCGAAATTGATCAAGTTCTAATTGCTTCCAGTGGGTACCTTTGTGAAAACCAAAAATAGGGTATAATGTAAAAGCGTTATTTTCATGGTTTAACATGTGTGTGACTGTTGGATAAGTTGTAGTTGAACTACGCCATTAGGCACGCGGCACGTTCAATGGTAGTGTTAAGGTTAATTGTCTCTACTATGCACCTTGGTAACACTATCCAGAAGTTCGGTAAGGACATTTATGATTCTAGCTTATATGATTGTACGGATCATCTGGGTTTTACTTCATAAGCTGCGGCTACTCTTAGACCAAATAAAAGAAGAACCTCGTCTAGAAGATAATTCTTTATTAATCCTTTCTATTATGTACAACCAAAACCTATGGTTACATATAGATTTGTACAAGCTGCAGTTTCGAGCCAAAATCTAACTAAGCAATGTGCTAGAACGCCTTTCTAATCTAGAGTCTTCGACATGAAGCCAGCATCCCAAAGGGGGTTAGAATCAGCTTGGAGCCAACTAGTGACCAACCTGTTGTTCGTGGGAACTAAGACAGGCACTTTTCCTACCCTTGAGTCGACTTTTATTTTAATTTTGTGTTTGCTAGAATCAGCAAAAAACATAATTGCCGACTATGCAATTGAGTACGGAAAGTTCAGATATCAATCTTAGCAATAAAAAAACGCAATTCATCAATATGCATGAAGTGCATAAAAATGTAGTGAAAACTGGTGGGCGTGCGAATACTCGGAGCGAAGCAGCATGGGAGATTCATTCGCTCTTTATACTGGCTCACTTCGGGATAGTGCTACTGTTACGTATCAAAAGTGTCTGAAGCTTTTGGGGTGGACTTTTCATATTACAACAGTAGGGACGGAAAATGAATTTTTGTTGAGGGTCACGTTCTTGTAATGGAAAGCTATTTTCGAACCTCTCTTCCTATAAACAATGATCATCTTACACTTTTGAGGAATGAGGGCTAATTTTCACTTGGAAGTATCGGTAATGCTTGTCCTAATATAAATTCAGATGAATTCGTCCGCGTGTCATATTCCTGCTGGGGGGTAGACGATGAGATTATCGGCATATTAAAGGATCGTGATTTGATAGGTTGGAAACGGACTTAGTGATGTTGTGATTTAAGGAACGAGAAGATGGTGCGGAACCAGCCATAATGGCACGTGAAGAAAAGAGCTGCTGCTGAACTTTAACTTGGGATTGCCGCCAGACTAAGGGATAGTTTACGTAGGTGCGGGTGGAAATCAACGGTGTTCTTAAACTTATGATTCAAGTCGAAGTCAATCTGTTGTAGGTGTTTTGCTAATAATCGCGAGCAAGAAACCTTTTTGAGGATTAAAAAATTATGCTCAACAGTGATCAAGACAGCGTTTTTTTATCACAGTGCTTATCGATTATTAGCATGATGGTCGGCTCAACGATTTTGGTAAACGTTGGCAAGATGGGCCTGTAGCTATAAGCAAAGAGAATTCACGGTTGCAGTGTATTTCTTCAGGGCATTGAGATTTTGTGAAGCCCTGGTTCCCTTTTTGTTCTTACTCTGCTTGATCAACTCACCGGGACGTTTCCTTTTTCAGTCAAGGAGACTTTTTGGGGCAGGCCATTATTACGACTGGTAACTTTGTTAGAACTCGGAGACATTTTTTTGGAATTCGTTAATGCGCCATATAGAGATGTAGATAGTTTTTGAAAAAGCAAAGAATTCAGTTATCGGGAAAATTAAGATCTTATTGCTAAAAACACTGATTGAAGTTTAATATTAGCATCGAAGATCTCTCCGTGGGATTTCCTGAGTAAGTAGGAGTGCATATCGATGCGATATTCGTATTGCAAAACTGAAAGGAGTGGAGAAAATGTTGGGAAAGCCCGCTTTGAGTTCCATTTTCACGACTGTTCAGAAAAACACAAATTTCAGCATATTATGACCTATTCAATTATATATTTGCAACGTTATCCATTCTTCAAATTTTAAACGCTTACATTATGAAAAACACATTTTAGCAATATTGTTCAAAGTTACATCATACACTTTTCTCTAAAAATTAATAGTGACATTGGAATGACTTTCGTTTTGATTGACAATTATGTCATGGTTCCAAACACTGGATTGTGACGGCAAATGCCTGGACCATATTCTTCGTAGGCAGCTTTTGTGTGACATACCTGGTAAAATTCGGGCTGCAAGAAACGATGAGTCATTAGATAACTTTACGAATGATTTGGAAACCTCACTTACCGTAGATGCTAACATACTTCCGCCAAACCAGACAGCATATCGTTGCATATGATGTGTAATAACTTGAACATCAATTGGTTTCGGCTGTGGAGTTTTAAAAGTCATCATCCTACCTTGAATGTGTGTAAATTTTAAAGGACTAACCTTAATACGACCTTCACTTAAATTCTCACTGATCCTGAGCCTTGTGTCGACTGATCGCTTGATATCTCGTTGAAGTCTTCGACCAAAGTCTTTGAACATGGTGGAACCGCCACTGAGCACAATATTGTTGTATAAAGGCCGTCTTACATCGATTGGGCAGTTTTGAATCACATTATCAACTATTTCGGACAATGGTATGGTGAAATCGGGGTTTGAAAATTCGGGATGGAAGAAAATTTCAGGGCCTGGAAATAATTTTTTATTATTGGAGAACTTCCTTCGAGTATTTACCAACAGCTCACCTAAGAATCTTTCATAACCAACGTCTACATTGAACGCTTGCTTTGTAACAGCATTGATGCCTTCGTAGTGACGGATCCATTTGCCGGGTTCAGTGTCATATTTTGCAAATTCTTTCGCAATATCGGGGCAGATGTAACAATGTTTTTCCTTAATAGCTTTGGCCGTTTCCAAGCTTTGTTCAGGTGGGATTCCTACTTCACGCTCCCTTAGCAAACTCTGGATGAAAGACGTAATATTGCGACCAGCGATTGGGATATGTTTGATACATGATCCAATTACATAACCCTCTGCCTGCGTTTTAAGTTTTTTCAGTGTGATCATTTGACTACAGCAAGATCGAAAAGTTTACTTACCACAGGGATAACGTGCGTCACACCATCACCACTATCGACAACAATGCCAGTAAGGGTTCTCTCCTCAACAGGCCTTGATGCCCAACTTGCTGCTAAAGCTAGAACTGCCTGCAAGTAAAAAACGTTTGAGTAATGGAATGATCCTTTGGAGAAAAAGTTGACTGCAGTTTGGGTAGGTTTGCTTTTGAAGTAAATGAATTAAAAGCACTACACTGGTAGATAAAGAGAGTCAAGAGGTGTTTCAGTTATAAAAGAACTGAATACGTTCCTCTATTGTCATCCACAGAGTCTTTTTGCTGTTATTATTCTTTCCCCCTCCATTTTTCAATGAGACTGCTCCAGTTTCATTACCATCACACCTAACGCTATGTAAGTGATAAGTGGTCAAAGGGTAGTATAGGTCCCAGGGCGAAACGTGGATTCGTACCCACGATGGAGCATAAAACTTGGGAAACTCTTGCTGAACCAACACCAACAGCTCCACTACCAAACCCTATCTCCATCTCCACGTGGTGACCACTGGGAGCTCTTTCTTAATGAAAAGCTGCAGACGGAGAAGGATGAAGGCAAGTCTCCCGCGCCTAAAAACGGGACAAATTGAACCAACTGGTCCTCCAGGTTGGGGGTTTGGTAGGGCTGACAACTCTACACGGAAAACAACTTGTTATGCAGCCACAATAGGAGTCTCGGACTTGACGAATTACACAACGACGAACCCGGCAATGACAAAGGAATAACGATTTGCGCATTTTCTCATGGAATGTGCGCTTTCTGTACAGAGATGAAGCTGCTGAGCAGCTAGCCGATACTCTGTCCCAATATAGGGTTGATGTAACAGCGTTGCAGGAGGTGCGTTTGTCAGGGATCGGTTTCCTGGAGAAGAGTCGCTACACCATATACAGGGTGCGGCAGCATAACTTCCTTTTTTAAAATGCGCGCCACTCAGTTAGTTAATGTCATAGCGGAGTGCTAGTGGTCTCGTTCAAGAGGGGATTCTGTAAAGTTTTGTCCCGATACGGTTCAGTCGCCATCATGCGTTGGAATAGTGAGGAGCGTGCCTTTGCCGTTGAGGTTTACTTTTCAAGCGGATGTTCGGTTATTGCAACACAGCGTGCATTTCGGAATCGCTTTAATTTAGCCCCGTTGGCTCCCGTCCCAGACCGTAAATCAATTGTTACATGGGTCACTACATTCAGACAAACTGCAAGTGCGACAAAAGGAAGAACTGGAGTCCCTCGGCCCGTTAGATCACCTGAGAACATTGAAGCAGTGAGAGCGTCAATGTTGCGATCGCCACGGCGTTCTGCGCGCAAACACGCATCTGCCCTTGGACTATCCGATCGTTCTGTGAGAAGAATTCTTCGTGATGATCTTCATTTTCATCCCTATAAGATGGCGATAGTGCAGGAACTTTCAGAACGTGATTTCAATTCTCGGATGAACGCGTGTGAGCTTCTTCTTGATGTCGTTCCCGAGGGTGCTATTGTTTTTTTAACGATGAATCCCATTTTCATTTGTGTGGGTCGGTTAACAAACAAAACATGCGCTACTGGGCTGACACCAACCCTCGAGAATTGCATTAAAAGCCTTTGCATTCACCCAAAGTCACAGTGTGGTGTGCAATTTCCTCAGCTGGAATAATTGGTCCCTGGTTTTTTGAGGAAAATGAGGTTACAATGATAGTGAATTCGGACCGGTATGTAAACATGCTACAGAATTTTTTCTTGCCACGGCTAGAAAATTTGGAGTTGGGGGACACTTGGTTCCAACAAGACGGTGCAACAGCACACACTTCAAGAGCATCGATGGCTGTTTTGAGGGAACACTTTCCAGAGCGCCTTATCTCAATTAGAGACGATTTGGAATGGCCGGCACGGTCTCCTGATCTGTCCCCTTGTGATTTTTTTCTATGGAGTTTTTTGAAATCCCGTGTTTATGTGAACCGTCCAAGAACCCTATAAGATTTGAAGACCAACATCCAAGAAGAAATTGCCAACATAACACCTGCTATGCTAACAAGAGTCATGACAAACGCCAGAAATCGGTTTACGCAATGTATGGAGAATGGGGGACGTCACCTAACAGATTTGATCTTCAAAACAATGTAAATAAAAACTTTAGACATGTACCTACATTATAAAAAATAAATAAATATTTTCCGATACATACAATAGTTTTTATTGAGTTTTGAAAAAAGGAAGTTATGCTGCCGCACCCTGTATTATAGTGGCCATCCAGTAAACTATGTGCTCGGAGTAGGTTTCTTAGTCAGCCAAAAAATGAGACCTGCTGTTATCGGCTTTGAAAACATGAACGAATGGCTATGCACTCTGCGCTTGCGAGGCAAATTTAGAAATATAAGCATCATTAATGTTCACGCCCCTACAGAGGAGACTGCAGAGTCGGAGAAGGATAACTTCTACAAGGCAGTAGAACGAACCCTTGAAGCCTGTCCCAGATATGATATCAAAGTTATACTTGTGGATTTTAACAGCGAAGTAAGGAAGAAGCCCGTATTCAGGCGATACGTTAGCTCCTATAGCTTACACCAAAATACAAATGATAACGGACTGCGGATCATTCAATTAGCAGTGTCACACGAAAGGATTGTTGGAAGTAGCTGGTTTGCGCGGAAAGCGGTCCACAAATATATGTGGGCCTCTTCAGATAGGACCACTTTCAACCAAATTGACCACATGCTGATTGAACGCCGCCACCTTTCAGCCTTGATGAATGTCAGAACTTATAGACTCGGATCACTATCTCGTTGGCATAGTTCTCCGAGTTCGAATTACGACACCACCTACAATCCCCTCTGACAATTAGATGAGAGTGAATACTTAAACCATCCACAACACAGTCCTCCGCAACACCTGTAAGAGGGAAATGGATACCGCAATAACCGCAGTCAAGAGGTCCTGGAGATGAAGCATCAACAAATGTTCTTTACAACGACCTGAAGAACGTTATCATTGATACGGCCACAAACATACTTGGCCCCAGCCGCAAGAAAAGTCGGAACGGCTGGTTCGACGTTGAATGTAAGCTCGCAACGGAACGGAAGAATGCCGCATACCGAGTAATGTTGCATTCTCAAAGAACGCAGGCACACGCAGAGATCTATCACGAGCTCCTTCGTACGGAGAAGCGACTTCACAGACGGAAAAGGAAGCCTGGGAGAACCAACTGGTCTATGAACTCGAAAAGTACAGGGTACAACCGCACCAGGCACGCAAGTTTTACTAACAAGTCAGCAGGATGAAGCCTTATACACCTCGATGCTCATCCTGCCGAGACAAAGAGGGAAATATGACTTCCGACAGAATGGGCATATTGGAGCGATGGGTTGAGTACTTTGATGAGTTACTGAACAACCAGAACATCGGCGAGTTGGAGGTCCCGCCAACTGAAGACGACGGACAAATATTCTCACAACCAAGTATAGGAGAAATGGTCCGTGCAATTCATCGGCTTGAAAATCATAAGTCGCCAGGAGCCAAAGGAATTACAGGTGAATTAGTTAAATATGGAGGCGATCAGTTACATCAAGTGGTTCATTAACTTGTACTCAAGGGATGGGACAGCCTGACGACTGGCAACGAGACATTATCTGTGCCGTACATAAAAAGGGAGACATCACACAGTGCAGCAATTATAGAGGTATCACGTCGCTGAGGTCGGATAGCCCCATACGCTCAGAACATCATTGGGCGATACCAAAGAGACCTCACTCCAGGCAAATCAGCAAAAGATCAAATTTTCTCTCTGCGGCAAGGAATGGAAAAACTGTTGGAATATGGACATCAGTTGCACCATCTATTCATCGGCTTTAAAGTCGCCTATGATAGCATAGCTGGGGTAAAACTGTACACGGCCATGAAAGAATTCGGTATCCCGACCAATGTGCGAGACCAGATACAAGCAGCAGGATCACTCTCAAGACCATTCGACATCAACAATGGTCTACGGAATCATGCGTCATGCGTCCTCTTTAACCTGGTCCTCGAGAAATTGATCCGTGATGCTGAGGTAAATGCGAGGGGTACGATCATCTTTAAGTCCACCCAACCACTATGCTGACGATATCGACATCATGGGAACAACGACCCGAGACGTACAAACTGCTTTCATCCAGATCGAGTAGGCGGCACAAGATCTTGGGCTGCACATCGATGAAGGTAAGACAAAACATATGGTGGCAACGTCAGCACCAAAAACCAACCAACCAGCAACATCAAATCGCACTGGTCAAACGGGAAAAATAAAAATAGGAGACTGCAACTTTGAGACCGTAGATAATTTCTCCTACCTAGGATTGAAAATCACAATCGATAACAACTACGATGATGAAATCCGCGCACGGTTGTTGTCAGCCAACAGAGCCTACTTCAGCTTACAAAGACTGTTCCGCTCGAAACGTCTCACCATAGGGTCAAAGCTCTTACTGTACAAGACTATGATCTTGCCAGTCCTCATGTATTCCTCGGAGACTTCTTAGCAAGAAGAATTGCGAACTCTTGGTCGCGTTCGAGAGAAGAATCGTCCGAAGAATTTTTGGCCCCCTACATGAGGATGGACGATTCCGTAGCCTACATAACGACGAAATATATGAGTGATACCGTGACCGTCCGATTGCGGATAAAATCCGGCTCAATAGGTTACGGTGGGCGGGTCACTTAGTCCACATGGATGAGGATGATCCAGTCCGGAAAGTCTATAAGGACAATATCTATGGTAGGAAAAGAAGACGAGGCAGACCCTGCCTGAGATGGAGCGATGGCGTAGGTCAGGACACCAGACAGCTTTTAGGGATATCGAATTGGTGGACCTCGGCGCAAAACCGGGATGTCTGGAGTTCCTTATTAAGGCACGCCTAGACCGGATACGGGTTGTTGCGCCATTGATGATGATGATTTGTGCGCTCCCTGTCGTCTCAAAGATAATAGCTAAAATAATTCTCGAACGCAGCGCTCTAGATCTCCTTTTTGTCGACTTCAAGAAGGCTTTCGACAGCCGCACCAGGGAATGCAATTGGAGTTCTCTACGCGGGAGAGGCAATTTGTGGTCCAAAATGGAGTCATTTTATTACGAATATTACTTCTTTCTATTTTCGGTGACGCTTTACATGCTGCTTTATCCGGAGGACGTGGAGGGTTTCAATGGACCACGATATCTTTTCTCAGATGTCTGGACTTCACTGATGTCATCTGCTCTCTCACCGAGTCCTGGACCTTGGTCAAATGGGTTCGAAATTTGGAAAGAGGGCTAAGTAGAATCGAAGTGAAGATGAACACTAATAAAACAAAGTTTCTCCGTGTGTCGAGTCATCGCAATCTTCTTATCTGCGTTAATTGGGAGAATACCGAAGGCGTCGATGAATCTGTATCGACGGCGTTACCGAACTAAATATCGCTCGACGTATTAACATCATTAAATCCGCTTTCTCTAAAATCTAGAGATGCAGTTAACTCACCAGCATCAAGTTGAGGCTCTTCTGTGTTAACGTTCTTTCCGTGTTGTTATATGGGCAGGGAAAGTGACCACCATTGTTAATCAAAAACTTCGATGTGTTATCAGTATCCGCTGGCCTAATACAATCTTGAACGATGAACTTCGTCGCACATGCCAATTACCCGCGGCGGTGTTGATCAGAAGGCAGAAGTCGCAGTGGATACATCACAGGGACATCCTTGAAAGAGCCAGAAGGGTGATTTCTGTGAGATCAGACATTGCAAATGCTCTATCTTGACTGCCTGACGCCACACGCCCGCATATGGGATAAAGACTACGCTATTAATCGGATGAGATTGGGTCGCTTCCGCTTCATTGGAAAAGTAAAGTGTAGAAACAGAGTCGCCGGGAAATCAACCTCATCTGGCAAAATCAAGTTTTTCCGCCATAATCACTTAACTCTAGAGTTTGATTTCAGTGTTTCATCTAGAATAGCTGGTCCCTATCGATATGATATCAAGAATAAACCTATTCCCATCTGGCGTGTCCGTTCACCTCCTTTTTAATCGAAGGTGCAAGAGCTCCAATTCATTCTAGATTATAACGACACCGTTTTTTCAGACCAAGCCATTTTCTTAGAAAACACATTTTTCGGGAAATCAATGAAAGCCTTTCCATTTGAATAAAGTAGGTTTCGAAGGAAAGGCAAATATAATAATATTTTCGATGTGGAGTCCTTAGTTCGCTACGAACATTTGCAAATCCTCCTCAAAGTATAAACACTAACTTACCTGAACAGCGATGTAAAGTCCAGGAACGTTGAACGTTTCGAACATAATTTCTGCCGTATATTCTCGGTTTTCGGGTGTATTAAGTGGCGGCTCAGTGAGTAGAAAGTAGTGATCCTCCGGCTCTGCCCGCAAGTACTTGAAAATGCATTGTTCCAAGAACCGTTCCATCAAGTCCCAATCCTCAACCAAGCCGTGTCTAACGGGGTACTGTAAACAAAGTGAATTTCACTCAGTATGGAACTGCTACATTAAGATAGAAGTTATAAAGGAACTCACCTTGACCGAATAGCCGGTGGCGTCGAACGCTTCGTCACCGATAAAAAAATCGAGATCTTCGACGCCTTTAGTCACACGCCTGGCATTCTGATCGCCAATTCGAGCGGACTCCTTAATAGCAATCGCCGACGGGATTATGAATTGTGGCTCCTTGTTTGCCGCAAAACCAAGTTTTGTGTATCTGAAGGAATGAAATGAAGAAAATAGAGATATTGGGATGATTGTAGATTAGCCGGAAGACCGATGACTAATACTCGTTTGTTATCAGACCCTTTTAGGACTTACCCCGTCCCTACATCAATTACACACGCTGGAAGTCGTCCTGCCATGACTTTTAACAATGGAACTAATGAGGTTTTTACTAATCTTCAACAAAAATTCAACAATTTTAACCACACCTTGCACTAAATGTGTCACTGACCAACTCCAGTCAGCAGGAGAACTTCAAAAGTCTTTCTGATTGGATTGAAGTACTAGATCTGTTGAATAGTCAATTTCAGCGCAGAGAGTGACAATTACTTTAGGTACTTAAGTACGAAATATTTATTCTAATTTTTCTACCTAAAAAGCATAAAATATTTGTAAAGATCTTATTAAAATGAAATAGTTGAAAAGGAAACCGTATTGTATTAGAAATTAAAGTTGAAATTTAACTACGAAGTGGGTCAAAAGGAAGAATATCATGAATTTTTAAAAACAGCTGATTTTATTTTCATACACTGTCACGAATTTGAAGAAAACACCCAACGATTCGTCAAACATTTGACATTTGGAAATTTGTCATCACGAAAGGTGTTGAAATATTTTTAAGATCTCGAATGTGTCGTGGAATTTCTTGTATATCGCGTTAATTAGATTTGTGGCTTATGGATTAGTAAGTAAAACAGAAATTGTGCATTCGATATCATTGTCCAGTGCTGTGAATACATTCCGAGGTCTAAAGTGCATTTGATTTTTCCTCTTTGACGCCTCTGCTGTCAAATTCTCTCCCCTGACCTTCCCAAAATTGTATCGACGTCGAAATTATCGAGTGCCATCCGCTTTGTTTGGTTCTGTTCTTTTCGTGTTTTCTGAGCGCAGCTGATAGCTAGTTACCGTAAGGAAATAATCGATCATGGATTCGTACAGTGAAACAGGCGGCGGTGGACTGAGCGAGGGAGAGTTTCAGAAGCTTGCACAGACGATTGCGACGAGCATACAGAAAATATTACAAAATGGTACGTGTTCCTGCTAATAGCGTATCCGAAAGAGACTTTAAAATGATCCGCTTTCAGTTTCTACTATGCAACGTATGGTCAACCAATTCAACACGCCGCAGGACTCGCCGGACCTCAAGAAACAACTGTAAATGCAAATGAGACCTCAATACTCGTTGTTTGTCGCTAACACCCATGAATATTTGCTTCCAGGCACCAGATTATGACTTACACTCGCCAGTTGGTTTCCGACACAGACAATCTTCTGAAGGAGATCGAAAAATGCAAGGAGCGGCATCTGAAAATCCAGCGGGACCGCCTGGTCGATGAATTCACCTCAGCTTTAACCGCATTCCAGGTATGACGGGACTTCGAGGGGGGAAGGAATTGCATGTGACTCACTTTCAATTTTTTATCTCGATGTCAGCTTTTTGAAAGATTTGTTTGATAACGCCCAGCGTTTGTTTATTATGAGTTATCTTGCGCAGTTTCTGTGGAGGCGCTGATGCAGGAAAATCTGCTGCGAATGTTGGCACAATTTGAGAATAATTTGAGGGTCATATGTTTGCAGAGCGCGGCCACTTATCTGCCTCTTGTTTACTAATTCCAGTGCGATGTGTCGTCGTAATATATTGTGGAGATAGAGAAACGCAAATCGCGTTAAATTGTTACGCGGGGTCTGCGCTAATTGGATTAAGACTTATTTCAATTGCAAGAAATTGACAAACTTGTTGCATTGGCCTCGAAGCTGCGTCTTTTGTTGGCTTTTTCCAATGACGGTTTACTTTGAGGTTTATATGAGTTCAAAGCGATGAAATGCAATCCAAGTTAACGCCATAAAGTTCGATGTTTTGAGTTATTGATATCAGATTTGATTTGCTTTGTTTAGTTATCTTTATTGTTTTGAATAATTACAGACAAAATGAGACCTGGCGAGAACGCGGAGATAGATTGAATCCGTATTTCTTTTGTTTAGCAGTAATTACTTGGGTTTTGCGTCATTTGGTATCCAACCTTCATACATTCTACTAGCGATTGACAGCCATTAACCGCTTAAAACTTTATAGGGAAATGTAGGAACAGATGGAATTATAAGAAACCTTGAAAATTTGGACGACAATGTTCGACTGTATAATATTTATTTAAGAACGGGGAGGGGCAATTTCAGCATTTCATGAATCTAGTTCTGCCGAAGTTCTGTAAATTTCCAATGATATAATAGCCAAGAAGCAGATGCACAAACTTTCTAATTTAACGGGGATTTATTGCAATAATTCTTATATTGTCTAGAGTCTACGAGGCTATTGGTCACAAAAACCAAATAGTCCACGCGAGAAGGCTTGAACGAATACATAAAAACCATCCAAGTTATTAATCATTAGGAATAACTGGGAATTATCAGGCTGAAAGCTAATATGATGACGGTGTTCAAACATATACAAATAGCTCATCATCATTATTAACGGCGCAACAACCGGTACCCGGTCTAGTCCTGTCTTAAAAGGAAATCCAGACACCCCGTTTTGCACCGAGGTCCACCAATTCGATATCCCTAAAAGCTGTCTGGCTTCTTAACCTACGTCATCGCTCTATCTCAGGCAGGATCTGCCTCGTCTTCCTTTTCTACGATAGATATTTCCCTTATAGACTTTCCGGGCTGGATCATCCTTATCCATAAGGATCAAGTGACCTAGCCACCGCAACCTGTTGAGCCAGGTTTTATTCCCGACCAGACGGTCGTGGTATCGCTCATATATTTCGTCGTTATGTAGGCTATAGAATCGTCCATCCTCATGTAAGGCCAAGAGTTCGCAATTTTTTTTGCTAAGAACCCAAGTCTCCGAGGAATACATAAGGGCTGGCAAGAGTACAGTCTTGTACGGCAATAGCTTTGACCCTATGGTGAGACGTTTCGAGCGAAACAGTTTTTGTAAGCTGAAATAGGCTCTGTTGGCTGCCAAAAACCTTGCGCGGATTTGATCGTCAGCAATTATCGGTTGAGATTTTCGACCCTAGATAGGGGAAATTTTCAACGGTCTCAAGGTTGTAGTCTCCTATCTTCATTGTTTTCGTTTGACCAATGCGATTCGATGCTGTTCGTTCTTTCGGTTTTGGTTTTGGTACTAACATTGCCACTATGTACTTCGTTTTTCTTTTATTAATGTGCAGCCCAAGATCTCGCGCCGCTTGCTCGATCTGGATGAAGCTAGACTGTACAACTCGGGCTGTTCTTCCAATGATGTCAATATCGTCAACGTAGGCCAGTAGCTGGGTGGACTTGACATTTACATCGGCATCGCAAATCACTTTTTCCAGGGCCAGGTTAAAGAGGGTATCCCCTTGTTGTAGACCGTTGTTGATGTTGAATGGTCTCGAGAATGATCCCGCTGCTTTTACCTGGCCTAGGACATTGGTCAGGGTCAACCTAGTCAGTCTTATCAGTTTCGTTGGGATACCGAATTCTCTCATGGCCGTGTAGAGTTTTACCCTGGCTATGCTGACATAGGCGGCTTTAAAGTCGATGAAAAGATTGCGCAACTGATGGTCATATTCCAACAGTTTTTCCATCGTTTGTCGCAGAGAGAAGATCTGATCTATTACTGATTTGCCTGGAGTGAAGCCTCTTTGGTATGGACCAATGATGTTCTGGGCGCATAGGGCTTTCCGGCCTAGCAAGATAGAGGAGAATATCTCATAGATGGTACTCAGCAACGTGATATCTCTATAATTGCTGCACTGCGTGATATCTCCCTTTTTATATATGAGACAAATAATGCTTCTTTGTCAGTCGCCAGGCATTGATTCGCTGTCCCATACCTTGAGCAGTTGATGAATCACTTGGTGTAACTGGTCGCCTCCATATTTAACTAATTCGGCTGTGATTCCATCGGCTCATGGGGACTTATGATTTTTAAGCCGATGAATCGCACGGACTGTTTCTTCTATGCTTGGTGGTGGCAGTATTTGTCTACCGTCTTCAGTTGACGGGACCTCCAACTCGCCGATGTTTTGATTGAGCAGTTCATGAAAATAATTCAGTGAAATCGCTTCTCCGCTCGACGGAGTTCGTGATAAGTCTCTGCGCGTGCCCGCGTTCTTTGAGAATGCTTCATTGCTCGGTATGCGGCATTCTTCCGTTCCGTTGCTAGTTTACATTCATCGTCAAACCAGTCGTTCCGATTTTTCTTGCAGCTGGGGCGAAGTATGTTTGTGGCCGTATCAATGATAACGTTCTTCAGGTGGTTCTGAAGATCATTTGTGGATGTTTCATCTCCAGGATCTCTGTTGACTGCGGTTATTGCGGCGTCAATTTCGCTTTTGTAGGTGTTGCGGAGGGCTACGTTGTGAATGGCTTCAGTATTCACACTCACCTGATTGTCAGAGGGGATTGTAGGTGGTGTCGTAATTCGGAGCACTATGCCAACGAGATAGTGATCCGAGTCTATATTGGCTCTCCTATATGTTCTGCCATTCATCAAGGTTGAGAGGTGACGGCGTTCAATCAGCACGTTGTCAATTTGGTTGAAAGTGGTTTCGTCTGGAGGGGCCCATGTATGTTTGTGGACCGCTTTCCGCGCAAATTAGGTATTTCCAACAACCATTTCGTGCGATACTGCTAACTCGATAGTCCGCAGTCCGTTATCATTGGTCTCCCTATGTAAGCTTTGGGAGCCGACGCCTGAATACGGGTTCTGTCCCTACTTGACTGTTGAAATTTCCAAGTATGATTTTGATATCATACTTGGGACAGGCTTCGAGGGTCCGCTCAACTGCCTCGTAGAAGGTTATCTTTCTCCGACTCTGTAGTCTCCTCTGCAGGGCGGTGGACGTTTATGAAGCTTATATTTCTAAACTTGCCTCGCAAACGCAGAGTGCATAACCTTTCGTTTATATTTTCAAAGCCGATAACAGCAGGTTTCATTTTTTGGCTGAAGCCTACTCCGAGCACACGGTTTACTGGATGGCCACTATAATATGTGGTATAGCGGCTCTTCTCCAAGAAACCGGTCCCTGTCCATCGCATTTCTTGTAACGCTGTTACATCAGCCTTATATTGGGACAGGGTATCGGCTAACTGCTCAGCAGTATTTGGTCTGTACGGGGAGCGTACGTTCTATGAGAAAATACGCAAATCGTTAATCCGTTGTCGTTGCGGGGTTTGTCGTTGTAAAATCCATCCTGTCCGAGGCTCCTTCCGTGGCTTCATAACATCGGTTTTCCCTGTAGGGTTGTCAGCCCTACCCAATCCCCAATGTGGAGGACCAGTGAGTACATTTTGTCCCATTTTTAGGCGCAGGAGACTCGCCTTCATGCTTCTCCGTCTGCAGTTTTTCATGAAGAAAGAACTCCCAGCGATCACCACGTCGAGGTGGAGATAGGGTTTGGTAGTAGAGCTATTGGTGTTGGTTCAGCATCGCACCATCAGTCCCCAACATCTTTAAGTTCTTGGAAAGATCACGAGAGAATGTCGAGAGGTGTCAATGGAAGACCACAACTTAAATTTACGCAGACATATATTGAAAATTTCTGAAAAACCCACGGGATAATTATTAAGATAAGCAACATCAGTGAATGAATCCAGAATAAATGGTGGACATCGTAACTCAACGACATCTGTTGTCAAGGAAGGTGATGGACCCGCCGCGTTAGAAAATAACTATATGATTTTTACGCCGAAGGAGTGGTTCATCTGCCCAATTAACATATCCGTTGGCGAAAAAAAGGAATGCCCATTATTAATGATAGTAGTTTAAAAATCGAATTCTCATAAGGCGGAAAAGAAAATGCGGTGATTGGCTGACATTTCATGTGATATCACTAGGCGAGTAGTTTGAGTCTTAGTTATGTAAAAGCAGGGAAAATGTTATGTGGTTACGTGAAAGGGCAATTCGACAATTTACCTTACGTTTCGGAATGGAAATGGCGGAATTTGGGGGTATAGTACACTTTGAGTATGAAATATCTAGCAATGATTAATCGAAAGCAAATGCTTTTACAATGTTACGCTTTACACTATGAGGCTAAGAAAAAATCAAAGAATCCGATTTAAATGACGATTGGATTTCTGTCACACGCTGTACCTTGCACCGTCCTACTATCAACTCCTCCCCTTAATTGCACATTCCGACAAAGGAAATTTGATCAAAATATTTGAGCGGAAAAATGTTGAATTCGGGCCAGTGAATTAAGTTGCATGCAGTTAGGTGCAACCGTGAGTTATATGAGTTATTTAACTAAACAGTAGCATCAAAACATATTGAATTTCACGTGGTGGTAATCAACTTTTTCTCAATATATCGAATTAGTCTGTGGGTCTGGCCTTAGAGTTGCCGTAAGGATACTACCCTTCAGTCACTAAAAGATCTAAATGTCCTCTCACTGCAATTAGACAGTATGTTGCTCCCACAATTCTGGGCCTGGCGAGCCCATATATGGGCTAGGCTTTGTTGTCTTCTCGGTAAAATTAATTTAATGACCAATTTCGAGCTGACTTGTAAAAAGGCGTGTTATTTTTTTCAACAAGAGCCTTGTACACCTTATCTGAGGTAATTTTTGTCTACTTACCTTGTGCATCGTAACTTCATAGGTAGTGTCTCATGGGTGCTTTAGGACAGGACATCTTGTAGCATTTTCTCTGGTCGTCTCGTTTACCTTGCTTAAGGATAAATTTTAACTTTCGTTGTTCTAGCCCCTGGCGATCCCGTTTTTTTCTTACCCTTTGGAGAGACACCTTAGGAGGACACGATGACCTGAGCGTCTCAATCTCTTGGTTCTACTAGTATGCTAAATTTCTAAAAGCGTGGTTACGGTATGGTAGCGTGGTTAACTCTTGAGACAACTGCCTTACCTTGTTATCGCTCAAAAACTTTCGCGGACCAGCTGTCAATATTGGATCACTTGGTGCGGGAGTGCCTTCTACTGTCATTTTCTCCGGCTGTATATGTGGAGACCGTTGATTTTCGTTTTAAGTAAACAGGCTTCTGAGAGCAGCATGGTGTCTTGAATGATGTAGTCACCACATGCCACTACCCGATGCATTTCAATCAAGTAACACTGCACAATTTGGATACGGTTAGCAAGGTCTGTAAAATCAGGAGCTAAAACAGATGGGCACTATGAAATTCCACGCATACAGCGGGTGGCATACATGCAAAAGGGGGGTTTAAAAAATTTTTTCACCGGATGTAGTCATGTGGGGTATCAAATGAAAGGTCGTACTTAGCACTTTCCGAAACTGATATTAGTTATGATGTGAATTGTAGTGCTCGAGTAAGGAGGCAAAATGTGCACACTTGTACGCACTACACAGGAGTCATTTTCGGAAAGTACTCAACCCTAAAATCCAAAAAAAAAATCAGGGTGGTGCACTTAGTTTAAATCTAGGCCTCAAAGTATGTCCCATTCCGATATCTGCTTAAATAAACTTACTAATAGTATATAACTAACTTTTATAAATTGACTGAAAAAACCCCTTAAGTTCATCCTAGGAATACCAAATTTTGCAGCATAGAGAACAATATCCTGCATACACACGCCAAATTTCATAAAAATTGGGCTATTAACGCCAAAGTTATAGTAGTTTAAACTTAGCAATTTCGTGTGAATTTACTGCTTCTAAAGCCATGCAAATAAGATGCTGACGTCATAATTAACTAGAATAATTGATAATCCCGTGAAATATTAAAATTCCATTCATGAAGAATCTACTTTTCGCCAACCTTTTTTTGTATCTATTGTTCTTTACATTTGCTAATAATATTAAACTATGAATTTGAACCATGTGAGGTTGACTATTATCAATACAGTACTTTTCACCAAATGATTTATTTAAATCGTTTCCTAAAAAATAGAGGGCAATGGAATTTTTAACAATGTGACATGGAACTGTCATTCACTCGTCGCTCCACACATCTTCTTTTTCTTCAGCCTTTGTCCCGTTCACAAAAGGGGTCGGCTCGTCGTTATCGTTTTCGCTATTTTATTTTATCAAATGCCTGATCTGGATGTAATCACGGGCTTTTAAATCCCCATACAATTTATCCAGCCACCATTGTTTCACCCGGCCTTTTAGTGGCTTACCATCGTCTTCAGTGTTCTTCGCAAGTGAATTTTCATTAGTCTCTCTCGCAATTTTTCCACGATCTATGCAACCCCATATCGACCGCGGATATCCTCATTTCGGATGTGGTCAAAACGTGTCATGCCACTAGTACAACGCAGCACCTTCGTCTCCAATACCGCAAGACGCCGTTGTCTCAGAACCATAGAGAGCGACAGGACGGACGACATTGCGGTAAATTTTAGATTTGAGACGTTCGCTGATACGTCGATCACAAAGAACACCAGTTGTGGAATACAACTTTATTCAGGTTGCGTTTCTTAACTCAGTTCTCCATTGGCTGATTGCATTGACCCGAGATATTTAAATCGTTCAGTTCTGTTAACGGCAGTGACCTGCTCAGAACTGAGCGATTTAAATATCTCGAGTCAATGCTATCATCCAATGAAGAACTGCGTTATGCTCCTCACATAGGGAAACACAAAACCTCTTATACCTGAAGGATCAAGCTTCCGGTTTCCCGACTTGTTGTTTCTTTTTTTTCTACCAATCCGCAATTAAAATTCGAACGTTATTTTGAAGTAATAATTATTAAGAATTTTCAGATTCTTTTTTCATGAGAAAATATGAAGTTCTGTTTAAATTACATAATTATCGAGCCTACTGTAAAAATATAATTAGATTTCCATGCTAACCATATTAATTGTTTGCAGCTCGTTCAGCGAAAAACCGTGGATATTGAAAAGAATGCCGTTCGTCAGGCTAGAGCGAATTCCTACAACATTAGCAAACCGCCCGGATCGAATAACAATAGTCAAGGCAGTAATAAATCGTTTTTCGAAGATAATTTCATTAATCGCAAGGGGCCAACACAGACTCAAATGCAAGAGGAAATCGACCTACAGGCACTTGAGGAGCAAGAGCGGGCTATTCGCGAATTAGAAGTATGTATTTACCATTTTTGCCGCTTACATAACTTTCGAAAGTTGATCATTGAATTTTATGTTAGGACAATATTGCTGGCGTAAACGAAATTTACAAAAAACTTGGTGCTATGGTCTATGAACAAGGCATGGTTGTTGACTCAATTGAATCGTCCGTCGAACAAACAAGCGTTTTTGTTTCTTCCGGAACGGAGAATCTACGGAAAGCAAGCCATTACAAGGTTATATAAAAATTGAGTGCAAATAAACAATTTTATTCAAAAACAATTTTTTGCTCTACTTACAGAACAAATTGCGGAAGAAGAAGCTAATTTTGGCGTTGATTCTGCTCGGGGTGTTAGCAATTCTTATTGGTATTATCGTCTGGCAGTCTAAGTAATACTGGCTCGAAAAAAGACATAAAATTGGGGCGAGAGTAATGAAAAGAAATGTGATGTTAAGAATTGCTATTATTACGTCTACTATATTAAAAGGATGAGATGTTACAAAGAGAAAGGCAAATTATTATATGTAATATTGTATTAGGTGTAAGATGCAAACTAACTTTTAGCGGATGATCAACAACAAATAATAACTTTTAAAGAAAACAAGTAAAGTAGGTAAACGATTTATGCGAATAGACGCAGATATTACAATGAGAGCTTGGATTCGAGGTGTTAGTATGATGAGTTCGGAAACGATGTTTAGAGATTTCATGTCACGTTGCTGTCATACGTCCTGCTATTGATCATCGTTATCATTTGTACATAAAATAAAATAACTAATCAAACATTTATCATATATTTATTATTTTAATAAATTATCCACAACGATAAAATCTGATTTTCATTTTGGCAAAAGATTTTTGTAGAGAATTTGTTCACTTCCGTAGGCACTTGTTGTGTCCGTTGAAATTTTTTTTCGGACCGCTAATTTCTTTATTATAGTTTTTTGGTTTGAGTTCTGACAAGACGAGAACATATCCGCACAGTTGAACGCATAATGTTGTCACTGACTGAGCAGTTTGAATACAAGGTGTGTCAATTTAAAGTTAAATTAATGTGAATCTTCGACATATTTGTATATAAATTGAGTTGCAGATTCAAATATTAATGCTATGGAAATAATGTTGTAAAGGGAGTGCCATGGTAACCGCAAACCATTGGGTTGTTGATGTTTCTGTACATGATTTATTATGTGACGCCGCATATGGCCGCGCTCTTCTCGCTCTTCTTACTAATTCAAGAATATTTGCTGCCATCAAACGACAACATTAAAATATGTATAATTAATAGTCGAAGTAATTATGATTAAATTCGGTGTTATCTTCTTCTTTCTCTTCAGCCTTTGTTCCGTTCACGAACGGGGTCGGCTCGTCGTGATCGGTTTCTTTTGGCTCGAATGCCTGATATGGGCGCAATCTCGAGGCTTTTAAATCCCCATCCAGCGTGTCAAGCCACCTTTGTTTCGGCCGGCCTTTTGGTCGTTTACCGTCCACTTCGATGTTTAGACCAATCTTGGCAAATGAATTCTCGTTAGTACGAATTGCATGCCTCTCCCCCAATTTTTCCACGATCGGTGCAACCCCATAACGATCGCGGATATCCTCATTTGGGATGTGACCAAAACGTGTCACGCCACTAGTCCAACGCAACATCTTTGTCTCCACTATCGCAAGACGCCGTTCATTGTCTTTTATAGTCGGCCGACACTCAGAACCATAAAGGGCGACAGGGCGGACGACATTGCGATAAATTTTAGATTTGAGACGTTCGTAGATACGTCGATCACAAAAAACACTAGTTGTGGAATCCAGGTTGCGTTAATGCGTGAAGCAATTTCATAGCGCAGTTCTTCATTGGCTGATAGCGTTGACCCGAGGTATTTAAATCGCTCAGTTCTGGGCAGATTACTGTCGCTGACAGTGATTATGCCTGTTTCATGTGGATCGGTCGTCAACATTTTTTTTTTGTTTAGATTCAATCTAAGCATGAGGCGATCATTCCATTTTTGGATAATTTGCTCCAGATCATTTTTGCTATTAGATACTAGGAAAACATCGTCTGCATAAAGCAGTGTATAGGGCGCTGGACATTGGATGCCGCGTGTGCCAGTGCCCATAACAAGAGCAAAGAGTAGTGGTGAGAAGGCGCTTCCTTGGTGAAGATCAACAGAGACACGAAGTGGTTTTGATACACCCGCCACACTTTGAACTATACTTTTCGAATCGTGGTAGAGCAATTGAACCCAGCGCACGAGTTCTTCTGGCACTAAGTGTTGTCGTAAAACATACCAGAAGAGTTCGTCTGGCGCACGGTCAAACGCTTTCTCTAGATCCAGAAATGCAATGTAATCGCCCAGCGTGTTTTGCGTCAGTAGTTCCGCAGGTTTTGAAAAGGCCGGCTTGATTCACGGTTATTTCAATGATTTCGCGAATACGGTTGTCAAGAATGCGCTCCAAAATCTTCATGGTATGGGAAAGTAACCGGATCGGAGGGTAATTTGAATATTCTGCTGGACTATCTTTCTTTTTCCATATTGGAACTGTGGTACTTTCTTGCCAGTCAGATGGTGTTCAAATACGAAATAAACTTGTTTTTCCACGCATTTTGACAATGGCATTTGCAATATAAAAAATATTCAGCTATTGTTGAAATGTTACCTCATTATTAATTTGATAGAGAAATCTTATGAGTATGGTTTGATGCTGGAAATCCGCGAAAACGGTAAAGAGAAGAACTGTAAAATATGATAAAAACATTTATCTAGCCGTTACGCACCAAATCTTGGTCATCAATGTTCGCAATGAACTGGAGCCACACATGCTTGTTTCTAATATCTGGAAGTCTGCCGCAGCGAGTGATAGAATGGGATTGGTCGAAAACTCATTCCAAAGCTACGTTTCTTTATTGCTTTGCTATAGCAAGGAGCGATACAATGTTTTTCCTGCTTTTTTCTCCGTCTGGAATCGGTTATAAATTAGCTTTACATGACAAATTACTACATCCTTCAAATATATAAAAAGGATGCTGTAAACTTTCCACTAGTTTTCCGAAATTTATATGTAAACTGAGGGTCGAACCCTATTGTCAAGTTTACGCCTATTACATATATATATTGCTCCTACCAAGCACTAAATGGGTATAGTGCGTCATGCGCAGGCTAACGGCTCATTCATCGCTAGTAGCTGGTTGAAATGTGGAAATGTGTTTCAGCCCCCTCTAAGTTTTTCCGAGAAGTTTGCAATCCTCCTTAACTGTTCTCCAACACTTGTCTCTAGAGCGACACATTCGTTGACCACTCTGGCATAGCTGATTCGTTTGCTTATCATAGACACTTTCTTAAAGTGTGACCAATTCACTGCCACTTTCGCCTTTTAATAAACACGACGGAATTCTGCGTTCGAGAGTGTTAATCCAGATTTCTAACCTAGCTAGCAGTGGTGGTCATTTTCCATATGCTGTTCCCATATAGTAGTATAGAAAGCACATTAACACGAAAAAGTTTCAATTTGATGTTAGTTTGGAGGTATCTGCGTTTCCAGACTCTAGATAAAAAAAGACGGCGTATTTAGCATTACTAATACGTCGAGTAACATCGAGATAGGAAGACAGAGAACTTTCGTTTATCTTCAGACTGACTCTGCTCACCTTTTTTGCACATCCTGAGCTATTTGGCCAAAGGTCAGCGACTCAGCGAGAAAGCAAACAGATGCCAAAAGCGTAGTCGAAGTGTTTGAAGAAAGATCATATCAGTATGAAAATATCCCTGGGGAGATTCTGCTGAGCTGAGCTGATAATTTCCCCAGAATACTCTTCCTGCGTAGAGCACTCTAGTTATACGCTAGAAGGATTTAGAACAAAACCAGCCTGCTCTCTGTCGATCTAGGTATTTTTGATGACTTTAACTAAAACCTTTGGGACAGTAAGAAATATCCCTCCAATTGTCCCACTTCGAAATTTTCACTATCTCTAAGAAAAGTGTAATTCTGCAGATACTACAAGAACTACAAG
Source organism: Hermetia illucens (assembly GCF_905115235.1). NCBI lineage: Eukaryota > Metazoa > Arthropoda > Insecta > Diptera > Stratiomyidae > Hermetia > Hermetia illucens. Next base: position 146,861,052 of record NC_051850.1, read on the forward strand.
GAATAATTTTTTGGGGGAGATCACCAAACTCCGTTTGAGAATATTAATGAAGGAGACGATTTCACATTTGTTTAGAAGAGCAGTTCATACCCGGATTTCTAAGTATCAACCATGTTATCCGCAAGAGGTGGAACTTCACCGGGTGTTATACGGTTAAGAACCGAGTTGAGTGTTCTTCCACCTGTTAACTGTTCGTCATTGAGAATGACTGCCTTCAACGGTCTTTTTGCCACGATGCACACTGTGCTGCACTTTCCGAGATTCTAAGTTTCCAAATAACGGCCGGAATACCAAAGCAGACCGAGTTGAGCTGGTATGAGAATTGCGATTCTCTGACCAGAGTTGAGTAAGATCAATTAAGAGGGCAAAGCTACCCCAAAAATTAAAAGAAATGACGAAATCGACCGTGGAATTCTGGCGACAGATACCGCATCTTCCTAAAGTGAATTGGGTTCTTGGGAACATTTCAATCCCTTTCATGTCAATATACAAAATTTCGAGTATCCTGCTGCGGTGCATAGGGATCGCGCTGTGAATATTGATGCGTAGATGAAAAGGGGAAAATAAAAACAAATCCGAAAACCGGAAGCTAGATGCTCCAGGTATGAAAGGTTTTGTGTATTGCTTATATAAGCACATTTGAGTGGGCGTTTGTACCTAGTTAGTAATGTTTATGCATTTAGTTTATCAGACGATTCACTTTAGTATGATACTGATTTCAGCTCTGGCCAAGCTCTGGTCAATAAGGCAGATTTGCGCTCAATATAATTCGTAGGCATGTCGTACTCTTCGAATTATATAAAGGAGCATTCAACTTCTGCGAGCCGCTACGGTCACGCTGCTCCCAGGGCAGAGGTGAGGCAGCGTCTGACGATTTGCCTCTGCCCTGATAATAAACCATAAAGCCGTCGTCGCATGACTTTTTTTTTATGATACTGACATTAACAGTTTTAGAATGCAATATATTCCCACAAATGTGATAATTTTGACCTATTATAACTTTCTAGGCCGGATAGCCCCATACGTCCAGAACATCATTGTCCCATACCAAAGAGGTTTCACTCCAGGCAAATCAGCAACAGATCAGATTTTCTCTCTGCGGCAAGCGATGGAAAAACTGTTGGAATATGGACATCAGTTGTACCATTTCTTCATCGACTTTAAAGCCGCCTATGACACCATAGCCAGGGTAAAACTGAACACGGCCATCAAACAATTTGGTATTCCGCCGAAATTGATAAGACTGACGAGGCTGACCCTGACCAATGTTCGAGGCCAGATAAAAGCAGCAGGATCACTCTCAGGACCATTCGACATCAACAACGGTCTACGACAAGAGGATGTCCTATCATGCGTCTTCTTTAACCTGGCCCTGGAGAAAGTGATCCGTGATGCTGAGGTAAATGCAAGGGGTACGATCCTCTACAAATCCACCCAACTACTGGCCTATGCTGACGATATCGACATCATGGGAAGAACGACCCGAGACATACAAACTGCCTTCATCCAGATCGAGCAGGCGGCAATTGGGACGAGATCTTGGGCTGCACATCAATGAAGGCAAAACAAAATATATGATGGAAAGCTACGATGATGAAATCCACGCACGGTTGTTGTCAGCCAACAGAGCCCATTTCAGCTTACAAAAACTGTTCCGCTCGAAACGTCTCACCATAGGGTCAAAGCTCTTACTGTACAACACAATGATCTTGCCAGTCCTCAGTTCTTAGCAAGAAGAATTGCGAACTCTTGACCGCGTTCGAGAGAAGAATCCTCCGAGGAATTTTTGGCCCCCTACATGAGGATAGACTTTTCTACAGCCTACATAATGACGAAATCTATGAGCGATACTATGACCGTCCGGTTGTGGATAAAATCCGGCTCAATAGATTACGGTGGGCGGGTCATTTAATCTTTATGGATGATCCAGCCCGGAAAGTCTATAAGGACAATATCTATGGTAGGGAAAGAAGACGAGGCAGACCCTGCCTGAGATGGAGCGATGGCGTAGGTCAGGAAGCCAAATAGCTTTTATGGATATCGAATTGGTGGACCTCGGCGCAAAATCGGGATGTCTGGAGTTCCTTATTAAGGCAGGCCTAGACCGGATAATGATGACGATTCATTGACAATAGTGGGTGAATGCAATGCGTTTAATGTGTCGCAGATAATATTGCAACTCTTGTCTTTGCTAATCTTCAATGGTTTGGCGAAGCGGTTGGCTTGCTCAGGTTTTAAGTTAGGAAGTCAGCATTTATATTTGTCATTCTCTTCTGCTTGAGGTTCAGCCTGAAAATCAACATTCCCTATATCAAAATTCGAAGTGAGGTGGTTTCACTCTCTCTTACTATATTATGCTTTTGTACTCTGGAAGAAGATGCGAGTTCGATGTCAGACTGATACAAGCTGAGTTCTTATGATGTTTGGGTCGACTCCCGACAGGATCTTAACTGAGGGACTGGAGAATAAATCAATTGTGCAGTTTTACGCACACAGTTTTTTAAGAGGCTTCTTAAGGGTGATATTGATGGGTCATATGCCAGGTGGGCAGATGGGGAGGCATGGTATTTGTGATCGAAACAATAGCAATGAAAGGTTTGTAGATTTCTTCAACTTTCATCATCTTGTCCCTAGTGGCACGAGCCCGTCATAAGATCACTTAGTTTCACTTGACCGGCAACGAGCACCTAATCAAATCGACTATATCGGGGTCAGGCGTAGCTTTGGGACCTGTGAGGGTGACATTTTCATAGCTGGCTATGCTATGCGATAGTTACCCTGGAAACACGTAGTTTCTCATACGGAAAAGTGTAGGCTTCTGGGAAAATCGTGGGGAGAGCTGACGTACGTTACCAGGGCCGACAACGATGGCAACTATATTTATAGAAAATTTAATGATCCCTTCGGACATTGAAAATCTAGTTTGACCCAAATTATCAACTAATTCTCATAAACCGACGATTTTGAATTAACATTGATTTACTCTCTCAAGTATTGGATTTTTTTATCAACCTTCAACCTTTTGTATCGAATTGGAAAGCTGCCAGTGTTCATATATCGGGGCGAGCTCCTTCTAAAATTAAGTATCTTCAATAACTAAGTTTGAGATATCCCCAGAATCTTACTGACTTGCACATCTATATGTACTTTACATTTAAGCTGTGGAGTTCCATAAATCATGAAACGACCTTCCGCTATTCACCTCACCTAATATCAATCTCGTTAGAAAGTCACACTTGCCACTGTCGGACTTTCCCTAAATCTCGTTAGCATTTCAATTCAATAATTCAAGCAAAAAGGACAAAGTCAGCTGGATAATCAGTTTTAGCTGCCTTTAGGAGTTAATGCGGCGATTTCGATTTTTCCGCTTTATTCTCTTCCCAATTTAAGTGTTTACACAAGAATTATTACCTTATGAAAAGAAAACACTACCGAAAACAGTTGTTCGGATTTTGTCAACGGCCCTGAGAACACACACGCATATCCACATCCTCGCCCATACCTACCTCCCGAGTCCTGATTAATTCTGGCAGCTCAATGCCGGCCTGGCATTGTGATTGAATGATCCATGGCCGGTGTGTTGTTTGTTTAAGGTAGCCTAGTCCATTCTATTGGTGGACATAGTCCTGATATTATTCACACAAGAAGTAATTTCCATGTCTTGTCTCCTGGGCACTGTTTCCAAGTCCTGTTCTAGTCAATCACAGTTCCTTGCATCTTTTCAATACTATGTGGGAAACGTGAAATGTTTTGATAGGCGAGGGAGAGACAATTCAACGGATTTTGTCCGTGGGCTGCTGTTTATATAAGGAAAATTGATTTCTGCGGAGAAATTCTTAGTGCGACCATAGTAAATGTCATGGTTCAGTCCGAAAATTTTCTCGAGTGTTATTTTTAACGATAATTCTCATGCGGTCATCATTCTTTGCAGTGCCACTCCACTTGCGAACAATCTTATTAGGGAAGATATTGAGCGAATGGTATTAAGAAATAGGATGAGTCCTGGTATGTATCATAGAAAAAGGTAGACGTCGTCAGGTACTTTTGGACTAAACTAAGAAACTGCTCCTTATTTGAAGGTGTGAAATGCTTCAATTTGTTCCGCTAATAATGGATATAACCCCCTTGAAGGGCAGCAAGTAATTAGGTGAAATTTTTAAAATATTGTCGCAGGATCAAGTCTAGGAGCATTTCAAATTAACCATGTTCGTGGTTGAGGTTCCTTTGAAGTGCAATATCAAATCTGACAACTAATTTGAAATTCGTAAAAGTTGGCTCAATTTCATAAAAGTTAAGGCAAGGTGGCAACATCTATTGAAGATGAAAGCGGATTGCTCCGAGAAGAAAAAAGTGAATGCTGTGGCTACCTGAGATGAATGGGGTCATCGATTGGAGCAGGCTACCAGATCCACGATCGACAACTAATGAAGTCTATGCGTTCGGCAAGAAAATCAAAAACTTTGATTCCTTATCGAAAAGTTTCAGCAAAATTTCAATAAGAAAATCGACATTCAGTTCAAAGGTTACCCCAACTACATCAAACAACAAATACCAGTTTCGATGGTCAACAAAAGACGCCAAAACAAAAAACCGCAAAGACACAAAAGAACTGCCTAAACTGCCAAAAACACCAAACGATGATCATTACGAAAATACCGAATTCCATATGCCAATAACGCCGAAACTTTACAAGAGCCAATCATCCCCGGAAGCCCAATCTAGTCCACTAACGCCAGCGAATCTAATTCAGTTCGATAAATCTTTATCTGAAACGACAAGCTAATCAACCGACCCTTTAACACTGAATCGTAAGAAAGTTTCAAATTGAAATTTTGAAAAAGTCTGGCAGGCACCACAGAGATCTTAAACGGCTTCACCCCAGTGTTGGATTCCCACATCGTTCGCATTGATTGCAAAATCTAGGAGAAGGCCGATCGTCGTTCCGGCAAAACCACTGAGGAGAACCCCAAGGCCCAAGGCTCAAGTTTGGTAATACCGTCATCTTCATCCGCGGCAAAACCAAACCAGAGGCAGAGATCGCTGTCGGTTTAATTGCGGTCGGTAACATCAAGGACGCCAGCAGTTTTTGGAAAATTAAGTAATACTACAATTAAGTAATTAAGTAATTACTGCAATATTAGTAAATAATACAATAAAAGCGCAATCGCTGCAAGAGCGGAGTGAAGTTTTTGAAAGTGCAGGTTCCGCTCCGATCTCCGTTCAGGTCGTTTTCGCTGGTTGTGTTGCTACGGTGGTTGCATTGCTTCGGCGGGGACGTCATAATTTCCCTTTTTTTCCGCTCCGGTATTCTGCAGCCGCTCAGCTCGCTCCACTCGATAGGTGCTACCCCCATAGATCGCAGCAGAAAAAAGCAACATTGGCTAAAATTATGCCCTCTTTGGCAGCTGTCGCAGTTAGGATGCCCCCATTTGAGCGGCGTGGTTCTCCCAATTGAAAGCACAATAGGACGCCATGCGTTTGAACCACGTGCTTATGGGCCTCCTCGAGGAGACCATTCCGTCCGTCGCGGACGTTTTTGACCAATGCCCCTACGCCCGATTAAAGGAACAGCTCATACGCCGGCTATTGGTGAGTAAGGAGGCTATACTGAAACACTTGCTGAACGAGCTGACACTGGGCGATCGTACCCCAGGCAGCTGCTTCGAGAAATGAGGCAGCTGGGTAGGGATAAGGTCAGTTCAAAGCTGTTAAAACCGATTTGTATGCAGCGACTTAGGGAGAGCACCCGCGCTATCTTGGCCTGCTCGGACTCGAGGTCACTGGAGGTGCTGTCCGCCACCGGCGAAAAAATCCACGAGATGTAGTCCTCCGGAAGGACGTTTGGTATCTGCGCTCCACAAAAACAAATTGTTACATTACTTAGAGTTGCGATACAGAACGAAAACGCGACAACTTTGCATTGTATTTTCTGGGAGTTTCCGCAAAGTCGTGAAAAATGTCGAACGGTTTGATGACAGGATGATGAAGCTCATCTCAGTAGACCGCACGATTCACTCACATACACACGGCAGACAGGTCGCCCCGATGCTGAAAAAGATGTCTCCTGACACTACTTAACACAAGGACCTGCAACGTGCTTGCCGACGACGACGACTGTTGGCGACTCTAATGATAATACAATATCAGCCAAAAGGTAGATCCGGAGTCGATGCCAAGGGAGTAAAAAGACTTCGGTCCAATGAGGGTGACGAGCGTATTATTGATTTTGCTGATTTCCATGACCTTGTACTTGCCGACATACGGTTTATTGAACGGTTGGCACATGTTAAGGAATTTTATAGTGGCGACAGTATTTTCTTGGCATCACCAACAGCAAAGCTGTCTCGAGAAAACTCTAGAAGTCGTCAACCATCAACCATGATATTTGGTTCTGGAGGGACTATGTTCAAATTAAGCTCGATGAGAAGAATCATTCCTACCGCAAGTTCGTCATCACCAACGGTGCAGCAAACTTCAGACATCCCGGTTTTGCTCCAAGGCTGTCTGGCGTCCTGGCCTACGCCATCGTTTCATCTCAGTCACCTCGTTTTCTTTTTCTACCATAGATATTGCCCTTATAGACTTTCCGGCCTGGATCATCCTCATCCTTATGGATTAAGTGACCCGCCCACCGTAACCTATTGAGCCGGATTTTGTCCACAACTTGACGGTCATAGTATCGCTCATAGATTTCGTCATTGTGTAGGCTACGGAATCGTCCATTCTCATGTTAGGGGCCAAAAATTGTTCTTCTCTCGAACACGGCCAAGAGTACGCAATTTTTCTTGCTAAGAACCCAGGTCTCTGAGAAATATATGAGGACTGGTAAGATCTTGTAAAGTGAAAGTTTTGCGAGAGAGTTTTTGTGCGCAGATTTCATCATCATAGCTGTTATCAATGTGATTTTCGACCTTAGATGGGAGAAATTATCAACAGTCTCAAAGTTGAAGTCTCCTATCTTTATTCTTCCCGTTTGACCATTGCGGTTTGATGTTGTTGGTTGGTTTTTGGTGCTGACATTTCCACCATATATTTTGTCTTGTCTTCATTGATGTGCAGCGCAAGATCTCGCTCCGCCTGCTCGATTTGGATGAAGGCAGTTTGTACGTCTCGGGTCGTTCTTCTCATGATGCCAATATCACCAGCAATGGCCAGTAGTTGGATAGACTTAAAGGAGATAATGCCCCTCCCATTTACGTGAGCATTACGGATCACTTTTTCCAGGGTCAGATTAAGGAGGACGCATGATAGAGTATTCCCTTGCCTCAGACCGTTGTTGATGTCGAATGGTTTCGAGAGTGATTATGTTGCATTTATCTGGCGTCGCACATTGGTTAGAGTCAGCCTAGTCAGTCCAATCAATTTCGTGGGGATACCGAATTCTCTCATGGCCGTATGCAGTTTTACCCTGGCCTTGCTGTCATAGGGGGCCTTGAAGTGGTTGTAAAGTCGGCACAACTGATGTCTATATTCCAACAGTTTTTCCATCGCTTGCCGCAGAGAGAAAATCTGATCTGTTGCTGATTTGCCTGAAGTGAAGCCTCTTCGATATGGGATAATGATGTTCTGGACGTATGAGGATATCCGGGCTAGAAAGGTAGCGGCGAATATCTTATAGATGGTACTCAGCAACGTGATATTTCCATGATTGCTGCATTGCGTGATATCTCTCTTTTTATGTATGGGATAGATAATGTCCCGTTGCCAATCGTCAGGCATTTGAATCTCTGTCCCACACCTTGAGTATCAGTTGATGAACCGCTTGGTGTAACTGGTCACCTCCATATTTAGCCAATTCGGCTGTAATTCCATCGGCTCCTAGCCACTTATGATTTTTAAGCCGATGGATTGCTCGGACTATTTTTTCCGTGTTTTCGTCATGTTCAGTTGGCGGGATCTCAAACTCGCTGATATTTTGGTTATTGAGCGGCTCATCAAAATACTCAACCCATCGCTCCAATATGCCCATTCTGTCGGAAATCAGATTTCCTTCTTTGTCTCGGCAGGATGAGCATCGAGGTGTATAAGGCTTCATCCTGCTGTACTTTTCAAGTTCACAGACTTGTTGGTTTTTCCAGGCTTCCTTTTTCTTTCTATGAAGTCGCTTCTCCACTCGGCGAAGTTCGTGCGGGGTTTCTGCGCGTGCCTGGGTTCTTTGAGAGTGCAGCATTGCTCGGTCTGCGGGCTAGCTTACATTCGTTGTATAACCAGTCGTTCCGAATTTGTTGCGACTGGGGACAAGTATGTTTGTGGCCGTACCGATAATAACGTTTTTCAGGTGGTTGTAAAGATCATTTGTTAATGCTTCATCAGGACCTCTGCTAGTTGCGGTTATTGCAGCATCCATTTCCACCTGATAGGTGTTGGAGAACTCTGGCCTCTGGATGGCCATAGTGTTCACTCTCACCTAGTTGTCAGAGGGGACTAGAGGTGGTATTGTTATTCGAGCTCGCAACACCATGCCAATGAGGTAGTGCTCCGAGTTTATATTGGCGTCCCTATACGATCTGACATTCATAAATGCTGAAAGATGGCGGCGTTCGATCAACACATGGTCAATTTGGTTGAAAGTGATCCCGTCTGGAGAGGCCCACGTGTACTTGTGCACCGCTTTTCACGCAAACCAGTTACTTCCAACAACCATTTTGTGCGACAATGCTAGTAGGATAGTCCGCAGTCCGTTGTCGTTGGTAGTTTTGTGTAGGCAATGGGAGCCAACGTATCGCCTGCAAATCGGAATTCGTCCTTACTTGGCTATTAAAACCTCGAAGTGTGACTTTGATATCATACCTGGGACAGGCTTAGAGGGTTCGTTCTACTGCCTCGGAGAAGATATCCTTTTCCGACTCTGCAGTGTTCCCTGCAGGGGGATGAACGTTAATGAGGCTTATATTTCCAAATTTGCCTCGTAAACGCAGAGTGCATAACCGTTCACTTATATTTTTAAAGTCGATAACAGCAGGTTTCATTTTTTGGTTGACTTAGAAACCTACTCCCAGCACATGATTTACTGGATGGCCACTATAATATATGGTGTAGTGGCTCTTTTCTCCTATCTAACGCATCTCCTGCAACGTTGTTACATCAGCCCTATATTGGGACAGGGTATCGACTAGCTGCTTGTCAGTTCCTTTTCTGAACAGGAAGCGCAGATTCCACGAGAAAATTCACAAATCGTTAGTCCGTTTTTGTTGCCGGATTTGCCGTAAAATCCATCTAGTTCGAGGCTCCTCTTATATCTTTGCAACAAGTTCTTTTTCTTGTAGGGTTGTCAGCCCTACCCAAACCCCAACCTGGAGGACCAGTTTGTACAATTTGTCCCGTTTTTAGACGTAGGAGACTCGTCTCCATTCTTCTCCGTATGCAGTTTTTCATGAAGAAAGAACTCCCAGCGATTCAGAGAGAGTTGTTGATGTTGGTTCAGCAGGATTTTCTCACGTTTTATACTCCATGGTGGGTACCAATCCAGGTTTCGCCCTGGGACCTATACTAGCCTCTGACCGCGGTGTTTTGCGGTGACCGAAATTGTGGCGAGTTAGATCATCTGAACCAAAAAACGTCAATGGATTTAGTTAAATTACAGTAATAGCTAGTATTTGATCGAAAGAGGAAAGAAAGAAATTTTCCACAAAATGGCGGACAGTCAAAGATAATGTTTCGACTTTTTAACTAAAAGAACGGTCGTTTTGCGGCTATAAAATGTCAATTTTTTATTGAAAACAAGAATCGAACGATTAAATACTGGATTTTATGGATTGAATAAGTCTTAAGACTGTTGGTAGAGTTCTGCGTAAAATTACTTGAAGTCAGTGAAAAACAACCTGAACGCTGTCTGTTACTAAACAACTATCGTATCCGGACCAAGCTAATGACCAGGGGAAGTGGTGAGATGGAAGCATGTCTACTTGGCTGCCATGAACTCCGAGACTGTGAAATGTATAGTTGATATTCAACAGCCAACGGGAAGCAATTTGAAATTATGGGACGATAGCATATAAGGACAGTAATTTGCAGAGGAAGGAGTGCAAAAGGAGGAAAACAACTTTTGATAAGCATTTCCATTCCTTTCTATATCGATTGTGCACCAAGCGTGCACTATTCGGCACTCCAACCGCTTTTTTTACGCGCAGTTAGCCAGGGCATCCAGTCGATTCTGGCGGTTAGGAGCGCTTAGGCGGCTGGGGCCAATGAGCCCTTAGGAGTGGAAAGTATAAGCGAAAACTCAACTGACTAATTGGAAATTAGGAAACACCATCAGTGAGCTAAGGCGGTTAGAAAGCAATGAAATACTGAAACTGATCAGTAGTGCCTTAGGAAATGAGGTGAAGATTTGAATCGAATTCCGGTCCTCCTGTAGAACTCCTTAAGAAGCTTTCAAAGTCATTATTGATAGCAGGATTCTCATCAGCAGCTTCCCATTCCCTATAAACATTTAATTTCTACAAATTTATATAATTTTGAGGTGATTCCAATAAAGAAGCGTTTGAAATCCTATGACATTACTCGCATTTCAGAGAAGTCTATTTTCCCTTCTACATTTTATTTCAGTCGCCAGACGGTCTCCACGCGTTCATTGAATTCACGAATTTCTATACATCAAGAATTTTCAGAGTTTCCCTCTTGAATTAAATGTTTTTTCTCTAAAATCTCAAGACTCAAGACATCACCATGACACTAAAAAAACAATAACAGTTGTTCCCTTCAGTGCTGAGTAGAAAGCGGATCGATAAAAAAGTCCTTACATTTCTCACGTCAACTGTCTGATGATCCCATCCAGGAGCAATTCATTATGCTTAAACCCGAATGCATTACATTTCCCTGCTTTCATGTTGCCTGCAAAGAGGGTAGCTACACGGCATTATAGTCTTCTCTGTCCAACATCCGCATCTGAGCCTATGTACAGAAAAGTGGGCGGTCGGAGGCATGGCCACGCCTCGAAGAATTATTGGCTGAAATAACAATATGGCGCCGTAATTACTTGGCACCCAGGCGACAGTCGCCCTACCACTGTTGCCTGGGATTCTGGCGAAAATGTGACAACCGGATCGTGGACGTGATGGGATTCCTCATACATAGTCTTGCTCGTCGATGTTTTTTAGTGGCGGCGGATTATCTGCAAATGATCCGTTTTTGCTGACTTGAAAATTCGTTTAGTTTTTTTCCCGATGAAATTTTCTGGATTCTGAAAAGTCTCCTTATCTGTTTATTAAAAGCTTGGATTATCTGGAAAATGGCGGCCGAGAAGTCAATTGGAAAGTGTTTGTGAAATTGAGATGATGCTTTAATGATTTTCCGGTGTTTATGAAATTTCCGGGGTTTTTCGCTTCGTGGACTAGAAATAGATTTTGGCGGTTTATGTGTTTTATTGTTGATGGTAATTGTAGTATTTGGATTTTTATGGTTTATTTCCGTTGGCCTCAACGCACGGGTTCATAGGAGATTGGAATCAGATTAAAGTGTATCAGTCGCTGCTTATGCTACTTTGCAGCCCAGGCAAATGTCCTTAGGGAACTGAAATGTTTTCGTTACAATAAATTACAAGAAAGCAAACGCACTTCAACTATTTGCTTCACTATAAAGTTTTTTTTTTCAAATGTTGGATCAAATGAGGTTCGAATAAGTAGCGCAATTTATGATGGAATAAAAGCCAATTTATTCGGCATTTAAATAAGAGTTTGTTGTTACCATTAAACTTTGTTCAAAGAAAATCAGGATAAATCAATACCATTCAAATATTTAAGAACTATCAAATCTCGAGCATGGAGAAAAACGCGTTTAAAGGCATTCACCTGTCAGGGGGTTGTTGGAGCATACACTAGGCGATATAATTCATCGAACGACAACAAACATTATACACTGAATTTATTTGAATTAACTCAGAATAAACAGTACGTACATTGGACAGCAGCGGGGTGAAGGTGGTGGCGTATACCGACGACTTGGTGATATTAATATCAGGGATGTTTCTGTCCATTATGAGCGACATCATGGAAGGAGCGTTGCGAAAGGTGTCAGCATAAACCCAACCAAAACGCAACTGATGCTATTCACCACCAAGGCAAGGATACCTGAATTCCATCTACCACCATCCATTCCATCTACCATCTCCAAATTGTAGATTGAACATAGAACTGAGGGTTAAGAAGGCCTGTATAGCCTTCTATGCCTGCAAGAGAACCTTTGCAAAGAAATGGGGTCTCCGAGCGAGGATGGTTCTCTGGATGTACACCGCTGTAGTGCGTCCGATCCTAATGTACAATAGAACGAAGCTTAATAGGATTCAAAGAACCGCGTGTTCAGGTGCTACTGGGGCTCTGCAGTCCTGCCCGGCAGATGCCTTCAATGTACTCCTGCATCTCCTCCCCCTAGACTTCCACATTAAATATGTCGCAGCGTGCAGTGCCGTCAGACTACGTGAGTCCGGATGCTGGGCAGCGAAGTCCTACGGCCACAGCGACATCCTGGATGAAATACCTCGGGAAATCTGGGCATCTCCCAAGGACTATGTCACACGCAAACTGAACTTCACGCGAAACTTTGCTGTGAACCTTCCAATCAGGGCAAAGTGGAAGACCGGCGGCGTGTTGTCAGACTATGATACATTATTCTTTACGGACTGATCAAAGATGGCCTATGGAGTTGGCGCGGGGTTTTTTTCGAATACACACGGTCTATCCAAGTCGTATGATCTAACAGGTTTCGCTAGTGTATTCTAGGAGGAAGTACTGGCGATATTGGAAGTCTGTCGATGGCTGGAGTGTGATTCGAGCCCCAAGCGTAACATAGCCATTCTGACCAACAGCCAAGCGGCCATCAAGGCCTTGTACTCTGCGACGACATCTTTCCGGCTGTTGGGGCTGTGCAGAGACGCGCTGAACCGTCTGGGTGGCACGTTCAAGGTCATTCTCCTCTGGGTTCCCGGGCATAGAAACACTGAGGGGAATGAGCGGACTGACGGATTGGCCGGCCAAAGCTCTCCTTTTGGTAGTCCTTCGGCGAATACAGTCGGTGTTCCGCTGGCGGCTGTCGGGGGCCGAGTCTACTCGCACTACCTAGCAGCCGCGGGCCTGAGATGGCGAAGGCTTACAAGCTGTGTCAAGTCAAGAAGAATTTCGCCCGCTTATAACATAGCCCGATCACGAGACTTGCATTGCCGAAGCTACGGAGAAGGAAGGGAAACCCTCATGCACTTTCTCTGCGATTGCCCAGCTCTGGCTAGAGTCAGGCTGCGGACACTGGGTAAACCATTCTTTGGGGACCTCAGAGAGATTCCTAGCTGCAGGGTGGGAGAGCTTCTTTCCTTCGTGAATGCTACGGGCTGGCTCTGAAGATCCGAGCCGGCTGGACCCTGCCTCCCTGCTCCCATAACAACAGTCACGATCTTAGGAGTTTGCGGCATCAAAACGGCGCACCAAAGCGCTAATTGGGCCCTTTGCAGCGGCCACTGATACCTACCTGGCTACCCTACAAAAAGAGAAACATAACAAATAGACAATTCAAATAAACTTTATATTCATTTGCAGTTCCTTATAGTTTCTGCAAAAATTTATAAATTAATAAAAAACAAGTCGGGAAACCGGAAGCTGGGCGCTTCAGGTATGAAAGGTTTTGTTTGTTTCTTCTGTGAGTATATTTGAGTCTAGAATTATCCCATTTGTACGTAGCCCGTTATGTATATGCTTTAGCATGACAGATTTAGTACTTCGGGTTGTAAATTTACACGGTAAAGACAACTTTGAGCTACTGTAACTTTGTTACTAATAGTATGATTGTAATCAAACTTGGGGATAATATGCTTCATATTATATTTTATACTACTACCAACTTTTATAACTCTGGGATAAACTTAAGGGGGGTTTTACTCAATTTCCCCAAAAATATGATAATATACTATTATTAACTTAATTTGAACGTATATCGATATGAAGAGTATTTTGAGGCCTGGGCACCATATAGAAGCAGCTTCATGATTTTTTCAGATTTTTCGGGTGAGTATTTTCTGAGTCCAGCGTGTGACAGAAATCCAATCGTCATTTAAATCGGATTCTTTGATTTTTTCTTAGCCTCATAGTGTAAAGTAACATTGTCAAAGCATTCGCTTTCCATTGATCACTGCTAGAAATTGCATACTCAAAGTGTATTATACCTTCAAATTCCGCCATTTCCAATCCGAAACGTAAGGTAAATTATCGAATTCCCCTTACACGTAACCACATAACATTTTCCCTGCTTTTACGTAACTAAGACTCAAACTGTCCGGATAGCTGAGTGGTTAGAGCACAAGGCTGTCGTACGGAAGGTCGCGGTTCAAATCTCGCTGGCGGCAGTGGGATTTGTATCGTGATTTGACGTCGGATACCAGTCGACTCAGCTGTGAATGAGTACCTGAGTCAAATCAGGGTAATAATCTCGGGCGAGCGCAATGCTGACCACAGTGCCTCCTACAGTCTACTGTAGTGTACCGTTACGGTCTTGAATGAAGTGCTCTAACACACTTCAAGGCCCTGATCCAATATGGATTGTTGTGCCAACGATTATTATTATTATTTTCTGAGAATGGGTCCATTAAAGAAATCACCCCTTTCCTCCCCTCCCACTCCCCACTTTTCTAACAAACTAAGACCGGCTTCGAAAAGTACTAATCGAGACCTTTCATTTGATACCCCACATGACTACATTCCCCTAAATTCAAGCTAGAAGGAGATCACTCACTGCATGTCTGGGGGTCCACAGTTCCCACCTTCTCATCAAATTTCGTGTCAACCGGTATAGCCGTTTCTGAGAAAAGTGCTTGTGACAGACAGACAGAAGAAATTACATGTGGCCATCATAAAAAGTAACAGCGAACACTTTAAGCGACTGTGTAATGAAGCTGACACGAACCCCTGGGGTGGTGCCTATAAAACCATAATAACAAAAGTTAAAGGCGAACGCTCCCCCTCGATCTCTTTCCCTACTCTGCTTAATAAAATAGTCACGGATCTTTTCCCACACAATGTGAGTACCGCTAACCTTCCCACTGTCGAGGTAGACACCGCCAAAGTTCCCATGGTAAGTGAAAAGGAGGTCCTCGAAGCTGCGGATAAAATTATTAGAAATACAGCACCTGGCTTGGATAGTATCCCCAATAAAGCTCTCAAGGCAGCTGTCAAAATAGCTCCAATTATTTTTGCCGAGGCGTTCACCACATGCCTTAAAGAAAGAGCATTTCCCACACAATGGAAGAAGCAGAAATTAATACTAGTCCCCAAGCCAAACAACCCTTTGGGTGAAGCTTCGACATACAGGCCGATATGCCTTCTAAATAATATGGACAAACTATTCGAACGAGTAATCTATAACAGATAAATTCGAATTGCCGAAAAGGATGGCGGTATCTCCGAAAATCAGTTCGGCTTTCGAAAGGGGAGGTCTACAACGGATGCACTTGGCTTAGTAGCTAGCACAGCTACGACCGCGCAAAGATGAGGGATTACACTTGATGTGAAGAATGCCTTTAATTCCGCTATATGGAGCAAGATACTTGGGTCCCTAATCAACTTGGGCGTGGCGAAGTACCTGGTACGTATCGTTGCCGACTTCCTAATCGATAGGATTCTGTGCTGCGAATCAGATGAAGGAATGAAATCATACCAAACGACATGCGGAGTTCCACAAGGGTCTGTCCTAGGGCCACTCTTGTGGATTATTATGTATAACGGAGGACTGACCCTAGACCTTCTTACTAGTGTGGCCTCCATTGGTTTCGCGGACGATATTGGTGTGACGGTTGTTGCCTGCCTTCTTGAAGAAGTCGAGCTTTATGCAAATGAAGCAGTCTCTGAGATTAAATTCTGGTTAGAGAATGCTGGTCTACAGCTCGCAGAGCATAAGACGGAAGTAGTACTTATTACCAAGCGGAGAAAGTGCACTTCCATGAAGACCAAAATTGGAACGCAAACAGTTCATTCCAAGCCTGCACTTAAGTACTTAGGTGTAATGATTGACCAGAGGTTAAATTTCAAATTGCATGTAGAGGGTGCAGCAACCAAAGCATATAACATCGGAGCGCTGGTTGCGAGGATGCTACCAAATATAGGTGGCCCAAAGCCGAGCCGCCGACTCCTTATTTCGAAGATGGTCAGTTCGATCCTACTGTATGCAGCCCCAGTATGGGCAAATGCACTGGAAAATATGGGAAATAAGAGAAAAATTGGAGCTGCGTATCGCAAAGTATACTCCGAACATGTTGCGCTTACAGAACGATATCCAATGAAGCAGCGTGCGTAATAGAAGGAATGCTCCCGATTGAGCTTCTGGCGAACTTACGATCGAACGTACCTCACCGGAGAATCTTCTGCTCGTCGGCGACTGTTCGCACGAACTGAAACTGTCGCGGAACAGCAAGAGCAGTGGGACGAGTCAGAAAAAGGCCGCTGGATCATATGGGATATCCAGAAATGGATCGAGTGACCCCACGGCGAAGTAGGTTTCGACCTAACTCAATCCTTGAGCGGACACGGAGGCTATCGAGCATATTTGTATCGATTTGGGCGTGATGATTTGCCATATTGCCCAAATATTGCAGAGGATGCAGAACACGTCTTTTTTCATTGCCCCAGATTCGAAGCCCAAAGGGCTACATTAGAGCTACAACCGGGGAGTACTTTACACCCGAAAATATAATGGACAAAAAAAAAAAGACAGACAGACGGACAGACAGATAGACATTGAACCGATTTTAATAAGGACCGACCGATTTTAAGGAACCTTAAAAATAATTCTAAGTGACAAAAGTGATCGTACGACTATTGTTATCCTGAGATACTTGTCTATTGGTTAAACATCAATACTTTGTTGGGCCTTCTTTTGCTTTCAGGATTGTTTGCATCCGCGATGGTATAGACGACACTAATTTCTATGTAACATTTTTAGGTATAATATTCCATACATCCTGGTAGAGCCTTCTTTAGAGCACTCTTTGAAGGAATACGGTGTTTGTGTAACTGCTTTTCGTGGTAGTCCCACAAATGCTCGATTGGATTTACTTCTAGACTCTGCTTTGGTGAGTACAACTGCTTTTGAATATTATACAGTAGCCACTCACGTACCATACGAGCTATATGTTTGGGATCATTGTCGTGTTAGAAAATATAATTCGGACCCAAACCCATTTTATTGACAGATATGCATCTGGTATTAAGTGTTCTCCCAGATGCCTCGACCTACTTTGCACAAGTGCCGGACACTATCCCAGGGCGTGTATAGAAATTTCATCACACTGCTCACAAAAGCTGCAGGCAGTGTCCGTAGATATTCCTAGCTTCCCTAGGTGATAGTTCAGCCGACAATGACCAGTGAAACTTCCCACTATAGATTGGGAGATTCTTTTTGGTGAGGTTTAAGCAATCCTTTGTGTGCATGGGTTCGTATACCCCAATAAGCACCCTGCACTGCTCCATCTCTGATAGGCCCGCCCAGTATAGTTCCCTCAACCGTTCCTTTTCATTTCTTAGAGCCATAGCCATGAAACCGTTACCGATTCCTCAGAATGGTTCTGGCCCGCGTAAAGGCGCCCCTGCTCCCTTCTTGGCTAGTTTGTCCGCTCCCCCATTGCCTTCCAACCCAGCATGACCTGGAACCCAAAGTAGTCTCTCAAGGCATTCCCATACCAGTTTAAAGTTCACCTGGTAGGACCTAACTGCCTTGATCGCTGCTTGGCTATCGGTGAGAATAGCAATGTTGGCTTTGGAGATTAAAGAAGGCACATCTGCCTATGGCGTATATTTCCGCCCGGAATATGCTAGTGCACCTGCCCATTGGCTCAAAGTACATTTTCCTTGGACCAATGACACCGGCACCCGCTCCCTCTGCTGTGAGGGATCCGTCAGTGTACCAAGTAATCAGTTGCTGGTTTAAGTCGTATGTCGCAGCCACGCTCTCCCAGTTTGCCTTGTTATTCCAACGTGTTTCAAACTTCTTATCGAAGTGAAAGCTCGTTGTCATGTTATCCTTTGGTATCAGTAATTCGGGATATCGCCTAGAAAGAATATCAATCTTCCTTCGGTTTAAGCAGCTCGGCTAGTGTATATAGGTGAATTCAATTTGCTGCAATAGAGTTTGTTTGATCCCATAGAAGACCAACGGGAAATTACTACTTTGTACGAGCGAGTACTAAGAAAGTGAAGAAGGGACCATGATGAGGATGCGATGCGCCACACTTCATTCAAAGGATTAGTTTCTCGATCTGACGATTGTGTCCTTCAATTTGAAAGCCTTTGAAGCTTCCTGCTGCCTGGTTCGATTGAGTCCCCTCATCCTTTTTCGTTCCATTTTTCGAGCCCTATGTTGTGACTTTTATTTTGGGGTTACACTTTCGTAAATTGCAGCTGTGGAACTAGATGCTAGTAGACCGGATCTTTAACCAAATTGACTACGTGATGATCCAAAAATTATGGACTACTACATACTAAACGTGTGTATGATTCGTGGAGCTAACTATGACTTAGATAATTACAAGTGAGAAGCTTTTAATCGATGCCGCATGCTTTCAGTTATATTTCATAATAAAAGTCAACTTGCCGAAAAATTCAACAGCAATAGACTTTAGAAGGAACCCATAGCGCAGAGGTAGGGAAGATCGAGATTGGAGGTCACATTTGTCCTTTGCATTGTTAGCAAGCATGTTAGATATCGCCTTCAGTTTGTAGTTAAGTCCAAAATTAATAGACCATTAGCTTAATCCCAACTACAATTTTATTGCTTAATTGCTTTGTACTGATGAAGGGAGTAAGTTGCTCCCGAAATATATATATACATAATAAAATAAAATTGTAGTTGGGATTAAGCTAATGGTCTATTAATATTGTTACCAAGGTTGACAAAATTTATAATTTTTTTCTCAGTTTCTGACAGATTTTTTGATTACAAAAAAAAATCAAATAAATCGTGATTATTATTACTATTTTTCTGTTAAGGGGAGCTCGTACTGCGCCCTCAAAGAACTATTGTGCCCTTTTACCGGTTATAGTGTACCTATTAACTATAGTATGCCAAGGAAGCCCATATCCGTTAGGAATTTTAGTATATTCCCTACTTCCAAGTCTTTGAACTGTGCATCTGGTATTAAGTATTCTCCCAGGTGCCTCGACCTACTTTGCACAAGTGCCGGACACTGTCCCAGAACGTGTATAGTTGTTTCGACACATGATTCCGCAGAAGGGTTCTGGCCCATGTAAAGGCATCCCTGCTCCTTTTTTGACCAGTTCGTCTGTTGCCTCATTGCCTTCCAACCCACATGATCTGGAATCCAGAGTATCCAAACCTTATTGCGCGAGCCGAGCGTATTTAGTCTCTCAAGGCATTCCCATACCAGTTGTGAGTGAGGCATATAGGCTCGATACGATTGGGGCGTGGAAAGGCGGCCAATCCAACGGGCATGCGTCTATCTGGAAATTCCTTGAAAAACATCCGGTAGCCCTGATGCCGACCGATCATATGGTTTCCAGATTCGTCTTTGAAAAGACATACACTGTCGTAATCACCGAAAGAGAAGAATGGTCGACAAGTGGCCATGAGTCTTTTCAGATTACAGACCTAAAAATCTTCACCGACGGGTCAGTCACGGAGGATGGATCGGGTGCAGGTGTGTGGAGAATCTGATTATAACTGGCCCGACCCCTTGGAAAAATGACGACCATATTCCAGGCGGAGATATATGCCATTTCATTGGCAGCAGAAGAATGTCTGCGACAAAAATGGAGGGGTCGCACCATTCGAATCTGTTCCGACAGTCGGGCGGCATTATCAGCTCTAAATGGCAACAACATATCAAGCCAGTCAGTGTGGAGTTGTCATCAGGTTCTGCCGAAACTTGGCCGACTGAACGAAACATTCCTGATGTGGGTGCCGGAGCACTCTAACATCGCCGGTAATGAGGAGGTTGATAGACTGGCTCGCCGAGGGTCTGGATCCACAATGGTGGGGCCAGAACCAGCTCTTGGAATCCGACCATCTACTGTCAAGTCTACTCTGAAGGGTGAAATTGCAAGGATTCACGCAACGAAGACACCTTGGCAAGGTTTTCTTCAATGAAGAATCTGCACACTCTCTGCCTCTTGAGAATGTTCTCAGATTCGCTAAAGCCTGCGAACACCGTAGGCGGGAAACCATTGAATAGGCAACTTACGGGGATAGTACAATGGGCCTAATAATGGCCTGAGTGCTCGGAGCTGCGGCTCCCCCCAGTTAACTAAACTAACTAACTAAGTATCTTCGGGGTGCAGCCCCATTTTTTAAGGTTTGAAAAAAAGGCAGGAGGCTGCCACTGTATGGTGCCTAGGCCCCAAAATACCCTCCAAACCGATACCTGTTCAAATAAAGTTAATAATAGTACATTAATATAATTTTTAGTAATTGGCAGGAAGACCCCCTTAAGTTCCTGCTAGAAATTGCAGCCATGTAGGCTATAGCATAGAGCATGATCCTACCAAATTTGGTGAAAATCTCGCTATTACTAACAAAATTATAATAGGTTAAAGCTGTCGCTTCTGTGCAAATTCAAGACTTTGAATGTCAATATCACCTGAGTGTAGGTTATTCTGACATAAGATATCCATATATTACGTGCTACATATTAATGGGAGAAATGCATACTCAAATGTCTTTATAAAAGAAGTACACAAAACCTTTCGTAGCTGAAGCGTCTAGCTTTCGGTTTCCCGACTTGTTTCCTGTTATGGACCCGCAAGGTCAAAGGGTAGTATAGGTCCAAGGCGAAATGTGGATTGGTACTTGCGATGGAGCTTGAAACCTGGGAAACGCCTACTGAACCAACACAAACAACTCTTCTACCAAACTCCATCTCCACCTCCATGTGGTGACCACTGGGAGGTAAATAGGGACGGAGACCGTATTCAGGCGATACGTCGGCTCCCACAGCTTACATAAAAATACAAATGATAACGGAATTACAGTCATACACATATACTATCGGTCGAACGGACATCATTTCAGTTCCTGAGGTGAAAAGCCTAAATAGAATGATCCTAGGATTCTTTTCACATTCGAATTCTGCCACCGAGGACCACGAAAAGTAGTCGTCAAAACATGCATATTTTTGGCAGAGTTAAAAAAAAATTACATGTTAAGTTAAGCTGCAGATTTCATGTAACGCACAGGAACTTGGAGAATGTTAGCATTGAGGCCAAAGAGATTGTGAAACCAGAAAAGCGTAGTTACGAACGCCGCATGTAAAAGGGAGGAGGCCTAGTTAAGTTAAGGGGAATCACCCCTTTCATAACCATCACAATGTATGAAGTTAAATATAGATTGTAGAATACTTCGTTTATAGCTAATAATTTCTGAATAAGACCACACTTTTCCACGCAGATGTTTCTAACACATCACATAAAACGCACTTACAAGAAGACTGTGAACTTTTATAGAAATGCAAAACATGTAAGGGACATGCAAAACCCATACTTGATAAGGTCATAGACCTTGCAGTTAGCTTGAAGCAGTCAACTTTCTCGATTGATCAGTCATCTCTAGTTGCAATTGTAAAGTAGAAAGGAAATCAGTTATCAAGTTCTTGCGAACTCTGGCTAAGAAATTTGTTTTCTGTCACCACTGGAATTGCTTCCAAAGTGTTACAGCATCTATGTAGTTGCCTGAGCAGAGGCGCCATCAAAAGTTTTTAGGTGCATGAGTTAGAAAGCATGTTTAGCGTCTACGGTGTGATCAGCCAGAAAATATTGTAGCCTAATTCTTCGAGAAAAGGGCAGAGGAAGGCTCGGAAGAAGGAAGCTTCACGCGTAAAGGAGATCGGACTAAAGGCTAAATCTTGCCTGTCAGAACTTTCTCTTCCGCATTTACCAGGAGAAGCACAAGGAACGGAAGTTAATGATGTGGACGCAACTGGTCTAATACCGGTATATGGAAATGAAGCCATGAATGAAGGTGCGCTCCTTCAAGGGTATGTAGAATCCTTAAAAGGGATGAATCGGCCAAGTTGAACTCTTATAAAAACCCGGATGGGATTTTCACGAACTTCACAGTTAAGAATGGGTATAATTCTCAGACTATTGAGAAATTGATTGGAAGGAAAATCAAGCAACACAATAGGTATGCCTATCCAACACTATTTCCGCAGCAGAAGGAGGTAACCACCAGACTGATAAGTAATCCGTATTCCTACCTATTTAACAACATCAGGAATTGGGTAAAAAAGTTCCAACTGGAAGTCGTAGATTCGAGTCGATCGTCCACCTTGCGGAAGTTACTGGGAAGCGTCAAGGATTCTTTGGCAGCGGAGGAAAAAAGCGGGATCTACCGAAGAACGTGCAGCGATTGTAATAAAATATACATAGGACAGACTAAACGCCTGATAACGATTAGATTTAATGAACACATCAAGGAAGCGGTAAGTAGTGTTCGGAAACAAAAGTCGTGCATAAGATCATCAGTGGTAGCGCACATAGTAGAAGAAGCCCATACCATTCAACGAGAAAATCTTGAGCTCTTGTGTCATATAAACCGAACGACAACATTGGACCCTTGGGAAAGTCTAGAAATTTTGAGAGAAGACGCCACGCCTTTATTAAACAGGGAATACGGTAATTGCCCCTCAAAATTAATAAGACTCGCCGGATATCGGTTGTTGCGCCGTTGATGATGATGATGATGGTGGTTAGCAGTGGAAAAACAAGAGTTGATATAATATTCTTTGAACACTTCAAAGCACTCAGCATGGACAGCATCTATCCAGCGATGCTAAAGAAGGATATAGAGCCTTTAGAGTGACTTCTAGAAAATATTTTTTGAGGATGTCTTGCTCTGGGCTACGTGCCTTTGGGAAAAGGTAAAACTATTATAACTATTCGAATCTAAAAAACTGCAGACAAATCAGTTAAATATTATTCCCGCTGGAATTAGTGGAGAGACTGGTTGAGCGTCACATTCGCGAAGAGGTGCTAAGGTTCCATCCACAAAATGGAAACCAACATACATACTTATAAGAGTAAAAAGTCCTGTGAGTCTGCTCTTCATTCTTTGATTTCAAAGATGGAGAACTCAACTTCGAAAGGCGGGCACGTGATGGGACTGTTGGTGGGCTTTGAAGGGGTCTTTAGCTGTGCAGCTTACGAAAAAAAATTGTGAAGTGAGTTTATCTATTCTTTTTATCTGACAACAGAAGGAACGACGGCTGCCTCCAATGAGGTGTGTATTGTCTCTTCTGTTGAGTCTGTTGATCGACTCACTACTATACCAACTGCAGAATTTGCAAACAATGACGTGGCTGTCCTAACAGGTTGGTTCGATTGATAGTTGATGCTTCAGGCATGGACTTTCAATAAACTCAAATAAAACCACAATGTTATTTTTTACAAAAAGAAAAAAACTAAGTTGTTTATGCCTTCCAGAGATGAGGGGTACAGATAAGAAACTTCTTTGGAACAAACAAGTAGAGGTAAAGATGAAAGGAATTCTTACAGCTTATGCGCTTGGTAAGAGGGCCTTCGCCTCGGCATCGTTACTTAGTGTAGTAATGTGAATATTATTAGGTCCTTGCGATGTTCGCCTATGCATCCACTGTGATGAATAAAGTGTAAAACAGTATGTCTGGATATTACCGGTGCCAAGAGTACATCCGGCGCAGTTCCAAATGCCACAGTCAATCTGCTGTCCTTAGATTTATATATTCAGCGCACTGCAATGAAAACAGCTCCTAGACTAATATTTTTAGATGTATGGAGAATCTGTGTGGAGCTACCAAATCTTCCATCAGGCGCGTCCCATCCTGCTCGACGGATGTTTATGCGTAGGTCGGCCAATAACCGCCCTCCCTCAGCAGTGGGAACCTTGGCTACTGTGGGAATGTTAAGTGTACGGAAGGAACTAAAATGTGCTTCATCGCACTCGTTCAGAAGAAGTTCGATTTTTCGCAGATCCCCGCCCATACAGGCACAAGCCCCCGTCATCGAAAGCGCTACTCCCAGTTGGAAGTGTGCAGCAGGATTATACGATGAAGAAGAAGCCTTGATGTCAAACCAATCGAGCGACGTTGGAGCCAACGACCAATCGGAGAAACCTTTATCGCACTGGGTAAGAAGATCATGGGATTCCGCGAATTCATCAAGGAGCGCCGAAAAATTCATCAGAATATAAGGGCCATTATAAGAGGCATCCGATTGACGTATGGTAGGACTCAGGAAAGAGGGATGAAGGTATCAAACGAAAAAGTGAGCCAGGCCTGTTCAAAGCACGAAAGAAGAGAAGCTGGTGAACGGGCTGCGCGAATGGTTGAACAAATCAACAGGCAATAAACACCGAAGAGGAAAAGTGTACGTGAGGAAGGCAGCTGAAGCTGCCGGCAAAATTCACCCAGTCGCGACTCCGGAAAAAGGGGAGTGTGCCTCTCAACGTCTGTTCAAAACACGAAAAAAGAGAAACTGGTGAAGACTGCGCGAAAGGTTGAACGAATCAATAGGCCAGTAATCCCGAAATGGAAAAAGGGCTCCAATTCCAAAAAAGCGGGGCACGTAAAGACTACTGCTGAAGCTGCCGGCGAAAATCACATAGCCGCGACTCCTGGAAAAGGGAGTGGATCTTTCAAGGCCGATTTAGAAGTTTGGAAAAAGGTGGCACCTCGAAAAAGAAAGGATTGCAGGAAGAGGTGATTATCATCTCCAAACGAGATGAAGGGTCATACGTTGACATTTTCAGAAGAAAGAAAACAGACCCCGAACTCCAGAACGATTCCAGAAAGGTAAACTTATGTTGGAACTCAAGAAATCCAAGGATGTAACCACGGACAAATTTTTGGGCCAAATCGGTAAATCATTTGGACAGAAAGTTGACATAAAGGCCAATTGGCACTATAATCTGCAAAGATTACGGACTACAAGAGTCAGCGGTGAAAACACTGAGGGAAGTCTACGGGGGAGCAGTGGAAGCATATCTTTTAGTAGCACGGAGAGTAAAAATAGGCTGAGTTATATATTGGCTTAGGGAGCAGGTGGCACTGAAGCGATGCTTTAGCTAGCTTGGCTTTGGTCAAATTGCGAAGGCATGAACCAGTCAAAATGACAGGTGAGATGCGGAGTGGAAGGCCATAAGGAATACTCCCGCAAAAGCATTGATGTGGCCTGATGCTGTGCACTTGGTATTGAATGAGAGGACATTGGATGATCATCATAACAGGCAACCTTGATGCGTGGGCTCTTGAATGGGGCAACCGATAACGAATATGAGAGGACGCACGACGCATTCGTGGTGCTAGACGTAGTACCCGCGAATGTGGGGGCCTTATACACTTTCATGGGAAGGAACCTGGGATCCATAGTGGTCTTGAAATACGGGAGTCAGTGAGGATTATACTCATTCTGACCACAAGGCAATCTGCATGGAAATCAAGTGCGAATCGGGATGGCGAAAGCTTTCGAGGGGGATACGTTTTCCACGGCGCTTAAGCTGGACATATCCCTGGATGGTTGAGCCAGAAAAAAGTCACTCAAATCACCAGATGGGTGACGGAAGCATGCATTGCTATTATGTTCAGAAAACGATTGCTCCCCCGTTCGCAACCTGAAACAACGAAATCGCAAGTTTGCGAGCCGCATGTTTCGAGACAAAGATACTTTACCAAGGCTCTCGCCCGGTAGTCAACTGCGTAAGCTCTTAGATCCGATGAGTAAAAAGAGCTGCATCAAATTGCTGTGCAACCATGACGATATAAAACCTTGGGGTGAGGCCTACAGGGTGGTAATGAAAATGCAGTGTCTCCTGAAATAGATTGTTACCACGCTGTTTCCTCACTCGGAAATAGCTGAAGGCAACGGAGGGTATACGACCTCCAGTAACTGCGTAGGAGCTGCGCGAAATATGTGGCAGTATTGGCGACAACAAGTCCCCGGTTGGGATGGCATCCGTAACAGAGCTTTGAAGCTGACAGGAAAGACTAGACGCGTTCTTTTCGCTAACACTTTCGAGGCGTGTCCAAAGGAACCAGTGGAAAAAGCAAACGTTAATGTTACTTTCCAAACCCAACAAGCTACTTTGAGACCCAGCATCATATCCTTCGATCTGCATGCTGGATACAATAGGGAAGATGATGGTGAGTGTCATCTACAAAAAACTTCTACCCATCGTCGAAAATAGCAATGGCCTGTCGTTGATGTATTGGTGTGGTTTCCGACTTGCCCACTTTACGATGGATGTAATAAGAATGGTCGTGAATCTGGCAAAAGGCACATTGGTTTCTGGTGGCTCCAGTGCCGTGTTAGCGTTGGATGTCAAAAATGCATTCAACTTGGCCAACTGGAACAGAATTAAAGAGCCGTTGGTTGACATTAGACGCTCCCGGGTGTTTAGCGAATATGGTCGAAAATCACCTTTCAGAGGGGACTCTATGGTACGGACTGGATGAGGGTCCCAAAGAGTACATTGTCATCGCGGGGGTTTTGCAGGGCTTGGTAATGGGTCCCTCGTTATGGAATGTCATGTATAATAGTGTGCTTACTTTTCCCGTTCCAGAGGGGACTATGATTGTCGGTTTTGCAGATGAACTAGCTGTAGTTGTTACAGCAAAGTACCTAGAGGATGTGGAGGTCTACGCAACGGAAACAGTGAGAGCAATAAATTCCTGGCTGATCCTGGCGGACGCGAAAACGGAAGCGGTCTTAATAACGAACCGTACAAAAAAGAACACTGTGAAAGTGGAGGTCGGTGGATATACGGTCGCGTTAAATCTGGTTATCAAGTACCTGGGGGTGATAATTTATGCCAAACTAGCTACAGTAGTCATGCTAAAAAGCAGCCAGTGCCACCGAGGCACTAGCAAAAATGTTGCTGAATATTGGCGGGCCGAAACAATATTAGAAGTTGCTTGTAGCCGAAGTGGTGCGATTCATTCTGCTTTACTCGCCACCTATATGGGCAAAGGCACTTGCAAAAGTCTCACAGACGGAAGCAGTTGAATTCGGTTTACTAGCTGATGACTTTGAGGGTTTGCATTGCTTTTAGAACCACATCAGATGAGGCAGTACTGGTGGTGGCGGTCATGATCCTTGTCGGCATTCTGACAAAAGAAATGAGTGTCCTGTACAGTGCAAGACATATGGAGGGGCATGCACAGCGTAGAAATGCGACAAGGTCAGAGTCACTTGATCTCTGGCAACGCAGATGGGACGAGTCTACGAAAGGTCGGTGGACGCACAGGCTCATTCCCAACATTAGAGTGTGGCTTGAGCGAAAACATGGGGAGACCAACTGTAACATTACTCATTTACACAAGGGACACGGTGTTGATTACAGGCAGTATCTGCAGTACTTTGGGTTGGATGTTTCACCCAATTGTCTTAGACGGTATATCGGACGATGCAGAGCGTGTGATGTTTCACGGCCCAATGTTTGCAATGGGGAAGAGGAATCTGAACCAAGCGTTGAGCAGGAGGGTGACCCCGAAGAACTTAGTTGCGGAAATATTGAGATTAATTCATAAAAACACAGCAGGAGTTGCTGAAGGAGAAAAATGGAAAGGAACAGCAAGAAGAGTGCCTAAAGGTCAACCCACGAAATAATACCTAAATGGGGGCCTCGCGGAGCTAGGGCT
Organism: Hermetia illucens; assembly: GCF_905115235.1. NCBI lineage: Eukaryota > Metazoa > Arthropoda > Insecta > Diptera > Stratiomyidae > Hermetia > Hermetia illucens. The sequence goes on from NC_051850.1 coordinate 146,888,644, forward strand.
GGAGAGATTGGAGATAGTTTAGGTGAGGCGGAGCGGGGCAGACGTGCCTTTTTAAGAATTTCCACTTCCGTGTATGAAAAAAAAACAAGAAAAAATATCTATCTGGAGGACACAGAACATTTGAAGAGTTATTGGCAGAACTGACTCCAGTTTTTGTAATGACTCTGATTCTCGGATTATGTTGTAATCCGTATGGTAGAAGATATGAAGTTATCCTGAAACGTAGAGACGCGGGACGGACCAGAAAAATGGATGGGAGTATAACTGAGGTCTTCTGCACCGATGGCTCATAAAGAGAACAATGTTTTGGAGCAGGAGCAGCATCTTTCGAATAGTAATGAGAAGTGGGCTTTTCCCTTGGGCCAATATGCAACGGTCTTTCAGGCTGTAGTGCATGCGATCATAAACGCAGTAACCTGAGAGATTGACAAGTGGGTAAGGGGCAGGTACATCGCAGTCTGCAATGTTAGTCGAACTGCACTGAGGGCGCTGAACAATCCTTTGATCATCTCGAAATGATTTAGGAATGTGTAAACCGATTGAACTCTGTTACTAGATTCAATACGGTGGAATTACTCTGGGTACCTGGCGACTGCGGGGTAGAGTCAAATGAAATCTCGGATGCCTTGGCCAAAAAGGGTTCACTTTCCTTCAAGCGGGGATCGGAATCAGCGATTGTAGTGAAATTAGCATTGGCTAATGTTGCTTTGACAAAACATTCCTAACAGAACCAAACAAACATACTGCAAAGTTCATCCTGACGAAAAACAAGAAAACTTACAGAAGTATTGTGGTCATTCAGACTGGTCATAATTGACTAACTGAAACTCCAAGATGAGAAAGCAGAGAAGTGCCCCGTCTATAGACTCATCAGACATCAGATTTTTGGTGCTGATGAGCTCCAGCTGCAGCGAGTAGCATCACATCCAGTAGCGAATATTCTGCGATGCATAAACGTGCCTGGAATATTTCGTTAGACGTTAATCGAGTACAATAGGCCATTAGGGTTTCACTGCTGAGAGGTTTTCTTTCCTCACCCCAGTAGCGTTATTACTGGTTGATTCTAAGTCCGTTCTTGGCCGATGTACCGATTCAAAGTTCTAAGCTGATACTTAATTTCCGGTTGAAGGATCAGTTGGAGTTTTTATTTTGCGCCGCAGATAACTCATTATTCACCTTCTCATTTTCGCATTGACGGGGAATCCCCGTCCTTGAAGTTCGAGTAGGATTTGGCGCTAGGACTATTGGTGCTAAATTAGCGTACAACACTTCAGACTTTTAGTGTGTTAGTGTGTGTGTGTTAGATACAGAACAACATTTGGAAACAACATATCCTAGAAAACATATAACCCTTTAAAACCCTATCTTTATTTTGGCAAGGAGAGAGGATCCAAATTTTGAAAATGTTCCCATTGTGAATTCGCTTTTTCAGAACGCGCTAAATTTTGCTGTCAAATAATCGACAAACGAAATTGCCATTTTTCTAGGTGAACACTTTACCTTAATTTGAAATTACTAATTGAAGACTGCGCTATATTTGGCCTCTGTAATTATGCCACTTGTGTCATGTAAGTACAAATCTAAACCTAAAAATAGAGTTGCTGATTGTGTAATCCTTCCAGCTTCCAGCCGAGAATTTGAAATAGAGTTTTTTACTGGATGTATCTGATTTCAAAGCCGTAGCTTCCAAGCTACAAACATTAAATTCACATTTGGCTAAACGCAACAACAAAATCGAATGTGACCCGTTTGTAATGGACACTCGTAGGTATTACATATCAGTTACTCCACAATTTATTTTCTCAATTAACATCATAAATACGGGCCCCGACAATATTTGCTCTACTCGCTTCGTTACTGGCACCCGTGAAAATCAAAATAGATAAAACTGTAAAAGACAATAAATAAATAAAAGAAGAACAATAAATAAATAGTGGAAGAAGGATAAAAAACAAAGTGGACCCGTAAAGAGGCTTACGTCTAACAACAGGCCAGGAGCAGGGGCAGGGGCAAGTAGACGGTCGAGTGTGTACCTACGTATGTCGTCCTTTGTGCGGGTGAGCTTGCAAAAGGGAACGTTCTCTAGTGTGGATTCGAAATTACCAACAAAGGCAGTTAGTGGGGCTTCATTATTGGAAGCAAATTGATTTTGTGTCGCCAAGGGTTGAATCGATTACCCGTCGCCCTGGTTGTGCTTCGAAGCATGCCTTCACTGGAAGGAACGAAATTAATTTCATAATTTTCATATTGTATGGGCGCAATAATGAATGCAGAGAATGGCCTAGTGTGTGGCGGCGACTGAGGGGGTGTTCCGCAGAAAATCGAAGTCATTTGGATTACGTTTATGGCCGTGAGATGCTTGGAATGGTGCCGCACCTAATTTTATTACAAAAGACAATATTTGCCCAGAAAGAAAATCTACTTTTGTGAATGGAATAACTTCTGGGTGCGGGATTGGTTTGCTAGTGGGTCTGCTCTCTTCCTCTGGTCAGCAGCTGCTGGTTCACTCTGGCCCAAGTGTGCTTTTAAGATTAATTCTGTCCACGTCCCGCCCACTTGACGTCGCGGGTCGAGAAGGCCGGATTGTATGGGACTGAATTTATGGATTCAGATTGTCTCGTTTGCTCTTGCGCACGGTATGTATGGGCCTGCTTACACCCATTGCAGGGGCGGGACTTGGAAGTGTTTCGTTCCCTTTAGCCACCATTAACGCGCTGCGGACGGCAAATAGGAGACTGGGTGAGCCAGAAGGTGTGACATCGGATATAATTTTAGCCTGGCGACTTGCTGGGCTGTAGAGTGTACAAGTGTTGAGTGGCGCAACCGAGATTGCCTATTTCCTTCTCGTACGCGGAGTTGATGCTCTGCAATTCGTTCATTAGATGCCGTTTCGCGATGCAGGCAAGTGTGGCTAGATTTGTCTGGATCGGAATTCATGTCGCATACGAACGGGGCCTGGATTTAGTTGAGTGCTGGATTTGACGAGGTAGTGTTGTTCGCGTTTCACGGAGTGTTTGTGCGCTGGGAGTGGTGTGAGGTACTGCGAGTGGTGCATTTGTCCAGGCGAACCTGTCGGCAGCTTCCACATCAGAAGAGATAACGCCGTTGCACTGTCGTCCTCGTCCTCGTTTGGCGTCATCGTTGCGCTTCTCTTGCTGGTCGGACTCTATCAACAACAATAACACACACGGACCGTAGAACGCACCGCCGATTTCGATAGCGACTCTTGCTCGGGAATCATTTTCCGTGTGTTGTTTTTTGCGAGATTCTCAAAAATAATATTTTTCTGTTATCAATGAAAACAAAAATGCCAACGAGTTTTGATTGAAAACATTGTGCCGAGAGAGAAACATTGTTTTTTATTTGTGTATATGATTCGAGAAGTGTGTGCGGAATGGCAAATACGATTTTCGGATTATAATTTGGCGAAAGTGTTTTTTTGTTGGCTTTCCCCGGGTCCCATTATAAATATTAATTTGGAAAATATTGTTCGGAATTGATAACCACTGCTGCTCAAGTGACTCAAATGTTTTAGATACAATTCGGAGGAGTGTGCTTAGTGACCGCCTCATATTGTGATATTTTCTAAGAAGAATTGAATAGTTCAAAACGAATAGCGGATTTTTTTTCCAAAATGCATACTTTGTTCACGGATCAGAATACATTTTCGCGACACTATGCCCAAACTGGATACGCCACAGCTGGGCCTACAATGGCTCCCACTCATTATGCCTATGATCAATATTCGCGGTATACTTACCCGGGAACAGCCTACGCCCTGTCGGCACCTCATCAAAACAAAGAGATGGTCAAGCCGCCCTACTCTTACATAGCCCTCATTGCTATGGCCATCCAGAATGCGCCTGAGAAAAAAATCACCTTGAACGGAATTTATCAGTATATCATGGAACGATTTCCCTACTATCGGGATAACAAGCAAGGTTGGCAAAATTCGATCCGACATAATTTAAGCTTGAATGAATGTTTCGTCAAAGTAGCAAGGGATGACAAGAAACCGGGGAAGGGAAGCTACTGGACCTTGGACCCCGATTCCTATAATATGTTTGACAACGGATCATTTCTCAGACGACGACGGAGATTTAAGAAGAAAGATGCCTTGCGGGAAAAAGAGGAAGCCATGAAGCGTCAAAGTCTAGCCCTGGAAGATAAGCTGGCCGATATCAAACCGATAAAACTAATGGCCAACAGCCTGCTCGATGCAAATAAACATTTCAAAAAAGAACCCGGCCTGGAACTCAGTGCGGCATGCATAGCAAAAGACAATCTCGCCGTGAATGCATCGCTGTTGAATCCTTGCCACGAATCGATTGCATCTCAAATGAATCACTTGACCAGTTCCGTTGAGCACGGTTTCACCGTTGATTCCTTGATGAATGTATACAATCCACGCATTCATCACACTGGTTATCCGTATCATTTAAACGAAGATAACCTAGTGACCACTTCGGGTCACCAACTGCGTCATCATCACCATCCTGCAAATCATCATCATGGCGGTTGGTATACACCTGAAACACCTCCGGACACGGTTAACACCAATTCAACGAGTAGTCCTTCAGTAACAACATCTGTAGGTTTTCGAGACATGGTATTCGAGCATAATCAATCATGTCAAATGGATACAGGAAGCCCGAATGGTAGCCTAAACTCAGCAAGTCCACCAACGGTAATTAGTAGCCATTTAACTGGGAATTTAGGAAATCTTAGTCATTATAGGCCACACGTTGGACATTATCAGGATTATGGTATTAAGTATGGCGTCTAAGTTAGTTCAGATTATTTATTTCTGTATTTTATGGGATAAATTCAATTTCGTTTGGAATTAGAGAATTTATTTGATCTTAATGCAAATGTTTTTGGAGTGAGTAAAGATTTTCTCATTTATTGGGGGTAAATTTTCTAGAATATTTGAAAGGATTGTAAAGTTATTGGAGCCAGATTTTCCCCTTCCGCGGAACTGATTTTGATCAATCTTGTATAGGATGTGTTTTACGCTATTTAGATTTTTTTTCTTTACTTGGTCATTTTAATTTTTTATAATTCAGTTTATTCTATCAAGTTAAAAATTTAAATTTTCTCGTCCCGGCTTTTTCCTTATACCATTCACTGTTTCTGTTCTTGTATTTTATTTTCCTAGCTTTTTTCGTTTCTCTAAATTACATTTTTAAAATTAACCACATAAACTTTTCAATTAATCCGAACAAAGTTTCTTCATGGCCTGAAAATTAATTATTATATTAATTCAACCCCCCCCCCCTTTTTGCGCTATAGTACCTTAGATTTACCTGCCTAAAGGATAAAATTCCCACGAATGTACGTTACCAAAAGGTGAAATTTTGAGCAATATTTTGTTCAATAAATTGCTTTTCCAAAAGATATATTGTAAAAACGTTTTTATTTTATTAAAAATATTGTTAACAAATTTAATTAAATTGTATATTCAGTTTATTATTTTTTTTCTTTTAAATTTAGGTTTATTCAATTATATTTTATGATTTGGGGAATTTCTATTTATTTAAATAAGTGAGATCATAAAAGCTCTTTCAAGCACAACGAAGAGTCCAGATGTTTGCTAATGACGTTACTCAGTAAAAAATCAAATTATTTTCCATTGAAGAACTCCATCTTTGAGCATTTGCATTAAGATCAATACGAAAAAGCCCCTAAATATATTTTCCGACTAATTAGGTTCCTGTATATAGTATGTAAATTTACGATTAAAGTTAAAATTATAATTTTTAAGTAAAAAAATGTGATGTGCGAATATAGATCATTAAATAAAATATACATACATACGAATAAGAAAACCTTGATAACGAAAAATATAAATATTAGTCATAATAAACAACATTGGTCTGCAAAAACAAATTATCGATTTTTTTTTTTTTTGAATTTTTGGTTGCTCACGTCAATTACACACTTTGAAGTGGATATTTTGGGTTCATTGAAATGGCTTGGCTGTACATACAATAGATATTTATTGAGGTCGTGTCTCTATGTCAGGAAAACTGACAGAATAAGATAATATTCAAGAATTTGATATGGATTTAGGTCATATGGTACTGCAAATTGCATTCTTAAGACATTTATCTAAGCAGTGCTTTAGGCTGCAATAAATCCCTAAGTGGAGCATAGCATGTCAATCACATCTATTTCGCATCGCTATCGGTTCCGGGCAATGTGCCTCAACTCATCCCGCGATTATTCGAGAAGTTTGCACCCTTTCTCCACTGTTCTGCGCCACTTAATTCTAAGGTCACCCTACATTTTTCTATGAGTATTTGTTTCGTGGTCATGATGTCACGATTTTGCTGTAGCACGGACTGCAATTAGAGTAGCGGTGTAGCTTAGAATTTATTCCAGTGGCTGGAAGGTCTATCTAACATATTGAGATTAATGATCATCATGGGGACTGCACAACAAAACCAATGGCTCGCCAATTTTTTTTTAAATTTATTCCATTTACAAGGATGGTCTACTTCTCTTCTTCCTCAATACTTCGACAGGCCAAAGAGGCCTATGGCTCTTAGGATAGTTTTATTTCCAAAATTTTTGGTTTAACTATCATGTCCTTCAGTAGAACTTGAAGCTGCAGTCTATCTTAACCAATTGAGTCCTCAAATATTTTGCATGGTGTTCCTTTAGATCAGTTTCCTTGAATTGCATACACATTCTTTGCAAGTGCCTATTGCAGCTTTCATGGTTTCATGAGAATGGATACAGACAGTTCCAAGGATAAATCATACAGTTCAGCTTCGTACCATATATGCTATTCTGAGCTTTCCGTTATCTTTTGTTCGTTGTCCGAAAATGTAGCGTCTGAAATCCATGCATTAGCACAGTTGTTAAAATTGGTTTATATATGTGAATTTTGTTCTTGCTCTGTACTCTCCGTGATTTCATTGTCCGAGCTTTGTGTTGAAAAAAAAACCTTATTAAACGAGGTTTATATTTGTCTATCAAGGCGGGGAAGGGAAAATCTGGGTCCGAGGTAGAAAATTATGCGGGTTCGTCTGTTATTCCTTTTTTAAAAAAGGCAGGTACAGGCCCATCTTCTTCCTCTTCTTTTTCTTTAGCCTTTGTCCCGTTCACAAGCGGGGTCGGCTCGTCGTGATCGGTTTCGCCATTTGGCTCTATCGAATGCCTGATCTGGGTGCAATCTCGAGACTTTTAAATCCCCGTCCAGCGTATCAAGCCACCGTTGTTTAGGCCTGCCTTTTGGTCGTTTACCATCGATTTCGATGTTCAGACAAGTGAATTCTCGTTAGCACGAATTGCGTGACCATACCATCGAAGACGGCTCTCTCGCAACTTTTCCACGATCGGTGCAACCCCATAACCATTGCGGATATCCTCATTTCGGATATATTTAAAAAAAAACTTAATTTTAGACTCGTGCGGACACTTTCAGACCAGGGGAAATCATCCCCTTCCCTTCTCTCCCAACTACTTCCATAAGAAGAACTTTGGGCGTATACATTGTGATATTAAGTTTCAAATCCCTTTGCGCTTTTAAGGTAAGAAACCAGGGTCATCTTTGGGAGAAAAAAATGTGAAGCAGGCGAAAAAACAATATCGCCCTGATTTCTTATCTTTAGAAAACATAAGTCGCGCTCTCCCGAAGAAAATCGGGAACTGCTTGAAAAAAAAACAAGAACTAAAAATCGAAAAATTGAGAAGGGTTGGGGAGGACCGGGGTGATTTCCACAGTCTTGGAGTTTTCTCGGGATCCGAATTAGAGAAGCTAACAAAATTAGATTTCAGAGGAAACGCACTATTTCCAGCTCGGTCAAAGGTTTTTTCATTATGACTCTATCCGTAGTACAGAAGTGCTTGGGGAAGTCGCTTCATTTACTTTACTGGCTAGACTTCGCTGGAAGATGAAGTTTGAAGTATGGACAGTCAAACACGTCCTGAATTTCAGTATCGTTTAAACATTTCCAAGATCTGGTTACGAAAAAACTGCTTCTGATCTGATCTTTTCGTCAGATTGCTTAGTTGGTTTTTCAGCAGGGTAGCCAGTGCCTATCAATATACTGCGGCACACGAAAACTATTCATAGCGCTCTAACGTGTGAAGTGCATCTGAAACGCGGCATCTGTTACTCAGAATACTTAGTACATGCATGGTAGCGGATGGTTTCCTCTCTGTCTAGAAGGTTGCACAGTGCGTCCTTCTTGGGTGGGTCAATTTCCAGATAGAAGAACGTCTCACTGTCGTACGACGTTTGCCTAAGATTTTGGAAAGGTTTGCGTAAGCAGATTGATCTAGTAGGAATCATCTGGATATTTCCAGTTGTAAAACGTTCTACTCTGATGAACTTGAAGAACTTCAAAGAAAATATTCTTTAAGAAGGTTGCATACTCAGGAACGAAATAAGCTCTGGATGATTTCACAAGGGCTATGTAGATTGATAGATAGATCATTGAGTGGAAAGTGGATCCTAATGATTTGGCACGATGGGCGACATAACAACAGAACCTTAGAAAGAAAATCCGTGCCCGGGATGTAAACTATGTTGAAAGTCTTCAACGTTCCCAACATCCCCTTTTTCTTCTCTCTCTCGTCGGGCCTGTTGTCTATCGGTCCGTCTGTCTATCACGCGCAATTTATTGAATTTGGAAAGCGTTCCGTCTATTGATTCAGAATTTGGTGGGGATATAAGTCCCAGCGCAAGCAAGAAATAGTAGGGGCTCCTCATGTAAAGAGGGTTTGCACTTTTTTCAACCATAGTCATCTGGGGCATTAGGTGATAGGTCTTGATTATTGCGTTTCTAAGTAGGTTTTAGTTCTAACAATAGTTGTGTACGAAGGGGGGAATATACTAGCATACTAAAATCTCGGTGCGTTGGTCGAGAGTACCAATCCCTTGACTTCGTTCCTTCGAGTTTGTTATGGATGTTTATGTGTGCCTGGATGGCTCAAGTGATTAGAGCGCTAGGCTGTCGTAGCGGAAGGTCGCGGTTCAAATTTCGCTGGCGGCAGAAGGATTTGTTATCGTGACTGGAGGTCGGATACAAATCGACTCAGTTGTGAATGAGTACCTGAGTCAAATCAGGGTAATAATCTCGGGCCAGCGCGCAATGCTGACCACATTGCCTCCCGCAGTGTGCTATGGTGTATGGTTACGGTTTGAATGAAGTGCTCTAACAGACTTCAAGACCCTGCTCCAATATTGTTGCGCCAACGATTATTATATTATTAATATAATATTATGGTGCTATCCCACTGTTGTAGGCTGATAGCTTATATGCCGTTACCGAATGGATCGTTGTCTGAAAGGCGCCATTTCTGAATCTTAGTCTGTTCTATTATAATCACTTGGAGACAGTTTGCATTTCATCTACATCCACATTTCCACTTTGACGTTATCTCCTTCAATTTCTTTTTCGATATTAGGTTAAAGTTCCTTCACGGTTGGACTAAACCGGTGGTATTCATTTTTAAGGTTTTGTGTAAACAGAAAACCTTATTAAAATCGGTTTACTGTCTGTCCGTCCGTCACACCCATTTTTCTCGGAGACGGTTACAGCGATTGACACCAAATTGTGTTTTGAATTCGAAGATTTTTTGATTTTGAATGTGTAAAAATCTGAGGTGTAAACACTTCGTCGAAACCTTACAGTACAGCGTTCATCCATGGGAATTTTCGAGTCGCATAGTGAGCTGCCTTCCGTGATCTATCTATCAGAGAAAGGAAAACCTTATGGCTGCTATTTGCATACCACGCGCAGCCACGGTCAACATCTGTTTAGACTGTTCATATTCATTCACGTCCTGCTTTTGTCTAGGAGTAAGAGTTCTCGTAGGATCATGTCAGCAATGTTAGAAAATCAAAATTTTTATGAAATTTTCAATAATAAGGTCAACTGTAAATCACTTTATATCGGAGATGGTAATTTAGATAGATTTCGTGTGTTTTTTCTATTTTTCTAGCCAACTTTCAATAGCTAAGAATGACTCGTCTAATTTTATTCGTTCCTGGAACACCATCGATTGTTTTTGATTAAAAGGCCTGTTAAAAAAGTTCCTTTTAGTTACTCTTAGTTAAACCACATCCAGACCTACACACATTAATAGATACATACATTTGTAAACAAAGCGAATTTTATGAACTTCTAATATTTCATAGAAAGTTCACCGAAATCGTTTTTCGTACTTAAAGATCACCTTGGCAATCTACGCAAATCGAATCCTATTGCAGTTTTACACACTTTTTTCACTTCTTGCCGACCTTAATTCGTGCAACACTTTGAATATTCACACCTTTATCAAGCCTTTCAAAGGCTTCTATAATAGTTTTGCTTTCAAAAACGCTTTTTAGTTTATTCTAGGAGTACTAAATTTTGAAGTAAGTAGGTCATAATATAGAGCACAATAATAGAAAGATTGGTGGTAATCCTACTATTATTAACGAAGTTCTAGTGTGTCTAAGTTGTTTCTTTTTCGTTGTTTTTGTCCTCCTAAGGCATCACAAAAAGACGTGAGAGTATATACTAAGTACACTATATATACTACCAGCTTCATATGAATATATTTATATATTTTACAATAAGCAATCCACATAACCTTTCATATCCAATGTACCGAGTTTGCGGTTTCTGACTACGCCATTCGTTCTGGTATACGCTTTTTGCGATTAAATGTCATTATATAAGAGTTTAGCATATGCCAACTCCTATATTATCTTACGATACCCAGTGCAGGGCGTACAATATTGCATGTTTCTAATTATTTATTTTGGCCCCACATGTTTGGCACTTGTCGCAAACTTCTACAAACATTTGGGGACCAAACATCGCCATCCACACGTTTGCAAGTGCGCTAATGCTTTCTGAGCAGGCAAGCAAATTCCCTTTGTTTGTCCAAAAAATCGTCACTCAATCGGTTTATTTAATTATCTAACATTCCCAGTTACAAGATAATAATCCAACGGCCATTGCTGATATCTTTGTCGTTGATTCAACTCGATATGAAGATTCTGTCCTTATCCTATGTCAAGTGATTGTCATAGAAACAAAATGCCATGCTGCTAACCCAACCCCTTGGCTAGTTGGGCCATTTAGCTTGTTTGGAGTCCCTCATTCATGGCACGGGAAACTCACCTGCCCTTTTTGCGGGTTCACATTCCATCGTTTTTGATGAATGCACGGCACTTTTTGGGCGAAATACACTATTTCTACAAAAACAGTCGAAAACCTTTGGTGATCACATGATATATACTTACATTTTCGGAGAAATGAAGATAGTATCCGCTAGTAGAGTCGTTGCCTACTGCTCTTGATGATGATGTTCTTGGTAATAATGCCCTTGGTGATGACGATCTTTTGGTTTCCCGATCAAATTGATAAGACTGACTAGGCTGACCCTGACCAATGTGCGAGGCCAGAAAAAATCAGCAGGACCACTGTCAATACCATTCAACATCAACAACGGTCTGCATCCTTTTTAACCTGGCCCCGGAAAAAGTGATCTGCGATGCTGATGTTAATGCGAGAAGCAAGTTCACCTAAACTCATGCCTATTGACATTATAGGGAGAACAACCCGAGATGTCTACCTTCATCCAAAATTGCGAAATCTTGGTCGCGTTCGGCGGAAGAATTCTCCCAAGATTTTTTAGTCCCCTACATGAGATTTATGTGCGATACCATGACCCTTTGGTTGTGGATCTGGCTCAATAGGTTGCGGTGGGCGGGTCACTTATTCCGTATATCTATGATAGAGAAAGAAAACGTGGGAGACCCTGCCTGAGATAGAATGATGGCATAGGCCAGGACGGCAAACCGCTTTTAGGGATATCAAATTGGTGGAACTCGGCGCAAAACAGGGATGTCCAGAGTTCCTTACTAAGCAGGCCTAGACAGGGTACCAGATGTTGATGGTAATGATGTAAATCTCTTTAAGGGCACGCTTCGCTTTTAGAATACCATACCATACGATACCAATCAAAATGGCAGGGTTTGCCATTTACGCTTCTTTCTAATTTAACTTTCCGTGATCTTATTTAAGGTTTCCGTCCAGGTTTTCTTTAATACTTCTTTCTGTGAGCAGGAACTATTATTATATCATATCATAAGTATGATTATCTGGTCAACGCGAATGCTCCTGATTGGTGTACGCCGGGTAGAATTATGTTTACCGTTTGCGCACGAAGAATGACTTGTCTGCTTCGTTCCAATCTTTGTTGCTAATGCCTTCGATGAGGGCTATAGCTGGTAATCTAAATCCATAAAGTAATGCTCGTGAAAAATCGTCTTCTGATTACAGTTGTTGTCTGTGGAATTTCCATGTTGTTCTGCGACCAACCCTCTTTAGATTTTTTTGGTCGATATGAGACAGTTGGCCGCGGGGAGCCTGTCGTGAAGTTTGGAATAGTCACTTTTCAATACCCTTTTATCAATCGTGAGCGATCTTTCTTCATTCAAATGTGTCGTGCAGCTTGTATATGTTTTTTACTACGAGCAAACCCGAAACAGAACGTGATTTATATTTATTGTGGAAATTTCATTTTAAAACTCTAAAAAAAATGATTTAAATTATTATACTTTTTTGGAAATGAAGAAGAACGGCTTAGGGAATCGTATTGGGTGAACCTACCAGGAATGGAACAGTCCAGGTTATCCATGGGGGATACCAACCAAGCGCTCGAAGGACTGTTTAGACCTCACCAAGAAGGGCCGTCAGATCGTAGTATCATTGGTCACTGAGGAGGTTAAAAATATCTACTAACACTGTTTAGGACGCAGTATAATTTTGTGCTATTATTTTGGAAAATTAAAGCACACTTGGCTTATAAGGCAAGCATCAAAATGTATAGGTCAACCTAGAGCCAGTCGCAGAATTGTGGAAAAGGAGTGAGAATTTTCGGAAACTCCTGGAGTGAGCGGTAATATATTTTAGCGAACGAGTAACGATGATGCGTAGACATGGCTCACGCGCTTTATCCCATTTTGGGTTGAATTTCAGTGCTCCTACCATATATTAATAAGTGGTCCTAAGATGGCTTAAGCATAATCGCTCTGATAGGTAAATAGAGACGGCATTCTGCTGCGGATCTGAAAAAAATCCTGGAGTCCTTGGAAGTTTTGTGTCTGATGTTGAATGAAATTCTAAAATACGACAATCTAAATAGATAAAAATGAAAAGGCTATTTTTGCTCTAGTCTTTTCTATGCCCTCACATATCTATTCTATTATTCCATGTCAACTAATTTAAATAGCAGAATGCAATAATGCAATGCAATGATATAAAGTTATCACTCTTGTTTCCATTTTCCTGCATTCATTCTTCGTTTTCTTACGTATGGCTACCTTATTTTCCTGTTTCGATTTACACAGGGAGAGAGGGACTTTACTGAACTGCTATCCGAGGAACCTAACTCTTTATATCATGAAAGAACCGAAGATAGGAAAACATAGATATCTACTAGCGCTTTCCCATATTATAATGTAAGGGCCACACCAGTAGATGCGAGGTTTGTCTAATACCTATATGGAGTAACAAATGAAGTCCCCATTCAGAATGCTAAGCTCATTCCTATGGTAACAGATAATACATCTGGTCAGGTGTCAATTTATTAGCCCATCTTTAATTCATTCAACTTCCTCTCGTTCTCCAGGTGCATTCCATTCTCACTAAGTACTTTCATTAGTGACTATCTCGTTGATATTCTTGATATCCGTTTCAGTGACGGTTATATCAATCGTCCAACTTTCTTTTCATAATTTCGCATTTGGTTCTCCTTTACAAAAATTTCCAGCACAAAACGATGATGGCAGTTCCTGCTCATGTTCGCAATCACAAATTAATGCAATTTCTTTTTACCTTTTTAGTGACCCTTCAGAGAAATATGGAATGTTATGTTTCGTTGCATTTTCAAGGTTTTGTGTGAAACAAAACCTTATTAAAATCGGCTCAATGCCTGTCTGTCCGTTTGTCTGTCTGTCTGCCTCTCACACCCGATTTACTCGACAACTGCTGAACCCATTGTCACGAAATTTGGTGTCAACATGTGATCTGTATGTTCCTATACATGCAGCGAGTGGCATAATTTTGCGTCGGGATTAGGGGCAGGGGCTCCATACATCCAAAAGGGAGGTTGACATTTTGTTCATTAAATATGGTCATGTGAAATTGATCTTATTTTTGAAAAGTGAAACAGGTCGCGTTCTCAGAACCTATGCAAGCGAATAATCTGAGAAAAATCACAACGGTACATCTATAATATATGGAGGAATGGAAAATCGTGCATAGGGAGTTCCTCACATAAGGTGAACACAAAACCTTTATATTCGAAACGCCGAGCTTCCGGTATTCCGACTTGTTAGATATCTGTTTTTGAACGGACAGCAGAGATTCCAAAGTATTGTTGTTCAACCACCGCCAATCTTTTGAGGTTCATGGTACAATTTAAAGAAAAGAAGTCCAAATGATTAAAATATATCCTTCCTTCGATTAGGTCTTACCTTTGAAGTTTACAGCCTGTTTTAAGCCAGCCTCTTGGCTTCAATTTGGCTCAGTTCATATTAGTTTGTCTATCTCGACCACTAACTGTAATCTAGTTGATATTTAAGAAAAGTGGAAGTGCAAGGTGAGGGCTCTTAATTTGAAAAGTTTGCACTGGGACCACTCCGTTGTCAGAACTGGAACTCTACTGCGAAATCGAAAAAACATTCATTTGAGGTTGACATAATATATTTCCATATTGAAAAATAAGTTGAAGTTCGTTTTTGACTTACAGAAGCCATTGAATATCAAAAAGTGTTCTCGCGAAAGTCTGTTGCATAAATCCTTAACACGTTTTACAAAGAAAAGTTCCTTTGTTTTTTACCGTTACTTAATGAAAACACTTAAAAATGAATTCCAATTATACTGTAGACTTTGTATTATTTAGAATTTTCGGACACAACATGTTTTTGTACCTAGTTCCGCTTCTTTAATGTGTTCCCCGAATATCGTTTCTGCCAACCGTTTTATTTGATGCATTCCCGTGCATGTGATTTTATAGATCTCGGTCTCTTCCTTTTTCCTTCTTAGTTTTCGGACCCTTTTCGTTAGTAAGACGAGTTTTGAGCTACACATGTTTGCTTGTTGGCGCTACCTCTATTTTATATGTGTTAAGCGTATCCCGGGTCCTAGCCAACATAGGGATATTGGTAATGCTAGATCTAATTATCGGTTTGACATTGGTGCCCAAAGACGACGTCAGTTGTTTCCTGTCAACAGTATGTTTTTTAAGCCCGCCATCCACGCTCAATTCGGCCTATCGGTTACGCCGGAAGAGTCAGTAACGCACACGGATGCCAGTTGAACTGAATGCATCATCCACGGAACGGCAAGCCACAACATCATTAGTTCAATTCTGGACATGGAAGGCCTTGAGACAAGAATTTGAAATATTTTCGTGTGTGAGCATTTATCAAAAATATTAGTCAGCGATAAAGATGCCCATAAAATTCTAACTCAGCCTAAACAAACATGAAATCCTCGCTCACAGTCCAAGCAAACATGTCTATCCGCTTGCCCGAATCATTTTTCACTCGATCACCGGCCGTCTGAACATTCAGGCGTAACTGGTAAGCCGAACTGAACGATAATATCGGTGTTGTATCCGTTCTTTCCAGCTGTATCTTTTATAGAGACTAGCCCAATGATTGAAATTGGTCCCCTTTTTGCAATTCGAATTGGTTTGGTAAAAAAATGCGATATCAATTTTCTTGGTGCTAGCGTTTGCCTGAGCTTTCGGAATACACGCAAAAAGTTGAATAAATTAACGCAATAAAGAAAAGTCTCCTCGTCAGATTTTGACAACTGTTGCCTTACTGACAAATCTTTTATTCCAGAGAAGCGGAAGAATGTTATTGATTTTCACAGATTTTTTATTTGTTAGTATACATTTCGATACAACGATACACTATTTGGTTTTTAATCGATTTTTTTTTGAGAGGCAGGGTTTTAGTCCTTTTACTTGAATATAATTTTCAGGAAACAAGTTTTGTGACTTTTATGCTTTCCTACCAGCAGACCCGTCGAGAGGGGAGATTTCCCCGAGCCCACAGTTGTCTTGGGATCTCGAAAAGAGTTACTTTAACGAAATTATATTAATTAAGGGATCTCGTGTGGGCCTGCATCACTTTCATCCTGGTACCGGTTTCTCCTCCCTAAGACTATGCCTGTTATCTATTGAGTTGCCTTTTATACTAAAATTCTCTCATGTAATCGAAGTAAGAACGCTGGCACCATATCATATGCAATCAAATTCCATTTGCTACTTTGTATGCACCTTTCAACTCGGCTTTGGAAAACACCATACTTGGTGCATTGTAGAAAAGTGTCCTTCAGCCTAAGAGTTATTAAGTTCTAGATCAGCCAGTTGATCTCGAAGAGAAGTGGTAAAAATTGATACCACATAGACAAGTTACTTTAGTCTTTCGAAGGATATCAACGTTTTGAAGAAGATGTGTTTTTGAACGGCCATTGCGGAACCTTACACTGAATGGCCTAAAATGTACCGGGCTATAAATTATTTTATTTACACATATGTGTAGATTACCAAAAATACATCAGTGTAACTGCTATTGCTACTGTCGAGACGATAACACCGTTGGTGTGTAAAGTAAAATTTATCACCTGAATATATAGGAAATAGAGTAGTCCGAAGGCCGAAAAGATAAAAGGAGTGTTAGTCGTCTTAACATAATAATGGGAGAATGAGTCAAAGTTACGGAAGGATTGCCAAAAATGAGGTGCCCATATCAAAGAGACGAAATAACGATCTTATGAGAGGTCCTTGTGGCTAAAATATGACCAAAGGAAGTTGACATTGCCTGAATTGACAGCTAGCTTTGATTACATATGAGCGAGTTACGGAAAAAATGCATTTGTTTGTCACTGCATTTATTTCAATAAGATTTTAATTAGGTAAAGAGCAATCCCCGATTAGTTTGTGAATCTGTCCTGTCTGAATCAATTAAGTTTGTTTCCTTACAAAACCGTCTTCAAGACGATCATTTAATCTATATTACATTCCTCCTTAGAGGTCTCCATGCTTCCTTTTACCAATTCTTGTCTATGTTTTTAGAGCTCGGTTGAGTACTTTTGGCGTTTACCTCTGCTTTGTGAATTTTCAATTCCACCACGTTGTGCTTTACTTTTTGTCCAAGGCAATTTTTTTCAGAGCTTCAATACCATATTGGTTTGAGGTTTGATGTGTCCCTTCCGCGATCGTCTTCTGGGCACTCACAGCATCTTTTGCTTAATCCAATTATCCTTTCGTGAACCTCGGATTTGCTGAATATGGCCCCAACCCCATTTTAAAAAGGCTTGTGTTCCGAAAATGTGATATTCTTTGGTATACCATAACTAACCAGAAAAAAAAGTTAGCATTAACCTGCTCTAGGCCATATTGAGTGGAGAAAGTAAGCGTCCACATTTTCCGGATTTTTTGCAAAGAATGGTATTTTTTAATCAACAAATGTAGCACACAATAAATGAAATGCCAATTGAGCGTTGAATAGGAAAATATCGATTTGATAATCGTAACGTCAGCACTCTCTGCACCATAAGAAACTCAGAGTTACTTGTTGGCAACATTCGAGAAATTAGGTTATAAGCCGGGTCGATGATTTGATTTGGAGGGGGAGGGATTGCTTGTTTAGTAGTTCACCTAAGCTTTAGAGTCGAAGGAGAATGTGGTAAAAATTGGGTTCATGAAGAGTATAATCAATATCTTCCCTCGTTATTATGGAGAATAAGGCCCTCGGTAGACGGATCTTTTGAATACCACACATTTATAGGGGAGCTAATAATATAGGTGAAAGAAAGTGTCAATTTTATTTTAGTCGCCTAGATTGCTTTTAGTATTGGTTGAGATATACACAGAACTGTAGAAATGTAAAAATTGATATGAAGATGCCTTGGCTTTGAAATAAAATATGTGTCATTCCCAGAAACTATAGAACTGAAAATCTGCAAAAACAACATTTTTTATTAACCCTATATAACTACAAACTTATGCACAAGCTTAACAGCTTAGCTCAATCTAAGGTAAAAACTATAACTTAAACTAACTTATCACTAAAGAAGAAATTAAAGAAATTGAAAAGTGTCAAGGACGGCGTCGATGCGGAGTGAGGGGAAAAGTCGGACCAGAATATGAAGCCGAAAATGAGGAGGGGACGGATAAGCTGCTTGTAGCAAAACAGCATGACTTTCTGAGGTGTTGGGCTGCTGTATTTTAGGACTGGGTAGAGGGATTTGAAAGCACCATTTGCACGGCTTAGTGCCTTCGTGATATGTGGGAGGTGGGATAGACGGGAATTCATTGTCACCCCAAGGTAGGTGACTTCCTTAACGGTTGGGACTGTGTCATTGAGGATTTTCAGGGATAGGGTTGATATGTCGTTCCTCATTTTTGGTGTCATCTTAGTGTTACCGCAGAATACGATGGTCTCGCCCTTTTACGGGTTTAGGGATAGTTTCCAGCGGGTGAAATACCGGTAGTGCTCGTCCAAATAGGAATTCAGGCGCGCTTCACCCTGGCTGGGATATTTCTGGTGGAGGTGTAGAGGATGGGGTCATCCGCGTATTGGAGGATTAGGATTGGATTTGGGTGTGGAGTTGGTTTGGGTAAGTCTGCGGTGAACAGGGAGAAGAGGGTAACGGAGAGAATTGATCCTTGAGGGATACCAGCCGGACTAGAATATGGGGAAGAGAGGTGTTGGCGGAGTTGGACTTGGGATTTCCGCCCATCAAGAAAGGTACGAATTAGCTTGCAGAGGTGCGGATGGAGCTGGAGGACTTCAGAGAGCTTGTATGCGAGTCCGTATTGTCATAGGGAGTCGATAGCTTTCTTTATGTCGAGGAGATAGGCTATGGTCGGTGCGTGCCGGTTGAGACCGAGGAGGATGTCCGATTTGAGCTCGAGGAGTGCGTGCTCAACCGAGTGTTTGGGTCAGTTAGAAAATTGGAATTGTGGGAGTGAATGGTTGGAGTCACAGTGCTCGTTGATAATGACTTTGATGATCTGCTTAAAAATGTTGGCGGAGGATGAGAGGACGGAAATAGGCCTGTAGCTATCGGGATTTAGAGGATTTTGATTCTTTTTTGGGATAGGAAAAATCGAGCACTCTTCCAATCTGTTGGGAAGTGTGCGTTGATAAGACAGTGGTTGATGATGGAGGACATAATGGAATCAATGCTAGGAGCGCATTTCTTGAAGACGATGGAGGGAATTTTGTCAAGTCCAACTGATTTTTTGTTTTTGGAGGCGGAGATGGCCACCCTGACGGAGTCTGGACTGACAAAGTGAATGGAGAGGATATTTTCTCGCTGACTTGGGTCGGCGAGGGCGTGGGTGAAGGGATTTCGTATGGGTTGGGGAATGAGGTAGGAGGGGTGGGCTAGGAGTTGGGAGGTCTTTCCACTTACCTCGTTGAAACTGAACTGAAACTTGGTTCACGGAAGTGGAGGGTACAGTGGTTGGCTTGGAGGAAGTGGTGAGCGAGGACGTTCACTTTTTCTGTGGGTGGGATGTTTTGGGGTAGGATAGCGTTTTGTCGGATTGATTTGCCCAAACACGGGGAGGTTTTCTTGAGTTCCCTGTATGTAACAGGGTTCAGTTCGGTGTTGGAGAGGCGGTTGTGGAGATATTGGGTGTATAGGGTCAGGATTCTTTCGAGGATGGACCTATCCAGTTCGCGGATTTCGGCGAGGAGGTGAGAGGATTGCGGAGAGTATCTATTCCTAAATAATATTCGCCTGAGGGTCTTTTTATAGTGGATATCGGTTAAGATGTTGTCGAGCAGGGTGATTAGGTTACGGTAGTTTAAGGGACGGGATGGGATCAGTTCGTCGCATACTTGCCGAATTGGTTCGGTGTATTGACGAACTGTTAGGTTAATGGAGTCGTTGGGAACTGTACAGTTGGATGGAAGGAGGAGAGGTTGAAGTTTGGTTTTGAGGGCCAAGTTAATGTGTTTCCAGTTTGCACTGAAGGTGGGGTGGATCGAACGACTCTGCCCGGGAGTCTTATGCGAAGGATTATGGAGTCATGATCGCTGATGCCGGGGAACGTTTTGAGGAAAGGGAAGGTGTTTGGGTTGGGCTACTGCTAATCAGGAAGTGGTCTAGGTAGGAATGGTAGTGCGATCTGTTGTAGGTTGGAAGGGCCGGGCTGGAATGGGTTAGATTGATGGTGGGATTTGAGGTTGTGAGGAAAAAGTGGAGCTGGTCCCCGTTCTGGTTTGACCGTGCATCAAACCAGGACGGGTGTCTGGCATTGAGATCTCCACCGATAATTGGGGACCATTGTTTACCGGGAGAACGGTGTTGGAATGCGCAGAGGGACTTGATACGGAGAAAGTCGTGGGTGTCGAGGGATTGGCTGGGACAGTAAGCAGAGGCGACGAGGACCGAGGTTGATTTGGATTCGAAGGAGATTAGGGTCGTAACTGAAAATCGGCAAGGAAATCGTCAGTCTTTTATATGCAAGATGATAATTTTGAATTCTATCCTTTTGTCCGTTCAAGAAATGATTTTTGGCTTCATATTTTTACTCCCACTTATTAATGTAGCAAGGGAGTGTAATCTTTTCAGAAAATCTTAAAGGGAGTTTAAATGTTTCGCCGAATTAATTCACATAGGTAGACAACTTTTTTTTTGAGCAATATATTTCAGTTATCTAATTTTATCATTGTTGTTGTTATTTTCTATATATTTTCATAAAATGGTCAGTCTATTCAGTCAATAGTTCAAATAATGAGTTAAATCAACATTAAACTTTTTTTTTTTTTGTAAATGTGTACATACATATATAGATTGAATCAAAAGTCTTAAAAGTTGTGAGTGTTTATTTATTTTTTTGGACGAATATATTTTCTTGTAGACCAATGACACCATCAGTATTTAAGGAGTATTTGCAATTGTAAGATAACTTCGATGAGTGTACAACCCAAAGCAGTATTCTAGACATTTCCTTTATTTGATAAGTTATTTGGTATGGGTATGTGAATTAAACTATGCAAATCTTATTTCAATTTCAAACAAGTGTTTGGGGTTTCAATCTTTTTTTAGTCCAATTCATTATCGCTTATGTGTCTCAATGTTATTGGTAACCTACTCCATTTTATTTAATATTTTGTAAACTCTCCGAATTTAGAGTGGTTTTGCATAAGATATTTAGCTTAGTTTAGCAAATCAGATGAACAAAATTCAGTCAAATGGGTTTTCTTTCAAAAGAAAAAACTTGATTTGATTAAAAGTAATATAGAGTGCAAAGTTACAGTTATTGCTCCTTTTGTTTCTTTTAAAACTGCTTTAATTTATTCGTTGTAAATGTATCTATTGAAAATGAACTGTGCATTCACTCTCACTTTGATTTTTCTCTACATTAAACACAATAGAAAAAGCCAATATAAAGATAAAAATACTCAAGCAAAATACCAAATCTATTAAAACTTTGCAAATTTCACTTGGATACATACATATACTTCCAAACATATATCTAAAGCTTTCAAATTGTCTCTCTATGTAAGAATTCTAAACTAGGCAAACAAAGTTTAAGATAAAATCTAAACGAAGGAACCTGCTGATATCCTTTATCTAAATTATATGTAAATTTTAGCTAATTTAGAAGTAATAAAGGTTGTATGCGCTTAAAAATAAATTACAAGTAACTGTTTTATTTCTATAATTTATGGTTATCCATTGTTTGGCTATTGATATAGAGTTTCTGCATCCAGAAGCTAATTCCAGGAACAGCGAAACTTTATGAGAACTGATTCTCATCCCCTTATTGGGATCATCAGTTCTATAAATGAAATTGTGCATTCTCCAATTTATCTCCATTTCTACATATTCCATAGTCGTAGATTACTTGAGAGCAAATCGGATATTCAAGGAAAGGAAGTTAATTTGCAGGTGACTGGCGAAGTTAAACAGGTACGAACTGGTCTATCTAAAAAGTGAAACCAGACAAAGAAATGGAATTTCTTTGGGGAAAACCCACTATCTTCGTTAATTGTTCCAAAGGAAGACTAATAAAACTTATACGGTGTTCCCTAGTTGTCGTCTAGAAATCCATCCCGAACCGTATTTTATGGAATGAATGAGTGAATTCGACGTCATATTGCCTTTTAGACTGCGTCCGACAGGCGTCAATGCTAACAACTTTGTTATTATTTTTATTTGTTGTCGTTAACCAATCATAGTCTGACGCCTTTGGTTTATTTTGAGTATGGAAGAAGGATTATTGTAAGCACTTACATAAAATGAATTGCCGGCGAGGTGTTAAAGAAATATGGGCCATTACGTAATTGGAATAACCCAATTCAGGTCATTTATGGGAACGATATTCTCTGGACCCTGTTCTTTGTATTTCGTGCCCCTTTGATGAAAAATAGACCGGAAAATGAGTGTGAAAATATGTAAATATAATGTGTTCTCAATCTTATTTTTCCCTAATCAACCTTTCAATATATTGTTAGGAGGAAAAATTAATAAGTATCTTTTTATATAAGATTGAATGTCATCGTGGTATAAATACAAATTACTGTGTAATTACTCGATTAGTACAGAATATGTCAGGATATTTTTTTCACAACATTGACATGACTGTAGACTGCAGCCTTGGCATATTCAATAGAATTTTCGCTTTATTTTTTGATAAAAGAGTGACGGAGGGTGCTATTACTGACTGAGATGGGGACTAAACAGTAATAATAGTTATCACTGAGATAGATGTTATTTCATAAAAGTGGATATGCCCTTGCATACTAACATGGACTAAATTAATAAGGGAAGTAGAAACAATCTTTCAGATGTCTTATTCCCGCTTGGATTACCTGTTTCGTTGAAAACAAAACCTTAGTAAAATCGGATTACTATCTGTCTGTCTTTCCGTCTGTCTGCCTGTCACACCCATTTCGTCAAAAGTGGTTACTCCCATTGATACGAAATTTGGTGGAAAGGTGAGTACTGGAAATCCCCTTGGAGGCAGGGAGTAACAACATTCTGTGCTAAGAGTTAAGGCAGGGTCTCCATACACCTAAAAGAGGGGTGCAAAATTTCTGTTCTCCGAATATAGGTATGCGGGCATCAAATGAAAGGTCTCGGTTAGTACTTGTCGAAGTAGTTTTGAAACCGATTGCAGAAGCGAGGAGTGCGGGGGACTAAAAACGGTAAATCATTTCAAGGACTCGTTCTCAGAAGCTACCGAACCAAACAATTTGAAAAAAATTACGGTGGTCCGTACAATGCCTCAAAATCCTCCCGTTATGATATCTGTTTAAATAAAGTAAATTTAAAGTAAAGTAAGTAAAGTATTATGTATTATATTATACTTTAAAAATTTTCTGCGAACTCCCCATATGATTACTCTAGATCCGTAAAATGTTCCAGTAAGACAGATTAAAATTGGAAACGTCACACTGGAAAGTTTTTGAGAAATCCTATTATTATTAACAAAATTATTGTAGGTCAAAGTTGTTACTTTCGCGTCAAATTACTACTCCCTACAAGATAAAATGTTAGTGCCACGTTGAATTGAATATCGGGTATGTTCAACGTATATTCACTACGAGCTATATATATAAGTGAAACTATCGTGTTGCCAAATATTCTTACATAAAAAATCAACAAAACTCTGCATATCTGAAGCGTTCACCTTCCGGTTTTCCGACTTGTTTTTAGATATGAACTTTGCGGTGCAAACTCACAATTAAATGCGTTATTGCTTCGTTATTATGCTGGTGATATGTTCGTCTTGATTTCTCCGATTTTGAGACTTAGATGTCTAGTTTCCTTGAGGATAAATATAGGAGCATAGGATCTGAATTTGTAGTGTAAAGGGGTTAATTGCCTTTTGGCTTCGATCTTGGATTGATAAATTAATTCGTCCGTTGAAACGTGAGTTGTCACATTTTTTAGATTACCGATTATCGGTGATCATGGCCGCGTTCGAGAGAAGAATCCTCCGAAGAATTTTTGGCCCCCAACATGAGGATGGACGATTCCGTAGCCTACATAATGACGAAATCTATGAGCGATACCATGACCGTCCGGTTGTGGGTAAAATCCGACTCAATAGGTTACGGTGGGCGGGTCACTTAATCCGTAGGGATGAGAATGATCCAGCCCGGAAAGTCTATAAGAGTAATATCTATGGTGGAAAAAGAAGACGAGGCAGACCCTGCCTAAGATGGAGCGATGGCGTTGGCCAGGACGCCAGACAGCTTTTAG
The DNA here is from genome assembly GCF_905115235.1 of Hermetia illucens. Lineage (NCBI taxonomy): Eukaryota > Metazoa > Arthropoda > Insecta > Diptera > Stratiomyidae > Hermetia > Hermetia illucens. The sequence continues at coordinate 146,912,904 of NC_051850.1, forward strand.
GGATATCGAATTGGTGGACCTCCGCGCAAAACCGGGATGCCTGGAGTTCCTTGTTAAGGCAGGCCTAGACCGGATACCGGTTGTTGGGCCGTTGATGATGATGATGATCATCATCAAAATAGGCAAATCGTTCTGGATGATAAACTGTCAAGTCACCTTTTCTTTTACCTCGTGAATTGAATTTATTATATTTGTTTTTTTAAAGTCTATTTTCGCTGCTATGAGCTTATTACTTACACAGCGTAAAGTGTGATGATATTGAAACCGAAGCACATGGATGTCCTATACTTCGCCAAGAAGTGAACAGGAAGCCCTAAAGTCTAGTCTTGTGATCATATTTCAGATATCTAAAGCACACAATACGCTTTAGAGTTCTGCTGACAGCTCATCCAAAGTTTAAAGTTTATCAGCTGCAATCTAAGCTGTAATAATCATTGTTATGTGTACCATCGTATGGTCTTCGAGAAATTTTTATTTTGTGGACGCTCCCCTTTGTTCGTCTGATATTCAGAATCAAGCGTTCTTAAGGTTTCTTTAGGATGGCCTCCTTCCTGGTGATTGAAAGGGTATCTGCATGTCGTCGAAAAGATAATAGTTAAAATAACCCGGAAACCCATCAAGAAACATCTCGAAAGTGTAATCGACAGAGAGCAGACTAGTCTTCGCTCCAGATCCTCCTACGTAACCAAACGTTGATTAATTTGTACATATATTTAGGAAACGTGGTTTTTGCCGACGATGGCATCGGGCTGGATGCCACTCAACGTATTAAGAGCATTAGAAGTTTAAAATCTGGAAATTATCTCAATGAGATTGTTCTATTCTAATGTTCTTTCTGCATCCCATAAAGTAGAGAGTACCACAGGGAAAGTTACCCCCACTGTTACTTACTGTTAGGTACGCTGGCCTGATGCTATTTCAAATAGACAACTTGGTCGGTGCACAGACCGGTTGCTCGTGGATGATGTAATCAGAAGTGGCAGTGGAGAGGTCACAAATTAAGAAGGAGTGACAATTTTATTGCTGAACATGTAAGCCACTCTCCCAAGATGGCTGAAAAGTCGGTGGCCCAAAAGCACTTAGAGCAGAATTGTAGGGTAGACGGGCGGGCATCTCGGCAAGTTCGGTCTAGAATTTCAATGCATTTTAGCGAACCGTGAACGATGGTTCGTTGATGCGTTGTACGAGATCAAGGGGTGATTGGCAACCATTTGCCTGTTGTATCATTGAGACCTCCATTCTCTACCGCTTCGTGATTTACTTACTTACTCACAGTGGCTTCTTTTCCAAGGAGCTATTAATTAGGTTCTCATAACTTTTAGTCATTTCTTTCTGCATTTCTTTGTACTGTATGAAGAGTTCCCCCCTAATAGTTTTTTTGACCTATGTCACCTTGATCAAAAATACTGGGTCGTTCTTCATTTTTTTTTGGATAATGAATAAAATGAATTTTGAAGAAGAAAACCTGCCCTGCGCTAGCAGTGGTAGTAGCGGTGGCGTGGCCGTGCAACTTTACTATTGCCAAGGGCAGCGCTATCCCAAGAATTGTGTATGTGTCGTCAGTGCTTGCTTGTTTGTATGCTATTCAGCCTCCGAAGATGGATAGGATTTTCTGGATATTTCAGCTCCTTACACGTTGTGCGAAATCTGCGGCATTCGCGACTTGCATCAGAATAGACCCGAAAATCGAATCCCTTACCGTCGCTACCGGTTCACCGTAATGTGCTTCCACTCACCCCCGATTTTTTCGAAAAGCCGACACTCCTTCTCAATTATTCTAGACCTCGTGTTTCTACTCGTTAGCCATTCTGGGATAGTGAATTTCATTTCATTTCATAGTCAGCCATGCAGTTGTTACCTTTTTTTAAAGGGTAACTATCTACTACCACTTCAGCTTCTAATTAACACGCCTTTCACTACTTGCGATGTACGCCGACGTAGTTCTTCATTCCGAATTGTCTCAGGCCAGAATAACCCGATGACATGGCGAAGAAAGGTTTTATGGAAGGCATGGAGTTTTCGAGCAACAGTGGCGGTCACTTTAATTTTGTTAGTCTCACGCAGCAGCACAGAGAGAACGCTGGCACGGAACAATGTCAACTTGATGTTAATGTTGAGATATTTGCATTTTCAGATTTTAGACAAAAGATCGAAAGAGGATATAATGATGTTAATACGTCGTGTAATATCGATTTTGGTGCCATAGTTAGCAGAAACAACACTAGTAAGTAGGAAAATTGATCGGCACCTTCGGTATTATTGGAAGATTGCGATGAGCGGTCAGATAGAGATCCTTGGTGTTGTTGGTGTTTATCTTCGAATGTGAGAGCAAGCATTTGGTTTTAGCACAGTCGAGACTTTTAAGAAAAGAAGTTATGGTCCATTTAGGTTATCCTTTCCATCTAGTCAAAGCAGCATGAAGAACATCACTGATAAGGAAAACATATAAGATCGGCGCGAGCATTCAACTTTGCCAGTTTTCGTTTTGGAACTCAAACTCGTTCCAAATTTTACCTCAATGTAATACGTGGCATTATGTGCAATCGCTCTGATGGTAGATAGGGTAGGTAGGTATCAGTGGCCGCACCGAGGAGCCCAATTAGCGCTTTGGTGCGCCGTTTTTATGCCACAAACTCCTAAGACCGTGGTTGTTGTTATGGGAGCAGGGAAGCAGAGTCCAGCCGGCTCGGATCTTCAGAGCCAACCCGTAGCATTCACGAAGGAAAGCAGCTCTCCGACCCTGCAGCTAGAAATCTCTCTGAGGTCCCCAAAGAATGGTTTACCCAGTGTCCGCAGCCTGACTCTAGCCAGAGTTGGGCAATCGCAGAGAAAGTGCATGAGGCCGAGCCTAGCGGTCCCCTATGGCCAGCGCCCCGTGCAGACCGCCGTAATCTTGAATGCATTTGCACGCGTCTGGCACAGGAGCTCTCGTGATCGGGCTATGTTACAATAATAATAATAATAATCGTTGGCGCAACAATCCATGTTGGATCAGGGTCTTGAAGACATTAAAGACCGTAACGGTACACTAGGAGGCAATGTGGTCAGCATTGCGCTCGCCTGAGATTATTACCCTGATTTGACTCTGGTACTCATTCACAGCTGAGTCGACTGGTATCCGATACAAATTCCACTGCCACCAGTGAGATTTGAACCGCGACCTTCCGTACGACAGCCTTGCGTTCTAACCACTTAGCTATCCGGACACATGTTATAAGCGGACTAAATTCACCTTGACTTCGCACAGCTTGTACGCCTTCACTATCTCAGGCCCGCGGCTGCTAGGTAGTGCAAGTAGACTCCACCCCGACAGCCGCCAGCGGAACACCGACTGTATTCGCCGAGGGACTGCCAAGAGCAGAGCCTTGCCTGGCCAATCCGTCAGCCCGCTCATTTCCCTCTATGTTCCTATGCCCGGGAACCCAGAGGACAGTGACCTTGAGCGTGCCGTCCAGATGGTTGAGCGCGTCTCTGCACTGCCCCACCAGCCGGGAAGATGTCGTCGTTGAGTACAAGGCTTTGATGGCCGCTTGGCTGTCGGTCAGAATGGCTATGTTACGCTTGGGGCTCGAATTACGCTCCAGCCACCGACAGACTTCCAATATCGCCAGTACTTCCGCCTGGAATACACTGGTGAAACCTGGGAGACCATATGACTTGGATACACCGTCTGTATTCGAGAAAACCCCCGCGCCGACTCCATAGGCCATCTTTGATCCGTCCGTAAAGAATACCGTGTCATAGTCTTGCAACACGCCGCCGGTCTTCCACTTTGCCCTGGTTGGAAGGTCCACAGCAAAGTTTCTCGTGAAGTTCAGCTTGCGTGGGAGATGCCCAGATTTCCCGAGGTATTTCATCTAGGATGTTGTGTATGTTTGTGTATGCATAAGTATGCAGAAGTTTAGAGTCTTCAACATGGAAAGGGAGAGACTGATTGGCTGAAAGACCTTTTCAGAATCATGGCCGCGCCTGGTTGTTTTCGGTATGAAAACCACGTGCGCATGCCTCCAGTACCGCGGTACATGTTCAAACGAATTACTGCTTCAATAAATTTCTAGAAGCCTTGGCACAACCCTTTCTTGAAACATTGTGCCATCTGAGCTCGGAAATTTATATCCGGAGAATCTGTTTATAGGCCAACTGATTTTATCGTTGTTGATTCCCTATTGGATAATCTCACATGACTAGGTTTATATAACTTCCAAACGGGGTTTTGAAATAAGTCTGGACTATTAGTCCAACTACAAGATTCCGTCCAAGAACTTTCCGGCTCCTACTCAGTCTCGCAAAATCACTGATGTTTTTGACGTTCTGTCAGTAATCCAGCCAGGATCGCTTTCTGGCAGTGTAGATGTTGACTTATAACTCTTCAGGCATTTGTATGGTTAACAGTATTGATGTCTGTAACAGATATTGAAGGCCTCTTCGGTTGACTACCTGTGATTGGCTAGATCTTCGTTTCACTATGGTGGTATTGTCTTCTGTCTGTATTTTACTGAGAACGAAACTTTAAAGGCGATTTCGAATGCTTTCTCCAAACTGCTGACTTCCAGTTCATTTGTGGTGCCAATGTTGTCATTGGGAGCACCGGACAGTTCACTCTTGATAACATGACCGTTGCTTCAGTCAATCTTTTTAGGTTCTCGGAAGAGAAGGAAACCTCTACACCAAGAATTTGATTGAAAAGTATCGAGCAGGGATCCGAGTAGGGCTTTTGATTAAATATTCTCCGGTTCTCCACTCTGAAAGTCCCATTGGCAGGTAGTAAGGTGATGTGAAGGAGGTTGTACTGTTTCTTTCGTCAATTTCTGAACCGCCTCAAAGCGTGTGGGATACACGTTTTGGCATCGCAACTTATCAACAGGATGGTTTTCCCGATGCGGGGCCTACAGCCTCTTCCTGGCGATAATACATGTTCTAGGCTTCCATCGATCAGTGTTATTAGATGCAATATATGTTTTAGAGTCCTTTGATGATTTGGCCTCCTCGGATCCAGGGCTCCTGTATTAATGAGATGCCAAAGTATTTTTCTAGGAAAAAAAATATTAAATTGTGAAATTTTGTTAAAAGAATGTTTGAATACTGATCCTGAATGGCTAATGTCTTAAACGTTTTAGTTGTAAATACCATATACAAACCCAGAGAGGAAGAGTATGTTAATATCGTTCTGAAAATGTGTTGAGCCAGAAACTCATATTAGGCCTATGCGCGAGCTTTGTTTGGGATACTTTGCATTGCAGGCACCCGTAAATTTTCAATATTAAAATGATAGCTCCCTATCCCAGAGTAAAAACCTTTATCCAGGAGAGAAAACTATTTTCATATTCAAGGATAGATGTTCTGCGAATCTCTGTCGCCTGATCAATGACTGCTTCGAGGTATTGTTAGCTGTTTAATGATAAGCGTAGGAAAAACCAGTGCTAGTCGGACTCTCGAAAGAGCGTGTTATCTTTCAGCAAAATAATACTGGTACTTTTGTAGAGAAGTTAAACGTTACAAAATTTCCTAGCGAAAACCACTTTTACAAATGGTTTACAAGTTTCAGTGGGACTTGATGAATTTTAGGGGCGGGATGAGTTAGAGCTTTTTCGGTACGTGCTTGAACGCCTACCAGAAAAATTAGAAAGAGTTAGTTCGCGTTAATTACTGAGTTATTGAGAGTGCAAATTCCATACCTGTCAACATGGGTTCTCATTATTATGCACCAGGATTGTGTTACGTAACAATGAGAGGAAAATAATGAATGAAAGAAATAAACATTTATTTCAAAAAAAATCGATAAAATTGGTATACAATAAAAACTGTAATTGCTCCTGCTAGTAAGCTTCCATTGTATTCCAATCATGAAAATCTGCTTCTTTCCAAGTATCCAATTTTTTTTTCTTTTTGCTCGGCAAATTGCCAGTTTCGAATTGCATATTTCATTTTTGGTGCATTGCGTATGTAGACATACGGGAAATCATCAAGTTATCGTTAAATATTTATTATAATTATTCCGTTTACAAAGCGATGATTGCATATTCCACCTTCTTGCAATTCGGAAATAAACAAATTCCATTGATACGATCCAGCCAGGAGGTGAATGCTGACCTAATTATTCCAATAAAATCTTGCGAGTCAGGTATATTTTTGCCGGTGAGAATGCAACGTCATGGAATTTTCTACTTTCAGCGGAAAATACGAATGTCATGGTGTAGCTTATCGACCCGGGTTAAAGATAATAGCATTAGTTTTATGTCTCACAGAATATCCAATCTATAGCGCAATAGCAAGATAAGGTGGCTCTTGACTACATCCTGCGTAAGAGGTGAAGAATACAAGAAAAAATAAGTCGGGAAACCGGAAGCTGGGCGCTTCAGGTATGAAAGGTTTTGTTTGTTTCTGTGTGAGTATATTTGAATGTACAACTATCCCATTTGTACATAGCCCATTAAGAATATGCATTTAGCATATCAGATTTAGTACTTCGGGTTGTAAATTTACACGGTAAGGCAACTTTGTGCTACTGTAACTTTGTTACTAATATAATAGTATGATTTGGATCAAACTTGGGGATAATATGCTTCATATTATATTTTATACTACTACCAACCTTTATAACTCTGAGATAAACTTAAGGGGGGTTTTACTCAATTTTCCCAAAAATACGGTAATATACTATTATTAACTTAATTTGAACAGATATCGATATGGAGAGTATTTTGAGGCCTGGGTACCATATAGAGGCAGTTTCATGATTTTTTTCAGATTTTTCGGTTGAGTAGTTTCTGAGAATGGCTCCGTTAAAGAAATCATCACTTTGCACCCCTCCCACTCCCCGTCTTTTTAACAGATCTCAAAAGTAAGACCGGCTTTGGGAAGTGCTAATCGAGACCTTTCATTTGATACCCCACATGACTATATTTGGTGAAAAAAACTTTTACACTTCCCTTTTACATGTATGGGGACCCCCCCCTAAATCTCAACGTAGGCAGATATTACTCATTGCATGTCTGTGGGTCCACAGTTCCCACCTTCTCACCAAATTTCGTGTCAATCGGTAAGCCGTTTCTGAGAGTAGTGCCTGTGACAGACAGACAGACAGTTTCTCACAGGACATGGAGGATATCTCCAATACCTTCACAGGTTTAAATTGGAGACCTCACCCGACTGTCCAAATTGCGATGGAGTCCCAGAGGACCCAGAGCATGTATCCTTCCACTGTTCGAGATTTGTGGAAGAAAGGAGGAATCTAGAGGAGACTCTAGGAGAGGTGCTGGTACCGAAAAACCTGGTGTCGAAAATGCTAGCACATCAAGAGAATTGGGATGCGGTCAACTCCATGATCGCGGTCACGTGCGCCGCGTATAGAAGAAATGGGATTAAGCTAGAGTGAGCTGACTCCGCCCCGTGATGTAATACCTTATGGTGGTTCCGCGGGGCAGGGAGGGAGTCGGGGGTGGTTTTAGTGGGTAAAAATCCCAGACCATCCAGACCAGTGTCTTTTGAAGACTTCCACCTCCTCGAAAAAAAAAAGACGACAGACAGACATTGAACCGATTTTAATAAGGTTTGTTTTACAAACAAAACCTTAAAAAGAAGAAAGAAAGTGGAAACTGCCGTCAGTATATTGCATATGCTTAACCCTGCAAGTAAAATCTAAGAAGAACAGGTTTAGCCTAAAATTAAAATGGAGCCAGGACAGGACGGATGTTTAGTTTGTTTACCTCAAGAATAGAGTAGAAATGTTTGTTAGAAATGCGGTGAAAAATCTAAAGAATATTTCATCCTTAAGTAGACAAGGCGTTGGAGTAATAAGTAGAAATAAAATTTCAGAGGCAGAAACTTTCTGGGAGTCTAAGAAACCCAGACGGTAGCTTAAGTACTGAGGAAGAGAGTAAGTAGCTCTCGAAATACGTATATATAATACAAACTATTGAAATATTTGTAGTGGGAGAAGCTACTTAGTTTCATTTTTATTTAAAAGAACTACAAGCATCGGAACGATAACTATTACTAAAGGTATGTTTTAAGTAAGTTGAATTTGTTCCTTTGCAACAAGGATGCAAGGATGCATCATAGATCAATTCCGGTTCCAATGGTATCAAAATGAGGAGGAGCAAAATTGGCCTGAAGATCAAAGTCAATGGGAAACAATCCAAAGTCCGGTCGAAAGAGAGATTATTACAAACTCTTCGTACCTATGCGTATAATACGCATTTGTTCAATTGCAAACCGTGCATTGATTAAAGTAGTAATCATAACCTTCAGATGGTAAGATGAGTGCTCCTTCTCTTGGCTCTGAATGTTTAATAAGTACACTGAGGGCCTTATGGAGAAAATCCGGGTTTGGCGTGAAAATTATGCTGAAAAACGAGGCCCAATATAAAAATTATCCCTTATTACCCATTTTTTTAATTGAAATTTTTAGTCCGGGCTCCTTAGAAAATTGTGGGGTCGGTTTTTACACTAGACTAGACTATGCCTACAAACGTGGAGCCAAGAAGAAGTGAAGTAATTGACCTAACAGTCAGCACTTCATAGTTGTTAGATTGGCTGGTGGGTGCTAGAGGAAGTCTCATTGTCAGATCATCGTTACTTAAAATTTAGTCTAATCATTGCAGGCTGTCCGGATAGCTGAGTGGTTAGAGCACAAGGCTATCGTATGGAAGGTCGCGGTTCAAATCCCACTGGTAGCAGTGGGATTTCTATCGTGATTTGACGTCGGATACCAGTCGATTCAGCTGTGAATGGGTACCTGAGTCAAATCAGGGTTATAATCTCGGGCGAGCGAAATGCTGTCCACATTGCTTCCTACAGGGTACTGTAATCCTGTAGTGTACCGTTACGATCTTGAATGAAGTGCTCCAACACACTTCAAGGCCCTGATTCAATATGGAGTGTTGCGCCAACAATTTATTATTATTATTGCTGGCGAACAGTCTGTAAAACAAAGACGGAATCTTAGCAGAACGGAATGGACAAAGTTCAGTGAACTTCTTGGCAACAAAGTTCAGCTCCCTAGGCGACTAAGGATACGATAGGAGAGAGAGAGAGAAAGTGCTTTGAACAGGCTTGGCCTATTACAAACCAGTAAAGGGTGCCCTGATGGAATTGAGAACTGCAAAGATTCAGGAAACGAATCAGACGATTTCTGAATCGTGTTTGTCAAAGCAATAAGAATGAAAACTGGTTAAACTTCAGGAAATCACTTCGTAAACATAAGAGGCTTGTAAAACGTTCGAAACGAGACTCCTTTACAGCATACTGTGAGGAACTGGAAGGTGGAAGAGACACTTGAAGGTTGTGCAGAGTCCTTAAAAGGGATGAGTCGGTGAAGTTTGATTTTCTAGAAAAACCGGATGGAACTTGCACAAAGTCATGTCTGTAGAGACTCTCTTGGAAGTACATTATCCGGGAGAACAGGGAGAAATAGAAGGGAAAGAATTAATTGTTTCTGCAAACTTGGCTGCTGGTGGCTGCCAATGAGAAAGCAAGCAAGAGCTGCTATAATATTCTTTGAACATTTCAAGCTTTTTGGCATGGATGGCATCTATCTAGCGATGCCAAAGAAGAGTATGGAGTATTCAGAGCGACTTCTGCGAAATATATTTCCAGAAGGTCTTGCTCTGGGGTACATGTCTACCTCTTGGCAGAAGGTTAAGGTCATCTTCATACCGAACCCTGGGGAATCCAAAGATCAGCTTAGTGTCATTTTCGCTGAAATATCTAGAGAGACTGTTGAGGGTCACATTCGTAAGAAGGCGCTAAGGTCACTAAATGAAAATCAACATGTTTACCAGCGTGGAAAGTTCTGTTACTCTACTCTTTATTTTCTAGTTTTCAAGATAGAGGACGCAACTCTGGGAGGCGGGTACGCGATGAGAGTGTTTGCGGATATTGAACGGGTTTTTGACTGTGCACTTTTCCAAAGACTTAGTGATGCCGCTAGAAAGCATAGTGTCGATGAAACTTTATTTAAGTGAATCTACGCTATGCAGAGATTGCTATGTGCTGACAAACGCTACCTAACAACACAGGCAACGAAAGGCTGCCCCCAAGAAGTTGTGCTATCGTTACTGCTGTGGAACCTATCAATCGAATCACTACTATGTGAGCTGAGAAAATTGTCTATACATCTCCAAGTTTATGCTGATAATGTGGCGTTGCTAGCTGTTGGTCGAGATCTCTTGATGTCAAGCATGATCTTTCAGTAAATTCAAATAAAATCACAAGGCTATTACTTACAAAAAGGAGGAAATTGAATGATTTTTGCCTTCCAGAGATGAGAGGTAGAATCCTGGGAGTTACTCTAGATAAGAAGCTTCTTTGGGGCAAATAGATACAGATAAATATGAAATGAGATCTCACAGCTTATAGGCTGTGCTGGCGGAACTTTGCCTCGGCAAAGAGGTTTAGACCTCAAGTAGTAACGCGGATATATGTCGCTATCATTAGACCGACATTTCCTTATGGATTATTTGTGTAGTGATTAAGTTAAAACAAAATAGATTTCACTGCAAGCTAGTCTCATTGTAAAGAACTGTATACGTTGGTTTTATCGGTGCTTCATAGCACGGAAAAGGTGGGGGGAAAGCGATGATTCCTTCCGGGCCCGGACTTTCCCCAGCGGCCCGGATTAGAGACTTTCACAAAGTCAGATATATATTTTGGTAATGTAAAAGAAGCCCTATACACCCTCGGTCTGGATTACCTCTCTATGATTTTAGTTATATATATATACTTCGCGATAGCATGCAAAACGGCCTCAATGCATATTGTAAAGAAGAAAGGAGAGTTTTCAGAAAAAGCCACATGGTTGATATAGTCAAATAGGCAGAACTGGGATTGCAATGAACTGGAATGAACAAATTAGAATAATTTTATATCCATTTTTGAAGAGTGGCTCACGGTTTGCCCTTCCAGACCACTTTTGTGTGAAAGACTTTTGTAGTGGCAGCATGTGGGTTTGGCGACCAAACCATTCGAAATTAAAGGGGACAGCTTTGTGCTAGCTATAATAGGCTGTGTATTGTCGAGCTGACATTCTTTGGCGCTATGCTGCACTTTGGCATTCTTCTACCAGCGGTATCAACTATATCTTCTGCTACGATGGATTCAGCTGTTTTTACTATTCCTTCTGCCAACGCTGAGGCTTCCTACTATGCTGAACAATGTGGCCTCAACATTTTCTAAGGAGTCTGTGCAACAAGCCTTTCAATCTAAGTTGATTTCATCTAGACTACCTTTCTACATCAGGGTTGCTTCAATGGGCTCTGCATTTCTGACTCAGCAGCCCTTATGTAACGCGTTGCGGTCCGCTAAGTCTCCGATCCTGTCTCGCTTTAAGGGAACAATATCCGCAGCCTCCTCAGCCAGTTACGAACCGGAAAACAGTCGTCCCACCTGTTGACATCGTTCCTGTCGCCAACGAAGCTCCACTTCCCGTTGCTGCTCTATATTCTGGCACTCCATCCACCCGTGCCAATGGTCTAGGTTTAAAGGTGCCCCCCCACCTAAACAGCCGTTTTTCTCCAGGCTGGGGTTCGAAACTTCTATGGACGATATACTGGAGCACATAAAGAGCAAAGTTGGTTTACTTTTTCCTCTATTCTGTGTCAAACTGACCAAAGACAGCAACCTCGACCGGGTGATAGCGTCTTTCAAGGTCACTTATCCTCACGAATTTGAAGTCATTGGTAATCCTTCTTTCTGGTTTGGAAGGGTTTTCATCCAGCCATACAAGCGCACGAATTCGCGGGTAAATTGCAGGGCAACCCTCCTGTCTCGCCAAGCAATGTAACTGGATCCGTGTTTACTGTCCGTTTGTTTATCAAAATATTGGGGGTTTAAGAAACAAGCTGAGGGTATTCAATTTATCCGCGCTGGATCAGCAAGACCATGCTATTTGTATCTTTGAAAGCTAACTAGGCGCCATATTAAACTCCGAGCTCCCCGAAGGGCACTCCACTTTCCATTGTGACAGAGACCGGGATGCAATAAAAGATAGACCCCGCGCCGAATTCGTCTTCTCTCTCTTTGGCTCTCCTTATGATTGCGATGTTCTTCGTGTCTCCTAGCTCAATTTCCTCCCGTTCATTGTAACTATATACGTCCCTTGTGCTTGCCCTCTTCACCTGTATGAAGAATTGTTTGACAATTTCTCAGAACTCCTTACTGTCAGATTTTTTTTTCCCTTTTCTCCCTTGCGGAGATTTTAACCTCCTTATGTCTTCCTTATGCCTTCCAACAGCCTCTCCCATTCTTCCCTTCTACTGTCTTTCTTTATGAATACTTGTTTTGCCCTGAATTTCAATACCACCAGAAACTCTTTGGGTCGCACTCTCGATCTATTCCTTTCCAACCTCCCCGAGCGCAACATTTCTTTATTTCTCGGCTTGCTTTCGTAAAACCAACTTTGACGGAGGAGTCCGTGAACCATAGGAGAGAAAGTAAGTTGCTTCCCAAGTGGTCCGCTCCGTCATGAAATGGATGCGGACTCAGGACTCCCAGCATCCTCAACAAAAAAATATCTTAGCAGTTTAATGGAGAGATCTGTAGGAATGGGTCAAGAGGAGACAGGCCAGCGAAACTTTTGAGGATATGTGTTTAAATTATCTGTCTGCTGTCTGCTAGTAAATGTTTAGATGGAACACATTCCCTAGCAGAAAACAACTTCTGGTCAAAGAGTGAACTGCCAGTGTTGGATCACCATACAGTGGGCACAAGATAAGTCAAATAAACACTTTGTTGAACATTACACCTACTGTATTTCTGGAACCAACTGTATTTCTGGAATCAACTGTCAATTGTCCCCTTCATCCATGTTCGTTTATCAGGGCAGAGGCAGGCTCATCAGACACTTTCCCATCGCTGATCAGCGGTTGAGCATTCTCCCAAAAAAGAGCACTGATTTTATGATCATCCGGTAACTACTGCTTTAGCGACGGAGGGATCGTAACTGCCATAAAAAAACTTGGGAAGTAGTAGTATTTGCAGTGATATGGAATGTGGATAAACAAAGCTTCGAGCCCGGAAGAAGTTTCAGTTCGCAATAAAGATAAAGCTGTGCATTTTTGTCAAATTGTACGGAGCATGTGTTGTAGAGATCTTCTTACCATTATGCGAGTGACAAAAGCTTGTGTTGGCACCTAAGGCTAGTAAGCCTTTAGATGAATCATCTTCTTATTGTTCCATATCCTTTGAGCACTACAGGGAAGATACTGAAGTGGGTAATATCTACTCTGGATAGTTGATAGCTTTACAGATTGGCAGTGGGATTTCTATGAAGTGAACTTACTGGTGAAACCTTGAAGTTTACTCAGGAGGGGAGGAGGAGGTGATTCTATTCAGGCCTATAATTCCTCGGGGGCTTGGGAGATACAAATAGTGTAAGCTAATGGGATAATATAGGGACTCACCCTATTTCACCCCGATCCCGGATTTGATCTATACGGCCCTGGGACTGTTCACTTCAGGATGACTTTACTTTGATGCTCCCAAAGTATTTATTGTGTTTATTTTCCATAAAAGTTCAAAAGTTTGATTAACTGAGTGTCTGTGCCAATATCTTGCGTGACTGCATTTCCACGAAACAATTCCATTTTCTTATACATCCTCTATAAAGCGATCAATACTATCCACTGAACCTTCTATACTTTCCTTACATCACATTTAAATTGCCTCCAGTTGATAGAATTTGCACTTCCAGCTTGGAACGCTTGAATTAGAAATTAACGCTATATATGTACTACCTATCTGGTTACAAGTAAAGATTATTAGAGAAAAACAATATTAACGTACATTTCGATGTATATATGATACTTATAGCTACTTAGAGTTTAGTCATATTTCTTCGGTTTTAAATATGTATATATGTATATAGCATCGAACATTCCCCTTAGATATTCTCAAGAACTTCGCTAGAGTTATAAACATTAAAACTCATCATCTTTGTAAGAATTCCCAAGACTTCAATACAACTTACTGAATACATCAAAACTTACTGTAGGAAATATTAAATTGCGCCATGGCAAAGATACAATGGGAGTAGCAAGTGTAATTTTGTTGTTGAATACTTTCCTTTTGCTGTAGAAGGCAGTTAATGGGAACCTGCTCAACTTTCCATTCGGAAGATGAAATTTTCTATGGTAACGCTTCGTGAGAGTTTGGGCAGCTGCTCCGAAATTCTGTTTTCACCCTAGACTTTGCTTCCTTCCTTTTGATGCTGGGCATGGACGATATGTTTGTATATTGGTATAGCATCAAATTTATCGCACAACATAGTCAACCATGAATGCGGATATACTCGTACTCGTCCATCAGCAAAATGGAGTTTCATGGAAAAGTTGTGAAATTTCCTCTGAATTCGAAGTAGAGTTATGTAAAATTTAAGCTAACTTCGTTTTGAATTTAATAAAGAGTTAGGTAATTATGGAATACAACTTTATTCTCTGTAAAAGTTCAGGTTTTCAAGCGTTTGCTATTTTAGATTCAGAAGAAATTTTTCCGGGTCTATAAATGAGTGTACATTGGAAATTTTGAGTATATTGAGCAACAAACTCAACTTTTTTTGCCATACAACAACCGTGCGTAATATTTAATAATCACGAAGAATATTTAAATCGTTGATAAAGTTTAAGTTAGCATAAGCCCACTTTTTCTGTGAAAAAGAAAAGAAGATATCTCCGATGTTTGAATATCAGAAATTATTAAAATTATTTGCAATAAAATCATTTCATCATTTTTCAGCCTGGCCCCTGATTTCTTCCACTAAAATCGGTGTGTGCCTATCATTATCAACGGCACAGGCTTACTTTACTAAGGAATAAAAGACGTCCCGGTTTTGCGCCGAGGTCCACCAATTCAGCATCCCTAAAAGCTGTCTGGTGTCCTGGCCTACGCGATCGCTCCTTCTGAGTCAGGGTCTGAAACGTTTTCTTTTTCTACTATAGATATTTCCCTTATAGACTTTCCAGCCCGAAACATCCTCACCCATATGGATTAGGTGACCTGCCTATCGCAACCAGGCGGTCCTGCTATCGTACGTAAATTTCATTGTTATAGAGGCTATGGAATCATCCATTCTCATCTTGAGGGCCAAAAATTCTTCTGAGGATTCTTCTCTCGATCGCGATCAATAATTTGCAATCTTTCTTGCTAAGAACCCAAGTCTCCGAGGAATACATAAGGGGTGACAAGGTCGTTGCCTTGTACAGTAAGAGCTTTGATCCTATAGTGAGACGTTTCGAGCGAAACAGTTTTTGGGAGCTGAAATAGGCTCTGCTGGCAGTCAAAAACGGTGCGAGGATTTCATCGTCATAGCTGTTATCGGTTGAAATTTTCGACCCTAGATAGAAAAAATTATCAAAGGTCGTCTGTTTGGTAGTTTGTATATCTCTGGTTGCTCTTCCTATTGTGCCGATATCATCAGCATATCCCAGTGGTTGGGTGGACTTGACGAGAATTGTGAGTCTCGAATTTATGGCAGATCACCTTTTCCAGGGTCAGGTTAAAGGAGATAGAACATTCCTTTAGACCGTTGTTGATGTTCAAATGTTAATTAAAAATTATAACTATAATAGGTAACCCCCATTAAGGAACGAAATTACGCCAAAATTCAAAGAAAATCACCAGCAGCTGTAAGGTAAGCGGCTTTCACTGGAGGACCAGCGCAAGTTCAGCTCAAGGCCGGCGTAATTCAGTTAGTGGTCAATCGATAGCATTGCAGAATTTGGGGAAAACGTGTATTCCGTAGCAAATTCGCCGCAGTTTCTCAGTGAGTGCGTTTGCGTTTGCATCGGGCCAAAACAAGTTGCACTGAATGCTTGCATTGTTTCGCAGCCGATAGCAGCAGCGGACAGGCATAACTTGTTTGTGAACGGATAAATACCATAGGAGCACGCGAATCTCGATCTCGGCCTCGAACGTCACATCGCCTGTAATTCTCCAAAATCAAGGAAAAGGTCAGTCCAAGCGATCTGGCGAGAAGAAACGTCATCAGGACCAGGACTCGCTTGCGGAGTAGTCGAATCAAGAAAATCAGACCATCAGCAATTCAAGTTTCCATACAACTTATGAATCCAGTTCGTATTCAGAGCAAATAATTACATCGCAATATTTTGCTCCAGAATGTTTTTTTATTGGTGTCGCACAAGCACCATCGATTGTTACGCAACCAACCAACAATCAAATGGCACTGTCATCCTTGCCTCAACCAACCTTAGTGCGTTGAGTACATCTAGAAGTTCCTCCCATTGAGTCATTCCGCCAGTCGTGATGGGCGACAGACCGTCGCTGTCGACGTAAACAAAGCTGCTAATTTCAAGGACGCCAAGGCTATCGACAATTCCGGAACCACAGCAACTTGCGGCTACAAGCTTAGCACCTTCGGGACCATCAATTCCGGAGCTGCCGCCAATTCCACTATCGAATATCACATTTCCCCCTCAACCGCAAATAAGTGAAGTAAATTATTCATCGATTCCTGAACAAAGCAATTTTACGCATCATCTACGAATTTACAACGATTTCCACAACCTGCTCTCATTGAAAATAAAAGGAGGAGCGTCGTGGGCTGTTTTCGTAACTACTGTTGGTCCTGTTTGGCAAAAATTTAACGCTAGGCCGCAAGAGTGGGTACTACCTCTTTCTTTCCAGGTCAAAAGATGATCTAGACCCTCTCTCGGATTCTTCTCGTGTTGCTTCGCTAATAATGTCACGCGAGAGGAAAGATGTCGCGAGGATTTCTACTCTCCTGATCGCCGTTTCAGTTATTGTGGCACCGTTTTGGCGGCGAAACACGGAGATGTATTATAGTTTCTCCAATTGGAGGCGCAATTCGCGCAGACTAGCGGCATGATGGACGCCATTAAATTCAACCACGCGATACTTGGCCTGGGCGAGGAATCGGTCCCATTCGACGCCGTCGTGTTGGGCGGATGCCCTTACATCAGGTGCGTGTCGGTAAGTGCAGCAGCCAAGCTGAATCATTTGCTGACAGACTTGACACTTGGCAGCTGCTTCGGAAAATGAAGCAGTTGGGTGGGTCCTCGTGTTTTCAGCGACTTGCAAACGGCGGTTCTCTCGAACTGTTGCCCGCGACTGCGGATAAGATACACGAAGTGCACGCGCGTCTCGTGTTGGAGGAGGTGTTTCGCGCATCCGCCGACATAACTGAACTTCAGAGGCAATTAACCGCGCTTACGAACAATATGGCCACACTGACGGCGGCGGTAGATGCTTTGTGTTCGAGAGAGTGGTCTCGAACCCATTCAATTGCCGCCTCGTGAAGCAGGCGTTTGGGAAGCCGTGCGCCGTGGTACACATTAAACTTCGGCGTGTGCTGGTACCACCGTAGGTTTCACGCTACGAAATGTACCACCCCCGTCCTCTACCACCCCAGGAGGTCGCAGTTGCGCGGTAAGTCTTTGATCAACTAATTAAGCAGGGTATATGCAAATTTTCCAACAGCAGTTGTCTCCACTCCATTTGGTCCCCAAGCCAAATGACAAATGGCGACCTTGCGCCTGAATGCTCAGACGATTTCAGACCAGTACCCCATTCTACTCATCCAAGACTCTGCGCATTAATAGGCAAACTGTCGTGTTTTCTCGATCTTGGATCTCGCTAATACCTACCATCAAATCTCTGTAGCTCCCGAAGAAACTTGGACATCTTCGTCGTCTATTTGGATGACGTTCTGGTCGCTTCTTCTACCAAATCTGAGGATTTGACACATGACTTAATTATCAAATTTGAAAAATGCAAATTTCTTCAGCAACAGGTAAAATTTCTAAGCCATTCCATCACCCCTGGCGATATTCACAAACAAGGTGAAAGCGATCGTGAGCTTTCCGTTGCCAAAGACGACCAAGACATTAGAAGGTTTTTGAGCATGGTAAACTTTTACCCTCGTTTCCTGCCCAAAGTTGCCCACCACCAGGCATTACCTAACGCCTTCCTGTCTGGTCCTAAGACCAAGCATTCGCGAGTGGTTGCCCAAGCATCTGAAACCACCAAGCAACAACTGGTGGATGCTACTCTTTTGGCATTCGCTCAACAAGATGCACCCCAAGACGTCTCGTCAATGCTTCCAAATATCGTATTTAGCCTTAGCGGGAGGAGTGCTTTGTCTAATTCACTGCCAATATCTCATACCGACAAAATATTGGCTACTGTCATAGTTTGCACCTTGGCATGCGGGCATATTGAGGACGCTAGCGGTTGCCGGTTTTTTATGAAGGCGTACCGCATTTCCCGTTCTCCCATTCTATTGTATTTGCTTCGAACCGGAAGTCTTTGCCCGTTATTGTCCGTTTCATTATGAATACTGGCCCTCATGGGTCCCGACGGTTCGCTCACGATACAGAGAGTTGCAGTGCCACCCTCTAGTTTGCATTAAATCTGACCCTAGTTCTCTTGGCAAAAAGCGAACGGGGAGTGAGCGGTATATGTAGGCCCTGTTGCCCTGAGTGAGCTCTGATTCGTCCGTAAGTTCGGGAGTAATCTAAGCGTAGGCCTCTGCGAACTGGGGAAGAGTCTTTGTTCTCGATTGTTGTAGCCCACTTCCTTGCACTCGATGCACTAATGTAAATTGCACGGAGAAAAAGAAATCCAAAAAACGAGGAGATCTTTATGTTGGTGTTGTAGCGTTTAGTCGCACTGCTCAACGCCGCGCGGGAGCTGTGACACCTGGCGAAGTTCTTCGCCAAATGCAAAGAGAGCATCGTTAAGCGATGCAACTGCTTATAAGGAGACGGAAACCCCAGCAATCAGCACAGATGGTTTTAGTTGAAGAGTAAAGGCTTATGCGGAAATGCGCAGCAGTTGTGAAACGCATACAGTCTGCAGCTGATCAAACCTGAAACAATGGAAAATGCCAAAAGACAGAATAAGCTGTAATACGCGATGCGATGAAAAAAAAACATAAATGAGCTCGTTGGAAGGTGTGTAACAGGTTGACAACCTGTTCATAATATTGTCTTAAAAATAGAAATTGGGCTCTGGAAATTCAGCGACGACACCGACAACGAGAAAAAGACTATGAGTTTGGAACCTGGAAGTTGTGGTCCCTGTTCAGAACAGGAGCTCTTAAAGCACTCACTGAACAGGCCGAAAAATACAAGGTCAGACATGTGTATCTCTTGGCGATTCAGGAAACGAAACTATCAGCGGCGGAGTATTTGACTCTCCAATACACTATTTTCAAAGGCGGT
Organism: Hermetia illucens; assembly: GCF_905115235.1. Taxonomy (NCBI): domain Eukaryota; kingdom Metazoa; phylum Arthropoda; class Insecta; order Diptera; family Stratiomyidae; genus Hermetia; species Hermetia illucens. Next base: position 146,932,100 of record NC_051850.1, read on the forward strand.
AAAAGTCTGGAACTCGACAATGCAGCAAGGCTATTGTTATTGACAATAATTTCGGCCATAACGTCACAGCTCCAGTGGAAGACAAGGACGACCACAAGGGCCAAATGAGGTGAATAGGTGGAATTAAGCCTGACCAATTAATGGTCTTACGAGTGTTGGTGGAATACCTAGCTACTAAAAGACAAGAAGTGTGGGGACTTAACGACTTCGTGGACACTACTTATTCTGACGAAACTATTTCAGAAGATTTGCGCAAAGAGTCATTTGACCTTTTTATAAAAAAGATACAAACGATGTTGCCTGAGCGATAGGCGTATATCATTGCTGAGTACATATTACAAAGCGAAGCGCTGTCCAAAAGAATCGGAAGATGGTCCGAACGTTTCCCAACAACTATCGTTGACGAATACTAGGGAGGAATGTGGAGAGTCATAGCAAGAAAAATTGCGAACTCTTGGCCGCGTTCGAGAGAAGAATCCTCCGAAGAATTTTTGGCTCCCTACATGAGGATGGACGATTCCGTAGCCTTCACAATGACGAAATCTATGAGCGATACCATGACCGTCCGGTTCTGGATAAAATCCGGCTCAATAGGTTACGGTGGGCGGGTCACTTAATCCATATGGATGAGGATGATCCCACCCGGAAAGTCTATAAGGGCAATATCTATGGTAGAAAAAGAAGATGAGGCAGACCCTGCCTAAGATGGAGCGATGGCGTAGGTCAGGACGCCAGACAGCTTTTAGGGATATCGAATTGGTGGACCTCGGCGCAAAACCGGGATGTCTGGAGTTCCTTATTAAAGCAGGCCTAGACCGGATACCGGTTGTTGCGCCGTTGATGATAAATGTGGAAAGTCTAAGATTGACCAAATGCGTTAAATAAAGCAGATATAAGATAAGTATGGGGAATATAACGGTTGATGTCCATCAAATTTTCGTTGACTTCAAACAAGTATGTGATAGTATCGAGGGTAGGTACTGTACCAAATATTGTCTTAATTTGAAGTTTCAGTGAAGCTGACTAGACTTATCAGTAAAAATCACGTAAAAATACAAAACCAGCTAACAGGATATGTGGTATAGACTTCGGATTAAAGTAAGGAAATGGGCTGGTTCCAAAATTATTTACCACAACTTGACATGAGACAGTCGCAAATGCAGATTATATAAATATTCTGGTACGCAGTGGAGACCTTTGTGAGATTTACCGAAGTAGCATAGAAATTAACGAGGGAAACCCCGAAATAGATGGGATATCTCGGTAGAACGCAATTTCCTCATTGGTCAGTTGCCGAAATTGGAGAACGCATTCGTTCGGCAAAGAAGAATACAAACAAAGACTTTGGAACGCCAAGAACTGATATCGCATTGTACCGCCCTACAAGAATAAAAATACATTTAGGAGCCTAACTTTTTAGAGCTTAGTTTTTACCCGAAACAAGATCATTCACTTATTAATTGGCTTGGAGCAAAAAATGTTTTAAGCAAATTTATAAACTACCCTGCCCTGCATAGGGAGTGGACATTTGGGGAATTAAATCGATATTACATAATCTGCAGCCAAAGGCCTCTCATCAGGTTTTCGGACAAGTTTTTCACTGTCACTCATTTGGCACATTTTCGAGGTACCGAAGAGAGAATCTACTTGAAGGCCGAGTGTCCGATTTGCTGGCAGTTGTTTTACTTAAAACGAGGCAACATATTGGGATGTTGTGTCCATAGGAATCCTTATCAGTCTTTACAGCAACCTCGCTAACATGGCGGGATGCAAATGCCACAAATGGTAGCTTCAGACAATTAAGTTAGTTGTTTAATGTAAAAAACTCTTGCTCTCTTAATATCTATTTTCATTCTCGAGAGTTTGGACGGTAGCACTATAGCAGGTAGGAATAAGTCGAATTAATAAGAATACTTTGCCTCAGTTTGCATATAAACGTTAAATAAATTCCCCTTGATTGAATTTTTATATCCTCAACAATCACTTTTCCACTGTAAATATTATCAAAATTCGAAATCATAATCATTCAGATTTTCCTCAAGACACTGCAAGATCAAAGCAGGTTTCTGATTATGTCTGTTCCCTGCAAAATTTTCTAATGCCATAACTTTTTGCAAAAATCACTTTTTCCCAATAAATTCTCATACACAGAGATGCCATGTGACTTGAATCGCTTTGATCCGTCATCAGGAAAAACAGATTCATCTGGCGAGATATGACGATTTAACGATACATCGATAGAAGTCTTTTCGCCATTTATCCTTTTTTCGTCTACTTTTTTCATGGCACATCAGCGGTTTGGGTGGATCTCGGCCGGCCCCTGAACATCGCATGTATAAATAAACTTGGAATCTAAACTGTGATTTCTTGTCCTCTATCTGAAGAATATACAATGCGAGGGATGCTGCGAGCAGGTTGCGGACCAGATGCCATACGCACTTCACTATGGTTAAGTTAGATAATGTAACAGTTAATTTTAGCGATGGTTGTGGGTTAGTCTAACATGTTGTACTTTTGTTTTTCCGGGATTACAGTCTGATTGAGTTTGTATCATTGACTTGCAAATCTGAATACAAAAAAGGAGATGGACATCTATCACAATGTAAATTTAAGAGGTTCACTCAAAAGTTTAATTCGATGAATTTACATTAAGAATTTGCTTCTAAGTAACCGCCTAAACTCAATAAACGAATGAATATTCAATATCAAATCAAGTGAAGAGTAGTCGTTACGGAAATAAAGCGAACCTCACTGGGAAAAGGATCCAGATTAAAATATCCGTTCCCATAGCAAAGCGTCACCGCCACAAATTTTCACGACGAGTCTATTTCAGTTTCGGATCTCGGGGAGTTGGGTGATGCAGACGTATTATTCCTCGGCAAACAACCCTCGTGTCGAGTGAATTTCTCCGTAAACCACTGAAATAACAAACTACGTCGACAACTATCGACTGTTTCAAATCCACTCCGTATATTTATAGGGGATTTTAATCCTTACCTTACATTGGCTTCCTCCATTTCTCAATTGCGAACAAGAGCTATTCCATTAAGTGTTTGACGGCATCATCCGAAAGTAAGGGTGCAGAGAAGATGAACCCTCTGGCATGAAGCCACGCCCTAGACTACACTGGTTCCCTTCCTTATGCTTTTTTACAGCACTTTTGACTCTATAAAAGTTTTGTGTTTAAGGACTTTAAGGATAATGCTATGCTAACTAAATGGAAACTTTCTTGCCGTACAAGGGAACGAAACTCGGGTTAATTGGAATACGTTTTGGAACTCTTGCTTGTCTATAATCCAATATCAGAATGGACGATATAAGGGTTGAAAATGTAGAACGGCGTAATGAGATTCACTTTTAATGAAGTCCATTTATGAATATGAAAGAAAATGTTATATCGACTTCATATCATTACCATCCGCTCCACTAAAATTTCCTCATGCAGCATATAATCAGTTGACATATTGTGAAATTTGATTCGAAAATTTACTTCAGTTATTGACTTACTGTCCTTGGCTTTTGATTTTATTTGGACATGACTTCATTGTCTTTCTACTTAAAGAAATCTCAAGAGAAATGGATATGAAATTGTGAAAATTTTACTTCAGAGAGATTACTATGTATAATTAGAAGCACTTAATGTTTCGACAAATATACGAACTTGGAAATACCCTACCCTAAACTGAATCGTTTTCGAGATACTGGAGTTTTAATTTTTATAATAATGACCGATTTTTCGGATAGATATTCTCAAATGTCTGACTCTTATTATTATTATTATTTAATTTTTACATGAAGAATAAGATGCTCAATAACCTCAATAACCATAATTGTATGTAAGTTAATTAAATATGTCGTTGTAGGCTATTGAAAGTTAAGGGGGTCATCCCGTGTGAAGGCCATTTTTTGTTTGCTTTTTTTTAGAAATTTTTTTGTGAAGAACTGGATAAAGATGCAAATACGAATTTTTGACCATATATTTATTAATATCTTAAGCGTGCATAGTAATTTTTTCAGCCCGATAGCATAGTTCTTTAGTGAAATACAGAGCAATTTATACACCCATCTCCAGAAAAGGTGTTTTTTGCTGCCACACTATGATAAATGGCGCTGCGATCATTTTAAAGAAAAAAAGTAAACGGCATTTTAACGTGCAGACTTGAACACAGTCCGGAAACTAGGATTATTAAAAAATATTAAAAGCTGAATTTTTGGTACCTTGTTAAACTTCACAATTCACAAAAAACTTTTGGTGTTTCTTCAAGGCTTCTTTAATGAATCATAAAAAAACTATTGAATGAATTGCAATTACCCTAGTTTACGGACCGTAGAAATATGTTCTGAATAACTTGTGAAAATTGCAAAGAATTTCGTTGGATAGATTTTGGGCTATTGTGGCAGCAGATTTTCAACATGCAGTTTCGAGAAAAACGCATTTAATCTGCTATACCTAGTCTATACAGCTTGGCTTCAATTCTTGCGCTTTTATCGAAGTCATTCGAATGTCATTCATCATCATCAACGGCGCAACAACCGGTATTCCGTCTAGGCCTGTCTTAATAAGGAACTCCAGACATCCCGGTTTTGCCCCGAGGTTCACCTATTCGATATCCCTAAAAACTGTCTGGCGTCCTGACCTACGCCATCGCTCCATCTCAGGCAGGGTCTGTCTGTCTTCTTTTTCTACCATAGATATTGCCCTTATAGACTTTCCGGGCTGAATCATCCTCATCCATACGGATTAAGTCACCCGCCCACCGTAACCTGTTGAGCCGGATTTTATCCACAACCGGACGGTCATGGTATCGCTCAGAGATTTCGTCGTTATGTAGGCTACGGAATCGTCCACCCTCATGTAGGGGGCCAAAAATTGTTCGGAGGACTCTTCTCTCGAACGCTGCCGATTCTTCAATTCTTATTGCTAAGAACCCAAGTCTCCGAGGAACACATGAGGACTGGCAAGATCATTGTTTTGTACAGTAAGAGCTTTGACCCTATGGTGAGACGTTTCGAGCGGAACAGTTTTTGTAAGCTGAAATAGGTTCTGTTGGCTGACAACAACCGTGTGCGGATTTCATCATCGTAGCTGTTATCGGTTGTGATTTTCGACTCTAGATAGGAGAAATTTTCAACGCTACCAAAGTTGTATTCTCCTCTCTTTATTCTTCCCGTTTGAGCAGTGCGGTTTGATGTTGTTGGTTGGTTGGTTTTCGGTGATGACGTTGCCACCATATATTTAGTCTTACCTTCATTGATGTGCGGCCCAAGATCTCACACCGCCTGCTCGATCTGAATGAAGGCAGTTTGTACGTGCGGGTGGTTTTTCCCATAATGTCGATATCGTCAGCATAGGCCAGTAGTTGGGTGGACTTAAAGAAGATCGTACCTCTTGCATTTACCTCAGCATTACGTATCACTTTCCGGAGGACCAGGTTAAAGAGGATGCATGATAGGGCATCCCCTTGTCGTAGACCGTTGTTGATGTCGAATGGTCTTGAGAGTAATCCTGCTGCTTTTATCTGGCCTCGCACATTTGTCAGGGTCAGCCTAGTCAGTCTTATCAATTTCGTCGGGATACCGAATTCTATCATGGCCGTGTACAGTTTTACCCTAGTTATGCTATCATAGGCGACTTTTAAGTCGATGAATAGATGGTCCATATTCCAACAGTTTTTTCATCGCTTGCCGCACAGAGAAAATCTGATCTGTTGCTGATTTACCTGGAGTGAAGCCTCTTTAGTATGGGCCAATGATCTTCTGGGCGTATGTGGCTATCCGGCCTAGCAAGATAGTGGAGAATATCTTATAGATGGTACTCAGCAAGGTGATACCTCTATAATTGCTGCACTGTGTGATATCTCCCTTTTTATGTATGAGACAGATAATTCCTCGTTGCCAATCGTCAGGCATTGATTTACTGTCCCATATCTTGAGCACAAGTTGATGAACCACTTGGTGTAACTAGTCGCCTCCATATTTAACCAATTCGGCTATAATTCCGTCGGCTCCTGGCGACTTATGATTTTCTAGCCGATTAATTGCACTGACCTGGTTATCAGAGGGGATTCTGGGTGGTGTTGTTATTCGAGCTAGGAGCACCATACTAACGAGATAGTGATCCGAGTTTATATTGGCCCGCCTATATGTTCTGCCATTCATCAAGGCTGAGAGGTGACGGCGTTCGATCCCGTCTGGAGAGGCCCACGTATGTTTGTGGCCCGCTTTCCGCACAAACCAGGTACTTTCAACAACCATTTCGTGTGACACCGCTAATTGAATAATACGCAGTCGGTTATCATGAATACGGGCTCCAGGAAACCGGCCCCTGTCCAACGCATCTCCTGTAACGCTGTTACATCAGCCCTATATTGTGACAGGGTATCGGCTAGCTGCTCAGCAGCTTTATCTCAACTGGAGGACCAGTTGATACAATTCGTCCCGTTTTTAGGCGCGGGAGACTCGCCTTCCGCCTTCTCCGCCTACAACTTTTCGTTAAGAAAGAGCTCCCGGCGGTCACCACGTGGAGGTGGAGGGTTTGGTAGTAGAGCTATTGGTTTTGGTTCAGCAGGCATTTCCCAGGTTTTATGCGCCAACGTGGGTGCCAATCCACCTTTCTCCCTGAGACCTATACTACCCTTTGACCATCATGTATTTGTACAAAACGACTCTGAAATGAAGCCAAGTATTTGGAAGTGATGCTAAATACATAACACAATTGGAGTCAACATTTCGGCATATTGTAAACAAACAAAGGTGAACCAACGGTTAGCAAAGAGGGTACTTTGCTAACCGTTGGTAAGATATGGGGGTTAAAATCACATTGATGTACTGCATGTATCAAGTTGTCAATCCATTTTTATCTAAGAAAAGAATTGAGTAAAATAAAAAAAAGTTTCCATTACCTTGGATGAAGGTGGCAGTCGTTCTTTGCAAATCCGGCTCCAGAAAGCGGCAATGATTTCATATAAATCAGGTAAAATTCTGTGGGCATTTGAAATTGAGATTTGAACAGAACAGAATTGCTGAAGGGAAACTATGTATTGTCACACGCAGATGGATCTAAAACAGAAAATAGAACTGGAATAGGTAGAAATATATATGGTGGTGGATATACTTGTATGACCGAAACCTACATCAGAACCACGAAAATTATAAAGCATATAGAACCGCATAGCAAATGTCCACTAGAGGATGACCATCGTGTATAAACAGGTGAAATCCACGAACTAAATAAAGTCAAAGTCAAAACAAATGATAAATGTAATAACCAGTTACTGTCCTCTAAACAAGTACTTACAAATAATGGGTCTCATAGGAGCCCCAATATTTATACCGTTCTGGACAGCCTGCACTTGTGCGATGCTGGTATACCATCTACGGAAGAGCAAGCGAGGTCTACCAAGTCAAATATAAGAGTCTAGCGATTACATAAACATGTCTGCCAGTGACTTCTAAATGGAACAAAGTGCTTTAACTGCATCTACCCGTCATCTTCGTTGAGTTGGCAAAATGTGCCTCAGCTTGTTTTCAGGACTTCTCAAGTATTCCGAAACTGACTTCATGGTAAGCTTTGTACTCAAAAATGTCCCGCCCTGGATGAAAGACTCAATCTATATTTCTTGCAATTCGGGTATAAACGATCGTCGTGTAAGGATATCTTCAAGAAAAGTTCCTTGTCACTAGGAAATCTCGAACGAAGAGTATGTGCTCTGGGTCCAGATTTCTCACTTTGACATTCAGGAAAGAAGGGGCAATCGTCATGTTCAAAAGGATGCAACTGAGTTAAGTGATAATGAATATCGCAATAGTTGCGCATAATCCATATTTGGAACCAGCTTGTGGATCCATCTCCCCTTCGGAGAATTATCCCAATGTTCCTCTCACACTCTGCTTGTGCGCCTTCTCTCCTCTCTTCGTCGCTTTTCGGCATTATGGTCGTACCTGCGTGTATGGGGAACATGCCTCCTGCTTCCTCTACAGTTACGAGCAGCTTGTTGCATATAATGCGCTCCAACAGCTTTCCCGATAGCTCACCAGGTGGTTTGTACTCTTTGATAGCAGCACCAGCATCTGCTTTTTCCACTGAATTGTCAAGATGTCCTCTTTCAAACGGGTATTACAAGTAGAAATGTACCACTCCGATCTTGCTTTTATTGCCCTCTTCGAACCACGTTCCGTATTTCGTCCAGCCCGGGTGCTTTTTTAGCTAACTTTTCGCAGGCAATAAAAAGTTCATTCTCTCTTATATTTGGAATATTCTGCGTTTGTTTTGCTGTGTAAAAAGAGTGGTCACTATCGTTCGGGATAAAACTGGGTACTTGATCTACGGAGCCCTGCTTCCTTTTAGCTTAGTCACATATCATAGCTCGCCTTTTTCTGCCCAGTTTCTTGTTCATCATTCATGCGTTGATAATTTCTTCTTGTTTGTAGGCATCCAACGCGCACTTGCCTGATTTCGTCAGTCCATTAGTGTTTTGATAATCTATGAGTATTATCTCTGCGCCTTGGCATTGAGACATCACAGGTTACCATGAGATTTTTCTCCCGTCGTACCAATTGGCGTGGAACTTTCTTTAAATGTCTCAGCGAACTTTTCCGCGTCAATCATCTTTGAACTGCACTATTTGACCGTATATCTTTCGGATACTTGTTCTCGGATTCTCTCTCTCCATTTCACTTAACAATATGCCTTGATCCCCCCTACGTGTTCACTAGCTGGTCAGGTAATTTCCTTCATCATCGCATTGACTGAGGAAGTATTATCTACCACTGCTCTCCCTTTGGAAAGGTATCGGTACTTCCGATATTAGCAAACACAATGTTCAGCGAAGAAAAGGCTTCTAATATCCAATTCTATCAGAAACTTTGCTTCCTCACTCAGAAGACTAGGCGTTGAAGTTAGTTAATTACAAACCCATCATGAGGTGTTGCGGTTATTTTTTTGGATGGGTATCGTCCTGTCGGCCAAATCGCGCAATTTCTTCTTTGTCCGGTGGCCCCACCACGTCCACGTCGAGCTCTTCGACTGACTGGTTGAAATTGTATGTGGCCTCCCAGTGGTTGACATTTATCTGAATAAATCTCATTTACTTTTTACTTTTGTGTGTCTCCTAGGCATTTCCTTAACATCAAAACCTTTAATTATGTATGTCGTTTTTTCGGCTTATCTTATAATGGAAAAAAGAACAATTTTATTTTTTAAATGCTGAATAATGAGTTTCTGTTCCTCTTTCTCCAAAAAAATTTGTCCCTTTTTAAGGTTTTGTGTAAACACAAAACCTTATTAAAATCGGTTTACTGTCTGTCTGTCTGTCTGTCTGTCTGTCTGTCCGTCTTTTTTTTTTTTTTTTTTTTTTTTTGAGGAGGTGGAAATCTTCAAAAGACACTGGTCTGGACACACCAGCGTGTGGGATTTTTACCCACTAAAACCACCCCCGACTCCCCCCCTACCCCGTGGAACCACCTTTAGGTATTACATCACGGGGCGGAGTTAGCTTACTTTAGCTAGGTCTCCTTCCGTCTTCCCGCGGGGTCCGTAACCGCGCCTTCCTCACTTCTTCTGCTTTTCGCAGTTTCTCCTGGATCACTGCGATCATGAAATTGATCGCATCCCAGTCTTCCTGGCAAGCTACCATTCTCCGGACAAAATTTTCCGGTGATAGCACTTCACCTAGAGTTTCCTCTAGGTTCCTCCTTTCTTCCACGAACCTAGGACATTGGAAGAATACGTGCGCTGGGTCCTCCGGGACCCCGTCGCAGTTTGGACAATTAGGCGAGGTGTCCAATTTAAACCTGTACAGGTATTGACGGTATCCTCCATGGCCGGTGAGAAACTGGGTGAGATTATAATTGATCTCCCCATGCTTTCTCTCCAGCCACTCCCTGATGGAAGGGATCAACCTGTAAGTCCAACGACCTTTTTCTGACTGGTTCCATCGCTGTTGCCACCTGCTTATGGATCTCTCTCTTTCGGCTTTTTTCACCTGCGATAAGGGAGAGATGGACCTGGTGTTATAAATGTTCATCATTTCGGTTGCTAGGATGTCAATTGGCATCATTCCCGAGATGATGAACGCTGCATCATCTGAGACGGTCCTGAAGGCAGAACACACCCTTAAGGCTGTTCTTCTGTAAACCCTACTCAGTTTATATGCATTTCCTAAAACCTGCAGCGCGTTTCCCCAAACTGGGACTGCATACAGCATGATAGAACTCACCACCTTGGCTATGAGCAGCCTGCAAGTATGCCGCGGTCCTCCGACGTTCGGCATCATCCTTGCGAGAGCCATACTCGTGGTGGATGCTTTTTTACAAGTATGCTCTATGTGCTGCTTAAAATTGAGTTTTCCGTCTATCATCACCCCCAAGTATTTGATGGCCGGCTTGGAAGTGATGATACGATCCCCGATTCTGACGCAGGCGTAATTTCTTTTGCGGCGCTTAGTGATGAGGACCGCTTCCGTCTTTTCCTCCGCGAGTGCCAGTCCAGCACTTTCCAGCCAAGCCTTAACAGCACTGATTGCTTCGCTTGAGTACAACTCAGCATCCTCGAGATGCTTTGCGACCACAACCAGTGCTATGTCATCGGCGTAACCCACCACCGTGGCCTCCTCCGGAACCGGAAGGTTAAGCACATCATTGTACATGATGTTCCACAGTAGTGGGCCCAGTACAGAGCCCTGTGGGACACCCGCGGAGACAATGTACTCCTTGGGTCCATCATCGGTATTATACCACAATGTTCGCTCGTGCAAATAGCTATCTATGATAGTGGCAAGGTAGGTGGGAACACCAATCGTCGCCAAAGACTTTCGTATAAGGTTCCAATTGGCCGAGTTAAAAGCATTCCTCACATCCAGGGTGACCACCACACAATATTTGCTGGTAGAACCCCTTCCGTGAATTGCATTTTCGGCCAAGCCAGTAACCATTTTGATGGCATCAATGGTTGATCTGGCTTTGCGGAACCCATACTGCCTATCTGAAAGGCCGCCTTGGCTCTCGACGACTGGGAGTAGTCTATTATAAATAACCCGCTCCAACATTTTCCCCATAGTGTCTAGAAGACATATGGGTCTATAGGAGGACGGTTCCCCTGGCGGTTTGCCAGCCTTAGGCAGCAACACCAGCTTCTGCCGCTTCCACGTCGCTGGAAAGATACCCTCGGACATGCACGCTTCGAACAGCTCCGCGAACATATCCGGTCTACATTTGACGGCAAGTTTGAGCGCCTTATTCGGTATGCCGTCCAGACCCGGGGCTTTGCTGTCGCCTATTCGACTGCAGATCTCCAGCAGCTCTTCCCTGGTGACTGGTGGAAACGGCGTCACATTCAGGGGACGCTGGAAAGTGTTAGTACCCCGCTCTTGCTGGGGAAATAACCCCTGGATTATTTTCAACAAGAGCATAGGGCAGGTGATCTGCGGTGATGATCGGCCTCTGAATCGCCCTGTCACGATTTTATAGGCGCTACCCCACGGATTTATGTCCGCTTCTAAACAGAGCTCCTTGAAACATTCCCTCTTACTCCGCTGGATGGCGAGCTTGAGGTTCTTGCGGGCTTCCCTATAGGCATACTCCTTTTGCCTTTGATCGATCCTACCTATTGCCCTCTGAGCCGTTCGTCTGGCTCTGTGGGAAATCGATCGAAGACTGGCAAGTTCACTATTCCACCAATAATTGGGTCTTCTAGTGTAGAATGAGCATCTCCTAGGCATCGACGCGTCACATGCCTTGGAGACGCTTTGTGTAACATGGAGAGCTCTATCCGTGGACGTGCCGGCTTTGCTAGGCAGGTCTAGCCACACTTCCATGAATGTTGACTCATCCATCGCTTTTGCAGACCATCTTGGTGTTCCTCTGGATTTCGGCTTCCGGGGTGCGGGTCTCCTGCCTTGTGGCTCGGTCCTTAGTTCAAAGGTGATCGCCTGGTGGTCGCTGTACGTGAAGTCCTCGCTAACTTGCCAGGACATGCCACGTGCCAGCGCAGGGCTGACAAAAGTCAGATCTACAATTGAACCAGTTCCCCCTTTCCGATAAGTGTTTACATTGCCTTCGTTGGCCAGAACTACATCTAACTGGGCAAATGCTTCTAATAAGCACCGCCCCCTTGCGTTAGTCTCTTTGCTGCCCCACTCGATAGCCCACGCATTAAAGTCACCGGCTATCACCTTTGGACCTCGTCCCCTTGCGTCATGAACAAGATCATCTAACAATTCTTCAAACTCAGGAAGTGTGAGGCTCGGTGGAGCGTAGCAGCTGTATACGAATATACCGCTTATTTTCGCCCACACAAAGCCACTAGCCGCCTGACGCATACTATATTGTATGGCTTGACGACCGCACGCCCATATCGCCGCTCCACCACTCGCATCTGTGACCCATACACCACCGTCAAGATTTCTGTACGGTTCACTAATGATAGCAACCTCCATCGCGGATTCGTAAGTGGTCTGCGCAAGCAAATCTTGTGCGACCCTGCAATGATTAAGGTTTATTTGTATTAACCTCATTTTTTCACTGCAGTTAACGCCTTCCTAAATTCTGGGCATTTACCACTTCCGGCAATATGCCGGTTATCCCTTCCCTCCTTTTCTTCGCACAGAATGCATTTGGGGTCTCTATTGCACTCCTTGGCAATATGTCCTTTTTCCCCACACCGTCGACATCGATCGGACCGATCGATGCCGGTAGTGCATGCCTTCGCGAAGTGTCCAAACGTTAGGCATTTGAAGCACCTTTTTAAAGAGATCTGTTCCCTTAGTCGGCAAACAACCCATCCAATCCGAACCTTCCCCACGGCCAACAACTTCTGCGCTGACTCTACTGGCAGTCGCAGTGTGGCCGTTTGAGTACCGCCATAAGCTTTTCTTAGGCTCACGATAGATGCTTCCCCAAATTCCTCCAACTTGAATTGTTCCTTCAAGGCAGTGCAGATCTCTTCTCTGGATGTTACCTCATCGAGATCCTTGCACTGGATATAGATCTCATGTTTTTGGGAACGAACCGCGACATTTTCCCCAAGTGAGTTTAAAACTTGGTTACGAAAGCCGTCAGTTTTCCCCACGCTGGATTTTTTCAGTTCAAACATGAGATCCCCTTTCTGGGTCCTCCGGATTTTGCTGACATTTCCGCCTAGGTCTTTTAGGTCGGGGTCAGATTTCACCTTCTTTAGTATCTCCGCATACGTTAGATGTCCTTTGCTGGAGATTACAATTGCCTCCGGGCGAATTCGCATCTTTGGTTTCTTGTCTCTTTTCTTGTTCACGACCTTAGTCCAACCACCGCTCTTATTTTCTCTCGGTTTCGCTTCGCTAGCCGACGTTCCTACTTTGGGCACTTTGGGCCCTTCTGAACTTTTAGTTCCGTTTGTTGGACTAGTCGAGACTCCTTTCTTCCTTTTTGGTGCCTGTTGATTCACCAAAGCTTCGCCCTCTTTGTCTCGCACTCGCTTACTTGATCGAAGATCGGTGACCTTCTGCTTTGGTGTCACTTGGGTCGCCTGTGACACTGTTGAGGCTGGAATGTCCGGCTTTTCTTTAGGCTTTGTTACTTCTTCCTGGGACCTACTGTAAAGCACCCTGATGGCTCTCACCATGTTCTTGATGGCTTGGTGCACGTTGTGCTTGTCCTTGATGAATTCGGACAGCTCAACTATTTTAGTCCCAAGCTGCATAAAAGGTAGTTCTTCTGGGTCAGGGCTCTGTTCTCGGTGAGTCCTGGCCAGACTACTCCTTTTACTGGCTCCTTCACATTTTTCAATTGCTGAGCTCCCATGAGCTTTCTCTTTTGCCGGCTTTGATATTGGAGGAGATCGTAAAATTGATGAGCTTCTCCTGAATGGATCTATTTGCTGCTGCTGGAGTACCTCTTGATCAGATCCGATGGGTGTCGAAATCGCCTTTTTTGGCCAACTATCTCCTTTTAGTCCATCATTCTTTGCCTTTGCAATTGGTGTTCTTGGCAGAGTCGTGCTTCGTTTGAACACCTCCTTCTCCAAATCTAAAACACTTGTAGTATTAGATGCAACGGTGGCCAAGTTGTCCACCACCGAGGCACTGCGGTCGAGGGATATCGACGGCCGGGAGCTGTCGTCTGTCTGTCTGTCTGTCTGTCTGTCTGTCTGTCTGTCCGTCTGTCTGTCTGTCTGTCTGTCTGTCCGTCACACGCATTTTTCTCGGAGACGGTTATAGCGATTGACACCAAATTTGGTGGAAAGCTGGGAACTGTGAACGCTCACGCATACAGTGAATTACATCCTTTTACAACGAATTTAAGGGGGGTCCCCATACATGCAAAAGGGGGGTGTAAATTTTTTTTTATCAAATATAGTCATTTGGGGTATCAAATTAAAGGTCTCGGTCAGTACTTTTCGAAGCTGGTCTTAGTTTTCACATTTGTTGAAAAGGTGAGGAGTGCGGGTGGTTGAAAGTGACCATTCCTTTACGGGGGCCATTCTCAGAAACTACCCAACCGAAAAATCTGAAAAAAAAACAAGAGGCTGCCACTATATGGTGCCTGGACTCCGAAATACCTTCCATACTGATATCTGCATAAATAAAGTTAATAATAGTATATTACTATAATTTTTAGTAATTCGCTGCAGAACCCCCCTTAAATTCATGCTAGGACCGCGAAATTTCGCAACAATATAGGGTATAATATAGAGCATGATCCTACCAGAGAATACGTGCGCTGGGTCCTCCGGGACCCCGTCGCAGTTTGGACAATTAGGCGAGGTGTCCAATTTAAACCTGTACAGGTATTGACGGTATCCTCCATGGCCGGTGAGAAACTGGGTGAGATTATAATTGATCTCCCCATGCTTTCTCTCCAGCCACTCCCTGATGGAAGGGATCAACCTGTAAGTCCAACGACCTTTTTCTGACTGGTTCCATCGCTGTTGCCACCTGCTTATGGATCTCTCTCTTTCGGCTTTTTTCACCTGCGATAAGGGAGAGATGGACCTGGTGTTATAAATGTTCATCATTTCGGTTGCTAGGATGTCAATTGGCATCATTCCCGAGATGATGAACGCTGCATCATCTGAGACGGTCCTGAAGGCAGAACACACCCTTAAGGCTGTTCTTCTGTAAACCCTACTCAGTTTATATGCATTTCCTAAAACCTGCAGCGCGTTTCCCCAAACTGGGACTGCATACAGCATGATAGAACTCACCACCTTGGCTATGAGCAGCCTGCAAGTATGCCGCGGTCCTCCGACGTTCGGCATCATCCTTGCGAGAGCCATACTCGTGGTGGATGCTTTTTTACAAGTATGCTCTATGTGCTGCTTAAAATTGAGTTTTCCGTCTATCATCACCCCCAAGTATTTGATGGCCGGCTTGGAAGTGATGATACGATCCCCGATTCTGACGCAGGCGTAATTTCTTTTGCGGCGCTTAGTGATGAGGACCGCTTCCGTCTTTTCCTCCGCGAGTGCCAGTCCAGCACTTTCCAGCCAAGCCTTAACAGCACTGATTGCTTCGCTTGAGTACAACTCAGCATCCTCGAGATGCTTTGCGACCACAACCAGTGCTATGTCATCGGCGTAACCCACCACCGTGGCCTCCTCCGGAACCGGAAGGTTAAGCACATCATTGTACATGATGTTCCACAGTAGTGGGCCCAGTACAGAGCCCTGTGGGACACCCGCGGAGACAATGTACTCCTTGGGTCCATCATCGGTATTATACCACAATGTTCGCTCGTGCAAATAGCTATCTATGATAGTGGCAAGGTAGGTGGGAACACCAATCGTCGCCAAAGACTTTCGTATAAGGTTCCAATTGGCCGAGTTAAAAGCATTCCTCACATCCAGGGTGACCACCACACAATATTTGCTGGTAGAACCCCTTCCGTGAATTGCATTTTCGGCCAAGCCAGTAACCATTTTGATGGCATCAATGGTTGATCTGGCTTTGCGGAACCCATACTGCCTATCTGAAAGGCCGCCTTGGCTCTCGACGACTGGGAGTAGTCTATTATAAATAACCCGCTCCAACATTTTCCCCATAGTGTCTAGAAGACATATGGGTCTATAGGAGGACGGTTCCCCTGGCGGTTTGCCAGCCTTAGGCAGCAACACCAGCTTCTGCCGCTTCCACGTCGCTGGAAAGATACCCTCGGACATGCACGCTTCGAACAGCTCCGCGAACATATCCGGTCTACATTTGACGGCAAGTTTGAGCGCCTTATTCGGTATGCCGTCCAGACCCGGGGCTTTGCTGTCGCCTATTCGACTGCAGATCTCCAGCAGCTCTTCCCTGGTGACTGGTGGAAACGGCGTCACATTCAGGGGACGCTGGAAAGTGTTAGTACCCCGCTCTTGCTGGGGAAATAACCCCTGGATTATTTTCAACAAGAGCATAGGGCAGGTGATCTGCGGTGATGATCGGCCTCTGAATCGCCCTGTCACGATTTTATAGGCGCTACCCCACGGATTTATGTCCGCTTCTAAACAGAGCTCCTTGAAACATTCCCTCTTACTCCGCTGGATGGCGAGCTTGAGGTTCTTGCGGGCTTCCCTATAGGCATACTCCTTTTGCCTTTGATCGATCCTACCTATTGCCCTCTGAGCCGTTCGTCTGGCTCTGTGGGAAATCGATCGAAGACTGGCAAGTTCACTATTCCACCAATAATTGGGTCTTCTAGTGTAGAATGAGCATCTCCTAGGCATCGACGCGTCACATGCCTTGGAGACGCTTTGTGTAACATGGAGAGCTCTATCCGTGGACGTGCCGGCTTTGCTAGGCAGGTCTAGCCACACTTCCATGAATGTTGACTCATCCATCGCTTTTGCAGACCATCTTGGTGTTCCTCTGGATTTCGGCTTCCGGGGTGCGGGTCTCCTGCCTTGTGGCTCGGTCCTTAGTTCAAAGGTGATCGCCTGGTGGTCGCTGTACGTGAAGTCCTCGCTAACTTGCCAGGACATGCCACGTGCCAGCGCAGGGCTGACAAAAGTCAGATCTACAATTGAACCAGTTCCCCCTTTCCGATAAGTGTTTACATTGCCTTCGTTGGCCAGAACTACATCTAACTGGGCAAATGCTTCTAATAAGCACCGCCCCCTTGCGTTAGTCTCTTTGCTGCCCCACTCGATAGCCCACGCATTAAAGTCACCGGCTATCACCTTTGGACCTCGTCCCCTTGCGTCATGAACAAGATCATCTAACAATTCTTCAAACTCAGGAAGTGTGAGGCTCGGTGGAGCGTAGCAGCTGTATACGAATATACCGCTTATTTTCGCCCACACAAAGCCACTAGCCGCCTGACGCATACTATATTGTATGGCTTGACGACCGCACGCCCATATCGCCGCTCCACCACTCGCATCTGTGACCCATACACCACCGTCAAGATTTCTGTACGGTTCACTAATGATAGCAACCTCCATCGCGGATTCGTAAGTGGTCTGCGCAAGCAAATCTTGTGCGACCCTGCAATGATTAAGGTTTATTTGTATTAACCTCATTTTTTCACTGCAGTTAACGCCTTCCTAAATTCTGGGCATTTACCACTTCCGGCAATATGCCGGTTATCCCTTCCCTCCTTTTCTTCGCACAGAATGCATTTGGGGTCTCTATTGCACTCCTTGGCAATATGTCCTTTTTCCCCACACCGTCGACATCGATCGGACCGATCGATGCCGGTAGTGCATGCCTTCGCGAAGTGTCCAAACGTTAGGCATTTGAAGCACCTTTTTAAAGAGATCTGTTCCCTTAGTCGGCAAACAACCCATCCAATCCGAACCTTCCCCACGGCCAACAACTTCTGCGCTGACTCTACTGGCAGTCGCAGTGTGGCCGTTTGAGTACCGCCATAAGCTTTTCTTAGGCTCACGATAGATGCTTCCCCAAATTCCTCCAACTTGAATTGTTCCTTCAAGGCAGTGCAGATCTCTTCTCTGGATGTTACCTCATCGAGATCCTTGCACTGGATATAGATCTCATGTTTTTGGGAACGAACCGCGACATTTTCCCCAAGTGAGTTTAAAACTTGGTTACGAAAGCCGTCAGTTTTCCCCACGCTGGATTTTTTCAGTTCAAACATGAGATCCCCTTTCTGGGTCCTCCGGATTTTGCTGACATTTCCGCCTAGGTCTTTTAGGTCGGGGTCAGATTTCACCTTCTTTAGTATCTCCGCATACGTTAGATGTCCTTTGCTGGAGATTACAATTGCCTCCGGGCGAATTCGCATCTTTGGTTTCTTGTCTCTTTTCTTGTTCACGACCTTAGTCCAACCACCGCTCTTATTTTCTCTCGGTTTCGCTTCGCTAGCCGACGTTCCTACTTTGGGCACTTTGGGCCCTTCTGAACTTTTAGTTCCGTTTGTTGGACTAGTCGAGACTCCTTTCTTCCTTTTTGGTGCCTGTTGATTCACCAAAGCTTCGCCCTCTTTGTCTCGCACTCGCTTACTTGATCGAAGATCGGTGACCTTCTGCTTTGGTGTCACTTGGGTCGCCTGTGACACTGTTGAGGCTGGAATGTCCGGCTTTTCTTTAGGCTTTGTTACTTCTTCCTGGGACCTACTGTAAAGCACCCTGATGGCTCTCACCATGTTCTTGATGGCTTGGTGCACGTTGTGCTTGTCCTTGATGAATTCGGACAGCTCAACTATTTTAGTCCCAAGCTGCATAAAAGGTAGTTCTTCTGGGTCAGGGCTCTGTTCTCGGTGAGTCCTGGCCAGACTACTCCTTTTACTGGCTCCTTCACATTTTTCAATTGCTGAGCTCCCATGAGCTTTCTCTTTTGCCGGCTTTGATATTGGAGGAGATCGTAAAATTGATGAGCTTCTCCTGAATGGATCTATTTGCTGCTGCTGGAGTACCTCTTGATCAGATCCGATGGGTGTCGAAATCGCCTTTTTTGGCCAACTATCTCCTTTTAGTCCATCATTCTTTGCCTTTGCAATTGGTGTTCTTGGCAGAGTCGTGCTTCGTTTGAACACCTCCTTCTCCAAATCTAAAACACTTGTAGTATTAGATGCAACGGTGGCCAAGTTGTCCACCACCGAGGCACTGCGGTCGAGGGATATCGACGGCCGGGAGCTGTCGTCTGTCTGTCTGTCTGTCTGTCTGTCTGTCTGTCTGTCCGTCTGTCTGTCTGTCTGTCTGTCTGTCCGTCACACGCATTTTTCTCGGAGACGGTTATAGCGATTGACACCAAATTTGGTGGAAAGCTGGGAACTGTGAACGCTCACGCATACAGTGAATTACATCCTTTTACAACGAATTTAAGGGGGGTCCCCATACATGCAAAAGGGGGGTGTAAATTTTTTTTTATCAAATATAGTCATTTGGGGTATCAAATTAAAGGTCTCGGTCAGTACTTTTCGAAGCTGGTCTTAGTTTTCACATTTGTTGAAAAGGTGAGGAGTGCGGGTGGTTGAAAGTGACCATTCCTTTACGGGGGCCATTCTCAGAAACTACCCAACCGAAAAATCTGAAAAAAAAACAAGAGGCTGCCACTATATGGTGCCTGGACTCCGAAATACCTTCCATACTGATATCTGCATAAATAAAGTTAATAATAGTATATTACTATAATTTTTAGTAATTCGCTGCAGAACCCCCCTTAAATTCATGCTAGGACCGCGAAATTTCGCAACAATATAGGGTATAATATAGAGCATGATCCTACCAAGTTTGGTGGAAATCGCACTATTACTAACAAAGTTATAATACGTCAAAGTTGTCGCTTCTTTGCAAATTCAAGACTATGAACGTCAATATCATCCGAAAGTGGATATTCCCACATAATATATGCATATATTACGTGCTACGTACTAAGAAATACACAAAACCTTTCGTACCTGAAGCGTCCAGCTTCCGGTTTCCCGACTTGTTTCTCTTTTGTCAAAACCTGCATCTTTGCATTATATGCATTCAAATCTTTCTCGTAATTCCGTGCCAGGTGGACTTTTGCCACACCACCTGCATCGATCAGGTCTGTCGTGTTTCCTTGTGTAAGATCTAGTTATAAGACCATACTCCAGACATTTAAAACATACAGCAAGGGATATTCTCTCCCATCCTACCTTAAGCTGCCAGCTTCTAGCAACTTATTTGCCCAAACAGTTGGCAAGCTAGTGATTGCTGTTTTCTCCCGGATTAACTGTCTCAGTACGCTAATCCGTGGTATGGTGGCGACCTTCCGTAGCAAGGAATCGACCCGCAAACTTGCAGACATTAAGCCAGGAGCTAATATGTTCCAAAATATCAACAGGCTAACGGGGAAATACAAAGCCCGCAACTTTGTTCTAACCCAAAACAAAGTGCGAGTCCGCAGTGATGCTGAGAAAGCAAAAACACTTGGGGAATCCTCCGAGCAACAGAACGGCTCTAACTAAGACTGTTGATTGAACAGTCAGAGATTTCACTTCTAGTAACTGCTACAGAATCACGTCTTTTTCTGCCCAGAACCCTTCCAACAAGCCTACTGATTCGAGCAAATTTCTGAGTTTATCACATTTCACTGCTATTTCCCATAACCTAAGTCAGCGGGCCCAGATGGAATTACGAATTTCGTCTTAAAAAATCTTCCAGTAGCCTCCATTAAATTCCTGCTTGCGATTTTTAATAACTGCATTAATAATGGGTACTTCCCATCCACCTGGAAAATAGCCAAAATTATAGCCATTCACTTCTATCTAACCTGGGGAAGCTTTTTGAGAGAGCATGAACCGTAGGGCTGGTCCAACAGTGCAATCTTAACAACATTATTCCAGACCATCAGTTCGGTTTCCGTGCTAAACACGGAACACAGCACGCCCTAAGCTACCTCCACGATACTGTGGCCAGCAGACTTAACGTCAATAACAAACCCACGGTAGCTTGCGCTCTGGATTTAAAAAATGCCTTTGATTCCGTCTGGACAAACGGGCTAATCTATAAGCTGATCAAATACGAATTTCCAATCCCGACGATCAGACTTGCCATCAGTTTCTTCGAGGATAGACATTTTTACGTCAGTGTCGGAAATGAGATTTCCGATCTCTTGCCGGTTACTTGTGCGGTGCCGCAGGGATCCATTTCTGGTCCTACTTTATACAACATTTTCACTGCTGATGTCCCCTCCGCTGAGGTCGGTACAGAACTTATGCAGTATGCCGACGACACACTCGTCTACTCCTCTAATTTCCGCCCAGACAAGGCAGTTAGCGATATAGAGGATTACTTGGTTGACCTCTGCTACTACTACCAGAGCTGGGGTATCAAAATTAACTCAACCAAGACACAAGTCTGTATTTTCAGGAGGAAATCTAGATACTGGGGATCTAGATCCATCCACAGGAAGGCTAAACGCCTGAAACTGGAAATCGGGAATACAATAGTAAGAGGATCGAAATCGATCAAATATCTAGGAATCAATTTCAACGAATTCTTACATAAGATTTAACGACCATGTTAAACTCGCCATTGGAAAAGCAAATGGTGCATTGCGCAAGATCTACTTTCTTCTTCGCAAAAAAGTGGGTCTAAGCATCAAAACTAAGCTGATCCTATATAAGACTCTCATCAGGCCCATCATATGCTACGGAGCCCCTTCGTGGATCACTTGCTCTTCGAAAGCCATGGAAGACTAAGAAGTGCGGCAAGAACGCCATAGTATACCGGCGAGCGAATATAGATTCCATTAGAGAATATATTCTCAACATTACGGAGCGGTTTTTCAATAAACTTGAAAACCATACAAACCCAAAAATTAGAAGACTGCATGAGCAGGGAAAAACAATCCCACTAGTGACTTTCCTTAGGCCGTGCCAGATACTGAACCCTGACCTAAAATCAATAATCCTGTCCCTCTTCGGCCCACCTTGCCTGGTAGGAGTGCAAAGAGGCTAAGCACTATATGAATATTAAGTGCTATTGTATATAGTAGAATTAAGTATTTATGTAAGTAGAAATAAGTAGTAGTAAAAAAGTAGTAATAAGGTAAATGTAAGTAAGTAAAATAAAACCTTCTCGTGTCATTAGTGCGGACGCAGTTTTGAAAATAGGTTAAGTAATGTTTTAATTAAATACAAAGCCAAGAAACGTTGTAAATTACAGTTTGTTTTTACACAATAAAGTTAATTACAGAGAAGGTCGGGTAGGCCAAACAATGTATAGCCACCCATTGTAATAATTCTAGGCTAGCTAAGCTAATTCTAAGCTACTCTTAAGCAGAATGTATCAGTTGTAAGATACTATTATAATTGGAAATAAATAAAATGAAAATGAAAATGATTGCTGTTTGCGTGTAACCGCATACTTTCTGCAAGTTTTGTTTTGCGTTGACACCCCCATCTGAAATTTTTAATTGCTGGACCAATTCCATATACACTCCTTCGTCGTAACCTTAGTTAGATTCCTCAAATCAATAGCTATCTTGTGGGTCAATTG
Source organism: Hermetia illucens (assembly GCF_905115235.1). NCBI lineage: Eukaryota > Metazoa > Arthropoda > Insecta > Diptera > Stratiomyidae > Hermetia > Hermetia illucens. The sequence goes on from NC_051850.1 coordinate 146,954,484, forward strand.
TCTTACCATAACCCCTTTATCTAAAATCGGTTCATTGTTTATTTGAGGTTCGTCTATCACACGCACTTTTCTTGGCTGTACCGACTGGCATGAAGTTTGGTGGTGAGGGTGGAACTGTGAACCTTTCATTTAATACTCCACATGAGTATTATGGTGAAAAAATGTTAACACCCCTTCACCTTTTGTAGGTATGGAAACCATGTTACTCATTGCATGCGTGGGGTTTCCCAGTTTCCAACTTCCCTCTAGATTTCGTGAAAATTGGGTAATTGCTCTTTTTGCACAAAACTTTAGAAAAGAATGCTATCACATCAAGTAGGAGAATCAGAATTTTGTATCTTTTTTGGTCGCCTTTTAATAAAGTCAGGAAGGAACTCTTCATCCTCCATTTAAAAGCAATCCACTTTTTCAGCGGGGTATAAGAAGCATTGAATTAATAGTGGTTGCTACAAATAAGGCATGAGGTTTCCCCAGCTGTTGCCTCTGATGCATGTGGGGTTAGAAAGCTATTCGGCATTTTTATGCATCTGTACAAATCGAAAGTCAATCAAATTCGTATTTTATTTGGAACGTAAAGGAAGCAGTTGCTGAGTTGGATGGGCATCCAATACACATATAAATATGTTAATATTTCATATTTCCAATTGTAGATTTGTCACATAGCTAAATTTCACAATTAAAATGTATTCAATGGTCCTATTTTAGTAATAATTTGATAAATATACATTTCATTTCCCATTTAAATATTCTATGTAAAAACCAGCCATCATGTACCATGAATAATTTTATTATATGGTTCTTTTTTCTCCCTCAGTTTCACAATCCTCAATTTTTCCATTGCACATAGACGAAAACTCATATCGGGAACATGGAACGGTGAATTGCAGAAGAAATAAAATAACACCCAAGTGTCAATCAAAATGTCGGATGTGTTTATTTAGCCGTCAGTGAAATTCAATAAAAATGGCGTTTGGAATTCCATTGAGAGTACTCAACCAGAACTCTAAATTATGTGGACCGCATGACAATGCAGTGGGCTAATGTCCCTTGCCACAACACAGAGGGTCCGCCAAAAATAATGAGAGTGATTTCAAAGAGAACTTTGTTGTGTGTAAATAGCATTTGCTGAAATTGCGGTGGAGTCTATTTGCAATAATGGTGGTCCTCGTGGTGGTCAGATTTTTTTCGGATTCGCCATGGTCGCTGTTATTGGTGGCGGATATTGTCGGAAAGGTCAGCTTTCATTGGGAACTACTGAATTGTTTCGGTTTGGTTGTTTTCGCGTCTAACTTAAATAAACACTTGAGCAGAATTCAAATATTGCTGTCGACACCATCCACAGAAAATACTGGAAAATTCATTATTTCTGGGAGCTCAGATACAAAACAATGGATGTCTGTCGTCGACGTTCTAATTATAGAAGGAAAAGAAATTTTCCTCCTAATTTCAAATAGAACTCGGCGCAAATGAAAGCAAAATTCGTAATGATAATTTCCATAAGAACTCAATCATACAGAAAACATGTTTACATACTTAATACCTGAAAATAGATTAGGCATTAAAAAATCTAAAGTGTTATAAATAGACCTTGTTACAAATAGATTAATGAATTATCTGCAGTTATTGATGCATGGTTAATTGGTATTTTCTGTATACTTATATATTATATATCTACTAGCGTATGGGATTCCAGGGCTTGGATATATTGTATAATAGAGTCCAAAGTAAGTGGTTTGATAGGACCTTTGTCTATTTCCAAAGCAAATTCTCGTTGGAGGATATTTGTTAGTAGATGGTTAGACAAAAGAAACAATCTAAAGACAATTTCCATTATTGCCAAAAATCTTTTATTAAAGTAACACCGACACTGTATTTTGGGAATCAACTGTCCTTGGTATAGACTGGTGAAGTAGCAATTGACTGACTATTTGGCGGCTAAGAACACGGAGACAGTTTTCTGTTAGGAATCTAAAGTGGCGTATTTTGACAGAGTTGGGAACATACTTCAGCAACCTGATTTCCGATGCCCGCGATTACGGATGACTAAGAAAACCCAAAGAAGCGCAGTTCATTGTTAGGTTTTGAGCAGTTGGACATATCTCTGATCAATGAAAAGGTTTCTGAATGTTGAGATGATGCACGCTTAACGCTGCAGAAGGTCTAACTATTTGTGGGACAGTGAGTTGCCTAACTTTGGCTCCGGTCGCTAATGAGTCCGACCATTATCCAAAGGGGTGTGTGTGTGTGTGGTGGGGGAGAAGTTATAGTTTCTGAGCGCTCAGACCGTATTCGGCTATTGTAATCGACACCCCGATCTAACGAAATATCCCGGATTCGTTAACCTATTGCAGAATTTCCGTTAATGGATGTGATGCTACCCGTCGCAACTGGAAAACACCGGCACCAAAAATCTGATGCCTGATGCGTGGATTCCGCCTCCTCATTACAGGAGGGAAACCTATCATCTTGAATAATTCCTATTCTGAACATATATCCAGCTAGCGAATTATGGCCAGTCAGAATGCCCACAATACTCTTGCAAGTCCTCCTGCTTTTCGACAGGATAAATTTTGCGGTATGCGTGTTCGGTTCTGGAAGGGAAAGTGTCGTGTGTCTAGCAGCTCTTAGGCTCTGTCACCTGTCATTGTGAGAAGCTTGTTCCCAGTTTTTGAAGACTGTCTTAGCCAATGATGCTGGTACTCCAATTGCAGGTTCCGATCCTGGCATGAGGGAGATTGACCTCTCCTTCGCTACAGCATCAGGTACCCAGAATAGTTCCACCGTATTGAATCTAGGGATAGAGTTCAAACGGTTTCTGCACTCCTGGACGATTTTCGAGGTGATCAACGGACTACTGAACGCTCTCAATGCAGCCCGGCTACCACTGCAGATTGCGATGCGCCTGCCCTTCAACTGCTCGTCAATCACCCAGTTTGCCGCTCTTAGGATCGCATAAACTTCAACTTAAAAAAAAAACCGTTGCATATTGTCCCAAAGGAAAAGCCCACTTCTCGTTTTTATTCGAGAGGTAGACTCCGGCTCCAGAACCCTGCTCTGTTTTTGAGCTATCGGTGTAGAAGATTTCCGTATATCCCGCCACGCATTCTTCTAGGACTTCCCAGTTCAGGGTAATTTCATATCTTCTACCAAACAAATGTATGGGGATACGAGAATCGGAAGGCATTGTAAGAACTGGATTCAATATTCCCAGTAATTCTTCCTCCGTGTCCGTAACATCCGTTGTTTCCCCATAGATCTAATCGAATTATTCTATGAGCTGCTTTCATTGCAGTGCTTTGAATAAATATATCCAGGGGCTGCAAATTGAGTAATGCATTTAGAGCTGCGCCGGATGTCGTGTTCATCGCACCGGTGATACCCAGCCACACAGTTCTTTGCAGTGCGGCTAGTTTACGGTGAAAATCTTTTTGTCACACTACGGATGCATAAGTGAACATCGGCTATCCATATTACCACAGGAGGCCTCGTAAGCTGTCAGAGCTGGTTTCATCTTTAGCTCTACATGTTTGTTCCAACGAAACTTTTTGTCTAGAGTGACTTCTAGATGTTTCACTTCTTCGAAGAATTGAAGGGTAGTACCTCTCATCTCAGGGAGGCAAAGTCCATCCAGTTTTCTCCTTTTTGCGAATAATATCATTGTGGTTTTATTTGGATTAACTGAAAGACCATGCCTGAAGACACCAATCGTTTATTAGATCCCGATCAACAGGAAGCACAGCCACGTCATCAGCATAAGCTTGAACGTGTATTGCCAAATTTTGCAGTTCGCGTAGTAGTGAGTCGATCAGTATACTCCACAGAAGTTGCGACATCACACATCGTTGAGGGCAGCCTTTCGTTTGCTTCTGCAGTTAGGTAGCGATCGACACCCATTTCAGCAAACAGCAATTTCTGCGTTAGCATAGCATGGATCCACTTAATTAAAGAATCATCAACACCATGCGCTCTGGCTCCCCAAAGATACTTCAAATTAATTGTACAGCAAAAGAAATTCTCCAAAGCGCCTTGCTGAGAGAAGGAAAAAAGCCAGCCTCTCTGGAGGGTGTCAGAACCCAAAATGTCGCTCAAAAGCCGTACAGTAGGCCCTGTGCAGTCATTCCATCATCATTCAGGGATTATTCTCGTGCCAAGGGAGGGAATTGGTGGACCTCGGCGCGAAACCGGGATGTCTAGAGTTCCTTATTAAGGCAGGCCTAGACAGGATACCGGTTGTTGCGCCGTTGATGATGATGAAGGGAGGGATTACTCACTTTCTGGGAGATATTAGCAGCACCCGCAGGAATCTGAGAAGAGCTTCTGCAATATCTAGCACTGAAAAAGAGAACATTGTTTCCGATATATCGGTGTGTGCGCACCAAAATAAACAACTACTATCGAAAACGAAATCGTTTCATTATTTGCATTTAATTAAATCTGGCACATTTTTCGGCGAGCTACTATTGTCTCGCACATCTTTTAAACACCACTGGGAAGTGCTGAAGCCTACTCTGAGTGGTTGATGGCCTTTGTGAAGTTTTTCAAATTGGCAGTTTGGTTTTTATGACGTGACTTACTATTGAAATCATACAATTGATTGCCAATTTGGCTGAAAATGTAAAGATGTGAGAAATGCATCAAATTGGGCCAACTGGAACGTCCTGGGGGACAACAACTCGAATTACCTTCCCTCCTTTTGTTGGCAGCTACATGGAGAAAAGGCGGTTTGATGCAACGCTGGTAATAGATTCAAGGATATATAGTCATCGTGGGTATCCCATGGGACTTACAATTATCATAAACCATTATGTACTCAACCTTCAACAAACGACTGTACTGGGTAATGTCAAAGGAAGTACTGTTTGTATAGGGTGTTTCATAGAGGCGGAGATCATTAAATTGAAATAAAACACGGAATAATGTTTTTAATATCTTTAAAATTGTCTTTATTTGTATTTCTCCTGTTCATTCCTTTGTGGAGTGTAGTAGTCCTAGTCCTTCTAGTCTTCCAGTTGTAAGATAGGCCGGTGCAATATCTTAGTATTCGGCGTTTAAACGCTTCGCATTTATTCAAGGCAGCGTTGGAGCAGGTGATCTACGTAGGTGGTCCGTAACAAATGGTGGGTCTTATCAGGGTATTGTAGAGAATCAGTTTGGCTTTGACACTAAGACTTATTTTTTTGCGAAGAAGATAGTAAATCTTACTAACTACGCCGCGTGCCTCACTCATGGCCAGCTCCAGGTGCGGATTAAATTTGAGAAATTCCTGAAAATTAACTCCCAAGTATTTGATCGTCTGTGAATTCCTCATTGTTATATTTCCAGTCATGACAACATGAAGAACATCACCGATAACAGGAATAGTGTCGGTTATAAAATTCAATCTATATATGTGAGCTTCATCTTGGAATATAAATTCTTCTGAATTTTTACCTTGGTGAAGAAACCAGTCTGTATTCGCATATTACGGTCGTTTGTTATATTGTTTATAAGAGGTGGCATTTCCGACTTTTTCGTAATACGGTATACGGTAGCAAAGTTGTTTTTTTTGCGGCAGCTTCTGCTCCTTTGACCAATGTCACGTGGAATCCATTTGTCTTGGTGGTGGGCCAAATTGATTCCTCTCCTGCTTACAAGGATAGGCCCTATTCGGATATTACGGTGAGTAGCCATTTTATCCACAAAGATGGAAACTCATCGCGTGTCATACGGTTAAGAACCGTGGTGAAGTGTTCTTTCGACCTTTTCAGCTACTTGTTATCGTGGATCAAAAGTCGACCGTTAACGTCCTTCACAGGACCATTGGAAGATTTGCAATCCCATGTAAGTTTTTCGTGATGCGGTATACATTTCTGAAATCATTGCGATCTGTGGCTCTGGCTAGCGCATTAACAAATTCCTTTTTGTCATGCCGCACACCACGCTGAAATTCTCGGGATTTCGCTCGGTATTGTAGTTCAAGTGCATGAGGCTCGTTATTACAGCAATCAGCTGAGTCTTCAATCCATTCCGTTCATCGATCTGTTTCCACGATTGCACAGTCGGCTAGATCTTATGCTACCCGTTCGGGACGTGACCGACGACCTGCGTACCACTGGGGATAAGAGCATTTTTGATAGTACATTGGCAGATTGCACAGTGTATCTGCAATCCTATCGGCAAGATGGCTATTGTCGAGCAAAGCTGGCTCATAGAAGCGAACTTGAGGAGTCGTAGCTCTACAGCCCTGCGAGAAGTGGTGGACGTAGCACCCAAGCAAGAAGACTATACATAGGAGATTCAACTATTGGCACATTCTTTGAAATTTTATGGAGACGGAAATGTCTTGCACATCTCTGACCGCTCCGAGAGTTGTACGAGCAAAATTCGCGCATAAGGGCGACATCGACACACCAATACGGCTTACTTACCGCGTCTCTACCCGAAAGGTGCACAATGAGATTCCGCGCCCCTTTGCCGCTGGGGTTGCTCCTCCTGTGAGTACGCAAGCAAATGTAAGCGAAGATCCAATGGTGATTTCTTTCAAGCCCGATGTCAAGTGATAAAGAAACAGGATTAGTATTTTCGAAATATTCTGAAAGTGAGTTCAACTCCTACTTACCCCAAGTGGAAATGGTAGTTTAAATATTTCCTATCAAAACGTTTCTTTTTTTTACTTGAAAAAGTTATTTCAGTAATTAAATATCAGAGCTGTCTTAAAAAGCGCTAGGGTCTGACTATTCAAAACCGTTAAAATAAGTTTACTTGGAGAAACTTGTTCTTTCTTCTTCTCTAGTACAGAGCTTTGTTGGCGGTTATTGGGGGATGTGACCTGGGGTTGCATCCCTTCATCTACATGGAGTATAAAATCGTACTGATTGCAAATTGGTGAATTCTGTTTAAGAGTCTGACATTATCCATTTCGGTAAATTTCCAAAATTGCAGAGAATCATTTGAAGCTTTTGCTTTGAATTTTATTTAAAATTTGCATAAACCAGCAATTAATGTTAAAAACATGAATTTATTCGAAGAACTAATTTCAAGTAGTTGTTGATTCCCTTACTTTAAGTTAATCTATTTGCACACATTTTCTCTCTGAAGGTGTCTGTTTGTCGAAAAGATGACGATTGTACATATTTACTTTTCACATTACATAATTACCCCACCTTTCAAAAAGCCAATACTTCTTTAAATAAAGTCTTTAGCTTTAAAACGTTGCAATGCGTCCGTATTGATCCAACCAATAAAGCCGAGGGTAAATAGAGGGGGATGCCGAAAATGGAGGAACCGAAAAAACCTCAAAAGATACTTGAAAGATACAAGCACGGAGCGAGAAATATCGACAATGTTTAATTAGAGGGTTGGCTGTGCGATGGATGCGGTTGACCGCCCCTGTTTTGGTGCAAAGTTGCCCTCAAGCGAATTTCGATTGAATGTTTTCAGACCAAACAACCCCTCGACCATAAGTTATTAATTGGGTTCATGTAGAGTTGCATTGATGCTTCGAGCTAATATCATTGGGCAGAGGAGGGATGCGAATGGATGCTGCCTGATATTGTATTCACATATTCACCGAAATGAACGTGTTTTTGGGAGTGCATGCATATATAATCGAAGTTGTCATTGAGACAAAGATAATAGTAATTACCAAGTGGCCTAGAATGGATATTCATATCTGAAGTCATTTATGTATGCATTTCATTTGGTAATTGTTTGGTTATAGTTATATGGACTGTTGTTGAATTGTTCTTGGAAGAGAGATATTTGATGTTTCTAAATAAGTTTAAGGATAATATCTGGAATTCATTGATTGATACACATATATACATACATATCAACGAATCAAACTTAAGGGGGGTTTTTCGGTAAATTTCAGACACACGGTAATTCTATTATTAAGGGGGTCATCCCGTGTGAAGGCCGTTTTTTTTGCCTTTTTTTGAAAAATTATTTTGGAAAACTGGATGAAGATAGAAACGTGATTTTTTCACCATATGTTTATTGATATCTCTAGTATATGTGATAAATTTTTCAGCTTGATATCGTTGCTAGTTTTTTGAATACGTGTCAATTTATGCACCCATCTCCAAAAAAAAGGTGTTTTTCTGCTGCCACGCTGGAGGGCGCTGTGTTTATCTGAGGAACAAAAACTAAACGGCATTTTAACGTGGACAATATTCTACGGTCCGCAAACTAGGATAATTAGAAAATATTGAAAGGTAAATTTTTGGTGGGCTTTTAAACTTAATTTTTTTAATTTTGGTGTTTTTTTACGGCTTTTTTTATGAATAAAAAAAAAACGATCCGTCCGATTGCAATTATCCTAGTTTGCGGACCGTAGAAATATGTATTAAAGAAGTCGTGAAAATTTCAAAGAATTTGGTTGGATAGATTTTGAGCTATGGTGGCAGCCGATTTTCAAGATGCAGTTCCGAGAAAAACGCATTTGAAAATTTAAATTTGATTACCAACAGTAAAATTTTAACTCACCATTAATCTGCTATACCTGGTCCATAGAGGGCACCCTCCGTTTCTTCAAAAAAGTCTTGTAAAACCGATTGATGCTCTCTGGTTTCAATTCTGGCTCTTTTAGTGAGGTCAGTCGATCGTCGTTCAGACCGCCAAATTCGCGCTTCATTACGGCGGTCGACATAAACCTGACATATGTGACCAACTTGACATCCCAAAGTGGCTATTTCTACGACCTTGGCCCCAGAATGAAGGTGTTTAAGAGCGGAAGTCCAGATCAATGCATTTAACGATTCCTGTTATTCTGGGTCTCTCTTCCTAAATATCTGTTCAAGAGATCATCTCGTGGCAAATCTTCGTAGATTGGTTTGATGACTGTTTGAACTTCTTCAGTCAAAGGTGCCTTCTCGTGGTGGAAACTATCCAGTTCTCCTTTAGTTTCCGCTTTGCGCCATTTGACCCACTGTCCTTGCCTGCTGGACAATTTTAATGCTGAGGATTTTCGTCTGTAGAACATTTATGGAAGAAAGTTGCCCAAATTTCTTGCTTTATTCCTTCTATCGAATTTGCGTGTCGACGACTAGTTAGCCCAAAAAATGTAGTGAGGTCGTTAATAACCTTATCAGTAAGTTTTCCAGCCCTGTTTTCACCAATGCCTTTGTGATTCTTCTTTGCATTTCTAAGCCGCGTTCCCATTCTTTTCTCGACATGTCCTACGCATTCCTTTTTTACTACTACGTATATTTTATTATTTGTAGAAATTTGCAGAAATACCGGAGAAAACTCCAGCAAAATCCAACAAACAATATACAAAACTTGTCCCAATTGGAACATCCATGTTCATGCTTCCTAAAAGTTTTTGCTGATGTTGAGGCGAAGTCCTTTTTCTTCTCTGATAAGTATCGATTCCCATGAAATACTCGTTTTTTAGTGCGAGCGATCTCCGTTCGTACGATCCATTTAAAAAAATCACTGAACAGACACACAACACAATACTTACAACAAAATATAACATAGTATAGCTTGAAAGCCTTTCAGTGCTCACTCTAGACTGGATTATCCTTTTTATTATTTTTATTTTATTCCAAACAGGAAATAAGTTTAGACAATTGATTGGTTTTCCATCTTTTTATATTTATACCTGTGTTCGAATTTATAAGGCTCAGGTAAAAGACTAACAGGTAAAACAAAGATTCGATGCTCTTTCTCATCGAGTACTCTAGCCGCGGCTGCAAACTCCTTACCTATTTAACACTGTAATTTCTGAACGACTCGGAATATCGGAAAATCCCTTTGCCCACATATTCTCCACTATATATAGATACAATTCATGCCAAAAAAAAAATCGATTTCTCCAACCCGACACACGGGATGACCCCCTTAAGGTAGTGAAAGAGTAGTATAGGTCCCAGGGCGAAACGTGGAATGGTACCTATGATGGAGCATAAAACCTAGGAAACGCCTGGTGAACCAACACCAACAACTCTATCTCCACCTCCACATGGTGACCGCTGGAAACTCTTTCTTAACGAAAGGCTGCAGACGGAGAAGGATAAAGGATAAATGATAACGGACTGCGGATTATTCAATTAGTAGTGTCACACGAAATGATTATTGGAAGTACCTGGTTTGTGGGGAAAGTGGTCCACAACAACCGAATTGATCACGTGCTGATCGAACGCCGCCACCTCTCAGCCTTGATGAATGTCAAAACATATAGTGGGGCCAATATAGACTCGGATCACTATCGCGTTGGCATGAACCTCCTAGCCCGAATAACAACACCACTCAGAATCCCCTTTGATAATGAGGTGAAAGTTAACACAGAAGCCATCCACAACACAGCCTGCCGTACTACCTTTAAAAGAAAAATGGATGCCGCAATAACCGCAGTCAACAGAGATTCTGGAGATGAAGCATCAACAAATGATCACAATCACCGCGAAAGAAGTCGGAACGGTTTGATGAAGAATGTAAGTTACCAACGGAACGGAAGAATGTCGCATACCGAGTAATGTTGCATTCTCAAAGGACACGGGCACGCGTCTGTGAACTCGAAAAGTACAGGGAGCAACCGCACCAGGCGCGCAAGTTTTATCAACAAGTCAGCAGGATGAAGCCTTACACACCTCGATGCTCATCCTGCCGCGACAAAGGGGGAAATCTGATTTCCGACAGAATGGGTATATTGGAGCGATGGGTTGAGTACTTCGATGAGCTACTGAACAACCAGAACATCGGCGAGTTGGAGGTCCCGCCAACTGAAGACGACGGACAAATATTGCCACCACCAAGTATGGAAGAAACAGTGCATACAATTCATCGGCTTAGAAACCATAAGTCGTCAGGAGCCGACAGAATTACAGCCAAATTGGTTAAATATGGAGGCGACCAGTTACCCCAAGTGGTTCATCAAATTATGTTCAAGGTGTGGGACAGCGAATCAATGCCCGACGATTGGAAAAGAGGCATTATCTGTCCCATGTCCAAAAAGGGAGATATCACACAGTGCAGCAATTATAGAGGTCGGATAGCCCCATACGCCCAGAACATCATTGGCCCATACCAAAGAGGCTTCACAACAGGCAAATCACCAACAGATAAGATTTTCTCTGTGCGGCAAGCGATGGAAAAACTGTTTGAATATGGACATCCGTTGCAACAAATTTTCATCGACTTTAAAGCGGCTTATGACAGCATAGCCAGAGTAAAACTGTACACGGCCATGCGAGAATTCGATATCCCGACGAAATTGATAAGATTGACTAGGCTCGCTCTCAAGACCTTTCGACATCAACAACGGTCTTCGAGAAGGGGACGCCCTATCATGCGTCCTCTTTAATCTGGTCTTGGAAAAAGTGATCCGTGAGGCTGAGGTACGAGGTACAATTCTCTTTAAGTCCACCCAACTACTGGTCTGTGCTGACAATATCGACATCATGGGAAGAACCACCCAAGACGTACAAACTGCCTTCATCCAGATTGAGCAGGCGGCGTGAAATCTTGGACCGCACATCAATGAAGGAAAGACAAAATATATGGTGGCAACGAAGATGACGCTTTTGTTGCTGGTGTGACAGCTTGACCAAAACGATCAAGGTCTTACCTGTGCTGGAAATTTAGACAGATATAACAGTTGGGCTAAAAGGTTCATTCGTTCATAAAAAATTTTTTTTTTGATAAAATTTGATTTTATTATTCAATGTAGGGAGCGAGGGCGATACAACGATTATAGGAGTCACAATTTGTTGATTCCAGTGAAATGGTGTTCTGCCTCCCTCAATAATCCGATTGAAGAACTCATTGAACTACATAATGGCGTCCAACCTCTTCGCTTTCCAGAGCTCAGATTTCAGTTCCGAGGACCCGACCTATTTTCTCGATCTGGTTAGGAGGGCGGCGAGCGCGGGCTTGATGATGTCTAAATTTTTATATCGTTTTATAGTTCTCAATGCTCGGAATTCGGCGGTTTCCAGTAGGTAACAGCACAAAAATAGATCGCCAGTGCCCCTTTGAAACTCAGTGAGGAATGACCATACTGCCAGACATTGTGGCAGCTGTGGTTTATACAATGGTCCATCTAGTACCATAAATGCGCCTTTTCCGACAGGAGCGAAGGGTTTAGAGACAACTTATCCAATGGAAGCTCTACTAAATTAATCTCGTTGCCCAGAATTAAGAGCATCTTTAGCATTTTCCAGGGATAATATTTACTGAGAGTCATCTAATGTCTATCCGTCCATTTTTTTACAGAATCTTCTCTATTGAAGACATGATGAACTGAATGTCCGAGGTTCCATCAGTAGTTTGTGTACCTACTGAAAAAAAACTACTTTTTGTTATCTCATGTGTTTCAGTTATTAGTTGGGTTAGCTGCTCTGCTCTAGTCGTTGTTATTCATCTCCTGTCGGCGGTGCCCGGAACGTGCTCTTTTCAAGCCAAGTCAAGCAACCCAGGCTGTATTTTTGCACGAGTTGTATTCTCGAGGCTGTCCACTTTTCCATTGCTGATGAAAATGGTATATTAGCAGGAGTTATTGTTTTCACTTTTGTTGGGCTTAGTCCGACCAAATAAGACGTGGGAAGTTCATTGGTCACACCTAGTCACCAACCACTATTAAGAGTTCGGCCATAATATTGTAAAATTATCTTGTGGGACTAATCAAAAAAAGAAAAAAACAATTCAGAGAAACAGGTTCCTAATAGTCTGGGTATATCACGTTCGTGATTTTAATTGGATTAGTTTCGCTGTCAATATTAATTACTCACTTATCACGGGATCATTTGCCTCAAGACGTTCATGATTCAACCTGACATCTTACATATGTCCCCTGTCTTAGGAAATCTTCAAAAGATGCAAAACAACTCATGTCTCTGTGTCGTCTAGTTTCTGTTTTTTAAAGGACTCACAAGAGGAGCGATATCAGTAATATGCCCGTCATCAGAAACATGAAACAATCTGGGAAGTCAGTTGAGTGAAGTCGCTCCCTCACGCATTACGTGTCAATTAGATGCTAATAGCATCTCCAAATAAGTGCAGTCCGTTCGCTGCTCTGTGCACTTCTTAAATGGCATTAGGCCCCGAGGAAAGATCATGTGGAGATGACTCGGGGCTGCGTACGCCGTGCCACGGGATCCATTCTGAAATCAGCTAGTTAGGCTGTCAAGTATTCCATAATGCTATCAAAATAATGGAAAGTCTTAATTCTGTTTGTACAAATTGCGTCGACATGAAATTCTTAAAACCTCGGTGGTAAATTTGTATCAGATGTTGTTTTTTCAGGACGTATGCGGACATGCTGGCGATGTACTGTGGACTTTCTCCTGATACTTTCTTTTTACATCATTCAATTGGAATCAGTGCATTCGTCTTGATGACGGAGAGATTAAGGAAAATAAATGGAACATTGTTCGTGTTGGGTACGTATCGGAATTAGGAGGAACACAGAAGGGCAAAGAAGAGAGATTTGTCTCGTGGCAAAAGAAATTGATAATCGCGTGATTTTCATTATGAAAATGTTTCGGGGAAGATTTACGCCAGAAGCATTGTTGATGGAAGTTTGTTCAATATTGTATCTCAATATCTGTATCTGTAGCATTGAGTGTTACAGGAATGAGTTTAGGACTCTCCGAGATCATTGATGAGAAATGTGGAAGATATTACAGATTGAGGATCCTTTAAAAAGTAAACGGTTTTTCAATCCAATATTGTTGGCTTGGGTTATGACTCTTCCTTGGTGGATTTGCTGTGACCCTTTGCACGGCCTCAGTACTTCTATTAGAGAAATAAAAGATTATAAAGGGGAATTACAATAAAAATGAAACGCCTCCCTGAGCTCTCTCGCAAATAAAGTTAGTTTGAATATTATGCCTTCTTGAAATTTTGTAGGGAGGTGAAGCGCCAAACTATCATATTTCATTATGATCCATACTGTATTGATATGACAGTGTAGTATGATAAGGAGCAGCAAGCAAACTGCTCTTTGCTCAAATTTTTGGTGCCTCCCCGAAAAAAAACTTCTTGCCATGTCCTTCACTCACTTCTTCCTCCTTCCCGTCCTTTTTTCATTGATGCTCTTGTTGCTTGGGCCGTTTCGCTTTATAGCGTGCAGAAAGAATCATTCATTCTCTCCCTATTTCCTTTTTGGAGTTTACCACCTTCAAATTTACAGGAGGAGTCACTTATGCCACCTTTGTGAAGCTAGCTTTCTTCACACGTTTTGCGCTCTGAACACTGATGTTAAGAATCCTAATGGCTGACACATATTGTGCGTATCCTTGTGTCAGATAAATAACTGTTGGATGTGATCTACACAGTGAACTATAATTTCTAGTGGTAAGAGTTAAATTTATGGAGGGTGTCATCGACCTTTGCCTTCGGAAAAATCAGTTCAGATCATGACGCCTTCGGAGTGAAATCTATTCGCATTAGGCAGTAATGTCACGGATCCTTCACTACTATATTTGGAACTTCAATACTATATTTTGAAATTTTGAGAAATATTTTTTATTGACAGCCTTGTTTTCTTAAAGTCATTTAGTTGTAGTGAAGAGTCGAAATCAAAGGATGTCTTTTCCTGATTCTTTTGCATTGCCACTGCCACTGAATGCAAAGCCTTAATGGTCACTTGGCTGTCGTTCTGAATGGTTATGCTACGTCTGGGGTTCGAATCATGCCCCAGCTTTTTTTTTGGCAGGCTGCCAGTATCGACGGTACTTCTCTTTGGAGTTTAATTGCGAGTCTTGGGAGCTCGTTGGTAAAGAATACTGCGTTATAACCGGGCAACACGGCGCCGGTCCTCCACTCTGGCCAGGTTAGGAAGTCAACAGAGTTCCCGAGGTACTTCGTCTAGAATGTTACTATGGCCGTAGGGCTTCGCTGTCCAATATTCGAACTCACGTAGTCTGATAGAACTACACGCGACAGCGCATTTAATTGTGGTGCTCAAGGGATAGAAGGTGCAGGAGTATCATGCAGGACCTCGATAGCACCTGCACACGCAGTTCTCTAAATCGTGTTAAGCTTGGTTCTATTGTATTTTTTGCTTAGCGCTTGCCACCATACAATAGAACCATATGTTGGGATGAGACGAAGCACGGCAGTGTACATCCAGAGACTTCATTTCGTTATAAAGGTCCTCTTGCAGACTTAGGCTATATGGACCTTCTTAACCCTCAGTTCTCTGCACCCATGACACCAATATTAACTCAATATGTAAAATACCCCTCCAATTCTAGTCTGGTTAGAACTTCCTTAATGGCGTTGATACTAACGTTGTTGAAAGTTCCACCCATATCCAAGAGAGCAGCCAGAGTATATTGTTTGTATTGTAGAGACCACTCAACCGTGCTACTTACCTCGTAAAGAGCGGCTTCTGTGAATTTGCCTTTGAGGTAGGCGTGCGTCGACTCGGAGAAGGTAGTGCTCTCCATAATCGTCGTCAAGGGAGTATCCAGGAGCACTCTAAGGTCTGTAACACGAAAGATGTGAGGCTGATTGGTCGGAAGTCCTTCGTGGACTGATGACTACGCCTACCCGCTTTCGTTATGAAATCCATGCATCTCCAAGAGTGTGATGCGTATGAAAGAAAGGAAGAAGAATGAACAAAGGTAGTTCCGGTAAATCTCTACAAACTACTTTACAACGCTTTCTTGCTGTTTCTCTAGAATAACTGGGATTATGTCATCTATATATGGAGAACCTGTTTACATCCCAGCCGAATTTATCTTCAGAAATTACCGATATGATAATCTCATTGGGCTGGGGCTACGTACTCTCCAAGCAAGGCAGTAAAGTGCGTCTGAACTAACAGCTCTAGGATCTCACTTAGCGACCTTTGGGTCCCTTTCATGGTTCGGCTTTCTCCGATCCAGAGTTCCAATATTAATGTGATGTCGATGTCTTCCTCCCGGAGGAAGACCAGCAGATTAGGTGACGCGCTTTGAGTGCTGCAGATTTATCTCCTCTACTCTCAGTATAATCTTCTGCCCGTCGGAGCGTAAATTTTCATCTTTACCATTTTGTTGGCGGCGTCGACCAGGTCGTCGTCCGATTTTGCGAAACAGAACCGAACTGAACTTTATAGCCCGCCTTTTTAGTGCCTCCGGGAAATCTCCATGTGTGCGGAACATACATATAAGGTTGGCCGTTGAGTGAGAGTTCCTCTTGCTTGATAACCACTCGGTCGTCCATCGGGATCCTGGGTTTTTGAAGAATTGAATGAGCTTGTCCTTATCCATGTGGAATATCGGTAACCAGATGTGAGCAGCAAGTCTCCTGGGAACCTTGTTGTATGGAATGATATTGAACTTTACGCTTCCCAGGCGTCATTTATTTTAGCGACGCACGAACCGAAAAAGTCGCTGGAGAATCGGGCCTTGGATGCAATGATATGGAACTCACGGACCATCTGTGAAGAATCAGATCAGGGGTGCATCCCATTTGTTGCCCCTTTCCGTCTAGGAGATGAAAACGAGCATCTCCGGTAGCCTGGGCTTAACATTAACCTACACCTCCGGCGCTAGTTTTCCGCTAGCGCAATTGCCATCCATCAGCGCTACACGTAAGTGATTCTTAGCCACGTTACTGAAGGGTTTCGCAATGTATATCTTGTCGGCCAGCTGTTGCTGTTTTTCTATTTGCAGGGGTTTGGCGTGCGAGCCCTTGCACACTTTGCCTCTCTTCTTACTGTTCGATCTCATCTTGAAATCGAATGCTGTTAAGGGTGGTGAGCTTCTCCTTCTGCTGGTTTTTCTAGGCAATTGTTGTTATGTATATTCTTCGAAAATCGGCAGATATTTAGCGAAGTCCTTTTCATCCCGCTCGTCGACAGTACCGACCTCCTCATTCTTCGCAATGTTAGGAGCTGGCTGGCTTTTGTGCAGGACTTCAGTGGACCTCCGTTTGTTGCTTGCTTCCGGTTGCCGATGTTCTTGTCAGTCCTTATTTAATGGACTAAATACAGTTCGATGACAGTGGTTTCCAAGCTGGAAATCGCTACTCTGTCTGCTGCCTCGCTCCCGGAGGTCTGTTGGTTTCAGCATAGCGGTGCTACGGGTGGCACCAACTGTACGACCCTTTACCGCTACGGTCTCCTGGCTGGATGTTAGCAACTTGTCCTCCGATGATACGCCTGGCCCTCACCTCTTTTACTGTACCGTTTGGTTTTGCATGTATCCATTGAGGCCATGTCTTGATCCGGCCACTAGGATGAGTCTTACTTGAAACTGAGGGTGCACAAAGTATTCCAAGTCCGCATAGTAGAGGCCAAGCTCTCCAGTTCTTGGCGTATACTACTCCAATTTGGCTTGGGGTGATATAAACACCTTTTATAGTGCAGGGAGTACAATCCCGAACTATTGCTTGGTCAGTTGAACCAAGCTACCCTGAGCCCGGCCCTAAACACTCTTGGCCGTCTGAAGATGATTTTAAGTGGCAATTTCGGGGAGTTCGTGTACCGAATTATGTAGACTGCAACCTGGAGCATAATTAGACGAATTTTCGGTCTCGTATGAGCTAGCGGAATTGGATACTTTGCAGGAAAACGAGAACACCGCAAATGTTGATTTCGATTCGTCGCTTTGCATTTGATCTTTTGGATATTTATTTATTTATTTAATTTAACAGACAACAAACAGAGTAAATTCCACTTACTTAATGTCCTCAGGGGGAGGAGAAAGCAATAATATTATTCTATGCTTAAAACTACTTAAAGTAGGGAAGTTAAAAGGACCCAGCTGTTGTGCGTTGTAATTTTGGCAAAGCCTAGGAATCGGGGAATGAAAGTATACTTCGAGCTCAGCGAAGGGCACGTTGAAAATGTCTGCGCTACGTGTGTTATAAGACGCACGACGGCAGGTGATGTCGTTAGCGGCGGGGCAGTCCATCAGACCCGAGGAAAGTTTGCAAAATGTGCATAGATCCCGATAGGATCTACGGTGTTATAGGAAGGGAATGTTCAGAAAGCGGAGCTGGGGGCGGGGGGGGGGGGGGTACTCCACATGAGGGAAGCTTCTTTTCTTAAAGAAGAGGGAACAAATTTTCAAGGGCAACACAATCATAGTTACGGGAGGGTGGCCAGATCACGGAGCAGTACTCGAGGGTATTCCTTACGATGGAATTGCAAAGAGCTAAGGAGGAGGAACGAAGTATAAAGCCTGATAATTGGTTGATTGGTGACTTCGAGACAATGGGTGTCAAAGTGGGAGCTTGAGCTTGAGTGGAATTTAAGCAGGATACGAAATGTCCGTTAAGAGAGTGGGAGAAAGAAGTGGATTAGGGAGTAGCACACAGAGTGACACTTTCAGACGTTTAGCACTTGACCATTAGTCGAGCACCAATGAACCAGAGTGTCTAGGTTAGATTGAAAGGGAACACAGACCCAATGCGACGATATAGCGGAAAACAGCTTAAGGTCGTCTGCATAAAGCAAACAGGGACAAGTAGGGAGGGGGGGGGGGGGGTGGGGAAGGTCGTTAATAAAAAATAAAAATAACAGAGGGCCCAGAATAGATGCCTGTGGGATGCCAGAGGAGGGGGAGAAGGAGCGGGAAGTGCAACCGTCAAAAGAGGCACGGCAGGATCGGTTGGAAAGGTAACAGGTAAGCCATTAAACAGGGGGTATGGGAACTCTTAGAGACGAGAGTTTTGATAGAAGTATCTTGTGATTTACCGCGTCGAAGGCTTTAGCGAAATCAGTGTAAATGGTATGTACTTCTTGCCATGAATTTCGACATTTGGCGACCAAATTGGTAAAGTCAAGCAGGTGGACCTACGCTTAACGAAGCCGTGTTGCTCTTTAACTATGTGGTGGCGAAAGTGGCCGGACAACCAGTCGCTAACATACCTTTCCAGGATTTTGGAACAGGAGGAGAGGAGGGAAATGGGACGGTAATTCTTGGCAAGCGTACGATTGCCACTTTTGTGTATGGGGATGATGAGAGCCTCTTTCCACAAGTCAGGAAAATGATTCTCGTCGAGGCTTTTGTTGAAAATAAGAGATAGGGGAAGAGAGATGGATTTACCAGTTTTGAGCAAAAAGAGGTTTGGAAGACCATCGTAGCCAGGTCCGACATTGGCATCAAGTTTGCCAATGAGGTACTCGACAAGGATGAGGGTAAGATGGGGAATAGTAGGCGATGCGGGGCAGGCTACATCCACTATCGGGAGGGGTTCGGAGGAAGGAGGGGGCACATAGACTGAGGAAATCTCTGCCCTGATAGTTGACCATGCATGATTATTCTGACCACCCCGACACCAATGTTCGATACAATATGCGAATGTAGCAAAACTCATTGAAATCATATTCACTATGAAGCCATATAAACCAGAAAGAGCTTTAATTGCGATTTCAATCATTGCAGACTTAAGGCAAGAGTAGGGTGAATCTGAACAGATGATTCGATCCGATCCGAAAAAGAGCTCAACGGCCAGAAGTCTTTACTAAGACCTCCTAATTATTGCAAATACCCAAAAATGGGGCTAGAGGTCGACGGTAAGGAGATGTGTTTGCGTTAAAGCTGAATCTTGTTTTTTCAAAACACGAGGTATTTCTGTGTAAGTAAAGAAGTTGAAGAGCAATCAATCACTTTCTGGTGTGCATTTTCTTCCCCTTGGGCATCAAAATCACTCGTTTAATTCGAGAAAAAAATTTCTCCAAATAATAATTGTGCTCTTAGAATTTCAAAAGTAAATCCAAAGTCACGCAAAGCTCCAAACCACTTGATAAGACTGCAATCGGCTTCATCATACCACCATAATGAATTATTCAACACCAAGTGATGAAGTGCTTGTGGCACAAGTCAAGCACGCACCCGAGTCTTCAATATCTTTTCCATTTCTATTGCCACTGAGATGCGATGTGATCGTCTAAACAGTTTTTCAATATTTAGCCTGTTACAGCCATTAGACTAGTGAAAACAGGATGAAATCGGTAAATCTTTCGCTAGAGATACTTTGGGAAGGGGTCTTAGGTCCCCGTTTGACCAGAAGTGGCGAACCATTAAATGGTTCATCGAGAAAGTCGTGCAGCGGAAAACCGTAACTAAAATGGTCCATCCTAGATTGGATTTCAC
Organism: Hermetia illucens; assembly: GCF_905115235.1. NCBI lineage: Eukaryota > Metazoa > Arthropoda > Insecta > Diptera > Stratiomyidae > Hermetia > Hermetia illucens. The sequence goes on from NC_051850.1 coordinate 146,974,502, forward strand.
TTCCTATGTTTTGCACAAATCCTCCTGACATGATGGAATGGAAAGTGATGGCATTAAGTGGAACATGTGTTTGTTCTCTTAGGCGGACGGTGCCTGTGGTAACCCGATCTTGTTCTCACAGAGGACATAAAGGAAATTTCAGATGCGATCCTTTTCATGATTTATTTTCATTCAGGATTTTTGAAACATTGCTAGGGGTACCAAACTGATATAAAGTGGAATAAAGAGATATATTAGAAGCAGATACTGGTGGATATTTTCTTCCCACCTTCATTTTTGGAGCAACTTTGAATTAGAATCGTGTCGGTAAAAGGTGCTAGCAGATTTGTTTCGGATCTCTACCTACAGACAGGTATCTTTGTTGGACTACTTCAGTAAAATTGAATTTGGTAACTCTGAAGCAAGCGGATTTCATGTAAGCCGATCCAGAGCATTGCATTGTCCGTCACTGTATGCAAAATAATATCCACAGCACGATTCTAATTATTGAGCAGCATGAATTCCAAAATCACTTCTTAAATGGACATGCATACGTATACCTCCACGGTTTGAAAAAATTCAAAGTCGCCCAAGTGTCTAGCTCTCATTGTAAGACGGTCTCTTCACCGCCAAACTCTCCAGCTAGACACTCTTGAACCTTTATTTATTCAATTCGGGCCCAAAATCCGAATGATTTGAATTTCTTCTTTTTACCTGAGGGTGCTCCAAGCTTTTTAAATGAACCGTTTCGGAGAAACTTGAATTGTAAGGCGTCTCTTGGGGTCCGAAAAAACCTATTCAGATTCTTTAAAACCTGATGCCACCTCGGAGATATGCATATTATAGGACTCATTGAACTCTCTTCAGCCTTGCGTGAATGGATGTGCTCTATAAGATCTAACCCAATAAGTGTTTGGAATAATCTTATGGCTCGCGCCTTTTCATAATGAATACCAATAAGAGTATTGTCCGTTTCCAAAGTACTTCTGATTGAGCGCACTTTGTAATATGATCTGACATTGGCACCCACTTATGCAACGAGTTCTTAATGAAAATAAATACTGTATATGCTGCTTGCGTGGTTTATTTCATCCCTTTCATGTTGTCTTGGGCTTTGATTCTTTTGGTGACAAGTTGCAGTGTTGACAAAAACGCGGAGTATGACTCTTCTGGACACAAGCTGAACCAAGTAAAATGAAATTGAGTTCCAATTTTTGATCCGGTATACTAATCGAAATTCGTAGGCTAGCAACCTGCAAATTTTGAAACCGTATTGCAAGCGAAATGTCAACAACACCTTGGATAGAGACTGATTTGATGGCTGCGACCTTTGGCTACCGAAAACGGACTATGATTAGTTTCTGGAATGTTCGCACGCTCCTCGACAACGCTTTCTTGAGCAGGAATTACAGCGGTATAAGCTGGACATTGTGGGCTTAAACGAAGTAATATGGTGGGACTCTGGAGAGTACTCCTCTTCCTCTGGCCAAAATTAAGACAATGTGCTTTTGTACTCAGGAGCCAAGTGGTAGCAGACGCGAATCCGATGTAGGTTTGCTTCTGACACCCACCGTAAGGTGCGCTTTCTTCATCTGGGGGCCGGTTTCTGACAGACCGCTAACTGCCAGAATGCCTGCTATAAGGTCAGTTTGGTTTCAACTGAGCAACGCCGTACGAGCAATCGGATTTCGCAGTTGTCTCTTGGATGTGTATAACGAGAGAAAGAGATACGCTGACATCGATCTCGAAAGTGATCACCATCTGATGGTCGCTTACATTCACTTGCGTGTTGCGTCCGCCACTTCTCGCAGAGTTGGGGAGCTGCGACTTCCTAAGTTCAACATCGACCGCTGGTATGATCCACTTCGATAGGGGAGAGCTATTTTGCTGATCGGACGGCATACCCTGTGTAACCCGCCTGAGAATATCGATTAGTATTGGGCCATCGTCAAAAATGCTCTTTTCTTGGTTGCTACACAGGTTGTCGTCCACGTTTCAAAAGAAGAGGTTTCAAAAGATCTGGCTGCCTGCGGAATCGTGGAAGCGAATCGGTGAAAGGAGGAAGTTGAAGGCTCTATTGATTGCTGCGAGTGATGGCGGGGGTGATGTGCTAAATGTCACATGCTGCACCGAGGTGAAATCGCGGAGGATTATTTCTTCCTGTTATCGGTGAAGTTCCGTGTCCGGAGGATGTGGAGGAATTCAATGGAATTCAAACTAGATGTTGCCCGACGCATTAATAATGCTAGATCGGCTTTCACTGCCCTGTCTGGAGATGCAGGTGTCTCAACACCAAGTTCAAGTTGAGACTGTTCTATGCTAGTGTTGCTAAATGGAACTAGCATATGGAAAGCGAACTCTACTGTTACCCAAGTGCTCCAAGCTTTCGTCAATACCTTACTATCTCAAATTGACAACTTGCTCGATGCATAGGCTTGGCACTTGTACGGAATGTGATCAGAAGATAGAAGTGGCAGTGGATAGGCGATACAAAATGGGGGGCGATAATTATATTGAGGGCATGGCATGGCTTAGCCACTTTCTCAAGATTGCCGACGAGTGGATTGCTCCAAGGGCGCTGTGTTATTGAGCTGAAAGGCATTTTAAGTAACTGCGAACGTAGATATGGTTAACGCGCAATACCTCACCAAGGGGTAAATGGGAATCATATATATACTAATAGAAAACACTATTGACTGGCCAACTGGAGGTTTTGCAACTTAGCAATCCATCTAGATAAGGATAACGATCTAGTCTACAAGACACTGATTAGGCCTTCCCTTAGTTGAAGGCAAGGTAGAAAGTGGACAAACGTCTGTATAGCTTCGAAAAAGATAAGATGACTTGATTGACAAAGCGATGTATTTGTTGTTTGGTGTAGACGGGAACTTTGGGAGATCACAGATCGTGAAGCCAGAATAAAAAAAAGAGCGACTCTTGACGCCACTGGATCTTTATACAGTTGTATGGAATTGGTTAGCAGGTTCCACCTCTCCGTGTCTTAAAATTTTAAATTCGAATGCGTCAATCGATTTTTGTGTCTTCTGCTTTAGATTTATGCGTCGCAGCCATACAGTCTCACAGTAGTTCTGTAGATTCCGTTATTTGCCAACTAAATATAAATTTTTGTTCGCTACGGAGTCTCATTTTTTTCACGGCTATCTTTCGCTAGGCTTACCCCTCGGTAAATAATGTTCTTCAAAGGTACTAGGTGGGTTGTGCAGTTAAGTTTTAATCCTGCATTTTCTAGGTAAAATAATGTTGTCCTTGTGTCTAGTTGTAAGCTGCAGATAACATATTCGGAGGCTAGATTAAGGATCGTATTATTGATGACAACAGTGTGGAAGGTGTTGAGGGTTACCCACTTTTCCCAATGAAAGAGCTGGATGAGGCAACCCTCTCAATGAGAAACAAAAAAGCGCCAGGACCTGCTGTTTAGCCCGGTAGAGGTGTATAAACTGGTGTTCTACCATCGGGCAGAACTACTACTGGACGCATTCAACACTTGTCTGAATGAAGACATTTTTCCTTTCCGTTGGGAAGTGACGAGGCTTGCGTTTATCAGCAACGGGAAATTAGACTCTGAGCTGCCGTCTGCATAACGACCACTCGCTCTGCTTGATACTGCCAAGAAAGTGCTCGAAAAACTCATCAGGAGTTGCGATTCTTCCTGACGGGAATTTATCCACTAAGTTAGGTTTTACAGTAGGAAGATTCATAGTGGATTCTGCCGTGGAAGTCGACTCAGCAGTGGTGTACTGCCCTCGATCTTGACGGATAATGTTCTTCGTGATGCTGGATATAAGAAATTCCTTCAGTTCAGGCAGATGTGCTAGGTATACAAGAAAATATGCGGGCTACCTTATGCGGATATTGAGAGACCGCTCCCTGGAAGAATTATCTCCAGGGCAGTTCGGTTTTCGAGCAAGAAGATCCACAGTGGATGCTGTCATGGAGGCCGTGGATTCCATTCATCGAGTTGGGGCACACAACCGTTGATATTAGAAATGCAGTTAATTCCTTAAGATGCAAAGATATGTTAGGCGCACTAGAAAATTTATTCCAAATGCGGGGCATCTCTTACGGATATTGATGGATTAACTGAGATTCTGCTCCGTCAGACGCTAGAGGGCCAGAGGGGGATGGATATCACATCGCAGGCAAACGCTGCTTACGATAGTTTCCTGAGACGGCATGCCAGAAAAGTCGCGAGTAGACGGTTATGGCGATGGTGTTGCGGCATTTGTTGCCAGACGCGCTTGACATCTTGATGCCACTGGTAATAGAATGGATGACGGTTCATGATTTCACCCTTGCACTGGAAAAACCAGAAGTAGTCATCTTCACTAACAAAGAATTTCCACCATGCGATCGGCGAGTTGCCAATAGAGTCAAAGCCTTTGGATTGATGCTCGACTAGATGATCTGTTTTCTGCAGGAGATTAGAGCCACAGTTGGCAAGGCTAGTGAAGTTTCGGTTTAAATCGACTAATGGAAGGGAAAGAAGTGCAAAAGGAATGGTCTGATGCCCTTTACAAGGAAGTGTATCGTAAGCGCCTTGTGCAAGCACAGAGACGCAGAGTTTTGCAGGAAAGATCAACCTAGCCATTGTCACCGAATCGGTTATGATGATAATCGCAGAAGTGATTGCCGTTGCCCTTCTTGCAAAGGTGCGTAAAGTCATGAACAGACGCGAGAAAGTTAGTCATGAAAAACGACAAGGTACGCTAAATTAGTAACTACACTCTTGACAAAACGATTCAAGAGGATCTATGAAATCCCTTCCTCCTCACCCCTCCCGTTGGTGTTTCCTGACTCGTAGGCCCGCAAACGTGTTTCCACAAAAACTTAAAAAGGCGAAGGAAACAGCAAAGGTGTGAATTTGTCCAGAAGCGATTATTATCTCCAGCCGGACAGTCAAGCGAATACGAATAGATACTGAAAAAATCAAAGCTAATCCCAGGTCAGAAATTGTTTAGTGCCGTGAAAGTTTATGTTGGATTGCTTGCCAGCCATCCAAGAGAACAGATTCCACTAAAGGGAACTCATGCTTGGACACTTCATAAACAGCTAAGGCCTCAAAATATCTGAATTGGAGGACATGGTTCTTTATTCAGTTGAAGGTAATGCCAGCGAACGAATGTGATACAAGCACCCATCTGGTAAAAAGGGGCTAGCTTTTGAACTGATTGAGTTGTAGATCTGACTTTCGTCAGCATTTTACTACCACGTAACATCCGCCCCCATAGAAACCGCCAGCCAATCACTTTTGAATTCTGAAGTCAGTGCAGTTTAGGAAACATACAATGCATCAATAAGATTTTATGGAAGTATGTCTAGACAAAGCTAATATACTTGGGACACCCATAGAGCGCTCTTCATATAAGCTAGTGCATATCAAAAGCATGCAACGGATCCATGCCAAGGATTTTCAGGATATGCACATTCCCCAACTACTGGAGGAATAGTGAACCAATTAACTGTTAATCGGCATGTAGCGCCAATAAGGGGGAAAGGGGGGGTCTGCTCTTTTTAAGATTTTTAGTGAAACAAAACCTTATTAAAATCGTGTCAATGTCTGTGTTTTTTTAAGGAGGTGGAAATCTTCAAAAGCCTCTCGCGGACATGCTAGTGTGTGAGGTTTTTACCCACTGGGTCCCCCCCCCCCAGGTGTGGTGTCCAATTCAAACCTATCCAGACAATAACGATATCCTCCATAGCCGGTGAGAAACTTAGTGAGACTATAATTGATCTTCCTGTGCTTCCTCTCCAGCCATTCCCCTAGGAAAGGGATCAACATGTAAGTCCAACGATCCTTTTCTGACCGGCTCCATCAGTCTTACCATCTGCTTATGGATTTCTCTGGAGAGATTGTCTATATGTTCATCATTTCGCCTCTTAGGATGTCAATCGACATCATTCCGGAGATGACGAACGCTACACCATCTGAGACGGTCCTGGAAGCAGAACACACCCTTAAGGTTGTTTATTGTAGACCGCACTCAGTTCATATCATCATCATCATCAACGGCGCAACAACCGGTATTTGGTCTAGACCTATCTTAATAAGGAGCTTCAGACATTCTGATTTTGCGTCGAGGTCCACCAATTCGATATTCCTAAAAGCTGTCTGGCGTCCTGACCGACGCCTTCACTCTATCTCAACCAGGGTTTGCCTCGTCTTTTTTTCCTACCATAGATATTGCCCTTATAGACTTTCCGAGCTGGATCATCCTCATCTATACGGATTTAGTGACCCACCCATTTTATCCATAACCTGACGTCCAGGGTATCGTTCATATCGTCGTTATGTAGGCTACGAAATCGTCCATCTTCATGTAGGAGGCCAAAAATTGTTCGGACGATTCTTCTCTCGAACGCGACCAAGAGTTCGCAATTTTTCTTGCCAAGAACCCAAGTCTCTGAGGAATACATAAGGACTACAGTACACTACAGTAAGAGCGTAACAGTTTCTGTAAGCTGAAATAGGCTCTGCCAACAACCGTACGAGGATTTCATCGTCATAGCAATTATCAGTTGTGATTTTCGATCCTAGATTGGAGAAATTTTTAACGGTCTCAAAGTTGTAGTCTCCTATCTTCATTGTTTTCGTTTGACCAATGCGATCCAATGTTGTTCGTTCTTTTGGTTTTGGTTTTGGCGCGGCTGTTGTCACCATGTATTTCATCTTGCCTTCATTAATGTGCAACCCAAAATCTCGCGCCGCCTGCTCGATATGGATCGGGTTGTTTTTTCCAAGATGTCGATATCGTCAGCGTAGGCCAGTGGTTGGGTGGGATTTACATCGGCATCGCGGATCACTTTCTCCAGGGCCAGGTTAAAGAGGGCGCATCCTCTTGTCTTAGACCGTTGTTAATGTTGAATGGTCTCGAGAGTGATCCTGCTGGTCAGAGTCAGGCTAGTCAGTCTTATCAATTTCGTTGGGATACCGAATTCTCTCATGGCCGTGTAGAATTTTATCCTGGCCATGCTGTCATAGGCGGCTTTAAAGTCGATGAAAAGGTGGTGCAACTGATGGCCATATTCCAACAGTTTGTTCAGTTCAGTTTGTTCAGGGCGTATGGGGCTATCCGACCTAGCAAGATAGCCAAGACTATCTTATAGATGCTACTCAGCAAAGTGACACGGCTATAATTGGTGCATTGTGTGATATCTCCCTTTTTATGTATAAGACAAATAATGCCTCGTTGCCAGTCGTCAGGCATTGATTCGCTGTCCCGTACTTTGAGCATAAGTTCGTGAACCACTTGTTGTAATTGGTCGCCTCCATATTTAACAAATTCGGCTGTAATTCCATCGGCTCTTGGCGACTTATGATTTTTAAGCCGATGAATTGCACAGACTGTTTCTTCTACACTTGGTGGTGGCAGTATTTGTCCGTCGTCTTCAATTGGCGGGACCTCCAACTCGCAGATGTTCTGGTTGTTCAGTAGTTCATCAAAATACTCAACCCATCGCTCCAATATGCCCATTCTGTCGGAAATCAGATTTCCCACTTCGATTCTCGGCAGGGTGAGCATCGAAGTGTGTAAGGCTTCATCCTGCTGACTTGTTGGTGAAAGTTGCGCGCCTGGTTCGGTTGCTCCCTGCATTTTTCGAGTTCACAGACTTGTTGGTTCTCCCAGGCTTTCTTTTTCCGTCTGTGAAGCCGCTTTTCCGTTCGACGAGTTCGTGATAGGTCTCTGCGTGTGCCCGTGTTCTTTGAAAATGCAGCATTACTTGGTATGCAGCATTCTTCCGTTCCGTTGCTAGTTTACATTCGTCGTCAAACCAGTCGTTCCGATTTTTCTTGCGGCTGAGGCCAAGTATCTTTGTGGCCTTATCAATGATAACGTTCTTCAGGTGGTTGTGAAGATCATTTGTTGATGCTTCATCTCCAGGATTTCGGTTGACTGTGATTATTGCGGCATCCATTTCCCCCTTATAGGTGTTACGGAGGGCTGTGTTGTGTATGGCTTCAGTATTCACTCTCATCTGATTGTCAGAGGGGATTGTAGGTGGTGTCGTAATTTGAGCTCGCAGCACTACGCCAACGAGATAGTGCTCCGAGTCTATATCCCCCTTATATGTTCTGACATTCTACAAAGCTGAGAGATGGCGGCGTTCGATTAGCATGTGGTCAATTTGGTTGAAAGTACTACCAACAACCATTTCGTGCGATATTGCTAACTGAATAATCCGCAGGCCGTTATCATTGGGATCCCTGTGTAAGCTATGGGAGGCAACGTATCGCCTGAATACGGGCTCCGTCCCTACTTGACTGTTGAAATCTCCAAGTATGATTTTGATATCATACTTGGGACAGGCTTCGAAGGTCTGCTCAACTGCCTCGTAGAAGGTATCCTTCTCCGACTCTGCAGTCTCCTCTGTAGGGGCGTGAAGGTTTATGAGGCTTATATTTCTAAACTTGCCTCGCAAACGCAGAGTGCATAGCCTTTCGTTTATATTTTCAAACCCGATAACATACTAACTAACTAACTATATATATACTTTGGTTTACAATAATATCAAATTTCTCGCGAAAAAAATCTTCGGGGATTAATTCAGATATCTAAAATATTTATTCAATGGGAAAACCTACTGCATACTATGCTATTTATTGGGTTATCCTGAAGCTCTCAAAATGAATTTCAATAGATACACGTATATTTGTGCATTTGAAATCTAAATTTGCCCAACGGAGCCGAGTTAACAAATCAAACTCCAATTTATATTCTAGTCAATAAGTGGGTCAAAATCTATCCAATGGACACAATTGATGTTTGCCGCAGTTATTTTCACACAAAACATGTTTCGTTTTCCCACTAAACATTTAACTATTTGTGTTGAAAATAAACACGTGAAGATGTTGTTCATGAATCCGTGCAAAAATATAAACAAAAGATTGCTTTGCTGCTTTTTGTTCTCGCCCAGAAGCGCGCACACTCATTATCCTTCTGGATTTCATCCCGTCCAACGCTCGCTACTTGAGTAGTCAGTCAAGGAAAAAACAACAATAAGCAAAAGGTGCTCCATGAGGAAGTGCATCATCTTCCCAGGCATCTTGAGATTTTCCAACTGTTCGGGGCATTGAAAACATGCTTCCTACTGGAAAATTGTCGGAATTTTTCCCGGACATGAGCGCGGGACCGCCATTGTTTAGATAAGTGACGGCTCTTTAGGGAAATTGTTTACGATCCTCGGCCATCATCGAACTGATTGTTATACCTCAAGCTTACAAACAGTTGGGGTAACAAAACCGTCGATTAAGATGATAAATTGACAACGACGTGTGTAAACAATCGAAAATGAATGGCGTAAACAATTTCTAAATTAGGTCTCAACTGGAAATTTTAATAGCGTATGGGCCTAGTGATCGTCGAGTTTGGTAACCAAACAAAGGATGCCATTAATCTCTTCTCGTTCGGGATATTGCTGGAGGCTGCGAAGACACGAATAGTGTGTTAATGGCTACGCGTGCATGGGCAAGTGCCAGCCAACCAGGCAAGTCACAAACCGAGGAAACACTGCTGCACCTCCTGATGGTAGTTCTTGAGTTATTGGGAAAATTTCAAGGAAATTACGGTGCAATGATCACGTTAAATGCAGAAATTGTAGGCGGGTGATATCGGATGTTATAAAACATAAATTCGATTTTAATTTCTTGAAGAAATTATTATGCAGCGTAATAGGGATGAATGTTAGCTTGAAGCTCCTACGAGTTCGATTAAAATTGTTTATTCAGATTGCTCAATAAATGGAGCGAATTTTTCAGAATTTTGTAAATTACAAATTCATGTTTATGTGTGGACCATATACGTGCATATATCTTTATATCTATTCAGTTGAACCATTCGCGGATTCCAAGAATGTTATGACAATGTCGGTTTAGGGGAACATATAGAGCTCCTGGTTACCAGTATATTCAATAATCGTAGGCTTTAATGACTAATAGTGGTGGTCGTAATCTCGACCGTCGGTATACAGACTATTAATCCTTAGTGTTCCAAGTTGTTCAAGTTTTGGGTAACACACCTTTCACTATAAAGCAAATGCTGTTGGGCCTTAGTCCGATACCACGCTATAGAATAGAGTTTTTATCACTTTCTTTCGTAGACTACTCACGAAAGTTTCTGAAAACATTAAATTTCGTAGGCAATTGACTTTCCATAAGTCTCTAGAATTACGTCCTTTGCTACTATGTACTGGAAGGCATTGCCCTATCTACCTTTCTTGAGAATCTGGAATGACTTACATAATTGCTTGGACATATCTGGACAACCACAACCATAGCAGAAGAGCTTGGAATATTCTCCGGCACTGGAGAAGGTTACAAGTTGTTCCCGAAATATCGAAATATGTCGAATATAAAATTACTGCTAGCAACGGAGACGGTGTCGAGTTTCAATTCCTTGCAAACAGTGTTCGTAGATATGTTAAATCTACCAAAAATACCGGCAGACCAAATCTGTAACAAAATTTTGATCATCAGCATAAGGACTTCCTAAGCTGCACTTCATGTTCATCACCTTTTCTGATTCAGTAAAATAATTGTGCAATTGGCAGAGCCTGCTTAAGACACGCTTCTATAAATCTTCGCTCTGCTGCACTAACTTAAGTAAGTCGCGAATCGTTGGGAAAGTCGAGAACCTGCTTCTGAACGTCGGGCCTCAGCCTATGAGGTAAGCAACTCTGTTGGCTAGCCATCCTAGTAGCTATTTCGCATGGACTTTGTGGGCGGCCTCGCATCAGTTCTAGAATATTCCAGCCATCTAATTGGTCCCGAAATTGTTGGGGAAAATTCTGACAAAAAAGGGACCACTCAATTCGTCTGATAAAATGGTGGTAATCTCAGCACCAATCTGCTACTCGATCTTTGAAAAGGTTTTGTTCATGAGTATGCAGCAAACCAAAATCCACCTGTTAGGATGAATGAGTTAATGCTTCAACGCGGAACAGGAACTAGTTGATGGGAATAGATGTTGTTGTGCCATCAAAAACCAGCTCCCACGAGGAAAAAATGGTGAAGAACTATCTAAGTTATTAACTTTTGGAATATCAGAAGTTTGGTGAAAGAACCATTACGTATATCTGTATTTTACCATTGAACTTATATCCTCATTGGCATGCTTGTGAAGGAAAGAAAGATTATAAGATCGCATCTAAGACAATGCTTACCGAGACTCGTTTTTGAAGACTCGACCAGGCAGGATACTGCCACTGCGACTAGGCCACTCTAATAATAAAAAAGAAATTAAGCACGATCGTGAACCTTGCAGGGCACTGATAAGCAGTATAGTTTCAGTAAGCGGAGAACTCCTACAGTAATTAATGACATTTTACGGGGAGACCGATTCCATCGAGAAAGTGACTAGCAGCGCCACTGTCTACCATTCGAAAAAAGTCCACCCTATAGTCTAAACGAATCATGCATATGTTGCTTTATCAATGATTAGATCGATTTCTTACCGATTTGAGAGGCAAACTAGATCTAATGCAGAGAGTAACTTTGAAACCTTCAACCTTTGAAACCTGAAGTGGCACAGATATGCAGATTAAATTGCTGTAGGAGAGGAGGCTGAATATCGACCCAGCAGAGAAAGCCATAGTATTGCTTACTGGGAAGCATAAGTAGAACACTTGAGTACTTGAGTGCTATCATACAGATATAAACACGAAATAGAGATAAAATGCTGGGGAATTATAGTAGACCAGAAGCTGTTCTGGGAGTTGGGCGTCAGTATCTAACAAACCTACGGATTTGATGATAACCTACGCTTTGGAGGGACAAACCTACGCTTTGGAGGGACAAACTAAAGTCTAGTTTCAACGCATAATCCTAAGGTTTGGTTGTGTTTTTTTGCTGGGACTACGAGAATATGACCAACTAATTTCTCTTCATCTTCACATATGGATACAAGCGAAGAGGGCACTCTTCTGAATGTCTTGCAGTATCGGTGAGGCGGAGATCTGTCTAAACAGAAAGAAAACATCATTCCTTTTATCGGTTATTGTAAAGTATATTTGAGGATTGTATTAGGGTTTTGGCAAGAAATTTAAATTGCGATTGTTTGCGGATGTTCAACACTGTCCAGTTCTCAACCTTGAAAATTCCATTCCTGGTTAGTAGGATGATACCAAGGACCCCTCCCAACCGTCGCAGTTTTCCAAGCCGAGGAAATAGAAAATTGTTGTGTTGTATCCTGTTACACATCGATAGGTTTGTGTTAATAGTAAAGTCTAAAAAAACGACTTTTTTCGTCAATTTTCGAGATCTCCCCAAAGCGTATGCCTCGGATTCCGTCGCAGTCCGTCAACCAGTTATCTTTCTTCACTTCTTTTGGTGGGGCTCGGCATTTGTAAGGCATGTAAGCCGAGGAGATCCGCTCCTGTTTTCTCCAGTTTGACCAAATCGTTGGAACTAGAGTCCGAACGAAGAAAAGTATGCATGCTCTAGGTTTAATAAATAAATAAACTGTAATATTTGCTTTAGAGTCCTTGGATGGTTCAGCTTCCTACGACTCCTTTAGTAGTGAGACGTATATGTCTTCCTTTTGGAGAAGACCAGCAGATTACATTATTTGCACTATCCTTAACATTATCTTATCGTTGATCTTTATCTCTATCCACAACTCGTCAGCGCCGGCGACTGGGCCCAAGTTGTCGTCCGATTTCGCGGAATGGAACACTTTTATTTGTTCCTGAGTCCGAACCACACTTTGTAGTCTGCCCGGTCCACCATCACCATTTATGCGAACTTAGAAAAGGTTGCTTGTTCACCGCGGGCTCCTCCTCTTTGATCTCCACGCAATCATCTATTGGGATCCTAGGATGTGGTGGTTGAATGAACTTGCCCTTACCCATGCGTATTTCCGGCAATGAGATGTGAGCCACCAGTCTCTTGGGGATTTTGTCGTTTGGGATTATCTTGAGCTTTACGCCCTCCAAAGCATCGTTGATTTTAGCCAAGCACGAACTGAGAAATTCTCCCAAGAATTGGTCCCCGCATGCTATGACCTGGGATTCACGAAGAATCATCCCCCATGCTCACCCTTGTCTTCCAGAAAATGCTCAATGACTATCTTCGGTGGCCTGGCTTCAACATGGGTCCACACATCAGGCGGCACATTGCTGCTAGTGTAAGTGCCTTTCTCCAGAGCCATCCGTAAACGATGTATGCATTTTTACATGTCTGGCTCTCGATTGGATTTTTTTATAAGCGGGCCATATCCTCCTTGCCTTGCCACAGGTGGTAAGCCTTCGCCATCTGAGCTCCGCGGCTGCTTAGTAGTGCGAGTGGATTCGGCATTATTACGAATGCATATGCTAGTCAAAGAATGGCGAACACATTCAGTATGCTTATTGTATTCTTTCCCGAGAGATGCGATTTCAGCACCAGCTTCACATCCCGCAGGAATTCAGACATCAAAATATCTTTCTAATCACCAATTTGAGCACGGGTCTCTCTCAGTATTCTTAAATATTTGTGGAAGTCTATCTCGATCGTAGCTTAGGTGTTGAGGTCACCAATGTTATGTGCGGTACGCGGTTTATATTGACCTTTGCGGATGGAATCCGGGACTTGCCTAGATCAAATTCCATCGGAATATTACGGCTGAACATGTTAGCTATGTTCCACCGTCTTAGAAGGTCACCAGACCTTCAGTGCCAGCTCGTACTTAGTACGTAAACCATATTTGATTGTGTAACTATGCTCTCTTGCTCCATTCAATAGCCATGAAAAGGGTTTCACCTCCATACAAAATCAATGACTCCCCTTGAAAAACGTTTTTTCATACATGGATGGGTTCAGAATTGTTGTTACTATCAGATTCCATAACTGTCTCCAAAACTTTGAAGGGGTCAATAGGATACGGATGTCAGATTTCGATTAACCGATTAGCTCAAAAGCCTCGACGTAATCGACATAGTAGGCAAACAGCTTTCTTTTGCTTCCAGTCGAATGTCATACAACTACTGAGTCGATAATAAGTTGCTCTTTACAACCCCTCGATTCAATTCGGCTTGGTTCTTGTTAGTCTCTCGAGAGTAGATACAGTAGAGGATTCGCAAGCGAGTGATCGGTCCTGTGTTTATGGGGTCTATGCCAAGGCTCTCTTACTGGCTGTTTATGGCTGTCGAACCTCCTCTTCGTAATACCTGCAAAACTCTGTGATAATCACTCAACATGCTTTCGTCACCGAAAACTACCATGTTTGGACACTCCTGCGGCAATGTTCTACAGAACGAATTTCACATAGGGAATCTCCTTCGTCACTCCAATAAACAACATAAAAGGGGATAACCTGTCCATAAAGCCTGACAACCGCAACTACACCACAATATGTGACTGGAGTTGCGGCTGCCACATTAGAATACATAGCCGCGACGCAATCTCGTTAATGATTTAAGATCAAATTTTCGGGGTCGCCAAAGTTGAATGGATCTACTCCGCAAATTCGACACACGCCCTTTTATATTTGTTCTCAACTTCAGTGAAACCTTTACCCTGACGAACGAGGAAGAGTGTTTTACAGTTGTCAATATCGCCGCCTCTGCCTCATCGACGACTAGTTTCTGAAACAAGCTCAAGCCGAAAACGCACCCTGGTCAATTCTGAGATTTTGTCGCTGCGAGTAACAAGGTAGTACTAGTTTGAAATTCGTTGCATAGTCGCATGTGGGTATCGAGGGAAAGGGTTGACAAATCATTTTTTAGGCGAAGCGAAACATCACCAAATTTTATACAAGTATAACATCTGCTCATATTCGGCAGGGTCATCAAACGATTTACGACTACTTGCAAACCCTTCCGTGACGAGACACCATGACACCGATCCGGCGAAATCTAACTGACTTTACGGCAAACATTGGGCCCGAATAATCCCAATGTAGAGCTAAAGGCGACGACGATTGTTAAATGATAGTAAGGATTATAGGACGACACCGTGATCTGGTGCACATCTAGCACAAAGCTTGTGAAACCTGTCCTGTCGATGTTAAACATCGACATAAGAACATACACATCAGATAAGCCACGTCCTCGTGGAAAAAAGAACTTTCTTAAACTTACTGGACATGAGAACGCTACGAGGTGTTAACTGTGACTCGGACCATTTGCTGGTTAGCCAAAAACAGCCACAGTCATCGGAGCTGGACTCGTCAAATCAATGTGAGAAAGTTGAAGGAGGATGCGGTCAAACTGGCTTACAATGTCCACAATCAAGGCAAATTTTGGCGCACTACCTCATGCTGATCCTGAAGAAAGTAAATACGAAATTAGGAATGGTATCCAAAGTGCAGCTAAAAACACCCTTGGGTTTGTAGAAGGGAGGAACCTTAACGAATGGTTGAATGATGCCTGCCTGGTAGCGATTAACAAGAAAAACAAGGCTTACCGACTACTAATCGAAAAACAAACTTGAACCAGAAAAGAGAAGAATTTTCAAGATCTCTTGAACCCAATGACGAATGAGGGTAAAACAAAAAGAATGATCTCACTGCTATGCATGTGCTACAAGGAGCTGACGAATATAATCGAAAGATGACTGAGAAAGTATGCAGACAACATCATCGGGGAATATCAAAGTGGCTTCAGTAATGTTCTGTACAGAGTAATGATCGAGCTAAAAACTCCATCGAAGCTAGTCTGGCTAGTGAAAGCTACAATGAGTAACAACGAAAGTCTGGTAAAAACCAAACTGAACTGATACAAAGTTTCCTATAGTGACAGGACTTAAGCAAGGGGATGATCTTACCCACATCCTCTTTAGCTTGAATACGTCGGCAGGAAGGTTGATAACATAGGCACGTTACCGGTAAAACACGCGCAACTGGTGGCGTACGTAGACGGTATGGATATTTTTGCCCGACCGACGCTTCGTGCAAAGGAAACGTTCGAACAGATCGAGTCAGCTGCGAGTGAAGTGGGGCTGAGGGTCATTGAATCCATGAATACATGACCCTAACTCAGAAGGCGCTACTAGTATGCAGAACATTTCAATAAGGGAGCATAATTTCGTACAGGTTGACTGATTCGCCCACCTAGGAGCTCTACTCTCGAAGGATGAAAACGAAAACAGGAAATTCAAAGGCGGATTACGACTGTTCATAAAGCATTTTACATAAGTGGTCCTCCACATAATAAGATCAAGAAAAGTACACAGACGCAGTAAACTATGCATCTACCAGATATGAATTCAACCCGTGCTAGTAGATGCGAGATGTGGGCCTTGACGCAAATGTCCAAAAAGCAGATTGATATCTTCGAGAGAAAAGTCCTCCGAAAGATTTGGGTAACCGAAAATCTTTCAGAGCCGTAAAGAAAGCAGATGCCTCACGGATCAGGCAATAACAAGAATAATCGGTTGCGCAACAGTCTATATTGGATCAGGGCTTTGAAGTGTGTTAGAGTACTTCTGTGGTCAGCATTGCGTTCGCTCCAGATTATTACCCTGATTTGACACAGGTACTCATTCACAGCTGAGTCGACTGGTATCCGATGTCAAATCACAATGAAAATTCCACCGAGGCGAGTCCTAAAAGCAGAGTCGATGGTAGCCGACCAAAAGGGAAGCCAAGGAAATACTGGGAGGACTCAGCAGACGCAGATTGTCGATCAATTCTAAAATTTTCTTCCTGGAGGATATAGTCTTTGGATCGAGATAATTGGAGGCGATGCATCCGAGAAGCCAAGGCTCAATTTGGGCTGAATCGCCATCGTAGAAGAATAACGAGGCGATCGCAGTATACCTATCATCATCACAAGCTTCAGTGGGGTATTGTCAGAGCTCACCATGATATTTGAATCAGTTTTAGGACACCTCTCCCGAGCTACCTGTGGCTGTTAATAGAAAGTATTCTACACCCGCATATCGGAAATGTTGATTACTGTAGAATTATGATGTTCCTTAACTTGGGGCGGGATCCGAACCCGGAGCAATGAGATTAAGAGATTGACATTTAATCAACTTGGACATCGCACCGTCAAGAGAGTAGTCCCTAAAGATTTAATCCCGAGAACATTCTAACACTAAGCTCAAAGGAATCGTTACTAGAAGGAAAACTGTCAAACTTGTCATGTTTTGATCACCTAGGTTACGGTTGAATCTTTACAACCAGACCGGTGTAATGCTTAATTGACATTTTCTAAATTCTAAACAATAAGCTTCTCACCATTTTTCTAGGAATATGAAATTTTGCAGAATATACTCTGTGGTATTACCAAAAGTCGCCCCTTAGCTGATTTATAAGAAAAATTACTTTCTCTTCGACATTGATTTTAATTTCCACCCTAAGCACCACGTCAAAATAGCTAACATTCATCATTTCCAAATCTCAACAAATGTTTTATGTATGGTATCCTAATTTCACTTAACCCAAGGAGTGTAACCTTAGAACTTTTTCACTTGGAAACTAATTCCCTTGCATTATCGCTCATCCGGGAATAGTGTCAATCAAATTCTAAATTTAGATACGGATACCAGCTTCCCGAAGGAGAGAGACAATTGCCCTACAGATGCCACACTATCATCCAAGTGGAAAATGTGTTCGCCTTCAAAAGATCTCTCTACTTTCTTCCTCTGAAGAATATGTTGTGCGAATGAGTTGGCTTTGACTAGCTGTAAACAATTCGACTACATATATCTGCGTACGTTTAGCTGAGTATGTATCTAAATGACTTGGAATTACAAAGTGGATGCGCGCTCATTAAGATCTATGATAAATCTTGGCCTCCATCTTTCGAGTAGTTTTTATGAATCGAAATAACTGACCACCCGGAACCGTAAAACATTTGTTTGAACTACTTCATTGTCTTCACAGACAATTGGTTACCATAAATATTTAGAGTTTAGCAATTTTACTGCCGAAATATCTCATAGCAGTTTCTCGGCAGTGAAACTGATATGATGCAGATGGACGCGGGGATTCGACTCTTAAACAAGATCATGTCCGAAATGAATTGAGACTGCCTCCTTGGGACAGTTTAATGTGTAGTTTATATGGTTGGAATTCCGGGCCCAAGGAGAGGAGAGCCGATGCAGATTCTGCTGCAAAGCGAGTAGCTTGCATAAATTCCAACGGTTTACTGCCTCATCAAGGATAATTGAATAGTACAGAACAGTGCACTGCAGATTATGGATGAAGCTACTCCGAAGCGTATTTATCTAAAACCAGAGCTGGTGTCTATCCAACCCCACACCCCATTTATCATTACTGAAAATATTAAGTTAACGCTAAAAGGCAACTACGGGGTGAAATTTGAGGATAACACTAGAGTGCGCAGCAAAAATGCGAAACACCTCGACCCATGATAGTATTTAAATGCAATAAATTAACATCACGATCCATTCGTTTTGTATCCGTCTGTTGGCAGAAACAGCACACGAGCGTGGATTTATGTGAAATCCCCCGAGATTACGTCCTGCTGCCATGCGCCAAGTAAATCTTCGTCTCGATGAAAGTGCCTTGCTGACATTTTAATCTGCCGGTTCTTAGCATGAAATCCAGAACAAGAAGAAAATCCATCTGAAGTCGATTTTTCGCTTTATTTTTAAAGATAGCTTCTAGCAAATGTTAGAACCGCTTTTTATAATTCAGATAATGTGATCAATTTAGCTAATTGTAGTTAGGAAGATTAATACGCTCGACTTAACGATGGAAACAAATAAAAGATCAAAAGGCTTAAACAGGAGGGGGTGCGCTTTAATGAAATTAATGAAAAGTTAAAGTGGATACTTCAAAGTACAAATTGGCTCAAGTACATTGCGCGGCGACAGGTAAATTTTCCGTCAGATATATTGCGTATTGCATACATAGAGCGTAGAAAATATATGAGTATTCCATATATAATATGGAGTATTTTGTAATTTTGTAACAGAACAATCTTTTTCAGAAATATTGCTTGGTTTGTGCTAATGCTTAGATTAATTGAAGTTTCCACATATTGAACTGTGGTTTAAGAATACACTCAAACTATTTCCCGCTTATTGTAAAAGATGACTACAAGAGATGGAGATTTGAGGGCTAGCCCGCTAATTTCGAAACTCTTTTACTACCAATACATTGGCCACACGGCTACGATCTCTGACTATCGGAAACCGTTCACGATTGTTTTCTGGAATGTGAATACGTTTTCCGAGAACGGTATTGAGGGCCCCCAGAATGCTGGCTTTATCCAGCTGTAGCAAGAAATCCTGTTATATAAACTGGACATTCTAGGGGTAAGGCAAGTGGGATGGTGGGACTTTGGAGAGTACTCCTATCCTCTTGCGGCGTTGTATTTGAGAAACTAAGCAGTAAAGGTGGTCAAAGGGTAATATTGATCCCAGGGCGAAATGTGAATTGGTACCCACCCTGGAGCATAAAACCTGGGAAATGCCTGCTGAACCAACACCAACAGCTCTACTACCAAACCATATCTCCACCTCCACGTGGTGACCGCTGGGAGTTCTTTCTTATCGAAAATCTGCAGAAGGAGAAGGATGAAGGCGAGTCCACCGCGCCTAAAAATGGGACAAATTCTACCAACGGGTCCTCCAGGTTGGGGGTTGGGTAGGGCTGACAATCCTACACGGAAAACAACTTGTTGCCAAGCCACAATAGGAGCCTCGGACTGGACGGATTATACAACGACAAACCCAGCAACGACAAAGGAATAACAATTTGCGCATTTTCTCATGGAAAGTGCGCTACCTGTATAGAGATGAAGCTGCTGAGCAGTTAGCCGATATCCTGTCCCAATATAGGGTTGATGTAACAGCGTTACAGGAGATGCATTGGACAGGGACCGGTTTCCTGAAGGAGAGTTACTATACCATATATTATAGTGGCCATCCAGTAAACCGTGTGCTCGGCGTAGGTTTGTTAGTCAGCCAAAAAATGAAACCTGTTGTCATCAGCTTTGAAAACATAAACGAACGGCTATGCACCCTGCGCTTGCGAGGCAAATTTAGAAATATAAGCTTCGTTAACGTTCACGCCCCTACAGAGGAGACTGCAGAGTCGGAGAAGGATACTTTCTACAATGCAGTAGAACAAACCCTCGAAGCCTGCCCCAGATATGATATAAAAATCATACTTGGGGATTTTAGCAGCCAAGCACGGAGCCCGTATTCAGGCGATACGTCGCCTCCCATAGCTTGCATCAAAATACAAATGATAACGGACTGCGGATTATTCACTGGTTCACTGGTTTGCGCGGAAAGCGGTCCACAAACATACGTGGGCCCCTCCAAACTTGACCACTTTCAACCAAATTGACCACGTGGGGATTGAACGCCGCCACCTCTCAACCTTGATGAATATCAGCACATATAGGGGGGCCAATATAGACTCAGACCACTATCTCGTTTGCATAGTGCTCCGAGCCTGAATTTAAGCATCACCTACAATCCCCTTTGACAATCAGGTGAGAGTGAATACTGAAGCCATTCACAACACAGTCCTCCGTAACACCTATAAGATGGAAATAGATGCCGATTATCACCGCTGCTAACAGATGTCCTGGCGATTAATCATCACCAAGTGATCATCAGAACCACCTTAAGAACGTTATCATAAATACGACCACAAAGATACTTGGCCTCAGCCGCAAGAATAGTCGAAACAGCTGGTTTGACGATGAATGTAAACTAGCAACGGAACAGAAGAATGCTACATACCGAGTAATGTTGCATTTTCAAAAGTACGTGCAGTACCAAGAACTCCGTCAAACGCAGAAGCGACTTCATAGACGAAAAGAGTCTGCGAGAACCAACAGGTCTGTGAACTCAAAAAGTACCAGGAGCAACCGCACCAGGTGCGGAAGTTTTACCAACAAGTCAGCAGGATGAAGCCTTATACTCTTCGATGATGATCCTGCGGAGCAAAGAGGGAAATCTGATTTCCGACAGAATGGGCATATTGGAGCGATGGATTGAGTATTTTGATCAACTGCTCAACAACCAAAATATCGGCGAGTTGGGGGTTTCGCAACTGAAGACGACGGGTAAAGGTTGCCACCACCAAGTATACAAGAAGCAGTCCGTGAAATGCACCGGCTTAAAAATCATAAGCCGCCTGGAGCCGATGAAATTACAGCCGTATAGCCAGGGTAAAACTGTACACGGCCAGTCAGTATCCCGATGAAATTAATAAGACTGACTAGGTTGACCCTGACCAAAGTGCGAGGCCAGATAAAAGCAGCAGGATCACTCTCAAGACCATTCAACATCAACAACGGTGTAAGACAAGGGGATGAACTATTATGCGTCGTCTTTAACCTGGCCCTGGAGAAAGCGATTCGCGATGCAGATTTATATGCGAGAGGGACCATTCTTTTCAAATCCACCCAATTACTGGTTTACGCTTACGGTATTGACATTATGGGAAGAACAACCCAAAATGTACAGTCTACCTTCAGGGTAGAGCAGAGCAGAGGAGGAGGCGCGAGATCACGGGCTGCACATTAATGAAGGCAAGACGAAGTACATGGTGGTAACTTTAGCGCCAAAAACCAAAGAACGAATAACATTGAATCGTACTGGTCAAACGAAAACAATGAAGATAGGAGACTACAACTTTGAGACCATTGAAAATTTCTCCTATTTAGGGTCGAAAATCATAACCGATACCAGCTATGACGATGAAATCCGCGGACGGTTGTTGGCAGCCAACAGAGCATATTTCAGCTTACAAAAACTGTTTTGCTCGAAACGTCTCACCATAGGGTCAAAGCTCTTACTTTACAAGACTATAATCTTGCCAGTCCTTATGTATTCCCCGGAGACCTGGGTTCTTAGCAAAAAAAAGTGCGAACTCTTGGCCGCGTTCGAGAGATGAGAATGGACGAATCCATAGTCTACATAACGACGAAAGCTATGAGCTATACCATGACTGTCAGGTTGTGGATAAAATCTGGCTCAACAGATTACGGTCAGGTTAATCCGTATGGATGAGGATGATCCAGCCCGAAAAATCTATAAGGGCAATATCTATTTTCGAAAAAGAAGGTGAGCCAGATCCTGCCTGGGATATCGAATTGACGGACCTCGGCGCAAAACCGGGATGTCTGAAGTTCCTTATTAAGGCAGGCCTAGACCGGATATCGGTTGTTGCGCCGTAGGTGATGATGAAAAGCATCATTCCTGTGATGGCATGCATTGCCTCTCCTGATGCTGTACTATATTCCCTGAATACGTTCAGCGAGATTGGCTGGGGTGTTGAATTCACCCTACTCAGATTCACAGATTGCCCAGACAGTAGCTCCGTTCAGCAGGATGGATTTCACCACCTCTACATGTAAGCAGTCTGCGACCGCCTTTTGGGCCTCTGTAATTAGGCATCACCTTTGCTAGGAATGACCCTTCCTTTCCTGGCTTCTCGTGCACGTAACCCAGCTCAACTTGGTGTCGATCATTATATCTTGGAACTTAATGATCGATTCGAAACGAACCAACCCAGTTTTTCTTGGTCTTGATAATAAGGACCACCTCTACTTTTTTGCTCGTCAAGCCCAGTTTAACCATTCTTAACCAGGATATGATGACATGAATGGCTTCTGTTCCATAAAGTTCCGCATCTTCAGTGTGCTTCGGAACTGCGTCTCTGCGTCATCTGCGTTCGAAAATTCAATCAATGTTAACTCCTCTGCCATATAAAGACCAAAAACTACAGCATACATTTTTATTTGGAAAATGAGGGTTTCTAAGTCCACATCTACTTGATATGGGACCGGATCAAATTGAGGGCAACTTACTCTTATGCTTTATGGTCCACGGACCCCCCTTTTGGGACATAGCACCCAAGTATATAAAAAGACTCTAAGTGTAATCTTGCCGTGCTTCTAGCAATTAACTTATTTGAAATAATTAAGACTTGCCATAAGCTTAAGCCCAAACTATTACAGTTGTAAACTTTGAATAATTCGCACACTTGTCGGGTTTTTGCGATTATTAAAGGAGCGTTTTCCACCTGTTGGCACTTTTGGTTACGCTGCTACTAGGGTAGAGGTTAGCCAGCGTCTGATGAGTTGCCTCTACCCTGGTCGAAATCGTTAGTCAGTTTTTTTTTACATCATACATGATATTCCACCTGCATCTGCTGTTACATTGTATTCTTTCGGTTCGCCATCCGTCTCGTACCAAAGAAGCCAAAAAATCGAATTATGTAATCAGGCATACCCAATTTATTCGAGGTGTCCTTAATCCAATGCCAGTTGGCGAAATTGAAGGCATTCCTGACATTTGAGGTCACCACTGAGGAGACTTAGCTTATAAGCCACCCTGATGATCGTAGAACAGGCTCGCGGCACATTTAAGGTTAATAAAGGTGAAATTAATAAAAAAGCTACATTTTTTAGAAGCTAGTCAATTTATCATTGGAATATGAAGATAAAAATAAGATAAAATTCAGTATGAGGATAGCATCAAGCTTTATATGAGAGAGTGCAACAAGAATAGATTGCCGGAAGTTTGGGATAATTGGTCTGTTTTTGCAGCTTTTATAGCTTTCTGGATTGATGATGAATATGTTATTCGTCCTTTTACCTATCTTTTTCCCCTTTGCAATAGAGATAGATCCATATACATATTTCTGTTTGAGTTTCTATCAGTCTACATTATTTGTGAAGTCTGAATATACAGCTCTCAACTTCCGAAAAGCGACCAAGATCCGAAAGTTTATTTGCATCATTGTCTCCCTCAATTGATTCGATTTCATTTATGACAACCTCAACAGTGCAGCCAGTTCCATCCATTCCCTTCCAAACTGGACTATAAACAAGTTCAGAGGTGTTTGTGGCAGCAGCGGTCTAGTTTCGAGCCTGTTTACATCATTAGCAAATTTGTTTATATTGTCATCGAACAGAAATCGCCATAAAGTCGATCCTGCAGATGCTCTTGCCGCCATGCATTAAAATTCTATGCAAAATTCATTTCGGCTTGGATCAAATCAAATCTGCGAGATTGCAGTCAGGTTGAGTGAATGGCAGGCAAGTGTTTTCCTCGAAATAAACAAACTCTCAAGTCGAGAGTTAGAGCCAAACAACCAAAAAGAAACTATTTCCAGAGCTAATTTGATACTTTGTTTCCAGATGGTGACTGTGCCTCACCCAACTGGGGACGGATTTTTAAGTGATTGATATTTAGCTGACTGGCTTTGATCGGTAATAATTCCAATTTTTATTGGAAGAAACTTAAAATGACATAGTTAAGCTGGGTCTGCATTCCTCCCTGAATCGAGAATGGGTTTGGCATTTAAAGCACAAACATATGCGGGCCATATCATGGATGTGAGAATCCAGAGTCCACCTTTCTACCTCTTAGTACTTATTAGCAAGAAAACCACTTGCGGGGCATTCAACACAGGTGGTCAGGAGGAACCTCATTAGTCTAAACGGAGGAAGTTTGCCACGTTTTCGCCCATGTTTATGTCACTAAAATATAATCCGCCCGTCATAAAGTACCTAATGCACATCCCTGGCTGTTAAATCACGTCGCATTCTATTGTCACGCAAATCACCTAGAAACCACAAAGTGGAGGTCAGTGCTAAAGCAAATAAATACTCTTTTTGTCTAATGTGTAAAGTCATTTCCATAAATACACAAAGGCACTTAAATCCATTCGTCTTCTCTCTTGATCGCCACCTTCCCGATGAAGCCATCGTTCAGCGAGCGAATAGCAAAGGTAAGCAAATGTCTCCCTGAGGAATTCCCAAATTAACCGAAATGTGTTCATTGCGGCAGGCACTCAGCACTCAGGCAGGCAGGTCTACCTACAACGGTCGACATCACCTGAAGACGTCATCGCTCTTGGTGCGTCCACACCAATGATATGTTGGAGTAGCTACTTCTTAAATTTCTGAGCTGCTCAGGCCCTTCTTCATAGTCTCGTGCTAGCGTGAAGTGAAGATTTATCTTTACACCAAGTGGCCTCGACTTGATTCAAGAAATAGAACCGAACTTGAGAGGTCCGACTCGTATGAGTATACCCACGGAAAGGGGCCTCTAAAAAGGCGTATCTCTGTTCCGAGTGGGTCCAGCTCGAAGATGCAATAATGAATGATGACGGCGATGAGTACGATGATGAGGGTGATGATGATGATGATTATGTTGATTACGGTGATGGCTTCGATGATAATAAGTAGGAGGATGCTGATCAAGAGACTCAAGTAGAGATCAAGGTGAGTGATACAGCAATTATGTCGAGGACTTCTTTTCGGGCTTTTCGACGAACTCGATGATCCTGTTTTGTTGATCTCCTTAAATGGACGCGTTCATGAACGACCCACACTTAAGAGAACAATTCGTTTGTAATTAATGAAGCTGGTCTTAATTCGTGGAAGGTTACGGTGCAGAATTATTTAGGTTACGTAAATGACTTTTTCCAACTTCGCTTACATCTTCAGTGCACTCAATTAGAGGGTGATGAAGAATACAATATTGCATTATCATATTTTTTTAGCGGACTAATATGGACGTTGCGAAAATTTCTGTCCAAAATCGAGCAACGATTTTCCCAACTTCAGTCCGGGCCAACTCGTTCACTTACCTTACACATTTTCCAGTTGATTTCCAACCCCAGCAACAGATACAAGGAATTGAACCATCCTCTGCACCTTTCAGTGTACTTCAAATTGACCACCCCAATCATGTTTCAATTAAAGGCGAATTACATGCTTCTTGGTGGTTCCTTTCACTTCACCGTATCCTGCAGATAGGAAGAAAGGTACGGACCGAGACCTTGTATAAACACAGCTTTGATCTCCCATACCCTTCGGGTAAATGTTTTAATCGTCCTACAGAGCACAGTTGCATAGAATAGGAGAGAATCCTTTGTTGCACTTTTGTAACAACTTTTATACCGTTGAATGCATTCAAAAGGGATGATCCGGTTTTTAGGAGAATTTCGCAATAGTTCGGCATTGTACGAATGCGTTACAATTTCAAAGCGATTTGCTCTGACGTACACAATTGAACAAAACGCCTGCTCAGTTCACGGGACTCTCCTTCAGAATATTCCTTATAATAACCTTTTTTTCAGAATTAGATTTCAAAATTCCTTTTCCAAGATAGATTAGGTTGCAGGTAGATATTTATATCACTCTGGGCAAATGAGCGAATTAAAATGAGGACGGAATTCATACCCCAGATAATGAAACAATTTCGCGGTCGGAATAAATCAATTTGTGGTTTGGGCAAACAATAAATGAACGTTTGCATGAAATTTCCAAATTAAAACAAATAATTGACTTAAAACTAAAATCCCATGAAAATGCAAGTATTCGGAGTTGATAGCGGTTAGCCTTTTGTTGGTGTTGAAAAGGAAGTTTTTATCAGTCCCTGCCAAACAGACGAGCGTGCTAATTCCACACAATTGCAAGTGAATAGGCTTCGCTCACAGGACGCCTTTTGTTAAATATCAATCTGGCAGAGAATGGTGTGCGGTTTTTGGAAAATCTGAACTGGCATCGGATTAAAATTTCAATTTTTTTCTGGTTGGTGGTGAAATGATGGAAGGATCAAATCTGTCAGATATGATGGAATTGAGATATTTGGTGCGATTTAAGAAGAATTCTTATCAGCAGACATCGCAAATATTGTAAGCATCTTAAAGTTAAATCTCCAAGCGATTTTTATGAACACAAGTTTCTGATAATAATTATTCAAGAAGATCTTGTAAATCTGCACATTCGGCAATGGACTCATTATAAATAATTCTAATAGAAACTCTGGAGCTGAAATGACATTGGAAATTGAAAAAATACTAATTTCGTTGAATTTATGTAAAATTAGTTTTGAAAAGATAATATTGAACTCCGCCGTAGCCAATACCCAGTTGTAAAAGTAGGAGGAACAGCTGTAGTTTGAATGAGCGACAACATCCCTACCGTCTCAGATGACGAAAGTATTGTATTGTAAATTACGCGCTGAGGCAGCTTTCAGGGTACTCGACAACTAGCTATGAAATGTGTTACTGTCTGACTTTTTGAAAATCCCAGCCATCATCAGGGAGCGCAGTGCATTAACAACACCTTGCATCCTGGCAACAGATTCAGCACTCTATAAAGTGCGCAGAGTGGCCTTTGGCTGGTGGAATTTGGTTGCAGTTCTTCGCACCGGACTGATTCCAGTCAACCCGTTGGGGATTTCCGTCCCGCCTACTGCCCTCCTCGAGTAGGCGTCGTCAACAATTCTTAACGGGTTGCTTACGATACGGGGATTGGCGTCCTCGAGTTGCCAGAGAAAGTAGTAGTGACCGCCTAGCTGGCAGAATACCTGCATCCTAGATAGTAGCCTCGAGAAGGTTTCTCGGTGGAGAGCGAACTGCTAATGGCTGATACACACCGGGATACACTGGGAGTCCCCGAAGCCGTCGGCAACTCCTTGTCGACGTTGATGGGGTCATGTGAGCCTAGCTCTGCCAAGGTGGTAGTTATGGCGTGTATTAGGAGCATTGAACCGGTATTAGTAGACCACGTTGCCCCGAGCGAGCGCTGATCCTTCCATGAGTTGCGGGATCAGCAGGTTAGGCCTCAGGAAAGTGGTGTAGGGGCTTTGTCCCCGAGGGTATACCCATTACTGACTATTGCGGCCCGCTCCTTTGCACACAGTGGAAGTGGAGAGTGAGCTGGCTGCGTTTTTCGCAGCACGAAAATGCGCCACTCGTCCCAGCGCCCAGCGAAGGACGCAACAAGGGCTGAAATACCCGACGAGACATCGGGACGCGCAGACAGAGAGAGGGCAAAGTGATCCGGCACCTGCAACGGAGACAGGAACCTAGACCATACCACGCAGTGCTATAATTACGAAAAAAGGCACAGTGGAGACTGCCGAAACTAACCAAATGGTTTCGAATATAAGCCGAGTGGGAGGGCTGTCGACTACTCTGGCGCAAGCTGAAGCGGAAAGGCTTATTAAGAAATGCGCGGCAGTTGTGAAGCGCATGCGATCTACGACGTTCCTTCAGAAAAACGTCGGCAAGGGGGTGAAAAACGGGTTAATGGAACTGGAGGAGCTCCTGGACAGGATTTCATATTATAGGCGGACATGGAGAGTAAAAGAAAATCCGCAGGAAACATAAACAACCGCGCTTGCCGACGAGAACACTTCGAGTACCAAACGGATCACAGACAGCCTATTGCAGAGTGACCTGGGGTAAAACAAAAGGAAGAAGGGCCATCTGAAGGAGACTTCGCTCAGGTACTCTCCAGGGCTCAAAAGAAGAAGTCGAAGAGGAACAAAAGACAACAACATCTCGTGCCATCAGAAAAACCGCTGCCTATAATTAAAGCGAACACGAAGGACGAGCACCAAAAGAAAAGGTGGGGAGACGAAGGAGGACTAGACCTCCAGCTCGGCTAATTAAGCCAACGGAAGGCAACACTTTTTCAGAAGTCCTCAGTGAAATCCGTTACAAAATTTAACCCGAAGATAACGGAGCGAAAGTGTCTTCCATTCGTAAAACGAAGGGTGGTAGAGTCCTAGTTGAACTAGGCCCGAAGACAATAAATAAAGTTACGTTCTGTGAAGCAGTCAAGGGGCTTCTGGGAGAAAAAGCTTTGGTTTCCAGCCTGGAATCCACTTGTTCTCTGGAAATCTGAGACCTTGACAGCCTCACAGAAAAGAACGAGGTAGAAGAGGCCATTAAACGGGAATGTCCAGAGGTAACTAATGCCCGGATTGGTATCACCTCTGCGAACTCCCGAGGCCAAAAACACGCTGTGGTGGTGGAAAATAAGACTTGGTTGGATAGTGTGTAGGATACGAATCCGGGCTGCCCCAACCAAATGTTACAGTTGTTTGGATTATGGGCATATATCTGCAACCTGTCGGGCAGGCCATGAAGCGAACACTTGCAATGAAAAGGAAAGCACTTCAGACGTAACCCTGGTGTCGGAATCGCTGGTGTCGCTGGTGGACGGGTGGCGAGTTCTGGAAGACTTCTCGGCAAGCGCCGAGCGCCTTCGAAGTGGTGGATACAACTCTCGGTGTACGTCACCCCGGCGATCTTTCTGTGCAAACTTCGCGAAAGTGAATACCGGGAGGTTTGTCGAAACTCTTGGAACAGGTGGGGCGCGCTGGAGGGTACTCCTGGGTGCGGTGGTGCTGCAGCCGACAGTGTCGTAAATTCAATTATGAACCTGATAACGACGGCCTTCGGAGCCTCCATACCCAGGAGGGCATCGAGAAGTAGCAAACCTTCTATGTCGACAGTGGAAATCGCAGAGCTCCGGAAGGAGTGTCATAGTTTCCGCCGCTTCACACATCGTCTAAGCGACCGAGAGGAGGCATGTGCCATAATGACGGAGTACAAATCAGCCAAAAGGAGACTCCGCAGCGCAATAAACAGTAGCAAAGCTCGCTGCTGTCAAGATCTGGTCGACGAGGTGAATGGAGACCCGCGGGGATGCGGTTACAAGCTGGTAACCCGAAAATTCGGGATTCTGCGGAAACCATGCACTTAAGACCGAGCAGATGGACCGCATTGTAAGGGCACTATTCCCTGCGCCCCCGGATGGGGTGATGACGTCGGCGCGGAGAGCGCAGAGGACTGTCTACTTTTCTCTATAAAAGCGTTGGAAGAGGCAGTCCTCTCTATGAAAAGCAAGAAGGCGCCAGGACCCGATGGTATTCCAGCAGAGATACATAAACTGGTATTGCAACACCGGCCAGGCCTACTGCTCGGTGCATTCAACGCTTGCCTGAAAGGCGGTACTTTTCCCGCTCCTTGGAAGGTGGCGAGGCTTGTGCTGGCCCACAAAGAGAAAGGCGACTCCGAGTTGCCGTCTTCATACTGCCCACTATGTATGCTTGACACTGCAGGAAAAGTGCTCGAAAACTCATCAAAAGTAGACTCGCTGCAGCGATACGCGCTGCCGGAGATTAATTTCCCCGGCAGTTCAGTTTTGGAGCAGGGAGATTCACAGTCAATGCTGTCATGCAAGTCGTGGATGCTGTTCGACGAGCGGAGGCACATAACCGCCGGTGTTGCTCCTCGTAACGCTTGACGTCAGAGACGCGAGTCGATAATCGAGTCAAAACCAGCAATAAAATACCTCGGCTGACTCTTGACTCAAAGATGAGATTTTTAGAGCAAATCAAAGCAGTAGCGAATAAGGCCGCAGTTGGAGTTTTGGCGTTAACTAGGCTATTGGCAAATATTGGAAGTTCTACGTCTAGCAGGCGACGTCTCCTGATGAGTTCAACGCAGCCTGTCCTGCTCTTCGGCGCAGAGGTATGGGCTGACGCTCTTGGTAAGGAGGTATATCGTAAACGTTTTTCGCAAGTACAGCTTTGCGGGTGGGGTCTGTGTACCGCACTGTCTCTGAACCGACCGTGATGGTAATCGCGGGAATGATTCCCGTTGCCCTTCTTGCTAAGGAGCATCTAGCCATATACAAGTGCAAGGGAGATGAGCCAAGGGAGGTGGTTGCTCGTGAAGAACGGCAACGCACTCTAGACGAGTGGCAACTCTCTCGGTAAAATGAAACTAGAGGCAGATGGACCGCGCGGCTGATCTGCATCTTAGCAGCGCGGCTGAATAGGAAGTATGGTGAGACTGACTATTTTTAAGTGGGTATGCAGGTTTTCAGTCTTACCTGCACAAGATTGGGAAGGCGCGATCTCCGGATTGTGTGTTTTGCAATGGAGTTGTGGACGATGCCCACCACACTTTTTTTTATGGAAGCTGGGATGGGGTTCGTCAGCAGCTCCATTTAAACACAACACAACACAGATAACATTGTCGAAGAGATGCTGAGGAGTGCTGACAGGTGGAGCCGTGTTGCCCATTACGTTTGGGTCCTTCTCGTTGCTGAGAATGTAGACCTCGACCGGTGGAGGAGCCGGATTACAGGGAGTTCCCTTCCTCCTCTCCCCTCCCGTTGGTGAAAGAAATTCCCTGATTTGAAGGCTCCGCAAGGTAGGAGAGTTCTGGGACTAGCCCGAAGTAATGTGAAAAACGGTTCCAGGCTGGCTATCTGACGATGGGGAAGTGTTGATTTGGTAGTCCGACGACATACCGAACCGGGAGTCCAACACTATGTGGTAAATGCATTCACCTACCCTACCCCATAGAAAAAAACTCGAGGAGGGCGATCAGACCCGAATCTGTAATGGGACTTATCGAAAGTGGATCTTGTCAAGAAGCCTCACCAGACGCTATCTGGTACCATGGCAACCAGGATGCCCCTCTGCGAGCATATGTTCCGGGAGAATTCCTGAGGAATGTCTTCTCGGTCCCGTCGTTTGCGGCCCCTTGTAGGAGTTTTATAGCCGCTGTGGTGGAGCTCTTTTTGAGCTCAAATCTGGAGTTGCGCTGTACAACTTGGGTACCGCACCCCTTAGCTGCGGCAGTGGTGTTAGATAGGCGTCGCATCCACTGGTATGAATATTGAACCTGCATTCAGTATAAGCTACCGCAGTGCCAGCCATGGCGGAGCTCCAATTATGGTCTCAAAATCAATCCAAAGAGGAACGTAGGGTTATGCCTACGTGGCAGGTACTCACGTTAAACCCCCAGCAGCTTCAGTACTTTATAAAGCACATTTCATCAGACTAAAGACATAGACCAGTAGTTCCTAGTATCTGTGCAGAACTAAGGGTCAGAATTCATGCAAAGTATTCTCTCTTTGTTCTCAAAGGCGACCAAAAGGGAAAGAAACTCATAAGTTACTATCGAAATATCAGTCTCGAGAAGGGGCAGGCAACTTACAAGTACGCTTACTTTCTCCGAATTGAGAATTCAGTATCGGCTGAACACCCTAGGGGGAACTGAAGTGGAATGGCGGGGTTCAGGAGAGGATTGCTCTTGGTATTATACTTTGGTGAAGTAGAAGATAGTAAACGGAAGGCTGGAGTATGTGTCCTGGGAACCGGTTCCTGGTAAGACTTTGACTGTGAGAATTCGCGCCAGGTTCTTTTCAAATATTTCAGTAGTTCAGATCCATAAGAATTGGTAATAAAGCGATGCCAACAAGAATAGGAGTGTTAACCTCGCAGTGGCCGTTCTTTAACATGGAAAGATATTGAAGTCCCATTCGCGTCTATATTGCCGGCAACTTGTAGTTTTTTAATTAGTTCCGATGTAATCCTTACAGCTGGTTTACTGTACACATCTCCAACCTTGGCGAATTCCCAGATTAACCATTTTTCCGATTATTTCCTTCTCTATCTTTCTTATGTATCATAGGTGGAATCTGATCCTTGGCCCTGAGGACGCTATTGTGTTTTTAGTGATGAAGTCCATTTTTAAGGTTTTGGGTAAAACAAAACTTTATTAAAATCGGTTTAGTGTCTGTCTGTATTTTTTTGAGGAGGTGGAAATCTTCAAAAGACACTGGCCTGATACGCCAGCGTGTCGAATTCATACCCACTAAAACCATCCCCGACTCCCCCCAAACCCCATGGAACCACCATACGGTATTACATCACGGGGCGGAGTCAACTAATTTTAGCTTGTACCTCTTTCGTCTCTACGCGACGCATGTAACCGCGCTTTTCTAGTCTCCTCTGCCTTTCTCAGTTTGCTCTGGATAGATGCGACCATGGAGTTTATTACATCCCAGTCTTCCTGACATGCTAACATTCTTGACCTAAGATTTTCTGGTACAAATATCGCTCCTAGAATCTCCTCTAGGTTCTTCCTTTCCTCTACAAACCTTGGACAGTGGAAGAATACATGCTCTGGGTCCTCTGGGACTCCATTGCAGTTTGGACAATCGGGTGAGGTATCTAATTTAAACCTGAACAGGTACTGGCGATATCCTTCATGTCCCGTGAGAAACTGGCTAAGATTATAATTAACCTCACTGTGGATGTCTAGATTTCTTTACTAAGGCAGCTCTAGAATAAGCTTTTGCAAGCTTTTGAAAATTTTGTGGATTAGGACCCATGAGTGTCTTTTCTTTCTCGTCGCTATCTGCAACAAACAGCTTTTGAACAGGTTCTTAATACCTATTTTTAAATCTTTGGAGCGTTAAAAACACAGCCGGGTAGCTGATGCTCTGAAGTTACTGAAACTCTCCCTCACGAGTTTTCTCCTGCTGATGGTTAGATGTCGCCAGATAATTCAGATTGAAGTGCTTGAAATGACCCAAGTTGATTTCACCTAGTATATCTTGGCAAGAACTGCGGTAAAGGTTGAATTTTGCAATCCTCAGGAGGCGGGAATTCGAAAGAGGGGAAAGGGAAGGTCCACTTCAACTCTGAAGAAGACACTTCCCTCCTTCCGCCTTAAAACTGGGGTTTTTTTCAAATTATCGTGGTAAAATTTTAATTTTTTAATCTCACCCTCGGAAGGAGAGCAGGCTTATTAATGATCTGAACATATTCCCTTTTTGACTAACCATAACTTTTTAAAAGGACGTTCGTCTTCATTTTACCTACCTTGCTTACCTCCCCAAATTAAATTTTACCGTGATGGAACTGCCCCGCCCCCTTTTTTAAAGGGCATTTACTTGCGAAGGGAACAATCGCCGCGATTTTGAAACCTACGTACTTCGCTCTCCTTTGGGAGTGAGGTTGAAAATTCGAACTTTGCCATGATGATATAAAAAACCTTAATGGGTAGCCACAACTTTTCAGGAGGAGAGCGACGTGGTCGGCACAAGTTTCCATCGTAGTTGAAGAGGGAGACTTTCTGCTCCCCCATAAACTTTTCACCGCCTTCTGGAATGAACTGAACAATTCAAGTTTTACTAAAGCCGTCCCTAGTGCAATGAAACCTTTTCAGACTGATACCACATGTTTGCCCTTTTTAAGGTTTTGTGTAAACGAAGTGGTTCGCATTTACTTTTCATGATGGCCACATGTCCGTCTGTCTGTCTGTCTGTCTGTCTGTCCGTCACACGCATTTTTCTCGGAGACCGTTGTAGCGATTGGCACCAAATTTGGTAGAAAGGTGGGAACTGTGAATGCTCACGCATATAGTGAGTTACATCCTTTCACGTCGAATTTAAGGGGGGGTCCCCATACATGCAAAAGGGGGGTGTAAATTTTTTTTTCGTCAAATATAGTGATGTGGGGTATCAAATTAAAGGTCTCGGTTAGTACTTTTCGAAGCCGTTCTTAGTTTTGGCATTTGTTGAAAAGGTAGGGAGTGCGGGGGGCTGAAAGTGACCATTTTTTTAACGAACCCATTCTCAGAAACTACCCAACAGAAAAATCTAAAAAAAATGAGGGAGCTGCCACTATGTGGTGTCTAGGCTCCAAAATACCCGCCATACCGATACCTGTTCAAATAAAGTTAATAATAGTACATTACTATAATTTTTATTAATTGGCAGGAAACCCCCTTAAGTTCACCCTAGAATCACAAAATTTTGCAGCAATATAGACTACAGCATGGAGTATAATTCTGCCAAATTTGGTGAAAATCGCACTATTACTAACAAAGTTATACTAGGTCAAAAATATCGCTACTCTGCAAGTTTAAGACTATGAATGCCAATATCACTTGAAAGTGGATATTTTCACATTATATATGCATATTTTACGTGCTACATGCTAATGGGACAAATGCACACCCAAATTTCTTAATAAAAGAAATACACAAAACCTTTTATACCTGAGGCGTCTAGCTTCCGGTTTCCCGACTTGTTTACATTTCTATTCAATCAGATAAGTTGAAGAAAATAATTGCCATGATGACTGCAGATTCCAGAATATGTTGCATCAACTGACGAGAAAGTTAGAGTAAAAACCAGTAACAAGAGGAAAAATAAACAGTCATTAAAATTTAGTTCATAACAACGAATCACCGCGCGCCAGGACATTGCATTAACGCAAGAAAAGCACAGAACGTTATTTATGTTACCAATATAAATTGCACATATACATAGGTGTATCCACTATCTACTTAAGATAACTGCTTCAATGTGTTGAATAGTTTCATAATTAATTTGTATTCAAATCCTTTACAATACCGACATTGTATAAGCCATAAATTCCATTAACATTAGCAATATGCCTTGCTCCAGGCGCTATTTATCGCCATCAACCGGAGGACTAACACCCAAACACTTAGCCGATGTGGGAAAGGGATGAAATTGAATGGTATCATATCGAAACACAACAAAAGGGGTATAAGTTCCTTAGCTCGCTGCATATAAATGACAAATTTATTGGTTCCCATTGTTCGGAGGATTTGCCCGGCAGCGAAATTGCCTATCTGCTCATCGCCAGCCCTCAGATGTAACCTGCCACTGGAATTCCAAAATGATAGCATAATCCCCCATTGATGTAAATATTTCGGCCGTTGAGGCATGTTGTCTGCCCGAAATTGCTGGCAGTGGCTGGCAATGGGACTGCAATGACTGAAATGTGATGGATTCCCTTACGATCTGGTTCCGGTGTTCGGCGTACTAATTGCCCAACGTCCTCGTTTTAATGGTTTGTTTGGAATATTTCGATAGCACTTTTACGTCCAAATCAAAAATCACGCTCGGTTCGCCGGTGTTTTCCAATTTTCGGAAAACGCGCTAATCAAAACACAGATTGATCTTAATGACTACTTCGTGGAATTTCTCGCAGCAGTGCCTAAGTGTACACCAGCAATTCGTCGTTCCAGGAAGCCAAACAAATAGTGGGTACTCTGCTTTCGGTTTTCTTGGAGTTTACGTTTTTTGATGGATTTCCAAATCATGACTTACTCATCATCAATTCGACACTTGAACACGAGTTCATTATGATGTCAATCCGAAGCCAGGGAGCAAGTGCTGGCTGAAGGTGCAAGCTGTGTACCTATGCACCTATTGCGTACACGAAAGTGTATCACCGTCGGCGGGCTGCTGCTCCATCATTCACGTTGCGCCTACAAATCAAAGAGACTCTTTTTCAGGGAATCCGTGGATGTTAGTACAAGAAATACAATAATTCCAGAATATTTCTAGTTAACGTATCTGGAGAACTCGATAGTATGTGAGCAATTCGGAACAAGTAGGTGTATTGTAAGGTGAATGAATGTAAGTGGTATCAGGAAGCATATCAGTTCCAACAATAATTTCCCCGCTGAAGTGCGTCGGATCGCGCGAGCGCCTCTGGAACCACGGATCCATGTATCCGATCTCGTCAGCTACGACAGAGCCTCTTTGTAAAATGTGCCTTTTTCTCAACGAGTCGCTGCAACTTGCGGGTGTCAAAGCCGAACCCGTTGATGTTCCCTTCCTTTGATGTGGCCGCGCAATTGAATCTTAGATCTGACGATTGCCCCCCGTTTGGCGCAGGCCTTTTGAAAAACGACACATCCAAAGAAAGTGCCAATGAGCTATCTATTCAGATGCCGCAGCCACAAAGCGTCGGAGCGTCGGATAGGATCCCAATTGGGGAGAACACATGGTTGGAAATCGCAAATGTCGATTATGTGTATCTTCTATTCTGATCCCAAAGGCGAATTTAGGTGTCATAAAAATAATTACTTCGCGCAATGCACGTGCCAGCCTTGTTTACTTTTCAAACAGACTCCAGATCCAGGAACGATTCGCAAGTAATAATCTGCAATGGACGATTGAATGCGGTGGCAGAGAATGAACGATTTACTGGTGGAAATCAAAGGGGGAAATTTTGAAAAATGGGTTTGTATGAAAATTTGCGAATTGTTGTTACAAATGGATCCAGTCTAATGTGCTTTTAATAGGTTGCGAGCCAGGATCGTCTCTAGGTCAATTGAAACGACGAACGAAGGATCATATGCAGCCTGTGTGATTCCTTAATCAACATTTGGTGTTAGTTTTTCAAGTGGAAATAAACAGAAAGGAAATTAATTCGTCGAAGAATAATCGAAAAATTTTATAGGTTTTTGGGTCACTATCCCAAAACGGGAGAGGGGCAATGTCTGTTTCTCTTAGATTATGTTTGAATTGGTTATAAATAAAGGAAGCGTAGATGGGTAGGTGTATAAGTAGCCACTCCGAGGAGCTCAGTTAGCACTGTGGTGCTTCTTTTTGATAGCAAAAACTGCTAAAACCATGACTACTGAAGGAAGAAAAAGGGAAACAAAATCTTTCGGGCTCAAGTTTTCAAAGCCCGTAGCGGTTACGAATAGCAGCTGCCCCACCCTACAACCAGAGATCTCTTTAAAATCCATAGCCTGACGTTAGTTAGCGCTGGGCAATCGCAAATGAAGTGCTTGAGGATTACTGGTCTTCTGTAAGCTCGACAATGCCCATTGCAGGCAATGCGAGTCTGATGGCATAGTTTCATATAGATCAATGTCCCATCTAAACTACTATAATGCTGAAAGTTTTTGTGTGCGTCTAGACTAAACATTTTCATGATCGGATTTCCCTGCAGGAGCACTAGATCCTCCTTGACTTAGGGCAGGTAATACAAGTAAATTCTACATTTCACGGTAACCATCGTGAGGGAGACTGCGCCTAAGCACGGACTGTCAAAAGCGGAGCCCTGCCTGGAGAGTTCGTCCGCATGCTTATTCCTTTCTACATTTTTAAGACCGGTAACCCATATAGACTATTTAACGTGTTTCGCCACTGAGTACATGGCGTTATTTGTAGCTTGGCTATTAGTCAGAGTGACTGTATTACGCTTGATACCCGTATCATGCCTCAGTCATCGACAAGCCTCCAATATCACCAGCATCACTACCTGGAATACACTGACGTATTCTAGAAGACTGTATGCTTCCGTCTTCACAGAGCATCTTCACACGGCGATAAAGAATACTCTGTCGTAACCCTGCAGCAGATTGTCAGTCTTCCACTTTGCCATGGTTGGTCACCCCACTGCTCAAAGCATCGTGATAATCCATCTTGGATTTCAATATGGGTGTAGGATCTCACCGCCCACCATCCGGACTGACACCAGCGCAGGAAGCAGCGAATTTAATATGAAAGTTCAGGGAGGGGCACTACCACCTAATACTTCTATAAGATTATCCTCGGCGGAAGACCACAGACCTCATTTTCTTACGAAGATCTTCTTGCAGGCGTAAAAGGCTACATTGGACTTATCAAGCTTCAATTCTATGTTCATTTCTCAAATTAACATAGGATCCAGAATCACACTCAAGTATTTTACACTCGAGGAAAATAACAATGTTTGTTCACTTAGCCACTGGAGGTGGAATTTGGGTATCCTAGTCTTGGTGGTGAATACCATCAGCCCCGTTTTAGTTGGATTTATTCCGCGTCGGCATCTTGCAGTTCACGGATCGTGAGTCCTCCATAATCATGCTGAAAACGAACGGAAACATCCCTGACGCCAATATGACCGAGTCGTTGGCATAGGTCGCTACTTTCATCCCGCTTCTACCCAGCATCCATTGAACTTCAACCATTCATCACTATTAACCAGAGTACCGCAAAAATGGCGTCATCCTGGAGCGTCCCTCTATTCATAGCTTAGTTAAGTGGTTATCCCCCAGATCAGCTCTTAGCATAAATGCTATCCATTAACTAAGACAATACTATTCTGGTTAGAGCCTCATTGGTTGCTTCAGCATTCATGATGTTAAATACTCTCTCTGTGTACGGAGCAGGCAAGATATGTTGCTTATACTGTAAAGACCAGTCCATCCCACCATGTGCTAATTGCTTCGTGAAGACCGGTCTTTGATATTTCGGGAGGGGCGACCTTTTCATGATCATTTATAAGTAGATGTCCAAAATGTCTAGAATACATTTTGGACATCTACCTTGAAATCTTCAATTTGGAAGATTTAAGGCTGATTGGTCGAATGACTTCAGCAAACTCATGGTCGTGTCCACCCATAATCGCTATGAAAACCATGAGCGTATATCAGCTAGAGTGCGATATATGTCTGAATGAAATGCTGTTCCGATAAATCTATACAAGCTACGTAACAATCCTTTCTTGCTGTTTCTGAACCTTGACTATGCGAAGAAGCTGTTTACAGCTCAACTGATTTCATCTTCGGCGAGTGGAAGGT
This sequence comes from Hermetia illucens, assembly GCF_905115235.1. Lineage (NCBI taxonomy): Eukaryota > Metazoa > Arthropoda > Insecta > Diptera > Stratiomyidae > Hermetia > Hermetia illucens. Next base: position 147,013,366 of record NC_051850.1, read on the forward strand.
TTGGATCCTGCCCCTGGTACATACCGATAGGTTTACATTAATAATAAAAATCGAAAAGAGACTCAAATTTTCGTTGACTCCCGAATTGTTTCAAGGTATGTGTTTCGCATTGGCATCGCAGCCTATTAACATGTTGATTTTTCTTAGGTAGACGTCAGGTGTGCAGATCAGTCTTTAGGTGCAAATAAGTCCTAAAGATTTACACATTCTTCACTTGCTCCAGTTTGAACACGGTTAGAATGCTGAAACTCATCTACGATGTCTTCCTCTCGATTCCTCTCGGAGGAAGTCCGGCAGACCTCGACTAATCGGCACTTCGAAGGTTGTAGATTTATATACGCTACTTTCAGTATTGCTACCTTACGTAGGGGGGAAGTGGGTCTCGGTCAGACTGTCGATCTTCATTTCCTACGTCGAATAGACCCTTCCGTTCCTGACTCCGGACCGTGTTCTGTTGTCGGCCATGTCCATTAATGCCGAGGAGAAAAGGCTGGGTTTCCTTGTTCTTAATCACCACTCAGACGTCCATGGCAATAATATGATTTTGAAGGCACAAGGATTAGACAACCTGCTCCTTTCTAATGCAGATGTCCAACAACCAGAGCGAGGAAGACATCTCGTCGGATTGAATAGTCTTGATCTTCACACCCTCGCAGATGACCAGCTGGCCTAGCTTGGTCGCAACGCTAGTTCATACTGCCAAAACCATTTTACCACTACCGGAATTGCTTGCGCGAACGTCAACCGTAAGTGGCCCCTGGCTAAATTCGTGCTTCTTTCTCAAAGCTTGCTTGGTTCTTGCACACTGTGGTCCTTTTGCTCTCCAACTCGATCTCACCAGAAGATCGGTAGCGTTTGAAGGCGGTAGGTTTTACTTTTTACTGGTTTTTCAAGCGACCTTCTGATACTGGAATCTGAACAGGACTCAAGTGGTCTTTCGCTTCTTCGTTCCCAGAAATACTATGGCTGATCCTCATTACATCTACTTCGTCGACAGTGGTTTCCTGGCCATTTTTTCGGGCAGCTCTACCCTCGTTATTGATCATAGTTAATTCAGATTATTATTCAATTTAATTATTTTCAGATTATTTTAATCTTATCATACTCCTTACAAGCAAGTTTGTTGAGGAAAAAGTTCTTTCCGTCGGTGTCCGGTACCGTCAAATTTGCCGGAATCCATAACCTTGCAATTATCAACACATGGTTTATTAAAGAACTGTCTCGTCTTTCTACATTAATAATACTAATAATCGTTGGCGCAACAGTCCATGTTGGATCAGGGCCTTGAAATGTGTTAGAGCACTTCATTCAAGACCGTAACGGTACACTACAGTAGACTGTAGGAGGCAATGTGGTCAGCATTGCGCTCGCCCGAGATTATTACCCTGATTTAATTCAGGTACTCATTCACAGTTGAATCGACTGGTATCCGATGTCAAATCACGATACAAATTCCACTACCACCAGTGAGATTTGAACCGCGACCTTCCGTACGACAGCCTTGCGCTCTAGCCGCTATCCGGACAGATCGACTACATTCTCCGAAGAAGGTATTTTCTCCCCATCACCGACAGTAAACCCATCCATAACGAGATCATCGCGCCTTAGCATCGACTGTTGATTGCTATTCTGAGTGACAAACCAACATTGAAACAACGTGAGGCCGTTACGAGCGCTTCGAAGAAATATGAAGTTAACCAAGAACACGATCCACAAAGCGGTCTATGCAACCATCGGAGTCTCCAAACCTAGTAAGTAGTAAGCATGATTATATCCAAATAAAGCTCCCTGAAAAAAACGTGGCTATCATAAATTCTTCATCGATAAATTGCTTGCTAAATCGGGAAGCAAAGAAACTAATTGCCGAGTCACCCACTTCAAAAACCTTTAGGTCAAAACACACACAAAATATCACTTCTCTTATGTTACTGATAAAAACCATACATTGCCTACCGATCTGCAATGGACAAATGACGGGAATACTTCGAGCAAATTCCAACAGGAGAATTAGGTCACCCACCACTTTCGCAAGCCCTGTCGATATTTAGAGCAATTCTACCTGGGGCAAGTAAAAGGCTGAGAACCAACACTACGGCTCAGTAAGGTTTTCAATTCAAATAATTGAGGAAGATAGAATACACACATACATCTGCTTGTCAAGAAGGGCAACTGTTCCAATGTCGAAAAGAAAGGCAGTCCTCTGGAATATGCAAACTACAACTCGATTCGATGCACTCCAGAGGAGGCTAACGTTCATGTGGAAGATATACTGAAACCGTTCTGTATCTCTGTCGCTGTTTATCGATTAAACGTCCTTTCAAAATGTTTCTTTGTTCTTGTCATGTCACAAGGAACATCCAATTTCTTCGATTGCAGTAACACAATAGTTTCGCATTCTACAAGGATTTTGCGAAATAAACCATTGTCACCTCTTTGATTCGTCTTTGGTTATTCGTCACGAAATCACTCAGATGCTGGTGGACCTACACCGTCAACTTTACTAATCGCCGTTAAGTTTCGGAAAACTCTGAGATTGTGCTTGATCATGGTCAACCCGGATTGTTGTCTGGCTTATTATTGACAGTCATAGCCACGACAACATAAAGGAATGACTTAAGTAGTTAAACCTACCTAATTTACAAAAATCTCAAACTTTTTGCAGACATGAAGGGAGCATATGCGCAACTACCATTCTGGAAGTCATACCGTTCGTCCAGTACCATATGCAATGCCCTCATAATCAATCACTAGATTATCATTCTCTCCGGGACATTTCCAAAAGCTGGAGGAAGGAAAATGACCCGCTAAGCTGGTTTATGACTTATTCCAATTACCTTCTTTGCAGAAAAGACGTAGACAGCGTTTCCTAGAAGAGGCGGGAGGAACTGCGAAAATGTCACCCGCGGAGAAGAGATTCGTACTTCAGATGAAAATGTACGGCATAACCGTGGAGAGACTGGGTTCTAGTAGCATACATTTCAGTGAACCCAACCTGTACAAATCAGGAAACAAAATTGTGTGTTACCTTATCATTTAAGGGGGGTTTCTGGGTAAATTCCTAAAATATGGCAATACACCATTATTTGAGTAGGTATCGAAATGGAATGTATTTTGAGGCCTAGATTTCACATAGATGCACTATTGTGACTCACCAGTTGGACCGGTTCTGAGAGCGAGAACTGTTATTCTTTTCGGGACACACATTTTGGGGAATTAACCTCCTATTTTTCACTGAGTATCAAAAATAATGTCAGTTCCGAAAAGTAATAATAGATTCCTTTCATTTGATGACCATATTCTATGAAAAAAACATTTTACACCCGCTTTTGCATGTATGAGGAGCCCCCTCCTTAAACCCAACACAAAATGGCGCCGCTCGTCGGATGTAAAGCGACTCACAGGCCACATGTTCTCATCAAATTTTGTGGACAATAATTTCAACCGTTTCCGAGTAAATCGGGTGTGGCAGAGAGACAGACTTCAAAACTTCAAGCCACATGCGGGGCGCGCAGAAATCAAGGAGCAGCACTGGAGTTGCGTATTGCGTAAGTCCATTCTGCAACATGCGTGATAGCAGCAATGATCCCGATTGATATTCTGCAGAGAGAAGGACAATGTCTTTTCGATCGAGCGTATCTCACCGAAGAATCTCCTGTCCGTCGGTGGCAGTTCGCATTAAGTGAAACTATCGCAGAATGGCAGGAGAACTGGGGCGAGTCAGAAACAAGTCCGGAAACCAGGAGCTAGACACTTCAGTTATGAAAGTTTTTGTATATTTCTTCTATGAAGAGATTTGAGCGTGCATTTGCCCCATTAGTACGTAGCATGTAATATGTGCATATATTATGTGAAAATATCGAGTTCCAAGGGATATTGACATTCAAAGTCTTGTCGTTAAAACTAAGACCAGCTTCGAAAAGTACTAACCGAGACCTTTCATTTGATATCTCACATGACTATATTTGACAAAAAAAAATTCCACACTCTTTTTGCATGTATGGGGCCCCCCCTTAAATTTGACGTAAAAGGATGTAACTCACTATATGCGTGAGCTTTCACAGTTCCCACCTTACCACCAAATTTAGCATCAATCGCTATAACGGTCCCCGAGAAAAATGCGTGTGACGGACAGGCAGACACCAAAATATTGGACAATGCTGGAGTAAAAGGAGCCAACAGCCAAAGGGATCCGAGATTACAAAACAAAACCCTCAAGAAGCGCTGGTAATAACAGCAAAAAAGAGTATGTTCTATGTTGATATTTTACGAAGGGTTAAAGCTGATCCTACGCTGAAGGAGCAAAAAGGAGGATTGCTATTCGAACTATCGAAGGAAAAGAAGGATCACGCTGACCTACAAAGGAATATAGAGGCTTCACTCGGTGAGCAAGCGGCCGTCTGTCTAAATCGGCCAACGGTTCCGATAGAATGTAAAGCTCTTGACCAGGTCACTACGAAGGAGGAAATTTGCGCAGCGCTCAAACAGCAATTGAAACTGGAGGACGTGCAGGAAACGGACATCAAGGGTATGAGGAGGGCGTACGGTGGAAAGCAGACAGGCGTCCCTAACTATGTCTATGACCTCAGCTACAAAAACACTGTCTGCGGGTAAAATCCGCATCGGTTGGGTCGTGTGCATGCTACGCGAGCAAATTCCACTAAAAAAGTGTTTTAAATGCCTCGGATTCGGACATATGGCGAAGGATTGCACTAGCACCATTGATAGATCTAAACTGTGTCCAAGATGTGGCGAGGAAAATCATTTGGCGAAGGACTGCAGGGAAAATCCCCACTGCCCTCTATGCAGGGAAACCAAAAATCGCGATTACAAATGCATAGCGGGTAGCACCAAGTGTCCAGCCTACGGGATAGCTTTAAGTACCCTGCGTAAATGAAAGTCATCCAGCTGAATTTAAATTACTGCCAAGCCGCCCAGGACCTGCTAGCACAGAAAGTGTATGCAGAAGAAATCGATGTTGCTATTGTCGTCTGGGAAACAGACATAAGTGGAAAAGCTGCTGTGTGGGCTTGCGGTAATGGAGCCTGACAGCAAGCAATGAAGCACCGCGAACACAATTTTGCAAGGGTTGCGATCGATGGCCTCTACATATACGGCTGTTATGCCACCACTAGTATGACATAACCAGAGTATTGCAACATGCTAGATAGACTGGCGAGATACGCTAAAGAGCCCCAAAATTATTGCTAGCGACTTCAACGGTTAGGCAATGGAATGAGGAAGCCAGAAAACAAACGAAAGGGGAAGAATCCTATTCGAGATTTTCTTCTAACTAAACGTCATTCTGGCTAACATCAAAAGCGTAAACACCTTTAGGCGTGGAGAGCTAGACTCCTTTGTAGATCTTACTTATCCCAGATATAAGTATGTGGACTATGCGGAGTCACGGTGAGACGAGTTACGATCTGACTCAGTTCTTAACCGGACATGGTGGATACAGGAATTATCTCTACAGGTTCGGTGTAGATGAATCGCCCGATTGTCCCAAGTGTGAAGGTGCAGCAAACAGATAGATAGACTCACAGACAGACAGTATACCGATTTTAATTTGTGTAAAACAAAACCTTAAAAAAGCACTCACAGAAACATATGGGGTATTCTAACATGGATCGAACGGCCACGCAGCGAGGTAGGTTTCGATCTAAAACATCTTTTGAGTGGACATGGAGATGGATCGAATTGGGCGTGCCGATTCGCAGACACACTTTATTTCAATGCCAGAGGTTCACAGCTCAGAAGGCTGCATTGGGAGCTACAAACGGGGGCCCTTAAAAGCCGAAAACATCATGCAGCGTATGTTGAAATCGAAGACTATATGGACGGGTGATAGGAGCCATTCATAAGAAGCTTAAGCAGAACACGAATCCAGGATAATTTCTGTTCCAGCCCCGCGACATGATACCATAGAAGGAACTGGTTTTAGTGGGTAAGAGTCTCACAGAACCACCTGGGAGGAAAAACAAGTCGGGAAACCGAAAGCTGAAAAATTTGACCTATTATAACTTTGTTAGTAAACTTGGTAATGCATGGAAATCTACTGCACATTCTTTATCAGAGACTCCACTGGGAAACATTCAATACTCAGCTCGTCTTAAAAGTTGTGCAATTCGTCTCCAAACAGGAGTTTACGTTTTACGTTATTATATTTCATCCTCCTGCTCCAATATCTCTAGCTAAGGTTTGTATTGAAATTGGAATTTCTGAATGAATGAATACGTGCGAACACACAGTGTATCTATATTCGTTTGGGCAGAAAAATACTTTTAGAATGAGTCCTTTTTCTCTTTATTTCGAATTGAAGTGCTTTCATGTTAGAAATGTCACCTCACCAGGAAATGAATCGGTAGTGTACGTGTTTCACACCCTCTTCAAGGAATATAAATCAAAATTTTAAAAGATTTGTCATAATTTCTGAAATATTACCGAAAAATAGGCTTGAAATTGCATTTCATCCAATACAATATCATTGAGTTGAGATCAAACAAGTGTTTGCTAACGATTAGAACCTCGGACGCTCCTGCACCTCCGGCAACAAAGCACTGAGCACCCGAGCACCCGTATCAATATTCAAAATGTGCGCAATCATGCAACAACATCCGAGAATGTCTTCAGGCATCTTCTGTTTTGACACGTCCATTGAATCGATTCATCATCCATCTGATGCGCCCAAGATTAATTTTCCTATTCTCAGGTGTCTCCGTATCTACCTGCTGCAGTCACAGTGTTGACACAGGCGTAACACCAACAAATGCGTTAATTAATTCAAAATTCCACGCCTGTCATATGTCGACGAATAATGGCCGGTAGGCAGTGGAAATGACTTCCTTCGTGGACGTCGTAGATACATTGTGGACGCTGGTGAAAATGCGGAACTCAAGAGGATTCGGGAAGTGAATTTTTACATCTTTAGGGATAATCTCAGTTCTTAGCCAGGCAACGATATGCGATTAGGTGTCGTCCGTGTCCATTGGAAAATCCAAAGTTGAATTTAGTTAAGTGCCGGATAATTGGGTTTTCCTTTCCATAAGGCAAAACACGTTGAATGGCTTAGTAGCAGGTTTTCCTCCTTTTTGGGACAAAAGAGAAATTCACAATATGGGAAGGAAGGATTCATAATGAATTTATTAGTGAATAAGGCGCCACAAGTTTGAAGGAAGTTGGATATGTGAACATATGTGCGAACATTTCATTTTTATTATCCTAAAGCATGAAGGCTACCCTCCCCTGTTTATCTCTTCTGCCTGACAGTTTAAAACTTATGTAGGATGAATCCCAATCGGCGGTGGTTGGAAAATTATTCTTCTAATATGCAACTGGAAATCTGTGAGATTTTATGACCTGTTTTCAAGGTTCAACAACAAAATGTTATTAAAATCGGTTTACTATTTGTCTGTTTTTTTATAAAGGTGGAAAGCATTGAAATCAAAATGTGGGGCTTTAACTCGCTAAAACCACTTCTCCTCACCGGCTATGCCCCACGGAACTATCTAGAGACATTGCATCGTGGGGCCCGTTAAAGACTTACCGGCTTGCTCCTGTGGTGAGAATTGTTCCCTCGGTGTCGTTTTTTTGAAAACGCTCTAACCTTTGAAGCTGGTCCTGAGTACAGTTTATGGTGCCATGCTACAGGTAAGGGCCTCTTCAAGAGAAGTTTAAGCTGTTCCCTCTCATTTGCAAATCTCAAACACACGAAGAGTCTGAACTCCAGGTCCTCGTATTCGTTTTGAAATTCTGGACAGAAGGGAGAATCGCCATGCAAATACCTAACCACCATGCCCAGTCAGAATCTGAGTCAAGGGATAGTAGACATTTCCATGGGGCATAATCCAAAGCTGGATAGTTGGAATCAGACTGTGTGTCCATCTCTCTTGTGTGAATTATTCCAAAGTTCCTGTGACACCCTGATTGTGCGCGTTCTCTCAGTTGTATAATGTTCGCACCTCCTCAGCCAAAATATCAATGGGCACCAATCCCGCGACAACGAAAACTGTTTCGTCTGACGTTGTTTGGAATGCGCTAACGACTCCTAACGCCCTCAGGCGATATACTGAAGATAATTTTCTCGTATATGCCTAAACATTAAGGGTTTTTGTCCTTGTGTAAGGCAAAATCGATGAAGGCACCCTGGCTAGCCCCTCGATGGTTTAGGCTCTCCAATATGGGGTCTCATGCCAGTTAACGCAGGTTCAACTTTCCCTGCTTTCTCACCCGCGCAGTCAAGTGTTGCTTGAAAGTGAATCGATGATCCAGCATAACACTGGAGTATTTGATGAAACGCTTGGACTCTATGTCATGCTGACACATACGAAACCGTAGAATTTCTTTCAGTTTGCGACTACTGACTAGTACAGCGACAGTGTTGTGTTGTTGTGTTCTGCCAACTCTAATATGATACCAATCAATCCGTGATCAGCCTAACCGAAGTCTAACATATCCAGACAACATCTTCCAGGTGTTTGCAATGTCGTCTGCAAAGCCAATAAACGTAGTTTGTCGCGGGAGTTTGATGCCCAGCACATGGTCATACATAACGTGTCAGAGCAGCGAGTCCAACGCCGATCCTTGAGACAGTCCGGCACTTACCCAATATTCAACTGGGTCTATGTCGGTGTCATAGAGGAGTTTCCACTTCTCGCAGGGTTGGGGAGCTGCGCGGCAGGTATACTGAGTAATCCGCCTGAGAATATCGAAGAGAATAGGACCACAATCAAAAATGCTCTTTTCTCGGATGCTGCACAGGTCGACGACCATGTTACGGGAAGGGGAAGGGAATTTTCTATTGCGCTGGTCAGGAAAGCGGAAGATTTCGCAGTACGCAATAATTTCAGAAGTGTATACCGCATCACGAAAGAGCTTGCATGTGGTCGAAAACTTTCCATAGTGTTTTTTATCGATACACCTGCAGTGACTGCAGACCTTCTACTTCCACACATATGGAAATCCTGGGAATCCGAGACCTTTCCCAGAGAGTGAAAGAAGAGGATGATCGTTAAGATTCCAAGCAAGGACACCCGTTTTGAATTTGACAATTGGAGGGGTAGCTGCGTGCTGGCTGCCGTTTGCTAAAATAAACCAGGAACACATCGAAGAACATCTCAAAAATTAGATTGACAGAGAGCAAGTAGGTTTCCGCTGCGGATCCTTCTGTATTGACCACAACAACACCCTGCGGATCATTCTAGAGCAGTTCGCGGAATTTAGATCTTCCCTTCACCTGCTCTTCATCGATTTCGAGAGAGCTACGCCGGAGGGGCATTGCGAAAAAACTAATAGATATTATTAGAGCGACATATGAACTGCACGGAGGTAAAATCTTGAAGAATTTTTAGGTCCAAAGCGGAGTCCGCCGTTACTATTTCTTCTTGATTTCGGTGATGTTTTCCATACTATCTTGTCCGGAGGATGGGGAGAAGTTCAATGGACGATGACATCTTTCTTCAAACACATTGAATGCGCTGATCACATCTGTTTGCTTTCTCACGGGGTCATGGACATTAGCCAAATGGTCCTGGATTTGCAAAGCGAGACAAATATATTTGGACAGATCATCAAACGACCAGAACGACAACTAAGACGTGAACAGTTTAGATCGCCAAATTCGAAAAAGAATCTGACAGCGGCTAGAAAGAAGCTACAAAAAGCATTGAAAAAGGAGAACCATAAAGATTTGAAGTCTTTCCTTGAACATCTAAAACCTTTTACGACCACGAATTATTGCCTTTGGAGAGCGGTGAAAAATCTGAATAGGCCAATCGCGAATTACAAAACCGATTGTCGGATGGCAGTTGTGCTAGGAGTGTTACCGAGAAATGTTCAAACTTTGCTCAATACTTGAGAGGAGTTTTCCTACCAAACCCACATATAACGGAGGAAGAATTATCACTTTCGATTCTCAAAGGTGCACACTAACCGATATCTTAAGATTCTCCTGGTTTCGACCTTATTACGGGCCACATCATCCAAGAACTGCTGAGATCTACATTCACTCAACTGGCACACATGGCTAACAACCGGTATCCCATCTAGGCCTGCCTTAATAACCTATTGAGCCGGATTTTATTCAAAACTTGACGGTCATGGTATCGTTCATAGATTTCGTCGTTATGTAGGCTACGGAATCGTCCATTCTTATGTAGGGGGCCAAAAATTTTTTCGGAGGATTTTTCTCTCGAACGCGGCCAAGAGTTCGCATTTTTGTTTCTAAGAACCCAAGTCTCCGAGGAATACAGGTAGGTAGAGTTGATCATTGGCAAAAAGAGCACGCATATAATGCATCCCGTAAAGCCCTCAAGCTCGTCACCCAGCGAAGCAAGAAGACTCCCGTGGGGGAGTGCCTACAGAATCGTGATGGGGCGATTAAGAGGCCATACATCTTCGCAAATCATCTGTCCTACACTGTTGCTGAAAATCATCCAGGGGTTATTCACCCCCCAAGAATAGGGCACCGAGACATTCCAACCATCTCCGGATGTGACGGCAATTCCGCCAGTCACCAGAGACGAGCTACTGGATATCTGCGGTAGAATAGGAGACAATAAAGCGCCGGGCCTGACAGGAGTACTGAATAAGGCCCTTAAGCTTGCCGTGAAATCCAGATGAAGCGTGCACGTTCGAGGGGATATTTCCAGCGGCATGGAAGCGGCAGAAGTTGGTACTTCTAAACCTGCAGTTGAACTATCTTCATACAGACCCATATGTCTTTTCGACATTGCGGGGAAAATGTTAGAGAGGGTAATTTGTAATAGATTACTCCCGGTTGTTGAGAGCCACGGTGGCCTTTCAGATCGGCAGTATGGGTTCCGTAAAGCCAGATCAACCATTGATACCATCAAATTGGTTACTGGCTTGACCGAAGATGCAATTCACGGAAAGGGTAGTGCCAGCAAATATTGCGTGGTAGTAACCCTGGATGTGAAAAATGCATTCAATTCGGCCAATTGGAATCTAATACGCAAATCCCTAGCGAAGGTTGCTTTTCCCGTCTATCTCGCTGCTATCGTCGATAGTTATTTAACTGAAAGGAAGCTCTGGTATGACACCGATGACGGACCCCAGGAGTCCGTTGTTTCCGCGGGTGTCCCGCAGGGCTCCGTATTGGGCCCACTGCGGTGGCCCATCACGTACAACGATGTACTTAATCTGCCCCTTCCAGGGGAAGCCACCGTGTTGGGTTACGCTGGCGACATAGCGCTGGTTGTTTTTGCAAAGCATCTCGAAGATGCTGGGTTATACTTAAGCGAGGCAATCAATGCTATTAAAAGTTAGCTAAAGTGCTCTGCTCTGACACTTGCAGAGGAAAAAACAGAAGCGGTCCTTACCACTAAGCGCCGGAAGAGAAATTACGCCTGTATTAGAGTCGGGAATTATATCATCACTTCCAAGCTGACCATCAAATTTTTGGAGTGGTGATAGACAGGAAGCTCAGCAAATTATTAACTGCATGTATGGCCCTGGCAAGGATGATACCAAATCTGGGAAGGCCACGGCATACCTCTAGGTTGCCTATAGCCAGGGTGGTGATCTCAATCATGCTCTATGCGATCCCTGTTTGGAGGCAAGCGTTGCGGATGTCAGTTAACACCAACAAACTGAATGCAGTCTACAGGAGGGCACCCCTGAGGGTATGCTTTGCCTTCAGGGCTGTCTCAAATGATGCAGCATTCGTCATCTCTGGAATGATGCCGATTGACATCTTGGCAGATGAGATGGCGAACATATACAATGGGAAGCCAATCTCAAGAGTGCGGTGGGAACGCTCAGGAAAGGGTCGATGGACTCACAGGTTCATTCCTGCCATCAAAGAGTGGTTGGAGAGACGACACGGTGAGATTAATTATAATCTCACCCAGTTTCTCACGGGGCACGCTCAGCTAGAGTGAGCCGACTCCGCTCCATTATGTAATACCCTATGGTGGTTCCGCAAGGCAGAGAGGAAGTCAGGGGTGTTTTTAGTGGGTAAAAATCCCACACTCTGGTGTGTACAGACTAGTGCCTTTTGAAAATTTCCAACTCTTCAAAAAAAAAAGGTTTTGTTTTACACAAAAAAACATGAAAAGTAAATACTATTGACTGCTCGTTCCAATCATAATAACATTTCCACCAGAAAATTCGATTCCATGTCTTTTATTTGAATTTCAAAAAAGTCCAAATGCATATGGTTGAGGATACTTTGTTAATTTTAATTGTTGTCGGCATTGATAGTTTCTAAATCCGAACTGGGTGTTTGGAAAGTAAATAGCAAAATTTCCCCCAATTAGTTGGAAACAAATTGTTTTCCGCAGTTGCAGTGCTTCCAGCACCACCTGCTGTACTGGCTGAATTAGTCCAATATCCGTTCCCGATAAATTACTTTTATTGCTCCAAAGGGAAGCATTTAAATAGATAATTTGAAATTGCAACTTGGACTAGTATCTAATTTCCCCAAATTCTGGTTTTCCTGGAAAATGACTTTCCCAGCAAAAGATACTTGAGTCGAAGCATTTACAACAATAACCAGAAATAGGAGTCAATCACTGATGTTACTGCGTGCGCATCGGGGGATGCCATTTAATTGAGGAAGTTTGGCGCATACATCAAGCGATTTGTTTATGTTTGCCGTTGGACATCACATCGCGTTTCGGATTTGTTTATAACTTGCACGAATATCATTTCTTAACAGGTGTACTTGGAAATTTCTGTTTACATTTTGTCCAATGCATGAGTGCTCTGGTCGTGTTTCGTTGCTTGCATACAAAAACTCAATTCTCCAAATCGTTTGTTTACAAATTTATCCAAATTGATTTCATTTAACACCACATTGCATGAGATTTATTGAAAAGATTCGATACATGCAGCTGGTTTACGGAATTACGCGTTACATGGTGAAATTCATTTGAAAGCGTTGAGTTTTGGTTGTATCTCCTCATATTTAAATTTGAAATTCTTTGTCCTTGCTATTAAATGGTTTAATTGCACAATAACTGCCTTGTTCCCCTCCGTTGAGTTTACTTTTGGTCAATACTGAAATTTGTCACTCAACATGGTTGGAGATGAGGATCTGTCCGAGGAACAACAGGGAGATACAGCCTCGCCTTTAGTCGAAATATGATAGTAAGTCCCCTATGCTTACTACACATATCTGAAGGTATCTGGGCATCTCCAGATAGCAAGTTATTCATGTGCTAATTTAGAAAAGATCGACCTACACATGATACAAACTGCGATTTTGACCACTATCTAGTTAAAGGCAACTAATGTTGTGATGAATGTGCTGGGGGTTTAACGTGAATACCCGTCTTGTAGGCACCTCTTCGGTGTTCTTCGGACACGGACTGATTTGGAGACCGCAATCAGAACTCCGCCATGACTGGCACATCAATAATGGTTTATACTGAGGCTCAGCATTTTTACCACTGGATACAAGACCTATCTAACATCTCTGCGGTAACTATGGCGTACGGCGCTCGAGTTGTGCAACGCATCTACACACTTGAGCCCACAAGAACCTCTGTCCGCAATATGGACACAACCGCAACCACCATGAAACTCCTACAAGAGAACCAACCACAAATAACAGGCCCGAGAATATATTCTCAGGAATTCTAACGGAACATCCATCATTATATACCCCGATGTGTCTTATAGACACGGTAGGAGAAATTCCAAAAAGCGTCACTTACAAGAGACTATCATATGTCATATAGGGATGGTTTGTAGGAGCGACAGTTTGGTTTCGTCAAACTAATTCAACGATCGACGCCGTAGACGTAGTTTTGAAGCTTGCTGGCTGGCCCTCTAATGGATGTTGTGGCGTGGTAACATTGAACGTCAAAAATGCGTTCAATTCAGCTAGCTGGGAGCGCTCTACACTATTATACGTCGCAACTGCCTGGGAGGAAGCACTAGCGTATGATAGCAATCGGATAAGGGTAAACATGACTTTCCGCTTAGTGGCACTAAGGGGGTGTCAGCGTCTTCAAAACAATGCTAGGCAAGGCAGCGTGTGTTATTGCGGAAATGGTCCCGATGGACATTCTACCAACATTTAAGGCGTACTGTCTGTACGAGAAAGGGAGAAAGAATCTATCCGAAAAGGATACAGAATACCCAAAAGCGGCAAGGTGGGAGCCGCTGGAAAAGTGGCAGTAACGGTGGGATGACTCGCAAAGGGGTCCATGTACCCACACTCTGACATATTAAGGAGTGGGGTCAGCGACGCCATGGCGAGATTAACCTGACTTAATTACTGTTAGAACATGTGGTTACAGGAAGTATCTGTTCAAGTTGGATGATTCTCTCTTTTGCCCTAAGTGAGATTGCACACCTGAGGACGCGAAGCATGTTATGTTTTACCGTCAATGAAGACTCTCTGAAAATTAGCATAAAACCTCAAAGCATCGTTGGGGAAATGCTGAAGTCCGAGGCAAACTGGTGCGCGGTGAACTCTGCAATCATTCGGATTCAGATAAATTTGCAAAAGAGCGAAAGGCTTTGTCGTTTAAAGCACAATCCCCCCTCCCCTCTACTTTGCGGCGGTTTCGCGGGAAAGGAAGAAGAAGAAAGTAAGTTGGGGTTTCAGTGGGTAAGAATACCACTACTACTGCAAAGTGGAGTGGCAATGTTTTTCAAAAATTTCCACATCTAGCCATAAAAAAAAGGTTTTGTTTTACAGAAAACAGCATTGATCCAAAGAAGGTTATATCGAAGGCGCCTACTATATTTTATAGGATTTTCACGATTGTTAAGGGTGCTCTTTCTATTCTCCCTCCCGTGTCTCTTAATCAATGCTCTTTGATGTTACTATGTCCAAAAGGAGCCTGCTCCCCAGTAGGTAGCCCAACTACTGGTGGAATGACGAAATAGTTAGCTCGCTAGTCGCATGTTTTCGATCAAGGAGGCTTTAGTAGAGGTTTAAGGGAAAAACCGAGAGCGCCGAATGATAAGGGATGCATATACAACTACGGGACCGGTTAAAGGAAAAGGAACTGCTATAAACAGTTGTCCGAGGATACCTATGTAAACACTTGGGACGGGCTTTCCAGGGTGGTAATGAAAAGTTGCAAAAAACTCCCCAAGTAACCTGTTCGCGCCTCCTAAAAGAAATTGATGTCGCTCTGTTTCCTGATCATCAAAAAGGCGGAAGCCTGATCGAGAATTTACTCTCAAAGAGAACTCCCTGGTGTGGGACTGACGAGGGTCCCAAAGATTACATCGTCACAGCGGGGTTCCATGGTGCTCGGTACTGCGCCCCTTACTGTGGAATGTATATAATAGAGTGCTTGTGCTTCCCGTGCGATGAGCTGGTTGTAGTTGTTGCAACAAAGCACCTAGATGATGGGGAGGTTTATGTGACGGAGACGGTGAGAGCGGTAAAAGCCTAGCTGGAAGCGGTCTTAATAATGAACCGTAGAAAGAAAAAACCGTGAAGGTGAAAGTCGGTGGAAATATGGTCGTCTCTAAGCTAGCTATCAAGTACCCGGGCCTAATAATCAACAACAAACTGAGCTTTAGAAAACACTTAGAGTATATTTGTCAAAAGGCAGCTAGAATGTTGCTAAATGCCAGTTGACCGATACACCGTAGAAGATTGATTTTAGCCGGAGTTATGGGATCTATTCTGGTTTATGTGTAACATGTGTGGGCGGAACCACTTGCAAACACTCAAAGACGGAAGCAGGTAAATTCAGTTCACCGGTTGATGGTTTTGAGGATTTGCAACGCATCAGATGAGGCAATAGTGTGGCCGGATATGATACCAGTTGACATTCTGGCGAATGAAATGCAAGGTGTATGGAGGAGTACACAGAACACAGAATGTGGTAATGGTGAGTGAAAAGAACCAAATTTCATATCACCCAGTTTATCACGGGATGCGGTGATTCCTACAGGTAGTATTTTCTTGTAGTTCGCCGATTTCTCCTGCATGCAGTCGCAACTTGGAGGTTAAAGAGCATGTGACGTTTCACTGCTCAAGATTCGCGATGGAGAGGAGGAACCTGAATCAAGTGCCGGCAAGGAGCGTAAGCTTGGAGAGAATAGTTGCGGAGATGCTGAGGTCGAAGGAGAATTGGCTTACGGTTTCCTCTGCAATTGTAAGAATACTGTACGAGCTGGTGAACGAAGTAAGGAGGCGAAAATCTCAAAAAATGAGAATCACGAACACCTAAAGGTAAATCCACCCCGCGAAGTAAGACTTAATGATGGTCCGCTGGGCTGCTGCTAGAAAGGCTAGCGGTGGTTTTTTCCAATGCCACATGCACCCGCTCTAACTTTGACGTTCGGAGCTGGAGCGGACCTGTCCTTTCAAGACTTTCCACCTCCTCTACAGGCCTAACTAATTTATCCTCCTCTATATTATAACTAGATGCTACTCGAGAGATGGAATCCCCTGCAGCAATATAATGGGATGGACTCCATTTGAACCATGCGATTTACACGGTTGAAATGAGTTTACCGCCTATTTCGTTTTATTTAATGTCAGGACAAAGTTCGTGTGTTAACAGTCATTTCTATCCGGCCTATTGGTCAGAACTGTTCCTTCTAAATTGATCTCGCCATGCATT
The DNA here is from genome assembly GCF_905115235.1 of Hermetia illucens. Lineage (NCBI taxonomy): Eukaryota > Metazoa > Arthropoda > Insecta > Diptera > Stratiomyidae > Hermetia > Hermetia illucens. Next base: position 147,029,925 of record NC_051850.1, read on the forward strand.
CTTATCTCTCAGAAGAAAGGCCGACAAAGGCTCGAAAACCGCAATGCTCGCGTCCTCGATGTAAAATCCAGATGAAGAAGAGGCAATGCAGTATGTTATATGCTCAAACTTACCTTTAGACAGTTTAGAAAGGAGTGTATTGGACTACGCATATATGACATTTCATATTTGAGCTACTAATTATAATTTTCAAGTTAAAGACATTTCTCTGTAACATTGCTAAGAAGAAGCGAATTTCCTGAAACGTTGAGACACTATTTCAAGCACCAAGTCAACTTGTCAGAGTCGTAAGAAATTTTCAAGACTTAGCTCACATAGCAAGTCTCCCAATACTCTGGGATACGAATCAAAAGTTTAGGCACCTGACAAGGATAGACGTTGAAGATATATACAAACTTATAGTTTACTTAGTTGCACTGATTTGTTAGCACCTTGAAGCCCAAAAGTAAGGACACCATACAAACTGCAATAAATATTACTAGAAATGACTTCCTTGAATAACCATGAAAACCATAAAATGTTGGCATTTGCATAAATCTAGTTCCTCCAATGAACGGCCAACATCATCCTCCATTATGACTCTATGAAATTGATATTATACAACTTCCTGCTTTCAAAAAAGACATAGTAAAAGAAAAAAGTTATGTTTAAATTATATGTACTCGTTTGTCAAAAATATAAAAATGCCACCATAAGAACAATAGGAAAGTCCAACTGCTATCGAGTAGGAAGTGGAGAATTCTTTTCCAGTAGCCTTCCGCTGAAACTGAAGAAGAGAACATCCCATCCTCACACATACCTATGCCCATTTGGGCTGAGTGCTCTGTATTATTTCTGAATTTCTCATTTTTAGGGACTTTCCGAACCAATTAATCAAATATTTTATCAAATCGAACCCATTTCAAAGACGCACAAGTGCAATCATAGGGTTAATCTTTTCCAAATATAATCAACGACTCTATCACAGATACTTCAAAATAGTCCAATTGGTGAAGTCACTCAACTTATACATCTGAACGGAAGGTTTCTATCTTCGCGGGAAAGAAGAAATAGTGCGCCACCATCATCTGGCGTTTAGGTCCTGCGGTGCTAGACTGGCAGGGAACTATACATCCCTTGTTGCAACCATCGTTATCGCCCCATAAAATAATCGGCAGGCGGACTGTTTTCAAATTTGAATTTTTAATCGTAATATGTGCCTGAATATGTAATGCAGTTTTCCTTGGCTGTGTAAGTCATTATCTGCAATAACAAAAATAAAGAGTTTGTTACTTAATGGACGAATTCGGGACAGAGCTCCATTGAATACAGTAACATATGTTCCTTAACACAATTATCATTTTGTTTGCCAAACTATCTGTTTTGTGGAGAAAGATTTAATAATTTTTAGCAGTCCAATGTAAAGAAATGGGTTCCACTATTTACATTCCCAAATGAATTTAGATACATAAAACCACTTCACATTTTTGGAATTCAGGAGTTTAGTCAAATATCATAGATAAAAAATAAACACACGTCGAGGCAACCGAGGCAAAAACGTATCCAAAAGCAAATTAAACTGAAATGGCATTATCAGCTCGAAAAATGATAGCTTCGATCTGGCCTGCAAAAATATGGTATTGGTCAATCATCTTCAGAAAACCATAAAAGGAAGTCTGAAGAAACTTTAGTTCGTTTCGACTCTTCAGAACTCTTCAGAACATATACCGCCTGCGAAATTTCTTTATTTGTCACGTAATGTAATAGGAAGATAGCATCTTTGTTTCCATTGATGCGAGACATTGTTCATTACTTTTGGTGGCCAACCAACGCTTGGTTTCTCAGCAGGAACGGCACACTAGGGAATAATGGATGACCAGGATTGCTGGAATAAAGGTTCTTCTTCAAGTGAAGAAAACGAATGGACTTTCTGTGAACTGATTCAACTGAGGACGTGAATATAGTGAAGATTAAATAAAAACTTGCTCTCAAACGTGGCATCGAGATCCTTTTGAGACTCAATCGCTATTAAACGATTTTCAGTGAATAACTTAACAGTACTTCATTATATTAACTGCTAACTTATTTTCAAAGTACTACCGTGAAAATAGCCTTCACGTTCACAAGTTGCTTGCTTATGAAAGACAGTGAAAATAATAAAAAGAAAGATCAATTATGAGGAATGAAAACAAGAATGGACCAAGGATAGAACTCTGGGGCTTTCTATCGGAGAAAAAGAGTTGAGTCGAAAGTATTGAAGAATCCTCGATTTGCTCTACTCCTTAGGTATGACGTCTGATTTCTGAGAACAATGGATGGAAAGCCATACGATCAGAATTTATTGAGAAGTAGAAAATGATCAACGAAATGGTAAGTTTGAAGAAGTCAGCATAGAATAAAGGGACATATTTTCTCCGATTTAAAGCCTTCGCAACAAATTTGGTAAACTCATAATAAATTAGTGACAGTGGAGCGTTTCGGTTGAAGCCACATTAAGGATGTGGTTATTGCGATTGCAATGGCATTGGAAGAAGGAGCAAAATATTTGTAGAGAAGATGGATCGACCGGGAGAGCTTAGCTATGCAATGCAACGAAAATTGTAATCCCCCCTGCGTGTCACTTCTGTGCTTCCACCAAATGAAACAGTATCAGACCAGTGTGCCTCGATGATACTGTGTTGATAGTTGTTGACGATTGAGTGGAGCTTTCGAATCGCAATGCGTGTCACTTTCTATGTGCTACTCCCAAATAGCAACATAGAAAGACAGAAAGTATGAAACAGTCTCAACAACATCCAATGCCACTGTCAGCAGAAACCATACATCTCCAACTCTAGCTACCACACTTTTCAAATCCAGATCATTTGGGAAAGGTCCATGACCTGGTAAAATAATGAAAATGATGTTATCAGCATAGTCGCGGAGTTTGAGGAAAGATCTCATGTTCCATTTAACTCCTCCACGTCCTCCGGACAAGACAGTATGAAGAACGTCACCGGTTACAAAAAGAAATAATATCGGTGACAAGATGTAGCCCTGGCGGACTCTGTTTTGGACCTCAAAATCCTCCAAGATTTTGCCTCAGTGCATCACTTGATATTGTGCGCCATCATATATTGTCCTGGTAATAGCTATTAGTTTCTGCGGAATGCGAGGTATCGTTTGATGCATTTCAAGATAATTTTAATTATTATCCTTACGACGGAAGGGAGTACGCAGATATCCCTTCAATTGTCGCACCTGAAACGAGTGCCCTTCTTTCACTTTCTGGAATCTCTCTCGGATTCCCGGGATTTGCATATGAGTGCAAATAGCAGATCTCCAGCAACTGCGGGTGTGCCGATGAGTAATTCTGCGGGGCGACTGTCAAGCCTGTTTGAGTGGCCGAAATGATTTACAGTCCGTATCCTCATGTTACGGTGACTAACTATTTCATCCAGAAGAGGAGGAACTTCACCAGTGTTCTTTCTACCTCTTCAGTTGTTCGTCATCGTGGATGAGGAGCCGGTTTACTGATCAGCACAATAACAAATTTCCCTTTGTCATGGCGTACACTACGTCGACCTGCAAAAAAACCATTTCTTCTAAGCATCCTAATCCCGCACACCCGGCAAACTCTGGGCCCTAATAATTAGAGACCGGCCCTCATGACACACATCTTGGTTCGATACACGGGTAAACCAATTCATATAAAAGGTACAAAATAACCCATTATGTCGGGCATAAAGTTGAACGACCTCTGCGGAAGCTGGCAATGGTGAAAACAACGCGAACTCATTCGCAATTCACAGAAAAGTCCGTTCAAAAGTGCTACAATATTGAAGGTAGATGTCACGACATCCACGGGCGGATAGTTTCATTCTAGAGCAGAGTATTGTGGTGCTCAAAGGGTAGTATAGGTCCCAGGGCGAAACGTGGATTGGTACCCACAATGGAGCATAAAAACTGGGAAATGCCTGCTGAACTCACACCAACAACTCTACTACCAAACTCTATCTGCACCTCTACGTGGTGATCGCTGAGTGTTCTTTCTTCATGAAAAACTGCAGGCAGAGAAGGATAAAGGTGAGTGGCCCGCGCCTAAAAACCAGACAAAATGTACCAACTAGTCCTCCAAGTTGGAGGTTGGGTACGAAAACCCGAGGTTCCGAAGCCACAGAAGAAGCCTCGGACAGGATAGATTTAACGTTTTGCACACTTTCTCATGGAACGTGCGCTCCCTGTACAGATCGAATGCTGCCAAGCAGCTAGCCGATATCCTGTCTCAATATAAGGCTAATGTAACAGCGTTGCAGGAGATGCGATGGACAGGGACCGGTTTCCTGGAGAAGAGCTACTACAAAATATATATTATAGCGGCCACTCATGTACCCGGAGTAGGTTTCTTAGTCAGCCAAAAAATGAAACCTGCTGTTATCACCTTTGAAAATCTAAGGGGCAGGTTATGCTTTCCGCGTTTCCGAGGCAAGTTTAGAAATAACAGCCTCATAAACGTTCACGCCCTTATAGAGGAGACTGCAGAGTCAGAGAAGGATACCTTCTACGAGGCAGTGGAGCAGACTCTCGAAGCCTGTCCCAAGTATGATATCAAAATTTTACTTGGAGATTACAACAGTCAAGTAGGGACGGAGCCCGTATTCAGGGGATACGTCAGCTCCCATAGCTCACATAAGGATACCAACGATAACGAACTGCGGATTATTCAATTAGCAGTATCGCACGAAATGGTTGTTGAAAATACCTGGTTTGCGTGGAAAGCGATCCACAAACATACATGGGCCACATGGCATTGAACGCCGCCACCTGATGAATGTCAGAACATATAGGGGGGCCACTATCTCGTTGGTATAGTGCTCCCAGCTCAAATTACGACACCACCTACAATCCCGTCTGACAATCAGGTGAGAGTCAATACCGAAGCCATTCAGAAAGTGATTCGCGAAGCCGATGTAAATGCGAGAGACATCATTCTCTTCAAGTCCACCCAACTGCTGGACAAAATGTACAGTCTACCTTCATCCGGATCGAGCAGGCGGCGCGAGATCCTGGGCTGCACATTAATGAAGGCAAGGCGAAGTATATGGTGGCAACGTCAGCGCCAAAACCAAAAACACGAACAATATCGAATCGCACTGGTCAAACGAGAACAATGAAGATAGGAGACAACAACAACTTTGAGACCGTTGATAATTTCTCCTATCTAGGGTCGAAAATCATAACCGATAACAGCTATGACGATGCAATCCGCGCACGGTTTTTGGCAGCCAACAGAGACTATTTCAGCTTACAAAAACTGTTCCGCTCGAAACGCCTCACCATAGGGTCAAAACTCTTACTGTACAAGACTATGACCTTGGCAGTCATGTATTCCTCGGACACATGGGTTCTTAGCGAAAAAACTGCGAACTCTTGGCTGCGTTCGAAAGAAGAATCCTCCAAAGAATCTTTGGCCCCCTACATGAGAATGGACGATTCCGTAGTCTACATAACGACGAAATCTATAAGCGATACCACGACCGTCCGGTTGTGGATAAAATCCGGCTCAACAAGTTGCGGTGGGCGGGTCACTTAATCCGTATGGATGAGGATGACCCAGCCCGGAAAGTCAATAAATGCAATATCTATGGTAGAAAAAGAAGCCGAGCCCGACCCTGCCTGAGTTGGAGCGATGACGTAAGTCAGGACGCCAGACAGCTTTTAGGGATATCGAATTGGTGGACTTCGGCGGACCCCTGAGTTCCTTATTAAGGCAGGTCTAGACCGTATACCAGTTCTTGCGCTGTTGTTGATGATGAAATGGATTTAATAGAATAAACGTTTTTCATTTTCCTAGACAATTTTCGCAACTTTGTGAACATACTATTGCATATCTAAAATTACTTGGGAGCATATGTGTATTACATCTTTCGAAATGGAAAACTTCAGTGAAATTTTCTGAAAAGTAATTTAAACAACTTCATTATATACATCCGTATGTATGAATATTTTATTAAAAAGCCTTTGTATGTTAAATTGTAAGGATATCATATCCAAGATTCGGATATTATAAATATTGCAAACACCAGTCGTCCATTTGGGGGATGTATATCAGTGATAGATACTCGAATCTCTTTGATCATGCGAACTACCTTAGATCCAATTATATCACTATCAGAATACTCTTGTTGTTATCATTTTCAATGTAGTATAAAATATGTATTTGCGTCAATATAATCTCTCTCTATATGAGTCTATTGGTATTCTGTAAATGGAAAACCTGTTATAAATCAGGAAAACTCCATATGGTGTCTAGAATGCGCAAGCATCCTCAGCCGCAAGCCACTAAAGACAGTCTCGATGGCCGCATAATCTCTTTCATGTGTTTCTCCTTCAATTTTTCCCGTTTTCCGCCGAGTCAGGATTGCATTAAGCCGAAACACATTTTTTCGCATTCATGCAAACTATTAATTCTCAAGTTCTCTATTTTCTTTGGTCGCTTAATCTGACAACCTACACAATGCGCTCATTACGGTCCATTAAGAAATTGTCTGTGGGCCTCCAGTAGCGAAAATTCAGATACTAAAAATAATTCGAAAGGAAAAAATGACCCACCTGATTTTCACATTCCGCCCATTCACTCACAATTGATGTTGGTAACCGATAGGCAGAGTGGGCGGTAATGAATTAATGAATTTGCTGAAAGGATTTAATAAAAGATATTAAATTAATTTAAGGGGAATGAAGTGCGTTTTAGGCAAGCGATAAGGGGTTTGAGATCGGTTGATAATTGTTCATAATTGTAATCGGGGAGTATGCATGTGTGTCAGAGAAGGTCCTGATAAAGCAAACAAAAAATTATTGAAAGATGGAGTATGGGAATAGTACGAAATATCGGAATCACCAATTATCGTGAGTAAAAAACAAAAATTTGCTTACAAACACTCGCCACGGCATTTATGATTTGTAATTTTCCCTTAATAGAGAAGGTTTTTTTTCAGAGGCATGTTAGCATATCCCAAGAATAATGGAAACGAGACTGAATTGTAGAAACGAAAGAACATCAATCAATAATAGGAAGGAATTACATGATTTCCTAGGAGACATTTATCTCGCTGATTGATTTAGGGGTGGTTTTTTGCATATGCACAGTAAAAAAACGCTATAATTGCAGATCAACTCTGCCCAAGATGGACCCAACACCATGTCAGGCAGTATGTAGGTGTAACCTTATTAACAGTATTCGCTATTAATGTATTGCATCCTTACCCCACTTAGAGAGTGACCCCCCTTTGAGGTAAGGTTTAAGTATGCGCTCAAGGTATTCCCTGTTTGTCACAAAAGGCGAACAAAACGGATAGAAATTTGTGGACTAGCATCTATGCAGATTTCGAAACTTTGCCCGGACATGCGATTGGCAAAGGTGGTCCTGGTGAACGTAACAACAACAGTGAAAGATATGTAAACTTCTGCCTGCCACGAACCCAGTGCGATTTTGACTAACAGGCAATGAACTTGTACCGGCCGCGGCCTTGGGACGTTGAAAACATTTTTTTTTGCCTTGTCCAGGGACACTCTAATGGGAGAATGCATTTAGCAGTATGCAATAATCCTTCGTTTTTTCCCGTCCGAGCACTCCTTAGCCTTCTCCAATTTACTATTTTCAATTTACCCATTCCCATCCTTACATTCAAATTTCAACTTTCAACTTTCAACCTAAACATGCAACTTTTGTAGGTTTTAAATCAAGGACTTTTATTTATTTTATAAAAAGACTAACTACAGGCCCTTTTCCTCTAACCCCAAGTATTTATTTCCATTTGCATAATTCTAAATTTTATTTTAATTACCCAAAAAAGATCAATCCAATATTGAAAAGCGATAACATACATTTACTACAATGGCTGTACCTACCTAATTTTGGAACGTTGTATTTTCGCAACGCATCGTTCCAACATCGCTTCTAAACGGGGCATGAGGTGTTGTTATTGTTTAGCGAGACCGGCTTGTCGGAGAGACAGCTGACGAGCGGAAAATGGGCTAGGATATCGTTTTTAAGGGTTTGTATAAAACAAAATCTTATTAAAATCGATTCAATGTTTGTCTGTTACATGCACTTTCCTCCAAAACGTATGTCAAAAAGTATGCACTTAAAGTTTCGGAAACTACCCAACCCAAAAATCCGCCTAAGTTGTAGCAGTTCAAACTTAGCAATTTCGTGCGAATTAACTGCTTCCAAAGCCATGCAGATAAGATGCTGACGTCATAATCAACTGGAATAATTGACATTCGCGTGAAATATGAAGAATCTATTTATCTGCAGCCCTTTTTAAGGATTTGTGTAAAATACTTAAGGTGAAATCTAATCTTCGAGAGATGTCCCATTCCAGTATCTGCTCAAATAAATTTACTAATAGTATATTATCAACTATTAGAAATTGACTAAAAAACTCCCCTTAAGTTCATCCTAGGTGTACTAAATAGAGGACAGCCTCGTGCATACACATGCCAAGTTTCATGAAAATCCAATCATTAGTGTCAAAGTTATGGCAGTTCAAACTTATCAATTTCGTGCCATACAAATAAGATGCTGACGTCATAATTAACGAGAATAATTGACATTCGACTGAAATATTAAAATTCGATTCAAGCCTTTTTTATATTTGATGTAGGTTACATTCTTGGCATTTGCTAATAATATTAAACTCAGAGTGTGAAGCGTATGAGGTTGACTATTATCAATACAGGGGTTTCCATCAAATGATTTATTTAAATCGCTTTCTAAAAAATAAGGGGCAATGGAATTTTTAGCTATGTGACACGGAGCTGTCGTGCACTCGTCTCTCCTCACACCTTTTTCTTTTTCTTCAGCCTTTGTCCCGTTCACAATCGAAGTCGGCTCGTCGTGATCGGTTTCGTCATTTTATTTTATCAAATGCCTGATCAGGATGTAATCGCTAGGCCTTTAAATCCCCATCCAGCGTATCAAGCCACGGTTATTTCGGCCGGCTTTTTGGCTGCTTGTCTTCATTGTTCAGACCAATATTGGTAAGTGAATTGTCGTTAGCGTGAATAATGTGGCCACACCATCGAAAACGCCTCTCTCGCAGTTCTTCCACGATCGGTGCAAACTCATATCGATCGCGGATATTCTCATTTCAGATGTGATCAAAACGTGTTACGCCACCAGTGCAATGCAACCTCTTCGTCCCCATTACGGCAAGACGCCGTTCATTGTCTTTTATAGTCGGCCAACACTCAGGACTATAGAGAGCGGCGGACAGACGACATTGCGGTAAATTTTAGATTTGAGACGTTCGCTAATACGTCGATCACAAAGAACACCAGTTGTGGAATACCACTTCATCCAGGTTGCGTTAATGGTGAAGCAATTTCATTACACAGTTATCCAATGGCTGATAGCATTGACCCGAGATATTTAAATCGCTCAGTTCTGGGCAGTTTACTGCCATTGACAGAACTGAGCGATTTAAATATCTGAAGTCAATGCTATCAGCATTGCATTCTTTAAATCGGAAATATGGGTACGATCAATTTATATATATGCATATATAAGTATAGCATCGCGTAATAGGCAATATTTATTTGTTTAGGGCGAGGATAATATTTATGTCTATAATGTAGACGTATGCCTTTTAGTTTGGGAAAATATGAAGGAATATGTTGGATTTATAGCTACATACGGATGGAAAAATGTTCGTAGAAGCTTCTCATATATCCCCGAAGCGTGAGCTTCCAGTATTCTCACTTGTTTTTGGATTTTTTTTTTGACAGTAAAAATCTTTTCAATGTTTTTATATGTTATTATTGGCATCTTGAGTTATGATACAAAATTATCTAGTAATGAGTTATTTGTTTGTGTTTGTTCTTTGCGGTCAAAGTGGACTCTTTTAAAAAGGTGGATGCTGGTGAGGAGCACATCTACATTTGTAGTAATCTGGAACTGAAAATTCAAATGTATTCTTATTCTGTACACCCTATGGTCCGAACCATGATTATAGTTTTACCTTATTACTCATTAAAATGGTGTAGTCGCAATTCTAAATCTTCAAAAATCGGCTCGATTTTTCACTGAAAATCCAAACTAAGAAATAGAAATTAACGAAAAAACATAATCGTGGTTCAGATCAGAATTACTGATGTTTAAAATAATGTGCAAAAATTTCAGCCCGATCGAATCAAAAAAATTTTAGTTGCACTTTTTACCAGTTGAAAAAATATTGTTTAAGTTTTCGTTTTTTAGGCACGTCGAGATACCACGTGTTTCGTATGTGCTACAACTTAGTAAATATTTGGAATTTCAGTCTAAAATTTCGAAAGTATATTCCCAAAATATTCTACTTTCTATATACATATAAAAGCAAAAATCTGTTTCTGGAAACTTACATAGGAAAACCCCCATAAGTTCACTCTAAGAGTACAAAATTTTGGCAGACGATAGGACTTAATATAAGACATGGGAGTGGGAAGTTTGATGAAATCAACAATTTTTTCTTAAATGACCTAATTATGAATGAAAAATTGCACAAACTAAAGGTTCATACTATTCATGTTAAAAATGATTATATATGACTTGACTATGGAGGTTGAGCGTTCTAATGAGTGGGGAGTTCCTAGATGGGAGACATTTGGAAATTTTATTATCTATCTTATCACACAACACGTGGAAATTGAACTATTAACAAAGTTACAATAGATAATTCTTTCGGATAACGCAAAACCTCTTCTCTCAGTCTTGCGGATAACTAATTTAGAAGTATGCAAGTTTGTAAGACGTTATATATTGTCTTCTATTTGTAGTCTAGCTTAAAATTGATAGACCAGTAGCTTACTCCAAACTAAAATTTTTATTTTTCAGTGTAGATACATATTTCGGGAGCAACTTACCCCCTTCATTAGTACAAAGCTACTGAAAACAATTGGGATTATACCGTTCTTTTATATTTAATCACTAGTTACTTAAATTACTTAATTACCTGTTAATTGCCAGGGCGAGTCTTATTGATTTTGAAGGGCAATTACCGGAATCTGTGTTTAATAACCGCGTCACGTCTTCTCTCAAAATTTCTAGACTTTCCCAAGGTTGTCGTTCAGTTTATATGACGCAAGAGCTCAAGATTTTTTCGTTGAATGTTATGGGCTTCTTCGACTATGTACGCTGCCACTGATGATCTTATGCACGACTTTTATTTCTGAACAATACTTACCGCTTCCTCGATGTGTTCATTAAATCTAGTCGTTATCGGGCGTTTAGTCTGTCCTATATATATTTTATTACAGTCGCTGCACGTTATTTGGTAAATCCCACTTTTTTCCTCCGCTGTCAAAGGATCCCCAGTAAATTCCACAAGGTAGGTCGACTCGAACCTACGACATCCAGTTGAAACTTTTTTATACAAGATACTTATTACTTATTATACTATTCCGTCTTCTTCGATTAATGATATTAACCTTTCAGTGAGGCGAGAGGGGGTTCCCCATCGCTACTCCCAAAGTAGTTTTGTAGAATCTATCCCGAACCGTAAAATAGTTTTCGTTCGTGCAGAGCCTGGCAAGTTTTGCATAGATACGGACTTTTCTTCTCCATTCCGGGCCAGATCCAAACTGATTCAGCCATTTGTCGAGTTCGAAAATTGACTCTTTCACTGGCGTGCTGAGGAACAATGCCTTCACATCGAACGACACAATCACCTTGTCCTCACCCATCCTCTCAATGCGTTGCAGCTTCTGGGAGTTAACAACTGAATACTTACTATTCGTCGTCCCAAGGGTCTGGCACTCATTAATCAACCACTTGGCGAAGTTATACGTCGGTGAGTTCGAGTCCGCAATTATTTCTCGCATCTCATCTCCTTCCTTGTGGATTTTCGGTTGACATCTGATTCTTGGAAGCGCAGGATTAGGCATTCGGCGTCGCCCAATATTCGGGAATACCACACAAGCTTCCTTCAACGCTCGACCGACTCTTTTGACAGATTCGGGCAGCGGGTTGTTCCTCAATTAGAAGAAGTTTCCACTCTCCAGTTTCCGAAAAACAGCCTGGTCATACTTACCTTTGTCCATAACGACGACGTTGTTCCCCTTGTCCGCCTTGAAAAATTTTGCGGTTTATCACGAAGTTCGCGTATTGTTTTTAAAGCGCGTTAACAAATTTTTATTCCGAATGATTTTACTTAGACCCGAACGAATTTCATCCTTAGTTAGTTTGTTAAAAGTAAGCTACTGGTCTATCAATGCAAGTTTGTCCTAACTAAATTCACTAGATAAACGTTGAAATTTCTAGAAAAGTGTTTGTTTTATTCTAACGCCTTAGCAGTGAAGTATCTGAAATTTGATATTTCAAAACCTCCAACTCATAAATAATAAAATCTTTACTGTAAGATCCCAAAGAGTTCCATAAACAAACGTTCTAGTCTCCAGACGCATCACCCCAATGACAATGACATAGTAATATATATATACATATATATATAATAAGTCACATCAATATACAAACAAAATTAAGTTTTTTTAATTGGCTGAATAAGCAGTTAGGAGATTTCCACAATCAAAAGTGCTATATTCTCGAAAAATCTTCAATAGAAATGTATAAATTCATCTAGGCCCATACACAATTTTCAATAGAAGGCTCATACTTTTTGATACTTTTAGATGAATCATTGATTTTTTTCCGATGATTATGTGTAGAAAGCTTAAAATTATTATTTGTAGTTATAAATAAAAATCCAGTTTAAGCCGCTTCCAAAATTCTTTAGAGGATATAAATATGTTTATTGCATATTTTAGATGTAAACATATTATAAAAAATGAACATAAAATTGTTACAGTGTAAACAGATAAAATAAGTGTTGAAAAGAAACTTCTGGATGTACAGTTAAATTTATTTTTATTTCTCCGTAATGTTTCGGACCAAACTAGAGCCTTTTTCAAACCCAAAACTGATAATCCAGGAGAGAAAAGTACTTCTACATCTTATCCTAACCACTTACCTAAATCTAAATGAGAGTTTTGAATCACGGTGTAAACTCTAATTACAAAATTAAGTTAGTTATTTCCTAGTCCGCGTCCACGAAGCAATTTACTCCCTCTTTTTTGATCCACGAACCCCTCGTTTAGGGCTTAGCACTCAAACTTCAAAAATATTAAACGAAGACGGCTTTACGCTTTCTTACCAAGGCAGACGCAAATCGTCAGACGCTACCTCACCTCTGCCCTGGAATAAGCATGACCGAAGCGGCTTGCAGATGTTGAATGCTCTTTTATATAATTCACAGAATACGACAGCGAATTATATTGACCGTAACTTCACCCATACTTAGGGCCAAAGCTTAAGACTCAATCCTTAAACAAAACAGCCAGCTCTGGCCAATTTAAAATTTGTTTTTACAGAGTATGGTCATGTGGGGTAGCGAATGAAAGGGCTCGATTAGTACTTTCCGAAACTGATCTTATTTCTGATATTAGATGAAACATAAGGGAGTGGGGGTTCAAAATTTGTGCCCCAAAACAGATCTAGTTCTCAGAACCTACCCAGCCGAAAAATCTGAAAAAAATCACAGTGATGCCTCTATACGAAATCTAGGCCTCAAAATACATCCCGTTCCGATATCTGCACAATGAAAGTTAATAACAGTATATTACCATGTTTTAGAAATTTACCCGGAAACCCACCTTAAGTTCATCCTAGAAGTACAAAATTTGACAAAAGTGTAGGTGATAATATAGGACATAATTTTTCGAACGTAATCCAACTATTATTAACAAAGTTATTGGAAGTCAATTTATTGCATTTCATATAAATTTATTGTAGCCTATGAAATCGTACACATACAGTTGTGTGTGAAGTTTAAGGGAGGCATGCACGCTAAGAGGAGTGTACAATTTATTTTCGTGACATATCAGGTATCAAGCGTTAAGAAAGACAAACTGCGACAGGAAAAAAATTATAATGGTGCCCTTGGATGAAATTTATACCTCAAAATGTATGTCATTCCGATTTTGTTGAAATTAAATTACTAATAATTTAGCAATCTGTAAAAAAAAATATAGAGAACAATTTAGGAGTGAATTGTACTATAATTCATAAAGTTAGAATAGGTCAAATGGCAGTCAAAGGATAGTCATGGTCCCAGGGCAAAACGTGGATTGGTTCCCACGATGGAGCATAGATCCTAGGTAATACCTGCTGAACCAACATCAATAGCTCTTCCACCAAACTCTATCTCCACCTCCACGGTCCACACACAAACGTGGGCCCCTCCACCATGTGTTGATTGAAAGCCGCCAACTCTCAATCTTTATGAAAATCAGAACATATAGGGGAACCAATATAGACTCCGATCACTATTTCGTTAGAATGGTGTTCCTGGCTCGAATTATAACACCGCCCCTCTGACAATCAGGTGAGGGTGAATACTGAAGCCATCCACAACAAAATCCTCCGTAACACCTATAAGGGGGAAATGGATGGTTCAATAACGGCAGTTATCGGAGGTCCTGGAGATGAAGCATCGACAAATGATTATCACAACCACATGAAGAACGTTGATACGGCTACAAACATACTTCTCCCCAATCGTAAAAAGGTCGGAACGGCTGGTTCGACAATGAAAGTAATCTAGCAATGGAACGTAAGAATCCCGCGGATCAGGTAACGCTGTACTCTCAAAGAACGCGGACACACATGGAAACGTATCACGAATTCCGTCGAGTGGAGAACAGACTTCACAGACAAAAGAAGGAAGTCTGAGAGAACTAACAACTCTATAAACTCGAAAAGTATAGGGATCGACCGCACCAGGTGCAGAAATTTTACCTACAGGTCATTAGGATGAAGCCAGGATATCGGTGAGTTGGTGGTCCAGCCAACTGAAGACAACGGACAAATGCTGCCAGCCCCAATCATGGAAAAACAGTCCTCGCAATTAATGGGGTTAATCATAAATCGCCAGTAACCGATAGAAATATAGCCGAACTGGTTAAATACAGAGGCGACCAAGTATCTGAAGCAGTTCATTACCATATGCTCAAGGTGTGGGGCAGCGAATCAAGGCCTATTTTTTTCTTTAACCTTTGTCAAGTTCACACGCGGGGTCGGCTGCAGCGAATCAATGCCTAGTGACTTGTAAAAAGACAGATGTCCCAAACATAAAAGGGAGGTATCACGCAGTGTAGCAATTATAGATTTGTCACGTTGCTGGGTACCATCTATAAGATATTCTCCGCTGTTCTTCTGGGCTGAATGACCCCATACGCCCAGAACATCATCGGTATGTACCAAAGAGACTTCACTCCAGGCAAATCAGCAACAGATCAAATTTTCTATGTGCGACAGGCGGTGGGAAAACTTTTGCAATATGACCCTCAGTTTCACCATCTATTCATCGACTTATTGGCCGCTTATAATAGCATAGCCGGTGTTAAGCTGTACATGACCATGAGAAAATTCGATATCCCGACGAAATTAATAAGACTAGGCTGACCCTGACCAATGAGAGAGGCCAGATCTAAGCAATAGGATCACCCTCGAGACCATTCAACATCAACAATGGCCTAATACAAGGGGATGCCTTATCATGCATCCTCTTTAACCTGGCCCTGGAAAAAGTGATCAGTGATACTGAGGTAAATGCGAAAAGCACCATCCTCTTTAAGTCCACCCAAATACTGGCCTATGCTGACGATATCGACATCAAATGGTACTGGCCAAACGAGAACAATAAAGATAGGAAACTACAACTTTGAGACCATTAATAATTTCTCTTATCTAGGGTCGAAAACCATAACCTATAACAGCTATGACGATGAAATTCGCGTAAGGTTGTTGGCTGCACACAGAGTCTATTTCACCATACAGAAACTGTTTCGCTCGAAACGTTCTACCTTAGGGTCAAAGCTCTGATTGTAAAAGACAGATCTTGCCAGTCGGCATGTATTCCTCGAAACCCTGGGTTCTTAGCAGGAAAAATTGCGAAAATTGCGAATTTTTGGCTAAGAATAGACATTTCCGTAGTCTATATAACGATGAACTTTATGAGCGAACCACGACAGCCTGATTGTGGATAAAATCCGGTTGAAAAGGTTGCGATGGGTAGGTCACTTAACTCGTTTGGGTGAAAATGATCCAGCCCGGAAAATCTATAAGAGCATATCTATGATAGAAAAAGAAGACATGACAGAGCCTGCCTCAGGTAGGCTGATGGCAGGTCTAGACCGAACACTGGTTTTTGCGTTATTGATGATGATGACAGCAGGGGAATACTTAAAAAAAACCCTTCGATTTTATTAGGAGCTCTTCTTTATATTCTACGGTTCCCAGGGGTAGCCCAAAGCCCTTGTTGACATCCTCTAACATTCATATTGCAACATTACTGTTTGATATCATACAAACCCATTGAATGAATATAACACAACCTTCACCGAGTAAGTACTGATAACTCTATAGAAACACTGTCATAACCTGACTTGAATTTATTGGAACCCAGTCCTTTTTTCCAGAAAATATAGATTCTCGCTATGTACACTCGAAATCAAAAACAATAGTACCAAGGTTTGCTTAGTTTTTTATTAGATTGAAGATATTCATATGTACATCCGTATCCTCATGTACACATGTTCCCTTCTTCCATTAACAAGGACTACATAATGATACTTCCGTTAACCAAATTTGACTAATGACTTCGCGGTCTTTTTGGTCATGAGCTAAACGAAGCAATTGATGCGTGACCAAAATATTGAATGACAAGATCAATTCGTAACCTCCCTCAAAACACCCCTAAAACATATCCTTCTCGACGAAACCTTTATGGCCCATTCCCGAGTGTCAACACCTCCTAAACAGAATTTTTCACGCCAAACGAGATAATCACTTGGACCGAAAGCAATCATTTTCCGGGTGCGTTAATGAGCCGTGGCGCGGGACTCGTTTGAACCCCGGATGGGATTTTCGCTTCAGTTGCAAAATTTGTTTATAATCTGCCCGGATGGCATCGAAAACGCTACCTCGATGCTTCGATGCTGGCCAGGCGAATGTGAGGCCAGATTTGATTCTGCATGTGAAACAAAGGCACCTCGATCAGAATGCAATTAAGATTTTATAGACTCATCAGTTTCGGGCTGTTATTTGTAAACAACCGACATTGCAAACGTCTCAAATGACCACACGCATTCCTATCTGGGGAATATTGGACGCATTGTGGGAAGTAAGGATGGGAAACTGGCACACTAGATGAAGTTTCCCAACGGCGTTGTGTGTTCTGGTTAATGCAAATGCCAAGCCAGACGAGTCGTCGCCAAGATAAGGTTTATCTGAGTCCCTCAAATTGTTTGAATGCTGCTCATATGTGCCGAAGAGGACTCGTGAAGATCTAACGACTTAAGGGATCTAATGTTGTATATGGAAGAAAAACATATCTTTCAATCACTATGCTAAATGTGGTTCAGTTCCAAGTGGAGGACAGATACATGTAGGCATGTATTTCTAGTAGAGGTGGTCCATTTCCTATTGTAAGTACTTTCGCCAACGCCAGAATCAATCATTTGTGTTAAGTGTTACTTTCATGCATAATTCACTCTGAATCAATCCACAAAAGGTACAATTGAGCCATTCTCATCCACGCCCACCTTAAACGCAAAATCTCAGTCAGGTCTCAATCGAACCGGCAATAAACGGGCGAACACCCACCTCAGAAGATGCCAACAAGTTAGCCATCATTTCCATTTCACGTCTTCCAACTTGAATTGTTTACTTAGGACAAACACAGGAAGTCGATCATTGCAAGCAACAAATTTTCAATTTTCCAAATAAGACGACCCAACGACGTCATGACAGCCACTAATTTCCCAAAAAAAATTCTCAATTCGTTTCGAATTTGGAAGTTGGAAGCCACAGCGCGGAAGGGTGCAGAACCGGGAGAGAGGTTTTTCCGGAGCCATTACGTCAGACGGTGATGGGTTGTGCATCACCGAAACTTACAATCATATTTCAGACGTGCTTCAAGTTGATAAGATGCACTCAGTTCCAGATGTTACTGGAGCTGCTCCTGTGGGGTGGCACTTGCTCATGTGTTTTCTTAATTAGATCGTTGACGTGGCGATGTTGCTTGAAAGAATTGAATTGTGATGCAATGGAATTTGTTGCTTCGGAAAATCAGTTTGATAATGATAAAATCTTGGGTAAAATGTGTAATAATATGTAAGGGAAACTTGGTTAACAGGTGTACATACATAGTCCTCCTGATTATGCAGGTCCTGATATGAATTCTTCGAAAATATATATAATAGTAAGAGTCCTAGCTCTTGATTCTAGATGTTTCAAAAAGTGACTTGTTTCTGAGAACTAAGGAATTCTAGAGACTTCATCCCATTAATAAGGAACCCTACCAATTCTTCTCATTTTAGATATAATCTGCAACTATATCATGTTTACGAATTAATACAAAGAAAGCAAATTATACTCAGCAATAACCGACAATCACGTTCCTTCCAGAGTGGAAATACGACACCGTCTGACGAGTCGCTTCTGCTTTAGACGAAGCAAATATCGTATAAGAGCGATATATTCAGTTAGTTTCGAAATAGTGTCGCATCCCCCCCATGTAGGACTTGATCAAACTATGTCTATGTGCGATGAGACTGTGTATCCACCCACCCTTTCCCGAGCGTTCCCAACGCTCTTACCATCTATTTAGAGATCTCTCCCTTTCGGCGTTTTTCATCTGCGATAAAGGAGAGATATACTTCGCATTATATATATTCGTCATCTCATCTGCCAAGATGTCAATGGGCATCATTCCAAAGATGACGAATGCTGCATCCGCTGAAATAGTCCTGAATGCCGAGCACACCCTTAGGGCTGTTCTTCTGTAGACTGGACTCAGTTTGTTAGCGTTAAGTGTAACCTGCAATGCCTTTCCCGAAATTGGAGCTGCATAGAGCAGAATGGAACTCACTACCCTAGCTATAAGCAACCTGCCGTGCCCCTCCCACGTTTGGCATCATCCTTGCCAGGGCCACACTTGCAGTGGATGCTTTGTCATAAACATACTGCACGTGTTGCTTATAGCTAAGCTTCCCGTCGATCATCACTCCCAAGTATTTGATGGCAGGCTTAGAAGTGATGATATGATTCCCAATTTGAATACGGGCGAAATTTCTTTTACGGTCCTGAGTGATGAGGACCGCTTCCATTTTTTCCTCCGCAAGTGTCAGACCAGAACTCTCTAGCCAACCCTTAACAGCACTGATCGAATTCGACCACACATGCTAGTCTACCGGTTTGAAATCAAAAGAAAAGGGTAACCATTCTCCTAATGTGTTTGAACCGGAAAAATGAGGAGTAGTGTAACTCCTGCAACTGGCCCAAGACAGCTAGGCAGTCTGGAGGATATCGCCCCGGTATGCATACTAGTCGAATTTAGCACTTGGACCAGTGAAGACGAAAGGAGTCCTGCCACAGATAGAAATTTCTGCCCGTACAAGCTTGGGCTCCAGATTATAATAGTCATCAATAATACCGAAAGTGCTGGTGGCTTTTGAGTACCTGATCTTATTGATGAACACCTTTTCATTGGAGAAATGGATTCATTTCTAACGTGGACTTGCAGTAAGATGCAGAACTCGATGATTAAAATCTCGCTCATTTACGTTTTGCCATGAAGGTAGACTTTTCTCATGGAAATTTTCGGATTATGTGAAAAATATTTTTGATTAGCTAATCGTTCCTAGGTGGGTCAACGGTATACCTCCTTCCCTTTCCAATAATTCCAACCTGTATTCCCAATCGAGAGCTATTTGGCTTAGGTTTCTAAGCTAAGGAGAGACCAAATAGAAGCCTCCTCAAAACGCTCAATTAAGTGCTCGCTAAAAATAAATCGCAGTAGGACCTTATGCGAGGGTTTCAAGTGGCCATCTTGTCGCGTTCAGCGGAACCGCAGCAGCGATCGAAAAGATGAAGCTTTCGCAGGACGGAGGCCCTCAACTATCATGGCTGCAACCATCACCACTACCACAACCGTATTTCCAACAATAACGGAAGCCACTGCCCTGTGCCCATCAGAACCAACCACCAACACCGCATCAACTTGCTACAAGGGAGATACGTCAAGAAATTCTTCCACTCGTTGTCGTAGAAAACAACCAGACGTTCAAGACAGCCAAGTCCAAGATACCCCGTGCTTTCTCTAATAGCTACCTAATCAAAAAGTCAGGTCCTGATTAAATCCACTGAAGACTACTCGTCCGCCAAACCCTTCGTCACGGCATGAGCAAAGACCATTAACGTAAACCTCGATCTGAGACTGGTCACATTTGACACTTCGTTCACTCAGGAGCAGATCAGCTGCATAAAATCGGTATAGCACACCATGGTGCGCTTCGAACATATTATAAACAAACAAGTGCTATAATGTAGAAACTGCCAGCGAGTGGACCATGCCGCGACGAACTGCCACCCAAACTACCGCTGAATTCCTCCAGATGTTTAAGGCGATGGTCCAGCAATGAATGTTAGGATAATCGAGTTCTTATTGGCCAAGCTCGCAGCCACTAATTCGAACTATTCCTGGGCGAACATAAACTGAAAATAGTTCTCTTGTGTGAAACCAGTTTGAACATAGATAGGACCTGCGTTTAACCAATTCCAGCTTGTTCCAGACGGACCGATCACAACACACTCTCCAAGGTTGCGACATCTGTGGTGGTGTGTCCATTCTAATATCTGAAAAATGTTTGCCCTCACAACTTTTCCCACCTTCCAACTCTTTCAATTCTATTGAAATCGCCCGCAACCCCTTTCAAACCCCGTCTTCCACGGTCTTCTTAGCCTCCATCTACTACTCTGATCATTCATTCATTTCTTCTACTAAACTAAACTCTGGGCCCTAATAATTGGCGGAGACCAGCCCGCATGACACCCATCCTGGTCCGATGTACGGGCAAACCAATTCACACCCCAGCATCAACCTAGCCAGTAACAATGTTGACTTTTTAGAGCGAAAGGTGCTAAATTTAGTATTATACTTTTCGAAGCTCATTCTTGAGCACATTATTGTGGATAGTTAAGTTTCATAGTCGCCCAGGCAAAACGAAACCGTTCATCCCTGAAAGGAACCAGGAGCACTGCCCACAATATTCAGTTTGTTGGTCTGGGAAAAGTGAATATACATAATATAGCCGTAAGTTATGCCAGTCAAACAAATCTTTATTTCTCACGAAGTAATATACCAAATTAATCGAAAAGTACGCCATTAGAAAAGGGAAGTATAGAGCTTTCCAACTTAAAAAAAATTTATTCAAAATGGTGGTCGCCAGCAGCTATACAGACCCGAAGTCTATGAGACCATGCATCGATTGCTTCACGCACGGTATGAAGCGGAATTTCTCCTTCACGCACGATGCTGGTGTTCAACTCTCCAAATCGGTGTAAGTTCGATCGTAGGCAGTCTCCTCTAACTTAGCCCAAAGACTGTAGTCCAGAGGATTCAAATTCAGACTGCCTGAGGCCTATTCATTCGCGGCTATGAAGTCAGGAACATGCGCCGCTAACCACTGCTGAATTATCTTGGCTTTGTGAGCGGGGTCCGACTCCTGCTGCAAGCACCACGGCTTTCCAGCGAATGGCTCGACTACATCTTCTGACATCTTTTCGTACATCCTCGCATTGGTTTTGATGCCTGCCTCGCAGAAATGAATATCAGTCCGTGATATGAAACGCCTCACCATATCATGACGGAAGTCGGATGATGACCACGTTGGGTTCGCGGAGCATTTTCTTTGACTTTATAACAATTGTGAGCATATACTAGACCATTTTGTCGGTTCAATTTTTCCTCGATGGTAAAAATTTTTTCTTTAAAAAATAGAATTTTGCGATATTTTTTACCAGGAAATCGTTGCAGAAGAGCAGCACACCGAGTTCGCCGTATTTCCTTTAGTTTTGGCGTTAATACATGGCTAACGCACCGCCGGTATGCACCCAGACCGAGATCTTTTCGTAAAATACGATTCATTCTTCGAGTTGAAACGCTCATTTCCGCCGACATTCGTTTTTGTTTGTGGAGAGGATTGCGACGAACACGCTCACGCATAGCATGCACAACATTGGGGGCACAGTAGATCTACTATAGGCAGTACCCTTACAAAAATGACCCCACTTGCAAATGTGCTTGCAGAAGCTTATCTGTACACATCAGAGACGCTAAACAAGGAAAAGGCATAATCTTCGTCAAATCGTATTGGTAAGAGAGAGATTGGTGAGCTTTTGCTACTCTGGTACTACGGCGGGCTCACGCATATAGCAAAAAGTTGTTTCACGTATTCACTTATACATAAGCAAAAGCTTGCCAATCTCACCAATACATTGGCAAGTCCGGGCGGTATGTCAAACACAGCTGATCGGGTTTTCGGTGAACCTCGCTCATGCTCAAGGGCAAAACAATTTGAAATCGTGTGTACTCGCACTGATTTCCCCCCTTGAGGGGCAAGGGGGAGTGAGGTAGCTGTCTAGTATCTAACTGGGGGGATATGCGGAGCGCGAGCTCCCTTCCCGTGGCTTGTCAACCACATCAGCTGGTTCGCGGTATCAAGCTAATGTCCTAAAAACGAATCGTTCGTATACCGGCCGCTTTTTTAACAAACTATGAATCTTTAAAAATGAATTTTGTTTTGGGATGAGCTTGTCCTTAGCCCATCATCTACTTGATGGCGGGCGGGGATGCCCTGCGTCGAAACCGTATAGCCAATATTTAAAAAATTTTAAAAGTACTGGGCGCTCGCCCACGAAAGAGTAGTCCGCGCACTGAATAGCAGAAATAAGTTGCTTCTCAAATATGTGCAGCCCGCCATCAAGTAGATGGTGGGCTAAGGACAAGCTCATCCCAAAACAAAATTCATTTTTATTAGCTTTAACCAGTTGTAGGTTCAAACAAATGCGATTTCGGTCGTTGTAATTCATACCCTTGGCGGGTTTTGAATTGCATATAAACGAGCCAATTGCCACCTGTTGCCGCTTTCGGTCACGCTGCTCCGCAGGGTAGAGGCGCTGAGGCAGCGTCTGATGAGATCGCCTCTGCCCTGCGATCGAAACCGTATAGCCAATATTTAAAAATTTATAAATCTTTTTCGGCGTATTCCCACATTGGTGCAACGCATTAATCGCGATTCTTTTTTCGTAGTTTCCGAACTTCATCGTGTTGTCGTTCACGCGCTACCGACCTTCGGAACCTGAAAATCTGACGGAAGTGGGGTGTGATTAAGTACTCTCCGTGTGCAGTGTTACCAGTTTCGGCGGCCTAACATTTATCGTTATACGCATTGACTGACAGAACTTATGGCTATACTATGTAACTTGCTTGGGTTTAATGGAATGAAATATATCTACTGATCCAATATGGAGATTAAAACTAGCGACATACATACCACTGTGGAGCATAGTGGCGGGAATCAGTTAACTTGGGGCTTCAAAGTAAACAAAATGAGTATATTGGTATTTATTAACTAGAATATGAAAAGGAAGTATACTTTAATATGTTGTGCCTTAATTTGTTCCAAAACGCAACCTTAGGTATAAAACAACCGTTTGCCTTCAAGAAGGATAACGACGCTAAGTATACTTCTTTTTTGGCACGAGCATGGTTACCGCATAATGTTCATTCTAACTCTATATACCTCCTCAATCGGTAAAACTTAACCTTGTTGAACATCTGTGTCCTTTTCTCGAACTCCAGGTCCATGGGTGGCACATTTCCTCAAAAAATGATTTCCGAAAAGCATTGTGGGGTTTGTTGGGTTTGAAATTTACCCCCGTGTGATTCAATACCTTCCCAATCCGATGCATCGTTTTGTTACAGCCGCAATTGTAATTGAACATATCATTAAAATTGAAATTAAAATTCTAATTTCGTTGGTTTTTAATTAGAATTCGTTAATTTTTCCTGTTGTGCCAATACTCTTGTTGCACTTTGTTGTATTCATTTCCCTTGCTTTTCTTATGTGATCTACTTTACATGGGAATAAATGTTTCGGGTTAGTATCGTCTGATTTGTTTTTAGAAGTGCGTTCTTCAACCTCTCCTAAAACAATTTTTCACAGTGTACAAACAGTATTAGTAGTCACATTACAATAATAGGGAGTGAAAATCGTTTCTTTTTGCTTGAACCTAAATACGCTCATATAAATGTACCTTTTTGTGACATTTTTTAATACCATAATTTCTCCGCTTCCAGCAACACTGACCATTACAACCCAGCCCTTTTCACCTTCAACAAAAGTTTTGCCCACTCCTACTTCAACCATTTCCTAATCAGCAGTAAAGTCATCTCTAATCCCAACACTCTCCCTTTCCTTGAAACCGTCCCAGGTATCAGCGACTATAATGCCATAACCCTCGACATCCAACTCGGGGATAGAGTCATACGCCCTATACCACCATTAGCCAGTATATTCCAGAAAGCCGACTATAAACGCGTAAATGTAACCCTCAAATCACAATTTCAGCCTCTCTTGTTCCCCTTTAACAGCCAAGCGTCCAACGAAACCATTGAGCGAACAGATCGATAATAGACTCAGGTAATTCAGCAAGTATACGATGAACTGACCTCGGCTTGTTCTCCCAATTAGCGTAAACTGACCTTCCTTTCCAATGATATCCTGTAGGATATTAAATACAAGGCTGGGACTGTTTAGAAACAAATATGCTCCGCAATCCTCACACCTTCTAGATGAAATCTATTCTCTAGACAGGTCAATCTGCGAGAGAGTTCTGACCCTTTACACCATTCATCTCCACAACCACCTTGCCTACGTTGAACTATTCCGCATACAAGGAGCACCAAAAAAATCTGCCCTCGCCTTGTGAAAACTTTCCAAAATTGTGCCATCCTTCCTCAAAACATCTTCTCGGCCGAGAACGAGAAGACCTCAACAGAACACTTCCTACAAGCGCACCCTCCATTCCCGCGACCTTTTCCCACGCCCATCCTACCCACTGTGAGAAGCCAGCAGGAGCCACTTCTACTAACCACTCCCTGACCCAGAACTCCGGGAAAACATCTCACCCATCGATTTCGTCAGTCAAAACACCGTAGCAGCTTCACTAGCCGCATCGCGCTTCGCAAATACCTTTCATCGTCTTCAAGAAATGCACCTCAAACATTTTCGTTACCCTATCCTCAACCATCAAAATCAGGTATGCGGAAATACTAAGTCCACATACAGTCATACCTTTGGCATCCCACAAGGATTAGTCTTTTCTGAGAAGAGGGTGCTCTTTGTTCATCGACGACCTCCCTAAACCATTCCTCTACCAAAACCCCATTTGAGTACTTCAAGACGCGGACAACCTGATCCTCTATTCTTCCAACAGAAACATCCCAATAGGTAAAGCTGGACTGAATTCTTATTTAGACAAGTTTTACAGCTATTTTGGTCAATAGCAAATTAAGAAATTACCAACGTGTGCACCATTAAAGGGACGTCGAATCCTAATTCTCAAATAGGCGAAAAGCCTGATTCCCCAAAGTCTAGCTATGAATGAAAGAGAATAGGAATTATGTTATGTGGAAAAACTGGTAAAATACGAGAAATTGTGTGTCCTAACCAATGAAATTTACCATTTTGCTGGTCAAAGAAGCAGCAAGGAAGCAGCTAACGCAAATAAAACCAATTCCTACTCACTTTACTGAAAGAACTTAAAGGTCTTAGGGTTTTCGATGATCCGAGGATATTAATTACAGCCTTCGCATCGACGGTAGTCAATAACCTAAAAGATGGAAGCAGCATTTTACTATTTTACTATAACTTCTTTTTCAATAATATAATTATTTTCCTATTTTCCTACTCATGCAGTAAAATATCTGCAGGAAGAGTACTAAGCAAAGATTCGAATCGATCTAACACTGCGCCACCTATATGCGAAAACGCAAAACGACTGGAGTTCAAATGTGTCGTTTCCAAGTGTAGACCACAACCTACTATATTAAATCCACCTAAAGTTATGCAACTTGTGGTTAACCAAAAATGATTATAAAAAGCATAAAATAATTTTTACACATACTTTGCGGGGAAGGTAGTGGATAGGATCAATGTTCAGCCATGCATATCTTGTGGGAAAGATGTAATGGCACCATAAATACCCCAAAATATATTCGAATTTTAGGTAAACAGATTCTAATCGAGTTAGAATGGTTAAAATTTGAGCAACGACTCTCTCGCAATGACTAATTATTGTAATTTATCTTAATGATATCAATAAATTCACAAATTTACTACAAACTCTTCTAACGACAAAACCTATGATTGCTGGGTGTTGTGTGCTGACCCTCCGAGAAGGGGATAGGGGGTCGGTCGATTCCCACAGAATAGAAATTCCACTGAGAAAGGAATAATAACCCGCGCAAAATTTTCTCGTTGGGCCGGATTTTCTCTCTAAGGCCCTAGCAATTTGTACATTAAATCAGTGGCAAGAAAGCAATATCCTTAAGGCATTCCTGTTGCACACAATATTATGGCAACTGTTAGCTACAAGTTCCTGCCGACTGTTGAAAAAGGCAATGGCTTTTGAAGCAACAGTACGAGTTTCCTTTCTACTGTGGTTATAATTAACCTGCAACATGACGCACTATCTGATGCTGTATTTGAAAAGGCATTCAATTGTGCCCATTAACAGGGAATGAGAGTCGACACCCGGCACTGCAGAAGTTGCTTCCGAAATATCGGACGCGGTGTTGAGTTTTAATTTAAAAAAATTTTTGCTAGAAATACCCCGAGCACGCATTGATGATGAGAGACATGTTGACTGAATTTAGCATTCCTGAGTATTTAACGAGGCTTGCCGAGAATTACCTTTAGAAGCGGATTTTCTAGTACAGAAAAGATCATCATCATGCCTTAATAAGGAATTCCAGACATCCCGCCAATTCTATATCCCTAAAAGCTGTCTAGCGTCCTAACCTACGCCATCGCTTCTTTTTCTACCATGGATATTGCCCTTATAGACTTTCCGAGCCGAATCATCCTCATCCATACCGATTCAATGATCGGCCCTGCGTAACCTATTGAGCCGGATTTTATCCACAACCTGACGGTCATGGTATCGCTCATAGATTTCGTCATTATGTAGGCTACGGAATCGTACATCCTCATGTAGGGGGCCAAAAACTCTTCGAAGGATTCTTCTCTCGAACGCGGTCAAGAATCCGCAATTTTTCTTGCTAAGAACCCAAGAGTCCGAGGAATACATGAGGACTGGCAAGGTACAGTAAGAGCTTTGACCCTATGGTGAAACGTTTCGAGCGAAACAGTTTTTGTAAGCTAGAAAAGGATCTGTTGGCAGCCAACAACCGTGCACGGATTTGATCGTTGTAGTTGTTACCGGTTTTGATTTTCGACCCTAAATAGGAGAAACTATCAACGGTCTCAAAGTTGCAGTCTTCTATCTTTATCCTTCCCGTTTGAGCAGTGAGGTTTGATGTTGCTGGTTGGTTGGTTTTTGACGCTGACGTTGCCACCATATATTTTGTCTTGCCTTCATTGATGTGCAGTCCAAGATTTCGCGCGCCTGCTCGATCTGGATGAAGGCAATTTGCCCATCTTGGGCCGTTCTTCCCGTGATATCGATATCGTCAGCATAGGCCAGTAGTTGGGTGGACTTAAAGACGATTGTACTCCTCGCATTTACCTTAGCATCACGGATCACCTTTTCCAGGACCAGGTTAAAGAGGACGCATGATAGGGCATCCCCTTTTCTTAGACCGTTGTTGATGTCGAATGGACTCGAGTGTGATCCTGCTGCTTTTATCTGGCCTCGCACATTGGTTAGGGCCAGCCTAGTCAGTCTTGTCAATTTCGTCGGGATACCGAATTCTCTCATGACCGTGTATAGTTTTACCCTGGCTATGCTACCATAGGCAGCCTTCAAGTCGATGAAAAGTTGGTGCAACTGATGTCTATATTCCAACAGTTTTTCCATTGCTTGCCGCACAGAAAAAATCTAATCTGTTGCTGATTTGTCTGGAATGAAGCCTTTTTAGTATGGGCCAATGATATTTTTTCCTTCAGCCTTTGCCCCGTTCACAAGCGGGGTCGGCTCGTCGTGATCGGTTTCGCCATTTGGCTCTATCAAATGCCTGATCTGGATGCAATTTCGAGGCTTTTAAATCCCCATCCAGCGTATAAAGCCACCGTTGTTTTGGTCAGCCTTTTGGTCGTTTACAATCGACTTCGATTTTCACACCAATCTTGGCAGTGAATTCTCGTTAGCGGTAATTGCGTGACCATACCATCGAAGCCGCCTCTCTCGCAATTTTTCCACGATCGGATATCCTTATTTTGGATGTGATCAGAACGTGTCACGCCACTAATCCAACGCAAAATCTTCGCATCCATTACCGCAAGACGCTGTTCATTGTCTTTTATAGTCGACCAATACTCAGAACCATAGAGGGCGACAGGACCGACGACATTGCGGTAAATTCTAGATTGACACGTCGATCACAAAAAACACCAGTTGTGAAACGCCACTTCATTCAGGTTGCGTTAATGCGTGAAACAATTTCAGAACGCAGTTTTCCATTGGCGGATAGCGTTGACCCGAGGTATTTGAATCGCTCAGTTCTGGACAGATCACTGCCCCTGACAGTGATTGTGCCTGTTTCATGGGGATCGGTCGTCAAAAATTCATTTTTGTTTAGATCCAATCTGAAACCGTGTTGCATGAGGCTATCATTCCATTTTTGGACATGTTGCTCGAGATCATTTTTGCTATTAGATGCTAGGAAAACATCATTTGCATAAAGCAGTGTATAGGGCGCTGGGGGTTGGATGCCTCGTGTGACGGTATCCATAACAAGAACAAACAGTGGTGAGAAGGCGTTTCCTTGATTAACACCAACAGAGACGCGAAGTGGTTTTGATACACCCGCCATACTTCGAACTCTATTTTTCGGATCGTGGTAGAGCAATTGTACCCAGCGCACGAGTTATTCTCGCACTAAGTGTTGTCGTAAAGCATACTAGATGAGTTCGAGTGCCACATGGTCAAACGCTTTCTCTAGATCCAGAAATGCAATTTAAAGAGGGCAATGCTTCTCACGGTGTTTCTCCAAGAGTAACCGCGCAGTGTGTATTGCTT
Source organism: Hermetia illucens (assembly GCF_905115235.1). Lineage (NCBI taxonomy): Eukaryota > Metazoa > Arthropoda > Insecta > Diptera > Stratiomyidae > Hermetia > Hermetia illucens. Next base: position 147,059,026 of record NC_051850.1, read on the forward strand.
AGTAGTTCCGCAGTTTTTGACAAATCCGGCTTGATTCACGGTTATTTCTACGATTCTCGAATACGACGGTTGTCAAGAATACATTCAAAAATTTTCATGGTATGGGAAAGTAACCGGATCGAACGGTAATTTAAACATTCTGCTGAACTACCTTTCTTTTTTCATATTGGAGCAGTGGTACTTTCTTGCCAGTCCGATGGTATTCTTCCTTCCTGAATAACCCGATTAAAGAATTCACCAAGCCACAGTATTGGGTCCCAGCTCTTCGCTTTCTAGACCTCAGATGCGATGTGGTCAGATCCTGTGGCTTTCCTCAATTTCATTCGTTTTATGCCTCCTCAACTTCAGTTGCGCTGACAGTTAAGTCCTTGAGGGTATTACGTGAGCACCAGTCTGGAAGACTTAATCCCACGGTCTTCTTAGGACACGGATTGATTTTGTGACCACAATCAAACCCCGCTGAGACAAGCAACAACGGTACCAGTCTATACCAATTGCATGGCTTAGCATTCATACTGGTGGATGCAAGACATACCTAAATCTCTACCGAGGCCGAGGCCCGAAGGTCTCTTCTCGCTTGAGCATAACCACAACCCCTATGAAACTCCCACTAGGGGGCCAACCGCAAACAGCCGAGCTGTACTCACTTACAACGGGAGTTCACCCGAAGTATGAGACTCCAGGGGCTATCCCGGTCCCCATGGTACCAGTATACCCCTGGTAAGGTTTCGTGACCAAATTACCACTTCAGATGAGTCCCCGTGCAAACTCGGGTCTGATCGCCCTGATTAGGCCTTAGGAGTATTCGCCTATTGCATCACGGCCGGCAAGCCAAAGTGAGTACAGCGTCTCCCGGTGCCACCACTATAGAGGTTCTCCTCGGTCACTTGGTTTTGGTTTGGCCGACAGGGTTGCCGCCCCATCTTCCTCACCGCCACCTCTGAGCACCAGTTGCGCTGACAGTTAAGCCCATGAGTGTTTTACGTAGGTACCTGTTGTGGGAACTTAATCCTACGGTCCTCTTCAGACACGGATTGATTTTGTGACCACAATCAGAGCCCCGCTGAGATAAGCAACAACGGTACCAGTTTATACCAAGTGCATGGCTTAGCATTCGTACTGGTGGATGTAAGAATTACCTAAATCTCTACCTAACTAAGGAGTACGGCACCCGTGTTGAAACGCAACACCATGCCGAGGCCCGAAGGTCTCTTCTCGCTTGAGCACAACCACAACCACCATGAAACTCCCACTAGGGGGGCCAACCGCAAACAACCGAGCTGTACTCACATACAACGGGAGTTCACCCAAAGTATGAGAGTCCAGGAGCTATCTCGGTTCCCATGGTACCAGTATACCCCTGGTGAAGTTTCGTGAGCAATTTGCCACTTCAGATGAGTCCTCGTGCAGACTCGGGTCTGATCGCCCTGATTAGGCCTTAGGAGTATTCGCCTATTGCATCACGGCCGGCAAGCCAAAGTGAGTACAGCGTCTTCCGGTGCCACCACTATAGAGGTTCTCCTCGGCCACTTGGTTTTGGTTTAGCCGACAGGGTTGCCCCCCATCTTCCTCACCGCCACCTCTGAGCACCAGTTACGCTGACAGGTTTAACTGCTCCAAATGTCGGGAATGATTGTGGAAATGGAGGATGAGTAAATTCTTCAATTGAAATCTGCTCGAAGTATTCTCGCCATCTATCCGTTGCGGCTCGACGGTCGGTAAGCAAAGTACCGTGCTTGTCATTAACGCAACAGAAGTGTTCGATATTCTGTGTGCGTTTGTTTCGGCTTTTGGTAGACCTCTCTCGCCATCCCGAGTGCCCAGTTTATCGTAAAGATTTTTGTAATGGTCCGCTCAGATGACAGCGACTGCTTTCTTTGCTTCCTGGTTGGCATTCTCATAAATTTGCCAATTGACCGGTGTTTTATCGTCGAGAAATTCGTGGTAGAGGCGGTTCTTTTCACGGACCTTCATTTCAACATCGTCATTCCAAAACCAAGTATCTCGATTGATGTAACGCTTACCCCGCTTGGTGACCCCGAGGTTTGCAGAGGCCCCTTTGTGGATCGTGTCTTTCATTTGGTTTCATGATTCTTCCACATTCCACAATGATTGGTAATCGCGTAAGTGAGATCCATTTCTTCTTTCTTCTCACGAAATCGCCATCATTTAATACGCGGCGGCCAGTGCGTTCCTCACGCTGTTTTATCGGTGGCTTAATTCGCAGGACGGCAATCAATAGCCTATGTTGAAGTGAAGTCATAGGGAACGGCTTTGCAATCAGTGACAATGGTAAAATGTCGATGTCTTACGAGAATATAGTCGATTTACATTTTACTGTTCCCACTATAAAATCTAGGAAGATGAGACAATCGTTTGACCAACCATGTATTCATAAGTACAAGGTCACGGGTGTCCACAACTCCATTATACGCTCACCACCCTCATTGCACGCTCCTAACCCCTTTTCTCCATCGCACCTATTACCGTCTGCCTTTTCACCCACATGACTATGAAGGTCGGCGGCAATGATGATATAGTCGTCAGCAGGCACGTGACAAGTCTTTCCATCGAGAAGTTGCCAGAAGGCATCTTTCCCGGCATCAAGTCGACCTGTCTGTGGTGCATACGCGGTGAAAAGTGAATAGTGCGATCAGCTGATAGCATCGCGGAAACCCTCTGAGATGGCAATGCCAACACCATATTGGGTGTGTGGACTACCAAAGTACAGAAGTTTATAGCCATTTTTACTACGTTCGCGTTCAATGTCGCAGCTTTTGGCATCAGACCATGGGGTTTCTTGCAGAGCGCAGATATCAATGTGCCTTTACCGAAGGGCTCTTGGGAGTTCCTCGGTCTTTCCAGTTAGGGTGCCAACATTTAGTGTGCAGACACGTATTTGTTTTGTTCGGACTAACTTGCTTGCCCCCTTACTGACCTTAACGCTAAAAAACGTTACCCCTAAACACCGGATCTAGACAAACCCGTTCCCACGGCCTTCGGCAAGAACACAAAGTCGAATATCGTCCCGAACCCAGGTGGCAACGGTACCCGATAAGTCGAGATGCCACGGGGCCGGGTCCTTGTTTCGGCATTGCTCGTAAATTTGCACTAGATCAGCATTTACTTCCGCAGCGAACTATGCCAGCAACTGGTGAGCAGTTGCACTCCGGTGCATGTTAATTTGTAATATGCGGACCATGCCATTCCCACCCTAGTCCTTTCCAATTCCGCCCTGGAGACCGTCCTGAGCCCGCCATGTGTGCGATGCTCTCATCACACGCGCGACGATCCCTGCAGAGAACGCAACTCTCGCTTTCATTGCAGGTCTTCGCTTAATGACTCACTTGGCCGCATCTCCGGCATGCTGTCCTCCTGTCCAGTCCCTTGCAAGCTGCTGACGTGTGTCCATAGTCCAGACACCTGTAGCACTTGGTGGGGACTATTCGCATTTATACCCTGCATACTACCCATCCAATTTTGATTCTCCCGCTGATAAGGAGTTTCCTCGTATATTGCTCGAGACTTCCACCACGGCGAGCTTTTGGCCTCGAGCATTTACAGAGGTGATACCTATCCGGGCGTTGGTATCGCCTCTTCTGTGAGGCAGTTAAGATCCCGGATTTCTAGAGAACACATGGGCTCTAGGCTGGAAACAAAAGCCTTCTCCCCCAATAACCCCTTGACCGCTTCAAAGAACGTACTCTTGCTAGTCGTCTTTGGACCCAGTTCGACGAGAACTTCGCCACTTCTCGTTTGGAAGACACCTTTGCTCTGTTGTCTTCGGGTTTCATCCTGTGGCGAGTTTCACTAAGGACTTCTTCAAATGTCTTGCCTTCCGTCAGCTTAATGAGCAGTCCTCTAGTCCTTCTTCGTTTCTTCGTTTTTTCTGCTCCTGGCTTTTGCTTGGCAGCCTCCTTGTCTTTGGACAGACCTGTCTTTGGCGGCGTAGTCAGTCGTTTCCTTTTTTCCTTCTTCGCCTTCTTTTTTTGGGCCCTGGAAACTACTTCGATAAAGTCTCCTTCAGGCACGTCGTCCTCTTTTCGCTTTTTCCCCAGTTCGCTTTGCAGTGGGCTATCTGCGGTCCTTTTGACGCAAGCAGCGTTCTCAGCGGTGAGTGCGGTGACACTGATGATGAACTCAAAGATCATCACCTCGACAGGTATCTCACTATTACAGAACGTCATGTAAAATGATTAACTTAACGAGCAACAAAGTAGCATTACTTGCGGTGACAAAACATCTTAAAGATGTTGAAGCGAATACCGAACGCAGGCGATGCGCCGTATACTAGCAAGTACATTTCCCAGACCTGATGAAAGGGAGAGGAAAGAAGGTGATTACCCTCGGACCCGGAATAGAGACACTAAAAGAAGCAACTAGAGATAAAGGAATAATAAAGGGCCCCGAATAATTTTCACCCTGGCCCCGGATTTTCCCTTCACACCCCTGTTGGTGCTAAATGAAAGCAAGACCCGGTAAGTCTCCGCATCTGTCACCCGAAAGCTCCAAGCTTTCATCAATTCATGTCTGCGTCGTATCAAAGGGATGTTTTGGCCTGAGACATTAATTAATGAAAAAATCGTCCATGTACGGACCAGAAATCCGTGAAGTTGTGGATGAGAAAGCGGAAGTGACAGTGGATTTATCACACATTAAGAAAGGGTGACAACTCCATTGTGATTTATGCCATCCAATGGAATCCAATATCTTAGGATGGTCGACAGGTAGGTTGCCCTTAAAGTACGTGACATAGAACAGTAGAGGAGAATTACAAGCGTCTCGGAAGCTCGTGGGACGGTTGAGGCATATTGCCAGAGACCTACGGCAATGGCACATAGCTGTAATTCCTTGCATCCCCAACAGTCATACGAAATAGCAAAAACTTCAGTTATTCTTCACTTTAATATAAGGCACAATACTTTTATTAGAATGAAAAATACAAATAAGATATTCACAATATAAATAATCAGCACAATCTTAACCTAAGAATGATCATAAATGTTATGCACTTAACGTCTAATAGGAGCAGGGGCATTTCTGTTGTTTTCAAGAGTTTTGGGGGCTGTACGTATTGCAATACTTTGTCTCAAGATAAGGGTTTGCGCTGGGGTTGAAATTGGATAGATGCAGAGGAGGTGTAGGGATTGGTGGGGTTAGAGCTGCTCCGTAAGGTTTGCGATCCATAATCGCACCAGTTGAAGTCGTCCCCGACATATGAGAAACTGGTGGTAAAGATATAGACATCGTGCGGATACCTGAAATGGAAAACAAAGAAACGGTTTAGCAGTTAATCGAATTGCTTTGATATGAATTTCATGCAAAAAAGCACACACCACATGTATCTAGAGCATATTATATACATTCTCGGATTCGTCCACTGCGAAATGCTTCGGTAAGAAATTTTCAATTTCCCGATAAAACAGATAAAATTGCTGAAGAGAACGATATCCGTATTGAATTTCAAACTTTATTTTTCACGTCCTCGTGAATTTTTATCGAATAAAACGCAAACTACAGGCAGTTATTCGCGTTTATCGGGTAATTATGGATTTATCGAAATCTATAGTTGATATCTTGAGAACTCAAACGATCAAATTACGAGGAGTTCATCGCGTATTGTATTGTGGATTTCTATTTACACTTCACATTATCCATAACGAAAACGAGTCAAAAAAATAAAAAGTTCAACAATTCGATATCAGCCCCGAACCACTTGAGAACGCTAAGCGCTAGAATACAGAATAGACGCAGAATCCTATCCTTCATTGGGAGAATAGACGCTGTCAGCACTTCTGAAAATTCGATAAATGCTAAGTGCCAATGAAGCGAAGTTGAAATCTCATTAGGAAATTCAAGATGTTTCGGAGGAACGCATTTATATTGCAATAGAATAAGATTTGTTGGAGCTCTTGAGTTTTTTAAGATTGGACGCCTTTGAAGACCAAATCGATTTTTGCGGCAAATGACCGGCTCAAGCATTTGTGCTGGAAATTAAGAGGAAAATTCAACCACGCTGGCTGGGTTACTTGTTAAATATTTTCTTTTATGCCCCTTATTGCATTGTGAGTACCTCTAAGCCCACATTACATTGAAATTGCGGTACCACACTCGAAACAATAGAGCACCACATTGTACAGATGGAACTCTTAGAAAGACAGTACAGCAGTGTGCGAAATCCGCACCTAAAAAACCATCCCCCTGTCGTCCTGAACGATATCCCCTGAAATCCTAAAGCTGGATGTTATTACCATAAGATCAGAATCATGTATCAGACAGATAGAGAGATGAAGACAGACAGACACAGAAACCTGATACAAAAGATTCTTCTCAAACTCATCATAAAAGTTATTCTAACAATTTGAGGAATTATCTCTGGAAGTCTACGGAAATTCGGGCGAATGTCTGCTGTTTGACAGGTCGGCAGCTCAAGGGAAAGGATAGCGAGAAGAATATGGCTTTCTATGGGATCTAGCGGTAGCAGGAGCAGGAAAGCTAGGAAATGCCACAGCTGCAGTTAGCGAGTGTCGGCCTAGATCTCAATTTAGAGTAACTACCCAGACAAAAGTATGGAAGAAAGGTGAAATTTACCATGGAGAGATGGAGGAGGATCTTGATGCTACGCTACCTTTATGTGTTAATTACTTAGTCACTTAAATAGATAACTCCACAATTAGTAAAAAGAAGAGAATAAACCCGGACCTTTTCAAAGCGGTAAAATCCTACGCTTCCCTGCTAAGTTCGTGTAGACGGATTGGATACGTGACATGATTTTCGTCGCTCTAATCAAGGTCGCGGCCTGCGAAAAGGCCATGGGCGAGATGAGTGAATGCTACAGGATTTTAAGACGCCCCTTGATTGTTATTAAAAACGGGGAACGAAACACTCAAACAACAAAGATGAGAATCCGGAGACCACAGACAGGAAAACGCCTAGAAGTTTCAGCATGAAAAGACACCGGACCAAAGAACCTGGGGCAAAATTTTTAGAAAAAGAGGTTATTATGAAACCAGGCAGGAGTGCAGGGATTTCGAAGAGATTAAAATATTTAAGCAACTCTATAAAGACGCCGGAATGTATCAATGGGCAAGAACCTGAAGAAGGGTAATAGCTAAGCTGGAATTAGGTAAGATCACAAAATCAAACATGGTCAACCGAAAACATTGAAGACAAGACGTCACAATTTTAAAGTCGTTCAAAACTTTTCCCATCTGGGAACGAAAATCGCAACCGATAACAACTGGAAAGAAGGAATCCGTATATGGTTATTGGCAACCAACAGCCCATTTCAGCTTACAAAAAGTGTGTCATTCGAAACGTATCACGCTGGGTCAAAACTCCCACTGACAAGACAAGATCTATCCAATACTGTATTTCTCCTCTCTCTCTTTTCTTCCGGTCTCTTTGAAGCAAATTGCAAGCTTTTGGCAGCGTTCGAAAGAAGAATCTTTTGAAGGATTTTAGGCCTCTACAAGAGGATGGACGATTCTGTCGCCCATATAGCGAAGAAGTCTATGAAAAATATCGAGACCATTTCTTTGTGAATAAAATCCAGTTAAATTAGCCGGTGGTCAAAGGGTAGTATAAGCATCAGGGCGAAACGTGGATTGGTACTCAAAATGGAGCATAAAACCTGGGAAATCCCAGCTGAACCAACACCAATAGCTCTACTACCAAACCCTATCTCCACCTCCACGTGGTAACCGCTGGGAGCTCTTTTTTAACGAAAAACTGCAGATGCAGAAGGATGAAAGCGAGTCTTCCGCGCCTAAAAACGGGACAAATTGTACCAACTGGTCCTCCAGGTTGAGGGTTGGGCAGGGCTGACAACTCTACACGAAAAACAACTTGTTACGAAGCCACAACAGGAGCCTCGGATTGGACTGATAATACAACGACGAACCCGACAACGACAAAGAAATAACGATTTGCGCATTTACTCATGGAACGTGCGCTCCCTGAACAAAGATAAAGCTGATGAGCAGCTAGCCGATACCCTGTCCCAATATAGGGCTGATGTAACAGCGTTACAGGAGATGCGCTGGACAGGGACCGGTTTCCTGGAGAAGAGTCGCTACCCCATATATTATAGTGGCCATCCAGTAAACCATGTGCTCGGAGTAGGTTTCTTAGTCAGCCAAAAAATGAAACCTGCTGTTATCGGCTTTGAAAACATAAGCGAACGGCTATGCACTCTGCGCTTGCGAGGCAAATTTAGAAATATAAGCCTCATTAATGTTCACACCTCTACAGAAGAAACTGCAGAGTCGGAGAAGGTTACCTTCTACGAAGCAGTAGAACGAACCCTCGAAGCCTATCCCAGATATGATATCAAAATCATGCTTGGGGCTCCCATAGCTTACATCAACATACAAATGATAACAGACTGCGGATTATCCAATTAGCAGTGTCACATGAAATGGTTGTTGGAAGAACTTGGTTTGCGCGGAAAGTGGTCTCCAAACAAACATGGGCCTCTCCAGACCAGACCACTTTCAACCAAGTTGACCACGTGTTGACCGAACGCCACCACCTCTCAGCCCTCATGGATGTAAGAACATATAGGGGGGCCAATATGGACGCGTAGAACAGGAGCAAAACGAGTCAAGAAAACTGCAGTAGCGGGTTGGACATCCAAAAAACTCGACAAGCAAATGTTCGGGGAAATACTTCTGCCGGTGGGAAATGCAGAAGAAAAGATGAGGCAAATTTTTGAAAAGATACAAAAAGCGTATGATGCTTCCATGTCCCGCTGCACAGTATTCATGAAACGAATGCCGAAATCGAAGAACATCGTACAGTTAAAGTCTCTTTAAAGCCAGGAGACACAGCCAACGTAGCAGAAACCAGCCTGAACCTGAAGAGTTGCATAACCGATATAAGAAGGCGAGGAAAGAACAGCAAGCAGCCATCTGTAGAAGTAAAACTGAACACTTCAAGAGGTTACGCAAGCAAGCGGACTTCGACCCATGGGAAGGTGCATACAAGGCAGTTACTGTGTCAATCAAAGGTAAGCTCTCGCCGCCGATCACCAACCCTGATTTGCTACGGAATATCAATACTCTCTTCCCACAAGTTTCAAGTGAGTCCAACCCACCCACTGTCCAGATAGATCCCAATGAAATTCCCAAGGTAACCAATGAAGAAGTTCTGGAAGCCGCGAAGAACGTTGCCGAAAAAAAGCCCCAGGTTTAGACTGCGTTCCGAATAAACCACTGATAGTGACCGTCAAAACCGTTCCAAGGTGATTCGCGTCAAAGACAGAAGCTTGTGCTAATCCTGAAGCCAAATAAACCTATGGGTAATCCTTCGTCTTATAAGCCTATATGCCTGCTAAACGGCATGGGCAAACCCTTCGAACGGGTCATCTTCAATAGGCTTGTACCAATCACAGAAAAGGAGGGTGGCCTTGAAGACAGGCAGTTCTGATTCCGAAAGGCAAGATCTACTATCAATGCGATCAGCATGGTGACTTAAATCGCAGAAAAAACAATGGAGGCCAATAAATCTTGCGCGATAGTTACTCTAGACGTGAAGAATGCCTTCAATACGGCAAAATGGAGCAAAATAATTGCGGCTTTAGCCAAACGGGACGCTCCCAAATATCTGGTGCATATAGTCATGGAATTTCTCCTCGAGAGAATATTGTGTTCCGATTGGGACCTAAGACGTATAGAACAAACTGCGGGGTTTCACAAGGATTAGCTTCGCAGACGACATCGGAGTGGCTATCGTGACACATGATATTGATGAGATCAAGGTACTCACAAATAAGGCAATTTTTGAAATCAAGTCTTGGCTAAAAGTAGCTGGTCTGACGCTCGCAGAGCATAAAATCGAGGTAGTTTTGATCACCAAGCAAAGAAAATAAACGTCGATAAAGGTCAGGATTGGTGAACACATCATACAGTCGTAGCCAACGCTTAAATACTTGGGAGTCGTGGTTGAACAAAGACTGAAATTCAAGTCCCATTTTGAAAATGTCTCATCCAAAGCTTCCGGGGTGGTAAGAATGTTATCAAATATAGGTGGACCTAGGCAAAGCCTTCGGTTCTTTATCTCGAGAGTGGTCAGCTCCATCTTGCTTTATGCAGCTCCAGTCTGGGCACCGTCTTTGAAGTTGGAAGCAAATAGAGGGAAAATCGCAGCTCTATACCGATTGGATGCATTGGGGACGTCGTGCGCTTACCGTACAACGTCAGACGAAGCAGTCTGTGTGATCATGGTCCCCATCGACATCTTGGCGAATAAGGGTCGACACCTCTATGACCCATCATAGGCAATCGGCGAGTCTTACACCTATCGTCGGCAATTAGCATGAAGTGAATCTATTTTGGAATGGCAAAAAAGTTGGGATGGGTCACCTAAAGGATCCTGGATACACAGGATTATTCCATATGTCTCAAAATGGATCAAACGAAGGCACGGTGAGGTTGGTTACGACATAACTCAATTGCTAAGCGAACACAGAGAGCACCGTGCATACCTTTATCGCTTCCTATCGAACCCGAAAATACATTTGTTTATTTTCTAATTTCTAATATAATGAAACGACTGAAAGACTTGCTAACATAAAGAATATCTACTGACATAAACTACTGATCAACAACGAGTTAACAACAGGCTCTCGTCCCAACAAAAGGAAAACATAAAATATGCAAAGAAAGCTGCTGGAAGCAGAGATCTCAGTCGTAGCTTGGCGAGAGGTGGTTTTAGTGGGGAAAAATCCCACGCTCTCAGGGAACGTGAACCCTGGGATTAGTCTTTTGAAGCCTCTCCTGAACTGCATGTAATTGCTAATAGAAAGCATCCTTTTCTACTATATCGGAAACCTCTGTTGGTGAATGTACAATTGTGATGTTCCTTTACCTAGACCGGAATCTAGCGACCAGAATCCTTGCGCGCCTTGCGATAGCCGCCAGTATCAATTCCACACCGAATTCGAGTCTGCTACTACTTGGTTTTCCAAAGTATAAAACCACATTGCCCCAGATGAGTATGGAGAGGACTACTCTCCAGAATCCAACCATCTTACTTCGCTTAGCTTATATCGCTGGTATTTTCGCTTGAGTTTGAGGAAGCGAGCATTCTGGGGAACCTCGACACCGTTGTCGAGGAGTGTGCGGATATTCCAGAAACTAACCATCTTCGATTTTCGATAGCCAAATTTCGTAACCATAAGATTAGTCCCTATCCGAGGCCTTGTTGACATTTCAAAAACAGTAAAATTTCGAAATTTGCAGGTTGGTAGCCAACAGATTTTTGTTTCTTTTAGTCGCTTTTTACAATAACTGGGGAATTCTTTGTATGTATTCTTAAACTCCAACTCAAAGGACTGGGACGCAGGAAATATTTGTAGCGAGGAGTGCGTGTGAAAGCGTTGTTTTACAGAATGGCCATATTGGAGCCATGGGTTGAGTACTTTGATGAGCTACTGAACAACCAGAACATCGGCGAGTTGGAGGTCCCGCCAACTGAAGACGATGGACAAATACTGCCACCACTAAGTTTAGAAGAAACAGTCCGTGCAATTCATCGGCTTAAAAATCATAAGTCGCCAGGGGCCGATGGAATTACAGCCGAATTGGTTAAATATGGAGGCAACCAGTTACACCAAGTGGTTCATCAACTTGTGCTCAAGGTATGGGACAGTGAATCAATGCCTGACGATTGGCAAAGAGGCATTATCTGTCTCATACATAAAAAGGGAGACATCACACAGTGCAGCAATTATAGAGATATCACGTTGCTGAGTACCATCTATAAGATATTCTCCGCTATCTTGCTAGGCCGGATAGTCCCATATGCCCAGAACATCATTGGTCCATACCAAAAAGGTTTCACTCCAGGAAAATCAGCAACAGATCAGATTTTCTCTCTGCGGCAAGCGATGGAAAAACTGTTGGAATATGGACAACAGTTGCACCATCTATTCATCGACTTTAAAGCCGCCTGTTATAGCATAGCTAGGGTAAAACTGTACACGGTCATGAGAGAATTCGGTATTCCGACGAAATTAATAAGACTGACTAGGCTGACCCTGACCAATGCGCGAGGCCACATAAAAGCAGCAGGATCACTCTCAAGACCATTCGACATCAACAACGATCTACGACAAGGGGATGCCCTATCATGCGTCCTCTTTAACCTGACCCTCGAAAAAGTGATCCGTGATGCTGAGGTAAATGCAATAGGTACGATCCTCTTTAAGTCCACCCAACTACTGGCCTATACTGACGATATCGACATCATGGGAAGAACCACCCGAGAGGTACAAACTGCCTTCATCCAGATCGAGCAGGCGGTCGTTGGTGCGAGATCTTGGGCTGCACATCAATGAAGGCAAGACAAAATATATGATGGCAACGTCAGCAACGAATACGAACAAACCAACAACATCAAACCGCACTGGTCAAACAGGAAGAATAAGGATAGGAGAATACAACTTTGAGACCGTTGTCAATTTCTCCTATCTAGGGTCGAAAATCACAACCGATAACAGCTACGATGATGAAATCCGCACACGGTTGTTGTCAACCAACAGAGCCTATTTCAGCTTACAAAGACTGTTCCGCTCGAAACGCTCTCTCTCCGCTCTCTTACTGTGCAAGACAATGATCTTGCCAGTCTTCATGTATTCCTCGGAAACTTGGGTTCTTAGCAAGAAAAATTGCGAACTCTTGACCGCGTTCGAGAGAAGAATCCTCCGAAGAATTTTTGGCCCCCTACATGAGGATGGACGATTCCGTAGCCTACACAATGACGAAATCTATAGCGATACCATGACCGTCCGGTTGTGGATAAAATCCGGCTCAATAGGTTATGATGGGCGGGTCACTTAATCCGTATGGATGAGGATGATCCCACCCGGAAAGTCTATGGTAGAAAAAGGTAGAAAAAAAAGACGACGACTGCCTAAGATGGAGCGACGGCGTAGGTCAGGACGCCAAACAGCTTTTAGGGATATCGAATTGGTGGACCCCGACGCAAAACCGGGATGTCTGGAGTTCTTTATTAAGGCAGACCTAGACCGGATATCGGTTGTTGCGCAGTTGATGATGAATACTGTCTAAGTCAAGACCGAAAATTGTATTACTGGTAAGTGTGGTGTTAATTATTTGCGATTTTCTTTATTTAGATAATTATAAAGTATTGGTTTTATTGCTTCAAATTTTCCCTTTGTTTTGATATCATTTTTTGATATTTTGTAATCCTTACACCGAGAAACAATATGAAAAGCTCTTGATTAACAAAAATTAAAATTGTTACTGAAGAAACGATGGGGTAGAAAAGGAGCAAAACTAGCATGCCTTATATGCATAGGGCCTTCTATTTCAACGGGGCAAAGTCCCATGCCGTTGCATTCTTCCCTTTTAAAGATAAGACTTTTGTTTTTTTATAGTGGTAGAGAAAATTGCTGTTATCCTTTTTAGGGGTCTAGCAAACATGCTGATAGCGTCAATTATATAATTTGAATCGAATAATAGTCAGAAGACAAAGATGCAACTTGAACATACTATGTGCACGTATTATCAGAATTATTCACATATTTTATGAGTAAAAATAGAAGTATTTCCTTAAATATGCAGTAATCACAACTAAAACGTATCTAATAATTGCCCAACTATTATTTTAATACACATATGTGATATTTTCACATATGTACATATGCACGATCATCTAATTTTATATCTAAATCTTTAAAAAAAATAAAAATGAGGAATCGATCTATTTGAAACGGGCTAATTCGAGTGCAATAAAACTATAAAAGCCACATGTGGCGATCATATTTGTTCTCATCTAGAACTATTCTGTGTAATGAAATGACCATCAATGACTTACCATTGTCCAAATTCGAGCTGTAATGACCCGAATTATATTGGTAGTTTCCGAAATCCAGACTAGAATTAGCACCACTTTGAACAGAAGCCGGCGGCGGTGAACTACTTTGAATGGGGTTGTGCGGCAAGTGCGTGTACTGCGGTAAAGTGTTGGTTGTGTGAGCCCAACTTTCGGAGTAACTCCCTGCCGGAGGGTAGTCGTAGGCGTACGTTGTCTGAGCCGCATAACTACTTGAAATATCCTGTTTTATGGGATACAGAAAAAAGGATAATTAAATCTTTTTACAGTTATAGGTTATAAACGGACAAGGGTTTATTCATGTTTTCCAACATTTTGAAGTTTTCAGAAGAGTTTAGGAGCTATCAAGTGCAATGAAAATTAAAATCCATGACCCAACAATAAATCAATCATTATTTTCAGGAAAGATAAGATGACTTAATGTTCGTTAAATGATTCCTTTAACTTATTCAACTATAAATGGCATATGGACACCCTCAGGTATAAACTTACAGTTAACGATGCATTGTAAACTCCCGTGTCAGCGAAAAAGCCATTTCCTGATGCATACGATTTGATTTGATGCTTCCTTCGAAATCCTCTTGGTCTTCTACGTAGACTGCTCTCATCTTCGAACATATATTCCGACTTCTGATCGATGGTCCAATAATGTCCTTTGCTGGGTTTACTAAGTCCCATTGTCTGAGAATAGAATTTCATTTTTAAAGTAAATCTAGGAAAACCTCGCAGATCCTTGTACGTACCTTTGGTATTTTTACGAAGCATTCATTTAGACTTAAATTATGACGAACTGAATTTTTCCAACCGACATAATTTCCACGAAAAAAATCGAATCTGTAAAGGATAAAGTCAAGATTAGATCACTTCAATTATTCAGTTTTTCAGGCTGTAATAGAAAAGAAGCTCGCCAAAAAGTTTAGGGGTTTTTACCTTTACCTATCTACCGGTTTTATAAAATTATTTATCAATGTTCATTACACATTTTGATTTTTTTTATGTTCATAGAACAGAAAGAAGGAAAATGCAATGCATGTTGCACTGCATAATTTCCCAGGAGTCGACTTCTTTTTTATTGGCCAAAAAAAATACTTTGGATTGTGAGGAATATGAGGCAATAAATGAAAGTTCGAAAAAATTATTTTTCGGTGGAATTTTGAGCTCCTCCTATAGCGCCACGAGGGGTTCGTCGCCTATGGCGTCTTCAAAAGCATTTTTCCCGTAACATGATTTTATAAAATGGTAACTCCAACAATTTTCAATATTTTTGCTTAAGAATTTAACCAGATCTTCACAACAAAATTTCCAAGGAGGTACGCAATTGAAGTTAAGTTAATTTTAACTATTTTCATTGACTTTTATTAGTTTTTATTTTGGTACAAATCGAGCAACTTTAAACAAACCGTCGCCAATCATTGAAAAATCAATCATCACCATCAACGGCGCAACAACCGGTATCCGGTCTAGGCCTGCCTTAATAAGGAACTCCAGACATCCCGGTTTTGCGTCGAGGTCCACCAATTCGATATCCCTAAAAGCTGTCTGGCATCCTGTCCTACGCCATCGCTCCATCTTAGGAAGGGTCTGCCTCGTCTTCTTTTTCCACCACAGATATTGCCCTTATAGACTTTCCGGGTGGAATCATCCTCATCCATACGGATTAAGTGACCCGCCCACCGTAACCTATTGAGCCGGATTTTATCCACAAGTTGACGATCATGGTATCGCTCATAGATTTCGTCGTTATGTAGGCTACGGAATCGTCCATCCTCATGTAGGGGGCCAAAAATTCTTCGGAGTATTTTTCTCTCAAACGTGGCCAAGAGTTCGCAATTTTTCTTGCTAAGACCCCAAGTCTCCGAGGAATACATGAAGACTGGCAAAGATCATTATCTTGTACAGTAAGAGCTTTGACCCTATGGTGAGATGTTTCGAGCGGAACAGTTTTTGTAAGCTGAAATAGAATCTGTTGGCTGACAACAACCGTGCGTGGATTTCATCATCATAGCTTCTATCGATTGTGATTTTCGATCCTAGATAGGAGAAATTGACAACGGTCTCAAAGTTGTATTCTCCTATCTTTATTCTTCCCGTTTGACCAGTGCAGTTTAATGTTGTTGGTTAGTTGGTTCTCGATGCTAACTTTGCCAAGATACATTTTGTATTATTTTATTTGTTGTATTGTACACAGAGAAAATGTGATCTGTTACTGAAGCCTCTTTAGTATGGGCCAATGATATTCTGAGCGTATGGGGCTATTCAACCTAGCAAGATAGCTGAGAATATCTTATAGATGGTACTCAGCAACGTGATACGTCTATAATTGCTGCACTGTGTGATATCTCCCCTTTTATGTATGAGACAGATAATGCCTCGTTTCCAATCATCAGGCATTGATTCGCTGTCGCACACCTTGACCACAAGTTGATGAACCACTCGGTGCAATTGGTCGCCTCCATGTTTAAGCAATTCGGCTGTAATTCCATCGGCTGCTGGCGACTTATGATTTTTAAGGCGATGAATTGCACCGACTTTTTCTTCTACACTTGGTGGTGGCAGTATTTGTCCGTCGTCTTCAGTTGGCGGGACCTCAAACTCGCCGATGTTGTGGTTCTTCAGTAGTTCATCAAAGTACTCAACCCATCGCTCCAATATGCCCATTCTGTCGGAAATCAGATTTCCCTTTTTGTTTCGGCAGGATGACCATCGAGGTGTGCAAGGCTTCATCCTGCTGGCTTGTTGGTAAAACTTGCGCGCCTGTTGCGGTTGCTCCCTGTACTTTTCGAGTTCACATACCTGTTGGTTCTCCCAGGCTTCCTTTTTCCGTCTGTGAAGTCGCTTCTCCGCTCGATGGAGTTCGTGATAAGTCTCCGCGCGTGCCCGCGTCCTTTGAGAATGCAATATTATCCGGTATGCAGCATTCTCCCGTTCCGTTACTAACTTGCATTCATCGTCGAACCAGCCGTTCCGACTCTTTTTACGACTGGGGCCAAGTAAGTTTGTGGCCGTATTTATGATAACGTTCTTCAGGTGATTGTGAAGATCATTTGTTGATGCTTCATCTCCAGGATCTCTGTTGCGGTTATCGCGGCATCCATTTCCCTCTTATAGGGGGTGGGGAGGGCTGTGTTGTGAATGGCTTCAGTATTAACTCTCATCTGGTTGTTAGAGGGGATTCTGAGTGGTGTTAGTGGTTCGGGTCTATATTGGCCTTCCTATATGTTCTGACATCCATGAAGGCTTAGAGGTGGCGGCGTTCGATCAACACGTGGTCAATTTGGTTGAAAGTGGTCCCGTCTGGGGAGGCCCACGTATGTTTGTGGGCCGTCTTCACGCAAACCAGGTACTTCCAATAACTATTTTGTGTGACATTGCTAATTGAATAATCCGCAGTCCGTCATCATTTGCATTTTGATGTAAGCTATGCGAGCCAACGTATCGGCTCCTTCCCTATTTGGCTATTAAAATGCCCAAGCAAGATTTTGATATCATATCTGGGATAAGCTTCGAGGGTTCGTTCTACTGCCTCGTAGAAGGTATGCTTCTTCGATTTTGCCGTCTCCTCTGTAGGAGCATGAACTTAATGAGGCTGTAGCGACTCTTCTGCGGGAAACCGGTGCCTGTCCAATGCACCTCATGCAACTCTATTACATCAGCCCTATATTGGGACAGGGTATCTGCTAGTGTCCAGATAGCTGAGTGGTTAGAGCACAAGGCTGTCGTACGGGAGGTCGCGGTTCAAATCTCGCTGGCGGCAGTGGAATTTGTATCGTGATTTGACGTCGGATACCAGTCGACTCAGCTGTGAATGAGTACCTGAGTCAAATCGGGGTAATTATCTCGGGCGAGCGTAATGCTGACATTGCCTCCTACATTGTCCTGTTGTGTACCGTTACGGTCTTGAATGAAGTTCTCTAACACACTTCAAGGCCCTGATCCAATATGGATTATTGTGTCTGTACAGGGAGCGCACGTTCCATGAGAAAATACGCAAATTGGTATTCCATTTTCGTTGCCGGATTCGTCATTGTGGTATCAATCCAGTCCGAGGCTCCTCTTGTGACTTCTGTGTAGGGTTGTCAACCCTAAACAACCCCCAACCTGGAGGACCACTTGGTATAATTTGTCCCGTTTTTAGGCGCGGGCGACTCGCCTTCATCCTTCTCCTTCTGCAGCTTTTCGTTAAGAAAGAACTCCCAGCGGTCACCATGTGGAGGTGGAGATAGGGTTTGGTAGCAGAGCTATTGGTGTTGATTCAGCAGGCGTTTCCCAGGTTTTATGTTCCATCGTAGGTACCAATCCACTTTTCGCCCTGGGAGCTATACTATCCTTTGACCAGAATAAAAATCAATATATCTAAAATTTTGTACAAAATTCTCTAGCTATGCTAATGTAATGTTTAATGTAGATTAAATCAATTCTTTTTTACTTTTATCTAGCTTTGAATTGGGACTAGCTTTACTTCGTGCCGCAGAACACCTCAAATTCGACAGGCTTCAGGAGAATTGCTGCAGTGGCGTTATCTTTACATATATCTTTGCAAAAAATTACTACAATATACGTATTGAGGGAGCCCTGAATCCACCATCCACTTGATGGCCGACCGGACCAACTGAAGAGAAACTGCCCCCATTTTTCCGGTCTACGAGCTCCTTTTTTTTGGGGTAACATCCAAAATTAACAAGAAAAATACGGATGTTTTCATCCAGAGCAGAAGCTGATAAAAAGGTGCATTAAGTGGGCCAATTTTCCATATAAAGAAGTTCAACTTTAGTCTTCCATCAAGCGATTTATTTGAGCAACTATCATCATCAACGGCGCAACAGCCGGTATCCGGTCTAAGTCTGCCTTAATAAGCAACTCCAGACATCCCGGTTTTGCGCCGAGGTCCACCAATTCGATATCCCTAAAAGCTGTCTGGCGTCCTGACCTACGCCATCGCTCCATCTAAGGCAGCCGGCAGGCCGCCTCAAAAGGTATTGTGACTTGTTGTGGGCACTGTATCACATTACATGGATATCGAAGTTACGTATTTTGACTCTTCGAGGTGTAAGGAATCGCAGACCGATCATCAAAGATCATCGACCCCCGACTTGAGTGTCTACGGTGCATTCATCCAGAAAAGGGCGTACAGCGACTCCCATAAAGTGAGACGCCGTTGCCTAATTGTTCCAAAAAATCGATGGGGAAGGCTCGACAGAAGGAAATTTCAGCCACAAAGGTGGAAGGTTACATCTTGCCTGCCAGAACATTATCTTTTGCCCCTAATAGGAAAAGCGGAAGAAAGGAAAGCTGGTAATGTGAACGCAGCTAGATTAATGCCAGTATATGAAAACGGATCCATGCAGTCCAGAACCGTGAACCTGCAAAAACTGGGAAAACATCGTGGGGATGAAGGCATGGTCGTTGCACCACTGGGAGTAGAAATATCCAGGGAAACTGGACACGAATAAGCGAAACTTTCGATGGAAGCTGGGGACAATCTAGCAGCCCCCGTGAAACCCACACTGGACACAGCAGTTAGCGGTGGTGTTTCAGTGCATATTATACTACAATTATATATACTACAAATATATTCAAATTAACTCGCAACGCTCTTATAACCTTTAGGCCATTATTTGAAATATTTTGTCTGATTAACGAGGAATACCAATTCAAAAGGAAATGGGGAATATGCAGATCGGCTGATTTTAAAAGCGAGCTTACCAGTGAAAGTTAACAATTTTATCCAGCCCTTAAAGACAGTCGAAAATAAGAGTTCCGCTGCTACCCATAAAATTTGACACCCAATGTATTACTCGGTTCTTTTCTGAGTTCTTGCTTTTCCAATGTTTAGACTTCATAAATCCCCAGGATCCCTAAAACCGGAAGGATCAGACACATAAGTCTCTTCCCTATCCCCTCGAAAATCATTAAAACACGTTGTTGCAGATGTGGAAGGAGCCATAAAATTCATGCGCAACGAAGGGAATAAGGAAACCCGCCACGAGCTATCCAAAGCCATTGCTTACCAAACTAAGATTCCAAAGTCTGCTAACCGGCAGGAAACCAATATCGTACGAGAGCTGCAGAAGAAGCCGGTATACTATCTAAAAGCAACCAAAGGTAATTCGATTGTAATTATGGATAAACAACTACTTTGAATTAAGGAATGACCCGCTGCCAGCATCCATAGAACGAGTAGAGAAGACCCTAAAAGAATGTTCTCTAGTGATTGATAACCTAGTCTAACTCCGTATGGCAAACCCCCCTTTACCCAAAATCCGACGCCAATCAAACATAAACAAAGCAGGTAATGGAATAAGGGAAATTATTGCCGATTTTAACTCCCCTACTTACAACATTGCGAAGTGGTTGGTTAATGATAAAAATTGAGGTCTGCCAACGGGAAACAATCTGTCAAAAATTCGAAAGAATTAATTGAAAGATTGAGCATAGAGGTGGCTGTAGAGGATAATGACCGCCTAATGTAATTTGATGTAAAAGCTTTATTTCCCAGCACGCCTGTTAAAGAGGCTACTACGGTTTGGTTCGACACCAGAATGAAGGAGAAAGGCAAAACAATATGCGAGGTTGACTTCCCTCTGCATGAATGAAAATTATATCACATTCTTCTTTTTACCGCCTTCTAATAATCCCACTCACAGAGGAAGACTACGACAGCAAAAAAGACCACTTATTGGACACTACAAGGAAGAACGGTACATCAACACCACAATAGATATGATGATCAGGAGACACGCACGAAGGATAGAACGTGGTAACCTCATTACACTGTACAGCCAACAATCGACTTCTACCGCATTAAAAAGATCAAGCGTCACCTTCTCAAATCTATCTAAGCATATAAAACGCACATTAAAAAGGTTCGACCTACAACTGGTAGGATCAAGTCCTATCTACCAGCTAAAATCTCAGCTTATTAGAGAAAAGGACCAAAAAACGGTAGAAGAGATGAGCCATATATATAAAATCGCTTGCTCAGATTGTCCGAAGGTGTATATTAGACAAACAAAAGGGCTGGTAACCACTAGATTTAGGGAGCATACGAAGGAGGCAGAGTTGACTATCAAATACTCCCGGAAACCCACAAAATCTATGGTGGCTAAGCATATGGTGGAATGCGGTCATAAAATAAGCAACGACGATCCGAAAATGTTAAAACAGGTGAGAAAAATTAAGTAGCTGGACGCCTACGAAAGCTTATTCATTAGCAATCAGCCGGGAGACACAAGATTGAATTCAGATCTAGGCAATTGTTATTCACCGTTATTTAAAAAAGCTAAAAAAGAAACTAATTTAGAAAACTCTTCTTCTTTAAGGATATACAAATAAGTCTTTAAAATGACATTTAATATTTCTTCTTTTTCAGGATAAGTCTAGGATAAGATAGATGCTAATTTAGCCATATAATTAATTAGAATAGTATTATAAATTTAGATTAGTATAAAAATAGTTAATAAAGCCACTGATGAGCAGACTTGTTAGAACTGATGAAGGGAACAAGTGGTTCCAGAAATATCGGTATTTGCAAGACCAATAAATAACACTAGCGCAAAGAGAATAGCAAGTTTTTATTATTTCAAATCATTAAAAAATTACTAATTTCTGAAATCTTAAAATTTTTATTGAAAAACAACGAGAGAAGCATGGAACAATCAAGCAGGTCTACAAAATGGTTTTGGAGATAAAGAATATTACTCGGCAGACTTTTGGATGCATTACGAGCGTTTAAATAAGTATCCCACAAAGGTCTAAACTTCAAGATGGAAAACTACTTCCAGTGATTGCCCATAACATTTCAGAGTTACTTCTTTTGATGCGAAAATTCAAAGGGAGATCTGAAAGCCTTACGTTACATGACAAAGATTGCGTCTTAAGATCGGCACTCTATCTTGTCTACGTTTCTGATCTACCAACTGCAAGTATCAGTGAAACTAAAAGTGAGAAGCGCTATTGGTTTTAAATAAAAATTCCATGCTACGGCTTCAATATAAAGCTTTCTTTATAAGGTCACTATAATTTAAATTCGCACATACTCCTACAGTCTGTACACTTAACATCAAATTCGTACAAAGGGGCTAATCAAGAGATAAGAATAATTTCCGGTGGCCCTGGTACATGAAAAATGCATTACCTCATATCCCTCATATCATAATGTAATATGTACAAAAGAAGACTAGCTTCTCACCCTCAGTTTTTAACCTGGAGCCCGCTTCAAAAGTGGACTAGGACCAGCTGACTAAAAAATGAAGCTTTTATGCCATCTTGAAATAAAATCTCACAGACAAGATCTTCCATTATTAATCCTTGAAACATGGAATTCAAACCATCCTTAATCAGATATTAGAATTAAAAAACTTAACTTAAAAATTAAACTCACCGATTTTTCAAGCAATTATAAATTTCACTCAGAGTCAATTTTTTCTGCGGTGATTCCCGAATAGCCATTGCAATCATGTTGATATAACTCATCGCAGGCTTCTCAGGACGACGCGTTCCAGAGGATTTCTTGGTCGTATCCGGTGGAGTTGTCTGTTGCTCTGTTTGGGACTTAGATGATCTTGAAGGAGATGAGCTACTCGGATAAGGAACAATCTCCGTAATACGCCCGTTATTATTCGTAGAGGATTCGACAGGAATTCGCGTTATCGTGGAAACCGTATTCTCTGTAGAGGTTGGTGACATGTTATTATTGTTACTGGAACTGCACGCCGAGGACTCAGTTTCCATAGAATGCACCGAATCGATATGTGCACTAGGGCAATATTTTATGGTCGAAGTTTGATTTCCCGTGATTTCCTGAGGAATATTACTTTGCTTTGGATGGTAGCTTGATAACGTCGTTTTGATTATATGACTGGTGGCAGCCGGTTGTGGAATGGCGGTTATTGGGGGCATTTGAATGATTTGGGGATACGACGTTGGATTACTGTAACTTTGACTGGGGAGGAATTGAATTTTGGTCTCATTATGTTCTGCATCCTCTTGAGAATCGATAATTCTCTGGTCACAAATAGACGTTGGTTGAAAATCCGAAACATTTGAAGCGAAATTTCGATACATTCGCGCCGCACTGCTCGAATCTACGTGATCCTCAAGTTTTATCATATTGTTCACACCGACACACTGAGACTGATCACCTTTATTTAAATATTTATCAAGAAATTAACTGAAAATATTTATTTATATTACTAAATCGAAATAATTAAATTGAATACACTTGTTTGCAATAGTTGAGTGTGTGAAGCACTTAAAACAATAAACTCGACTGGAGTGCGAACCCGATCGATGAATTAATGAAAATGATCCCACGTTGGTGATCTGAACACTTTCCTGACTCGTACGATTCTACTACAGAAGCCACACCATCGATATAGTATTTCAAGAAAAATCTCAGATACTTGAGTATATAAGCAAGTCCTTATAACCTCACCCAATACAACGATAAATGCGCTCAATTTGGTTTCGGCTACTGATCTTGTGCTCCTATGGCTAAAAATATTCAATAGAAGAAAACTTAACCCGGCTGAGACAGAGCGAGTACTTGATTTGGAGGGTAAATACGTTGAAACGGTTGATCGAAAAAGAGTATATATGTAGGTAATACGTATATATCTATATCTTCAATCGATTGTCGAGGAAATTGATTTTGATTTTAGTTTATGTAGTATGTGAGATCAAATTTGTATCATTTAAAATTTAGGCACAATGTTAACATAGTCAATTTCGTAGAAACTTTAAAATATTAGATAACTTAAAGATTTGTTCAATTAGTAATCATAAATTAAACCAATTTTAAGGTAAAGCATACATTTGCAAATTTAAAAATATCTTCAAACAAACAACCCTTTAAATAAAATTTGGTATATGCAGAGAATGAAACTAAATTCTATGGTGAAACGCCTAACAATCTGTTTGTTTTACTGCTTCATAGTAGTAGTCCTGAAAATATCCACTAGATAACTGAATGCCAGTAACGACGTTGTAGAAAGCTAGAAACACTTATTGGCCCTATCTTTTTTCCGCACAATAAGAGTACCCATCGAAAGCTAATCCCTAAACTTTGCCATTTTTATACGAAAATATTTAAAGGATTTGATAACAAAATCTTTTCAAACTGTTCCAGAATTTGCAGCAAACTAGCTTCATTTTTCTGATTCCATCCAAACTGCTCATAAGGATCTCGGATGCTCTATGTTGTACAAATAAGTTTACAGCGAGTGAAATTTACGGTGACGTTGTGTCGCTATCTTAGCTGGTATGTTACCCTCTCATGCCTTCTTCTAAAACATTAGATTATTCGACAACGATTAGCTAGGTATTCGGAATGCTGTCGAAAACACCAGTTCATTAGACACAACGACTAAATAAACTTTTTGACTTCTTGGTGGCCTACTCTGCGCTTTTCCAACCTCCAAATCCTGTTCTGATGATTTGTACTCCATATAATAATTAATAATAATAATCTTTGGGGTAACAATCCAATTGAATCAGGGCCTTGAAGTGTGTTAGAGCACTTCATTCAAAATTGTAACGGTACACTAAAGGATTATAGTACCCTATAGGCGGAAATGTGGTCAGCATTGCCTTCGTCCGAAATTATTACCCTGATTTGAATTAGGTACTCATTCACAGCTAAGTCGACTGGTATCCGACGTCAAATCACGATATAAATTCCACTGCCACCAGTGAGATTTCAACCGCAACCTTCCGTACCATAGCCTTGTGCTCTAACCACTTAGCTCTCCGGGCATATAATAATGAACTTAACAAAAACTCCAACTTTGAACCAACTTTCTTTATTTTAATCCATCTACTTCAGTATCTAGACTAACTCACAATATTAGCTTGTAATTGATTCGGTAATCATGTTCAATGATTTGGTTAATATTGCATTGCAAAACAATACACTATATTGCATTACAAATTTTCCACTTCATACTATAATATCGGCTACACATATGCTCATTGAAAACAATGAGTCCAAAAAGCGGTCCTGCCAAATCGATATATATATGGTATCCTAGTAAAAGTGGCCTAAAAACTTCGAGTCATGGTAATCTCTAAAGATTACATGTACTTATTCCAGACTTTCTACTTTATGCACATCTTTCTTCTCTGGCAACGTGTTCTTTCCAATGACCTCTTTGTCATTTACCTTCAACAGTATCTTTGACCGCGTTAACACTGCAGAAACAAATTACAGTTTTATTGTTGGTTCGCTCTACTGGAAACATCTATATTCCCTATCATGCGACCAGACCTATACATAGCAATTCATAGACATAGTCTGACAGTTTTTGATAAAGGCGAAGCTTTGGCTAGTGATCTCTCTGGCCTTTAGCATTCCATTCAACAGCTTGGGATCCGTGAAAACTTTAAATGTCCTCGCTAAAAGGTAACAACGGCAATTTTTCGTCGCCCACGTCAATGGCAAAGCTATCGACCTGAAATAAACAGGTTTCTTTCCACCTGGCTCAGCATTCGACTCGCGTACTGCACTCGCTGCCTCTCCTGCGCCGATACCACACCGAAGTCCTCACCGCCAGCATCTGTCATCAAAGCAAACTCCCAATTGAATCCTGGATATGCCAAAACGGGCGGTGAGGCAAGTTTCCTCCTCAATCGCTCATCTGCATTCTCATGCGCTTAATCCTACTCAAACTCAAAATAGTTTCTGCAGTCTTTGCAAATTAAGATACAAACCTTCGATAGTAATGGAGCAAGTCAACAATTTGTCTGCTTGGAACTTTTTGGCATAGGGAAATTTCCGTTTTTCTGATCATTTAAAGGCCTAAGTCCATCTTTTGAGGAAACATGCCCCAAATAAGTCACCACTTTAAATTAGCTTCGCGAAATCGCTAAAATATTTTCAAACACAACTACACCATTCAAGTATATAAAAAGAAGACTAAAAAAAGAGAGCAATTTTAATATCAAAAGATAACACCTTAAACGGCAGCTAATGGTACAGAAAGCTGAACGCAGCTTTACCTCTGTCCCTTCCATAAAGTACCGAAAAATGTCTGCAATACCCAAACCCATCCAAGATATCATCAACCCACAATTGTGGGTACGACATTTATAGATACGACTTCCCATCCCGAAAATCAACACATCATGGAAAAGTTGGTGTATCTGCCGCTTACATCCCTTCACACCTCCACATACTGACTGATCTTTCTACTAATAATGGACGTTATGAATTTACAAGATTAGCCAGAAAGTAATCGGCCTTGAGCGGTCGATATTCTGATCCGTATCCCATTTAGTGAGAGGGTAAGTATTCCCCGCAGAGAGAAGTGATAGAAATTTCTCCACTTATACTATAAAAATCTCCGCGATGTATACTATAAAATTTTAGACTAAAAATTCTGCATTCAATCCATACTAGAGACCCTCCAGCTCTACCAAGACTTTACCTCTTATTTCATTCCAATATAGAACACAAAAGCAAATTTTTTGATTGCAGGACAGCCCCGACTAGACCACAAGAAGCAAGTGAGGCCATTGTAACGACGATAGCCTGGAAAAGCATTCTGCAGGATGAGAGATGGTTGTGGCCCCACGTTTGATCCAAGGAAAAGTAAAAAAATTCCTAAAATAATTTTGCTGAATGTGTGTCCTTTAGGGGATTTGCCTATTATTAAATTCCACTTTGGCAACGGGTTTATCTGAAGATAAAAAAATTCGGACAAATATAAAGAGATTACCCCTAAAGATTTACAATGTAAAGCACTTTTGGCAACTGTTCTAAGCTATAAATTCTTAGAGATAATCTTTCTATATTTATCGTTATTTTTTTTTTTCATCTTCAGATACTGATGCCAAATTTTGTACTTCTAGAGTGAACTTACGGTGGGTTACCAGGTAAATTTCTAAAACATGATAATATACTATTATTAACTTAATCTGTGCTTATATTGGAACGGAATGTATTTTGAGGTCTAGATGCATCATTATAATTTTTTTCTGATTTTTCGGGAAGATAGGTTCTAAAAATCAGACCTGCTTCACTTTTTGGGGCACACATTTTGAGCTCTATCTCCGCTATGTTTCATCCAATATCAGAGATTTTTTCAAAAAATCAATACGTTTCATTGGATATTCCATATGACCTTATTCTATGAAAAAAAAATGTTGTACCTCCTTTCGCATATGTAGGGAGTACCCATCATACTCTTTACAAAATGGCATCACTGACTATATAAAAAGATATTCATTGACTGCACCTTCTGACCAAATTTTCTTGCCAATCGGTTCAGCCGTTTTCAAGTAATTCGGGTGCGACAGACAGACATACATTTGTCTTCTTGTTTTTCTTCAGCCTTTGTCCCGTTCACAAGCGGGTTCGGTTTGTTGTGATCGGGTTCGCCATTTGGTTCTATCAAATGCTTGATCAGAATGCAATCGCCTCACTTTTAAATCGCCATCCAGCGTATCAAGCCGCCGATGTTCAGAGCAATCTTGGCAAGTGAATTCTCGTTAGCGCGAATTACGTGACCATACCCTCGAGGACGCCTCTCTCGCAATTTTTCCACGATCGTTACAACCCCATATCGAGCGCAGATATCCTCATTTCGGATGTGATCAAAATGTGTCACGCCACTAGTCTAACACAACATCTTCGCCTGCATTACCCCAAGACCTTAACAAGGTTGCACCCCTTGAGGCGAATTTTGGATAGCGTCTATAAATGATTCATTCAAGTCTCAGCTCTCCATCTCAAATATATTGGTCTACTAAGTGTCGGGTTATGCTTCTATATAAAAACTATCGACTTCTTCGGAATCGTAATTGCTTAGTGTTACATTTTTTCTGATTGGCATTTTTAATTTTTGCGTTAACTTTCTTCACTGTTTTATTAGACGCCTCCGATACCTATGGCACTCACCTTTGAGCGGGCCACTATACTTATATCATCATTTTGAATTGCCTATAAGGTAGTATGTCGCTGAAGTCTACCAGCATTTTCTATTTGTATTTCACTTTGTAATCCGGACTTTGTGCTGAAACATATTGTCAGCTAATTGAACACTGGATTATCCCATTGACATCCTGATGAATGTCATCAGTTTTGCAGGGACTCCAAATTTAGTGCAAATTTAGGGCTTGAGGGCTCTTTGGAAGGTGGGGGTGTTGCAGCTGACACTGGCGTAAATTCAATGATGAACCTGATAGTAACGGTCTGCGAAGCTGCCATGCCACGAAGGGGCTCCAAGCCGTGAAAAACCTTCTATGTACTGGTGGACGGCGAAAACTACCGACTTACTGAAGAAATGTCATAATCTCCGCGCTAAGCATAACGTTTATACGCCTGGGAGGAAGCATGCGCCACAGTGGCAGTATGCAGGTCGGCTAAAAGAGGCACCGCAATAAACAAAATAAAAATTCGCTGCTGGCAGTCAACGAGGTAATTGGGATCCATGGCGACTCGGTTATAAAGTTCTCAGCCCGTAAATCGGAGCTCTGCGGAGACTTTGCATACTTAATACCGAACAAATGACCGCATTATTCCCTAGACATTCCTCTTATTATGAAAAATAAGAAGGCGCCAAGTCCTGATGGTATCCCGACAGAAGTATATGAACTGGTTTTCCACTATCGGCCAGACTTGTTGCTCGGCGCGTTCAAAGCTTTTCTGAAAGAAAACACTTTTCCTAATCGCTGCAAGTCTGGCTCTTATTAACACAGGGTAAGGAGGGACTTGCTTCTGACTTATCTCTAAGGTAGTTTGGGTTCAGAGGAGGAAGATCCACAGTGGATGCTCTTATGGAGATCGTAGATACAGTTCATCGAGCTGAGACACACAGCCGCCGATCTAGATCGATAGTGCCCCTCGTAACGATTGATGCCAGAAATGTCTTCACTAGGCGAAGACGGCTTTACGGTTTCTTACCAGGGCAGAGGCAAATCGTCAGACACTGCCTCACTTCTGCATAGAACGCTGAATATAATTCGCAGTCACGTTGTATTCTGCGAATTATGTAAAGGAGCATTTAACATCTGCGAGCCGCTTCGATCTGACGATTTGCCTTTGCGCTGATAAGAAACCGTAAAGCCGTCTTCACCTAATTTTTTTGGACGCTAAACCCTAAACGAGGGGTCCGTGGATGCAGGAGATACGTTAGCCACATTACAAAATTAATTCAGCATGCCGAACTATCTCTTGAAAGAATTGAGGTCTTATCTGGGAGACTGCTTCTACACTACTCTAGGAGACGATAGAAGGCCAAAAGAGAATGGAGATCTCGCCGGGGGTAGCAAAGGTATCCATCCTAGGGGTACACGCTACGATAGAACATAGGATCGACATGCAAGAAAAAGCACTTTTGAACAGGCACAAAGTAAACTTGGCATATCAATGCGACGGGTAAGCTGGGGTTAGGGGGTTAGTTAGGGATTGTGCTGGAAGAACCTAAGTATTCATCTCGGCCAGCCGACAGTACATCCCATATAGATCGGCGAGTTGACTATATAATCAAAACCAATAGCGAAATACCTTAGTTTAACGCTCGACTGGAAGATGAGTTTATTGAGTAAATCGAAGCTGCAGCAGACAAGCCTGCAGCAGGAGTCTCGACCGTATGTAAACTACTGGAGAATTTTGGGGGTCCTACGCCCGCGAAGAATGGCAGCGCACACCATATGAGTGGCAACTCACTTAGCAAACTCAGTCAAGAGGTAGAAGGACTGCGCATCTTATCGGCAGTTTTTAAATCCGTGGCTGAGTTGAAAGCACGATGAGATGAGAGAAATTACAAGTGGGCATGGAGGTGTTCAGTCTTACCTCCCCAAAATTGAAAAGGTACGGTCTCCTGGTTGTGTGTTTTGCAATGGAGTGGTGGACGAGGTCAATTTCATTTTTTCTCTTATGGAAGATGGGATGAATTTCGTCAGCAACTTTATGCAGATACAAAATTGTTCCGTTCGAAACGTCTAACCATAGAGTCAAAACCTTACCTGTCCAAAACAGGGTGTTAGCAAGAAAAATTGCGCACTCTTAGCCGCATTCGAGAGAAGAATACTGCAAAGAATTTTTAGTCCTCTGCTTGAGGATGAACGATTTCGTATAATGATGAAAGTTATGAACGATATCAAGGCCATCTGGTTGTGGATAAAATCCGGCTCAATAGGTTGCAATAGGCGGATCAATTAACCCGTATGGGTAGGATGATCCAGTCCGGAACGTCTATATGGGCAGTAACTATAGTAGACGGAGCGAAAGCATAAGCCAAAGCGACAGACGATCGAATTGGTAAACCTCGGCCAAAAACCGGGATATCTGGAGTCCTATACTGAGGTAGGCTGTTGTACCGTTGATGATGACGATGATGATGAAGGAAGTCAGGTGCTTTTGAGAAAAGACATTACTTTTCTTCAAAATTTTTCATTACAAGACTCTCAAATTTCTTGGTGAAAAGTATATAGTATAAATGAGAAGCAGTTTAAAGAAAAAAATACAATCTTGGTATATGCGAATTTATCTAGGGCTAAATGGAATTTTTTTACTTACATATTTACTTAAATATTTCTGCAAGATAGAGAATTTTGGAACGTGTCTTATTACCATGCAAATAAAATAAGAACGTCATAGGCTCAGATTTGAAATTCGAATAGAAGACAAGAATTGAACTTTAAATGAAAAGATTTTCCTGCTTAGAGTAACAATTGCCACTGAAATTACCGGAAGTCTTTGCCAGGATCGATTATGGTATAAATAAACGAAATACATAGTGCAAAGAAGATAGTGTATACGAAATAAATGTGATATTCGCCAATAGAAGTTCTAAAGTAAATAAAGATAGATTGAGTGAAAATAGGAACGCAGATTGTATATAAAACAGACGAACTGAAATACGTGTAGCTCATGACGTTTATATCAGGAAGCCGCATACAAAGTGGTAGATATCGTCTCAAATTTTTCACGAATCTTCATTCCACAAAAATATCTTTCACTTTTATCTACTCTTGCAGACAACGGGTTAACGCCGACCATGCATGTATGTAAATCAGAAACCCAAAAAATCCAAAAACGTTGGTTGGGCGATGACGAATGCCTGAGAAAATATGGCGATCGACGCGATCATTCGTTTCCTCGCCCGAGCGGATCATCAGCGGTACAAACGGCGCGCGGAGGTGGTACAACAGCAGCAGTGAGCGAGCCCGCCGAGAGTCAGAAGTGTGGGAAACATGTTGGGAACTTGTATCGGAAAGGAGGAGTTTGTTTATTGCTCGAACAGAAATGACTTGATTGGTGGTTGAGTGATCTTCAACGTGAAGACCAACCGCGAGGAACGCGTAAAAGACACCATTTTCCCATTGCAAATTGAAATGATCACTTTGTAACGGAAATGTCGCTGGTCTGGAAATTTCTTTTTCCTGGGGAAAGGAGAGAGGCAGGAATTGTTCCGCACGTGGTACCAATTCATGATCATTTAATTTCTCTGGGGAAACATTTCCCTGCTGCGTTCCCCGAACTTGACTTTCTCCGTTTCAGATTCAACTATCTTCGCACGAGAACCAACTGTGAGTCATCTGGATTCTGGTAATCAAATTGAAAAACGCCTGCGAATAACGATTTCCTCAAAGATTTTTCTCTACTTTTGCGTAAACAAATTGACCTCAATTATTTCACGTTTGCCAAAGTTGACGTCATCTGCCGAATTTAGTTCGAGCGAATAGAATGATCACTGACTAGAAAAAAGATCGCTCTGTACTCCAGATACTGAGCCTAGAGATTCTTGGGGAATTGCTACATGGAGTAGAAAAGCTAATCTTCAAAAGAAAATCACGGAAAAGATTGTAAAGATTCTGATTGTTAAATTTCTTTATGAACCGTTTTAAGTAGGCAATGAAACCAAGAATTAATTGAAGATACTTTAGCCGGAAAAGATTTCCTCACATCTAGCAGAGCGTGTATAGTTCAAACGCATGCCAAGACCAAAATGACCGGAATTTTCCACACTTTTTAACAGAAAAAAAATATTCTAAACGGTTGTTGACTGAGTCGCACAGTTTTATTAAACTAATTCATGTTAATTTGGCTACAGACTTCACTTTATATCAACATATTTTTGCAAATTCAAAAATTTCAAATTTCTTTAGCTTCACATCTTTATATAGCAAAAGAAGCATCTTTTGATTTGAGGCTGGTTTAACAGAATAATTAGGTTCTAGATTAAATGTTTAGATTGTGGCTGTTCGTGTAATTGAAGATATCTTTCAGTCTTATTGTTAACGCTGAAGCGTAAGCGGGTAAGATACATGGGAGCACACTTCTACACTATACATGAATTCCACGTTTTACGAAAATAATATTTGGTCTACTGAGGCCTCCTTTGTGTTTTCTTCTTATTGAATTAGTAATAGTGCATTTTCCGGGCAGACAAACTCGACATTACCTAGGGCCACGGAATAAGAGTTGAAAAATTGCAAAAAATTGTTCCCTCTACTCAACAGTGTAATATGATCGCAAATCCATCAAATTCGAACCTCGAATGATAGATGTCTTTTTTCGTTTTCGCAACTGTAGATGTCATACTATCATCGGAACTGACATCTTGGTCATTGGAGATTCATTAAGGAGGTCATCCCGTGTAAAGGCTGTTTTTTCGTTTTTTTAGAATTTTTTTTTTAAGAACTGGATAAAGATACAAATACGAATTTTTCCACATATATTTATTAATATCTTGAGCATGCGTAGCAATTTTTCTAGCCCGATAGCGTAGTTAATTTTTGAAATGCAGAGCAACTTATACAACCATCTGCAAAAAGGTGTTTTTCTGCTGTCACGCTAGGGGTCGCTGTGATCATGGTAAAGAAAAATGTAGACGCCATTTTAAAGTGCGGACTTAAATACCTTCCCCAAACTAGGATTATTGAAAAATATTAAAAACTAAATTGTTGGTGCTTTGTTAAACTTTTTTTATTTATAAATTTTGGTGTTTTTTCAAGGCTTCTTTATTGAATAAAAAAAACTACTGAATGAATCACAATTATCCTAGTTTGCGGACCGTAGAAATATGTTCTGAATAAGTCGTGAAAATTTCTAAGAATTCCGTTGGATGGATTTTGGGCTATGGTGGCAGCAGATTTTCAACATGCAGTTTCGAGAAGAACCCATTTAAAAAGTAGAATGCGATTTTTAATCATAAAATCTTAACTGACCATTAATCTGCTATGCCTAATCCATAAACCTTAGGTTTCATGAAGAAACATATTCACAGCATTGGCTTCAATTTATATGATTTTAGCGAAGTCATTCGAACGTCATTCAGACCTATAAATACGCTCTTTATAACGACGACGGCGATATAAACCCGGCACACTGTTTAACACTGTAATTCGCGAACGACTCCGAATATCAAAAAATCATTTTGCCCATACACTATACATACGGGATCACCCCCTTAATCATACGATCAAGACCGTGGCGAAGCCCAGTCTCAATTATGACAGAACCATTCCTGAAAACTCATATGGGGCGAACAAGGCGAGTTGTAGTTTTTTTAGAAGAATCACATTCGACGAACCCATGGGGCGATGCCGTTGCAGAGCGACAACGAAGGCCCTTTCTAGAGAAATTGGCCGAATAAAAAGCTACCTTCAAATTGAATTCCCAGTAACTCAGATAGTCCTTAGACCAGTCTTTAATATTTAATTCAAAAGGCAAACGAAAAATAACGGCCGAAGACTCCATCAAACTTAACGCTGCGACGGAATCAAGCAAATATACCATCTCCAGTATTTGCCAGAGTCATACTAACATCTCTATGATTGACCAAACTAGAGGGGATACATCAATTCCCCGATGATCTACTAAAAGCAGGTTTGATCTAGAGGTACGAAAATAGGGACATGCAATGTTTTTTTTTGCGATTCATAACTAGAGGTACATTTCTATTCTCGCTCCTTGCCTAAATTGCCTCCATTTGGTTTTGTTTCCTGTTTTCTGGGACATGGTAAAACATCGAATCCTTGAGTAACAAGGCAAACCAAAAAATTGACGAAATTGACTGTGAAATTAAAAACAAAAAACACTCCAGATCCGATCGAGAGGGAAGGGCTACGACCGATGGCGTCTTCAATCAATGCTTGCCCTGCCTTCGATATCATTGAGGAGCAGCCTTTGGGGTTCCCACCCAACCTTGGCATCTTCAGGCCATTATATTGGATTTGTTTATTATTACCACCATTTGTCTAGGTTTTGGGGTAGCTCTTCCCTCTTGGTCGACCAAATCTCTTAATGTCATTACAATTAGTATCTTTTCGGAAAGTGAAGAACAAACGAATGAAAGGCTTGAGACCGTTTCGGGTGACTTTAGAATAGTGTTAAAGTACTTAGAGTTCGAAAGATTCACAGTTTTTAAGGTATTGTATAAGACAAAACCTTATTCAAATTGCTTTATTGTTGGTCTATCTGTTTGTCCGTCACACGCATTTTTCTCGGAGACAATTATAGCGATTGAGGGGCGCGGAGGTCGAAGGTGATCGTTTTTTTAACGGACCCATTCTCTAAGGCTGCGAAGTAACCTCCATACCGATATCTCTTCAAATAAAGTTAATAATAGTATATTACCATAATTTTTAGTAATTGCAAAAATGTAGGGTATAACAAGGAGCATAATCCCACCCAAATTGGTGGAAATTGCAGTATTACTAACAAAGTTGAAATAGGTCAAAGTTGTCGATTCTTTGAAAATTCAAGACTATGAATGTCAATATCACCCGAAAGTGGATACTCTCACATAATATATGCATATATTACCTGCTACGTACTAATGGGGCAAACGCACACTCAAATGTCTTTATATAAAAAGTACACAAAACCTTTCATACCTGAAGCGTCCAGCTTGCGGTTTCCCGACTTGTTTAGTAATAAAGAAATTTCGAAACCGATTAAAGTAACCTAAGACAGTACGAAGGGAGAAGTTGATGATTCTACTAAATGCATGGGTACTGGAACTGTTATTAGAAAGGTAGCCCAAAGTCAGTGAATAAACTGCAATCATATAGTCAAGTTCGTGCGGCTTCCTTATGGCAGCACAGAGACATTGGTCCAGAAAAGATTCAAGTTATGTTTCTCACCTCAATCTCACTACTAGGTCACCGGACAGATCTAGAGCCATCATGCTTAAATAAATGAAAATGGCAATGAATATTGCAATCGAGAACAAATTATGAAAAAGTATTATATCACATCTGCGAATGAAAAGTAATATGCAAGCAATAGTGAATAAAACCAGACATACCAGAACAAGATTCTCTACTAATTTCTGCCAAATAGTCAAAACCTTTAGAAATCCCTCTACGTATATTCCAATGTCCTTGAGTACAAGATTAACCTTTGAGACCCAAGACTCCCAAATAGAAAGCAATTCCTTTCCCGCCTTTGGATCGGTTTTTTCAATGTCAATTTTGAGAATTTGTGAAATGGTTACCCGAAATCTTGAATTCCATCATATCCCTAAAATTCTTAAAAGAAATTATACAAATGTACGTGAATTAGTCCTACTTACGATATCATTCTTTATTCAAAGTGCAAGTGTTGACCAAGCAAAAAATGCAGAAAATGTGGAGAAACAGCCCCGTATGCAAAGCTGATCCTAAATATAGGGTTTGAAATAAAAGGATAATGTCGCTCGCGGCCATGACGGTAATGTTGTGCCGCCACGTCAACTACGCCCCTACCACCGACGTCAAGAGGCAGGTTCATCCGTTCCACAGCAAAGTTTAGTTGATGCATTCAGAACTTAGATATAGTAGATTGTAGCCGCCGCTGGACGTTTTCCAGGTTGGTTTTCGTCCACGGCAATATTCCAAATGCATAAGCCAGTGAAGGGATGGCAAATATATTCAATGCGCTTATTTTATTCTTCCCCGAGAGATGCGATTTCAGTACCAGTTTTACACCTCGCAGGTATTCGTACAGCAGAGCATCCTTGGAGCTTGGATGTGAAAGTTACCAATGTCATGTCCGTCATATGGCCCGTGATGGGCTTTGCGGATGGCTTGGATTCGACACTTGTTTATCCGAATTTCATCCAAATATCACGGCTGAACATGTCTACTATTCGCAACAAAATCTAAGGTGGTCGTCAGTATCAGCATACAACTTGAAATCATCTAAGTACATCAAATGTGTCAGTTCGAACTTAGCACATAGTCCATATTCTATTGCAAAACCTGTACCGTGTTTTTCTTAGGGATAAGATAGCTAATCCCCGCAGTGAGGAACGGTGGATTGTTGGCGCAACAATCCATATTGGATCAGGGCCTTGAAGCGTGTTAGAACACTTCATTCAAGACCGTAACGGTACAGTACAGTATACTGTAGGAGGCAATGTGGTCAGCATTTCGCTCTCCCAGGATTATTACCCTGATTTGACTCAGGTACTCAGTCACAGCTGAGTCGACTGGTATCCGACGTCAAATCACGATACAAACTCCACTGTCACCAGTCGGATTCGAGCCGCGACCTTCCGTACGACAGCTTTGTGCTCTATTATTATTAGTTTCTGAAAATGGGTCTTTGATTTAAGTATGCAGTTTTGTTTTACACAAAATCTTAAAAAGACACATGCCCTAAAATAAATAAATAGGGTCAATAACGAAAGAGACACAGATGCATCGTACGAAGAGACAGGTCAAATGTCAACTGCATCAGACGGTCCCAGAAAGGAGATCTAATGTTGGAGCTCAACGAATCTAACAAGAAAAAAGTAAAGCAATAATGGAGGATGTTTCCTTAGCTAATGTGATATTTACTTTTCGGAGTAGTCATAATCTCGGCAGATGCCGGATTTTACCTGTTACTAACACTAAGTGCCAAGTATTTAGTTCGGACGATCCTACCTACTTAAAATATGCAAAGATTCTGCTGGTGGCAGGTTAATACGAGAATCCGTCGAGTACTCCCCATGTCATCGAGCACGTTTGCAAAATGGTGTACTTCTGTATGGTTTGAACTAGGCTATGTGAAACTCCCAGAACATCTAGTGAAGCTGTAAGGGGTTTGGGTCGAAATGCCAAATTTCTTTGATTTGCCGGACCAGTGCCTCATAGTTCAGTCGATGCTGCCATTCGGGGGACCTTGTTTTGTCAACTGACACCACGTCAAGCTTCTTAGCAACTGTTATCATCAGCCTATCATTGGAAGCAGCACTAAAACTGATGCATCAGCTTAACAAATGGCATTGAAGCGATACTACAAATGTCTTGGTTTCGTTCATAAAGTGGAGGAAGTGCCAGTGTTATCCAATGCAGCAAATGGAAAGCGGAGGACCTTAATAGGAAGGATCTAAATTGAACAATGTGTAAAGCGAAAGAGGAAGTAGATCACTGGCACATTGCGGACAGTAGAAGTCCGGAGTATAGAAAAGCTACGAACACAACTCGTAAGTCGCGTTGATACAAACGAACCTCAACCAGCGCGAGGCAACGTGAAATTTGCTGCTACAGCTACAGTTGGTGGTAAAATGAAACCATATATTACCATTAGAGTTTCATGTGAATGTTAATGAACACTATATTCACTGTGACCGTGAGGCAAAAATCAAAGGGGTATCGAGCGCTAAAAACAGTTTTCGTAGAATATCGACTAGACTACTCAGAATAAGATTGAAGGTTTTTGAGTAGAAAATACGATATAACTCCGAACCAACTACCTGTGATGAATATGTGGGAAAATCATCATCATGACTATCAATGGCGCAACAACCGGTAATCGGGTTTAGGCCTGGCTTAATAAGGAACTCCAGACATCCCAGTTTTGCGCCGAGGTCCACCAATTCAATATCCCTAAAAGCTGTCTGGCATCTTCACCTAGGCCATCTCAGGCAGGGTCTGCCATGTCTTTTTTTCTACCATTGATATTCCCCTTATAGACTTTCCGGGTGGGATCATCCTCGCTCATACGGATTAGGTGTCCCATGCATCGCAACCTGTTGACCCGGATTTTATCCACACCCTCATGGTCGTAGTATCGCTAATAGATATCATCCTTATAGAGGCCATCCTTATGTAGGGGGCCAACAATTCTTCGGAGGATTCTTCTTCCGAACGTGGCCAAGAGTTCGCAATTTTTCTTGCTAAGAATCCAAGTCTCCGAGCAATGCATGAGGACTTCTATAGTAAGAGCTTTGACTCTATGTTGGTACGTTTGGAGCGGAACAGTTTTTGTAAGCTGAAATAGGCTCTGTTGGCAGCCAACAACCGTTCGCGGATTTCATCGTCATAGCTGTTATCGGTTGTGATTTTCGACCCTAGGTAACAGAAATTTTCAACAGTCTGAAACTTGTAGTCTCCTATCTTTATTGTTCTCGTTTGGCCAGTGCGATTCGATGATGTTAGCATACCCAGCAAAATTTTGAAGTTGAAGTTTAAAAAAAGGAATATTCCCTGTCTGCTCTGAAAATTCAAAAGTTGAATTTGCTTCACAAACTCATTAGGCTACAAGGAGACCGAGCGTCACCCCGCTTGACTTTCTCGTTAGACGCAATGTATTCACTGTCACCTGATTGTAGGTGGTGCTGTAATTCGAGCTCAGAGCACCATGCCAACGAGATAGTGATCCGGGTCAATCAATATAGATTGACCCCCATATATGTTCTTACATTCATCAAGGCTGAGAGGTAGCGGTGTTCAATCAGCAAGTTGTCAATTTGGTTGAAAGTGGTCCTGTATGGAGAGGCCCATGTATGTTTGTGGACCTCTTTCCCCACAAACCAGGTACTTCCAACAACCATTTCGTGCGATACTGCTGACTGAATAATCCGCAGTCCGTTATCATTGGTGTCCCTATGGGAGCCGTTGTATGGGCTGAATATGGGCTCCGTCTCTACTTGACTGTTGAAATCTCCAAGTAATATTTTGATATTATATTTAGGACGGGCTTCGAGGGTTCTTTCTACTGCTTCGCAGAAGGTATCTTTCTCCGGCTCTGGAGTCTCCTCTATAGGGACCTGAACATTTATGAGGCTTATATTTCTAAATTTGCCTCGCAAACGCAGAGTGCATAGCTTTTCGCTTATATTTTCAAAGGTGATAACAGCAGGTTTCATTTTTTGGCTGACTAAGAAACCTACTCCGAGCACATGATTTACTGGATGACCGCTATAATATATGGTGTAGTGACTCTTCCCCAGGAAATCGGTCCCTGTCCAACGCATTTCCTGCAACGCTGTTACATCAACCCTATATTGGCACATCGGCTAGCTGCTTGGCAGCTCCATCTCTGTACAGGGAGCGCACGTTCAGTAAGAAATTGCGCAAACCGTTATTCTGCTATCGTTGCCGGGCTCGCTGTTGTAAAGTCCATCCTGTCCGAAGCTCCTTCTGTGGCTTTGTAACTTTGGTTTTCATGTTTCGCCCTAGGACCTATACTACCCTTTGACTTTTATATATCATAAAACATAATACTAGCAAGTTTCGTGGAAGTCGCACTATTACTGACAAAGTTGCCTCTATTGTGGACACTGGGGTTAAAAAAGTATTTCCACATATGAGCTTAACCAACATAGAAACGACCAGTCAGATTCGTTAAACGCTGTCTACATGTTTGCTAAGCCTTTAGAAAAAGTCCTAAGCCCAAGTTTGTCAATAGGGTCTTTGGAGTGGCTGTTAGTGCTTGTTGGCGATCTAGCGCGTCCACACACTTGCCAACCATCAACAAACAATCGTATCGCAATCGTGGTGGTTGCAGGGCGGTTTGTTTGGAATGTGTCCGTTCGCTAGAACTTGCCGCCGATCCGGTGGAGTGTCGACTTTATAGCAAAAATCAAAGGGTGTTTGCGTGTGTGTGTACGAAATGAAGGAGCCTTGCCGACTTGGAATGAATTCGCCAATCGATATTCTCTTTCCGGTCAAAATAACTACGGTTTTTCCAGCGCAAGGTTGAAATTATAAGCAGTCATCCATCTACTTAACCCCTCACATCAATATGCCAAGTCTGCTCCACAGTGCGTCCTGCAAAAAGGGTCACAACGTCGTCTGCACAACCGACACGGCGAAATTTTTCTGACATGTCGAGTCTTAGCAGGCTATCGTAGGAAGCTTTCCAGAGGTCCGGCCCTAGGATGGATCCCAATACTACTCCCGACGTGATCTCCGTCGTCCTGTGGCTCTCTAGCATCTCATACAGCAGGGAGCGGTCTCTCACGTAATCCCTCAATATTCGCAAGAAATAGTTCGGCACATGAAATGCGTTTTCTAATGTGCCTGGCATATCTGTCCATCTTACGAATCAGCGCTCACATCAGCCCATTTATGTCGGGAGAGAAATGTCCACGGTCCTGAGGACTCCCAAATTGTCCCGACGTGTATTGGTTATTTGCAATTCGCTCTTCAAATAGCAGCTTTTTCAAAATTACTAGGACTTCTAAGGGGAATCTGTTCCAAAATCCATCTTGCTTCTACAATCCAATCGCCTTGCCCTTAGTTTTTGCACCCATTATCATATCAACGACATAGCTAACATTGTCCAGATACTTTTCACAATCCAAAAATCCACCCTTTTCAATTTTTACGAATTTATTCAAAGCGCTTGTAACTAAACACATAGCTTTCAGTGGTAGCTCCGAATACCATCGCTTCTATTCGAAAATGTCTTATCACATTTGAAGGTGGTGACTGATAAGCTATTCATTGAAAATTATTATAGTATTCCCGCTGCTCACTTGTATCATCCTATACATATTCTTTGCCTCCACTGATGATAAGAAGAGTCATCTACAACAGATTTATCGATCCCAACTAAGGCTTGTTGGAGCACCAGTATAGGTTTCAGCACCCATTCTATCGTTAATAAACTGAGCATTGTATTGGCTTTGGATGCAAGAAACTCATTCAAATCCGGCTAAAAAGGCCAAATTATAGATACATTGGGTGAAGGAATATTCGGTACTGGGTCCTTTGCTGCGGAATGTGATACATTGTGGAGTGCACAGGACACAACGGAGACAATAAATGTTGTGAAACCCTAACTGGGGAGGGCAGAATTGACCGAATTATAAGAAAACGGAGAAGGATTTAAATATGAAATGTAAGAAAAATACTATTCAAGTGGAAGTAATCACTGACAAGCCAATAATGAAATTCCTTAGAGCACTTAGAGTGTCAAGAGGCGGTTGATACTTCCAGATTACTTACAAGTGTGTCGCTGAAGAATAGCAAAGAATAGCACCGAATAAAGCAGTGCTGGTGGTGGAGGGTGTGATCGCACGAGAAGTTACTGCTTGCTGTATTAGACAAGACGTGCGTACGTTGAATGTTGGAAAACAGGAAGGTCAGATTCGCATGATTTCGGATAATATACATAAGATGACTCCCCTAACGGTCGGTGGATGCACAGATTCGTTAATGTGAACGTGAGCCCGAAGAATAAAGTTAGAGAAATGTTCAAATAAGAAGAGTTGGCTGGCTGAAGGAGTAAATCACAAAGACTGTACCATATACAGAAAATTCAACTCCCAGCCCATTATTCAAAATTTTATGGTGGAGCCAAATCATTGCACAACTTCGACCGTCGACGGTAATCGCGCGAGAAAAATGTACGTATAAGGTCTGGTGTCAGTGCCATGTATATGATACAGTAAATTGGTATGCAGCATGAGGTATTGCATAGCTGTTTATGGCTTGCCACATGGGATGGGGAAACATGCATAAGAAAACCATCCAAACGCCATCGACATACCGACGCACCGAAAAATTAACTACATGAGTCACGGACCAGTTACCTACTACGACCCTCCCCGAAATTACACAATGACATTCTGTGCTTCTTTGCCGCTGGATTTTCTTCTTTTATGGTAGATTCAGTCTTCTTGAGTCAAGTAGGAAGAAAGCTGAGAGCATAAGGATTACTACGAAGGGACAAGGTTGTATGGTCGTGTGGATGCTTTTCAAAGGAGTAAATAAGAAACGTTTAGATATTTGGGAACTCAACCAAAGCAGTACCCAGGCATGCAGTCAGTATCCTTCGTAAGCTAGTGCAATGAATCAGAACTTCAGTTGATACTACCGATAGAACTTT
Source organism: Hermetia illucens (assembly GCF_905115235.1). Classification (NCBI taxonomy): domain Eukaryota; kingdom Metazoa; phylum Arthropoda; class Insecta; order Diptera; family Stratiomyidae; genus Hermetia; species Hermetia illucens. Next base: position 147,100,919 of record NC_051850.1, read on the forward strand.
TTTTGCGATATAAAATACACGTAAATAACCTAGCTCGCTTTAGAAAGAAATCAACTATTTTTTATTTAAATTTTAGTAGAAAGCGTAGGTAAAAAGCGCAAAATTGAAATTGATGTATCCTATCAATATTTGGAAATAGCTTAAGAGTTTTTGAGGATTAGCATAGGCACAGAGTTGATTAGTGTGAGGAACTTAGCCACGCAATGGTTTCGAAGTCACGAAGCTGCTGAAGATGATTCAGTTTTTATAAAGCAAAACCTTGAAAACTCTACACTTGTTGGCAGAATTGAAATCAATTAGCGGCGCAAGCTAACTTCTCAGCCTGGCGCCTAAATTTATGAGTAAGTAAATTAGCTTCAAAGATCTATTCATCCATTCACCACCAATTTTTCATTCAGATAAACATTAACAATGATCAAATTGCCGCCATCAGTCAATTACCGAATTCCACGGGATTAGTATACAAATCCATTTAACCTAGTTCCTCCTTACATAATAACATTGTTGTTATGAGTTCGTAATTCCCATTCTAAATATTTAAGTTTTAACAATGTTTGGATTTAACTGACCTACACAATAATACGTACATAACCAGATGACGAGAATTTGAGTGAATCTGTTTACGAATGCTTTTCAAATATTTACAAGACACTGAACTTCCAGTGTTTTCACCAAACAATCATTTAATCCAACAATCGGGCAACAGACCATCCCAGCACTGAACACTATGAATCTGGAGTCAGGTCTAAGTATGTTCTTACAACATTTGCTTATAGCACATCGCGTCGTATAAATATTTATGAAAAAGAAAAAGAAAACATTTTAATTGAACCATTCACAGTACACAACATGCGGAGAAATGGATGTAAGTGCTGAACTCTGCAAGAATTACCTTATTGACCCTTCACAGTCAATGGGGAGACCAGACCAGTCTCATATTCCTAAACTTCATGTGGAATTTGAGATTCTCCGACGGCTAGATACCTCGAAAGAATTCACGTGAAATTCCGAAGGTGTGCACCGACGCCATCTACATCGAATCATAATATCCTAAATATGTTTGGATAATTACGTGTGGAGAATCCATCCCAATTACTAGTTTTATTACATTAATAAACAATTGTGGGATTCGTTTATGCAGACAACTTCAACCGCAACACTGAGTCCATACGAAATCTCAGGCAACCCAGGCCAACCGTTGGTATCACCAGCCACATTTCGGAAAAAATTGGATTCTCCCGGCTTCTGGTTACGTTAGACAGTTCGGTTTGTATCCAGATAGTAAATGATGTTTAAAAAGCCTCCAAAATGAAAATATTTACTCCTTTTAATGTAAATTGTTTAAAAATTACTATTGTTTTGGAATGGATTTGTGCTGGGTGTTTATTTGTGTACGTTATAAACAGTTAGACTATTTCTTGTTTCATTTATCGTCCACTGACCTGGGACAGATGATTACGTGACCTAGACACTCCATAAGGATACTTTCAATATGGTTGGAATGTACGGAATTCATAGATGTATTTATTTATTTATTCAAAATGTTTTTGAGTGTTTGGTAACATATTTGGGTTTCGCTTCTAAACTTCCGGACAGTTGAAAAGGCGGATCTGAAGGCTTCCCATATGTTGTGGATTTCGGATGGTATTGTGTTTACATGGGTGTAGGTCGGCCATGTCCTCAGAGAAGTCATTAATTTTAATTTATTACCATTTATACAATTTTTTATAAGACGTGCTATTCCACTATCCTGGATAAAGGATAATCCGATTTTGATTTGGACGCTTTTTGATACAAACATTTCCTTGCTTCCAGGTGTTGACAATGAATTACGGACTGAATTGAGTTCAGAAACATTGTGCTTTCCTATGTTCAGTCTTTAGATAAAAGTAAAATTGATCCTACAGACAAACCTACTTAGGTATCTTGACCCATGTATGTGGTAAAGATCCCGTTGCTACTATGGAACTCTCTTCAGATCAGACGCACTACACATGTACGCTAGATCATGGATTACAAAAAGGGATTCTCTCAATTAACACGTTCACTAGACAGATCAAGAGCAAAAGATCGACACACTATGCGTTAGCCCTTGACTGCCGACGCAAACTCAAATTACATGGCAATTAGACCACCCATTTAACACGCCATGCATCTTGTCCCGTCCCTCGGCAGATCACTTTTACGACGCATGCCATATGTTGTGAACGGAATCTGAATATGTTCCGTACAAATGAAGCAAATTGTCCATAAAAAGACGAACGACACTTGACTGTATCTCAACGGGTATAAAATGTATTAATTATAAAATGTGATACTTTTTCCTGACTCTGGCGCCAACCTAGAACAATTAATTTTAAATGTCACAACATTCATGACCATGACAATAGGTAATTTTGTATAAGGGTGGTAACGAAGGGAAAGATTGTAAAAAGGGGGTTTCACTGAATCTATTATTTTGGAAGCCAATTAGCGTTTATAGCTCTTCTTATTTTCATTAGGCAATGCATTGTTTGCTTTACAATCCTTCTATCAAGACTTTTCCTTAGATATATACTTCCTTTGGGAAATTTACCAAATCTTCTATAATTTATTAGATAATTAGGTAGGTTTCCATCATCTCTCTTTCTTACTATTTATATATGATTATTTCTTTTAGCGTTTATGATTTAATAAACATAACTTATCGCATGGCATATCCTTTTTTTCAGCGTTTGAAGTAACGTAATAAGGTTTAAAAGGGTAACTGTAAGATAAACTCATATAAAAAGAGCCGCAAGCCCTAGCAACTTATTGACCAGAACTGCTAGTACGTAGTGCAGAACCACATCCTTTACGAGACCATCTTATTCTTTCAGGACATTACGTATCTAGACTTTTGAGTAGAAAAACACCTCCCCTAATGCAAGATGTTAGGGAGCCGAGGGATAGTCGGGATCGGGGGTAACTAACTGTATTTTTTTGTTTTTTATGGGTGGAGGTGGAAACTTTAAAAACTCGCTCGATCCAGTTCCTGCAACTTTTCTTGTCTCGCAGTTACTATTGCATTTATCACACTCTAATTTCCTTTCGATTTCAGTATCTCCTCCACCAAATTGTGGAGTCCGATAACTACGCTGAGGGCATCGTTTAAACTTCCACTTTCATTTGTGAATCTTGGATAATGGAACATAACATGCTCCGGTTCCTCGGGGGTAACGACGCATCCGGACAGTCTTTGGACTCATGCAATCCGAAGCGATTTGAATACTTCATGTATCCACAGTGTCCTGTAAGGAACTGCGTTAGATGGTAATTCAACTCTCCATGCTTCCGCTCGATCCATCTGTCAATGCACGTGGTCAGTGTATGGGCCTAGCGGCCTTTCTTGGAATTATCCCACGGTTACTGCAATCTCCTGGAAAGCTCCTTTCTAGTGGTTTTCCGACAGCCCGCAGTTACTTCCGTCGAATTCGCCCTCCTTTTCCGGGGAAGACAGTGTACCTCATACGCTAGAAGATCCAAGGGAATCATCCCCGCGATGACACACATTGCCTCACCGAATACTGTCCTATATGCCCTGCACACCCGAAACGCACTTGCCGAACTTACCGGCGCCCAATGCCTCGCGAGCCCCGAAAGACCATCCGCTAGCTGAAAAAGGTGTGCCAGATAGTCTTTGGGGCTTTTGCCTTTTCCACTCGGCGGGAGCACCATTTCCGCCATGTACGATTCAAATGCACTTATGAGCCATGCGGGCTTGATTTTAGCTACCAACTTCAGGGCTTCGTTCAGAATCCCATCAAACCTCGGAGCCTTATTATCCCCAATTCGTCGATCACCACGGGGATTGTTAAGACGTCCTATTGCAAAGTTGGTTGAGGTCCACTTTCATCCTGTTGGAGAAAGGGATTGCGATTATTTTGAGCAAGAGTTGCGTGCACGTCACTTGGGGTGATTTTTGCCCCCGAATTTTGTTCATTACAACTTTGTATGCAGCGTCCCAAGGGTTCGTATTTGCCCCAGAGGACAACTACTCGCAGCAATTCCGCTCACTTTCGCGTATAGCTTCCTTAAGGCTACATCGAAGATCGCGGTATTCCTTCTTTCACTGTCCATATTCTGTCCTTTGGCAGAGCCTCCTCGCTCGCAGACAATGCTCTCAAGAGCGCGATTTCTTGATTCCACCAATAGTTTGGTTTCCTTCTATGTTGGAACTTCGGTCGCGGCATTGTAGATACCCATGACTCAGTTACCCGTTGACAGAACTGGCTCACTTTTTCCAGCACCGTCCCGTTCGAGTCATGACCGCCACTCGACTTCCCTAGTCTTAGGCCCACGTGTTGAAATCGCCACCAAAGATCGGTGCAGGGACTCGAAACCCCAGTGCCGGCGACTCCCGGCCGTCGATATCCCTCGATTGCAGTGCCTCGGTTTTGGCCACCGTCGAATACTACAGGTAGTCTGGAGAAAGAGGCATTTAAAAGGAGTACATCACTCTCGAGAACACTTGTTCAAAATACACGAAAAGATGGCCACAAACTGTTCATTCATTAGCCCATAGTGCGGTGACTAAACCTGATCGGAACATGCCGCACGACTTAATGTTTGATTCATTTAGAAGAAGTTCGACGATCCTGCGATCTCCTCCGAAATCAACGTTGATGAAGGAAGGAAATGAGGGAAGCTCTCGGAAGGCTAATAAATACAGAAGTCCCCGGGCCAAAAACAAAGCAGAGGAGCAGGGTCAGAATAGGGACGAATCATCGTTTGCCCTTCTCGAAGGTAAAATAGTTTAGTTATTTATAAAGGACAAGCACAATGTGCACCAGGCCATCAAAAACATGGTACGTACTGTACAATAGTGCCAAGGACGAAAAAAATGCCTCGAAGAAATCAAACGTCACTCAGGCAACACAAGTGACAACCCCTCAAAATCCAAAGAGTACCGCGCTTGATAAGAGGAGTAGAGAGGGCGCGAACGATTCTCTTAAACTCGCTGTTAAGACCAGACCCGACTGGTTTGTCAACGTTTTTGAAACATGCATGGTAGAAGGAGTTTTCCCCGACCGGTGGAAGAGGCAAAAACTAGTTTTGCCCAAGAATAAGCACCCAGGATATCCATCATCATACCGACCGATTTGCGCCATCGACTCGGTAGGAAAGATGCCCGAAAGGATCATCTACGATAGACTGCTATGGATGGACTTTCGGAACGACAATTTGGATTTGGACAAGCCCACTCAGCGATCGACGTCGTAGTCGTTGCTTTGAAGCTGGCTGCACACGCGATGTCGTCTAAAAAATACTGTGCCGTGGTGACGTTGATCATCAAAAATGCGTTCAATTCCGCTAGTTGGGAGTGGATAAAAAGCTCACTGGCTAAACCGAGTGTCCCTAATTATTTGACAATTACCTTTCGGAGAGGACACTTTGGGACGACACGGATGAGGGATTCAAGCAGTACACCATCACCGCAGGAGTACCAAAGGGCTCAGTGTTGGATCCTCTCCTGTGGAACGTCGGCTTCGCAGATGAGTTAGCTGTGGTTGTCGTCGCGAAACAACATGAAGACTTGTACGCTAATGAAACCATTAGGGTCATAAAAGCGTGGCTGGAGATGGTTCAGCTTGACCTTGTGGAACAAAAGACGGAGACGGTCTAGATTACCAAGCGTAGGAAGACGAATACGGTTAATATTCGTGTTGGAGGTCACATCATCACTTCGAAACCGGTTATCAAATACCTAGGGGCGATGATTGACGCTAAAATCAATTTCAAGGTACACCTGGACTATGCCTGTAAGAAACTGGCAAATACCATCGCGAATGATGCCTAACATTAGAGGCCCGAAATACAGTTGCAGATTACTTGTGGCCGGAGTGGTTCGCCCAACGCTATTATACGCGACACCAGTTTGGGAGGAGGCACTAGCGGAGGAAGGTAAATATGACTTACCGCTTAGTGGCGCTAAGGGTGTGCAGCGCCTTCATAACAATATCAGGCGATGCAGCGTGTGTTATTGCGGGAATGATCCCGATAGACATTCTGGCAAGTGAGACACCCTGCCTGTACGAGAAAAGGAAAATGAATCCTCCTGAATGATGTAGAATACCGAAAGGCGGCAAGGCGAGAGTCGCTGGAGAAGTGGCAACAACGGTGAGATAACTCGTAGAGGGGTCGCTGAACCCACACTTTGTTTCCACGTATTGCGGAGTGGATTCAGCGACGACACGGTGAGATTAACTACCATCTGACGCAATTTCTGTCAGTACATGGTGGTTACAAGAAGTATCTGCACCAATTCAGGCTGGATGATTCTCCCTTTTGTCCTGAATGTGGTTGCACACCTGAGGACCCGGAGCATGTTATGTTCCACTGTTCACGATTTTTCTCAAAGAGGAGGAGTCTGAAAGACTCCCTGAAAACCAACCTAAGCCCACAGAACATCGTCGTGGAATTGTTGAAGTCGGAGGGAAACTGTTATCCGGTGAACTCCGCAATCAAAAGAATACAGGAGGAACTTGGAAAAGCGGAGCGCGCAAGGAGGACGCGAAGAACGGAAGGTCGCTTAAAGCGCAGTCCATTCCACGAAGTAATGCTTTTGTGGCGGTTCCGCGGGGAAGGAAGAAGGAGAAAGTGGAGGTGATTTTAGTGGGTGAGAATCCCACACGCTGCTCCAGCCTGGCGCGGCAGTGTCCTTGTAAGATTTCCACCTCCATCCATAAAAAAAAAGACAGACATACAGCCAGACATCGACTTGTAAACACAAAACCTAAGTAAATAACGTTTGCAACCGCTTTCGGTTATGCTACTCCCAAAATAGAGGTAGGATATCGTCTTAAAATTTTCTCTGCCCTGAAAAAAACCGTCCGCTACTTGGGGGGTTTTTTGCCTACAAGAAAGTGGTATACTTGCTAAAATTGAGGTAACAGTTGCTCCTCAATTAATGTAGTCCACTATTAAATTTAAGGAGGCTTAACACCAACCCATTACTATCAAGGAAACATAATTTTTGTACGATTTTTGCAATGTATGTATATACACACATACATACATCAGTAGGTAGCAAAATAGTAAAAAGGGTTAAAACTACAAAGTGGGAGCGGAACCAAGAAAATAATAGAATAAATTAGAAATTAAGAAACGAGCCTTTAGCATAGTTAAACCGAGGGTTGCACTAGCGGATTGAATCGAATGCCATGGACGACCTTGATAACCTAAAGTAAAAGATTGGCGAAACTACCTCTTTGAACAGACGAACTTATTCTTTCCCTTAAAAACGTGAGGAAAAAATCTTGACTGGCATGAAAATTATGCGCAAACCCTTTCCCAAGTTATATCCATCATAATATTCAGATAAGCGAATTTTTATATGATGTTTAAAGGACTGAACTATTTCAAAGATCAGACCAACACGCCTTCATGGCCAGAGCAGGAGCAACCAAATTATCAAAGAAGAATCCTAAAGTCAACACCAGTTGACCGAAATCACAATGACTATCCAAATACTAAATATTACCTAACAAGCAATCAACTATTGTTTAACAAATCTTATCTGAAACTGGTAAGGCTCCACTATCAAGCGGAACAATGGTCAAAGAAGAGGAAGACCTTCACTGAAAGTCAAATAATTTCCGATTTAATACTCGATTTTTATGTAAAAAAATTCTGTTAAAAATAGTTGAATATGCACCAAACTTTTCGGAGTTTGTGGAGGGGAATAGTTAGATAGTCCATTCAGCCAAGGTTTCTTAAATGATTCTTTGTAAAATTGAACCAAGTAAGTTAGTGTATATCATTTATTCCATCAGCACAAAGTCACACACATAGATTTGTGTACGTTATTATATCCGCTAATAAAAAATATATATATAAAATTTAATAGTCTTTATGAAAAAGACTGCACATACAGCAAGCGGGCAACCGGAAAAACTCTTTCATTACATCACCTTTTGAGTCCACTGACACCAACTGCCTGTAGATATATTTCTGCTCACATTCGTGTTGCAATCCCAAAGGAAAACTGGGATCTCCCGAACATGGTCCATTGGGATTCACACATTCCTCTATCAGGATGCCTTGCTTATAGTCAGAGTGGTTGATAATTATGCTCCAATCATTCTCCTTGGTTACTCCTGCTTGTGGAAAAATAATCCGTTCCCGACATTCACACAGCGTCTCCTTTGCATCATCGTCATCCATCCGTCGAGTGAAATTTTCATATTGAAGCCCGTCATCCCCAAACAGCGCCTGATATTCTTTCTCTGCTGGCAAAACAGTTTCTAACAATTTTACTGGATAGTTCTCCACTTCCTGACAGAAGTCTTCATCAAATTTAGTACATTTCGGTTTTATTGGAATGCGGAATGACATTCTGTTCTCAGTGTAGCGCTGTTCTGTCCGTTGCCGGAGTGTGTGAATAGCCAAAACTTCGGGGTGGAGTGCAGCTAAAAGTGCACTGAACGTATAAATCCAAGTCACTGCAAACATCATTCTCGAGTTAGTTGCTTTGAGCTTCTGGAAAAGTCCTTCCTTCACTTGACGAGTTTATCCTTTGTACTGAGTTGAAATTCCAGGTATGTCCTGCTTTTAAAGAAACCTTTTTAATTTACTCATGGCCAAAAAGCTATTTACTTATATTTTGCACCTTTTAGGATTACCTACCTCGGTGGTGTCCGAACAGGTAAATTGTCATAAAACCAAATCGCCTAATATTTGTTTTCAGAATTATTTTTCTTTTTTAGTTTTGGATAAAAACTTTTCATGTATTTTCAACTTGCAACTTAACGGACACACCTTTGAACACGACAATGATAGGCGCACGAAGTCAGACTATCATAAACTGGTAACTTTCAAATTGTACTCACCTCCTTCGGTGAATTACAATATTTATAATGTTAAATTGTTGTTCCTTTATAACTGCTCCTTTGCCTATTTGTAACTCTCACAAAGTTTTTAAGTAAAAAATTATTCATTTGAAATTCTTGAAATATCCAACAATACTTAGAAAAAGCTGCAACTGGGGTCACTCTGACCTGCCCAGAGGTAAAAAGGTAGATATTCCTGAAAATCAATAACACAACCATTAGGATTAAAAGGTCATCAAATGCATATCACTAAGCGAAATTGAAATTATTTCTCTCATAGTCATCTAGGGTAGTAAACAATGGGTTTGCATGATTATTTATGTACAGTCTGTTACATAAGAGCGTGGTCACTGTTACACGTAGATAAAAAATCAGAGCGTCCTGTTTCTTTTTCTATGACATAGAGGGCACCTCAGTCCTTCATGCTTTTTGTAAAAAGTCAGCTCTCTGTCAAATTTAGTCTTCAATTGAGTGATTTTTCGAAATGAGTGCTGTTTACGCCTCTCGCTTTGAGGCAATTTTTCTATGTTTGCATGAAAAAGGACCTAACTTAACGCAAACTGCTGCTGCGAAATAAATGGGAAAGTCGAAGCAGTTCGTTAGCAAGTGATAAATCGCTATAAAAAGGTCGGTAACATTGATGATTTTCCTGATCGCGGAAGTGCAAGCAAAGTCTCAAGAAAAGACGAAAATGATTCTCGCATTGTTCTCGAAAGATCCAACTTTGACTTTACGTGGAGCTGCTGTGAAATTGAAAGCAAAAGGTGTTGACATATCTTACGGAACGATTCGCAGGCACTTGCTTGCCAATAAACGGAAATATCGCAGTACTTTGGAAAAACCAATGTTGAGTGCAAAACACGTTGAAAAACGAGTGGAATGGCCGAAGGAAAACTTGGAGCAACGAAACTTTTTCTGATGAATCCTCCTTCTGGACATTTCCGAGCATCAAACACGCCTGGACAACCTCCACCAGTAGGATGCTTCAACGGACTGTTAAACACCCCGTCAAGGTCCATGTTTGGGGGTGCTTCTCAAATAAAGGTTTCGGTACTTTGTTCTTATTTACCGAGAATTTAAATGCCGAAAAAATGAATAAAATATATCAAAAGGCTTTGTTTCCATCTGCTAAGCAATGGTGTATCAAGAAAAATGAAAGCTGGATCCTTCAAGAGGACAACGATCCGAAACATCGAAGTCGAGCGTGTAGCGAGTGGAAGGCGCAAAACGGAGTTGTCACTTTAGATTGGCCATCTCAGTCACCGGATGCAAATCCCATGGAAAATGTGTGGGCTCTGATGAAAATGCAGCTTCGCAGAGGCAAGCCATGTAATTTAGATCAACTTTCTCGACAAATTCGGAAAATTTGGAGGTCTTTTCCGGTAGAATATGCAGAAAAACTAGTGGAAAGTATGCCCCGACGGTGCCAGGCCATAATTGACAATGCAGGAGATTGGACTTGCTGCTGAGGTATTTGTATTGAGTATTGACGACCAAATTATCAATAAATTTGCGAATTTTCGAAAAATCAATTTAACAGTGACCACGCTCTTATGTAACAGACTGTATTTATCAGTTGATGCTGCGTCTCGTCCAAATAGCTAATCGATGTCCCTCATCTGTATCGCATAGATTAAAACTAGTAAATTTTCTGGCGAAGTCATGAAAGAATGGCATACGACCCTGTCAGTGAGGATAGCAGCAGCTCAGGGCCCATCCATATTTTCTATTCTATTCATACTCACTATCAGTCATTACCCGTCTCCTCAACCCTACCCCTATGGTACCCTCATTTAGTTATTATTTCGCGAACTGGTTTTGCCTTCAAACCCTCATGCTTCTAGCTCTTCCAGCTTCCCTCCTCTTTACTCGTTTTGAAACTTTACAATTGTAAGCTAGTTCCCTTTTGGTTTAAGCCTGTCGTCAATAATACACCCCGACATCATGCTCGCTCTCAGTGCCTTGTTTAGACTTCTCCTTTCGACTGCGAATTTCAGGGGCATCAAGCATCACATATGTATTATAGTTGTTCTAGAGGAACCACCATCACCACCGACAATTTGGCTAATATGGAAGTAGGTCTCTCCGGGCAGCCGGTCGACCCATTTCCCAATGGTACGGATAAGTTTATACGTTAATCTGCTCTTTGGCCATGCGACCCCGAAAACCACCAACACTGCCTCATCTAATGTGGTTCTAAAAACGCAGATGCTAATTTTATATAATTTATTTATAGTAGAATGAGCTATGAGTATCTTCTGATTATATTTCCGTTTGTTGACTTTCGGCGGTGGTTTCGACTGCTGCCCTTTGAAAATCATTCCCTAGATGCCCCGAAAATATATGGTTCCTATAAACCCCTATATATATGGCATAGCGCATCGATCACATATATGTGCCATTTTTGTCAGTTCCTAGCAACGTGCTTCAGCTCATCGAACTATTTTCCAAGAAGCTTGCACTCTTCTTTCCCTGTTCTACATACCCTAAAGTTTAACTTGATTTAGAAACGACCGTAGGTTCACCGACTTTCACTTTCGTAGTGTTTTTTTCATCGATTCGCAATCGAGCCCGCTTACATTTTCTCATCAAATAAGGGTGTGAGGTGAGTGAGGGTTTCATCCCTTTTAATCTCTCCATCGCGTGAGCCTCTACATACTCTGGCTCAGGGCTAATTATTCGCAATGCCAATAACCGTAGCCTCTTTTGGGACGGAAAGTACGACGACGATTCATCTATACATTATATTCCAAAATAAAGAACCCAGTACCCTACAAGTATCCAGGAACACCTATTCAATCAATGCCCATTTTACTCCAATTGGCGAAGTGTAATGGGTTTTTGGTATCCAGGGCGAATGTGGTACAGAATTGCTCCGTGCTAATTGCACCCACAGCAGTTATATAGAAGCTCATATTGACACCTAGTCAACCTATTGTAGATGACTCTATCCACTATTTTGCCTTTTGTATCCGACAAGCAAATTGACTGATCTGGTACTGAGCCTCCGCTCAGTTTGATGAAATTGGGAAGCAACACGAGTTTTTGCTATTTTCTACTGAACCCCTGGAAAGTGCTGGTGGCTGATTTCACTTGCCCGGATCACAGCTCTGTTGCCTTCCACTGCTTTCCTTTACCATCCTGTAAGGGTACTTGTTTGCATAGCATATATGAATGTATTAGAACCTGCAAATTTTAACAAACCGGGATGTACTCGTCCAACCCCCCCCCCCCCCCCCCCCGCCCCGCTCATAAGCCCAACGTTCGGTTAGTTTCTTTGTGAAAGAACCCGGGGCCGCTAAAGCGATATATTTTTGCCTTTTAAGGGGATCATCTCGTGTGAAGGCGGTTTTTTTCGCTTTTTTAGAATTTTTTTATGAAGAACTGGATACAGATACCAACACGAATTTTTCACCATATATTTATTTATATCTTGAGCATACGTAATAATTTTTCCAGCCCGATCGCAAAGTTCATTATTGAAATACAGAGCAATTTATACACCCATCTCCAAATAAGTCGGGAAACCGGAAGCTGGACGCTTCAGGTACGAAAGGTTTTGTGTATTTCTTAGTACGTAGCACGTAATATATTCATATACAGGGTGCGGCAGCATAACTTCCTTTTTTCAAAACTCAATAAAAACTATTGTATTCATCGGAAGATATTTATTTATTTTTTATAATGTAGGTACATGTCTAAAGTTTTTATTTACATTGTTTAGAAGATCAAATCTGTTAGGTGACGTCCCCCATTCTCCATACATTGCGTAAACCGATTTCTGGCGTTTGTCATGACTCTTGTTAGCATAGCAGGTGTCATGTTGGCAATTTCTTCTTGGATGTTGGTCTTCAAATCTTGTAGGGTTCTTGGACGGTTCACCTAAACACGGGATTTCAAAAAACCCCATAGAAAAAAATCACAAGGGGACAGATCGGGAGAGCGTGCCGGCCATTCCAAATCGCCTCTAATTGAGATAAGGCGCTCTGGAAAGTGTTCCCTCAAAACAGCCATCGATGCTCTTGAAGTGTGTGCTGTTGCACCGTCTTGTTGGAACCAAGTGTCCCCCAAGTCCAAATTTTCTAGCCGTGGGAAAAAAATTCTGTATCATGTTTACATACCGGTCCGAATTCACTGTCACTGTAACCTCATTTTCCTCAAAAAACCAGGGACCAATAATTCCAGCTGAGGAAATTGCACACCACACTGTGATTTTGGGTGAATGCAAAGGCTTTTGATGCAATTCTCAAGGGTTGGTGGCAGCCCAGTAGCGCATGTTTTGTTTGTTAACCGACCCACACAAATGAAAATGGGCTTCATCGCTAAAAAAAAAAATAGTACCCTCGGGAACGACATCAAGAAGAAGCTCACACGCGTTCATCTGAGAATTGAAGTCACGTTCTGAAAGTTCCTGCACTATCGCCATCTTATAGGGATGAAAATGAAGATCATCACGAAGAATTCTTCTCACAGAACGATCGGATAGTCCAAGGGCAGATGCGTGTTTGCGCGCAGAACGCCGTGGCGATCGCAACATTGACGCTCTCACTGCTTCAATCTTCTCAGGTGATCTAACGGGCCGAGGGACTCCAGTTCTTCCTTTTGTCGCACTTGCAGTCTGAATGTAGTGACCCATGTAGCAATTGATTTGCGGTCTGGGACGGGAGCCAACGGGGCTAAATTAAAGCGATTCCGAAATGCACGCTGTGTTGCAATAACCGAACATTCGCTTGAAAAGTAAACCTCAACGGCAAAGGCACGCTCCTCACTATTCCAACGCATAATGGCGACTGAACCGTGTCGGGACAAAACTTTACAGTATCCCCTCTTGAACGAGACCACTAGCGCTCCGCTATGACATCAACTAACTGAGTGGCGCCCATTTTAAAAAAGGAAGTTATGCTGCCGCACCCTATATTATGTGAGAGTATCCACTATCGGGTGATATTGGCATTCATAATCTTCAATTTTCAAAGAAGCAACAAATTTGAGGTATTATAACTTTGTTAGTAATAGTGCGATTTCCACTAAACTTGGTAAGATCATGCTCTATATTATAGCCTATATCACTGCGAAATTTCATGGTACTAGGATGAACTTAAGGGGGGTTTCTAACCAATTACAAAAAATTGTAGTAATATACTATTATTAACTTTATTTAAACAGATATCGGCATGGACGGTATTTCGGAGCCCAGGCACCATATAGTGGCAGCCTCCTGATTTTTTTCAAATTTTTCGGTTTGGTAGTTTCTGAGGATGGCCCCCTTAAAGAAGTGATCACTTTCAACCCCCCGCGCTCCCCACCCTTCCAACGAATGTCAAAACTAAGATCGGCTTTGAAAAGTACTAATCGAGACCTTTAATTTGATACCCCACATGACTATATTTGATGAAAAAAATTTGTACACCCCCCTTTTGCATGTATGGGGACCCCCCCTTAAATTAGACGTAAAAGGATGTAATTCACTGTATGCGTGAGTGTTCACAGTTTCCACCTACCAAATTTCGTGTCAATCGCTATAACCGTCTCCGAGAAAAATGCGTGTGACGGACAGACAGACAGACAGACAGTAAACCGATTTTAATAAGGTTTTGTGTTTACACAAAACCTTAAAAAAGGTGTTTTTCTGTTACCATGCTAGAGGGCGCTGTGATCGTCATAAAGGAAGAAAGTAAACGACATTTTAACAGTCCTCAAACTAGGATTATTAAAAAATATTAAAAGCTAAATTTTTAGTGCCGTGTTAAACTTTTTTTTTGTGAATTTTGGTGTTTTTTCAAAGCTTTATTAATGAATAAAAACACTACTGAATGAATCGCAATTATCTTAGTTTGCAGACCGTAGAAATAAGTTCTAATCAAGTCGTGAAAATTTCAAAGATAGATAATGGATAGATTTTGGGCTATGGTGGCAGCAGCCTTTCAATATGCAGTTTCGAGAAAAACTAGAATGTAATTTTTACCCATAAAACCTTAACTGACCATTAATCTGCTATATCTAGTCCATAAGCCTTAGGTTTCCTCAAGAAACACATGTACAGCCTTGGCTTCAATTATTGTCCTTGCGAACGTCATTCCCACAAGGAGCCAATTGCAAATAACCGGACCGAGAATACATGGTCCAGGTCAGGTCATGGTCAGGTTTTCATATTTACTTTAGGAAACTTTTTGGTTCCCTAGTAGTACTCAAACGACCTACTATCACTAAATTGTGTTATATTCAAACGCTGCAGCACGTAGTTATAGCTTTCTAAAAAAAACTTTCTAAATGTTAAAATTCCCAATAAGTTAACTCCTTGACTATTTTATTTGAATATTCCTTTGAAGAAACCTTCGAAAAAATTGTTAGTTATTTATCACGAGGCTCCGTAACAGCAGCGACTTGTCTGGTTATACAGCTCCAAAAGTTTTCTCAAGCGAAGGTGATGGAACAGAAGAAATGATCCACATCACAATATACTGCTACCACTGACAATTTAGTTTTTTTTTACTCAAACTCTCCTTGGTGCCTGACATACTAAGCTATTATATTAGCAAATGCAATTAACATTGCTCTGAAGTCAATCACGCAACGGTCCATTTTGCCAGATTTTGTGTAATACATACAAATGCATACACAAAGGTTGAACGAAATATAGATCGTGGCAACGTATTCCTCAATTCAAAGTCCAACGTCAGCTTTAAGACCTAGTCAGCGACACCCTATATCAATTAGACATTGTAGCCATTGACTATGAATCCCACGCCAATTGGAGGTATTATTACTATTCTGTTAAGGGAAAGTCGCACAGCGTCCTTAAAAAACTATTGTGCCCCTTTTACTGGGTATAGTGTACCTATTGATCATAGTATCTCAAGCTGGCCTATCACCGTCAGGAACTTCAGTATGTTCCCTACTTCCAGATCTTTCAGCTTTGCATCTGGTATTAAGTGTTCTCCCAGATGCTTCGACCTACTTTGGAGGTAAATCTCCTTCCGACCTTCGTTGCACGAATTACTGATGGATTCCTCTGCTACAACGGTTTATTCTAAAACCTTTTGAAATTTATAAGCCTACTATCTCAAAGAAAAGTATCTGCTTCTCCGAAAATCCTATTATTTTCCAGAAACAAGAATTAAGAAAACAGATTATGATAATTTCGTCCTAAAACATTTTTTAGCTTCGTTACTCATTTCCGTTGACCAAAAATTTCTCCAAGGTGAACACAGTAATGAGTGAGTGCTACAACGAGATCAGCTTATTTTTAGGCAAACACCAAGTCATGAAATTCTCATCAAGTTTTCCAGAAATTCGGTGGAAATCAATAAGCGGAAAAGTAATGTATACAATGCTCGCATGGTATCTCTTGGCTTAAATTTAGATGATATGAAGTCTCGTAAAGATATAATGAAATATGATGAAAACTTTGATACATCGCCCCCAGAACCAACCCCATCGACATAAGTTCGGCAATCACTTCAATACCGTTTTCAAGCGCATGTCGTTGATTTTCCAGATTATCTCTATGTTTTTGCCGTTTTCCACCGCAGTCCTCATGCATATTTTCCTAACTTCTGAGGCAATTCGAAAACGATGATCGAGTGCACAGTGTGGTTTCAGTTCAAGCCATATTTTGGTTTCGGTTTACATATGTTTACATCGACTTGAACATTGCAGCCGTTTGGGTGGTCCCGCCGTCTCGGCGATAGATCTGCTGCCTTACGGCGGCTAACTTCAATCAAGCATTATTTTCACTCTTTTCCTTGAGAAAATCGTTTAAATCGACGCTTTTCACTTCGACAATGAGATGTGTTTCCATAGGGCCTCAATTTCAAAAGAAAAACAAAGTCAAATTTTGGGTGCGTGGAGGCAACGTGCCTTAGGTACACGCTTTATTTGATATTATTTATAGTGATTATGAATTATTGGTAAAATCACGCATGAAGACCATATGGTCATGATTCCAGGCTTCCATAATCGATGTTTGATCAAACGAAGCTTTTGGGACATTCATAACTATTATATATACTTACATTAGAGCTGGGCTGTGTTCTTGAAAATCACCATTCATTGGTTAATTTTTAATTCTATTTTTGCCTTTCGATATGAGCTACGTGGTGCTGCTATTCAAAGTTAGATTATCTGCAAACCAGAATTTGCAACTTGCAATTATGATGTGATTTGAAGTACCTTTCCTTTCCTCCTTTCCTGCGCTCCTACTTATCATATAAGGTAAAAGTTAGCACTTCTCTACAGAATTTTGGGCGTACATCTTTTCATGGCGTAATCCTTCTAAGCTCCTTTCAATACTATTGAGTGTTCTTGCCCTTCAAGGTACATCAAATATTAGATATACAAAAAAGTTTCCTAAACCCGATATTACATATCAGGTATTAAATGTAGCTTTAATATTATTCGAGGAGCAGTTAAAGTTCTTGACCCTAATCTTCATTAAGCCGAGTCGTCCAGGGCAGAGGCAACTCATCAGACGCTACCTCTGCCCTGGGAACAGTGTGACCGAAGTAGTTATCAGATGCAGTTCATCATCATCAACGGCGCAGCAACTGGTATCCGGACTAGGCCTACCTTAATAAGGAGTTCCAGACATCCCGGTTATGGGCCGAGGTCCACCAATTCGATATCCCTAAAAGCTGTCTGGCGTCCTGACCTACGCTATCGCTCCATCTCAGGCAGGGACTTTCTCGTCTTCTTTTTCTACTATAGATATTGCCCTTAGAGACTTTCCGGGCTGCCCACCGTAACCTATTGAGCCGGATTTTATCTACAACCTGACGGTCATGGTATCGCTCATAGATTTCGTCGTTATGTAGACTATGGAATCGTCCAAACTCATGTAGGGGGCCATTCTCTTCTCGAACGCGGTCAAGAGTTCGCAATTTTTCTTGCTAAGAACCCAAGTCTCCGAGAAATACATGAGGACTGGCAAGATCATTGTCTTGTGTGAGCTTTGACCCTATAGTAAGACGTTTTGAGCGGAACAGAAGTAAAGCAACAGAAATAGGCTCTGTTGGCAACCGTGCGCAGATTTCATCGTCATAGCGGTTATCAGTTGTGATTTTTGACCCTAGATGGGAAAAATTATCAACGGTCTCAAAGTTGTATTCTCCTATCTTTATTCTTCCTATTTGACCAGTGCGATTTGATGTTGTTGGTTGGTTTTTTTTGCTGACGTTGCCACCATATATTTTGTCTTGCCTTCATTCATGTGCAGCCCAAGATCTGGCGCCGCTTGCTCAATCTGGATGAAGCTAATGAAACCTTCAGAGATCCCCATTACTTCCCGAGTAATCCCAGAAAATATGCAAATGTTCAGCACAATAATCAATTTGCTAGCATCCAGGATCCCTGGATCAATTGAGTCATGGACCCTGAGTAGAGTCAGACAGAAGATAAATACCAACAATACCATGGCGTGTGATTGGTCATCATACTGTTCCTATATATACGCCGTTGATTAATTTGTATATCTAGATAGCATTTTTTGTGCTAACCGAATTTGTTGTCCCAAGATGCATTAACGAAATTGTTTAGTCTAAAGTCTGGAAATTATTCTATCTTCACATCAACATCAAATTAAGACTGCTCCGCGCTAATGTACTCTCTGCTACTCGAAAGTTCCAAAGTTCCAAGCCTTCATCAATACGTGTCTAAGTCGTGTCATCGAAACACTCTAGCCTGACTCAATATCAATCATCAGCGTACGGGCCAGATACCTGCGGACATGTTGATTAGAAGGTGAATTTGGCAGTGAATAGGTCACACATCGAGAATGGACGAAAACTCCGGGATATGTCATGCAATGGAACCTACTATTCCAGTATGTGCCTATATGGGCATGGGACGCACCATTTCACCCAATATCTAACTTTATTTTGAATCACCGAATTGAAGGGATTTCTGACATCAAGCGTTATGAGGAACACTATTCGTCGAGATCGGCGGCTGTGTGCCTCGGCTCGGTGAACCGCATCTACGACCTCCATAATAGCATTCACTGTGGATCTTCTTGTTCTGAACCCGAACTGCCTTGGGGATAAGTCACCGACAGCGCGAATCGCTTCAGCGAGTCTAATCCTTATGAGCTTCTTGAGCACTTTACTGGCCGTGTCAAGCGTACACAGCGGTCGGTATACAGACGGGAGCTCCGAGTCTCCTTTATCGTTGCTGATCAGCGCAAGTCTGCCCACTTTCCAACGACAAGGAAAAATGTTCTTCTTCAAGCAAGCGTTGAACGCCTCAAGCAGCAATTCTGGCCGTTGGCGGAACATCAGTTTGTAAACTTCCGCCGGAATGCCATCAGGATCTGGCATCTTCTTGTTTTTCATAGTAAAAACCGCTTCTTCGAGCTCTCTCAATGTGAAAAGGGGGCAATCCTCGACGCTTTCCGCGCTATTGACAGCAACCCATACAGGATGTCTGGGGAATAATGCCCGCACAATGCGATCCATCTGGTCGGTACTTAGTATGCAGGGCCTCCGCGGAGCCCCGAATTTCCGGGTGACAAGTTTATAGTCGAGTTCCCACGGGTCCTCATTCACTTCGTTCACCAGGTTCTGCCAGCCGCGAGCTTTGCTTTTAATTATAGCGCTGCGGAGTCTCCTTTTTGCTGATCTATACTGTGCCTTCATGGCACATGCCTCCTCGTTGGTGTGCAAACCTTGTGCCAATTGGCGGAGCTAATGACACTCTCTCCGTAGGTCGGCAATTTCTGCCGTTCACAAGTACATAGAAGGCTTGTCGCGGCTGGGGCTCCTCCGGGACATGGCGCGCGCGCGGTTCTGCCTGCTCCAAGAACTTCAACGAACTTCCCGATGTTCACCCTCGTGACATTCCACAGGCAGGGGGAGCGTTGCGTTGGTGCTGGCAAGTAGCGTCAACCACTTCGAACGCGATGTACTGGTGATCACTTGCCGAGAAGTCTTCTAGGACTCGCCACTCGTCCACCGATGATACGAGATTCCGACGCAAAAGTGATGTCAGAAATGCTTCCTTCACAGCCTAGGTGCCGAAACGTTGGCGTGGGTCCGATGTTTAAAACTACGAGCCCGGTTTTCACCGTCATTTCCAGAATCCGTTTCCCTCTGGAGTCTGCCTGAGGAGGCCCCATTCTAGGGCGCTGGCATTAATATTACCACCTACCAGGATTCGTCTAAAAACACTAAAAAACCTTATTTCTAAACACCGGATCCAGACAAACCCGTTCCCTCGGCCTTCGGCAAGAATAATATGGTATGGTTTACAAATAGGTAAGAATTGAGTCACTTCAAAGCCAAGCTATGAAATTTGTTGCAAGGAAATTGGCAGTTTTTCATATAATATATTTCGTACATACAATTGGCCGGTAAAAAACACACCACCCGCTCTTGCCTGCGGTAAATCAGACGCCAAATTTATAATTTATTGTAGCAACGTTCGGTACAGGGCTGTGAAAATCTGCTGGATGTTGCCATGACTGTTCTTTAAAAAAGTCCGAATGACGAAAACCAGATGACCTCATTACAGTTCCCCCTCATAAATTACACCTTCAGAAGACTCCATTATGACTTTACGGCCTTATTTTTGACAATCATTCCAAGAATTGCTCGGTTTCACTTCAAAAGAATAAAATCATCTACAAATTTGTTGTGATCCATTCTGAGGCACAAAAAGCGGTTTGCATGCAGACAGAATTGAAATTTTCAAAAAGAATATTAAAAACTTTTAATTTCAAAACACCAAAGACACTCGGACGAGAAATTTCGACCGCATAGTGATTTTGTGGTTCATGGCTGAGCGTGGTCTTTCCATTTGCCGGAGTGTGGAATCCACCTAAGTAAGTCATTGCGTCGCTCCTCGGTTGGTCGGGCGTCTGGCTCTTCTCAATCAGCTTCTTTACAAAATGAAGCCAGAAATAACTTTCCGCTAATTTACGAGCGTCTGGAGTGTCTTTCGTGCGCTCATTGGTTCCACGGACCCGGCGGAGTGCACGCTTGGATGGTTTGGAAAGGGGGCGGTACGTATGGCTTGAACACCTTTGTTGTACCCCCAGGTATTCAGAGTTCACATTAAAAGGAGATTTTATGATTCAATGAACGGAATTTTAATGACTGGGTAATTCGTGCCGGGGATGGATTTCAAGCAAGATTTTCCGAGAAGAAAAATCATTCACATTGTATACTTTCCCCTGTTCAGATGCATTGCGTACAATACGTTGCTAGTTTTCGACCCGGTCCTTTCAATTTATTCAGCATTAGCATGCATTTGGGACTGATCATTGAGAAAACATCATTGGTTTTATGAGCGACTCCCGACATACGAACTTTACTTTTAAAGAGCCAATACCTGAAAAATCACAGGTACAACTACGCAAAATCAAAGCATTTTTTTCTAAGGATATCTTACGGATTTTTAACGAATATTTAGAACATTATTTAAGTCAAAATGATGATAATATTCTCCACTATTTCCAATTTTTTTTTTTTTTTTTTGGAACTGGGTTGAGATGGATGGTAAGGAGTAACACCACCGTAAAGGCCTAAAAGGCGATTTTTTGAGATTTGTTTTGGTGTGGATGAAACTGCCATAGATAAATACAAGTGAAGGGTGACTATTACGAATATATTTAAGTATATTGCAATAAATTTGGTAAAGATACACTTAACAGAAAAAATCTGCCTACACCTGCTTTCTCGTTACATTTTACAGCAAATATATAAAATTAGGACGAAAAACACATTTAATAATAGTTTTAAAATTACTGATAATTTCAATTAATAATTCGTTGTTCGTGTTGTAGACGGTAAAGCATTGAATTGATAAGCTTTGCTGTCTTTTCGGATGAAGTTTTCCCCTTCTCTTTTCTGAGGCTATTTCTCAACATTTCTTTGCTCGTTATATTGTGTTGAGGAATTCTTCTGTAAAGTGAGTCTCATAAATGTTCAATGGGATTGAGGTTTGGACGTTGTGGAGGTGTATGAAGCTCTTTTGGGGCATTATATAGTAACCAAGACCACACAACTTGAGCTCTATCTTTGGGATCATTATCATGATGAAAATAATAATCCTTACCCAAGCCGAAATTTCGCGCGCTACTCAAATTATTCCTTAAATTATTAAGGTAAGCAAGTTTATCAATTGTTGACTCAATAAACTCAAGGTTACCCACGCCGTTAGCCGATATACACCCCCAAACCATTACTCCGCCACGACCGGGTTTTATTGTTGGAAGTAAATTTTCTTTTTCAAATGATGTCTCTGATTTCCTCCATACTATTTGTCGTCCTTTTATTCCGAAAATGCAAAATTCCTTTTTTTTTCTGAAAACAAAGCATCTTCCCAAAACGATTTTAGTACTGTCATCTCCCTGGTCAAAGGCCTTTCTCTCCAAGACAACATTGATGGACGGCCAGAATGGCTTTTAGAACAGAACTCACCTGTTGATTTGATGTTGCTAACAACCCGCTGGATGGATGAATGTTATATTCCGATGACTCTTGAAATTTCCCTGAACAAGGTGTTCCCTTCTTCCATAATTTAATAATGATTTTTCTCTCGCCAACAGAAATTTCTTTTCTTTTATTTGCTATTGCAATGAATACATTTATTCGAACATTTATTTTACACAAACTTTCTAATTACGTGCATAAATGAAAGTCAATTAATAACAGATGCCGAACAATTTCAGGAAAGTGCATTTGAGACGTCATATTTTGGGGAATTCCCTAATTCAATGACACAGACTTTTTCCACGCAGTATAACCGGAAGCTAGACGCTTCAGGTACGGTAGGTTTTGTGTATTTCTGATATAAAAATATTTGAGTGGACATTTGTCTCATTAGAACCTAACACGTAATATATATGTACATATATTATGTGAGAATACCCATTTCGGGTGATACTGACATTCAAAGTCTTGAATTTACACGTAAGTGACAGTTTTGAGCTAGTATAATTTTGTTAGTAATAGTCCAAATTCCACCAAACTTGGTAGGATCATGCTCTATATTATAGCCTACATTACTGCAACGAGACCTTTCATTTAATATCCGACATGACCATATTTGGTGAACAAAAATTTACACCCCCCTTTCGCATATATGGGAACCCCTCCTTAAGTTTAACCTAGAATGATGTGACTCACCGTATGCGTGAGCCTTCACTTCACACTTACGAACGATTGGTGTCAATCGCTATAACCGTTTCCGAGAAAAATGCCTGTGACACACAGACAGACGAACAAACGGACAGACAGTAAACATATTTTAATAAGGATTTATTTTACACAAAATCTTAAAATTGTTTTAATCTACTTCAGTATAATTAGAGAACGATGTACGGAATTTTAGATATATTGATTTTTAAAGAATTGGCGAGCGTTTGTTTAAAGTTGCTCGATTTTCAACAAGAAAAAATTACTTTGACAAGTCAATAAAAATAGTTAAAATAAACTTATCAATAATGCCGTACGTCATTTCCTTCGAAATTTGTGAAGATGTGGTTAAGTTTTCAAGTAAAAATGTTAAAAATTGCTCAAGTTATGCTGCGTGCCATTTTATAAAATCATGTTAGGGGAAAATGCGTTTTTTTTTTTCGAAATTTCACTTATTTCCGCATATTCTTCAGAGCATTTGTTTAGCCAATAAAAAACCCGACTACTGGAAAATTCTACAGAGGTGTTACCCCTTAATTGCTCTGGTTTAATTTGATTCATATGCTGGTGCCACCTAGAATTTTATTCTGTTTTTAAGGTTTTCTGTGTGAAACAATACCTTATATGTCTGTTTGTTCGTCATATCGTCTGCCCGGCTGTCCATCTGCCTGTCTGTCACACGAGATTTACTCCGAAACAGTTGAAGCTATCGTCACGAAATTTGGTGAGAATATGGGGTCTTCAAACCGCTACACGTGTAACGGCACCATTTTATGCTCCATTAGTGCTTTTCAAAAATGATGTTTTTTATATTGATTGAAACACAGGAGAATGAGAATTCAAAATGTGTGCCCCAAAAAGTGAAACAAGTTTCGTTTCCAGAATCTATCCAAGAGAAGAATCTGAAAAAATCACAACAATGCATCTCTAAAAAATCTAGGCCTCAAAATAGATTTCATTACAATATCTGCACAAATAAAGTTAGTAATAGCATATAATTATATTTTAGAAATTTATCCGAAAAAGTATGAAACAGTACAAGACACAAATCTGAAAAGTTTGGAGGCAACGGCACAAGACACAATTCTGAAAAGTTTGGAGGCAATCCAACTATTCCTAACAAAATTGTAGAAGGTCCAAGTTTTGTATTTTACGTGAGTTCATTGCATTCCAATGGTTCTGAGCCCGCAATCTACTAATGGCTGGCCGCACTAGTTTGGGAAGCAACTGAGCAGGTTCAAATATGTTAAAAGGCGCGTGGTCTTCATTCTAAAGGATCAGAAACAAATGTCTGGCTTCGAACGAAGAGAGAATTCACTGCTTTAGCAGCAAACGGTTCTTAATAAACATTATTTCAGCTTCAGCCAGAACTTTGCACCCATGGTGGGTTTGCGAATTAATATAAGCAAGTAAACAACACCCTTGAACCATTTCGGGCACGCTGCTCCCAAGGCAAAAATGAGGCAGCGTCTGATGAGTTGCTTCTGTCTCAGAAATGAATGGAAATGGAAAAAGCGAGCATTCTGGTGACCCTATATACCGTTCTCAAGGTGCGTGCGCACATTCCAAAAACCAACGATAGTCCATTTTCGATAACTAAAAGTCGTAGCGGTGAGTCCAGTTCCGAGGCGTTGTTGACGTTTCGGTAGTAGTATTTCCCTCCTTTAGTCGACTTTTATAATCAAGGAAGACTTTGAATGTATCCTTAAGTCCCAACTTACAGGGTATTGATAGTAAAAATATAATTAACACATGAAGATCTAGTTTAGATTTCCAAAAATTTTCAATTTCAATTTTTAAATAAGTCTTCTTCTTTACATTATTAGCATTTTCTTGCTTTACGTTATTAGCATTTTGCAGTCCTATTCACTCTAGGACTACAAAATGCTAAGGGAGTTTTGCGGCAAAAGTATATCAATATTACTATTATTAAGTTTAAATTTTACATTGGGGCATCATCATAATTTTTTTTAGATTGTTGTTGGATAGTTTCTGAGAATGAGTTCTGGTTCACTTTAAGTTTGTAGTCCTGTACCCACCCCCCACAGCTATAGACGGAATTTGCCTCGCTCCCACGTGGGGTGCCATTTGTAATGAAGGTCAAAGTTCATCGGGGTTGATCAAGATCAATTAAAAATGTAGAACTACATTGAAAACCTAAAGAGATGGCGAAATTGGCAGCGAAGGTCCAACGTTAAGATTCTGATGTGTCCGTCTCCGTTGCTACAGAATTAGAATCTGGTAAAAATAGGGGATGAAGGACGCGTAAAGAGGCGTTGCAAAAATGTCTGATCTCATGCCATCTCTTGTCGAATGTTAAAACTAGACCAGTTCTTTTCCCTGGGCTCGTGTGTTCGTTAAGAACTGCATTGCAGTAGCGCCTAAGTCCATGCTGACAAACAAACATGCTAGCAGGACAGAATTTACATCTAAAATTTATCAAAATTCAAAAAAGTTCTAATATCATCGAAAGGCTCAAATGGTAAATCATTCTGCGATTAGATTTGCTCGGAAGAAATTGGATCCTTCTAATTGAATTCCAACCTCTGGATCGCCCAATTCCCTAATGCCAAGGATGAGTGGGAACCCTAAGAGAACGCACCTTGTAAAGATATGAGTTGAGGATACCATCCGTCGTGAACGTTCCCTTTTGATCGGCACTCAGGGCTTGAGCTTCCCGGCTCCATGCTCGCGGTCGAGCGGATATTTTTTTTCACTAAATTAAGTTTCACTCTGTTTTTCGCTAGATTCTGAACATATTCTCCGTACTATATTTCAGGTTTGGGTGCGTTCTCAACATACCGGATCAAGGACACGCAAAATTTTCCAGGCTAAATATATTAGTTTATCATACCGAAACCGTGGCAAAGTCCCCCGAACCCAAATAAATAAAAAAGAAATAAAAACTAGTTCAAAAAAAATATTACACTATTAATCACCCCCCCCCCCCCTAAAAGAAACTGACGTGTCAAAAAGGAGACTCCATTCTCGAGCTTGGCTATTAATATTCGTATTCATAGATAATTCACCATTGCGCTGTGCTCTCTTAGTTGACTTTCGTACACTCGGGTTGTGTCACACTCCCTAGAGAGAGACGATATCCTCTCGTGGGAAATATCTTCTGGACCTTCATCATGTCTTCCTATCACCTTTAGATCTGTTGATTTTAATGTAACATCATCCAGCGATACTCCTGGCCAAGAATCAGGGAAAATATGCTAGGTCGCTTCTGGAACTGCTACAACATTGACCTTGTATTTTCTGATCTGTTAGAATAACTCTTTGATAGCACCAGATTAGCTTAGTGATCTAACATTCCAGGATTTAAGAGCGTAGTCATTTTTTCCATTTCGCGGCTTTTACCATGGTATCAATCCTATCCGAGACTGTTCATCCGGTTTCTGTACATGGTATTTTGTTTTTTGGTGGATGACGGTTCGTAAGCCCATCGCTCCGAACCTCCAACCTGGAGGACTGAGTCAATTGCATTAGACCCCTTTGACGAAGGGGTTTGGTCAGGTAGGATGCAGTATGGTGGAGTTATCCCAACTAAGCTGGGCGTCCACCTCTGCTTTTTTTCTCATGTTTCACGATCACGGGTTTTTTACTGATGGTAGTGTTGAGTACGTTTCCTCAAACTCTCCTGCTTTACCTGGGCTTGGGGCCAACATGCTATTTAGATAATTTTCAATTCAGCCGCAAAGACCAGATGGCCTTTAGAAAAAAACTAACATTTGAGAAGTGAACAATACTTTGAGCCTAAGATAGTATTTAAACCGACAAAGAGGGCTTTAGAGGTATCTACCTTTCCCTAAAAAATTTCTTGACGTTAAAAGTGGTCCCACCGTACACGCTACTATGTATATGCTGATTTGACAAGAATTGGTTTGAGGCCGCAAATTGTATGTTAAAAAAAGGAAAGGAAGGAAAGGTAATTAGATTCTACAATTAAGCCTACCCACCTTCCAAAGAAAAGCCCCTGGCTGCTTCCACAATATTTCTATTTTCTCTAAGATGATCACATTTTTGTAATATTATCTGAAAATTGTTACAGATTCCCCAGGTGGATGCAACCAACTGGACTCGTGGCTCATGATTTATTGTTCCTTGTTAGACTCATGACAGTTCCATATCGCAAATAGAATTTTAGTTCAAAGTTTATTTTCGTTGAGTTTCTTTCCGATTCCAATATATTCAGATCTCTGAAAGATAAACAAATAATAGCAAAGGGCAATTTTCGGATAATTCTGTGTATGCGCAACTCGGCCGCTACGCCAAGAAACTGGCAAAGGGAGAATCATCATTCTTAAGTCTCTGAATCAATAAACAAAAGTCGATGAAATAATTCTAAATCGATCGATCCCATAATGAATGTATCGTTTCGTCTTGGCTATATACGTCGTCGCGTCAGGGATGTAAAGTTTCCGCTCCATTTGCCCGAAAATGCCTTACTTATGCCTTCCTATTCATAAAATTACTCACGATACTGAAAAATTAAGGCCCAATTTAATGCTCATGATCGCGTTAATTTTTGTTTACGACGTGAATTTGAATTTTATTTTTATAGCGACGCCCTCGATGTAAACAACTCGCAGCTCGGCTAATTTCAATTTAGTTTCAACGAGGTTTCATTCAGGTGCCTTTGGGCCTGGGTAAGTTGGCGCGGCCGGATGCCGCTCTTGGTTCCTGCAGTAATATCTCACAGCTTCAAGATAATACCACTTGGAATGAAATCTTGAGAAGAGAGACGACTTTTGGGCTTAGATTTAAAGGGGATTTAAGGGGGCCAGAAAGAAAGGGAATTCTAATCTACCACTTAGCATGGATATTACTATAGAACGACACTCACCATCAAATGAAATTGTTACTCAAAAACATCCTCACTTTAGTTCTGGGGTATTTGCTTACCAAATCACCATACATTATTCGCTTTAGAAAGGTTTCTAATTCCAATTTTAATCCCTGCCGACGTCCCCTTAAGAAGAATTTCATTGCATTTAGTGGAAAAACTGCAATCATTCAGCACCAATGCTTGAGATGTTGACAGTTTCAATAATTTGGTGATAAATAATAATTTCTAAGTTAAAAGGGCAATTCTGATTTTTCAATGACTTGCGTGACACAGACACTATCACTTTAGGTTAAATTGGGCATGTGTAATTACAGAGCAGAGCGACATGTGGTCCGACCAACCCCTGAAACCATGATCATCTCGTCAAGTTCAATTTGTCTTGTTCCTAGGAGATAGCCAGACGTTCTGGTAAAATGTAGCTTTAGTATCGAGATCTGGAGGACTCTACTGTTCTCGTCCTAACTTAATTTCACTCTTAACGACCTCAAGGGGGTGTCTGGTCGAGTAAATATTTAGATTAAAAGATTATCTCGTTCGCCACTGTAACGACTCTCATCGAGGTGCTAAATAGTTTATCTTTCGACTTTCCAAAGATACAATTAGTATCAGAAATATCTAATTTGAACTTGAGGGGAATGTGGTTAGCAGAACAGCAGCTCGGCTTATCGTGCCGTTTGAGTTTCAAAGTGGTCGGTAAGTGTAAATGCATGATTAATATCTTTCTTTTCAGATTTCGTAAACTGAAATTTACAGATAGATAGACGTTAGGGATCAACGTTTAGTTTTTCCTTCTATATTTTCATATAAAATACGAATTATCCGTAGACACATTGGTAAAGTAGTTAATAGAAGACGCATATCAGAAAATATAATTAATATTCTAAGTTCAATACACTGGTGACTCTAAAATCTAATATCGCACATTTGGTCTCTGATTTGAAAATCTCCACATAGTACAAAATTCAAACAAAATTTTTTTTAATGAATGAAGATCACAATTTTAAAATATATTCAACGTAAAAATCTAAGGATATAATTTTAGACCTTAAACTAATTAAATTTGGGAGACCTACCTTCTCGTCCAGGGCAAAGGCAGCTCATCAGACGCTGCTTCACCTCTGGCTTGGGTTCAGCCTGACCGAAGTAGTTGTTGAGTGATGGTGGCTCTGTTATATAAATTCGCTAACACGGGATGAGTGTGAATTATATCGAACGAAAATCGGACTAATAAATTCAGGACTAAGTCGGCGGAAGCAGAACTTAATTTTAATTTGGATATAGAGAGAGTCCTAAGCTGACCATCCACTTGATGGGGGGACTGGACCGAATGGAAGGCAATTTACCCGCTTCCCTTGGATAGAACCACAAGTCATAACTTTTTAAAGAATGGATACTAATCCAATTAGTTGGTGTCCCAGCCAGTCCGCATGTGTTCCTTGGAGACCTGGGTTCTTAGAAAGAAAAATTGCGAACTCTTGACCACGTTCGAGAGAAGAATCCTCCAAAGAATTTTTGGCCCCTTCATGAGGATGGACGATTCCGTAGCCTACATAACGACGAAATCTATGAACAACACCAGGAGCGTCTGGTTGGATAATATCCTACCAAATCCGTATGGGTGAAGATGATGCTGCCCGGAAAGTCTATTAGGGCGAAATCTTTCTATTAAAAAAAGAAGACGAGGCAGACCCTGCCTGAGATGGGGCGATGGCATAAGTCAGGACGCTAGACAGCTTTTAGGGATATCGAACTGGTGGACCTCGGCGCAAAACCGGGATGTCTGGAGTTCGTTACTAAAGCAAACCTAAACCAGATATCGATTGCTGTGCCGTCGATGATGATGATGATGTGGCGGAGCGAACAACTTGCGTGTTACACGCGTGCAAGTGCGAATTGAGTTGGTCATTACATCAAAAAACAACTTTTAACAGCGAAAATTGTTCTTCGATGTTAGTTCGAGACAAGAGAAGCCCGAGGAAGGAGGACTCCTCACGGTTTTTAATTTTAAATTACTAACTATTAATTTAATAATAAAATAAAGTGTTTACCACAATTGGTGACCCCGTATCAACGCACGTACGCAAGAATCATCAAATTGGAAACAAGTCGGTGGAAAACGGAATTCTCGAATCGATCGCTCGTGGGGTGAAACGGAGAAAGACACAAGTGAACTTCCGCGACTGCTGTATTTCCCGAGTATTTTCCAGGTTTCCAAAGTTCCCCAAATACCAGAAGGAAGGGTGGAAGATCAATTTTCTACGAGTTTAATTTTGAAAAAAAGTGCAGTTCTCACGCCTATATCCAATCATCAAGCGGCATCATAATCACAGTCTGCGCAAGCACAATCGTTTGGTAAACAGCTGCAATAACCGCAAGTGCAGCATCCTGAATAGCCTCCATCTCAACAGCCACCACAGCATCATTTACGGTCACAGGTGCAGCAACAGCAATCACTGGTGTCGATAGTAAATTTAGTAAGACTACCGTGAACGACGTTGGCAAATGGTTTCTCTTCATCAATCTCCGAAATTGCCCGAGGAATCAAAGAACTTAAGGATAAGCAAGAATTCGCAATCGTACTTCTACAAAATCTACAACAACCGATGTCTTCGGCAACTACCGCGGCCGTACGGGTGCTGCCGTTTTGGCGTAAGAGTCTGGCAATATCGTTCCTCCAACTCGAGGCCCAATTCACTTTGGCCGATGTCACAGCGAATGCCGTTCGTTTTAATTACGCATTAGTCGGGCTGGACGAGGAGGCAGTTGGGCTTGTCGCCGACGTCCTCAAGTACTGCTCTTATATGCGATTAAAAAAGCAGCTCGTAAAAGGTTTGTCAGTAAGTGAGGCGGCTAAATTTAACCGCTGACAGAACTTACGCTAGGTGACCGTGCGCCAAGTCAACTGTTGCGTGAGATAAAGCAGTTGGGTGGTGACAAAGTCGACACCGAGCTGTTACAGGCTTTGCGGTTGCCGAGGCTTCCAGACAGCACATAGGCCATTCTGACGTGTGCGGATTCTGGGCTTCTTTATACGTTAGCCGTCATCGCGGACAAAATCCATGAGGTGCATGTGCGACCCATGATTGGTGAGGTGTCACGCGACAACTTAGGTCAGGTGGCTCAGCTACAGCAGATCGCTGCAGCATTAACCGCCATTGTCTCTGAGTTGGCAGCGGCCGTCGGTGTTTTGCGTTCGGGGTATGGGACTAGATCAAAGCCTAGATCCGCCTCCCGAAATGGGCGGGTTAGTAGGACGTCAGGACCTTCGACAAGTACCGGGTCATGCTGGTACCATCGTAAGTTCGTTGATAAGGCTACAAAGTGTTCCAGCCCCTGCAATTGCCTTGTTTTGGCAACTGCTACCCGAAATGCAGCACCACATCTCCTCACAATCTACGACCTCTTGAGCCGGCGCAACTACCTGGTCGATACAGGCGCTGAAGTCTCGATTCTTCCCGTATCCCGGCATAACAATTTAATACCACAATCATTCCAACTTGCGGCAGCATATTCTTCGTTGATCCGCACGTATGGCTACAGGCAATTAGACTTGAGTTTAGTACTTGGACGAACGTTTTCTTCCCGCTTCATAATCGCGGAGATCAGTATACCCATCTTAAGTGCTGATTTCCTGTGCCACTATTGTTTGCTAGTGGATATCCATAATAGGTCCCTCATTGACCCCACAACTTCTCTTAGGTCATCAGGAAAAATCTCATCCTGCTTACCCAGCACTCTTTCCATTGTTTTTGAAGATATTGTCGACGTACGTATTCGCGCACTTCTTCAAAAATACCGCAACATCACTACCGAGGGTAGTGTCTCTGAATCTGCTAAGCACGATGTTCAGCACCACATTAGCACTACTGGCTCCCCATTTTTCTCTAAGGTGCGTCCATTACCACCTTTAGACCTTCAGACTGTTTTTGGTCTTTGCCACTCCATGATCCCTAAACCACATGACGAATGGATAGCTTGTGACGCCTACAGACGTCTGAATGCTCAGATCATTCCAGACCGCTATCCCATACCACTCATCCACGACTTTGGGCACTCTATCGCAAACTTCTGTATTTTCTCGACCTTGAATTTAGTCAAGGCATACCATCAAATCTCTGTAGCTTCCGAATACATTCCAAAAACGGCAATATGCACACCTTTCGGACTGTTCGAGTTCAGTAGGATGGCTCATTCATTCAGATTCATCCACTCTGTGCTACGAAACCTCAACTTCTGTTTCGTATATTTGGATGATTTGTGGTCGCGTCTTCCTCTGAGTCCAAGTATTTAGAGCACCTCGAGTGCATTTTTCAATGTCTCCTTGAAGCCGGTCTAGTTCTTAACGTTGACTACATGGTTTTCAGAGGGCCACGGCATCGAAAAACAATTTTTGACAGCGACAATTATTTTTCGATGACCAGGACCAGTACCCCATTCCTCTCATCCAAGACTTTGCACATTACTTAGCAAACTGTCTTGTTTTCTCGATCTTGGATCTCGCCAATGCAAACCTTTAGCCCCCGAAGATATTCCAAAAACAAGAGTTTGCACATATTTCAAACGTTTCGAGTTTACACGAATGACTTTTGGCCTGTGCAATGCGGTGCAAACTCCCAGAGATTTATTCAATCTGTGCTACTTTGACTTCTGTTTCGTCTACTTAAGTAATGTTCTCATTGCCTCCTCCACCAAGTCCAAGCATTTGGCACATCTTAAGTGAATTTCTCAACGATTCCTTGATCATGGTCTAGCTTCCAAAATTTAAAAAAGCAAATTCTTCCAACTGCAGGTGAAATTTCTAGGCCATTTTACCACCCCTAATCGACCTAGACAAGGCGAAAGCTATCCCGACCTTTCCGCTACCTAAAACGCTAAAAGGCCTCAGAAAGCCGCTTCCCTTATGCAAGTATTTCGCTCAATGCACAATCTTGCGCACTCCGGCGGTTGGCTACCAAATATTTCTGGCTGTCCATGAACAAGGATTCTAACTTTTGGGCCAGAGAGTGCATTGCATCTCCAAACTTTATGGTCACTAGCCATGCTAAGAAAGAAATAGGTGTGTTCTCTAGCAAATTGCTACCACACGATACATCTCGAGACTTGCTTAGCTAAAGTATTGCCTCACTATCATTGGTCGGTTTAAGCGGTGGCTTGAGGCAATACCTCTGAAGGATATCACAGAGAGTGGATTCCGAAATTAGTTTGTGTGACCAGGGAATGCAGTTCGAATTGCTCTCCTCTCGGAGCTCGGAAAGCCCTTCGGTTCCAAACATCATCGGAGAACTGCATGTCATCCGCAGTCCAATATGAGTGCTGGAACCTTGGCATCAGACACTGATGGCCGCTATCATGGTACGCAATGATTCGTCCTAGTCACATGTTCTGCCTTTCGTATTACTTGACCTTCGTACAGCCGTACGTGAAGAGTTTACAAGAGTTTACTGTTAGCCCTGCTTATCTGGTGTACGGGGAGAACCTACGGCTCCGCGAGCAGAGAAGCAGTCTTAGAAAAACTGGATTGTTGTGTCTGCTAGGGGAGGTTGTTGTCAAACTGAGGCCACCATTGCATCTCGCCTAGCCAGCGGCCAACACCCCTAGAGACTTCGAAGTCTGCACTCACCTTCTGGAGGGACCACTGCGCTTATAAAACCCTCGAGCGTGGAGCAGCTGACGGGAACGGAACGTTTTTCCGTTGTCTGTTATGATAGCAGAAATAATTTAATAGTTATCTAATTTAATAAATCCTATCAAATCACTTAGAATTTAAGTATCTAAAAACATTTTAAATCAAATAATGAAAAGTTACGTTTAAATTAGTTGTACATAAATTCTAAAAAGGAAAGATTAAAGAGATTAAAAAGAAGGAGAAAGGAGAGGTGTGGAATAGGGTTTGAGGATAGGAAGGGAAGGATTAGGAGCGGCATGAGCCTTTTTATTTGTGGGGAGGGACATATGGAGAATGAAAGTCGCTACCCATCTAAAGAATCACTCTTCCCTGTCGAACGAACGGTTATTGTTTCTATAGAGAAAAGGACTTGCGGGAAATGATTCTTATGGAAGAAATTTTCCTTGTTAACCTCGATCCGCCAGACACTCTAGGAATATCACCTGGATATCTAGTAGTCGTGTCATCGATGTGCGGCGTTTTGTTAGGAATCAGTCAATTAGTAATTGACTGGAAAGCCCCCCTTAAATTCATCCTAGAATCATGAAATTTTGCAGCAATGTTGGCTATAGCATAGAGAATGATCCTACCAAGGAGGAAAGGAGGAAATCGCGCTATTACTAACAAAGTCGCTTCAGTGCGGATTCAAGACTTTGAATATCAATATCACACAATATATGCATATATTACGTGCTTGGTTCTAATGGGACAAATGTCCACCCAAATGTTTTTATAAAAGAAATACACAAAATCATTAATACCTCAAGCGTCGAGCTTCCGGTTTCCCGAATTGTTTATTTATTTTTATTGAACTGAACGATAGGATATAGTGTTTTGATGCCGCCGTGTATACAGTTTAGTATAAGTTGGAGGTGATAGTGATGCATAGATAGACAGCTTGTTTAACGAAAGGTATGCGAATTAATGTTGAGGGATAGATTTTTGGCATCATCATCATCCAAATATGAGTTCAAATAGGTTTGCGCAGATTATGTCCTTCACGGAGGTGTAAATTATGAGGTCATCAGCATATTAGAGGATCTTGATAATGTTGTGATTAGGAGCGGGCTTGGGAATGTTCGCAATGAAAGGTTTGCAGAGGGTTGCAAAAAGGACGGATCCTTTTGAAATTCCAGCAGGATAGGTATAGCTGTTGCTGAACTTTCACTTGGGATTCCTGACTGCCTAGAAAGCTAAAGATTAGCTAAAGATTCGAAAGTACAAATGGAATTTTTGGATGTCACTAAGCTTATAAGCTACTCGTGTCGTACGCAGCCTGAAGCTTTTCTTATCTCAAGGAGATGGGCTATCATAGGTATCTTGCGAAGCTGGAGGTTGAGAGAATTAGGAGAGTCCTGCGGCTATCAAGAAGCAACACATTTAATTATAGAGAAAGGGACTGATGGTTACAGAGAGGTTTTTGAGGATAATGGTTGAGATTTTGTCAAGCCCAGTTGACTTTTTGTTTTTGCTCTTTTTAAAGTTTTAGGCTTAACGAAGTTAATTAATGAGAGACAGATCCAGTAAGCTTGATTGGTACAACTGAGTGTTAAAACAGATTGGATTGGTTGGTTGTTTAAGAATATGATGGTGTGGATTCAACGAAGGTAATACAATAGCTTTGGTTTCGGAACTTTCGTCACGGACGTGGAATGTGAAGCGCTCAACTTTGAGAAAGTGGTTCATATGGACGTTTGCTTTTTTTCAAGAGAAAAAATGTTCTGAGGTCGGATATCATTGCGACTGCCAGCTTTGTCAAGTCGCGGAGGGAGAGACGTTTTGAAGTTTCCTAAAATATTTGAATTGATTATCGAACCTGCGGTTATGGAGGTGGTGCAAGCTTAATAGGTATTAGTTATTAATATTTTAGGGTTATGAATGTTTAGTCGTTATTGAGTTGATAATACTCAAGTCGAAAAAATTAATTCACACGATGATGCACGTTAGTGTTTTTTAGTCGTTATCGTAGTTTAATACGGTCTTGAATGAAGTGCTCTAACACACTTCAAAGCCCTGATCCAATATGGATTGTTGCGCCAAACAATTATTATTATCGTAGTTTATGATGATGACCAGGATGCATTATAAGTTTTCGTATACAAAAAGATGAAATCCGGGGAAAACAGAGTGCATTGTAGAATCGATCGTGGCTGAGGTTGAAGGTTAAAAACTTATTATACTATCTACACTTAACCCGAAACCAGGCATAATCTTCATACTCGAAGATTCTGTATTCCTTAGTTTCTCTAACCATGCAAGTGTTACATTTGTCTAAATCTATGCTTCCAAACCTTTTGAGAAAAACGTTGTTATGTGTGTGATTGACTTGACGATTCAGTAATTTTTCTTCGGAAGCTGTAAGCGTACGAGAAGCCTCCGGGTGAATTATGGGTAAAGCAGCGTAAATGTTGAAATATAACCGTCCTTTAGTCTGTGATATCGCCCAAAAGTTATCCTCCGGCTCCCTATAGGAGTATTCCTGAATTGCCTTCAGAACATCTACAGGGGAGGATTCAACCAAACTTGTGGGACAATGAGTTCATTTAATGGGTTCTCCGCATGCGCCGGGTACCATAGAACTTTTAAAGACTTAAAAGGGAGGGAGTATGTATTTTGGGCACTAGGTGATGCGATGGCGTAGTTGGTTTGAGTAATTTATAAGTATGGAGAGAGTCTGTAATGATAGCAACCTTTTCCTCGCTCATCCTGAAAACCACCTTGATGACCTGAAGCACGGCAAATAGTTCAGCCACCAAAACTGAACTGACATCCAAAGAAAAACGTAAGACTTATGTCCCATCCGGACCAACCACCGCACAGGTAGACCCACCATGTATGAATACTGCATCAGACGCCAGGACCAGAAAACCCCTTGATTTGAGGCTCTTTACCGTCCTGGTGGCGCATAAATCATACGACAAGATAGCCTGAATCTTATTAAAACTTATGCAAATAACATTGGGAATTACAGTGTCAAACCAGCTGCGGAACGACTGATAGATCAAGGAGAGACCGTTTTAAGAATCCAGATTCTAAACCACCAAATGATAAGTTTTGGGAAAATCAGAAAATCAAGCTATTTAAGGTTTTCATGCCAACGTTTCCGCTTTGCGTCTGCAACAACCATCTTCCGCGGACGTTTGATCTCCTCAAATTGGAGAAAATTTGCGGTGCTGGATCTAGCACTGAATCGTCTATACGCGATTTTTTTCCTTTTAAAGTATAATTTAAGCTCCAGGGCCACCATGTCTTCGGCTGACCCATTTGGTTATTGTAAGGTCTAGTTGCATCAGCAATTTGCCTTTTAAAAATATTAGGAAGAGTATTAATATCTGCTCAATTGACTACCATATACACATAAATCGCCCTTAATTGTTCTATCTATCTATCTATATCTATTTTATCTTTTACCTTCTGTTGAAATATGTGCTTCGTTTATCTAATATGAAATAATCACTGCTGGGCTTCGCCACAAGTACTGAACATTGTGATACAAGTATACAAGGACAAGGAAAACAATTTATTTACTTAACCGTTAATAAACATAAACCTCGTATATCAAAGCTTGTAAAGTAGAAAGTAATTTGTAGTTTATTTTATCTCATTACTTAGTCTTAGCCTGGCACAGGTTGTATATCTCGTGTTCAACCCTTTATGGAGTATAGGTCATCCGCACAGTCTCTTTAATGCTATTGTTTTTTTTCTCTTCATTTTCAGTGAGACTGTGCTTCAGGTTCATTGTTATCACACTTAGTACTGCATAAGCTATAAACTCACATGAATGAAGCAAATACAAGAGCATGAACATGAGATTCGAACCCAGAGCAACTAGATGGAGAAGCTAGTTCCCTACCCCCTCAACCATCTCGGCTTTAGGTTGATTTGAGTAAGTTTTTTTCCCTTTGATCAAAATTACTACCACACAAATGCAAGTTTTTTTGTGTGAACCTTTGCCCATTATCACCGTAAAAATAATATCAAGTCAGCATATCGTAACAGTTCACTGAATTCATTCCTTAAGGAAAATCTCGAGATAGTGCATAATTTTTTGCCGGTTTCTCTGGAGAAATTGCTTCAATGGTACCTTCCTCCTACATGTTTAGCAGTTTCTGTTACCGTCCTCATATTTCCCCCAAAATTCTAACAGTTGTAAAAGTAAAACTTAATTTCCGTTTCATGGGGGTTTAGATGATACATATTTTCGTTTCTGTTTTTATAAATTTTATAATTCCACTTTCCATAAAACACTCCCAACCAATAGGATTGCATATTTTTATTTATGGATACCCTCAAACAGATTTTTTTCTGTTGCCAATGAGGTATTATTTATGTAATATTTTTCAACTAACCAAACTTTAAATTAAAACAATAAATAGTTCCAAAATTTGAACTTAACGGTTCACCCGCTTGCACTGCCCACTGTTTTTCGCTCAGTGTCGGTTTCGAGCGCGGCCAACTTCACGCATTTCCGACTTGTCTGGTGTCGAGTTTTCGCTCTCGCTCAGTTTTGCCATTTGTTTAGTTGTTTTTTGTAATGCTGTTCGCGGATGATTCACATTTGTAACGACTTCGGTCTGCAGTTTTATTGAAATTCAGGACATTTTCGAGTGCAAAAGTGCAACAAGTGTGTGAAAAAGTGCGTAGACGTGACAAGTGCGTGTAATTAGCCGGGAAAATGGGTTGTGCTGTGAGTACGGCGCGAGATAAGGAGGCCACGGAACGTTCGAAAAACATCGATAGGGCGCTGCGTGCGGATGGCGAAAAAGCCGCTTCGGAAGTGAAACTGCTGCTTTTGGGTGCGTCTTTTTCATGTTTCTTATGTTTTCTCGGAAATTTGGACTGTTAAGTAGGGATAGACTGTGGAAATCGTTGCGAAAATGGGAAATGCTTCATGCAGAGCCTTTGTTGCGTACGGGAAATGCATGGAAATGTGAAAGTAGAAACGTCAGACGCGAACGGAGAGCTGGCGATGTTAATGTGGGAAATGATTGATTACAATTGGGGCGCCGTTGGTGTTTTTGTGTTTTTTGCTGCATTGGGGCCACCGCGGTCAACGGCAGCGAGCTATACGGACCGCTCGGGGCTCCCATTGCGTAATGAGATCTTCTCGGCCGTGTGGTGCTCAGCGGAGGGGACGCGAATGCAAGCTGCCCGAGATGAGCCTTTGGGACTAATTCTGGTCAACGACTATATATTAGGGGCGTGGGTTTAGACCCAGCCTGATAACGATAATCACTGAACTAATTAAATATTCTGCTCTCCGTTCGATCGGCTGCAATCTCTCTCATTGGGGCTTAACCCTCTCGCGCATCATCGAAGTCACGTCCATGGGTGTCTGCCGCATTGACTATGGCCGGCGTAGACACACCTTTCGTGCATTAATTTGTGGTCAATTTTCTTTTGAACGAGTTAGATAAGCAGATGAAAGCGAATACACGAGTCCATCGGGCTATTCGCTAAAATTTCTTCTGTATTCTATAGGATTCTGTTTGTCCTTTTGAAAGGAGCCCACGAAGAAAACAGTTACTAAAACCGTTTAGCCCTTAAGACTTTAACAATGACCTGAAGACCTTTCAACTGAGAAAGACCTTTTTGACCAAGATTTCAGTCAAACTAAATTAACCGCAAACATTAGTCAGTGTTTTGGTTGATGCAACCGTGATTTCTTGCAAATCTCTTGAGCTTTGTGTAAATCTAGCAAAGATTGGATTTTTGCCGACTCAGAATGACTGATCTGTTCGTGAATTGGGTGAATGATCTCCGAAGTAAGGGTTTCCCCGATCATAAGTAATGCAGCATCATATGTTGGTGTCTTTGTTGTTGATAGGACCAAGGTCGGCCGTTTGGAAGAACATATTTGGTTCCACCTTTGTGTTCATTCTAAAATAAGGAATTGCATATCCTACAGGTTCTGTTTTCCGGAAAAGTATCATCATATAAGCTGACAATTGTAGTTAGTGCGAAATCAGTTCCGACAACCTCTGGCTTAATAAGTCCTGAGTGCATATCAAAATGGGTGATACGTTTGACGTCCAATTCAATATCCTATACAACAGTATGAGTATCGTTCGTCCGAGTATTTACGACAGGACTGTGCTTTTACTCGGCATTAGGTAGTTCAACAATTTCATTGACCAATGACAGTCTAAGGATGTATCATCGTGGAATGGGTAAAGCATAGTCGTCCTCAGCAGTAGCAGGGAAAGGCCAGGTATAGCCAGAGTGAGCAGGAGTATTATAGTCGATTCACTCTATCTTGCGTCTTTTCTTATAGCTCCCCAACCAACTTCACTTTTTGTCATGGCTTCACAGAACAGAAATTATCCGCGATGTAAGATGCCGAGGAGGCATAGTCCGAGACAAATTTGGAACCTTCGTGTTTGGATTTAATCGACGCAATAATCTTCATACAATTATTTCACCCTTAAAGCTTGAGGCAACCGAGTGGAGAAATTTCGACAGACGAAAATGTTTGTGGAAGGATCGGAAGCCATTCAAGGGGCCCTGCCTCTTAAGAACGTGGCTTTGGTCTTTAAATTATCTCCGGGCAGAATCCCTTGGGAAACATCCTCTGGTTCGTAAAAGTTTGCGAACGTCAAAAGCGGGAAACCGACTGAATGGACGTTATAGGATCGATTCTAACATTTTGCTAACACAAGGAGGATTAGAAGGTACCCGCGTTCGTAGAGAAGATGAATGTTTTTTTTTTTATTTTTGGACTTTTCAAAAAGGGCGACTAAAAGGGATAGAACTTTGTGGGTGAGCAACTTACAAATTTCCTTGTTACCGAAACATCAACGATATTTCAGATAGGGACTGATTTGTCGGCTACCATCTGTACCAATCGAAAACAGTATATTAGTTGTGATAAGCACCCGTTCCTTGACAACGTATCGGTTGTTTTCAGAATGCTTGCTTTCTCCAAGGAGGGATAATTCCATCGCTGTGAGTTTAAATAAAGTGCGGTGTGGATCTCTGGAGAAGGCACAGTCTCTTTTGTGGCCTTGTGCTTTTAACTTTGAAAAGCTTAGTGGTAACGGATCCGTGGTCAGATTTTTGTTGACTGCTACCGAAAATCATACAATCTTGGATCATGACTGCGAGTTTCCAGTCTAGGTTGAGAAGCACAACGCAGCAATATATTAGGTTGTTGCAGATGAAATGTCGGATATTTGAGTAAAATTTCAAAAAACTATAACTTTTATGAAAATTAATTTTATTAGTCAAAATAAGAACCAGCAGCTTCAATGCACTTCTCCCAACGAGATACAAGGGCATTTATTCCAGTTTCGTAAAAGTCTGGGTTTCTAGAGCTAAGAAATTCTTCAAAGGCACTTTTGACAGCTACTTCATTGCTGAATTGTTTCCCCGCCAAAAAGTGATCCAAATGCTTAAAAAAGTGGTAGTCGGTTGGCGAGAGGTCGGGTGAATATGGTGGATGAGGAAGAGTCTCATATCGTAATTCATTTAATTTTTGGACCGTCATTCTGGAAACATGAGGTCGGGCGTTATCATGGAGCAGTATCACTCCATCTCTGTTGACCAATCTAGGCCGCTGAACACGTAATTTCTCGTGCATTTCATCAAGTTGGGCACAATATTTCTCTGCATTAATTGTTTCACCACGCTCCAAAAACGAATAATGAATAATTCCAGATGCAGACCACCAAACAGTTACCATTACCTTCTTCGGGTGAAGGCTCCGTTTTGGCATGTGTTGTGGAGGCTGATCGGCATCTAGCCATTGCGCTGATCTGCGACGGTTGTCGTACAATATCCACTTTTCATCGCATGTCACTATTCTGCGCAAAAAGGGATTGTTCCTGTTGCGGTTGAGTAGAGAACTGGATATTTCCATTCGCAGCGCCATGTTTTGCTCGTTGAGTTCATGCGGAACCCACTTATCAAGCTTCTTCACCTTTCCAAGCTATTGTAAGTGCCGAGATACTGTCGAATAGTGTACGCCTATTTTCTCTGCAATGTCACGAATCGATGATCGGGGATCAGATTCCACTATCAAACGCAACTCGCCGTTGTAGATCGATGGTCCTGGGTGTCTACGAAGTTCACTTTGGAGGGTCATGTCGCCTGATCGGAATTTTTCGAACCACCGCTGTGTCGTTCGTTCGTTTGCTGCCTCAGCTCCAAATGCTCTGCAAATGTTTCTGGTTGCCTCCGCTGCGTTGTGACCAAGTTTAAATTCATATAGAAAAAGTAGACATTTTTGACTCCCTTCCATGCTTTTTTCTTTGAGTTTTACTTGGAACTTCAATGACGATTGAAACTGAAATGACTCCTTGATCGAAAGAACGACTATTTATACTCAATTATCCCATATCACCAGAGTCACCTTGCGGCAGTTTTAAACATTAAAATCATAACTAACTTCACTTCATTGAAAAATCCGACATTTCATTTGCAACAACCTAATAGAAGAGCGAGGTGCCTCCTATAAGTGACTACACGCAGTTCAGGGAAAGTTAACTAAAGATGACCTTCTGATGGTGATCTAAATGGCAAAGTGGGTTCTGACAACATTGTGCACAACACATTTGCCGTTGTATATGATAGAAAGGCATTGGTGGTCCTCACGGTTAAAGGTCTGTAGATCTCCGCAAGTATCATATTTCGGCGACGCACTGTTCGAACACAAGACCTGTCACAATGTCAGTTGGGCCGCCATAAAAAATGCCTCTACATTCTAACGCGGGTTAAGTTGTCAACCACGCCCCGAAGGCCGTCACGACTATGGAAACGTGGAGACAGATCGATGAAA
Organism: Hermetia illucens; assembly: GCF_905115235.1. Classification (NCBI taxonomy): domain Eukaryota; kingdom Metazoa; phylum Arthropoda; class Insecta; order Diptera; family Stratiomyidae; genus Hermetia; species Hermetia illucens. The sequence goes on from NC_051850.1 coordinate 147,143,193, forward strand.
GCAAGCAGCGGAAGTGAAAATGATGTGCAGCTTTGAAGCCATGAAAAAGCAGATAAGTGCAAGGAACCGTCCCCCATGACAGAAGGAATTCTAACATTGCGTTGATCAATGAAGCAGAACTTACCGCAAATTACGTTTTCACTACAGTATACCGCACAACGTACGTAATACTAATCTGTGCGATGGCAGTGTGAGGGACGTTCTCACGTCTCATCTACGGTAATGTACAGCTGAATGTGAAACGAGAACTTCGGTCAGTCGTTGGTGTTCTTAAATTGACCACAACACCGGGTCATTGTAGAACTTCGTGTCAAGTTTAGGTTGCCATTTCATTTGCTTTTCATAGGTTGAGACGAAAGGTTTAATTACAAAGTCAACAAGGAGTGTATCTGCAAAGCTGTACTTAGGAGGGGTATTCCTGAGAAACTAATAGCTGCTATAAGATTCCGACGCTGCAAAATGCAATAAAATCTCAGCGGAATTTTAGGTTAGAAGCGAAGGCCGGGAGGGTTGCATTCTGTCACCAATATTTTTCTTCTCATTATAAATGATGTCCTCCATGGTGCCTCGACTGAAAGACGTCACGGGATTCAATGGACGATGTCATCTTTCCTCCCTCTAATCGCTCCACTGTACTGATGATGCCTGTTTATTCTCTCATCAAGCTGTGGAACTTGACCAAGTAGGTTTGGAGAAAGAGTTGGGTTGGGTTGAAAAGAAATAAGGAGAAACCAAATGTACAGGGGCTGAACCAACTGCTGCCCACCTAGCTCCGTAACTTTTCTGTGGGTGAGTGCAGTAATGTGAGTCCTAGCATTGTCACTGTAAAATATGGCGTTATTCCTATTCACTACGGATAAACGTTATAACGTGCTAAGAGGTTCCAGTCAGACCTGAAAAGAGGAGGGTGGAAAGGGCTGCTAAACGCGCCTACAACAGGAGTTCACCTGAAGTATGTGAATTCAGGGGCTATCCCGGTTCCCATGGTACCAGTATAACCCTGGTCAGGTTTCGTGGCTATTGCCACTTCAGATCAGTCCCCGTGCAAACTCGAGTCTGATCGCCTTAATTAGACCTTTTGAGCATTCGTCTACTGCATCACGGCCGGCAAGCCAATGCGATGCAGCGTCTCCCAGTGCCACCACTATGGAGGTTCTCCTCGGCCACTTGGTTTTGGTTCCGTCGACGGGGTTGCCGCCCCGTTTTCCTCCCCGCCCCTCTGAGCACCAGTTGCGCTGACAGACGGAATGGCTGCAAATGTCGGCAATGCTTGAGGAAGTGGTGGATGAACAAATTCTTCCGTTAAAATCTGTTTAAAATATTCTCACCATCTAAGTATCGTTCTTGTCTTTAACGCAACAAAAGTGTTCGATAAGCCGAAACAGATCTCCCTCGCCATTCCGAGTGTCCAGTTTATCGTAAAGATCTTTATAATGGACCGACAGCAAACGCTTTCTTTATTCCCCAGTTGGCATTCTAGTGACTTTGGCAATTGGCCAGCGTTTTATCATTGAAAAACTTGTAGCATCGTCATTCCAAAGATAGGTATATCAGTTGATGAACTGCTTACCTGGCTTAGTGACTCCGAGGGTTGCATAGGCCGCTTTGTGGATCGTGTCCTTAGTTTGGTTCGACGATTCTTCTACATTCGCAATGATTGGTAATTGCGTGAGATCATTTCTTCTTTCTTACCATTCGCAAGATAGCAATCAATGACCAATGTCTAGGTGCGATGGTCTCATGGCGGACGGCTTTGCAGTCAGTTGCGGTGGTAAAATGTTGGCGTCTTCTATGAATATAATTGATCTATGTTTTACTATTCCCACTCTAAAATGTAGGAAGATGAGATGGCAGCGCCAACACGGTATTGTGTGGGCTACCAAAATTTCGCATTCTACGTCACAGCTTTGGGCACCGGACCATCGAGTTTCTTGTAGAATGCAAATATCAATGCACCTTTTCCGAAAGGCTCATGCGAGTTTCTCGGTCTTTCCTGTGAGGGTGCCAATATTTAGCGCGCAGACACGATTTGATTTGCTCGGACTAATTTACTTAATCCTGATGCCATTCATGCGTCAAGAACTCGGAAAAAATCAGCACTAAATAACACCAATTACATCAATTGTGTGTCCGGATAGCGGAGTGGTTAGAGCGCAAGGCTGTCGTACGGAAGCTCACGGTTCAAATCTCACTGGTGACAGTGGAATTTGTATCGTGATTTGACGTCGGATATCAGTCGACTCAGCTGTGAATGAGTACCTGAGTCAAATTAGGGTAATAATCTCGGGCGAGCGCAATGCTGACCGCATTGCCTCCTAGTGTACCGTTACGGTCTTGAATGAAATGCTCTAACACACTTCAAGGCCTTGATCCAACATGGATTGTTGCGCCAACGATTATTATTATTAATTACATCATTTGATATGGGCTTTCTACCAGTTGCTGCTGAAATTTGGCCGATTGAATGATTTGGGAGGTAGGTCGCTCCAATATCGTTGGTAATGAGGACCGGCAGACTTGCGCGCCAAAGGTTTGATTCTGGAATTGTTGGATCAGAGCTAGTCAGCATTTGACGGAAATCTTTGTGAAGGAATCCGAGGGCTTTAGAGTGGCATTTTTGTCATCCCTTAAGAAGGGGAGTGTGGGGCTGCTCCTTCGATTATCGTATGTGCTTGGAACTACGCCTGCCCCCCAGTCTCCGACTCTAAAGTAACCCAATAGAGAGTAGTTGAATTATATATGGGTAATCCTCCCTTTGTTCAGCTAATTTTCCAATTGAAAATAATTATAAAAACAAGTTACTTAATGATTACTTCATTTACAGCTGGCTTTTACTTCTTATCGATTTGTTGATGTTTTTCAACTTTTCTTATCGAAATCAATGTCGTTGGCGCTGATTATGGAGTTTGCAATCCAAATCTGCCTGGCAAACAAGCAGCCACTCGAGGGTTCGCCTTGTAGATATGTTCTTTTTGTTATATTTCTTGTCGGCTATATTTCCCTGAGTAAGCGTTTCTTAGGGTACAACACCTTGAAGCTTTTTTAGTTCCATCGTAGATTATCATCCTTTATATCAGCCTAGAGACATCCCTCTTCACTTCCCGGGCGATTCTGTATAAAATCGAGCTTTTTAAGGTTTCGGTTGTGTCTGTCTGCCACACACAATTTTCTCAGAAACGACTATACTAATTAACACGAAATTTGGGAGAAGATGGGAACTGCGAACGCTCACACAGTGAGTTACATCTGTCTGTCTGTTGAGTTTAAGGGAATCCTCATACATGGAAAAAGGAGGTGTAAATTTTCTTTTCATCAAATATAGTCATGTTGGGCATCAAATGAAAGGTCTCGATTAGTAGCCAGTATTGGTTTTGATATTTGGTGGAAAAGCGGGGAGGGGGATGTTAAAATTATTTAACGGTCCAATTCTCAAAAGCGAAAAATCTAAAAAAAACATGAAGCTGCTCTACATGATGTCCAGCCCTCAAAATGCTCTCCATATCGATATTTACACAAATTAAGTAAATAATAGTATATCATAGTAGTTGTATGTATTTTATGAAATTTATTAGAATAGGTTCAGCCTAGGGTTATATAAATTTCAGTAATGTAGACTCTAGTATGAAGCATATCCCGAAGTTTGATCGAAATTGTACTATTACTCATAAAATTATAGCAGCTCAAAGTTCTCTTTTCCGTGTAAATTTACTGCAACCCAAAAGTGAGTATTCCGACAAAAGCATGCACATAACAGACTACGTACAAATGGAATAGTTCTGCACTCAAATATACTTACATAAGAAACAAACAAAACCTTTCTTGCCTGAAGCGTCGAGCTTCCGGTTTCCTGACTTGTTTTTAAGGTTTTGTGTAAAACAAAACCTTATTAAAATCGATTCAATGTCTGTCTGTCTGTCTGTCACACGCATTTTTCTCCAAAACGGCTACACCGATCCGAACGAAATTTGGTGGACAGATGGGAACTATGAAATCCCCCGCGTACAGCGAGTGACATAAATTTAGGTGGAATTTAAAGGGGGGCTCCCCATACATGCAAAGGGGGGATTCAAAAATTTTTTTCACCGGATATAGTTGTGTAGGGTATCAAATGAAAGGTCTTGGTTTGTACTTTCCGAAACTGACATTAGTTTTGGCATAAATTGCAAAGTGCGTGAGTAAGGAGTCAAAATGTACGCATTTGAATTGAGACAGGACTCATTTTCGGAAACTACCTAACCTAAGAATCCGAAAAAAATCAGGGTGGTACGCCTAGATGAAATCTAGGCCTCAAAATATGTTCCATTCCGATATCTGCTCAAATAAACTTACTAATAGTATATTACTACTTTTTAGAAATTTACTGAAAAACCCCCCTTAAATTCATCTTAGGACTTCCGAATTTTGCACCAGCATAGGGGACAATATTTCCTATATGTGTACTAAATTTCATGGAAATCAGCTAATTAACGCCAAAGTTATAGCAGTTCAAACTTAGCAATTTCGCGCGAGTTTACTGCTTCCAAAGCCATGCAAATCAGATGCTGACGTCATAATTACCCGGAATAATTGACATTCGCGTGGAATATTAAAGTCACATTTATGAAGAATCTATTTATCCGCAGCCCTTTTTAAGGTTTTGTGTAAAACACTTATGTGAAATCTAATCTCCGAGAGATGTCCCATTCCGGTATCTGCTCAAATAAATTTACTAATAGTATATTATCAATTTTTAGAAATTGACTTAAAAGCTCCCCTTAAGTTCATCCTAGGTGTACCAAATTTTGCACCGACATAGAGGACAGCCTCGTGCATACACAGGGCAGGTTTCATGAAAATCCAACTATTAGTGGGAAAGTTATAGCAGTTCAAACTTATTAATTTCGTGCAGCATTCTAAGCCATTCAAATAAGATGCTGACGTCATAATTAACGAGAATAATTGAAATTCGAGTGAAATATTAAAATTCCATTCAAGAAGAATCTAATTCTCCCTAGCCCTTTTTAAGGTTTTGTGTAAACACAAAACCTTATTAAAATCGGTTTGCTGTCTGTCTGTCTGTCCGTCACACGCATTTTTCTCGGAGACGGTTATAGCGATTGACACCAAATTTGGTAGAAAGGTGGGAACTGTGAACGCTCACGCATACAGTGAATTACATCCTTTTACGTTGAATTTAAGGGGAGTCCCCATACATGCAAAAGGGGGGTGTAAAATTTTTTTTCATCAAATATAGTCATGTGGGGTATCAAATTAAAGGTCTCGATTAGTACTTTTCAAAGCCGATCTTAGTTTTGACATTCGTTGGAAGGGTGGGGAGCGCAGGGGGTTGAAGGTGATCACTTCTTTAAGGGGGCCATTCTCAGAAACTATCAAACCGAAAAATCTGAAAAAAATCAGGAGGCTGCCAGTATATGGTGCCTGGGCTCCGAAATACCTTCCATGTATGCCGATATCTGTTTAAATAAAGTTAATAATAGTATATTACTACAATTTTTTGTAATTGGTTAGAAACGCCCCTTAAGTTCATCCTAGTACCATGAAATTTTGCAGTGATATAGGCTATAATATAGAGCATGATCTTACCAAGTTTGGTGGAAATCGCACTATTACTAACAAAGTTATAATACCTCAAATTTGTTGCTTCTTTGACAATGGAAGACTATGAATATCAATATCACTCGAAACTGGACACTCTCACATAATATATGGATATATTACGTGCTACGTACTAAGAAATACACAAAACCTTTCTTGCCTGAAGCGCCGAGCTTCCGGTTTCCTGACTTGTTTTTTGTTTTTGGGTAAGCTGGCAGCCTCTCAACTTCCAAAAAGTACAATGATAGCGCAAGATTGTTATTGCATTCCTGTGTTCAATTCAATAATCTTTCTCCAAAAGTATCTTCAAATGTTTCTTGTTGAATTCGCCTAAATTGATGTTTACAGTTTTCATTGTTGAAAATCTACTTTCCTGTGCAGTTGAAAACACTCTAATTTTTGCTTTGAACTCAGAATTCTCCACTATTGCCTCGAAATCCTGAAACGCAGTACCCAAGATCTGCTATTGCGCTCCCCGCTAGTGTTCTAGAATGGTTGCTCCCACGAACAACATTCGGTTTAAAATGCGAACTCATTATATGCAACAATTTCAATAATAAATGGTTGTTTGTTGCTAAGCGAAAACGAATTTCCAAAAACATTTCCAATTTATTAATGTACTTTCTGCGGAAAATACATTCAAGCCGCAACCGAAAATCGAATGGTCCATGAAATGTTCACGTTGCAAAATAATCTTATTATTAGTTTACATAGACCCCCACCTGGAAAGAAAACTGCAGGATGGCCGTATGCATCGCTCGTTATTCTAGGTTTCTAGATTTTCCTCAAATCTGACGCGAATCATTGCTCCCGGATCAAAGATGCTACTTCGCACTATTTACCAATCATCGGATTTTCGCACCGCTATGACTCAAGAACTTGGAAATTTTCAATGGATTCCTCATTCTGCCAGTCACCAATAATTGTGCGCGATGATCTTGTTTCTTCTACTACGTACTACGCTTATAGTTAGTCATCCGAATTTTTCGATTGCCTTTTGAAGATGCGGACACAAATGTGAAGAACAAATGCATCATTGTTCGGAATACTACGGCCGGGGGTGAGCAGTGCAATGAATTAATTACGGGGAAAATCTAGTCGGTACGTTTCATCCACAAGCTTGACAGAAATTGTGAGGGACGATAGTAATGGAAATGGAAAAAATTGGATCGTGTATGCAATGCACAATTCTATTTGACTCGTGAATATGAATTGAATGAAATTGTTAATGCCATTGATATCAGAATGGGCAGTGGCTCGAGAGGGTCTCAATTGAACTGCTAAATGGCTTTAATAAATTGAGAAAACATTCCACACAGTTGCACGGGGCAACGTGAATTTGTTGGATTATGCGGAAAATTGCTTGTAATTATTGAATTACGTGTGAGGAAAAAGTCTGGGCTCGTGTGACGCAACACAGTCTGCAGAACACTTTCCATAGAGGCCATATCACCCATTGAGATTCTTGCTGGGTTCCGGATTGGGGCGTGCAATGAACATGTTAATACGCACGTCGTCACCTATTTGAATGAAAGCAGTAGTTTCTGCCTTTGCTCATCTCCTTTTAAGGAGCCAAGTTCGATTGCCTTGGAATCGTAATATCATTTGTGTTCATTTGGCATAATTTTAGTGCTAGATTGGATCAATATGAATTTGCTTCGTTCGTTCCTTGAATTTTTTATAAATAATATTTCAGTCAAGAAAGATTCGAGGTAATTTTGAATACCCGATGACTAAGGCTTCTCTATGAATATTACATGAAGATGAACATATTCTGGTTCAAATTTTATTTGTTAATCAGGGGACCAAAATTATAGAAAGAAATAATGTCTGGAATTATTTTCGTAAAACTTTCCATGATATGTATTTTGTTCCTGAAATTCTATTATAACAAAGTCAACGGTGCAATTTGGTTAAAGGCTTTTGTTTATACACATCATCATCACCATGTTAATGTATCGAATATGCTAGTTTTACTGTAGTATATTCATTATTTTAGCATGTGTGAGGTATGTTCGCCTCGCTGTTGGCACTTGTCTTTTTTAGTAATGAAATCCACCCTTAGAATTATATGAGGCACTGCTTGAACAAGTGCGTTTCATTTGCCAAACCGGACGAAAATGATTGCTTTATGAAAAGATTGATAATCGTTGACCAAAAATGGGGCAGAAACAATATTAGACAATAGGGATTGTTGAGCAAGCGAAGTGAACATGCATAAATTCCACATAAAAGGAATGCGCCACATCAATTTATCGGTTCGTAGTACTACAGAGTCAACCGATAGAAACACAGAGACATTCGGAAAATTGTGTTGTTAGCTTATACCTATTAGGCCTACAAATAAGTTCTGTCGGTTTTCACAATAGATGGCGTAGCTTGTTTTTTATTCAATTGATCCATTGATACTATCAATAGGCACAAACGTCAGTATAAATTATCATATTTAATTGAAGTGTAAACAACAATACTTTTTTCATCAACGAAAATGGCCAATTTTGCACCAAATAATGTGTTTTTGCGGGGAGTTCTACTTCATTATTTCAATATGAAGAAAAAAGCAACCGAAAGTCATCGCATTTTGGTGGAAGTTTATGGTGAACATGCTCTATCTGAGCGAACGTGTCAGAGGTGGTTTGGACGGTTTAAAAGTGGCAATTTTGACTTGGAAAACGAAGAGCGCGCCGGACGGCCAACAATTTTTGAAGATGAAGAATTAGAGGCATTGCTCGACCAAGATCCATCGCAAACGCAAGAAGAACTTGGAAAAAGACTTGAAGTCAGTCAGCAAGCCATTTCTCACCGTTTAAAAGCAATGGGAATGATCGGAAAGGTCGGAAATTGGGTTCCGTATGAACTGAAGCCAAGAGACTTCGAACGTCGTTTTTTCATGTGCGAACAACTGCACCAACGACAAGAAAGGAAGGGTTTTCTGCATCGAATAGTTACTGGCGATGAAAAGTGGATCCATTACAATAATCCCAATCGTCGGACAACGTGGGGATACCCCGGCCATGCCTCATCATCGACGGCCAAAGCGAATATTCATGGTGAGAAGATCATGCTGTGTATACGATGGGACCAGTTGGGTGTGGTATATTATGAGCTATTAAAACCGAACGAAACGGTCACGGGCAAACTCTACCGACATCAAATGAGCCGCGAACTCAAGAAAAAACGGCCGCAATATCAGCAAAGGCATGATAAAATTATTTTGCAAAATGACAATGTTCGTCCACATGTTGCACAGCCCGTTGAAACATATCTAGAAACGGTGAAATGGGAACTCCTACCCCACCCGCCGTACTCTCCAGGCATTGCTCCTTCTGATTACTATTTGTTCCGGTCAATGCAGTATGGCCTGGCTAACTAGCACTTCTCCAATTACGACGAACTCAAAAAATAGCTCGATGAGTGGATAGCGGCCAAGCCGGCCAATTTTTGGCGCGATGGTATCTATGAATTGCCTGAAAGATGGAAGAAAGTTGTGGCTAGCGTTGGGCAATACTTTGAACAATGAATGTATAACCAATTTTTCACAATAAAGCTTCAAATTTAGACAAAAAACCGACAGAACTTATTTGTAGGCCTTATAGTAGGGACGTAAATTCTGTAACACGGATTTTATGCAATCAAATTTAGAAGAATAAATGTTTTTGGGCCAATTTTTTTTATTTATTTACTGATATATATTGTATACAAAATCCAAATATTGATTCGAAATGTCCGTCTTTGGTCTTCATTCGTGCCATAAGTCGGATTCGCCAATTATCAATAGCCGTACTTACCTCGTCCTTTGGAAAATAGACCGCAGCACAAATCGAAGCTATCTTCTGTGGCAAACTATGTCCTCTAAGACTGTCCATAATTTGTAATCTAACGGGTTCAAATCAGGATTGTCATGGGGCTATTCTTCAAAATTAAATTATTTTGTAGCCACGTTCAGGCTGTTTTCGCTGTATGGACTGGCGCGGAGTGTTGTTGGAAAGTCCACGACTGGTTTTGGAATAAAAAATAGTTAAGTGGTTTTTCAGCAACTTCCTATAAACCGTTTCTTGGTCAACTTTACTTTATTTTGACCCCTTGTTCGCAGAAATGCAGGTCCGTGGCCCCATCGTAAGAGACACCCCACCAAACCATGGCTGTAGTCGGGTGATGATACTTTTCTTAGATGATTATCTTGCATATAACTATCGTTTTGCTTGTTAAAATTTTCTTGCATGCAAAAGCAAAAAGTTTTTTCATCGGTAGACAAGATTTTTAAATTGTTTGCCTGCTTCATCAAAAGATGTTTACGTATTTCCACCATGTTTAAAACAAAACCTTATTAGAATCGATTCACTGTCTGTCTGTCACACGCACTTTTCTCTAGAACGGCTAAACCGATCCGAACGAAATTGGTGAATAGATGGGAACTATGAAATCCTATGCATACACCGAGTGATATAAATTTAGGTGGAGTTTAAAGGGAGGCACCCCATATATGGAAAGGGGGGGATTTAAAAAAAAAATCACCGGATATAGTCGTTTAGGGCATCAAATGAAAGGTCTCGATTAGTACTTTCCGAAATTGGCATTAGTTTTGGCGTGAATTGCAAAGTGCGCGAGTACGGAGCCAAAATGTACGCACTTAAAGTGAGACAGGAGTCATTTTCGGAAACCACCCAACCCAAAAATCAGGATGGTGCGCTTAGATGAAATCTAGGCCTCAAAATATGTTCCATTCCGATATCTGCTCAAATAAATTTACTAATAGTATATTACCAACTTTTGGAAATTTACTGAAAAACCCTCTTAAATTCATCTTAGGACTACCAACTTTCACAGCAGCATAGAGGACCATATTTCGCATACACATGTCAAATTTCATGGAAACCCGGCCATCAACGCCAAAGTTGTAGCAGTTCAAACCATTTCGCAGGAATTTACTGCTTCTAAAGCCATGCAAATAAAATACTGACGTCATAATTAACGAAAATAATTGAGCATCGGTTGAAATTTTAGATTCGAGGTTCGTGTATGAGGTTGACTATTATCAATACAGGGTCTGCCATCAAATGATTTATTTAAATCGCTTTCTAAAAACTAGAGAGCATTGGAATTTTTAACTATGTGACTGTCATGCATTCGTCGCTCCTCACATCTTCTTTTTCTTCAGCCGTTGTCCCGTTCGCAAGCGGAGTCGGCTCGTCGTGATCGGTTCCGCCATTTTATTTTATCAAATGTTTTTTGCAATTTTGAGGCTTCTAAATGCCCATCCAGCAAATCAAGCCACCGTTGTTTTGGCTTCGGCCGGCCTTTTAGTCGCTTACCATTGACTTCGATGTTGAGAGAAATCTTGATAAGTGAATTCTCGTTAACGCGAATTACGTGACCATACCATCGAAGACGCCTTCCTCGGAGTTTCCCTACGATCGGTGCAACCCCATATCGATCGCGGATATCCTCAATTCGAACGTAATCAAAACGTGTCATGCCACCAGTCCAATGCAACATCTCCGTCTCCATTATCGCGAGACGCCGTTCATTGTCTTTTCTAGTCGGACAACACTCACAACTATAGAGAGCGACAAACGGACGACATTGCGGTAAATTTTAGATTTGAAACGTTCGCTGATATGTCGATCACAAAGAACATCAGTTGTGGAATGTCACTTCGTCTAGGTCGCATTAATGCGTGAAACAACTTCAATACACAGTTCTCCATTGGCTGATAGCATTGACCCGAGATATTTAAGTCACTCCGTTCTAGGCAGGTTACTGCAGCTGATAACACTGAGCAATTTAAATATCTCGAGTCAATGCTATCAGCCAATGGACAACTACGGTATGCCCCTCACAAAAGGAAACCTTTTATACCTGAAGCGTCAAGCTTTCGGTTTCCCGACTTGTTTCAAAACTGTCTCTTTTAATAATTCGTCTGAGGAACTTTTGCAAGGCATTCATCCTTCGGGGCATAATTTTCTATTTTCGGTACGGATTTCGCAAAATTCTTGCTTAGATTCTTAGCTTTGGTGACTTGCGGCGTTCGAGCCATGCGGGGACAGCCCGACCGATAGATGCCTTTAACATCTCCAGTCTCTTAAATAGTTTTATACACTCTATTGTAAAAGCTGAAACAATTTAGAATTGCCGGTACAGACTTGCGCTTTACAGGTTACATTTCATAAGCCATGTGATAATAACGGTATATTCTATTCTTCTATTGGAACACCAATTTCACAATAGTATTTATATCCCTAGTACGAATAATCTATTCCAGTATGAATTCTGGGAGTGCAAGTTATCAGATATGCAATGTATTTTATACGAGCTCTCGATCCTTTCATGGTAGGAATAGCTTTTCATTATATCAAGCTATCTGTGCACTTATCAAATCTTATTTGCAAGGAATGGGGTTTTGTACTAAAATTATTCAGACGAATAGTTATATCTCATTACTTACACTTCCGCCTTCCGATGATATCGCTTACGGGCGACGGGCCTTTACACGGACCGAGTTCTTTCTATGAAATAGTGTCAAGCCATCGTACTTTGATTATATGTCGCATAAAAATGTTTATAAAGGCTTGGAATGACAGTGGTGGTCACTTTTCATGTGCCACTCCCATATAGCAACACCAAAAGAAAATTAGTCTCAACTTAATTTTGGTGTTAAGGTAATTGCATTTCCAGATTTTAGACAAAGCAACGAAGGAGGATCTAGCGCTGTTGATGTGTCGAGCGACATCCAGGTCGGTGCCACCGTCGCTATAAACAACGATTCCTAGATATACAAACTAATCGATGCCTTCGATGCTCTGCCCGTTAATGGTAACTTCGATTTCATATAGTAACTCTCCAATTGGTTCTGGACGGTTGGTGAAATGTTTATCCTTAATAGAATCCCAGTGCCCCCCTAGCGTAAAAGCGTCAAATCGCAGCTTCTAGCCGGCCAATTGACAACAGTATTTTGGCTGATAATTTGATTTTTGAAGACATTGCGTAATAGTTCGAATGTAAGTTTGGTTTTGTGACACGAAGCGCTGCCCTGTTGAAACCAAATGTCATAGGTGTCATCCTCTTAAGTTTGGTGAAATAGAAAAATCGATTAACATGACGCGATAAAGCTCGCCATTAATTGTAACAATGGCCTGTTCCTCATTATCCAACGATACCACTCGACCAAAATTCGCGCCAGTCATTTGTTGTGGATGCACCGATTTCTTCATGATTACGTGTGAATTTTATGACCTCCAAAACCAACAATTTTGATTGTTAATATAGCCCCGAGATGAAAATAAGCTTCATCTGAAAAGATGACTTATCGATAAAAACGCTCATCTTAAACCAAGCGTTCTTCAGTCCATTGGCTGAATATAAGTTGATCTTGATGGATGTTCACGCAATCTCTGAGCAACAGTAGCCATGTTTTCGGTTGAGCGAACCGGACGAGTGCGGGAATGCGTTGCTTTGTCCAACGAACCAATTTCACGCAGCTTTATAGAATGAACCACATATTGTGATGAAGGCTCTTCATTTCTACTGAATTTTGAATATACATTTTTTACAATTTGCATTGAAGGCTCACCGCTTTGGAAATATGTTTTTAATATTTCTCAACTTTGGTAAGCGAAAAGTGACCTTCTTTGTGGATGTTTAGTCATAAACTAAATTGTTAACGCATCATGGAAGTTTTAACAATCTGTAAAATCGGCATAATCATCAAATTGAAATCGGTAGGTGGATCATCCGCTATAAACATAAAACATCCATCGCGTGCGGATTCTTCCATAAAGGGCACTCACCGATTTATTGGACCTATTAGTGTTCTCAACTTGGTTCAACTCATGTACAAGATTTCGGCTGTCTTGATACGCCGCAGATTCGATAATTCGAATTTCAATTTCTGGCCCTACAAAGGGTGTCTGTAATCCCTTTCTCAATATTTTTATTTCACGCTGTATACTTACACGTTGCATCGGCATAAATTGCCAGGGTTTTGAGATTTTTGCAACAATCCAATTAGATTTGGGCCGATCGTTACAGCACACTACAGCACTACGGTACCCTGTAGGTGGTAATGTAGTCAACACTGTGCTCGTCCGTGATTATTATCTTTATTTTATTATTGACCCATGTACTCCATTCATAACTGAGTCGACTGATATTCAACATGCAGTCGCGATAGAAACATAGTATGCTGGTCCCAAGCCCAGGTAAAGGAGGAGGGTTTGAGGCAACGTACTCTGTACTATCCTCAGTAAAACAAAAAATAAAATGCTGAGATCAGGGAAAGAGATAAATAGAGTATAGTTGGAGTTATTCTACTATGCTAAATCCTACCTGATCTCTCTTGGTGACAGGCCCCGCGACAGGTCGACCAAGAAAATGCATAGAATGTCGTTACAAACATGATGATCGAGCCGACCCCGCTTGTGAACGGGACAAAGGCTGAAGAAAAAGAAGAAGTCACGTTAGAAACCCATCTGCCATCAGTAAGACTTGTACCACGATTTTCCGCTGCGAAAGCCAAGTACTCTAACCACCAAGCATTTCGGGCATTGCAGGCGTTCCCACACAAAATTAAATCTGGTTTGAGATGATATGAGCCTACCCCTTCCGTGAATTCTCCCTGACACACAGATCTACTAGTTAAATTTTCGCTTGAAATACAGCGTTGTAATGACCTAATGTTTTTTACATATCAAATTTTGGATTCATGCCTTCAAAAATTCCTATCCTCTCTAACTATTGACTTGCTATTTTGCTGAAGCCTGTACCCTGTCAGCCTCACCTCTTCCTTCATAAGGTATTAAGGTACCGGCAGCAACAATGCTTTCAGGACAAGGGTTGAATTATGGCAGTCGTTGTGAAAAGGAAGCTTTATTCTGTGCTAGATTTGTCTCTGTAGAAAAACACGGGTCTTTCTGTGACTTGATATATCCTGCATGCCAAGTATGGTGTTAATCAGCATATATGATGGATTGGATGTTGGTTGGCTGGTTTTTGGTACTGATGTTGCCGCCATATATTTTGTATTGCTTTCATTGATGTGCAGCCCAAGATTTCGTGCCGCCTGCTCGCTCTGGGGGTCCTTCTTCCCATGATGTCGATATCGTCAGCATAGGCCAGTAGGTGAGTGGACTTAAAGAGGATCGTGCCCTTGCATTTACTTCAGCATCATGGATCACTTTTTCCAGGGCATACCCTTGTCTTAGATCGTTGTTGAAGTCGAATGGTCTTGAGAGTGATTCTGCTGCTTTTATCTGGCCTCGCACATTGGTCATAGTCAGCCCAGTCAGTCTGATCAATTTCGTCGGGATACCGAATTCTCTCATGGCCGTGTACAGTTTTACTCTGAATGTGCTATCACAAGCGGTCTTAAAGTCGATGAAAAGATGGTGCAACTGATGTCTTCTGATTTCTTGACAAACGCAAAAGTGGAATTCGTTTTTTTACTGCGTACACTATGCCGTACATCCCGTACTTTGTCACGGTAATCCCGTGATAATTAAGTTATGTGTATCGATCCGCCCCCACGTTTCCAAATTCCGCTAGGTCTTCTGATACGGCTGATCACGATATATGTCATCAGAGGGAACTTCTCACGGTTGTTTATTCCATTGCAGTAAAATCTTATTTTTTCAATATGCAACGAATGTAAAATACATCTAACGAATGATTCCATGGTTTTACTTCTTCGCGGAGTATTCTCTTTAATTTTACTGATCCCACTTACAACTCGCTACAGTCTATCTTGATTTCTAAGATGGGTGGATGGGTAGATTATGTAAGATTGAATTCGGTGATCCACTACGACAGCCTCGACAACTTGTAATCGTATGCCCTACTACTGCGCCATGTAGTATACACTCACCGTGCAAGTGTATTGAGCAGTCTAATATGATATGCGGGACTGTCCCGTCTTGCTCACTGCAAAGTCTGCATGATGGATTTTCAGTATAGTATAAGCACCAGACTTTTTTAGGTGTGATTGGAAACCAGTTCTTGCAAATGGGTCCAATATTTCATTGTGAGGATCTTGAGTTTTCGATGTCCTTTCCACGCCAATGTATACCTGATTTGAAGAGATCCAATAGATGAAAAAAAGTTAGCTATTTGATTGGAAGCACATGTACATTTTTTTAAATAGCTCCTAATGCACAGGTTAACCGCATAGCGTTTTGATGTTGGCCTAGGGTTGCTGGCATATTTCTTCTGGAAATTCTACCATCGCTAACTTTTGAGGAATCCTGGTAACCCTGGCAACCGTTGCCCATTTTCTAAACTGTTTTTGTAATTCGTTCACCCCTTGTATGTGGGCCACAGGTGCCGAGATGGTATTTAGTTGGAGTCAATGTGCCGCAAGCCTTGCTTTTACCTTTATTATAAAGTCTTAGAGTGCCAACTGTAACAACGCATCCAGGACAAAGCTATCAGCTGCACTAAATTTGGATCGTACTAAAGCTATTTATAAAGATATTTGATCCGATAGAATTTTGCCCCCAGTATCACTCTCAGATCAGGATAATTGAACCTATTCTCCAAAAATAAATTGCAGTTTGAATTTGTCCAGGTTTCTCTTTCTGGTATAGGCTAAGAAGCTAACTTTTTTAGGGTTTATCGTAAGATTTTCGCAATCAAACCACCCTTCTGAGTGCAATGCTTAGTGAATAGGAATTGGCCCATAATGAGCATATTGATATTTTGAGAATATCTACGGACGCTATACCCTGTCCTGTTTAGCATGATCAGCAATTGGACTACTTCAGGGTCCCACAGTAGTGGTAATAGGATGATGATAGTCTTATCATATAGATGTGATTTAGTTTACCTTCCAACAATGATCCTAGTAGTTTACGTAAAGTGTTCTTTAAACTGCGCTTCTTGGGGACTGATACCATAGATTCAAAGAAGATTATTTTAATAAATCAATTCATAATTCATAAAGATAAATATATAAATAAATAATTCATAAATTTCATAAATCCTTTAGGACTATGATAGCTTCCTCCTTTGAGTTATTTCCATGCTGGTTAGGGTTCAGTGGGTGAAATATCAGTGCCCCCCTTATGTCTTCCTCAACCAACAAAGTTTTGACAAGGGAAGAGGTCAGGCTGGATTGATATGTAAGCTGTGATTTGGGTCTGGTTTCGCAGTGGTTTTAATACGAAAGCCACTCTTATCTGCTTCTAGCCCATAGGAATATTTTTACTAATAACTGTTTCATGAGTAGAACTCCCTGCTATAGAAGCACAGAGTGGGTTTCATCTAAACCAGGCGGTTTGTAAGACCAAAATTATTTCAATTTCACCTTACGTCAAGTTACAAACGAGTTCGCTAATTTCCAGTCGTGCCTACTTCCCTTGCTTCGCAGGACCGATTTACATATATAACTGGAAGCGATGGGGGCTTTACGGTTTGCTACCAGGGCAAAGGCAAATCGTCAGACGCTGCCCTGGGAGCAGCGTGACCGTAGCGGCTCGCAGATGTTGAGTGCTCCTTTATATAATTCGTAGAACACGACATGCTTACGAATTATATTGAGCGCAAATTCGCCTTATTGACCAGAGCTTGGCCCGATCCTGCATTAAGTTGATGCGGACTTAGGACCCCATCATTCTCAAAACGAATATATATAATTGAATTTTCCCACTCGTTTTCATCCCTGAAATCTGGAAAGTGGCCTTTAAAAGGTTTTTTTCAGTCTTTCTTTCCGCGTTCTTGTATATGTTCCATTAGGTGAGGTTGAGATGATTGACTGTTAACCACTCAATCTCTACTCTGGGCTCGAATCCGCTACTGTAGGTCTATCAGATCACTGCCTTATGTGGGATGATAATGAAACATACTTCTTGGATGCTTCATATTCCACAAAGGAGTGAACAG
Organism: Hermetia illucens; assembly: GCF_905115235.1. NCBI lineage: Eukaryota > Metazoa > Arthropoda > Insecta > Diptera > Stratiomyidae > Hermetia > Hermetia illucens. The sequence goes on from NC_051850.1 coordinate 147,160,659, forward strand.
CAGACATAGTAATGGGGTTGATCGGAATTTTAGTTAGTCTTCTTCTTTTGCGATGCCTTCATTTTTGCAGTTTCTCCTCCTTGAATCTCATTTTTATTGCATTGAATGTTTGGTTGTATTCTTCCTACTTGCTTATCGTCCTTGATGTGCCGTTTTCTGTGTTAGGTCAGCAAGTTTTGGTTTTAAAAACGTGTTTGCCTTTAACAATCTTCTTCACTCTGACTATCTAAACTTTTAGGTTGGTCCAATAGCGTTCTCAGTTCGTGTTGCATCTCAGTCCCGTTTGGAACCACTCGCTTTTGAGCCTTTTATTTTGGCCATTGGTATCCAGACCACTAGCTGGAAGTGGACTCAGGACTCCTTGCATTCTCAACAAAAAAATTAATTTCGGCCTAGTTTAGGTCTGAACATACGACGGATTTCACTTCAATATAATTCGCGCCCATGTCGTGTTTGCCATTATATTAAAGTGGAGCGATTACTATCTGTCGCCACTTTTGTTTGCGCTGCTCCCAGGACAGAGGTGAGGCAGCGCCTGACGAGTTGACGAAGCCGTCAGTCATTTTTTTTAAATTACCTTATTTACTTTACCCACCATATCCTTAGCTCCGACCAACCGGAAAGTGGCACCATCCCAATCTTGAACCTTGAATTATCTCTCAAAACGCTCATAAGCTATGAAACGTTAGCCGTGTTCCAACCGAAATCGTTGTGAGGGCGAGTGGAACGCATTCTAGGTAGCTGTTCGTAAACTGGGTCTAAGTAGAAAATCCACCCCTTCATATCTCAAATAGATTGTCTTTTCTCGATTACCTTATCCTGTTCCAAAGTTGATTTTGGCAACCAGTACTCAATGAGTACCACTGCAATTTGAAGAGACATGGGCTTTTCCCTGGAAGTCATGTTCGGGGCGTGAGCGTTGCCCCGAGTGGAATGCGCATTGTAAACTGAGACCCAGTGGCAGTTTCCCAAGTCGATTCCTAAGACAGAATAGCTCTTGTAAACTATTTTGCCCTGTTTCGGAATTTATTTTATTACTGAGTATTTACTACGATTTTCAGAGAGACGAACGCTTCCCGTTGATCCGCCAGATCTATGAGATACCTGCCCCCATCAGGTTTTTGACCCGAGCTTCATTGCTTTCAGTTCTGCTTTATGTTCGTATATAGATCGCCTCTGCCGTTGTATACACTTCTTCTTCCTTTTTGCTCGTTCTATAGCTTTCATTCACCTTTAAGCTGTAATACGTTTCTTTCACCTTAGGGATGGTGTCCTTATATCACACGAAGTAGAAGCACCCTGATGCATTTATTCAGAGTTTGTGTTGTTTGAATGAGCTATGTCCTCATATCCGTTTCACCAAGTCGTTTATCGCAGACATCCTCTCCATTTCAATTCATTTTACTGTTTTTATATGTGATTCTATGAGTATAGCGGCACTTTGTAGTCCACGTGTTCAATGACCCCATGACGGTTTACATTAGAGGATTATTACAGCCCTCTTTTCACGATACGATTTACCTCTGGTCCATTCCCCCATCCTCATGAATTACATTGCAATTCCTGACTACCGCTTAGCTTGAAGTTTACCTTCTAAGGAAGATGGTTTTACAAATTTTCAGGAGGGGTTTCGAAGATAAGAAATGCATTTTAGGAAGTCTACATCTACGAAAGAACTAGAAGCAAAAGAGGCATTAAAATCTCGAGTCTGCAGTTCAAACATATTTTCAGTTAAAATCTTTCAATGCTGTCCCTCTAAACTTGAGTGGACAATACGCATTTATCATAATTAGAAACCCAATCAAATGCGCCAAATGTGCCAAGTGGGTGTTTGATATTGCTAAATATAATAACAGATGTATGAAGCATGAAACGTATCCAGAATATGGATATAAGCTGTGATGCATAGCCTTGGCCGAATATTTTGCAATACAGTTAGTATAAAATGCATGGCATTGTCGTAGTATGTTATCTTTATCTAACGCCACCCTTTGGTTGTTTAAACGACATGCGTCACCTTTTACCAAGGTCGCATTTGAAATGTGAATCATAGATAAATGTTCAGATCTAGAAATCGTTTAAGTAATTTAGAATGAACATCTAAACATAAGATCATGACTCACTTGTCAACTGGTGTCCCCGCGATTATAAACTTTCATCACATGTCATTTATCATATTCACGCAATCATCCCCGCAATTGGCTAATAGTCTCGCTCCCAAAATCGTCTGACCCAGTTCCAGTATTTTAGAGGTGTGTCGGGAAAGCGACTTCGATAAAGCCTTAATCTCTTCAATTTATTTCATTCAGAATCCGAAGTCCTGAAGACGAATACCACAATGAAATCAACAGAATACACAATAATATCAGTAGATCTATATATACTCGAAACAACAAATGCTATCTGCAAAGTGAAAATGTTTATTTCGAAGAATATCTACTATTTATCTATCCACATTGATTACTCACACCAACAAGAATTTTTACAGATCATAACGAAAACAGAATGAATTTAATGGGAATATTCTATGAATTTACAGGCGCCGGTGAATCAGGTAAATCGACGATTGTAAAGCAGATGAAAATCATTCATGAGACCGGATATTCGCAAGAGGAATGCGAACAATATCGACCCGTAGTATACAGTAATACAATACAAAGTTTAATGGCCATTATAAGAGCTATGGGACAATTAAGAATAGATTTTGCCGATCCATCAAAAACGGTGTGTATGATTAGAACGATTGAACAATTTTCAATTTTAATGAATTGAACGCATTAAAACTTTACTGCCTCGTTAAATTCCCATTGATTAGGATATTGCTCGACAATTTTTTACATATGCATCGGCAGCAGAGGAGGGTGTACTGATGCCTGAATTAGTTGTTCTTATGAAGAAATTATGGGCGGATCCTGGTGTGCAACAATGTTTTCAGCGGTAAATTGAAAATACATGAAGTTGCTGGACATGACCAGATGTTTATTTTCCATTTTCACCTTGTTTTCTGTATACAGTTCACGCGAATATCAACTGAATGACTCGGCAGCTTATTATTTGAATTCGTTAGATAGAATATCCCAACAAAATTATATTCCTACACAACAAGATGTACTTCGAACACGAGTGAAAACAACAGGAATAGTTGAAACACATTTCAGTTTTAAAGGATTACATTTCAAGTAAGTTGTTGTTACCTGTAAAAGGACATGGTTTCTAACAATATCTGTTTTTTAAACTTTTAAGGATGTTCGACGTTGGCGGTCAAAGGTCGGAACGGAAAAAATGGATACATTGTTTCGAAGGAGTGACGGCTATCATATTTTGTGTGGCTTTATCAGGTAAGTACTGGATATAAACTGAATATAAAAGTCCTACTGAATTTGCCAGAGATACAAATCTTTCTACTTTCGGTGCTTATCTGTTCGATTGCGTCCGCCTACATTCAAATCATCAATCCGTGGCCCTCTGCTTATTTCGCAATGAAATAAATCGATTGGAGTGTACACTTTTGTATGTTATTAATCTCAAAATTTTAACAAGTTAAAAATGAATGACCTTTGTCAAACATCGATTCATCATCATCATCAACGGCGCAACAACCGGTATCCGGTCTAGGCCTGCCTTAATAAGGAACTCCAGACATCCCGGTTTTGCGCCGAGGTCCACCAATTCGATATCCCTAAAAGCTGTCTGGCGTCCTGGCCCACCATCGCTCCATCTTAGGCAGAGTCTGCCTCGTCTTCTTTTTCTACCATAGATATTGCCCTTATAGACTTTCCGGGTGGGATCATCCTCATCCATACGGATTAAGTGACCCGCCCACCGTAACCTATTGAGCCGGATTTTATCCACAACCGGACGGTCATGGTATCGCTCATAGATTTCGTCATTGAGTAGGCTACGGAATCGTCCATCCTCATGTAGGGGGCCAAAAATTCTTCGGAGGATTCTTCTCTCGAACGCGGCCAAGAGTTCGCAATTTTTCTTGCTAAGAACCCAAGTTTCCGAGGAATACATGAGGACTGGCAAGATCATAGTCTTGTACAGTAAGAGCTTTGACCCTATGGTGAGACGTTTCGAGCGGAACAGTCTTTGTAAGCTGAAATAGGCTCTGTTGGCTGACAACAACCGTGCGCGGATTTCATCGTCGTAGCTGTTATCGGTTGTGATTTTCGACCCTAGATAGGAGAAATTATCAACGGTCTCAAAGTTTAGTCAACTACGATGATGAAATCCGCGCACGGTTGTTGTCAGCCAACAGAGCCTATTTCAAACATCGATTATCCAGAATAAATATGAAATATGAATTCATCCACCTCGATTTCTACTGTTCCTTCCACTCTGTCGCTATATTTATGTACTTTCGCAGAATTATAAATTTAATCGGCTCGATTACCTTGCATTGAGGAAGTTATCCGAAACCATTCGCATCACATGTTTCGTGCATTGCTTTTTAGTTTACGTATTGCTGTCTGTCTGCGCCAAGCCCATTGAGTCTTAATTCATTGTTCTCCGATGGCCCTTAGTCCTGCTTAGACGAATTTTCATTTTGTTCACTACCCCTTGCTCACGTATTTTTTTTATTAAGAATGATTTGAAACTAGTTCCCTAGTCAATGAATTTCTTATGTCTGGGGTAGACTGTACCACTAATATTTGTTCATTACTTTCAACGTAGAGTAAACTTATTTTGCCAAAGAAATGCAATTCAAGTGCGCATGTTTCTGGATTTATCTATTTTTTCCAATTAAACAAATCAGGGCATTTCGTAATTTATTGTTCGTTGAATGAATCGATGTTCTCGATAAATCCTAAAAATGAGGAAGTTTAGTCTTGATAAGTCTTGATTGTAATTTTCTTCTAGATATTGGATATGAATACCACTAGCAACTGCTTTCGATTCGAAACTTTGGCATTTTAAAATAAACGTAGAAACTCAGCGTAAATAATTTTATTAATATAGAGTTAATGAATAGCGAGACTCTCTCAAAGTTAAAGAATAATTAGCGAGACTCTCTCAGTCGAAAAACTTCACAACTTTTTATAATTAGTTCTGCTTCATTGAAATTCAAATGTAAAAATCAACTTTTTTAACTTCAATTATTTTTTTCGATAAATTAAGGCCTACTCCGCCACGGAGAACACCGGCAGTGGCAACTGTCAATCGAATTAACAACATTCGAAATAAATTTCAGCAGGCAGGTAGAGATGTGTGTCGGGTGGGAGGTGTAGTTTTAAGGCGGTGGAGATTGTCTTTCAGCAGGTGCAGCAATCCCGAGGCTGTGAGACCCGATCTCTTGTCGAAGACCGGATCACTTGGGAGCTTTGGGTTCTCTCCGTATACCAGCTCCGCGGGACTGGCAGCAAATTCCTCTCGGCGGGTTGTTCGGAGGCCAAGTAGGACGAGAATCAAGACCTGAGTCCAAGACGGATCGTTGCGAGCCGTAGTGGTGGCTTCCAGCGTCCGGTGTCAACGCTCTAGCATCCCATTAGAGTGCGGGTGGTACGCCGTAGTTCGCTGGCGTTTGAATCCCAGGAGGTCGCCTAACTCCGAGAAAAGGGTGGATTCAAATTGCAGTCCCTAGTCAGTGATGATCACTGCAGGGCTTCGGCACAAGATTGCGCCGTAATTACCTTCAGAGGTATTGCCTCAGGCCACCGCGTAAACCTGTCGATGGTTGTAAGGCAATACTTGAAATCGTGCGAGTCTCACAAAGGACCTACGATGTCGAGTTGTATGGTGTGGAACGGTTTGGTAGTGCGGGGAAATGAGCCCACTTCTTTTCTTACATGCCTGGTGACCTTACACTACTGGCATGCGATGCACTCTCTGATCCAGGAGTTGATGTCCTTATTCATGGAGAGCCAGAAGTATTTCTCAGTGATTAACCGATTTGTCGTCCTGATGCCTGGAAGCGCTACGTCGGAACACTTCCTTGCGAAAGGTGACCGGAATGTATGGCTGGGGTCCCTTTTCCGAGTATTCGCAGCAGAGAGAGAGATTCGAGCCGAAGATGGGCAACTCCCGAAGTTAGTATTTGGGGTTGGATTTGGGGCTCTGAAGGACTGCTGCATTCTCCTGCGCCTTGGCGATAGCCGAGAAGTCGAGTGAGGCGGGGATGTTAACTTCGGAGACACGTGACAAAGCGTCAGCAACTATGTTGTCCTTGCCGGACACGTGCTCTATGTCTGACGTGAACTGGCTTATAAAGCTAAGGTGTCGAAGCTGACGAGGGGACGCTTTGTCGGGCTTCTGTTTCAAAGCATACGTTAGAGGCTTATGGTCCGTGAACACTGTGAACGGCCTGCCTTCTAGGGAGAAGCGGAAGTACTTAATGCTCAAGTATGCGGCGAGTGTAGCATTAGCCAGTTGTTGTCGAGATTTATCAAACGCGCGGACAGCCTCTTCAGATCACACAATCTCTCGTGTGTCCTTTGTTTTGGGGCCAGACAAGTACGCGTTCAAAACGGACTGATGTTGGGCGACCTTGGGCAGGAAACGACGATAGAAGCTTAGCATACCTAAGAAACTTGTGATTGCTTGCACCTTGTCTGGATCGGGTTGTCTGGAGAAACTTGCATTTATCAATGTTTAGGACTAAACCGGCCTCAAGGGGACGTTGAATAATACACTCGAGATGGGCGAAGTGCTCAGACTCTGAGGAAGAAGCGGCCGAAACATCATCCAAATATACGAAAGAGAAGTCGAGGTTTCGCAGGACCGAGTGAATGAAACTTTGAAAGGTTTGCGCCGCATTGCACAACCCGAAAGTCATCCGTGTGAACTCGAAGAGTCCAAGTCCAAAGGGTGTGCATATTGCCGTCTTTGGAATGTCTTCTGGAGCTACAGAGACTTGGTGATACGCCTTGGTTAAATTTAAGATCGAAAAAATGCGGCAGTTTGCGAGATGATGCGCAAAGTCGTGGATGAGCGCATAAGGATATCGGTCTGGAACAGTCTGTGCGTTTAGCCTTCTGTAATCCCCACATGGACGCCATTTGCCATTTGGTTTAGGGACCATATGGAGTGGGGAAGATCAACAGCTGTCCGAAGGTTCTGCACATACCCTATTGCATAAGATGTTTGAACTCTTTCCGTGCAATAGCCAGCTTCTGGGATGGTAGGGGACGCTCCTTTGAGAAGATAGGGGAACCAGTAGTGTTAATGTGGTGTTACACATTGTGCTTCACTGGTTCAGAGAGACTACATTCAGTAGTAATCTGGCTGAACTTCTAGAGGAGTGCTCGAACACGAGAGTCAGTAATGTTCTGGACCTGTTCTGCAAGTCCACCAGCAACTCATACTGACACAAGAAGTCTGCGACTAAAATAGGGAAGCTGGCATCCGCCAGGATGAATCGCCACGGGAACGTCCTACGCAAGCCAAGACTTACGTCCACTTGCCTCTACCCGTAGGTGTTAACAGGCGAGAAATTTGCCGCCGCAAGTTTTAAAGATTGAGAAAATAGTCGATGGTGCCGGGATACGGGAAGAACCGAAACCTCCGCACCATTATCTACAAGATAACTGCGCCTGCTGAGAGGGACATAAATTGTTAGGCGACGTGGCGCTGGGTTCTGGGTGGCCGTCTCCAGGTCCCCCGGGGAGCTAGTTTTTTGAGGTAGGCGCGAATTTACACGGGATCGTACATCTGGTAGTTTTTTCGCTGAATCTGCGATGGTACCAACAAATGCCTAGTCAGCCTTAACAATTTCATCGGGATAACGAATTCTCTCATGGCCGTGTACAGTTTTGCCCTGGCTATGCTATCATAGGCGACTTTAAAGTCGATGAAAAGATGGTGCAACTGATGTCCATATTCCAACAGTTTTTCCATCGCTTGCCGCAGAGAGAAAATCTGATATGTTGCTGATTTGCCTGGACTGAAGCCTCTTTGGTATGGGCCAATGATGTTCTGGGCATATGGAGCTATCCGGCCTAGCAAGATAGCGGAGAATATCTTATAGATGTTACTCAGCAACGTGATACCTCTATAGTTGCTGCACTGCATGATATCCCCCTATTTATGCATGGGACCGTATGTTTGTGGCCGTATTTATGATAACATTCTTCAGGTGATTGTCAAGATCATTTGTTGATGCTTCATCTCCAGGATCTCTGTTGACTGCGGTTAGGTGTTGCGGAGGACTGTGATGTGGACGGCTTCAGTATTAACTCTCACCTGATTGTCAGAAGGGATTCTGGGTGGTGTCGTTATTCGAGCTAGGAGCACCATGGCAACGAGGTAGTGATCCGAGTCTATATTGGCCCCCCTATATGCTCTGACATTCATCAAGGCTGAGAGGTGGCGGCATTCGATCAACACGTGGTCAATATGGTTGAAAGTGGTCCCGTCTGGAGACGCCCATGTATGTTTATGGACTGCTTTCCGCGCAAACCAGATACTTCCAGCAACCATTTCGTGTGGCACTGCTAATTGAATAATCCGCAGTCCGTTATCATTGGTATCCCTATGTAAGCTCTGCGAGCCGACGTATCATTTGAATACGGGCTCCTTCCATACTTGATTGTTGAAATGTTCAAGTATGATTTTGATATCATACTTGGGACAGGCTTCGAGGGTCCGCTCAACTGCCTCATAGAAGGTATCGTTCTCCGACTCTGCAGTCTCCTCGGTAAGGGCGTGAATGTTTATGAGGCTTATATTTCTAAACTTGCCTCGCAAACGCAGAGTGCATAGCCTTTCGCTTATATTTTCAAAGCCGATAACAGCAGGTTTCATTTTTTGGCTGACTAAGAAACCTACTCCGAGCACATGGTTTACTGGATGGCCACTATAATATATGGTGTAGCGCCTGTTCTCCAGGAAACCGGTCCCTGTCCACAGGGTATCGGCTAGCTGCTCATCGGCTTTATCTCTATACAGGGAGCGCACGTTCCATGAGAAAATGCGCAAATCGTTAATCCGTTGTCGTTTCCGGGTTCGTCATTGTAAAATTCGTCCCGTTTTTAGGCACGGGAGACTCGCCTTCATCCTTCTCCATCTGCAGTTTTTCATAAAGAAAGAGTTCCCAGCGGTCACCACGTGAAGGTGGAGATAGGGTTTGGTAGTAGAGCTGTTGGTGTTGACTCAGCAGGCGTTTCCCAGGTTTTATGCTCCATCGTGGGTACCAATCCACGTTTCGCCCTGGGACCCTACCCTCCCCTTTGGCCGCTTGTCTTTAATGCTGCGATCATCCCCAACATCCCCAACGCTATCATTCAGTATACTTATTTGAAACTGGGTTTCATTTACAATAAAAACCTATTCCTTACAGGGTACGACTTGGTACTTGCCGAAGATGAGGAAATGAATCGAATGATTGAATCGATGAAACTTTTCGATTCAATCTGTAATTCCAAATGGTTTGTCGAAACGTCAATTATTTTATTCTTAAACAAAAAGGATTTGTTTGAAGAGAAAATCACGCGATCACCGTTGACAATATGTTTCCCAGAATACACAGGTAAGACCTCTCTGAATTTCATGGTGAACCATATCTTTATTGAGCTTCGCCTTGCTCCAAACAGGATCCAACACTTTTGAAGAGGCTTCGAGTTATATTAGAATGAAATTCGAAAATTTGAATAAACGAAAAGATCAAAAGGAGATTTACACACATTTAACGTGCGCAACGGATACAAGTAATATCCAATTTGTATTTGACGCCGTCACAGATGTCATTATTAAGAACAATCTCAAAGATTGTGGACTATTTTAGACTCATAAAGTAATATATCGAATTTAACTATATGTGTAAAATGTTGCAGAAGGAAATGATGCATAAATGAAAAGAAGGTCTAATGATATACATACGTAGGTACAATTTTACCCAATGACATTTTTTAGAACTTGAAGAAATTACGAGTATCGTTTGGACTATGAAATGGATCAAACGAGCGACACATGCATGCGCAAATGAACAATATGTTACATATTAGCTACGAGTATATAATAAATGTATAGAGAAAATTGAAATATGTAGTATTTTAATGTGAAATTGTACGCAGGCCTTTCTTCGTCTAGTTTAAATTAATACTAATGATATGATATTTAAAAATGATGAGAAAATGCGATAGATTTTTTAAAATAGTTTACAACAATAATTGTATATCATCTTAACAATTGTATATCATTTTAACGATTGTATATCATTTGAATAAGGACGCAAACTTATTCACTTTACAAATGCGGTAAGCTGCGCACATTTTTCGTAATGATGTACAAATATCCTCTCTTCTTTTATTACAAGAAAGCATTTTCACCCCAATGCACACTATTTTGATACGAGGACAATTACAAAATTCCATTGAAGATAGTTTCATTTATCTTTGAAATATTGAAATGATGATGACAAAATAAACTTTTTGATATTTTTTATACAATGTAGGATCCATTATTCTTTTGTACGATGTATAACTACGATATTTTTCTACTTTTTACATCAACTTCTTAATGTCATTATGGATTTGAAATCATGTTAAAACTTAAGGTCTACATATGCATTTGTTTTTCTGTAATATGTAAAGTGAAACAAATAATAATTTAAGTTGATGTTTATAAATTTTCTTTCATTTATTGTGTTCAGATATTTTTGTGGGAAGTTTGTTGAGTTGAGGTAAGCAATTATGTATCTTCTCTAAATTTCATATTGGATCGGCCACTGAACAATTTTGGAGAAATTATTTTATTTTTTACTTGAGTTTTTTACTACCTGCAATCCAGACAAATTAACAGTTATTAACAGTTGGTAAACTAATATTAACTCGCACTTGAACGTATGGGGAACAAAAGTTAAAAGGTGTAATTCCATATACGTGGTCCCTGTCGTTTCTAGAAGTATAACTCCCTAAAGTTCTCTTCTATTCAGAGAAAGCGTAAGCCATGCATAAATAAAGAGTAAGGCATGCATAGAGCCACGTCATTCGGATTAAGCCGGGGGCAAGTCGAAACGCAATCTTGCGCAGAAAACGAGTTGAAATAGTCAGCCAAAGCTGAGTCGCAGTTCTATCGCCACATATACTGTGTAAATAATGAACGTTTTTTAAGTTGGAAATCTGATTCCTATTTCGAATATCGAATTTTAGAAGGTTTTGGAAAACAAATTTAAAAAAAAAATGACGATATTTATCGTTAAGGACGATTTTTCTAATGAAAAAGATCAAATCTGTTTTTAAGTAATCTATGCAAAATTTTCTGAAGTACCTAGATTCATCAAGGAGTCAATATTTGCTAGTTTTCAATCAATGCAGGTCGCAATCGCGGCATGAACACGAACCTTTGCAACCGTCTGCGAACATCGCTGTTGCATTCATTTCCTTGTTTCACAAAAAGTCACGATAAGTCACCTGACCTCACCAAGTTGCGTCTCAACTTGCACCCGGCTTTATATGAGGTGTTGCTATAAAGTAACCGGACTGATTCGTCTACAGAAGAAGTATACGAGCGCCAAAAACGAACGATTAACTGCTGTATAACGCCGTATTTTTTGAAAGCGTCGCTTACCTTGTTTGTAGATAAATAAGTCAGGCAATGGTCTTTATGCGAGTAAGGACTACCTTTTTATATTTCAGACAATACGGCAAATGTAACAATAAAGCAACAGATTATTCTGGAAATTCACATGCAAGTTGGGAAACTAAAGACACCCAAACTTTTCCTTTCTATGAAAAGAAGTGTACAGTAATAAGAGCTAATCAAATGCGGGAGTTTTGAAGTGTTTCAAGCGTTTGGGGTAGAAGAGCTGCAAAAATTCATGAAATGCGCAAAATCTGAATATGAATTTTTGGGCAGAATTGGCGAAATTCGTGATCCCCAATTTAGAGGAGAGAAGGAGCTAAAAATGATATTCCGGTTCTAGGGTCGGAAAATTGCGTAAATTTTTTAAGAAAAACGGAGAAATCTTTTCGTTAATTATTTGGGGGAAGCCGCAGGTTTAAGCACTCAGGATTTTGGTTAGGCCCATTGTACTATCCTCAAAACACCTATCCAATGGCCTCCTGGGTACAGCGTTCGCAGGCTTCTGTGAATCTGAGTACGAAGAGGTCGGGCAGCATCTGAAGGGGAGAATCATGTCGCCTGACCGCATTGAGGAACGTAGGTTCATAACTCAAGTTGAGGATTTCTATTAGTCTCGATCCTCTCATACTGATGTTGGAATTCTTCCAACAGAGTTTCCTCCTAAGCTGATCCCGCTACTCAATATCGTAATTGTATAGATTGCTGTCAGCATATAAGACCCACGTATCAGCTTCGATAGCCTAGATGAAGACTTAGTCGTTGCCGTTTGCTTTCGCCTCTGTTAACCGCAGATGCCCCGGACGTTCCTCTTCCCTCAACCTTGACACAACCCAGGGTTGTGGTTTGACAGGAGGTTGTTTTTTGGAAAAATTGAGTCTAAACTCAGGTTCTCCATCGATGGGGTCAGGGTTGCCCCCTCATTTAGACTTGGATCGTTTCAATCGGGACTTACTTGTGATTGGCCTTTGTTTTTCAGGGGAAAGTAAGCCAATTTCGGCAAAGCCCTCTTTCGCTGAGACAAGGTGATCAAGGAGCCGCCTGATATCTAGAGTTCACCGTACATGGTCACATTTTAAACACCTGTAACCATTTGGTCCTCAGCACGTTAGACACAACTTGGCTTGGGATTTTGATTACGGCTTAGTTTCTGGTTTTATCTTTGCTCCCCTTACTGAGTACCATCCCCACTACAAGGTATGCAATCATCACAACACGGCTCAAAACACTGCTTCTTAACAGCATTTTAGCAAATAAAAAACAGAACAGCAACTTAAAATGCCCTCTTCGCGATACATATTCCTTAAGAGGCATTTTAAAATCTGCCTGTATGATGCTCCATTGAAAAATTCATTTTGTTGTCGAGCGTTCATCGCTAATTCATAAATTATATGGAGGCAACGGGATGAAGGTGTTTTCAGATTTGCTTCCGGAGCAGCAGAATTAGTTGATGATGAATGGTGTGGTGTATTGGTCTGGTCGAATGGTTCCGATCGAATTAAATATATGTTGCGGTGTGTACTGTTGAACAGTAGAGTAATATTGGATAGTAGAGTCTTTTGCGGGTTGAAAATTTGCAAGTGCATGTGATTTCAAGTTAAAAGTAATGTTGAATAGTTTTCAAATTGAGAGTGGTGTCCTCAATGAATCAGCGGAAGGTGAAGGTATTGATTTGTGTGTGATTGATGATCTGTCATCGAAGTCTTTTAGATCGCGTTCATTTGAAATAATAAAAAACTTGTTTTTTCTTATTCGCTAGTGTTGATATTTTTATTTTTGCAAAAACCGATATTTCGGGAGCTACTTGTTCCCTTCATCAGTGCTAAACAAGAATTGTTAGTGGTTCGCGAAATATCGGGATCATCAGTGCTAAAGAGACTTGTTAGCACTGATGAAGGGAACAAGTGGTTCCCGAAATATCGGATTTTGCAAAAATAAAAATATCAGCACTAGCGAATAAGAAAAAAACAAATTTTTTATTATTTCAAATGAATGCGATCTAAAAGACTTCGATGACAGATCATCAATCACACACAAATAATTTTAATACAAACCAGTTGCCATATTAAAATGATTTTGTTTATTTATTTTATTTAATTTTATTTTTTTTATTCACGAAATTATTTATTTTTCATATGTAAATACATAGATGTATAAATAGTTATACATATATTTTATGGTTTCGCTTCCCCTCATTCTACACCCATGCCACTGGGTTTAAGATCAAGAAGTTACGCAAATTGACGATAAATGAAGAAGTCTTCTGAAAAGCTTTAAATGTCGATATCTTCCTTAATATTGAGAATCGTGGAAAACGAGCGAAATTACTCATTACGAGTTTAGAGGGTTATTGAAATTGAGGAAAATGGGAAGATCTTTTTAAACGCCGACATCTCCGTTAATACGTTAACGTTGGGATACTTATTCATTGATTTTTTCTCAGGCAACCATATACATATGTGATGTTAATGTTATCCGCAAATAATATTTTGTTTGCTAAGGCTACAGGGTTGTTTATAATTGGTGTCTGAAGCTTGAAAGTGCTATTAACATAAAAGTTTTGCGTCCGAAACATCTAATAACTTGGATGATTTGCAATGAATTCAATATATTGAGGTTAAGTTTAAAACCACAGTCTCTAGAGTCTAAGAAGGTTGTGAAACTAATTTCGTCTAACGTCCACTTTGATAATCGATTATTTTTCAGCAGCCTCCAATTGGAACCTAACTTTATAGTTTTAGAGTATCTTTTATTCAAATTAAAATAAACACTACCAATTTTAATGCTAAAACTAATTTAATGTGAATGATGAATCTGACGATTTTTAACAAGTTTGTTGATGTCAAGTTCAAATTTACTCAAAAACAATCGAAAGTCGTCGTGTTCGCTAACATGTAAACGATTTTTATTTTTAGTAAGCAACGTTGCCACAGCACTAAATCCATGTTCACACAAATATGACGATGGAAATTCTATCAAAAATAGTTGAACGATCGACCACAGCCCAGGGTACAACTGCGGGAGTGGCTTTTGTAGCCAAAATTCTTGGTAACCGCTTTTGAATCTCATCTTTATTTCCTGGTTTGTCGTCAGTTATATAAGTTCTCCTTCCAGCTGGGATGATGTTGTTGTGTTGACTTTTGAAAAAGGATCCAACATCCAATCTGGTATTCCGAATTAAAAATGTTTTGGAATCGTTCTATGAAATCACTGTGAAGGTTTTTGGAATGTTGGCAGTAGGCAAACATGTCTTCATTGTTGCAGATATTGATAAATTTTGAAAATTGCGTAACCCACGTCTGCTAATATTCTTCATATGTAAGAGTAGTTTGGCTACGAAAGCAACAGCCACGTCTCTGTGGTTTTACATGAGTACTGATAAGGTTTCCTGACCTTTGATATGAGTTCCCGTGCAGACTCGTGTTTAATCGCCCTAATTAGGACTTTGCAGCATTCGCCACTGTATCGCGGTCAGCAAAAAATAGTGAGTACAGCGTTTCCCGGTACCACCACGTGGAGGTCCTCTTCGGCCACTCGATTTTGGCCCGGCCAACTGGGTGGCTGCCCCGTCCTCCTCGCTACCACCCCAGAACAGCAACGATATTTTTTGTTCTAATTAAATTCAAGTCGTCTAGAATCTAGACGAATTCTATTTTCATTACTGAGTGCTAAAAAGATATGAGGGGGCATAAATAAATTATAAAGAAGAGAGATCCCAATATCTGCTTACATGAAGCTATTCAGCGCATTTTAAAACTTCACATTAAAAATTCCAAGTTGGTAAAAACTCGGTAAATATTTTTCTGTGACGAAAGTAATCAAAGGTTCCTTCTTAGCTAACGCAGTGGCACTCACAGATAAGCGTGACTACTCCACTTATTACGCCTTTCGGCTAGGGCTGATGGGACTGCCCCTGCCTGCTTTGGCTACGCCGAACCGTTTAGTGAAAAGCAACGATTTTTGAGAGGGGGAACCAAGAGAGCTTTGCATTATCACACTCAAAGTTGACTCACAAAGTAGGCAAAGACTAAATTTGTTTTGTGGTTACTAGTCAAATTAAATTTTACATCGCTTGGCCTTGTTTCCCAGCAGTCCGTGCACGTGAAAAACAGTTACACATATTTATGCTGTCATTCTTTTTAAGTTAAAATGTCTCAAACTCCATTGTTAATACCTAAAAACTTTTTGCTAGGACGACAGTGCCTTAAGTCAATGAAAATCACAAATACCTATCAAATTCGCAACCTTCACGACGGTAAAGCTGAAATATTTGGTAAGTTGGGATGATAAATAGATTTTCCACGATACGGACCGTGTAACCTTTTGCTTTCTCTTCTACAAATCCCTGGAAAAATGTATAGGGAGAACAGCAAATGAAAGCGTAAATTTTCTTAGAAACAATCACGTGCACAATAACGACATGGTGAACATGAAAAAATTCTTTTCAGGCACGTCTCAAGGCGGCGAGGAGAGCGCCTCCCAAAAAGTTAACCGTTTAGGTTTCAAGGTTCTAGCAAAAAGTTTAAATGTATTTGAAACAATTCGGACATCCAATGAAGTTAGTGTTTTGAAGGCGGGTGGTCGCAAGATTTGGCACCTGGCAAGTAACGCTTTCAGAAAGAATGTGGCGGAGAACGAACGAGTGGTTGCTATGAAGAATGATTTCAAGCAGAAGTTGGACCAGGCCCGAGAGGAAGAGAAGCGAAATTGAATTGTCAACAATTGGCGTTATTTCATTAAAGTACGAGCTTTACCTGAATGTAAATTTGATTGTTTCGTCTAATAGACTCCAGAGAAATGGTTACCTTGAAGTTTTATTACTCCACATATATATACATATACGCCATATACAATAGATAGATAGCGGATGGGTAAGTATTTTTAACTGTCTTTCCTTGATCTACCAGATTCACCCCCATATAGGCGAAGTGATCTCCTTATAGTACTGACTTCTCTGTGGACCGGAGAAATCCCTTATTCCTTTTTTTATTGAAGTTTGCATTTTGGGCTTCCAAAAGATAAAATCCTGCTTGATTTCGTACAAACCTACTTCCTTAGTATCTTCTTGGTAACAGGCTCATACCACACCTTGAAATAAGCTAACCTCAACGTTTTCGTTATTTGTTTGATCATGGTCTTTGCTTCTACAGTCGTCTCAACCCAGCTCAATAAGTGGTCTATGCAGAAATCTTCCTTTAAATTCTTTATCTTTCCAAAATTGATCAACTGGTAGAGCGTTCTGATGAACAAATGCCTAGCTTTCGCCGAACGATAGGATCGTGAGAACGTACTCTTGAATCCTATCTTTAGCTAGGCTCTACGAAATACGCTGAAAATTTCTGTGGCAACTATTCGGCACATCGTTTCTTTTTCTGCTAAGACCGGCAACTAATATTTTCTCCATCTTAACTGGAGAATCTGAGCAAAATCGTCCAGCAATTTGGGTACATTATGTAGTTTGCCACTTGGGCTTACACCGGCCGGTATTGCTTAATCATAGGATGATGAGGAAGGTAATAAACGCCCGTATCCTATCCAATGAAAGTAAATGTATTCTTTCATAGCATTGTGATGCGTCTTACCTATTTCAGGATCTCTGTCCACGCGCCGCTCCAATTTTATGAAGCAAAAAATATCCAATTTCTGGTGTTCCTTAAGGGTGGTATGATAGCTTCGCCCTTAACGGGCAGTGTTACGGCAAACCCTCTGTTTACATCACGAATCACAGAACCTTGGTATAGTATCTCAAACTTATTGGGGTAAACCACTTCCCCATATGGATTATCCGCATTGAAAAATCGCTGGAAAAAAGCTTTGGAAGTCTGCTGTAGATATCTTTGACCTGTCTTGACCTTAGTTGATTTAAGTGGCACCTTGTCGGAGAGTATCCATCCAATAAAGGATTACGCCTTCGGACATGATAACCGAAAATATTCTCGAATGCTTCGCCAAGTTAAACAACGGATCGATCAGCTTTATCTGCTCATTTGAACTTGCTAATCGTAAATTCCGCATTCGATAGAATTGTCGTTAGTGAATCCATGACTTAGGCTGTGTTGATTTTATTCAGGCCCAGATTATTAGTTGCTTTTGAGGAAATAAAAGAACCAAACGAGCTTTACGATCCCGGGTACATCAAAGCACGAAGTATAACCATTTTACCACCTTGGCCGGTGGGCTTTATCAGCGCTGTCGCTAATAACATGCCTGCGGCTGTTGTTTACTTACGGCATTGGCCTCTACACCGACCTTGTAAGGGAGCAAAATATAGTGTTTGTTATATTAGATGCGGGATTCCTATTTCCTATGTCCGGTGTGTGACAAACAAGTCTGCCATAGCTTCGTAAATTAGCTTCTTTCGTTAACGGAAAGTTTTTTGAAAATATTTATTTATTGAAACTTTATTTGAAAATAAGTTTGAATCGTATGATCCCTACTACAGGATTAGTTTCGGAAGTGCAGTGAGAGACTTCTTCTTGGGAATCTGAGTGGCTATCGGCTGCGATTTGATTAATAAGTGTAGGCATATATACGTGGAACCTTGATTGATTGTTAATTATATTAGCCATACCGGTAATAGGCAAATCTGCACAGTCAGTTTCGATGCCTGTCTGCCCGCTGCTGTCGCGGTTACATGAACCGTTTCATGTCCTACTCGGTTCTTCCAGCAAATCTTTTCTAAATTTGCCACCTGTGGACTACGGGATTTAGTTTAGAGAAGGAACTGGGATAGATCGGGAGGTTGATTATGATGTGTGATTTTGAAAGGATTTGCTTTAATAATTTTCCTAAGGCGAATATTGGCCAATAAATGTTCGAGAACCATATGTTGGCTCTTGTATGATTGCCATGGTCTCTTGTACACCTAATTTCCTGCTGCTAATGTATTTCTTAACTACATACAGGTAGCTCCAGAGATGTGCTCTTCCTTTTGCTTTCCTTCGCCGATGCTGAAATCAGCCTTTTAGTTTGTCCTATGTAACTTTTTGCACATTCTGGACACGTTACTTTGTATATTGCATTGCGCAGGATTCATGTTTCAGTTTTCGATTTTCGCTCTGTGGGGATCCCAGCCTGGTTTTATTTGAGTGCAGCCTATTCAATAGTCGTTTTACAACCTTTTCTTTAGTCTTTTAATTGTTGACGCAGCCGCTGAGTAGGTTGTTGTTGACGAATTTTGTCGAAGCCCGGACTTATTCTTTTCTTTATGAGGTTTTAAATGATCGATGGAAGCCGTTCCCAACTCCGGTGGCGATGGCATATTCCTTCACCTTTATAAATCTTTCTGAACTGAGAACAATCTGTGTATCATTATTCGAAATTTAAGGATTCGTCCGTTGTTTGTTGGGGTTTCCTACAAATGCCAAGGAAAACCCCTTTTTCTTCTCTAATAATTTTCAAATTTAGAAATTGCTAAGGCACAGGAGATTTCACTTTCCTCTACACCACAGTGTCCAAGCACCCAGAGTAGTATCACCGTATTGAATCTATATATATAGAGCTCAAAAGGCTTCCTCATTTCTGAGGTATTTTTGAGGTAATCAAACCACTGCTCAACGCCATTGGAGCACCTTGACTATTGCAGCAGATTAAAATCCGCGTATCCTTCAAACGTGCGTCAATCATCCCGAATGCTGCATTTCAACGTGAAAGTATTATTATCCGGAAAGTAGATTTTTGCTACAGAGCTCTGTTCTGTTTTTTGGGCCATTGATGTAGATGACCTCAGTATACTCAGTCGGACATTCTTTTGGTTCATCCCAGTTTTCTTTAAGTTTGAGGATAACTTTATATCTGCTAACAAACAGAAGAATATGCCCTCATTGCATGGCTTTACGTTAAGAACATTTATCCACATTACTACCGCTTGTGCGCCTACACAACCCATAAATTGTGACAGCTTGCTTCATCTTTACCTCTACATGTTTGTTGCAAAGAAGTTTCTTACTTAAAATAATTCCCAGATATTTCACTTCTTCGGAGAGCTGTACCCCTCATCTCTGAAAAGACCATTTAGTTTCTTCCTTTTTGTATTATAATTGTGGTTTTATTTGGGATTACTGAAAGCCGATGCCTGAGGCAACAACTCAAGATCTCGGTCAACTGCTACGATTTTGCTGTGCATGTAGTAGTGAGTCGATCAAAATATTCCACAAAAGTAAGGATAACATTTTGTTGCTTTTGTTGTCAGAGTACACAGTAATCTCTGAATTAGGATAGTCTAGATACACTTAATTAAAATATCATCGACACTATGCCCTCTGGGGGCATCAAAAAGTTTTTGGAAGAGAACATAGTTAAAAGCCGCTTCAATATCCAGGAACACTCCAATCACCTACTCGTCTCTCATAGTTCTCTCTTTTAGATTGAAACCAAAGAATAAAAAGCAGACTCACACATGTTGATTCTCATTTAGTGGATGCAACCTTAACGCCGTCCCATGAGTGTGGCGCTCAACCATTCTCTCCAAGCATTTAAGCGGAAATGATGTTAAGCTAATTTGTTTGAAGTTCTTTGGGTTAGAATTAAAATTTTCATCTTTCCCACCTTCGGTATATACCCCTATACCCGGCTTTAGCACCGCTGGATGCTCCTTGGCTATCAATTTGTGCACATCAAAATATTTTGGAATGTTGGCGGGGATCTGAAATAAGAACCTTGTCGATGGTAGGAAGACCAGTAATTGATCGACAGAGGCACCATGTTCCTTGAAGATGAAAAAAATCACCCGCTTGGTGAAAAATGGTTGAAGTAGTTCCGTCTTGGCAATCATTTGATTGCAATGATTTGCCAATATCCTGTAGGTGCTCTTGAACTGCTTTAGCCAGAAATTTTGAATCTTATCAGCTCCTAGTGCCTTCCAACTACGTACCTTTTCAAGGGCTGCTTCAATGTAAACTTCAGTTAAATCACACATGATTACTTCGGAGAGGGCCTCGCATGAACGCATAAGGAGCCACGCTGCTTCTAAATTCCAATGGCTGGGTTGGCTCTAAACACTTTTCCAGAAGTCTTCTGCCCGATCCAGATAGAGGTTACTTTCCCCTGACCTGAGTTGCTGATATTTTAATAAAATTCCCTTTGGTTCTGGAAGAACCAGGTGTTGTATGTCCTCCGTTGAAAGTGAAGTGCAGCACTTCCAGGATTTCTTTGATTGGCACGTTATTGACGAGATGGTAGTTTAATTGGTGATAGATTTCCAAGAAGTGTTTGCGTGACGCGACCAATCTCCTTTCTTAACTGTTCGACTCTTTATGTTGATTATTCTGTCAACGGCAGTAATGATGTTGGTAGTTACCGAAGTAAACTTTAGTTTTGGGTTCTTTGGTCTAACGTCTAGGAGAATCTCATCATATGTAATGCGGTCAAAGCCTCATTATAAATTGCGTCGATATCCAAAGTATCTGAGCCTCTCCTCACCACTGAGTTCATGGAGTTCCTTACAGGTGAAGTATTCGAGTTGCTGCTTTGTTCAGGCCGATTTGTTAAAGACTCCACATCGAACTCATGTGGTAATTGATAGAGTAACTCGATTATTTTTCACTGTCACCCGGTATAAATTGACGACGTTCTGTCCTAAAACATGACTTAGTGGAATCCCATCAATATTATTTAAAAAAATGCCCCCGATTTGATTCCCACGAGTAATGGGGAATAAGTCAGCGCTGCAACAGAACTCCTATACCGCTATGCCTCCAATGAACTTGCTCAAACTAATTTTTCCAATTTATGGTTGATTTATCGGAGAAAAATTGTGCTCAAAATAATTTTCTTTGTTTATTGCAAATTTATTGTGTTGGTAGAGAACAATTGCCGAGAAACTGAGGCCATTTATCCTTAAAGTCGCACAAAAAGCCCTAGTCAGGGAGGGAATTCGCAGTTCGATTTGACAATACGAATCCTGTTGCAAGAAAAAAGGTAGCAGGGGTCCAAGAAAATCAACCGGGGTCCAGGATCGTCTTTGTTGCAAGAAAGAGGGGTAGCGGAAGTCAGAGGAAACCAACGCCGTCCAGGATCATCTGCTTTTCCGTATTGTGTGAAAATATCCGTTTAAAATGGCATCTTCATGTTGCACGTTGTGTGGACAACTCGTGGAATTTGGAAGTCACGACAGGTATGGCTAGAAATATTTTACGGTGAACAATGAAATTTGTTTTCTTTTATATCTAGTTTATGTTACAATATGTTGCTGTATGTTTAAAAAGACAAGACTTACGCAAGATTTCCGTTAGTGGATGTGATGCTACCCGCTGCAGTTGGAGCACATCAGCACCAAAAATCTGATGTCTGATGCGGCCATAGGCGTGCATACACTAGCAGATCCCTTAGTTCTTGCTTCGGCGGAGGACACCAAGAAGCATAGGATAAGTAAGCAAAGGCGACTATGACGTCTTACCATTAACCTGGTATTGTAAGTTGACTGCAACAAGGTCCCGGGAACAGAATTGTCTCAGCATGGTTGCCTCTAACAATTTTGACGTCAGAACGCAGGTCCTCGGTTTCGAGGATTTTTCATCGAAGAAGATCCTAGTCCCCTTGTTAAAATGAACCCATGACTCTTGAACCAAAAATATATAACAACAGTCAACAGTGCAACTTTGCCAGCCTTGCCGCCAGCAGATAGGAAGAAGTTTAAGCATGCTGCAAGTTAATTTGATTAACTCTTATGTTTGTAGCCAGTTTGTGCAGTCTAATATAAAAATCGCCACTAACTGAAAGGTCTGCTCGCTTCAATGTGGATCTCACAGGGATTACGAGCTTGTCCTCACCTTTCGCCGAAAATTCCGCTTTCTTCCGATTTCTCTGGATATCGCCCCACTTGGTGGCGCAGCAACGTTCATATCCTCATTCCCAAGAAACTTTTAGGGATATTGAATTGGTG
Organism: Hermetia illucens; assembly: GCF_905115235.1. Taxonomy (NCBI): domain Eukaryota; kingdom Metazoa; phylum Arthropoda; class Insecta; order Diptera; family Stratiomyidae; genus Hermetia; species Hermetia illucens. The sequence continues at coordinate 147,183,058 of NC_051850.1, forward strand.
GATCTCGGCGCAAAACCGAGACCGGACGCCGGTTGTTGCGCCGTTGCTGATGATGATGAAGAAACTTCGCCTTCGCTAGTTTTTCCGTGGGCGAACATGAATTAGATGAGGCCTCCAAAATCCGTACCCCGGCCACGACCTGATTTCTCAAAGTCGCGGGTAGATTCGAAATCTGTGACTTCTTACAACTTGAAGAGTTACAATCCTTTGTTTCCATCTTCATGTGTTTTTGCTCTCCCACCAGGACATGGTGGTGTCCGAAGGGGAGATACATATAAAGATATAATATAAAGATTAAAAATACATTCGTTCTTGAACGAAAAACATCTTTAAAAACTTTGAACACGGTTTTTTCCGGTACTGTTAATATTGGTTGCCATTTACCCCTTGGCGGGATATAGTGTGTCAACCACACTTGCGCGTCATTGTTCGCGGCTAACTGAAATGCATTTCAGCTCTCCCACCGATTTCCTGAGCTCCCTGCACTCCTTCTTTACTGTTCTGCGCCGAGTGCCTTACATTCAAATTTGAAGTCAGAACAGTGGATGAAGAATCCAATATGATAACGACAGTTTGAGGACCAGTGTTCTATTCCATTCTATTTCGAACACTCTTCGAGACTCGATACCGGGAAATCTGATTATCAGCCGTCAACACTTTGTTTACGAGCACAAGTTGGTGGCCTTTGACATTGTCCCGCACTAGTTGGTTTTTGTCGGCTTTTTTTCTAAGTTTAGATTCTATCGAAGTAGGGTCAGTTGATCGAAGATTTCTCTTAAGCCCGGTCGAGGGGTAGTTGCCGTGTAGTTCTGCTTTCACATAATCGCAAAAGTACGTAGTTAGTAAGGAAGAATCGGCGCTAAGGACGTAACCCCGAAATGCGTTTGATTGCAAATTTGTGTGCAATTGCGTTGCTTTGCATTCTCCCGCAATGCATGGGCTGGAAATTTTTCCTAAGAGGGCGGCAACGCGGAGGTAATTTAGGCAACCCAAGTAACAAAACAGAGACATCTTCGCTAGGGTCTGTGGAGGAGCTCTGGTTCAACCAGACGTTGGACCACTTCGATCCTACAAATGATGCAAAATGGTCTCAGGTAAGATTCTTTACTTATTCATAGCACAGTTTTACGAAACGCCCTTCCTAGAGATACTTCGTAAATAAGGAACACTACAAAGCGGGAGGCCCTGTCTTCCTCATGATCGGAGGTGAAGGGGAAGCTAACAAGAAGTGGATGGAAGTAGGAGCCTGGATCCACTACGCCAAGAATTTCAACGCTTTGTGCTTCCAGCTGGAGCATCGATTCTACGGAAAAAGTCGTCCGACCAGGTGATCAACTTAGCAACCACCCTTCACTTTCAAAGATTCTCTCGTTTTATCATTTCTGATTCAAAGAACTTCAATAAATCTTTTGCGACTGCGGTTAAGCGTGTTGTTGAAACGATTGAATCTTTGGAAGCGTATTATGTTACATTTATGGGTGTATATAAAGATAAAATGACGATTCGTCATCGCGCAGTGATCTCTCCACAAAGAACTTGAAATACCTCTCGTCTGAGCAAGCGCTGGCTGACTTGGCGAGCTTTATCAGCGCGATGAAAAGTTCTTACAACGTAACGGATGCAAAATGGATTGCTTTCGGTGGATCGTACCCAGGGTCGTTAGCCGCTTGGCTACGGAAGAAATATCCCCACCTTATTCATGGCTCGATCAGCTCCAGCGGCCCATTGCTCGCCAAAATAGACTTCACTGGTAAATGTTTGCAAAATTTCGTTTGGCAAAGTGATTATGCTATCGATTCCTTTCAGAATATTTCGAAGTAGTGACTACATCGCTAGCAACGTATTCGGACAACTGCGTAGAGGCCGTGCAACAGGCTTTTGCACAAATCGAGATATTACTCAAGCATATGATCGGGCAGCGCAGTTTGACTGAGAAATTCAAGTAGGTTTCCTCTGGCAGTTCTAATAATTGGGACATGCTTCATGCTTACTAACTTATAGGCTTTGCGACCCCTTGGAGAAGTCAATTGAGAACGCTTTAGACATATCCAACTTATTCGAGACCTTGGCGGATAATTTCGCAGATGTCGTCCAATATAATAAGGACAATCGAGCAGAAAATAATGTTACCATTGATACGGTAAACAACTAGAACTTAGAATGTACCCAAAAGAAATAATTCTAACGAATCTCTCTCAGGTATGCGACATCCTAACAAACACTACAATCGGGCCCCAAATCGACAGGCTCGCGGCAGTAAATTCTGTGATACTGAAAAAGCACAATGAGTCCTGTTTGGACTTTAAATATGACAAAATGATTAAAGAGATGGTCGACATCTCGTGGGACTCTGAAATGTCAGAAGGAGGTTTGTAACTTCCAAATGAATTCGAACCATTTACCTCAACCTTGATTTCAATTTAGGTCGCCAATGGGTCTACCAAACATGCACCGAGTTCGGATTCTATCAAACTTCGGAAAACGATAAGTCGATCTTTGGAAACAGGTTCAATGCAGACTTCTTTATCCGTCAATGCGCGGATGTCTACTCGCCAATGTACGATTAATGGCTTCATTCAAAATGTTTGACATATTTACGCAAAATATTTCCAGATTTACGAAAAAAGTGTTGGAAACAGGCGTGAACAGAACCAATAACGATTATGGCGCTCTTGATCCCGAGACCACCAATGTTTTGTATGTGCACGGATCAATTGACCCTTGGCATGCTTTGGGGCTGACTGAGTCGAAAAATCCCAACACCCCGACAATCTTCATCAAAGGTTTGCTGGATTTTTCCAAATTTTTGGATTGTGTTACAACAATTTTCACTTGCAGGTACCGCACATTGCGCAAATATGTACGAACCGGCGCCAACTGATCTACCGGAACTTGTTGAAGCCCGTAAGAAAATTGAACTGTACATTGGGACATTATTGACAAATTGAATTTGTATGTAGAAGTTGATCTTTATGCTGTGACACATTGGAAATAGTTAGTAATAAAGTGTTTCACTATTCATAGTATTCACTGTTTCTATTATCGCCATTTGAAGGTTATTTTACTATCTGAGTGAAATTATGCGGTGTTTCCAACGATTAATTATCTGAAATAATAAAAACTTGTTGCTTCTTTTTCGTTCGTGAATATTTTATCTTGCAAATACCGATATTTCGGGAACCACTTGTTCCCTTCATCAGTGCTAACAAGTTTTTCGAAAAACAGTTTCAGTACTCGCCGAAGCACTCTTCTCCATGGTCCAGCTGAGGTTTCCGCTGCGGTTCGGGACGAACAACAAAGAGCGTGTATAGAATTCTCGGAAATGGATCCTTTGCATAGACCAGGTATTCCCAGGCTCTATGCATCTCCAGCAACTCTGGGAATTCTATCTCAAATCAATAATGAGATTGCATCTCGACTATGTGCTGATATGTCGCTGATGCAACTACAATCACTTGTGTATTGTGGTCCAGTTACGGCTATCAGATTGCACGGTCAGAAAATTCGCGTTCACGGTATTGAGTGACCGAAGAGATCCACCATGAAAATTCGTCGGGAACGTCGGCGGGACTTACTAAGACAGGACATTGCTAGACTGATTCAAATCTGCACTGGCAATGCCCGCAGACTGGTGAGAAATAAAGTGCAGAAGTTTTAAAGAAACTATGCCATCCCCAGTTGAATTTCTGGACATATTAAAGCAGAAACTTTCCGTCATATGCAGTCGGTTGCGACGGTATGGTGAAAGTCATTCCAGACGTGTCCGGAATGCAACCAGCGGAGCTTTTTCAAGTTTCTCAACGAATCCCAACAGAGCGTCCCGACAGTACGGTTTTCGGTGACGGAAGAGAAAAAGTATTGGGGTGGACTTTGGAGGTTACCCGCCCAGCATGCTGAGTGGACCACCGCCGAAGGTAACCGCCATGCCAATACGCCTAGCATGAATTTTGCGGATGTTACCGAAGAGGAAGTTCGACGAGCCATAAACAGCTCGAAGAACTGGAGGAGCCCAGGCCTGGCCTAACAACAGACCAACAACATCCTGTCCGAGGAGCAGAAGGGCAGTCGAGCTGGTTCAAGAGGTTGCAGAGAGCAACTCATTATCGATTCGGTAGTTGTAGGACAAGCAACTAGAGGCCAAAGAATCCTCTTTAGTTGCTATATCGGTTATCCCAGGGCTTTCGACGGTGTACTGAATACCGGGCTAATCGAGGTCCTACATCTGTATCGTATTAATCCGACACTAATGAAGTTCGACGGCAGTCATGGAAGGGTGGCATACAGCCTTATCAGTGCGTTCATCTGAGGGTGTCAATACCTCAGAACCCGTATACGAAGGGGGATTCGTTGGGTCTCTTTTAGCTTTGCATGGCGCTGAACCCCTTTTCATGGCTACTGAATGATGCTAGAGGACATGATTTGCTAAATGTAAGTTGACACACTTGATGTACTTAGATGACATCAACCTGTATGTTGAATGTCGTATGTCGAATGGAATTTAGATTAGACAAATGTTGAATCCAAGCCGTAAAGGTTATCACTAGCCGCATGGCGGACATAGCATTGGTGACTTCCACATTGAAGCTATGACTGAGACAGCCCTCTACATGTACTTAGGCATTCTACAAGGAACCGATGCTCGAGTTGAAGTTCTGAAAGATGTCTTGCTGTCTGAATCCCTACGACTTATAAAACCGGTACTGAAATCGCATCTCTCGGGAAAGAATAAAATAAGCGTATTGAATGTATTCGTTATCCCTTCACTGTCTTATGCATTCGGAATATTGCCGTGGACGAAACAGATCTGAAAAACGTCCAGCGGCGGATGCGGATTACTATGTTCAAATTCCGAATGCATCATCCAACAGACTGCAGGTTCGTCAAATATTTGATACAACTCATGGAGGTGTCTGATTCGGCATTGGCAGCATTGCGAGATTATTACTTATTATTATTATTATTAATACTATGGTACGAAGTCAACGAATATTTGATGGACGTCGATGTTGACTTCCACTATTTTTCTAGTACATATTTGAATATGTGTGTCCGGATAGCTGAGTGGTTAGAACACAAGGATGTCGTACGGAAGGTCGCGATTCAAATCTCACTGGTGGCAGTGGGATTTGTATCGTAATTTGACGTCGGATACAAGTCGAAGTGAATGAGTACTTGAGTCAAATTAGGGTAATTATCTTGGGCGAGCGCAATGCAGACCACGTTGTCTCCTCTAGTGTTGTGTAATGTATCGTTACGGACTTGAATGAAGTGCTCTAACACACTTCAAGACCCTGATCCAAATATGGATTGTTGCGCCAACGATTATTATTATTATTTGAACGTAAATAGCTGGACTGTTGTCAATCTGCCAGTCCGAAAACCTCCTTGATATTCATCAAATATTTTATCGGATTACAGTCTAATTAGCGTCTCTAAAGTTTTTGTAAAGATTTCATAGTACAAAGCAGTGAAATACCTCTGTAATTATCATATGCCAACTTGTCAGCTTTTTTGTGGATAGGACATATCACACTTTTTGGCCACTCTTGCGGAATCTTTCATTGAATTCAAGTGGAGAGAATTTTTATGGTCCATGGACCGCTCGATTTGTCAGCAGGGATGTCATCTATGCCTGACGCCCTGTTTAATTTTTGGAATTTGATTGTTGACTCTTATTTCTTCCAATGTTGGCGGTTCAATGTTCCGATTATAATAATAATAATAATCGTTGTCGTAACAATCCATATTGGATCAAGGCCTTGAAGTGTGTTAGAGCACTTCATTCGACCAAAATTTTTGTAGGTTCTCGTGAACAATGCTTTGAAATAAGACGCCAATGATTGCTCGTTTTTGATATTACAGAGGGTTTTTTTTCTTTAATTCGCCGTCAAATTTTTTTCGTTGTTTTTACCTAGGTTTTGCTATATATGTTGCCTGCATGCCTCATTTTCTTGTCAAGCATTTCCTGGTATTGACCATCAGCCATTTCTCCGGCATTGGGATTCATATTCAACCATTTCATCCACTGTTGTTCTTCGGCGCGTTTTTTGTCAAACCAGATATTATCTATGAGCTTCCTAGTGAAATTCTAAAGAATAATAGAACCTAATCCTTGCTCCAGTTTTGCTTTCTAGTCTCCCGCTATTCACCACCAGTTTCCCAACCTGGAATTTTCGAAGTGGATTGGTTTTTTGTTCCGTGGGTCCTTGTGATTGGGCAGCTCTGAATGTTTTTTACCATGTAGTAGTCGTCACAATTTGCTCCTTGATATGATCTCATGCCGAAGATGGTGGATGGCAACCTTTTTGGTGATGAGAATGTGGTCTATCTGGTTAAAGGTAATTCCATGTGGAGACGCCTAAGTCCTTTGGTAAATACGCTTGTGTGGGAAGTATGTCGATTTTCTCATCAAATTTCTGCTACTTCCAAAGTCAATAAGGTGCTGTCACAAAGATAATATGTAAAATTATCTTGAAACATGTCAGAGAACACATTGAAAGGCTGTTTTCTATTCCCCATTATCCTATACTGGCCATATAAATACCTTGCGGATCTTTTTGGAGCTGTGTGTGTGGAGCTTACATTCCCAACTGAATAGATTTAAGGAGGCTTCTGATAGCATCAACAAGGGTGTATCTAGAATGCTCTGCGCGGTAGGGGCACTTCGGAGAATCTAGTAGATATTATATGAAAGTTATATATGGCGGCGCAACATGCCACATAAAGTATTGAGGTAAAATTTCGGAGGAATCTCCTTCTCGTCATTGGATCATGGCTAAATGTCTCTGGATTTGAAGATAGAAATAAGCAGAGTCGGATTGATGATAAACGCCAACACAAATTAGATTCTCAATCTGACTGGGCATCGTATTCTTGCTATCCGTATCAATGGACAGGGCATTTATAGTGTCGTTTCTGCGATGGAGGCGCAGAATGATGGTGGTTTTTTACTTGTTAAGAACTCAAGTCTCTGACGAATACATGAAAATTGGCAAGATCCTGTAACATTCAAATGTTGACCCTATAGTCAGAAGACACCTTATCAACGCAGGTCCTAAACGGTTAAATGGAAGACAGCCCGCATGCCATATAGAAAAGAACGTAGGAAAAACGTAGGAAAAGCGGCAAAATCGGTTGAAAACCCTCCAATAATATAAGACAGGTTAGCAGGAGAAGCTTTGTTATTGTTATTTCTTAAGATATATGTTAACAAAAATTATGACCAGTGGCGAAGGGTGAACAGATTAAAAGACATTAATAAAAAACTCCAACGCTACGTTATGCAAAGAACCTATTTTTTCGATGAGGCTAGCGAAGATAGCGCATGATAACTATAGTTAATGGAAACAACAATAAACTCGACAACGACGACGAATTACCTTGGTCCTACTCAACCGTTACCAAGATTCTAAATTGTTGAAAATAATTTTGCCTCTCCTCTTCTTTCAGAAACACTTTTCGAATTACCTTCATATTCTCATAGTGACTGTTGAATTTCATCGGATAGGTTTCTAATAAAAATCTTGCTCGGAATGTTTTGATTACGCAAAATCGTTTTATAAAAATGGCTTTATTTTTAAAAAAAGAATAGCAAATACATTATACATACGCAGGAGAACTAAATCTAACAACCATACGCCATATTGATTTGTGGCACATATTTCATATTAATTGGTGGACACTCACAACAAACTAAATCCCGGGATTCCTTGTCAGGCTCAGCTTGCTCAATATTTTCAATTTTAGGCTTGCTGGGCTTCCGCTTGGTCGGTTCTGATTTTACTGAAATGACATCTTCCGCTTTTTTTTCTTTAGGCCAATACTCCTGAAATGACAAGTCCAAATTAGGGAGAAAAAATTATATTGGATAGTGTCGGAGATACCTTGGGGACATCCCATATAATAACGGCCCCGTCAGCGCTACCTGTTACAAAGAACTTCCCGCAAGGACTGAAGCGGCAACTTACTACTGGAGCTGCATGCCCGTAACCGCAGCAAAGAGGAACAGCTTGTTGGTAATCCCACAGCTAGAAATTGGAAAACGTTTTATATAGACTCATTATTATGTATATATTGAGTGTTTATGAAAAGAAAGTCGAAAAATGTTAGTACAAAATTATATCTACGTGCAAAGCTCTATTCATAGGATGCAGCAGCTAGCATGTCCAGCAAAACACAGACAAAAGTATTCATACTATCCAACGACTAGCGTGTCCAGCACTGCATGTGTCAGACGCAAAAAAAATTGTTCCATACATTTACTACGAAAGTATTCATACGATTCATTAGCGGGCGTTCCGACCGGCATAGTAGAAACCAAGAACACTCGTCTCCCGCCTCGAGTTTGTACGGTGGAAGAAAGTCCTTGGGCATGTGCGCCGTTCCGCGCATCCCGATGGGAGTTTGTGCAACTATTTCCTTCTTGTATCAATACAAACTAATGAATGCATGTAAAATGCAACTGCTGTCCTTGTTGACTATTGTAATCATTTGTTCGTTTATCCAAGCTGATGATAAATACACAGATGAAAAATTAACGAATTTGCCTCAGCCATCATCGAGACACAAGTTTTTTTTCATGATTTTATGATGGCTGCACACTTTGGGACTTGCCGTAAACTCCAAACTTCCGCAAAAGTTTGGCTTGATCTTGGTGACTAAACATCGCCATCCACCAAGTACGGTACTGTTTTCTAAGCAGGCAAGCAAGTTTGCTTTGATTTGTCTAAAAACCGACACTCGATAGGATCGGGTGGAAACGCTTGTAAATCTACAAAAACCAAGCCAAACACTATCTACACGTTTGAATTTGCGATGACTTGCTGGGATTTGGCAAACGTCATACAAACGTATGTGAAAGATGAAAATAAAAAAAATAACGGCTTGATCGCGTGCGTCGACCGTACCCGGCTGCCGTGATCGAAAGGGAAGATCCACGATGGACCGCGTCCTTAGTCGATGCTTCTCCTGCCTCAGATATATGATTAAGTGCGGTCTTCGAGTTTTCCGCTCTGCCCTGATATCCTCTGGCCATGAAATCTTTCTGGATCGCGCGTGCGGACCCACCCATCGGTTAAGAAGACACGTTTATAATGACACGTGAGAGATCGACGTGTTCAAAGGACACCTTACAAGCACGTGTCGACGGAACAATTTGATGGACGTTCAATATTTGCGGGCGGACTTTCACGGTCAATTTCGTCTTATTTGTTAAGGTTTTTGGTATAGCCCTCGTCTCCAGTTACTTAGGACGGTCCTTTGACCATTGCCCCTCTCATTCTATCGTTACAAATGGCGCCTACCTACCCTGCCCTGTCCTTGGTAGTATACCTCAAGAGCTGGTCGTTTCATGTGTTGGGTGGGACTTACTGTATCATAGGTGATTGCCTTCCAGAACTCTCTGGCTCTACGGGTCTGTGTGGCAATATCTTGTAAGGTATTACCACCTAAGCTTCTGTGCGATGTCTTTTCCTGTTTATGTGACACGGCATCTCTTCCCTCATTTTAATTGAAAAATTGAATATTCTTTCTTCCCTATCGGGATGAAGTAACGGACGAGATGAATCTTTCATTTGATAGAGGCAGTCGGCCTTAGTGATTAATCCTCACTTTGTTCACGGATTCTAAACGAAGATGGTTGAATTCTCACGATCCTTTTTAATTTGTCTTAGTCACCTAATACTTTGCGGCGGGGAGCAATTCGATTGAAGTTTCTTCGTTGATAAGCACTGTGTGTATTTTGGCCACCCGTGAATTCTTCGGCAATGTATCTCAGAGAACTGAGAATTTAGGGCTAAGGAAGACCTCCTTTTTTCTTTCGAATGTCTGATTAATTGGTTTATTTGATTTGATTCTTTTTTAGTCATTTACATTATTTTCTTCTCTTTGCCTGGTTCTCTTGGTTAGATAATTTCTGCTTTTCTTTTCGTATTATTCTCTTCGTTTTTTTTTGCCGAATTTATTGTTTATTTTTGCTTTTAGCGCATAATGTTGATTTTTATATTTTAAAATTTTCCTTGGGTTTCCCCGACTTCCGATCAACTTCGTCTTCCTTCCACTTCTCCGCACCTTGTTGATTGACGGTGGCGTGAGGCCACAAGGATAGGGTATGGTTGATCCTTCCACGCAGGATGCAAGGGCGATGGACGCACTTACATTGTCATGAGTTGAAGGATTGATTCGAAAGCAATTGGCTGGACTTCCAGCCTTGGACCCAAATACGCACTTAGTGCATCAGACCTGCCAACCTCATCAGCCGGTCCCGATCCCGCTAATTTTCACTTTTGTTGACCCCGATATTAAAATTCAAAATTCTGAGGTGACGCAGCAAGCACCAGGAATGTCTACATTCAATAATATGAAATCTGGGCAAGTTTGTGTGCAAGCTAAGGGGTCAACGAACATTTTACTTGGTCAATTTGCACTTGCATCATTAGAAAATTGTGTGGTGGTCAAAGGATAGTATAGGTCTTAACAAAAAGCTGTAGACGGAGAAGGATTCTGCCGCACCTAAAAACTTTGTTGTAGCAACTAGTCCTCCAGGTTGGGGGTTGGGTACGGCTGACAAGCCTTCACGGAAAACAGCTCGTTACGAAGCCACAGAAGGAGCCTCAGACATGATGGATTTTACAACGACGAACCGGAACAGGGACTGGTTTCCTGGAGAAGAGCTACTACAGCATATATTATAGTGGCCATCCAGTAAACTCGTAGTAGGTTTCTTAGTCAGCCAAAAAATGAAACCTGCTTTTATCGGCTTGGAAAACATAAGCGAACAGCTATCCACTCTGCGTTTGTGAGGCAAATTTAGAAATATAAGCTTCATAAACGTTCACGCCCTTACAGAGGAGACTGCAGAGTCCGAGAAGGACACCTTCTGTTGAACGGACCCTCGAAGCCTGTCCCAAGCATGATATCAAAATCATACTTGGAGATTTCAACAGTCAAGTAGAGGCGGAGTCCGTATTCAGGTGATACGTTGGCTTCCGTAGCTTACGTAGGGATACAATGGTAACGGATTGCGGGTTATTCAGTTAGCAGTATTACACGAAATGTTGTTGGAAGTACCTGGTTTACGCGGAAAGCGGTACGCAAACATACGTGGGCCTCTCCAGATGGGACCACTTTCTACCAAATTAACCACGTGCTGACTGAACCCCGCTAACTCTCAGCCTTGATGAATGTCAGAACATATAGGACGGCCAATATAGACTCGGATCACTATCTCGGTGGCATAGTGCTCCGGGCTCGAATTACAGCACCACCTACAATCGCCTCTGGCGCGGAAGTTTTACCAACAAGTCAGAAGGATCAAGTCTTATACACCATGATGCTCATCCTGCCGAGACAAAGAGGAAAATGTGATTTCCGACAGCATGGGCATATTGGAGCGATGGGTTGAATATTTTGATGAACTGCTCAACAACCAAAATATCGGCGAATTGGAGGTCCCGTCAACTGGAGACGATGGACAAAGCCTGCCAAAACCAAGCATAGAAGAAACAGTCCGTGCACTCCACCGGCTTAAAATCATAGGAGCCGATGGAATTACAGCCGAATTAGTTAAATATGGAGGCTACCAATTACACCAAGTGGTTCACCAACTGGGTGTGGGACAGCGAATCAATGTCTGATTAGTGGCAACGAGGCATTATCTGTCCCGCAGATAAAAAGGAAGAAATCACGCAGTGCAGCAATTATAGAGTTATCACGTTGCTGAGTACCATCTATAAGATATTCTCCGCTATCTTGCTAGGCCGGATAGCCTCATATGCCTAGAACATCATTGGCCCATGCCAAAGAGGCTTCACTCCAGTCAAACCAGCAACAGATCAGATTTTCGCTGTGTTGCAAGCAATGGAAAAACTGTTGGAATATGGACATCAGTTGCACCATCTTTTTATCGACTTTAAAGCCGCCTACGACAGCATAGCCAGGGTAAAACTGTACACGGCCATGAGAGAATTCGGTATCCCAACGAAATTGATAAGACTAAGTATGCTGACCCTGACCAATGTGCGAGGCCAGATAAAAGCAGCAGGATCACTCTCAAGACCATTCAACATCAACAATGCTCTAAGACTAGGGGTTGCCCTCTGATGCGTCCTCTTCAACCTGCCCCCGGAGAAAGTGATTCGCGATGCAGATAAGTGCGTGTGGCACCATACTCTTCAAGTCCACCCAAAAACTGACCTACGCTGACGATATTGATATTATGGGAAGAACAACACGAGATGTACAGTCTACCTTCATCCAGATCGAGCAGGCGGCGTGATATCCCGGACTACACATTAATGAAGGCAAGACGAAGTTCATGGTGACAATTTCAGCGCCAAAAACCAAAGAAAGAACAAATTCGAATCGAACTGGTCAAACGAAAACAATAAGGATACATACAACTTTGAGACCGTTGACAATTTCTCCTATCTAGGGTTGAAACTCACAACCGATAACAGCTATAACGATGAAATATGTGCACGGCTGCCAACAGAACCTATTTCAGCTTACAAAGACTGTTCCGCTCGAAACGTCTCACCATAGGGTCAAAGCGAGGATGATCCAGCTTGGAAAGTCTATAAGGGCAATATCTACGGTAGAAAAAAAAAGACGAGACAGATCCTGCCTGAGATGGAGCAATGGCTTGGGTCAGAACGTCAGGCAGCTTTTAGGGATATCCAATTCGTAGACCTTGGCACAAAACCGGGGTGCCTGGAGTTCCTTATTAACGCAGGTGTAGACCGGATACCGGTTGTAGCGCCGTCGATGATGATGATGATCATTAGAAAATTATTAATAAATAAATATTGGTTTGTTCAAATGAAAATAGATTCTTCGGTTTAAAGGAAAGCGACCAATTGTCAAGTTTTTTTTTTAATTATTTTAAATGTTAAATGTTGGATATAAATGTGTGTCGGGATGGGAATTATAAAATTGAGAGGAGTAATATGGAAAGCTCAGTGGTTAGAGCACTAGGCTGTCATACGGAAGGTCGTGATTCAAATCTCACTGGTGGCAGTGGAATTTGCATCGTGATTTGACGTCGGATACCAGTCGACTCAGCTGTGAATGAGTACCTGAGTCAAATCAGGGTAATAATCTCGGGCGAGCGCAATGCTGATCACATTGCCTCCTAGTGTACCGTTACGGTCTTGAATGAAGTGCTCTAACACACTTCAAGGCCCTGATCCAATATGGATTGTTGCGTCAACGATTATTATTATTAATATGGAAAGCTAAGGGGTGTTAAAATGTGTTATAATGGGAGAAAAAGAGAAAATACTCTCTTGTCAGATTGCCCTTGGAAAAAGTGATTGAAATACCGCCCTTGTCATAAAGCCACGGACACTACACCGGTCGGAAATTAGATTCGTTTCTTTGTAACTGCAGGATGACCATCGAGGTTTATGCGGGTTCATTCTGCTGACTTATTATAAAATTGTTGCATTTAGTGCGGCTACTTCCTGTACTTCTCGACTTCTTATCTGCCGCCTTTCCACTTGACGGAGTTCGTTATAGGACACCGCACGTGATTGCGTTCTTTGACATTGCTGTGACAATCTGTGAGGAGGTCTCCAAGGTTAAATCGATATATATATAGGCCCATAGAGAAAAAATCCGGGACAATTTTCACCCCGGCCCGGATTTTTTCTCCATGGGCCTATATATATCGATTTAACCTTGGAGACCTCCTCACAGATTGTCCATTATCTTCATTGCACAGAATGTTGTGTGCTTGCTAGTAAGTGTTTTTCTGGTGACTATATTCTACACTTTTTTCATTGCTAGACTGTAGACTCCTTACAGGGTAAAGTGCATGCATGCCTTTGATGTATAGATGACACTAAATACACGTTTGGTATCTTGTCGTTTAAAAGTTCCAAGATTTCATTATAATTTGATACATGTCATTAGGGAACAATCTAGAATTAAGATCTTGTGCTTGACGTTGAGGCACCTAGTGGCAGTAAGTTTAGATAAAGTTGACATAACTAAACTCTTGCTGCCAGATATAGCACTACCAGCAAGGCCGATGAACAGTCGAGAATAGTTTAGATTTATCGAGGATCTCGGCGCGAATTGGAGCAGATTGCCGGAGACGGCGTTATTCTCCAAGTATCTTTAGGAATCCACAAGTAAAAAAATTGTCTTTATGGATGGAGTGACATAGTTTTCGGAATAAAATTTAAAAATTCGATAACCGCTCACCCACTTTGAAAATTAAATTAGCAATAGTCAATTACATCTCAGTACATACTGAGCCTGTGCAAGCGAGCCACCAATTTTATATAGAAATTTTTAACAGTTTTAATTAATTTTCAATATTTTCATATGAAAACAAAAAACGATTTTTTATCATCAAGGACGCCTGACCAATTCGTTGCCCACGCACCATTCACATAATGAATCTTGTATCTGAATCTTTTTACGAGTTGAAAGATGATGCACCAAATCGCCGGCGAATTAATAAAACCGGTTGAAATTTCACTTATGCAACTGCAGATAATGGACAATAGTGTACAACGGGTGTTGTTTGAGGAGTTCATTTGGAAATGCATGTATATGGCTATTCAAATTATGCCTCTTCTGGAACATCTTGTTTTGCTACCCAATGTTTGTTTACTTCTAATAAATAATAGGCATAACATGTGTATATGCAAATGAGGTACGTTCACCTGTGTTGATGATTAATGTTCCATTAGGGTGGTTACAGGGAAATACCGAGTATCTTTTCTCCTAACATCCTTGGACAAGGTTAGCTAAAATAGATATGGTCAAATAGCTTTTTTCTTCCTTCTCTTGAGCAATATTGTTTTGATGTATGCATGTGATAACTACAGATTTTTAACAGATAGTTTACAATAAAGTACATTTCCTAGAAATGCTGCCTTGCGATATGGTTTACTTAGGAAACAGGTTTTCTAAGATTAATGATTGATTAAAAAAATTAAGTTAGCGACTCGGTGGCGACCGATAGACGGAGATATCAGAAAGTGCGAGTAGTACACGAAGGACATATTTTATCCATTATTTCAGATGCGCAACATATGAAAAATCTTATTAGCCTCGGATATGTGACGAAGAATTAGCTAAGATTGCTTCATTCAGCCAATATAAAGTATCTTTTGCAAGGAATAAGAGGTGCTAAATAGTAATCTTCCACTCATCCTTAAAGAATTCAGAATTAACAAATTATTCTGCCAAGTAACATACAAGTATAATGCGTACATTGAAAGTACAGCGATATTTACGAGTATTCTATAGTATTATCTCTAAAAACAGACTTTGAAATACTACACACTTATAGAGAATATTCTGCATCAGGACTACAAAAGAAAGATGTGATAGTGTCACCTCCTTTAAACATTCTAGATATCACCCTGAGATTGATATAAATTGATTACATCGTTTTTAAAATATTAAACATGTCGATTTTAAAGGCTACTCTCCATCACCAAAAAAATAATTCCGATAAAGAATCACATTTGGGCTGACCTTCACATACCGGCCGGCAAGGCGACATGGACGGGTCAGCCTGAAATGTAAGTTTTTCCATCGTTCGATTTAATATAAATACTACAGGCAAGACCCATCTTCATCATTAGCTTGGGTTCATCCGTGAAAATAACACAATTCAGCATCATGCAAAAAATCGTAAGTTCTTTAAGTTGTTGGATAGCAATAAGAGACAATTAAACCACTATTACCAAAAGTACTTAGGCAACAATAATTTTCATTTTACAGATTGCCTTCGTTGTAGTTCTTGGATTAGTGGTTGCCGATAATATCGATAGAGATGCCGAAATCAGAAGTCTTGCCAATGATGTTGGTCCCGATGGCTCTTTCCATTATTCATTCGAGACCAGCAATGGTATCGCGGTCAACGCTCAAGGTAATGCTGATGCTCATGCTGGATCTGCATCATGGATCTCTCCCGAAGGAACTCCAGTTAGTATCTCATACACAGCTGATGAAAATGGATACGTAGCTACAGGCGATTTTGTACCGAAGACTCCAGAATATGTCTTGCGCGCAATTGAATATATTAAAGCGCACCCATCACAGGACGAATATTCTCAACAACCACAGCAGCAACAACCTCAACAACAGCCCGTCCCCCAGAGACGATTTTAAGTGAAATTTTAATGCTTTGAATGAAATAAACAATGAATTAGGTATTGGAAATTGGCTTCTCTCTTTCGCTTTGCAATAGCCAGAGATATGCTGGCTTATTTAAAAATCTTCTCAGGTTGGGATCACAAGTCATCAAACTTCTGATTATCCTTTTTCTTTATTGTGAGAACATTTACAGTTTGAAAACGAAAATCTGTTAGTTGATCCTTAAGAGAGCAGAAAGAAGAGATACTAATAGACGGGGACAAGTGGTTCCCGAAATATTGGGGGGAGGACCCTTGTTTATTAGGTGACGAATCATCTCTGACAGACTATGTCTTTTCAAAGATAATTCTGGAAATTAAATAATTCGCACGATCAGAATCACTTTTTTACTTGCCAATCGCATCAAGTTTTTTTGCGTCGCTAGTTGCTTTCCGTTTTACCCATAAATCAACAATAGGATAGCGTCGAATGCCATCGAGCGGTAGTTTTCATTACTCCATTGCAAGAAGATTATCCACAAAAGGTGGAAGTTAAACGCTTCAAGTATAAACGTTTTTGTGTTTCCCTATGTGAGGAACTGAGTGCATGTCAGGTTCTGTGTGTACTGTACGTAGTTAAAAATTCAGTTCTGCTCTATTTTTTTAAAAGATATTTACACAAATAATTTCATCTGAAACGCACTGTATTGATAATAGTCAGCCTCATATGTTTCCAACTAGAAGTTCAAAATTATTAGCAAATGCGAACAAGTTCACTTACAAAAGAAGCCAACAAGTTGGGAAACCACAAACTGAACGCTTCAGGTATGAAAGGTTTTGTGTATTGCTTACATAAGCATATTTTAATGGGCATGGACCACCATATTTCTTTCTAGATATTTGGGTTGGGTAGGACGGTTCCTTGAAGGAACTGATCCCTTTCGGACCCCCGAATTACTCCTCTCTGCAATCCCTTCCAACCCCGGCTTCGGAAAGTACTAATCGAGACCTTTTAATTTGGTGGCTGGAGAGTAGTAGATTCTTCATAAATGGAAATTTAATATTTCACTCAACTATCAATTACTGTAGATAATCATGATGTCAGCATCTTATTTGCATGACATTATCCTGTTTTCTTCAGATTTTTGGATTGGGTAGTTTCCGGAAATGAGTCCTGTCTCACTTTAAGTCTGCACATTTTGATTCCTTACTCGCGCATTTTGCAATTTACGTCAAAACTAATTTCAGCTTCGGAAAGCACTAATCGAGATCTTTCATTTGATACCCAACTGATTCATGACTATAATCGGTTTTTACATCCCCGTTTGCATGCATGAAGCGACCGAAGCTGGTACTGGCCTAGGGTTGGTAAACTTTCAGGTGAGCCATCCCTCTTGTAGACCCATATGTCTTCTAGACACTATGGGGAAAATGTTAGAGCGCGTAATCTACAATACGTTGTTTCCGGTTATTGAGATCCAAATAGGCCTTTCAGATCGGCAGAACGGGTTCTGTAAAGCCAGTGGTGGGTTACGCCGATGATGTAGCATTGGTTGTAGTTGGAAACATCTAGAGGATGCTGAGTTATACTCATGTGAAGCAATCAGTGCTATTAAGGCCTGGTTAGAGAGCGCTGGATTTGCACTTGCGGAGGAAAAAACGGAAGCGGTCCTCATCGCAAAGCACCAAAAGCGAAATTACTCCTGAATTAGAATCGGCAATCACATAATCATTTCCAAGCCGGCCACCAAATACTGTGATGATAGATACGAAGCGAAGTTTTAAACAACACGTGCAGTATGCTTGTGACAAAGGACCCATGGCGAGTATGGCCTTCATCATCATCATCAACGGCGCAACAACCGGTATCCGGTCTAGGCTTATCTTAATAAGGAACTCCAGACATCCCGGTTTTGCGCCGAGGTCCACCAATTCGATATCCATAAAAGCTGTCTGGCGTCCTGACCTACACTATCGCTCTATCTCATGCCTCGTCTTCTTTTTCTACCATAGATATTGCCCTTATAAACTTTCCGGGTTGGATCATCTTCATCCATGCGGATTAAGTGACCCGCCCACCGTAACCTATTGAGCCGGATTTTATCCACAAGGTCATAGTATCGATTTTATCCACAAGGTCATGGTATCGCTCATAGATTTCGTCGTTATGTAGAATACGGAATCCTCCATCCTCATGTAGGGGGCCAAAAATTCTTCGGAGGATTCTTCTCTCGAACGCGGCCAGGAGTTCGTAGTTCTTCTTGCTAAGAACCCAAGTCTCCGAGGAATACTTGAGGACTGGCAAGATCATTGTCTTGTACAGTAAGAGCTTTGACCGTTGTTGATGTCGAATGGTCTCGAAAGTGATCCTGCTGCTTTTATCTGGCCTCGCATATTGGTCGGGGTCAGCCTAGTCAGTCTTATCAATTTCGTCGGGATACTGAATTCTCTCATTGTCGTGTACAGTTTTACCCTGGCGATGCTATTATAGGCGGCTTTAAAGTCGATGAATAGATGGTGCAACTGGTGTCCATATTCCAGAGAAAATCTAATCTGTTCCTGATTCGCCTGGAGTGAAGCCTTTGGTATGTGCCAATTATGCTCTGAGCGTATGGGGTTATCCGGCCTAGCAAGATAGTGGAGAATATATTATAGATGGTACCCAGCAACGTGATACCTCTATAATTGCTGTACTGTGTAATATCTCCCCTTTTTATGTATGAGACAGATAATGACTCGTTGTCGATCGTCAGGCATTAATTCGCTGTCCCATACCTTGAGCACAAGTTGATGAACCACTTGGTGTAACTAGTCGCCTCCATATTTAACTAATTCGGTTGTAATTCCATGTTAAGCCGATGAATTGCACGGACTGTTTCTTTTATACTTGGTGATGGTAGTATTTGTCCGTCGTCTTCGGTATGTGGTATTCTTCCGTTCCGTTGCTAGCATACATTCATCGCCGAAAACAAGCCATTCCGACTTTTTTTGCGACTGGGGCCAAGTGCCTTTGTGGCCGTATCAATGAGAACGTTCTTCAGGTGGTTGTGAAGATCAATTGTTGATGCTTCATCTCCAGGATCTCTGTTGACTGCGGTTATTGCGGAATCCATTTCCCTCAAATAGGTGTCGCGGAGGGCTGTGTTGTGGATAGCTTCACTATTCACTCTCACCTGATTGTCAGAGGGAATTGTAGGTGGTGTCGTAATTCGAGCTCGGAGCACCATGCCAACGAGATAGTGGTCCGAGTCTATATTGGCCTCCCTATATGTTCTGACATTCATCAAGGCTGAGAGGTGGCGGCGTCCAGTCAGCACGTAGTCAATTTGGTTGAAATTGGTCCCATTTAGAGACGCCCAGGTATGTTTGCGGACTGCTTTCCGCGCAAACCAGGTACTTCCAACAACCATTTCGTGTGACACGTATCACCGTTCCTACTTGACTGTTGAAATCTCCAAATATGATTTCGATATCATACTTGGGACAGGCTTCGAGGGTCCGCTCAACTGCCTCGTAGAAGTTATCGTTCTCCGACTCTGCAGTCTCCTCTATAGGGGCGTGCACGTTTATGAGGCTTTATCGTGTGATACTGCTAACTGAATAATGGTATGGCCTTGCCAAGGATAATGTAAAAACTCCACGCTGTGGGGTGCCTTTTGAAGATTTCCATTTCATACCAAAAAAATTGTTTTTGCCCGTAATCAAAAAACAACCCTTTCGTTTCATTAAAACCCAGGGCAACCAAAACGCTACAAACCACGCAGACAGGGAGACAGTGTATCGATTTTAATAAGCTTTGTTTTACATAAAACCTTAAAAGTGAATCATCCAGTTTGGCTGAGTCAAGCTCGCGGTGCACTTCTCCCTGTGCACATGCAGAACGCAACTGATACCTTGGCTGAAAAGCCTCACACACCGGATGTCAGCCTTTTAATCCTTCAAAAATTCAAAGCTTACCTAGGCAATTGCACCTCCGATGTGTAGCTTCTTGCTCCATTGATATTGAACAAGCTAGCATTTGACTTTATCCTATCCTATTCTTCTGCCTCACTTACTGTTCTTAGTGAATACAGCTAGTTTAGCCTTTCCATCCGTCACCGCTAGATTTTCCGCAAATGACTGCGTGAAGAAGAGTCTCTTCCCAAAAGCCCGGAAGAATCGACAGGATGAAATTTGATGAAATCTTTACATCAATTTACTGACAATAATCAATTTTAATACGTTAATACTTTATGAAAACTGGATTCAAGAGTAGACTCTAGATAAGACTATAGAAGTTGCTTATATGGTGTCCTGCTCCAAGAAACACAACAAGGAAAACATTACTACTGTAGTAAATTCGAAACCTCCTTGCTCCCGGAAAACTGCCTAGAGACATATTCAATACCTTGTAGGCAGACTAACCGCGCTGACTGATTTGATGAAGTATCAGCCTCGTGATTTCGTTGTCCCCGACCCAAACCCCGGCTATTACCGATGTTTGTGCTCAAATTTGTGCTTTCTTGCTGCTACACACTTATCCCTTTACAGGATTTGTTTCCATGCTAGTGAAACTGAAGTACAGTCTTATTTCAAATAAAAGATAGGAGGGTTCCCCCTCCAATCCAGTCCAAAGAAAAGGAATAGCTGACGTATAAGAACATGGACAGCGTTAAAATTGGTAAGAGAGCACTGTCAAGAGGAGATTCTGGTTGGGCTTCTACTATTCCATCGAAAGCATAAGCGACTCAACAGAAGTGGATCCTTTCTGAGGAGACAAGAGAGGACCTGGATAGAATCCATTGGCCAGACACTAGAGCTTTTAATGAACATGCATTTTCTCTTTAGTGCAGACGAACCATGCAGAAATTAGTTATATCAACAAATTGAAAATATCAAGGGCTATAAATTGCTTTTTACCATACAAGTCCTTTGGCTTTGACGACAAATGTAAACAAAAGTCTCGTGCCATGATATAGATCGGCAACCATGGCGCGTAGGATTGGTTGGTGTGCTATGCCTCGCATAGGTTTTATGAAAACAATATATAATATATATTTATGAATGTAAGGAACAAGTAAATAATCCTGTAATTTTAGCACTCAACACGGGAGCCAGAATCTTGGCGATCACCGACTTCTTTCACTCAATAGTTAAAAATCATAGATTCCTAGGGTTTATCCATTTACAACACTGCACAAGTTACAGGACTTACTTTGGTTGGGTTCTTGATGACAAAGATGATTTCATGATTTCAAGGAGTGGCTCGTATCCCTGTTATGATGACTTGCCATATTATTAAAAATCTTGGGGAAGTTCTCGTCCCACCTTTCAAACCGTTCATCAATGAGGACGACTAACCTACCAGTAAGGTCCCTTGCAGGCCTAGTGCTCATCAATTTTCTAAGCAGGTTGTCGCAAATTTCTGTTGTTCACTCAGCAAGAAAAGTTTCCCACTACTGGACAACAACCAGATCACGGAAAGAACTCGTTTTGGAGTTGGAGACCGACGCTTTGCTGTAAGCGAAAGACGTCGTGACATCCAAACAAAAATAAGCGACCATCTGATAATGAGGAGACCATCTGATAATGAGGAGAACGTCAGCACCCCTTTCGTTCCGCATCTCCTAAGGAAAACCGACTGCTAAGTAGTTAATCTGATTAAATGTTCGTTTGCGGTCAGTTGAAACACAAAGGACTTATGCAGTAGTTCGTCAAAGATGAGGCAGTGAAAGCTGCCTAGCCATCACATATCCGAGGAAGGAGTTGTCGGAAACCACCTTGGCGTTCAGTTCATCCATCGCGATCACAATGTCATCTTTAGGAAGTTTCTCCTGAGTTACGTTTAGCTGCTAATAGAATGCAACTCTTCTCTATATCAGAAATTTCGTTAGGTGCTCCCATGTTACGATGGAGCGCTTCGTGACCGCTGTCAATATCAGAATCTAATAGTAGGAACTACAAGCCTATAAGCGTTAAGCACGGTTGGAAAACGCAACAGAACACATTTCTTTTGCATGAACATCAATCAGAACTCTCACGAGTCCAACCTCAACAGAACATAGAGGGGCTACCTTGTAGCCCTTGGTACCCCGTATTTACCTACCATATATTAGAGCCACATCAAGCCGAAATAAGAGAAGTCCTGAATTTGAAACCTTTTCATTTAATTTATCATTTCATTTACCCCGAGTGTTTGAGCGCTATCTAGATAACCGTTATCAAGTTATACTATTGCATTATGCAACGCTCCACAATAATTTGGTTTTCCTTGGTGGAATTGCACCTTACGGGTTTCGTAAACTCATTCATGTCAGCATACCTGTCATCAAGCGTTTCCCGGTGACCCAATAAGAAGAAGAAGAAGAAGGTGTTCCCCTGCCATTTTGCCTTTTACATGCTATTTAAGATTCTGCTTTGAAAGTGGACTAACGTTCTTTTACATCCTATAGAAATGACAGAAGAGGCCCATAAGATCAGAACTAGATCTCCGTAAAAAGAGATCACCAAATTGGTTATTGATTTGGCCCAAAGTATGACGATAGATGATGACAGATTCAAGAAGTGTGCTGCCTTCGCAGGTTTCCCATGGAGTTTCATACTGAGCACATTATTGGAGAACTACTCTATCGATTCCAGAAAAACCACTGTAGCTGATTAATGTTTCCTCCCCACTCTAGGGTACCCATACGCTTAAACTGTGCTTCAGTTCCATGACCATCACGTTTAATGTTCTGCAAGTGATAAGTAGCGAAACAAACACAAAACGAACATAGACACCCATCACGATTGGGTAACTGGTTGCGCTAGCGATATCACACTGGTGGCAAAGCATCTCGAGCAGAATTAAAAGAATAAAATCTAGGTTCAGGGTGAAAATTATACTGGCTCTTTCGAAATTACACCATCAATCTAATTTTGTTAAAATCTCTGTTACGGGCCCGGGGTGTCATCCCCATTTTTTTGCCTTTTGACGGACCAAGGATGTTATCCTCATGTTTGTGAAGCAAACAGTGCTGTAAAAACGTCGTTAGAAAGCATTGAATCGAATTGCAGAAGTTTTGCCCGTTTTTGAATAGGAAACTACATTACCGTCAAGTACGTGATGATAGACGCAGAATTTCATTCTGAAGCAGCAATTGAAATATCTTTCCAACCAAAAAGACAGAAGATTCAACTCCCAACGCAATTTTTTGAAATTTTAAGGAGACGGAAAAGTTTTCATACGTTCGACCGCGACGGGAGTTGCGCGGGCAAAATTGCGCGCATAAGGGCTGGTGCCGTGTATGTGATGCAGTGCATTGGTGTAGGCCCTCGTGGTTGCGAGCACATAGTTGTGAGTCGTTGCGAGCAAGTGGCAGCATCTGTCATAACAACAGACTTTGCTTAGCTGTTTATAGCTTCCCATATCCCAGTGAGAGCTAAAGGGATTAATGGTAATGGAACTTAATGGAATCATTGAATGAATGATGCTTTCAAGATCAATTTATAGGAAGCTTAGTGGAAGCAAACACGCACAACATTCTCGGCAAATGATCCACATTTACTCTCCTAGGAAGTGAGGAGCAAATAAGTAAGTGGATGCATCCAAGATTAACCGTTCGGATACATTGGTTTAATGCTGGGATAGGATGAGGAAACACATACAAGAAAACTATCTAGGTGACATCGACACATCAATATTCTGTGCCCCCTTGCCGCTGCTCCTTCTGTATGTAGTCTTTTTGCTTGCAACATAACAACCACTATGAGTACGGTTCTCACAACGACCATGGCGGATATAACAGGCCCCGCAAGGAAATGGCGCGCATGCATTATCATGGCTGCACGAGTACCTTACCATCGTGAATGAGAACCGCCGAAAGAAGTGATCTATCGGCAGATATCAACAGTGATGAATGATCTAAAAAACAATCCCTGCCATGCATGCATAGTTGCAGAGAAAGCACTATGAGGTCAATTATAATCTTAGCCTCAGACTCATGGGGCATGAAGAATACCGCGACGAGAACCCAGAATACGTATTCTTTCATTATCCGTGATTTTTAGCGAAACAATCAGCTTAGATAGACGACATTGTAGGTAAATTATTGGTACAAGAAAATCTACTTTGATCGAATCCATCCAGCAAAATCCGAGAAAAGTGGAAATCAGGAAGGCACTCTTTTTGATCAAAAACAATAATACTTTGATTGACGACCAGTACATGTGCTAAAAACAACATATTTAAAAAAAAATTGATTCAAAATTACCTTTACTGTCTGATCATTAGATACAGAAATGAAATATTCTCCAGTTTGATTCAATGAGAGGCTATTGATGAAACCTTTTGGTGATCCAATGACCTCTCGTGCAAGGGTGCCATCATACACCTAGTCAACCACATTTTAAATTCGACTCTATTCTTTGAAATAATTCCTTAATAAATACCTCCCAGTAACTAATGCGTCTATCAGTTCCTGCTGCAATTATCTGAACACCTGTAGGATAGTATCGAGCACATTTGAATTGAGTGTTGGCATACAGCACATGCTTCCTCGTTAGTCGACTGAAATAAAGATTCAATTAATTTACTATACAAACAACTGTAAGTAGTTGGTGAGTACTTGATATCCCAGATTATACAAGTTCCATCGCTACATGCCGAGACAACTTCCGTATCGAATTTGTTGAAATCTACAGAAGCAATATTTCCGGAGTGCTCTTTAAGGACACCCACGAGACTTTGCCGATGCGGTTCGATCTTCCAAACTCGGACTTGGCCTTCCATTCCTCCACTGACAAGGACTTTCCCGTTTGACGATATTGTAACTGCCGAACATCCTGTCGCCGAAGAAATTGCATTTATTTTACGAGGAATGCAAAACGGAAGGATGCTTAGGGCCATAGAAAGCTCAGTGCATTACATCATTCTCATTATTTTATTTTCTATGGTTAATTTAAAAGCATGTAGAAATCTAGTGTACTTGATATAGAGGAAGCAGGCCTTATGAAAGGAGGGGATTCCCCCTGGGCCCGGAGTTTTTTCGGGAGCCCGGAATACAAAATTTCAATGGAAAGAATTGACAGCAGTTGGGTTCCCATAATTTTTTCCCCAAGCCTGGCCCGGGTTTCCGTCTCCGTCTCCGTCTGGCCTGGATTTTTTCTCTACGGCTCTGAGCAGAAGCATTGATCAGAACTCAATTTTCAGAATTATTTATCCTGAAGTTGCCTTTAGTATTGGCAACCAATAACAAAGTTGGGTTACAGGGAATGTATTGCTTTTACAGGAAGGTCGCAGGAAGAAACTGGTATTACATCATCAAAGCAAAACCTTGCTTAGTATGGTATAAAAGTTCATACTATATGCGTATAGATGCACATGATGCTCAGTATATCTACAATGTATGGTAACATGATACATGATTAAATATTAATTATTCAACCCAGTACCACCAAAAAGAGAAACGCCGTAGGACTAAGTCACCGTACTTGCTAATACTCAATTCTGACATACTAAAATTCATTTTCACCTTTATTGTGTGCATTTGGAATTGCGAATATCAATCTTCCAGTAATTGGTGTGAATGCTCGAATTACCCCATCATTCCATGCTGAGATTATGCTGCTACCATCATTCGTGAAGACAATTGAGGCTGCCGAAAAATTGTACACCATTATCCGTAAAATTTCTTTTAGGCGTGTTGTCGACCATATGCGAATGCATTCATAGCTTGCTGTTGCGAAAACTTGAGGATAGTCCCTGCAGCACAAGATGATTGTGAATTTAAATTAATTTCTTCGTTTAGCGATGTGTAGTAATTTATTTATCGGGGATTAAGTTCTTGACCTTAAGCGCAATGTCGTAAATTCAATTTCATATCCCCGCGGTCCGCCAATTTCGGCATGTACAGAGTACAATACAAAAATTTACATGGATGCATATAAGGTTTCACTTGTAACCTTTTCAACATCCCAATATACTTACTTTGGAAAGACAATGTCGTAAACTGTGGCCTTATGGCAGGTTTTATGCAATTTCAGATCGAACGATGGAAGCGCCAAAGTGTAGACCTCGTTGTTGTCAGTTCCAATTAAGAAAATGCTATTCGACAATTTAGTGATAGAAGTTACTGCACCATTCACTTTCGTATGTTTAATCTGAAAATCATGCCAAGAAAGGGTTCACAAAGCAATCGCTAACTCATTAGCAAACTCACACTTTTGAACTGCGGCCACGTAGGACTGTTGTAATCCTTCAAAACAACGTTACGTTCTTCAACTAATTCAATACTACCATCACCGGCTCCAATCAACAGTTGACCATTTCCTACAATGTAAACCTCTCTAACTCCATTAACATATTTCTCACAATCTTTTCCCTTCGGTTTTCGTGGATTATGACGTGCATAGCATCCCAGCAAAATGGCTTGTTGGTTATCTCTTTCGCAATCCTTCTCGCAGGTTATATTCAGACGAACCTTAAGTATATCACCGCTCATTGTTCCAGCATAGAGAATGTGGTCATCCTCACTAATTCGAAGTCCTGTGAAGCGTCTTTGTATTTTACCAAGGGATGCATCTAAGACCTGCATTTTTCGGCTCTCTCTTTCTATAGTCCACACCCGTAAATGTCCTGAAAAGATTTAATAATTAAAGTAACCAAAAAAAATGCTGATAAGACTTACTATCTCCAGCTACAATAAAAATAGAGGAACTCCTGTGAAATGGAAGAAGGGTTAATGGGGATCCTGATGTTCTTTTTGCAGCCGGTGTTCGAATAATAGGAGTTTTCATTTCAATGTCGTAAATAATAAGAGTACCATCATCCTCCCCACCTAGACTTACAAGAAATTGATCTTGGCTTGTAAAACAGACAGCTTGGACGCGTTCCTGTTAATGAGAATAGGATAAACTGTATCATTTGTCTTTTCTTTCAGATCTGGTAAAGTTCCACAAAACGTAAAATGGTACTCTATTTCAATCTGTATACAATAATGGATGATTAAAAAAACAAAATTAGATATATGTTGAACGCCTCCATTTTCTTCAGTATTATCGATAACTTAATATGGCTCTTATCCAGGCATAGAGGAATACATTCGACACCACATTCGCATTCATTCCGCCACCTTTACTTCCCTGAACCCAAGAACCCCCAAAATTTTTAATACAGACAATCCAGGACCCTAGACATAGTTATTGGCTCCTAGATATAGTGTATATGGTTGAAAAAGCATTTATAGCAAATAAGAAAACCTGGTGCCCACTCGAGTCCGGAATCTTACCCGAATCGTGCCTATTGAATAGTCTGAAGTTCCAATTAAATGGATGCACTCAAAACGGCGCCTTACTGATATTTCAGTGAGTTGGGTCAACCTTACCATGCTACTTAAAGGTATGGCACGAAAGTCCTTTTGAACCCCTAGACCAAAACCAGAAGTAGCAGGAAGTTGGACGGTCAGACACCAGCGTCAAGTTCAACACTGACTGCTCATGAAGACCACAACTGAGGAAGAACATCGAGTAAAAGTTAGAGACCAGCAAAAGTACGTCTGAGCTAGGGTTTGCAGCTGTCAGAAAGAAAACAGAGTTTTGAGTCAAGTATGATTTGCGCTCTCTGAAAGATTGTGTTTTACAAAGGTTCAGAGAGGGGAAAAAAGAGAGGAGCAGTGAAGATCAAATTACAAAAGGGGAATACTACTAAGAAAAGTATGCTTTAACTCAAGGGGAATAAGCCTCGAGTAGATCAGGATCAAAAGTAGGCAGCACCAATATCAGCGTTAGCTATGCTAGTGCAGTCAACCCTATTAGGCAAGAAATTCTACCTAAGATGTATTCAGATCAAAAACCCATTCGTGAGAAACCAGGGCAAAACCAAATTCCTTATCATAGAGTGGATTTATAAGGAATATAAAATGAAGCTTATGTACTATAGCATACGCTTTCGACATAATGACTAAAATGACTCAAAGATTAACTCTAAACTGCTGAGCTGACAGGATGCTGAATTGACTATGTTCGCTGGGGACGGTATATTACCGGGTCGCGCTATCCTGATATAATTTCGAACCAAGAATTTCGCCGCCGTACAGGCCAGTGTTGACCAGGTAGAATGTCATTTGATAAAGAGCGATAACTCCATTGCTGGTTAAGCCATGCAATTTAATCCACTATCCCAAGATGACTGACGAGATCATCCCAGGAATACATGGCACAGAACAGTCCAGAAGAAGCGCAAGCAAAGCTCTGAGGGAAGCTGAAGCGTCTTTAAAAAAACTGTGAACGATGGTGCATAGTCATATATGAATAGATTACATATACATCATGTCAATGGAGAAAATTATTGGGCTTTGGTAGAATTATGCCGAGTACAAGAAAAATCCCAACAAACGACCAGCTAATGGTTGCGTCAGATGTAAATTCAGAAGTGATTTCCCGATTGAGATAGTTCTCGCTGAAAACCCTAATATACGGAGGGCAGATTTACGGTCTGCCACGAGAAATTATGAAGGTGACTGGCGATACTTTTCACCAAAAGCCAATTGCACAATCTGAAAAAAAAACAGTTTGAAGTATTTAAATATGCCTTTTCGAGTTACTAGTTGCGGCCTGGCAGGGATCGAAATATGTTTGGCGAAAGCAAACGTGGCACCAAGCCACCTCGCAGGATATGACACCTGAATTCTATTGAAGCAAATCCCGGAATTGATGACATATTGCGACAGAAAGTCGCTACCATTTCTGATTGGCTTTGATGCCAACACTCAGGCCTGACGAGAAATGGATGGAAAGGAGGGCCTTCCCCTGTGCCTGGAGTTTTCTCAGATGCTCGGAATAGAAAATATCAGGAGACTTGCATCATTTTCATATAATTTTTACCCCGGGCCCGGATTTTCTCTCTATGGCCCTGCCAACACCCAAAAGGAGATCTAGGGATACAATGACACCAGTCGTAGAGATGAATGTCTTCTTAATTTTAAGAAGTGAGAGACCCACCAACAATTGTTACTAGAAGTCCTTGATATAACGTGAACCGGTGAGTGAGCCTTTCTAGACTACGGCATAATAAAATCTAATTTTAGAATAGAAACAATGGTAAGCAATTCCGGAAGAACAGACTTCGATTTTTATGTAACAATACTGAAGGGGAACCCAGAACATATTAGAATTAGAAACAGACAAATAGAAGACTTTAATAAGAGCCTAAATACACACAGACGGGGAAATAGGGAAATGAAACGAGAAAATTTCAAAAACTGTTGTAAGGGCATTAGGTAAACCACCAGGTTTAATTGGTACCAAACATTGAGATCTTTAGTAGTTGCAACCAATCATACTTCAACCTATGAAAAAGTATGACACACTTGGAAATCTCTTTAGAAGTAATAACGAACTTCCCAATTAGTGCTAAAAAGTGTCACATGGAACGTTTGCCAAGAGTAGACGTAAGAGACGGTAAGGTATACCCACTAATCGTTTCCCAGGATCTCATCCTGTATTATATTGTATAGAATACTACACTCTTAGAGAACATAGTATTTGCTATGATGAGATACACTGAAAACTGGAAAAAGTTTGCTTAAGAGCCAAGGTAACAGACAGTAACCTTTAAACCACTAATACCACCTAGAGCAAATGACATTTTTCCAGCACTAATAGGCCTAGAAGTTATTATATTATATATTGTTTGCACTGAAGAACCTAGAAAAAGTCCAGGATAAGTACATTAGAAATAATTTTGATCCATGCCAACATACATATCGAACGTCAGGGTGCTGGTGGTTTAACGTGAGCATCTGATAGCTGAGTCCACAATAAGTTCTGCCCGCCATATGGACATAACCACAATGAAACTCCCACAAGGGGCCAGCCATAAATAACCGGTCTTAGACAAAACGAGGAGATACCCTACGTTGCACCGTTTTTATCCTAGCCCGGGAAAAAGTGATCCGTGAGGCTGAGGTAAATGCGAGAGGTACCATCCACTTTAATTTCACCCAAGTACTGGCCTATGCTTACGATATCCACATCATGGGAAGAACGACCCGAGACGTACAAACTGGCTTCATGCACATCAATGAAGGCAAGACAAAATATATGGTGATAATGTTAGCACCAAAAGCTAAAGAACCTGTTCTGTCTATATGAGGATGGGTGATTCCGTAGCCTACATAACGACGAAATCTATGAGCGATACCATAACCGTGTGAATGTGGATAAAATGTGGCTCAATAGGTTGCGGTGTGCGGGTCACTTAATTCATATAAATGGGGATGATTCCACCCGAAAAGTCTATAAGGGCGATATATATCGAGGTATTATAGAAGACGAGGCAGACTCCGCCGCTTTCAGGGATGTCGAATTTGTGGACCTCGAAACAAAACCAGGATTTTTAGAGTTCCTTATTACGGCAGGCCTAGACCGAATACCGGTTGTTACGGCGTTGAATGAGAGCAAATACTTAGGGATCCTTGTTCCCATGGTTCCGGGCAATTTCCAGTGTGGCTTCGTGGCAAGAACAACTTCGGATGATTTCCTTGTAGAGTCGGGTCTGATGGCCATCCTCGAGTACCTGGGGCGGCACTCCTTAACCGCTTGACTAGAAGTGTACACCGGGCAGGAAAGCAATGAAAACTGCCCTGTATCAGTTGAAAAATGAACTTCTTCACAAAATAAAATGAAGAAAGTAACGAAAATTCAGAACATCCTCGTTTAAAGGGGTCATAACTTTACTTTCTGGATAGACAAAGTGCAGGAAAATAGGCTAATAGTTACCAATACGAACCAATACTCTGGTTATGAGCACAAGGTAGAGTAACGTTGTGAACCAACTTCTAAACACTATAAATCTGATATTTTATTAGCCAGTAGTAATAAAGTGGGGATTTCTTAATAAAATCCAACGAAGATTAAAGATTATTGGCCATAGGTGCAGGACAGTAAGACTGAAGATCAATTCAGCTAAGACCACTGTAGTACCATTCACTAGAAAATTACATTAGGCTTCAAAGTATGGTTCTAATATAAGAGACAGAAGTTAACTATGTAGGAACTCTTTTAGGCCGAAGATTATTCTGGAAGACCTACGTCGGAAATATATGTATGTAAAAAGTTACAAAAGTATTAAAGAAAACATATAAGAAGTGGGGCTGAATCCCATAAATACTAAAATGAACTTGTTCCACAATAATACAACCAATGAGTACCGGCGGTAATTTGAGCAGACTTTGCCGACTTAAGCACAGCAGTCAAGGAATTATATAGGAGTAACTTGTTTTAGGATTAATATGAAAACACGCCAAACGTCATCCGTAGAGGTCCTCTTGTGGGATCGATTTCTTTTCGTATCCACATACAGATGCAGATCATTCTGAGGGTTGACCAACTATAAAAGACAATGAATGGCGGCTTGAGGTAATGGAGACGAAGATGTTGCGTTGGACTAGTGTCGTGACACGTTTTGATCACATCCGAAATGAGGATATCCGCGATCGTTATGGGGTTGGACCGATCGTGGAAAAATTGCCAGAGAGGCATCTACGATGGTATGGTTACGCAATTCGTGCTAACGAGAATTTACTTGCCAAGATTGGTGTGAACATCGAAGTCGAAACGACCAAAAGGTAAGCCGAAACAATTTTGGGTTGATACGCTGGATGTGGATTCGATGGAGCCAAATGGCGAAACCGATCACGCAGACCCTACCCCGCTTGTGAACGGGACAAATGCTGAAGAAAAAGAAGAAGATACAGATGCAGATCAAGAGTGCCACCTGCAGAATGTCTGGAGATAGTAGTCAGTCGGAGTGGTGCTTAACTTAGGGTAACCTCGGTATCCTTCCACGAGAAGTTCTCATATAGCAACATAGAGCGACCATTGGTGCCGAACTGCTTTAATTTGGTATTGGTTTTGAGCTATTTACATTCTCAGATTTTCGATAGAACAAAGGAGTTTGTTGGATGCTGCCGTTGCTAGAAACAACGCATTTTAGATATATAAACGCTCTCGCCCATTAATGGAAATAGTATTTGAGCGATGGCCTGTCACAGCGAGAACATTGGTTTTACTGGTACATATTTATCTGAAATCTCTCCTGTTTGCTTCGTTCCTAAAAAATTGGACTATAGTGCTCGATAAGAGAGCAAGTAGACGTCATTAGGGCATTCTAGGTGTTTGAGGTAAGATCGCATTGTCCATTGTTGCCCTTCGTGTCATCCAGCCAAGGCAGCGTAAAGAATGTCACCGAAAATAATAATATTAATAATATTTGGCACAACAATTCAATTGGATTAGGGCTTTGAAGTGTACCAGTAGCAGCATTACGCTTGCCCATGATTTAACTGTCCGGATAGCTGAGTGGTTAGAACGCAAGGCTGTCGTACGGAAGGTCGCGGTTCAAATCTCACTGGCGGCAATGGGATTTGTATCGTGATTTGACGTCGGATACCAGTCGACTCAGCTGTGAATGAGTACCTGAGTCAAATCAGGGTAATAATCTCGGGCGAGCGCAATGCTAACCACATTGCCTCCTAGTGTACCGTTACGGTCTCGAATGAAGTGCTCTAACACTCTTCAACGCCCTGATCCAATATGGATTGTTGCGCCAACGATTATCATTATGATTTGACTGAGAAACAAATTTCTCCGCCACTAGTAAGATTTGAACCACCACCGTGAAATCTTAGCGCTTTAACCAGTAATCCATGCGGATAGTCGTGACCGATAACAAGAAGAAAAAGAATTGCTGGAAGGATGCAATCCTCCGGCATCCATAGATCTTTATATTATAACACAAAAGTATGAGAATACATTGTAGGCTTTAGCAGAAAGATATAAAATTGGCTATTTTAGGGGCTAAAATTTTTATCTTAAAGTCATAGAGATGCCCCTTTAATCATTTCGCCTAAGAAAAATTAACAAGAAAACAAAAACCGAAGGATAAGAGATCCTGAACTAAGGTTTAAAAGGGAAAAAGTTATGGAATGGAAAGCATTATTCGGTGCAACAGATATGTAGAGTCACTAGCTTGAAGTAGATATCTTTATAGTGTTTGAGAAACTGAGGATGGTGTAGGCTTAAGATGGTTTATATTAAATTAACTGCTTCCTTTGCTCTGAATGAAGTTGTGGCGGTCACCGGCAAACATGGTAGAAATATCGGATGGCGGATGGTAAACCTAATCTAGTTCAAAAATCTTCCAGCAATTTTTATTGACTACGGTTTCTTAGCGGAATACGTATAAAGCACAATATTTGTCAAGAACTGACACCCAAATTGTGTAAAGAGGTACAAACCTAGAGCCCTTCCATTATATTGGGACTGGAAAACACAATACTCACAACGAGCCGAGAACGGCTGAACAGAACACTAGGACATTCTTCGAGTTCCTTTTAGAATACTTAATATGATAATAAGATATAGTCAGCTCGGCTACATTAAAAAAGAAAGAATTTTACCTTGTGCAACTCGTGACGAGTGATCTCCTCATTCTTACACCAATCCCATAATATAGTATAGGCCTGGAAGCCTCTCTGACTTACTTGCCCAGATCCCAAGTATTTACCACTGTAAAGTCATAATTTCAGCACGTGCTACAATAATAGTTGTCGATTACCTTTTGCTTATATCCAGGCACGAAATAGTATTCGTGTGTCCACATAGAAATTTCTGTTTATTGTTCGTTAAATTAGTTACAGCCAATTTATTTCCAAGGGGAAATATTAGGTGCTTATGGTCAGGATGTAATTGCAGTCCGCCGGAGACTTGCCCATCAAAACCAAAAATGGCAGCTGGTTCGAGTCTCTTGCAATCCGCTTCAATGTCTTCACACATTATAATATTAATTAATACACGTAATATTAATAAATACACGAAAGAGTGGACTTAATATTAAACTAACAAAAATGGTCCACTCTCAGTCTATGTAAATAAATAACTCGCAACGATCAAACAACGTGAAGGAAGTTTTGTTTCCAAGTTGATATTTAGGAAACAAACGGTTGCTGTGATCCCCTATTCCTGGATCAAACTATTGGTTATTGATTTGATTGCACCCAAACGCATTTTTGTCTCTTACAACAATTTAATCCATGTGAAATAGGAATGCTCATGGGAATATATAGAAAACGCACTTTTACGGAACATCTATCTATGGCGACCACACACATTTCCTTTATTCTTCGCACAACGATCCCTTCTAGCACAATTAAAGTTTTCCAATTTTATTATGTTAGTTGAGGGAGCCAGTATATCAATCTCGCTGCCCAGAGTTCGAATGGTTCGAATCAAAGTCATCAAGAATGTTTGTGTCTTTGTGCTTGTCACGCTGAGAGACTCGGACTTTCCAAGGACCTAACCATTTTAAACTTTTGCGGTCATCGATTAAAACCTTGATCCGGAAACCAGAAAAGACTTTAGTTGAAGTAATAAAAACTTGTTGTTTCTTTTTCGTTAGTGTGGATATTTATTCTTGCAAATACCGATATTTCGGGAACCACTTGTTCCCTTCATCAGTGCTAACAAGTTAGCAAGTGGTGGGTGGTGCTAACAAGTTAGCACTGATGAAGGGAACAAGTGGTTCCCGAAATATCGGTATTTGCAAGAATAAATATCCACACCAACGAAAAAGAAACAACAAGTTTTTATTACTTCAATTAATTAATCGTTGGAAACACCGCATAATTTCACCCAGAAAGACTTTAGGGTCCGAGCCTTCCAGAAACTGGACTGTTTTAAGCTTTTGTATTATATTGTATTGTAATTTATCCAATATCCACCAGTTCGATCTGGATGAAGGCAGTTTGTATGTCTCGGGTCGTTCTTCCCATGATGTCGATATCGTCAGCTTAGCCCAGTAGTTGGGTGGACTTAAAGAGGATCGTACCTCTTGCATTTACCTCAGCATCACGGATCACTTTCTCGAGGGCCAGGTTAAGGAGGACGCATGATAGGCATGCCCTTGTCGTAGACCGTTGTTGATGTCGAATGCTCTTGAGAGTGATCCTGCTGCTTTTATCTGGCCTCGCACATTGGTCAGGGTCAGCCTAGTCAGTCTTACCAATTTCATTGGGATACCGAATCCTCTCATGGCCGTGTACAGTTTTACCCTGGCTATGCTATCATAGGCGGCTTTAAAGTCGATGAAAAGATGGTGCATGATGTCCATATTCCAACAGTTTTTCCTTGCTTGGAGAGAAAATCAGATCCGCTTGAGTGAAGCCTCCTTGGCATGGGCCAGTGATATTTTGGGCGTATAGAGCTATCCAGCGTAGTAAGATAGCTGAGAATATCTTCTTCGAGGTGTATTGGTAAAACTTGCGTGCCTAGTGCGGTTGCTCCCCGTACTTTTCGAGTTCACAGACCTGTTGGTTCCCCCAGGCTTCCTTTTTCCGTCTGTGAAGTCGTTTCTCCGCTCGCCGGAGTTCGTGATAAGTCCTTGCGCGTGCCCTTGTCCTTTGAGAATGCAGTATTACTCGGTATGCGGCATTCTTCCGTTCCGTTGCTAGCTTACATTTATCGTCAAACCAACCGTTCCGACTTTTTTTGCGGCTGGGGCCAAGTATGTTTGTGGCCGTATTTATAATAACGTTCTTCAGGTGATTGTGAAGATCATTTGTAGATGCTTCATCTCCAGGACATCTGTTAACTGCGGTTATTGCGGCATCTATTTTCCCCTTATAGGTGTTACAGAGGGCTGTGTTGTGAATGGCCCCCTATATGCTCTGACATTCATCAAGGTTGAGAGGTGGCGGCGTTCGATCAACACGTGATCAATTTGGTTGAAAATGGTCCCGACTGGAGAGGCCCAGATATGTGAACCGCTTTCCACGTAAACCAGGTACTTCCAACAACCATTTCGTATGACACTGCTAATTGAACAATCCGCAGTCTGTTCTCATTTGTATTTTGATGCAAGCTATGGTAGCCAACATATCGCCTGAATACGGGCTCCTTCCCTACTTGGCTGTTACAATCCCTAAGTATGATTTTGATATCATATCTGGGACAGGCTTCGAGGGTTCGTTCTACTACCTCGTAGAAGGTATCCTTCTTTTGACATTTGTAAGAAAGGTGGGGATTTTTTTTGGGGCAGGGTAGGTGAATGCATTTTCGCACACAGTGTTGGACTCCCGGTTCGGTACGTCGTCGGACTACTAACTAAACCTCCCTATCGTCAGAAATTTAGCCTGGAACCGTTTGTCACATGACTTTGGGCTAGTCCTCGAACTCTCCTGCCCTGCGGAGCTTTCAAATCAGGGAATTCCTTTCACCAACGGGAGGGGAGCTTTATCTTCTTAGCAACGAGAAGGCCCCGAACGTAATGGGCAACACGGCTCCACCTGTCAGCACTCCTCAGCATCTCTTCGACAATGTTGTCTGAAGAGAGATCCCCTGTGTTTAAATAGAGATGCTGAGGAACCCCATCCTACCTTCCACAAGAAAAAAAAGTGTGGTGGGCGTCGTCCACAACTCCATTGCAAAACACATATCCCGAGATCGCGCCATGTCCACTTAAAAATTGGGTAAGGAAATAATCAGTCTCACCATGCTTCCGATTCAGCCACGCACCTAAGTTGCCAATGAGCCGCGCAGTCCATCTGCCTCAAGTTTCATTTTGCCAAGAGAGCTGCCACTCCTCTAGAGTGCGTTGCCGTTCTTCACGAGCAACAACCTCCCTTGGCACATCTCCCTTGTGCTTGTATATGGCTTGACGCTCCTTAGCAAGAAGGGCAACGGTTATCACTCCCGCGATCACCATCACGCCGGTTCAGAGACAGTGCGATACGCAGACGCCACCCGCAAAGCTCCCCGTCTCTGTACTTGCGCGAAATATTTACGATATACCTCCTTGTCATGGGCATCAGCGCATTCCACCGCGCCAAAGAGCAGAACCGACTGCATTGCTCCCATAAGGAGACCTGTCCTAGTAGATATAGGGTCCCCAACTGTCCCCGCTGGTTTTGATTCTATAGTTAACTCGCGATCGATATGGGACGCAGGGTCGGGATTGTCCTTCTGATCAAGACGACTACTTCGGTTTTTTCCAGCGCAAGGCTGAAACCGTGAGCAGTCATCCATCCGCTTACCCGTCGCATCAATATGCCAAGTCTGCTTTGCGCCTGTTCAACAGTGCGTCCGGCAACAAGTGCCGCAACGTCGTCTGCATAAACGACTAGGCACGACTCTTCGGGTGTATTGAATCTCAACAGACTATCATAGGAAGGGTTCCAGAGGTCCGGCCCTAGGAAGGATCTCTGTGCTACTCCCGACGTGATTTCCATCCGGAGCAGTCTTTCAGATAATCCCTAATCCGCAAGAGATAGCTTGGCACGTAGAATGACTTTTCTAATGTGCCTAGCATATCTGTCCATCTTAAGGAATTAAAGGTATTTTTGACATCAAGCGTTATGAGAAGCACTATCCGTCGAGATCGGCGGCTATGTACCTCGGCTCGATGAATCGCATCTACGACCTACATGACAGCATCTACTGTGGATCTTCCTGTTCTAAACCCGAACTGCCTTGGGGATAAGTCCCCGGTAGCGCGGATCGCTTCAGTGAGTCTACTCGTGGTGCGCTTTTCGAGCATTTTCCCGGCCGTGTCAACCATACACAGCGGTCGGTATGCAGACGGGAGCTCCGGGTCTTCATTACCCTTGCTGATCAGCGCGAGTCTGGCCACTTTCCAGCGATAAGGAGCAAGCATTGAACGCCTCAAGCAATAATTCTGGTTGTTGGCGGAACACTAGTTTGTAAACCTCCGCCGGGATGCCACCAGGACCCGACGCCTTCTTGTTTTTCAAAGTGAGAACCGCTTCTCCGAGCCCTCTCATTGTGCGTAGAAGGTTACATCGCTATAATTGGATACTGTTTGAATTTCTACATACTTCCTCTGTTCCTCGAAAAAAAGTAACAGCTCCGCTACAAATTTTGCATATTTATGTACTGGATTTGATCTAAATACTCCCCCCCCCCCCCCCCCCCCCCCCGGTCGTTGTTTAATAACAAAAACAATTAACAGTTTTTGGGGGATTCCCTCTTTAATGCTTCCGATTGGTTCAGTTTTAACACAATTGTCCAAAAAGATGTGTTTGTAATTCCTGCACACTTTCCACAAATTCACAACATCTCCAAGCCAGCAATTCGCCAATAATAATTTTGACTAATTCACCAGTTCTGCAATTGCGATTGTTTGAACGCGATTAATATGTTCATGATCCCTCGATTATTATAATAGAAAGAATTGAAACTATTATAGATAAATTGTCTGTGCCAATTGGAAATTGGATTTCAATCGTAACACAGCCGGGAAAGCGACTTCGAGCCTCGATTGGTTTCATACTGCGCGAAAACATTTCAAATTTCGCGTAGTATAAACACTTGTTCCTTCTCACACCGGTCTCCCTTCTCTAAATTCCCACTGACACTTCTTGACAGCTCCCCGTTGCACTGACAAATCTATTCGTACAAATATCTTGTATCTCAGGTCGTTTGACATTCGCTCCAGAGCAAATGGTTCGAGTCGGACGGGTCAGTAGATCGCGGCGGTTTTTCTCCTTACTCTACATATCTGAAGAGATTCAGTCCATCGTGTGTGAATAACCCCATTATTACCGTTCGCCGCTTGTAGAATTACTTGAAATCGTGTTA
This sequence comes from Hermetia illucens, assembly GCF_905115235.1. Classification (NCBI taxonomy): domain Eukaryota; kingdom Metazoa; phylum Arthropoda; class Insecta; order Diptera; family Stratiomyidae; genus Hermetia; species Hermetia illucens. The sequence continues at coordinate 147,221,763 of NC_051850.1, forward strand.
TTCACTGTGAAATTGTGGTAATCTTACTTTCGCGACATTCTGTCATTTAGTCTAAGTTTGGTATTTGTTTAGTGCGAGTTGTCTTCGTGCTTGTTCTGCGAATCTCATTAAAGTGTAAACAGGAAGGGGGAAACATGGTCATCTCGAAGATTTGCTGTATCGGAGCTGGCTACGTTGGGGGCCCGACGTGCAGCGTGATGGCTCTCAAATGCCCGAACATTTGTGTGACGGTCGTCGACCGCAGTGCGGAACGGATTGCACAATGGAATTCCGATAAACTGCCAATTTATGAGGTAAGAAACCGGCAAGGGCCTCTTGTTTTCTTCCTATTTAATCCCTAGTGAAAACTTTCGGCTCAATACTCCATGTGGAACTAATCTGCTGTCTTTAGTGCGGCAACGGTTATGATAAACCGTCTTCCGGTCTAGAGTTTCCATTCCTTAGAAAAGATAAGTTATCAGCGACAAAATACGGTCATATCAAGCCGTTATCGGCTATCTGCCAGCAGCGAGCTCGCATTTGGGATTGCCAATCTTAATCTGTGGACCGCTTGACAAATAAATCATATAGAAAACAAAAGTAGAACCGCATTTGGAGCGTACTTGTTGGGCGCACTCGAAAACAATGACGTTGACACGCTGACTGTTCTCCAATTACGGTAAATGGAAGTACGTGATCGAAAATTGAATGGAAGAAGACGAGGACATCGGCCGACAGCCGTGGCAGTGTTTAAGCGCTATGAAAACGCGTCTCATGAGTTCTGATTGGCAACTGGAGCAGTGTTGGCCGGAATTTTGTTGCGTAGCTGGCAATGGTCTAAAGAACCTTGAAGGACATTGTACGGCTTCAAGTTTGTAGAGGTTGCGAATCTCGTGGAAGTCTGCACTTGAGAATTTTAAACAAATTGGATGAACCTAGGTTGCCTATGTACAATTGATTCATTGTAAGAGCAAGGCAAAATCGCTCAACTTGTCTGTCTTAATTAGTTGTTCAAAGTGTTGCATGAGATATTAAAAACGGCACGCTTGACACGCTATTCACGCCGAAAAGATCCAAACGTGTAAAATAGCAATAGTGCAATGATCCATAAAATGTAGCTCTTCCCCGTTTCCCTTGCTCTGTATAAATTGTCCGTTTATTTGAGAAAGAGGATGTTATTGTCACCATCGATGTAGATCACACAAGCCTGATTGCAAGTCTCTATGGGGACCTTAAAGATCCCACATTTTTGCTTGCGTGTCTTATCAATGCGATATGCGGCCGCTGCTCTTATTCAATAGGAACCAATTTATCGGTCTTGCTGTCATTCAACTTAAGATAGCTATGTTGCTGCGCGGTCGACAGAAGCCCTGAACAATCTACCAAAGTTTCTCAGAAGACGCTGATCAAAAGCACTGCTCTCTCTCTCTGATGAGAATCAGTTTATTTGGTGTGTCACACAAAATCTGGGAAATCACGAAGGAATTGAGGTGGGTCGATCAACGTAAAATGCTGAGGCTCAAACACCAGTTGCAAGTTGAGGTCGCGATGTATTACAATATTATTATAAACTCTGTGGGAAAACTTCCGGGTTGGAGCGCGGCAGATAACATGAAAAAAAAAAGATTTTGGATAGATATAGTGTATCATGTTGGTAGTTGTTATTTCTAATAACGAGTCCTGCAAGTGCCAATTAAACATGATAAAGGCAAACTGTGTCTATGTTGCCTTGGTGGTTGGTATTGTGGCAGCTGCTGAGCAATTGAAGGAATCTTCAACGTCATGGAAGGTATCGTTTTCCGCTGCGTAGGTATTTTGAATAGTATGCCTTGATCGATGTTGGACAAGAGTGGCTCCAGCTGATCAAAGTAGGCTTTTCTTGTATCAGATTGGGCTTGTTTCTTATTTGACTTTAGGATCTCCTCATGCATCACCATCGATTGGTTTCCTCTAAATCATTAGATTACCATTTTGACAGATGGTGCATGCTACTAAATGCTCCTTGTTGAAGAGGTTATCATCATTTTTTTTTGTAGGTGGCGTTTTGGCCACCTGAATGTTCACCAGTCGAGTCTTTTTAAGGTTTTGTGTAAAACAAAACCTTATTAAAATCGATTTCCTGTCTGTCTGTCACACGCACTTTTCTCCAAAACGACTAAACCGATCCGAACGAAATTTGGTGGATAGATGGGGACTATGGAATCTCACGCATACAGCGAGTGACATAAATTTAGGTGGAGTTTAAAGGGGGGCTCCCCATACATGCAAAGGGAGGATTTTAAAAAATAAATCAAATAAAAGGTCTCGATTAGTTCTTTCCGAAACTAGCTTTGGCGGGAATTGCAAAGTGCGCTAGTGAGGAGTCAAAATCTACGCACTTAAAGTGAGACAGGACTCATTTTCGGAAACAACCCAACCCAAAAATCAGAGTGGTGCGCTTAGATGAAATCTAGGCCTCAAAATATGTCCCATTCCGATATCTGCTCAAATAAACTTACTAATTGTAAGTGTATTATCAACTTTTAGAAATTTACTGAAAACCTCCCTAATGTTCATCCCAGGAGTACTAGATTCTGAGGACAGTCTTCTGCATACACATCCCAAGTTTTATGGAAATCCGACTGTTAGTGTCAAAATTATAGTAGTTCAAACTTATCAATTTCCTACGAATTTACCGCATCCTAAGCCATACAAATAAGATGCTGACGTCATAATTAACGAGAATAATTGATATTCGAATGAAATACTAAAATTCAATTCATGAAGAATCTACTTCTCCCTAGCATTTTTTAAGGTTTTGTGTAAACACAACACCCTATTAAAATCGGTTTACTGTCTGTCTGTCTGTGTGCCTGTCCGTCACACGCATTTTTCTCAGAGACGGTTGTAGCGATTGACGCCAAATTTGGTAGAAAGTTGGGAACTGTGAACGCTCACGCATATAGTGGGTTACATTCTTTTACGTCGAATTTAAGGGGGGTCCTCATACATGCAAATAATAATAATAATAATCGTTGGCGCAACAATCAGGGCCTTGAAGTGTGTTAGAGCACTTCATTCAAGACCGTAACGGTTCACTACAGTACATTGCAGGAGGCAATGTGGTCAGCATTGCGCTCGACTGAGATTATTACCTTGACTCAGGTACTCCTTCGACTGGAATCCGACGTTAAATCGCGATACAAATTCCACTCCCACCAGTGAGATTTGAACTGCAACCTTCCGTACGACTCTAACCACTCAGCTATCCGGAAGGATACAGTGAAGCCCATGGTGTTTTACGTAGGCACCTGTCTTGAGACTTAAATCCTACGGTCCTCTTAAGACACGGATTGATTTTGTGTTACAATCAGAGCCCCGCTGAGACAAGCAACAACGGTACCATTCTATACCAAGTGCATGGCTTAGCATTCATACTGGTGGATGCAAGAATTACCTAAATCTCTACCGAACTATGGAGTACGGCACCCGTGTTGATACGCAACACCACGTCGAGGCCCGAAGGTCTCTTCTCGTTTGAGCATAACCACAACCACCATGAAACTCCCACTAGGGGGGCCAACCGCAAATAACCGAGCTGTCCTCACATACAACAGGAGTTCACCCAAAGTATGTGAGTCCAGGGGCTTTCCCGGTTCCCATGGTACCAGTATACCCCTGGTAAGGTTTTGTGACCAATTTGCCACTTCAGATGAGTTTCCGTGCACACTCGGGTCTGATCGCCCTAATTAGGCCTTTGGAGCATTCGCCTACTGAATCACGGCCGGCAAACCAAAGTGATTACGGCGTCTCCCGGTGCCACCACTATGGAGGTTCTCCTCGGCCACTTGGTTTTGGTTTGGCCGATAGGGTTGCCGCCCCATCTTCTTCGCCGCCTCCTCTGAGCACCCCGGAAGGATACATGCAAAAGGGGGGTGTAAATTTTCTTTTCATCAAATATAGTTATATGGGGCATCAAATTAAAGACCTCGGTTAGTACTTTTCGAAGCCGGTCTTAGTTTTGACATTTGTTAGAAAGGAGGGGAGTGCGGTGGGTTGAAAGTGGTCATTTCTTTAATGGATCCATTCTCAGAAACTACTTAACCGAAATATCTGAAAAAAAAATCATGATGTTGCCACTCTATGGCGCCTAGGCTCCGAAATACCCTCCATACCGATACCTTTTCAAATAATAATAGTACATTACTATAATTTTTAGTAATTGGCAGGAAAACCCCGCTTAAGTTCATCCTAGAGTCACGCAGCAATGTAGGCTACAGCATAGAGCATAATCCTACCAAATTTGGTGAAAATCGCACTACAAAGTTATAATAGGTCAAAGCTGTCGCTTCTGTGCAAATTCAAGACTTTAAATGCCAATTTCACTTGAAAGTGGATAACATAATATATGCATATATATATGCATATATTACGTGCTACATACTAATGGGACAAATGCACACGCAAATCTCTTTATAAAAGAAATACACAAAACCTTTCTTACCTGAAGCGTTTAGTTTCCGATTTCCCAACTTGTTTAAGAAAGTGGAGCAGATGGAAGCTGCATAATTTCTACAGTTCTACCAATCGCCGTGTAGTTTACCAAGGTTCCCTTATTCTTCCTCTAGATATTTTAAGCTAATTGAAAGGCACAGAAAAACCATTTCCGATCCAATAAATCAAAGCGTAGCAATCATCAGCGTAGCTTATGATTTGAAGTTTCTTTGATAGATACAATTTGAAAAGGGGCCTCTCTTTCGTCCTACGAAGTTTGAATTAATTATGCAATTGTTATGCAACCCGATAATTAGCAACACATTCGGTTAATTGATCCATCAGCGGCGCACGGTCGATATCATCCACAAATTGTGGGTGACTGAATCAAAAGTATGTATATGGTGATAAATTACTCTTGAATGGGGCATAGTGCCACAAATTTACATACGTGCCATTAACGGACCGTTTGATGAAATGCCTATCAGCTCCCCCTCTCCCTCGTCATTTCGTAGTCCAGTGCAAAATTTTTGTTTCCATTATTGCAAGCTATCGTTCATTGCCTTTTATAGTCCGCCAATACACAGACCATAGAGAGCGGTAGGGCAGACGAAACAGTGGTATATTTTGGACTTGCGACGTTCGTTGATACGTCGATCACGAAGAATGCCAGTTGTGGAATGTCACCTCATCCAAGTTGCAGTAAAGCGTGAAGCAATTCAGTTGGTTGATAGCATTGAAGCGAGATATTTACATCGCTCGGTTCTGGGCAAGTCACTGCGACTTACAGTGATAGTGTCTGTTTCATTGGAATCGGCCCTCAAAAACTCTGTTTTATTTATATTAAGTCTGAGATTGTATTGCATGAGACGATCATTCCATTTTTGAATAAATTGCCCAAGGTCAGCTTTGCTAGGAGACGCTAGGAAAACATAGTTTGCATGAAGCAGTGTATAAGGAGATGAACAGTGGATGTCCCGTGTGACAGTGTCCATAACAAGCACAAAGAGGAGTAGTGAGAGGGCACTCCCTTGGTGAATACCGACAGACACATAATGCGGTTGTGATATACCATACCCGCCGCATTTCGATCGTCACATTTCGGATCGTGGTAGGGCAATTAACCCCAGTGAAAGAGTTCTTCTAGCACTAGCTGTTGCCGCAGACCATACCCGGTAGGTTTGTGTGGCACACGGTCTAACACCTTCTCTAGATCCAGAAATACAATGTAAAGAGTGTCAGATGGTATTCTACTCTCTTCAATGACATGATTAATGAACTCCTTGAAACACAGCGTTGGGTCCTAGCTCTTCTGGTTCAAGAGCTCAGATGCGATGTCGTGCGATGTGAGGCCTGCCAAACACTTTTATCGCAACTGAGCGCAACTGAAGGGTATGGCGCTTGAGTTATACAGTGCAAATCCACACTTGAGTTATACAGTGCAAATCCACGCTTGAGCCCACAAGGAACATGCTCTCAGATAGCTATGCCAGTTCTAATGGGACCAGACAATCCCTAGTGAGGTTCCCCGTGCCGCCACTTGGATGTTCTCCTTTGGTCATTTGGTGCTGACACAGCAGATATGGCAGCTACCCCATCTGTGGCAGTTGCGTTCTTGCTGCCTACCCAAATCTCTGCCTAACTGGGGAATACGGCACCCCATCTGAAACGCAACTCCATGTTTGAGGCCCGAAGGATTCTTGTTCGCTTAGACGTCAACCACAACCTCCATGAAATTCCCACTAGGGGGCCAACCGCTATAACCGAGTTGAAAGTGAACCAGGAATTCTCCTGTGACATATAAATTGAGGGGCTCTCCCGGTCCCCATAATACCAGTATACCATGGTAAGATTTGGTGGCCGAAGCCACTTCAAATGAGTCCTCGTGCAGCCTCGGATCCGATCGCCTTAATTATTTCAGAGCACCTCTCATGGCATAGTTAACAGGTTAAAATATATTGGTTCATAAATATTCCACTTGATATTCTTTTAATCAGGCTCGACTGAAAAATACCATAAAACACGTATGCCAATATTGTACGATAATGATTTAAAGAGGAGTAATTTGAAATTTAAGAAAGGGTTGTGAAGCCAGACCTGTCGAATCAGAATATGATGCTCTTTTGGTGAGGAGATATTGGAAGAGTTGTTCACTATCAGCTGCTCCAGTCTAGGCGAACGATTAAGTCTCTCTATTTTCAGTAACGAACAAGATTAAGGGAAGAAATTAAGAAATAGCGCCCTAACCAAGTAATCATAAATTGATTTTAGCAGATGTGCGATTTATTACAAATGAATATATTTGGAATTTCACCATATCGAATAAAGACAAGAACAAACACTATTGCACATATTTGGCTTGAATTTTCTTCTTAATTTAAGAATCCACCTAAATACTATTTTATTCTTAAGTAAACGCATTTTTCAAAATATTGTTTTAAAGTATACTTATTCGTCTCGCTTTAAGTCTTATGTAAATACATGTTTCTGAATTGTTTTGTCTTCTCTACGTTTAGTGTGAAACAAATAAATTTTTGGTCAATACTACTCCAAAATAAATACAATTTCTTAAGTTTAGTCTTCAGTCAATGTATACTCTAGTTACCTGTGTAAACCAAACTGGGAATGATCGTCATTGATATAAAACTCTTGTTCAAATTGTTTATAGCTAGTGAACAGATGAGTAGAATTTTTTATTTTTTTTCTTTGCAACAGTGAACTCTTAATAATATTAGCAAAAGTGCTAATTGGATTTGAAAAGAGAGGCTTAAGCTTAAGTACTGAGGAAGAGAGTAAGTAGCGCTCGAAATACGTATTTACTATTAAAATATATTGTAGTAGGAGCAAGCTACCTAGTTTTATTTTTATTTAGAAGAGCTACAAGCATCGGAACGATAACTATTTAAAGGTTCTCAGTTTGAAGGGTCATCGCACTCTCCCTATCTGCATTAATGTGGAGAACATCGAAGGCATCATTTAATTTACATATCTAGGAATCGTGGTTTTTGCTAACGGGGATGTCGAACTGGATGTTGCCCGACGCATTAAGAACGCTAGATCGGCTTTCGCTGTCTTGTCTAAAATCTAGAAGTACACTTATCTCAACACCAAGATCAAGTTGAGACTGTTCTGTGCTAGTATTCTTTTTGTGTTGCGATATGGGAGTAGAGGAGTGGAAGGTGAATTCTACTGTTATTCAAAAATTCCCAGCTATCTCAAACGAAGAACTTGATCAGCGCACAGGCCTGTCGTATCGGAAGCGGCAGTGGATAGGTCACACATTAACGAGGGACAACAATTGCATTGCCAGCGACACCATGCAGTGGAATCCACTTCTCCAAGGTGGCCGATGAGTGGGTTGCCCCAAGGTCACTTGGGGCACTCTACTGCTGAACAGTAGAGGAGGAGTGCGAGCGTCTCGGGAAGTCACGGGGGGAGTTAAAGGGCACTTCAGGTAACCGCGAACGATGGCACGTAAGTGTGGTTAACGCGCTGCAGCCCCATAAGAAGTAAAGGGCTATCATGTATATAAAAGTGTTAACGTTACTTAATGTTCCTAAATATCATTTCACATGTGCGTCGTAAAATTTGACTACGTCGTCATTTCAAGTTTAAGAGAAATGCATTATACGCTATCTTTTTTACGCATCTAAAAGTCGTAGACCTGCTACTATTTGAAACAAAGAACTTGGTCGGCGCACAGGCCTATAAGCCTTGGCCGACGGGATCGGATGACGGAAGTGACAGTATGGTAAATAGGTCACACATTTACGGGTGGCAACAATTGCATTGCTGGCTACTTCATGCAGTGGAATTCACTCTCCCAAGGCGGCTGACAAGTGGGTCGCACCAAGAGCACTTGGCGCAGAACACTAAAGACGTAGTGTTGTGTATCGGGATGTCTTGGTTGAGGAAGAGGTTGAGATGAGTCCGTGGACCATAGAGAGTGGGAGTAAGTTGCCTCCATTTGATCCGGTCCGACATCAAGTGGATGCGGACTTAGGACTCCTCAATCCCCAAACCAAAATTGTCTTATTCCTTTTTTCCCCCACTGTTTTTTGAGCAAATATCCACTTTTTATCAAAATTTTTGACGGTTTCGCCGTCAGGGTAGTTGCGAGTGTTTCAATCGATGTAATTCATACCTACATCAGGTTTTCGAATCTATATATATTCGAAGCTAGCAGTAGTTACAGCCGCTTTCGGTCACACTGTTGTTTAATGAAGGTCATTGGGTCTCCTTACATCTTGTTTGGAGTAAATATCGTCCGCACAGTGTTCCTCAATTCCAAATAAAATCAGATGATATTTTCTAGCTCTAATTTATGAGTCCTTTTTTTAAAAAGTATTGATTCACTCCTAGCAAGTGATTATTAACCCATAAAGTGGATCCTTATGACCGATTCTTTGGCTTGTAGTTATTTCGTCGCCTTCTTCTGTATCTTGTTGAAGAAATGCATACGGTTTTAATCCGTACAGCGAACTAAAAACGAAAACGTAAGCCGTTAGATTACATTCTGATGTTAATGCCGCGTTAAATGCAAGGCAAAGAAGTCTAATTCTCACCACCTTACATACAAACATATTTCACACTGCGGCGACAATTGCTTACAATACTATTAAGTGAACTTACTTCCTGGCTAGTAAATAGCAGACCTAAACTGAGCAGAATGCGACCATATTTTGCACCAAGGCTTTCTAAGTGAAACTTTTTCGATTATAAAGTTGCCTTGCCGATCGCGAAATCACGAAACACACTTTCGCATTTCTCTTCTTAGTTAGGATGACTACTCCGATTTTTCTAGCTCAAGGCTGAAATCATGGGCTTGAGCGTTGTATCAATATACGAAGTCTGCTTTGCGAATGTCTAACAATGCGTTCTGAAACAAGTCATCATCATCTTCAACGTGTCAATAACTGGTATACGGTTTAGGCATGCCTTAGTAAGGAACTCCAAATATCCCGTGGATCATTCTCCACCATACGGAATAAGGTCTGGATTTTTTCTATGTCAATATTAATATGAAGAGGATGGTGTCTCCCGCATTTACTTCAGCATCACAGATCACTTTTTCTAGGGCCAAGTTAAAAGGGATGCATGATAGAGTATCCCTTCGTCTTAGACCGTTGCTGATATTGAATGGTCTCAAGAGTGAGTCGCCTGCTTTTATTTGATCTCGCACATTCGTCAGGGTCAGCCTAGTCGGTTGGGATGCCGAGTTCTTTTATGGCCGTTCACAGTTTTACCTTGACTATGCTATCATAGGGGGCATTGTAGTTGATGAAAAGATAGTTTTTCCATCGATTGCCATAGAGGGAAAATCTGATTTGTTGTTGACTTGCCTGGAGTGAAGCCTCTTTGATATATGCCAATCATATTAAGGTGTATGGGGCTATCTGACCTAGCAAGATAGCCGAGAGTATTTTATAGACGGTACACAGCAGCGTGATATCTCTATAATTGCTCCAATTTTCAGTTGGCGAGTACTCCAACTCACCGATATTTTGGTTCTCTTGCAGTTCATTCAAGTACTCAACCCACCGCTCCGATATGCCCATATCGTCGGAAATCAGATTTCTCTCTTTGTCCCGGGGGCATGTATAACGCTTCATCATCCTGCTGATTATTGGTAAAATTTCTGCCCCTGAGACGGTTACTTCCTGTACTTCTCGAGTTCACAGACATGTTGGTTCTTCCAGGCTCTTTCTATCCGTGAAGTCGCATCTCTATTCGACGAAGTTCGTAATAGGTTTCTGCGCGTGGCCGTGTTCTTTGAGAGTGTAGCATTGTCCGGTATGAAGCATTCTTCCGTTCCGTTGCTAGCTTACATTCATCGTCGAATCAGTCGTTCCGACTTTTTTGGGGCCAAGTATGTTTGTAGTCGTACTAATGATAATGTTCTTCAGGTGGTTGTGAAGATCATTTATCGGTGCTTCATCTCCAACACCTCTGTTAATTGCGGTTATTGCGGCATTCATTTTTCCTGTTTAGGTGTTACGAAAGACTCTGTTATGGATGGCTTCAGTGTTCCCCCTCACAAGATTATCAGAGCGGATTTGAGGTGGTGTTGTTATTTGAGCTCGGAACATAATGCTAACGAGTTTGTATTTGTCCTCCTGTATGTGCTGACATTCATCAAGGCGAAGTGGTGGCGTTCGATAAGTATTTAGTTGAAAGTGGTCCCGTCTGGAAACGCCCATGCTTGTTTGTGGACCGTTTTCCGCGCAAACCAGGTACTTCAAAAAACCATTTCGTGCAACACTAACAATAATAATCGTTGGCGCAACAATCCATATTGGATCAGAGCCTTGAAGTGTGTTAGAACACTTCATTCAAGACCGTAACGGTATCCTACAGGATTAAAGTACCCTGCTAGTTGAATATTCCGCAGTCCGTTGTCTTTGGTAGTTTTGTGTAAGCTGTGGAAGCGTACGTATCACCTGAGTATGGGCTCCGTCCCTAGTTGATTGATATCATACCTTGGACAGGCTTTGAAGGTTCGTTCGTTTGCCTCGTAGAAGGTATCTTTCTCCGACTCTGAAGTCTCCCCTGTAAGGACGTGAATGTTACTGAGGCTTATATTTCGAAATTTGCTTTACAAACGCAGAGTATTTCGCTTATGTTTTCAAAGCCGATAACAGCGGGTTTAATTTTTTGGCTGACCAGGAAACCTACTCCGGGCACATAGTTTACTGGATGACCACTATAACATGGTGTAGTGGTTCTTCTCCAGGAAACCAGTCCCTGTCCAACGCATCTCTTGTAACGCTGTTACATCAGCCTAATTTTAGGACAGGGTACCGGTTAGCTGTTTGGCACCTCCTTTTTAAGGTTTTGTATAAAACAAAACCTTATTAAAATCGATTCAATGTCTGTCTGTCTGTCTGTCACACGCATTTTTCTCCAAAACGGCTAAACCCATCCGAATGAAATTTGGTGGACAGATGGGAACTATGAAATCCCACGCATACAGTGAGTGGGATAAATTTAGGTGGAGTTTAAAGAGGGGCTCCCCATACATGCAAAGGGGGGATTCAAAATTTTTTTTCACCGGATATAGTTGCGTAGGGTATCAAATGAAAGGTCTCGATTTGTACTTTCCGAAACTGATATTAGTTTTGGCATAAATTGCAAAGTGCGTGAGTAATGAGTCAAAATGTACGCACTTGAAGTGAGACAGGACTCATTTTCGGAAACTACCCAACCTAAAAATCCGGAAAAAATCGGAGTGATGCGCCTAGATGAAATCTAGGCCTCAAAATATGTCCCATTCCGATATCTGCTCAAATAAACTTACTAATAGTATATTATTACTTTATAGAAATTTACTGAAACACCCCCCTTAAATTCATCCTAGGACTTCCGAATTTTGCACCAGCATAGAGGACAATATTTTGTATATACATGCAAAATTTCGTAGAAATCTGGCAATTAACGCCAAAGTTATAGCAGTTCAAACTTAGCAATTTCGCGCGAATTTACCGCTTCCAAAGCCATGCAAATCAGATGCTGACGTCATAATTACCCGGAATAATTGACATTCGCGTGAAATATTAAAGTCGCATTTATGAAGTATCTACTTATCTGCAGCACTTTTTAAGATTTTGTGTAAAACACTTATGGGAAATCTAATCTTTGAGAGATGTCCCATTCCGGTATTTGCTCAAAAAATTTACTAATAGTATATTATCAACTTTTAGAAATAGACTAAAAAACTCCCCTTAAGTTCATCCTAAGTGTACTAAATTTTGCACCGACATAGAGGACAGCCTCGTGCATACACATGCCAAGTTTCATGAAAATCCAACTATTATTGGGAAAGTTATAGCAGTTCAAACTTATCAATTTCGTGCTAATTAACAGCATCCTAAGCCATACAAATAAGATGCTGACGTCATAATTAACGAGAATAATTGAAATTCGAGTCAAATATTAAAATTCCATTCAAGAAGAATCTACTCGTATTTCTCCCTAGCCCTTTTTTATATTTGATGTTGGTTAAATTGTTGGCATTTGCTAATAATATCAAACTCAGAGTGTGAAGCGTATGAGGTTGACTATTTCAATACAGGGCTTTCCATCAAATGATTTATTTAAATCACTTTCTAAAAAATAGATGCCAATAGAATTTTTAACTATGTGACATGGAACTGTCAGGCTCATCGCTCCTCACATCTTCTTCTTTTTCTTCAGCCTTCAGTTCACAAGCGGGGTCGGCTCGTCGTGATCGGTTTCGTCATTTTATTTTATCAAATGCCTGATCAGGATGTTATCGCGAGACCTTCAAATCCCCATCCAGTGTATCATGCGACCATTGTTTTGGCCGGCTTTTTGGTTGCTTACCATTGACTTCGATGTTCTCACCAATACTGGTTGTTGAATTCTCGTTAGCGTGAATTGCAGTTTTCCCACGATCGGTGCAAACCCATATCGATCGCGGATATTCTCATTTCAGACGTGATCAAAACGTGTCGCGCCACCAGTGCAATGCAACATCTTCGTCCCCATTACCGCAAGACGCCGTTCATTGTCCTTTATAGTCAACACTCAAACTATAGAGAGCGACAGACGGACGACATTGCAGTAAATTTTAGATTTGGGACGTGCGCTGATACGTCGATCACAAAGAACACCAGTTGCGGAATGTCACTTCATCCAGGTGGCGTTAATGCTTGAAACATTTCATTACGCAGTTCTCCATTGGCTGGTAGCATTGACTCGAGATATTTAAATCGCTCAGTTCTTTCAATGGCAGTAATCTGCCCCTCCAGATATTTAAATCGCTGAGTTCTGGCAATGGTGGTAACCTGCCCAGAACTGAGCGTTTTAAATAACTCGGGTCAATGCTATAAGCCAATGGAGAACTACGTTATGCTCCTCACATAGAGAAACACAAAACCTTTTATACCTGAAGCGTCAAGCTTCCGGTTTCCCGACTTGTTTGTACTGGAAGCGCACGTCTCATGAGAAAATGCGCAAAGAGTTCCTTCCGAAAATCCTGCCCTAGAGTGGATTTCTGCGCTGCATCTGACGTGTTTTCCATCCACTTCTACCCCGACAACATCATTTGTCTAATGTATCTATCATATCTGTTGATCTTACTGAATTGAAGGCATTTCTAACATTAAGTGCTACGAGAAGCACTACCCGTCAAGATTGACGGCTGAACCCCTCAGCTCAATAAAGCACATTCTCGACGCCGATGATAGCATCCACTGTGGACCGCCCTTTCTTAATATTGGACCATCTTGGAGGCAAGTCCTCGGCAGCATATACCAACAAGTCTACTCCTAACGAGCTTTTCCAGTATCCTTTCAGCTGTGTCAAGTATACAGAATTGTCGGTTGGCAAACGGCCGCTCAAGGTTCTGTTTGCCTATGATTTTTATTCCTCCATAACAACAACATTCCAGCCCATTCAACCAAAAGATCTTGTGAGCTTTTGGCCTCTCACTTAAATGGAGGCAGCGCTACGTGACTTCAGCTCCCTAGTACAAAATTGTATCGATTATCATGTTTTATACAAATTGTTTTGTAATAAATATTGGTTTTTGTTTGCCATTTTAAATGCAGAAATAGCAACTTGATAGTTTCACATCCAAAGAGCCAAGTCACAATGAGTACATTTCTACTATTTTTATTTTTAAAATTGTTATTACCGAAAAATGTGAGCGTATCGAGGAAACCACTTAGATACACATGACCTAACTTATCAATTAGGAGTCATTAGCATCTCCATTTATGAAGATTAATAGGACGATCCTCACTGCTCATACGCTACTGCAGTCAACTAAAAAATTCACTTACCTTGAAATTGATAGTCTTCAGTCTTAGCGATTTTTGAGCTATATTATTTCCAGATGCATCTACTTGTTACCGAACATAACATCAATTTCCAATGTTCAGGGTATTTTTTAAAAAAGCGATAAAACTATATTTAGATTACAAGTTTTCCTTCAATTTAATTAGCTTCCAGTCGTGAAACACATTTCATTCTCTGTGTAATTAGCTGAGTGAAATTTTGACATGTTATTGAGTTGAGAAGTGCTGATAAGAAGTATCTGTAGATATTTGCTTCTTGTATTTCTTCCCATAGTAGAAATTCAACGAGCATCATGATTCATACTTTATTCTTCGAATAAAAATTATTGCACCTTTCGAGAATGATATAATCAAAAATCACTGTTTCCTGTTTTGACGCTTTTAAACTCATAGCAGCAACTTATATATATATATAGGTTTCGAGTAGAGGAGTTTCTAGTTTCATGATCAATTAAATTCTCAGAATTCCTAGTAAGGGCCATTCCTTCGACTTTTCTACAATCTGAGATTTCTGAATCTTAAAAAAAAGAGTACACATAATTTCCCTTATCTAATTTAAATCTACTTAGAACGTCCTGCTACAAATTGTTATAAAAATGTTTCTAAAGCGTGGGCAACTCATCGATTATCTTAAGCCTTGCAATATTCATGATTACAAGAAGTTGTGCTTTTTTTCACGATGGAGCTTCAATAACATAGCGTGCTCATCATATGGAATGAGAAGCCGCGCAACGCTTCATGTTGCGCAAACGTACCTGTAATTCGCACCTTGAACAATTTTATTTTTGCAAATTCTTTGATGCTTACACCACACCGTAAATTCTTCAATTCGAATTTATAGTTGATGAAATCTCTTTTATTAGTGATGCGTAAGATGTTCATGAATGGATGGATAAAAACGTGTTTTTTAAACACCTTCAACATCCATGTCTTATCGTTGAAGCTAATGACAATAAACTTTCACCTTGAAGGAGTCGTGTCTATTTTGAGTCGAGGTATTGTGGAGTTTTTTTTTGGAGGAAAAATTATTCGACGATAACTTAATTGCATACGTATCTGAAGAAGCTTACGTCACTTGTAATTATTGAATAGTTACCTGATAACTTAGGGCGGTGAACGTATATATGCATTGGTTGCCAAGCAGGTATGACATGCTGTTATCATACTTAAGGCACGTTTCAGAAAACTGACGAAGCTTGCCCTAGGAAGTAATATAGTATTCTTATCTCCTAGGTGATGGCAGCTACGGTGTATAATGCAATAAAATCGAGCGATTTCACTGACATGTTAAACAAGTCGGGAAACCGGAAGCTAGACGCTTCAGGTATGAAAGGTTTTGTGTATTTTTTTTATAAAGAGATTTGGGTGTGCATTTGTCCCATTAGCATGTAGCAGGTAATATATACATATATTATGCGCGAATATCCACTTTCAAGTCATATTGACATTCAAAGTCTTGAATTTGCACAGAAGCGACAGCTTTGACCTACTGTAACTTTGTTAGTAATAGTGCAATTTTAATTAAATTGGGTAGGATCATGCTCTATGCTGTAACCTACATTGCTGCAATTTCTTGATTTTAGGAGGAATTTAAGGGGGTTTTCTTGCTAATTACAAAAATTATAGTAATGTATTATTATTAATTTTTTTTGAACAGGTATCGGTAGCAGCCTCTTGAAATTTTTCAGATTTTTCGGTTAAGTAGTTTCTGAGAATGGGACCGTTAAAGAAATGATCACTTTCAACCCCCCGCACTCCCCATCTTTCCAAATATCAAAACTAAGACTGGCCTCGAAAAGTACTAACCGAGACCTTTAATTTGATACCCAACTTGACTATATTTGATGAAAGGAAAATTTACACCCCCCCCCCCTTTTGCATCTATGGGGACCCTCTCTTAAATTGGACGTAAAAGGATGTAACTCACTATATGCGTGAGCGTTCACAGTTCCTACCTTTCTACTAAATTTGGTGTCAATCGCTAGAACCGTCTCCGAGGAAAATGCGTGCGACGGACAGACAGACAGGCAGACAGTAAACCGATTTTAATAAGGTTTGGTGTTTACACAGAACCTTAAAAACCAGAGTTCGTCGGCGATATACGGGATAAATTGACGTAGCTCAAAAATTGTTTATTTAATAATAATAATCGTTGGCGCAACAATTCATATTGGATCAAGGCCTTGAAGTGTGTTAGAGCACTTTATTAAATACCATAACGGTACACTACAAGATTAGAGAACCCTGTAGGAGGCAATGTGGTCAGCATTGCGCTTGCGCGAGATGATTACCCTGATTTGACTCAGGTACTCATTCTCAGCTGAGTCGACTGGTATTCCACGTCAAATCACGATACAAATCCCACTATCACCAATGAGATTTGAACCGCGACCTTCCGTACAACAGCCTTGCGCTCTAATTACTCAGCCACAATAAACCTCCATTTGAAAACCCAAGCCTTAGAATTTTTTAGGCCAGTTTTTGTATAGATATTTAAATTGTCTGTGCTTTAAGCGTTATCGTGAAGCAAAGTCACACCAAATGCAGGCCTTACTTTGATTTCCAGCATTACACTGATAAGCTGGATATTGACTATTAGTTGCCTTCAAGAAAATTTTTAACAATGCAAAAAGAAAACATCCAAAAGAACAGGAAATCATAACACTAAAAGGTTTGCAAGCGATAGTGGGTACTTACACTAGGAGAAAGTGTGTGTTTTGTATCGAACGATGTATTACAGTATCACTCGGTGATATTTAGTGATACTTCGTACTGTGGTATCAGATCGGCACGGAAATTATAGAACATTTTTTATCATCAGAGTAATATTATGAAGTGATGTTGTGATGTTTGATAATGTTTGTATTGCTAGGATAATGTAATGTTAATGTTTTAAGGGTAAAACGTCGGATCTGAACACTAACAAAATTCTTCCGCGTCAATGTTCTCTCTGTGCTACTATATGGGAGTGGTATATGGACATTCATTGCCACTGTTTCTTAAAAGCTCCAACCTTCCATCAATTCATATCTGCGGTTTGTTATCCCTGTACTCTTTTGTGGGACAATAACTAATGGAAAACTTAGTCAGCATACGGACAAGATACTTGAAACAGTTGATCAGAAAACGGAAGTGGCGGATAGGTCATGCATTAGGGAAAGGCGACATTATACCAGAATGGCCCCGAACGGGTCGCTCTAGGAATGCATAACATACGATAGTGGAGGAGGAATCCAACGTTTCGAAAAATCGTGTAGGTAATTGAAGTATAATAGATATTACAAAGAATCAATAGCGATGGGAGTTTATGTTAACCATATATACTATGTTAATAAAGACTCGCATATGAACTTATCTTTCATTTTATTATATTACACTATACTTCTAAACTATATTACATTTCATTATATTACATAGTAGAGAAGTCAATATCGAATTTTACAGCATAACAGGGCGCTATAATTGCGGAAGTCCATCATCTGTGTAACATTAGGAATTGTTTTACTATACTACTTGGACATCGGGAAATGAATGCAACGTGCCTCTTTTAGATAATCATAGGTTATGAGGGAAAAATTCTAAAATAGAACTGAAAAGTGTCACTTATATAACAGCAATATATTGGCCCATTATTAAGGTAAAAACAAGTCGAGATACCGGAAGCTGGGCGCTTCGGGTATAAAGGTTTTGTGTTCATCTTATGTGAGAAACTCTATGCAGGATTTTCCATTCGTATAAAGCTAAGAATACAAAATATTCCGTCGTGTTTGGCCAAAATCCATACATATCAACGACATAAATACTGTGTTCATCCTAAATGAACAATCATTGTCTATTAGCGCATGACGATGCGCATGCACAATGCGAAACTTTGGCCTTCTATAACTTTGTTAATAATAGTTGGATTGCCTTCAAACTTTTCAGAACTATGTCCTATGTAGGCAAACGAGGCAGACCCTGTCTAAGATGGAGCGATGGCGTAGACCAGGACGCCAGACAGCGTTTAGGGACATCGAATTGGTGAACCTCGGCGCAAAACCGGGAGTTCCTTATTAAGGCAGGCCTAGACCGGATACCGGTTGTTGCGCCGTTGATGATGATGTCCTATGTTATCGTCTATGACGATGCTAAATTTTGTATTTTTGGGATTAACTTAAGGGGGTTTCCCAGTAAATTTCTAAACATGGTAATATACTATTATTAACTTTATTTGTGCAGATATCTGACGGTAACGGTACACTACAGTATACTGTAGGAGGCAATGTGGTCAGCATTGCGCTCGCCCGAGATGATTATCTTGATTTGACTCAGGTACTCATTCACAGCTAAACCGACTGGTTTCCAGTGAGATTTGAACCGCCTTGTGCTCTAACCACTCAGTTATCCGGACACGAGTATAATGATCAAAAAACATTTAGGTTTTGATATTTGCAAGCTACCCCTTACAAAAACTGTTCCGCTCGAAATGTTTCACCATAGGGTCAGAGCTTTTACTATACAAGACAATGATCTTGCCAGTCCTCATGTTTTCCTTCCAAATTTGGGCAATATTTAAGGTAGAAAAAGAAGACGTTGCAGACCTTATCTGAGATGGAGCGATGGCCAGGATGCCAGATAACTTTTAGGGATATCGAAATGGTGAACGACGAGGCAAAATCGGGATGTCTGGAGTTCCTTATTAAAGCAAACTAGATCCTGGTTGTTGCGCCGTTGATGATGATGGAACGATGCGAGTGTTTTTTTCATCAAGAAGAATGAAGGATGGCCTGGATTTTATTTCTCTCATTGCTCGTCCTTCCTTTAAAGCTACCCGTGCTTGCCTTATGTGTTTTTTTATCCTGGTTGCTGCTGGTTTTCTTTGTTTGTCCGACGTAGACCTGATCCCATTCTGGGCAACCGATTTTGTAGATCCCACTCATTTCTTTGTATTGCAAGCAGTCTTTTTGGGGAGCCTAGTTTTTGGTGTACAAACTTAAAGCGATACTGGTCTCATTGTTAAAAGCTAGCCAACCCAAATATCGAAAAGAAATCGTAATGATGAGCCTCTATAAAACCTAGTCCTCATGGTATGTACACCTCATTCCGATATCTATTCAAATAAGCAAATTTTTGAAACCGATC
The DNA here is from genome assembly GCF_905115235.1 of Hermetia illucens. Taxonomy (NCBI): domain Eukaryota; kingdom Metazoa; phylum Arthropoda; class Insecta; order Diptera; family Stratiomyidae; genus Hermetia; species Hermetia illucens. The sequence goes on from NC_051850.1 coordinate 147,241,157, forward strand.
ATTTATTTGGTCCACGGGTCCCTCTTTTCGGGGAAGTATTAAAAAATTAAAAAGGAAAGAAGACGGCTTACGGTTCGTATCAGGGCAAAGGCAACTCATCAGACGGTGCCTCACCTATGCTCTGGAAGGAGCATGACCAAAGCGATTTGGGAGAGCACTCCAATGGAAGAACCAAAAAAAGTGGGAGTAAGTTGCTCTCTATTTGGTCCGGTCCAACATCAAGTGGATGCGTAGTTACGACTCTGCAATCTCTAAACAAAAGTTTCTAGTTGCGGCCAAGTTTTTGTCTGAAATGCGGGCGGATTTACATTCGATGTAATTCGCACCCACGTTGAGTTTTACGAATTATAAAAGGGAGTGCATAACACCTGTGAGCCACTTCGGCCACGCTGCTCCCACCAACCATGCAGAATATCAATTTTGCTATCCGATTACGTCTGTTATTAGCAAATTTATGCCGAAGTTGCATCGAAAAACGTATCTTTAGAGGCGTTCAAAAAACATGCTTATAATATAGATATGAATATTTTGTAACGTACCCAGAATTTGAAAAGATGAAAAGTAACCAACTTACAAGTAAATTGATTGCTTATTTGCTTATTAGACGTTGCAATGAATTATTTACTGCAATGAAAGATATATTTTTCATACAACTTTGCTAAAGTTCCTACGTCATCTAAAGATTGTTCTACAATGTCTGATAATCATTCGCGCTTCCATTTGATCATTTATTTTCAATTTGATATCGGTATTCATTTCGAATTGTAAGCGCAATTCACATCAAAACTAAATAAAAAATAGGAATTATTAATGAATTGGAAAGTTGCGATGAAATAATAATGTTGTTGGATGATGTAGTAATCAAAAAGTATTCAAACATTTAATTTACATATTTGCCGTCGAATTGTTGGTATTGCACCCGTAAAGCATCTGTTAAAAGTGTAAACATAAAAATGTGACATAGTTTCATAGTGATCGGTTGAAGTAGCTCAAGTGCGAATTAGTAAGGGTCCAATGTTAAAAATTCAATTGACAACTGAATAACTAAGGAAATTACAATGACGTCAGGTTTGTGTTATATCCGCTAACTAGTTCTATTTCCTTCCCAACATTGTAGAGGTGTTGAATTTTGTGTTATCAGTTGCTCAATTTTTTACTTCTAGTTCTCATTCATATCTTTTTGTCTGGCTAGAACAAAGGCAATGATATGCTTATTCACTGTTGGTTTAAATATATGTTTTTTTTTTTTCATTATGTGGTATTCTGTCAGCATTTCATCATCAGTTTCACTTTGCCTCAGATGTTGAAAATAAAGTCACTTCTGTTCTCATGTGGCAAGAGGCTGGCACTTATTGTGGATTTTTTAGTAATTTATCGATTGTTGAGATGATTTTAAATATTGCAGTAAGTTAACCCATGAATAGCTTTGTTAACATGTGGTCAATTGAAAAAAAATGTATGGAAATTTAATGAATTCTGTATGAAGCCACCCTTGCAAGCATATTTTGAAAAACTTATAAATAGAATATCAGAACGTAGTTTTTTGTAAATTTTAAATTTTGAATGTTCTAAAAATTAAAAGAAGCATATGAATGATTTGCCTACACTTTTCCGTCCTTCATTGTTCTATAGTCGTATCGAGGCTTGCCATCTAGATACGACCCTTACCTCTTATTTTAACTTAATGCAAAGTAATATCTGCAATGTTCGTAGAAGATCTTAGTTTGATTAGATATTTGTGGTCATCCATTTGCTTCACATTACCAAAATTTCTAATTTCATTGCAATTTTTGATTTGTCATTCAAAACTGCAGGCGTGGGTGTGATACACCTTTCGGATCTGATGTTCAGAATTTTATCGCTTTAATATATTTTTACATTGATATATTTTTATTGAAGAACTGGATAAAACGAACATTCACCGCCAACATTGTGAGAAACTTTCCCATGCAAGACATATTGTCGCTTTTCCAGTGTTTGTAGACAGTAGCCTGTAATAAAAACAGAGAGAACTCTAGAACCAAAATTTCTAGTAACTACCGTGGACCACATACGCCTAACCACAGAGGTTTAATGCAGAACATTAAGGGGGTCATTCCGTGCGGAGGCCGTTTTTTTTGTCTTTTTTAAGGTTTTGTGTGAAACAAAACCTTATTAGAATCGAGACGGTGTCTGCCTGTCCGTCTGTCTGTCTGTCTGTCACACCCGATTTATTCGGAAACGGCTGGACCGATTGTCACGAAAATTGATGAGAGTATGTAATCTGGTGTTCCCTTTACATGCAGTAAGTGGCGCCATTTTGTGATAAGTTTAAGGGGGGGGCTCCCCATACATGTGAATGGAGGGTGCAAATTTCTTTTCACAGAATGTAGCCATGTGGGGTATCAAATGAAAGGTCTCAATTAGTACTTTTCGAAACTGGTTCAATATTTGACTTTGGGTGAAACGTAGGGGAGTGAGGGCTCAAAATATGACCCCCAAAAAGTATAACAGGTCTCGTTCTCAGAACCTATCCAACCGAAAAATCACAGTGGTGCATCTCTACTAAATCTAGGCCTCAAAATATATCTGGTTCCGATATCTGCACAAATAAAGTTAATAATAGTATATTTCCACATTTTAGAAGTTTACTCGGCACCCCCTTTGTGTTCATCCCAGAAGTACAAAATTTGGCATGCGTGTAATGAAGAACTTAATGCACAGTTTGGACAAGTTTGAAGAAAATCCAACTATTATTAACAAAGTTATAGGGGGTGAAACTTCACATTTTTTTGTGAATTTCGTGCACTCTACAACCTGCATGACGTCATCACCACATATCAATTCGTCAATACCAGAACGAAATGAGTTCTTTTGAATTGGGTCGCAGAGAATTATTTTGTTTTAGTTTTTTAGTTATTTGTCAACCAGACATGTGTGTATGTAGGTATATAATATATGCGTGCTAATGAACTTTGCGGGTAGTGCCTAATTCAAATAGAAATAAGAAGTAAATCGGAAATATGGGTACGATGCATTTATATACGTGCATATATGTGTACAGTATTCCGAAATTGACAGTTTGTTTGTTTTGGGTGAGCGGAGCATCTATAGCTGTAATATGTACGTATGTCTCGTAATTTGGAAAAATATGAAACATTATGTTGAATTTGTAGTTATATACGGATAGAAAAATGTGCGTTGAAATTTCCTACATAAGATGAACGCAAAACCTTTATACCTGAAGCACGAGCTTCCGGTATTCCGACTTGTTTGAAAAATTATTCTGATGGACTGGATAAAGATACAAAAGTGATTTTTTCACCATATGTTTATTGATATCTCTAGTATATGTGATACATTTTTCAGCTTGATACCGTAGCTAGTTTTCGGAATACGTGTCAATTTATGCACCCATTTCTGAAAAAAAGGTGTTTTTCTGCTGCCACGCTGGAGGGCGCTGTGTTCATCTGAGGAAAAAAAACTAAACGGCATTTTAATGTGGACAAAATTCCACGGTCCGCAAACTAGGATACTTAGAAAATATTAAAAGGTGAATTTTTGGTGGGCTTTTAAATTTAATTTTTTTTTGGATTTTGGTGTTTTTTTACGGCTTTTTTTATGAATAAAAAAAACGACATGTCCGATTGCATTGATCCTAGTTTGCGGACCGTAGAAATATGTATTAAAGAAGTCGTGAAAATTTCAAAGAATTTGGTTGGATAGATTTTGAGCTATGGTGGCAGCCGATTTTCAAGATGCAGTTTCGAGAAAAACGCATTTGAAAATTTAAATGTGATTATCAACAGTAAAATTTTAACTCACCATTAATCTGCTATACCTGGTCCATAGAGAGCATCCTCCGTTTCTTCAAAAAAGTCTTGTAAGGCCGATTGTTACCTATGGTTTCAATTCTGGCTCTTTTAGCGAGGTCAGTCGATCGTCGTTCGGATCGCCAAATTCGCGTTTCATTACGGCGGTCGACATAAATCTGACATATGTGACCAACTTGACATCCCATTGTCACTAGGATTTCGAGAATGCCATTGAATCCTTCATTGAAAATAATTACAGCCAGAAAAGTGGCTATTTCTACGATCTTGGCCCCAGAATGAATCAATGCATTTAACGACTCATTGTTGTTCTGGGTCTCTGCTCCTAAACATCTGTTCAAGAGATCATCTCCTGACAAATCTTCGTAGATTGGTTTGATGACTGTTTGAACTTCTTCAGTCAAAGGTGCCTTCTCGTGGTGGAAACTATCCAGTTCTCCTTTAGCTTCCGCTTTGCGCCATTTGCACCAACTGTCCTTGCCTGCTGGACAATTTTGATGCTGAGGATTTTCGTCTGTAGAACATTTATGGAAGAAAGTTGCCCAAATTTCTTGCTTCATTCCTTCTATCGAATTTGCGTGTGGACGAATAGCTAGCCCAAAAAATGTAGTGAGGTCGTTAATAACCTTATCAGTAAGTTTTCCAGCCCCTTTTCCACCAATGCCTTTGTGATTCTTCTTTGCATTTCTAAGCCGCGTTCCCATTCTTTTCGCGACAGGTCCTACGCATTCCTTTTTTACTACTACGTATATTTTATTATTTGGAGAAATTTGCAGAAATACTGCAGAAAACTCCAGCAAAACCCAATATACAATATACAAAACTTGTCGCAATTGGAACGTCCATGTTCATGCTTGCTAAGAGTTTCTTTGCTGATGTTGATCCGAAATCCTTTTTCTTCTCTGATAAGTATCGATTCCCATGAAATACTCGTTTTTTAGTGCGAGCATGACGTTGAACGTTAAGCGATCTCCCTTCGTACGATCCATTTAAAAAAATCACTGAACACACAAACAGCACAATACTTACAACAAAATATAACTGAGTATAGCTTGAAAGCCTTTCAGTGGTCACTCTAGACTGGATTATCCTTTTTATTCCAAATAGCAAATAAGTTTAGGCAATTGATTGGTTTTCCATCTTTTTATATTCATACCTGTGTTCGAATTTCTAAGGCTCAGGTAAAAAACTAACACGTAAAAAAAGATTCGATGCTCTTTCTCATCGAGTACTCTAGCCGCGGCTGCAAACTCCTTACCTGTTTAACACTGTAATTTCTGAACCACTCGGAATATGGAAAAATCCCTTTGCCCATTCTCCACTATATATAGATACAATTCATGGAAAAAAAAATCGATTTCTCCAACCCGACGCACGGGATAACCCCGTTAAGCAAAATATGCGTCTTTAGTCACGTCAACATCGTATTGAAACAGCCAAAACAACAGAATCTCCCTTCAAAGCTGCGCAATGACGACCATTGCGCAAAGAAACAAACCCCAGTCATTAGCTAAGCAATTGATCTTGGATAAATTTCTCAAAAGCAGATGTTGGTGATCCCCGTTTTGCGACATTTAGAGCGATTTCTCGTTACACTAACGCAAACAGTGACACAATTCAATGCATCTTTGGAGGCCATGTTTCCGGAGGTGAGGTGAACCAAATCACGAATTCCCCAGGTTGTATGTATGTTGTATGACATGTATCCAATTACATGTCATACAACATGGATACCCAACAAGATAAAAAATTACATGACAACAGTTTATTGATTTCTTCAGTATTCCCATTGGTTATCAAGAATAATCTCTCAGAAAGCAAACGACTGTTTGATATTATAAACAAGTTTAAAAGCCTCAATATTAATCTCCTGTTGCTTCTTGAGGAAAGTCTACATAATGGCTGACTAATCTGAATAAAAATTCTCGATCTTATTGATTTCGGAGTCACGAAAAACAAGATTTACGCCACAGTCAAGTCAGACCAAGAAGACTATATACAGGAGATGAAATTTGAAATTAAAGCGTGACAAAAAATCATCATCAAATTGATAAAGTGACATTGTGATTGATAAAGAGCCATTGAAGTGGAGTAGAATGCATCTACGACCTTGGTGGAAAAGCTCCGCCCAAACATTTGTTGGTGTCATTTTGGTCGGTCAAAGGCTTCATCTGGATGGAGTCACGAGGCTCTGTAATTACCATCCAGCGAATCAAGTCATCGTTGTTTCGGCCGGCCTTTCCGTTGTTTCCCATCGACTGTGATGTCCAGACCAATCTTGACAAGTGAGTCCTCGTCAGCGTGAATCATATATCCGCACCATCGAAGACGCCTCCCTCTTAATTTTTCCATGATCAGTGCAGCCCCATATCGATCACGGATATCCTCATTTCGGGCGTGATCCAGGCGTGCTACATCATTGGCCCAATGTAACACTTTCATTTTCATTATCACGAGGCGTCGTTCATCGTCTTCTACAGTTGGCCAATACTCAAAATCATATAGGGCGACAGGGTGGACAACACTAAGTTGGATTTTGGATTTGTAACTTTCGTTGATATGATCGATCACAAACAACGCCAGTTGAGGAACGCCACTTCATCCAAGTTACGCTGATGCGTGACGCAATTTCATGATGCATTTCACGATTGGCTGATAGCATTGATCCGAGATATTTAAATCATTCATTTCTGTGCAGATCACTCCTACTGACAGTGATAGTGCTTATATCATTATGATCGCTCATCAAAAACTTTATTATTTATTTATTTAGATTGCATGAGGTGAGCATTTCATTTTTAGATCAGTTGCTTGAGGTTAGCTTTGTTGTGACAGGTTAGACAAATATCATCTCCATAAAGCGGTGTATGGGACGCTGGACAGTAGTTCCACAGTTCTTGATAAACCCGGTTTTATTTACGGTTATTTAAACGATGTCGCGACTACCATTGTCAAGAATCCATTCAAAAATCTTCATGGTATGGAACAGCAACACCGGATACAACTGTTCTGTCGAACTATCTTTGTCTTTTCATATTGGAAAGATCGAACTATTTATGCAAGTCAAATGGTATTTATCACACAATCAACAACCCGATTGAACAACTCACTGAATCATAGTGTTGGATCCCAACTCTTCGCTTTCGAGAGCTCAGATGCGATGCCTTCAGATTCTGTTACTTCTCGCAATTCCAATCGTGCGCTGACAGGTGGAATTGCTCCAAATTTCAACAGTGCTTATCGAGGTGGAGAATGAACAAACTCTTTAGTAGAAACAACTGGAAATCTATTCTATTCATATATTTGTCACAACTCGTCGATAGCTAGGCAAAGTATCGTTCTTGTCATTAAAGTAACAGAAGTGTTTGATATCCTGTGCGTATTGGTGTTAGCTTTTGACAAGTCGATCCCGTTCTCTCGATTTCTCTCGCCGTCCCCAATGTTTATCCAGATTTCTGCTCGAGTAACCGTGATGGCTTTCTTTACTTTCCGATGGGCATTCTTCTAAATTTGCCAATTGGTTAGCGGTTTATCGTCCAGAAACTTATGGTAGAAGCATTTTTTCTCACGGCCCTTCATTTGAACATCGTCATTCCAAAGCCAAGTATCTCGGTTGATGAACTACTTACCAAGCTTGGTGATCCCGAAGATCGTAGGTTGCTTTGGGAATTGTGCTTTTAACTTGGTTCCACGATTCTTCGACATTCGTAATGATTGGTAATCTTTTCTCACAAAATCGCAACCATTTAATGCGCGGCAGGCTAGTGCGTTTATCATCGGTGGCTTGATTCGGAAGGCAGCAAGCTTTGCAGTCAGCGGGTGCGGTAAAATATTGGCGTCTTATGAGGATACAGTCCCACTATATAATGTATGAAGATGAGACGATCGTTTCTTTTTAAGGTTTTGTTTGCAAAACAAAAACTCGATTCAATGTCTGTCTGTCTGTCCGTCTATCTACCTGTCTGTCACACGCACTTTTCTTAGAAACAGCTATACCGATTGACACGAAATTTGGTGAGAAGGTAAGAACTGTGAACACCCTGACATGCAGTGAGTGACATCCTTCTACGTTGAGATTTAGGGGAGGTGCCCATACATGTAAAAGGGAGGTGTAAACATTTTTTTCATCGAATATAGTCATATGGGGTATCAAATGAAAGGTCTTGATTAGTACTTTTGGCAGCCGGTCTTATTTTTGAGGTTTGTTAGAAAGGCGGAGAGTGGAGGGGGTGGAAAGTGATGATTTCTTTAACGGACCCATTCTCAGAAACATAGCATCAACAAATGTATGTTTTCTGATCTCCACTTTCACTTGTCCTTCGGAAATGTCACACAAAATATCGAAACTATGACAAAAAACCTAAAGTTTTTGAAATTGCCTAATTAAAATGAAAATGTCCGTTTTCTGAGCTTTTGTTAGTCATGTAATATGTATAATCAGTCTAGCAACAAACTTAAGATAGGCTGATAAGCTAGTTAATAAGAGGGCAAATTGATTAGAAAAACTAAATCAGAACCACACTCCAGTAGTGATGGGTTTAGAGAAATAAAGTGATCAGAAATCCACAAGTTGGAAAGGGGTAGGGGAATGGGAAGAACAACGGTCTCCTATAGGAGGAACTCACCAAGGCTATCAAGCATCTTCGCAATACGCATAAAGTACTGAAAGAAATTAATGTCTAACATCTCACGAGCAATCACAATTCCCCTCATAGTAGAAATGATTCTGTATTGAGGCAAAACTAAAGAGCTAAAGTACAATTTCAGAGAAAGATGCCATTAAGGCTTGCTAATGGCAAGTATCAAAGCTTTTCGGGAGCTTCCTTCTGGTACGCCTATGAAAAGATAATTCTCCAAAATGATTTAAAATTCACAGAGGTCAAAGGTATACTACGAGTCAACGAGTAGTTTGAGCGTTCAAATTTCTGTGGTAGAAAAGTAAATCAAAAACTAAAAAAACTAAAAAAGGACTCACGGTTTCGTCCAGGGCATAGGCAACTCTTCAGATGCTGCCTCACCTCTGCCCTGAGAGCAGCTTGATCGCAACAAGTGGAAAAACACTCCTTTATATAATCGCAAAAACACAACAAGGTTGCGAATTATATTTAAGTTAAACCAACATCATGTGGATGTGGACTTAGGAAAATAAAAATAAACAAATAAATCAAATTGAATTGATATAAAGCTCATCTGCAACTCTGGATTCGTTGAATACCCAGGAGCAAGTGCACAGAATCATGCCGGAATTTAATTAAATGAGAGGATATGGTTCCACGGAGTTCCTAGACGTACCAAAGAGATTCGAATTTGCCACGAAGATCTGGTATGTCAAATCAAGAAATTACTTTCCGCTCAATTTCACAAGGTTCTGGAATCCTATCCAGTTGGCCGACATTTTAAGATTCGGTACAAAAATTTCATCGCACGTGATTACAACTCGATACTGACGTATCTCAAAGGAAAACGTCCTAGTGCCAGTGTTGTATCTAATATACAAATTAAATATGTGTATTTCGTTTCTGGTCATCAACGTTGAAGCTCATTCAGCATCTTGTAAGCTATAGCAGCATTTAAGTCGAATCAGAAAGAAATGGCTGACCACCTGGAAAATCAGTGTCAATCAACGGGCCTTGACATTCACACTCCCCAAACCTACAACTTAAATTCCACAGAAGAATAAAATGGACAAGATTTATTGAAACCAAGAGGCAACAAATGAACACCAAAGCAAGGAATCTGAACAACAAAGATCTTTTTACCAGGCGGTCATAAGACTTATCTGGTCATATGGGGTCCAGTTTTGGGGATTGGGAAGAATTCAACATAGAACAACTATAATCTAAAACTCTGCGAACAATTACAGGGCACCGTAGTTCGATCAACAGATACGTACCTACCTAGCTACAAAGCCGATTGGCTCAAAAGGTTCCATATATTCGATGAAAGGAGCCGGTAGCATAGACGCTTTCGTTAGTTCTATGATATGGAAGTAGGAGGAAAGTAGGAGTAGTAAAAATGAAAATTTTTGTTTGGGATGAGTTGTGCCATCTACTTGATGGCGGGCTGCACATATTTGAGAAGCAACTTACTTCTGCTATTCAGTGCGCGGACTACTCTTTCGTGGACAAACGCCGAGTAATTTTAAAAATTATAATATTGGCTATGCAGTTTCGATCGCAGGGCAGAGGCGATCTCAGCAGACGCTGCCCCGCGCCTCTACCCTGCAGAGCAACGTGACCGAAAGCGGCAACGGGTGGCATTTGGCTCGTTTATATTGAATTCAAAACCCGCCAAGGGTATGAATTATAACGACCGAAATTGCCTGGTTAGAACCTAAACTGGTTTAAGATAATAAACTGCTGTTCCGCAGGGTAGAAGCGCTGAGGCAGCGTCTGATGAGATCGCATCTGCCCTGCCATGGAAACCGCATAGCCAATATTATAAATTTTAGTAGTATTTTTGTTGTGAGGAAATATACATCAGCACTTTGTGTAGTATTATTCATATATAAATATTATCCATCGGCCGCCGTTGCTTAAGTTTACATGCCAATATTTTCTGACGATTTACTTAGATGACTCCATCCCATTGAGCACAAGTATAATGACTTGGCTATTTCTTTTGCATACATTTTTTATTGTATTACTTAGTAAAACGTAATGAAATCATGAAGTTGTCTGCACCCAATCATATTAACTGATGATTTATTTTCAGCCGGGTTTAGATGATGTTGTAAAGAAATGTCGGAACGTTAATCTTTTCTTCTCAACCGATGTTGAAACTGCTATTCGAGAGGCTGACTTAATTTTCATTTCTGTGAACACACCCACAAAAACATTCGGAAACGGGAAAGGTAAATTGAATATATAATTTAGAATAGTTCAATTCCTTAAATGAATCTATTTTTAGGAAGAGCAGCAGATCTGAAGTACGTTGAAAGTGCTGCGCGGCTAATTGCAGAGATAGCACAAAGTAATAAAATAGTTGTTGAAAAAAGCACAGTTCCAGTTCGGGCAGCAGAAAGTATAATGCATATATTGAGAGCTAATCAAAAGCCCGGTAGGTAAATTAAGGAAATTGATACGTATCATTTGAGGATGACTTAAGGTTCAATGCATGAAAGAACATCCTCTTATTGATCCCATATATTTTATATTTGTTAAAGAGTGTTGAAACTTTCTTGTCTCAATCGTTTTAAAATAAAATCATCACGGAAACAATAGCACGAAAATAAATGGAATCTAACATATTTGAAGGAATTTGGAAAACATTCTAAAAACTCCAGTTATCTTGGAAAATAGAATCAAATTCCACCACGCAAAAAAGAAATAGTCATTTCCTCAAATAGAGTGAAATTTCACCTTGCAAAAGAAAAATAATCATTTTCTGATCACTATCTCGCTAAAATGTGATAAGACAAAAAAGCATCTGCCTACCTGAAACAGATTGCTTCGTCATCTTCATTCCTATATGGCTAGTAGAGGGGAATACAGTAGCGTGCAAAAACAATGCCCCTACCTTTCAAATCATAATTTGCAACGTAATAGTTCTAAATTCCTAATTCTTGTAAAGAACATACTCCGAGCAAAATCTTTGCAAAAATAAATAAAAAAAAATATTTTATTTTATGGATGCCATCGGATGAACACAAATTAGTCTTTGCCGAAACAGACAGTGAAAAACTTGGATGGAAAAATTATTTTATAAGTTTACCGCATAGGAAATTTCACACTAATCATGAATAGACTACACATTGCCTCACGTTTGGATCTTGGGCTCGTAAGTGGATCAGTTTTCTAGTTATTGGCGATCTGCTAAGAGACCCACGCTTATTTATTATTTTAAAAAAAGTGGTTGCGACTCGTTAATGTTTTGGGTAGGGTTTATTATTAAGGGGCAGCTTCAGCGGCAAATTATCTCATCTCATAGCTAGCGTTGAATAATTCAAAATCACTGGCTTCCTGCCCAACGAAATGAATATTTTTACTTTCTCTTGTTCACCAAATATTAAACTAATGGATAACCTTTGTCCAATAATTGTTCATATTATTTACGATCGAAACATGTCGTATCTTGAAGTCAATGTCTTTAAGGAGGCAGTACTCATAGCGTCGAATACTATCCAATCTTAAACAAATTTACATCTCGCTATTATCATCGTCGTAGTTTCTGCCTCTCTTAAGGGGGAAACTACATTTTCGCATTACATTAATCATATTCCGAACAACTTTTGAGTATTTTTTTTGTAAAAGTTAAGCCACAAACAAAAAAATTACACGACATTCTCAATTCAGCTGAAAACAGTCAAAATCGAATATTTTGAAGATGTTAAAAAAATATTTTAATTTTCATCATTTTTTCACTAATTAGACACTTTAAAAGTATGATTTCACCCCAGATGTTGGTAATTCTTCATAATTTTGTAAAGAATAATACCTCCAAATTTCATAATGATCCATTTATTACTTTTTGAGCTAGATCTCCCGCAAATGTGAAAAACGTCATTTTGACAAAACCGCCTTTGAAACAAAAAGTGTTAGAAAAATCCCCTTTCAGATATGAAGACATTTATCATTGATTGACGCTGAGTATTTTTAAATACACTATTTACATTACGCTACAAGATTTCCGAAGGACATGAAGCAACTACCTCTTAGACGGTGGACCCTAAGCCTGTACCCAATAATCGCTCGGTTCTACGCTCATAAAATCTAACGGACCACGAATTTCGCTTTAAAATTTCTACAGTGTATTCTGAGATGGGTTAGCTAATGATCCATGTAATACAAAAAAGTCAATTCTGAAAACCTCCTAATGTGGTTTCCCCCCTTAAAATTACCCTTTCATCTAGTAGGGCAAAATATAAGAACGATAGTTACTACTGAAATATTTGGAAATTACAGAAATTCCGAGTCTAGGGCTCAGATCGTTTGTGAACTTGCTTCCGGGAATGAATTGTAATATTCTTCGTATTAAATGAGAAGTTTTGTAGAAACACTAGATCTACGAATGAAATTTTCATCCACTGCTTTAATAGAACAACTTTTGAAAAATCTTCTAGGCGTGTTCCGATTTTTACTGTGTCTTGATTCTGGTTTTAGTTGGTCTACATTGAGCGCTTTTTGAGTTCTCTTCTTTTGCAGAAAAACCACTTTTTTATCTATCTCCCTTCTTATCACATTTGATTTCACCTCGAGTCGATATGGTATATTGAGGATAAATTCCAATAAAGAAATCCACCTATGTAATTTAGATAGGCTATAAATACAGTCCGGCATTTTTGCAGAAAGCGTATTTGCAAAGTGTTTAAGTTCATTGAACAAAATGTAACATATTTTTATAGATTTCGTATCGATCGTCGCGTTACAGATTTTACCGTCGATCACATTCAAGACCAAATCATGTTTATTAGGATATTTCATTCCCATAAGTCACAGTTAATCTAAAAATTTTCTGTTTCACATTTGCCAAAAAACTCAAAGGGGTATTTTTTGGGTTCAATCACAAATATATGAGGACACCAACAACTCGGCAAACTTTAGACATTATTAATTTTTACGTACATATGAGCGCTGTTGATGGAGCACAATTTTTTGGTACAAACAGAATCATAAATAGATTTTCATTGCCTTCGAAAATACCATCGAAACTCTGTATTTCGAGTGTCCTCCATTTTCTTCGCAACTCCATTTACTATGGGTTGAGGCCAACTTGGTTATTCATGTCTCTTAATAGATCAAGATCGAGGTGAAATCACAAGACCATGTCTTACCTCGTAGATTGTTTACCGCATTGCCGCAGGGCGGTTACCAGATGCACGACGGGAGAATAGAGCAGAATATCTAATATCCAAGTAAATTACCCATTTCTCTTCTTTCGGTTGGTTACACCATCAAACAGGATGTTGAAAAGATTTAGACGTAGCGTTTTTAGTCCGTATAATAGAGAAATCGAAGTCTGGATAGACGAATCAGTACTTAAATATAATAAACGGGGGCAGCCTGAAAATTTTAAAACTTACTACTACCGAAATGTCAACACTTCGGATATGGACTACGACTGGTTTCTGGAATGTACGTCCACTCCACGACAACCGTATCGAGGATCCTCAGAATACTCGCTTTCTCCAATTCGAGGGGGAATTCCAACGATATAAGCTGGTTGTTTAACGGCCCAAGCATAGTAAGATGGTGGAACTCTGGAAAGTACTCCTTTTACGGTAATGTGCTTTTGTACTCTGGAAAGCCAAGTGATACCAGACGCGAATCCAGTATCGGGCTATTTCGGTAATCGTCACCGCGTGCTCTCTTGACTTGGTGGTCTGTGGATTTCTGCAGCTTCCACCACCTCGTCATTGGTGGCGCATTGTTCGAGCACAGAACCTGTCATTGCACGAGCCACTTTGCGATCAGCAGTAGATTTAGGTGTTGTCTCCTAGATGTGTGTAACAAGATAGGCACTGACATCGTCCTAGAAAGAGATCGCCATCTGATGGTCGCTTACTATCACTATCGTGTTAGGTGCGGAACTGCGATCTCTCAAGTTGCTAGACAATGAAAGCTATCTGAGAATATAGATGGGCATTGGGCTACCGTCAAAAATGTCCTTTTTTCGGGTGCTGTGCAAGTCCTGGGCCACGCCCCTAAGGGGCAACATAAAATCTGGCTGATGGCGGAATCGTTGAACGGAACGGGTTTGAGGCTTTATTGACCGCTGTGAGTGATAGCGTGTGTGACGCGCTTGATACCCAGTTTGCATGTGGTCGCAAATTTCTCGATGGTCCCGTGAAGAATGTTAACGGTCGACCCTTCATCCACGATGACGAACAACTGAAGTGGGAAGAACACTTCACCGCCGTTCTGCGTGCTCTCTGCCTTCGCAAAGATAATAGCTAAAATAATCCTGAAACGCTTCAAAAAACATCTCGAAAACTCGACCAACACAGAGCAGCTCCGAATTCTCCTGCGTTACCAACACCCTATAGAACATTTTAAAGTAGTTCGCGGAGTTTATCTGCTTTTTATCGATTTTGAGAAAGATTTCGATAGTGCAAACGGAGTATATCTGGAGTGCTCTATGCAGGGCGGCATTCCGGAAAAACCAATATGTAGCTATTATCATAGCGACATATTTGGGCGTAAAATGTCGATGCTGCGAAGTACGGGGTCTTGTCACCGATATTATTTCCTATTTTTATGAATGACGTTATTTTTGCTGCTTTGCCGGAGGACGTGGAGAAATTCAATGGACTATGACATATTTCCTCAAACACCTCGACTATCCTGATGACATTTGTTTGTTACCTCACCGGGTCATGGACCTTGACCAAATTGCTTTGGATTCTATTTGGAAAGACTGAAGATAAACACAAACAAAACCAAGGTTCTCAGTCTTACGAGTCATCGTACTTGTCTAATACCCGTTACGATATCTGTTCATAAGAATAATACTGGAAAGTTTACTTTAAATCCTATTATTAGCAAAATTATAGTAGCTCAAAGTTGCCCTTTCTCGTTAAATTACTACTCCCGACGAGACAAAATGTCAGTACCAGTCGAATTGAATGTTGGGTATATTCAATGTTTATTCGCTGCTCAAATATTCTTATATAAAAAATCAACAAAATCTTTCACGACTGAAGCGTTCAGCGGTTTGCCGATTTGTTTTATTTTCTAATCATAATTGCTTTTTATAACTCAGCTACTCGTTTTATCAATTATCGACAAGCCTCGATTCACTATTTACCGCTAGTCGACATTCATCGTCAAACTAATCGCTCTCTTGAAGCAGGTCTCAGAACTATCTTAATTTCCGCGAGCGGTTTAATTGTATTTTTTATTTGCATCTAGTCTTAATTGCCGGGCATACTTGGGAAATCGTACAATTGGAAAGTTATTTCCTTTTCCATACATGAGTGTTGAAGTAATTATTGTTTAATAACGAGATTGTTCCGTTGAATCAATTCAATCCGAGGCCTTTTATCAGTTTCCTAATTAGTTTTTTACATCGATTCAATTGATTGAGTCAATGATGTCGACAATTTTATAAAACGATGAAATAAGGTGGAATTTAAAAAGAAGTGGAATTATGCTAACTTCATGTGATGAATGACATTATTTTACATTGAGCTTAAGATTAGGGGCCGAAAAGTAACCAAACGAAAAACTCGAACCAAATTCTGCTGGTGCATATGAAATTATGCACTATTTATTAAATTGGACGGTTACTAGCGGCAGATTACATAAAGGGCGTCCCTTGTTGCCACGTCAATAGATAGAATGAAACTGTATTTGGCAATGGTAGGTAGGCATCAGTGGCCTCTCCGCAGAGCCCAATTAGTGCTGTGGTGCATCGTTTTGATGACAGAAACTCCTAAGACTCCGACTGTTGTGAGAAGGTTATGGGAAGAAGAATTCAGTCGGCTCGGATGTTCGGGGCCAGCCCGTACCATTTACGAAGGGTAGCACCGCCCTGGCCATGCAATTAGAGGTCTCTTTAAGGTCCTCAAAGTATTGTTTATCTAATGTCTGCCGTCTGCCCCTGGTTAAAGGTATTGTAGGGTATATTAAGTCCGGCGTCATGATCCCCTATAAGCCAGTGTCCCGGGAAAACTGTCGCAATCCTGTACGCACGCGTCTGGTACAAAAACTTTCGCAGTTGGATCTTATTATAGACGGGCTAAATCCTATTCGACGTAGCACAGGGGGTGGGCTTTCGTCATCTGGAGTCAGCGGCTGTTACTAGTGCGAGCAGATTTCACCCATCATAGCACAGCCCTGACTGATCAGTCTGTTGGCTTGCTCATTCCTCTCTATGTTTTTAAGAAAAGGAACCCAGTGCGTTCCTTCATTGCTCTAAAAGCCTGGAAGATATCACTACTGAGTACACAGTTTTAATGGCTGCTTGACTGTCGGTCGATCGAAACAAATTAGCACTCCGTCTCAAAGTGTTGTCCGTTCGAATTTACATCTTCATTCCGAAGTCGTACAAGCATTTCCATTGGTTGACTCTAAGGATATCTGTAAACATTTCTTCCATCCTGAGATACTTCAGTTGGATCTCTTTTCCAGGCATGGTTTCTTTCACAAAGTGATTTGACACGTGAATTGGTTTTTGTGTATGAATGGTGCACGGGTTTTCTGCCAATTTGGCAGAGTGTAAGCATCAATCTCTTCAAACAATCGTCGCAGATAAATTGCTTCCTTGGAAGCATCCCTTAGAGTCGTTGTTTCATTGGCTCCTTTTCTACTCATCGTGAAAACATTTCTCTCTCGGTGTATGATATTTTGCCATCAATGTACGTGGCCCAATCAGTGTTGATATAGCCTGCTAGGCTACACTCTCTTGCTCCAAAAGTGATGTCTAACTCCAGTCTACCTTTATGGTAACGTAGCACACGTTTCGCAGCTTGCCAGTGTTCCGAAACAGTGACTAAATTGACTTAAAACACTGGTGGCATGCACTATATCAGAGCAAGTCGCGACTGATCAATACATGAAGGGTCCCAGAAGCTTCCTTTAAGGTGGGTTTTCTCCATTCTCCGCGGCTCAAGGGTATATCTTCGAGAGCTTTATTCCTTGTTTAAGTGGGGTACTAGTTGGGTGGTATGACGCCACTCTAAATCGAACCAACGTGTCTACAATATATTCTCGCTGATTCATAGTATTTGTTGCCATATTCCGAGTAAACTCAAGTCTCAAACAATGTTATATGTCGTATAAATAATTGATCTGATAAGATTTTCTTAGGAACTACCACATCAGCTCCATATTTATCCTTCAGGACTATGTGGCTTTCTACAGTTGGCCGATCATCAGATCGCAAATATCATTCTCTAATACCGAACCAATTTAATCGCATTCATTGGCATTCATGCGATATCTGGATCATCTTCGACTTTCACTTCAGTAAAGT
Organism: Hermetia illucens; assembly: GCF_905115235.1. NCBI lineage: Eukaryota > Metazoa > Arthropoda > Insecta > Diptera > Stratiomyidae > Hermetia > Hermetia illucens. Next base: position 147,258,883 of record NC_051850.1, read on the forward strand.
GCTGCTTTCTTGGTTTTTCCGATTTTCAGTTTTCGGTCTTCCTAGTTTACTGTTAGTCGTCGGTTTAATTTCAGGAGTTGGAACTGCATCTATAATTGAAGCTGAATTCAAATCAAAGTCCAGAAAAGATTCAGGCTCGCTCAAAGTATCCTCAAAATGTGGTCCATCATCCCCTGGAGCTGTCGAATCCGGTGTCTCATTAATTAACTGATGTTATTAGTCGGTCTCTCGTTGTTAGTATGATGTTAAGTTCACCCGATTCTCCTGTCAATATCCGACTCATTCATTTCGACGATCTCGGTCACCTCTGGATAAACATTTTTATATGACCTTTTTCTGCTTTTTGAGACTCTTTGAAGAATTGTATATCCCGCGAATACCTCATTCTTCTATTATAGAAAACAAACTTCACTCCAATAGGTGAAATCATCAGTAAACGTTATGAAGGTATCTATCATGGCCGTTTGACATAACCTGCATCGGTCCACAGATCTGTATGAATAAGTTTCCCAGGAGCAGACTTCCTTGCAAATAACTCCAAAAATGGTTATTTTAAAAACAGACTTCGCACTCGAGCGTCGCATTTATGTCACTAATTTCGAGCTTTTTAATTGTGTACGTGCCTCACGAAGATTCGTTGCGTTCAATTATCCCATCTTCCTGTGCTAAGCGAGTAAAGACCTATTTTTTCTCGCAGGTGGAATATTTTCTGTTCCAGTTATACAAGAATCATTCACAAAATGTATGTAGTCCGTCAAACCGAGCTTGAGCTCGCCAAGCTCTACCTCTTGGAAACGTCCTCATCGGCACACTTGAAACTATCAATGTCTTCAGTCACTTTTTACTGACATTTGCATGCATTTTCATCATAGTTCAATTTTTGGAACTTTTCAACATTCCGGTTGTTCGATTTTTGCACTGGCAGCAAATTTTACAGAGAAGTCCTCCTATTGATACGGAAATTGTTGGAGCTTGTCAGTAAATTGTAGCGCAATTATGTCGACGGAAGATTCTCGTTTATCGGTATTTCCGTATCACTAAGTAGATCATCAGTGTCGAAGATGGCCGCGAAAGTCGTCGCCCTTGCTCATCCGCTAAAGCCTTTTAATTGGTATACATTTTGGTTCAGCTTTCGCGTCATTTACGCGTTTAACTCAAATTTCACTGTTTTACTTCGTGCCCTGAGCCCATTGCTTGTTAATGAGGGTCCAAGGGTCATGAAATAAGGTTCAGCGCATTACTAATTAATTGATGGCGCGGTTGTTTAGAGGAGGGATGGGGTTAGAGCGCTGTCGACCTCGTTGCCATTGGTTCGAATACCAGTCGTCGTGAATGTTTGTGTTCGTTTTGTCTTTGCCTTGTTGCGTTGCATTAGAAAAGAATGATGCGATCCTTTTCCGACACTCAAAGTTGACAAAGGCTTTTGAAGAAAATGATGAATTTTATGCCCTATAAATATTAATTTTATGCTCTATAAAAATGATCTCAATTTTATCTCCCTAAATTCTTATTCGATCATGTTAAAGATAATAACAAAGTCAAAACGAAAAATGAAGCTATGGTTTTTTATGTTCAGGTATCAGATACGACATTCTGTCCAACCCAGAGTTTTTGGCCGAAGGCACGGCTGTTGATGATCTCTTGCACCCAGATCGGGTACTCATTGGCGGTGAAGAAACTTCAGAAGGCCATCAAGCATTAGAAAAATTATCCTGGGTCTATCAACACTGGATACCAAAAGAAAACATCATCACAACAAACACATGGAGCTCAGAACTTTCAAAACTAGTATGCCATTTAATACATACAAAAACCAACAAAAATTAACTTCTCCATTTTTCCTGCTTTCCCTAGGCTGCCAATGCATTTCTAGCACAACGCATTTCAAGTATAAACTCGCTTTCGGCCGTCTGTGAAGCAACTGGAGCAGATGTTTCTGAGGTGGCACGAGCTGTCGGACTTGATTCACGTATCGGATCGAAATTTTTACAAGCCTCCGTAGGGTTTGGTGGAAGTTGTTTCCAGAAGGATATCTTGAACTTAGTGTATATTTGTGAAGGATTGAATTTACCCCAAGTTGCTGAGTATTGGCAACAAGTCATTCATATGAATGAATATCAGAAAACTCGGTTTTCACAAAAGGTATAGAATATCATTCATAGTTAAAATGAATTGGAACCAAACACTTACGAAAAAAACCGAAATGACTACAAATTTTCCTTCTTCCAGATAATTGAATGTTTGTTCAACACTGTATCGGATAAGCGCATTTCCATTTTCGGCTTCGCATTTAAGAAAAATACCGGAGACACCAGAGAAACTCCTGCCATTACCGTCTGCAAAACATTACTGGAAGAAGGTGCCAAACTTGACATTTACGATCCGAAGGTAGAGCCGGAACAGATCATAGATGACCTGACACATCCTTGCGTCACTGATTCCCCCGAAGATGTGAAAAAGGCAGTGCAGATTCATAGTGACCCATACAGTGCGGTTCGGGGTACTCATGCTATTGTTCTATGTACGGAATGGGATGAGTTCATTGTAAGACTTTCACAATATAGTTAATTTGCCCAAAAAATTAAGTTTACATTTATTTCTTTTCAGGGACTTGACTACAAAAGAATATTCCAATCTATGATGAAACCAGCGTACATTTTCGACGGACGAAAGATCTTGGATCACGATCACTTGCAACAAATTGGCTTCCACGTGCAAACAATTGGAAAGAAATTAAATCGCTCTTCAGGGTTGTTGCGATCTTGGGGAAGCATTCCTCAACTGTAAATTATGTTTTCGTTATGGATAATTTATGTTATTGCCGTGAATTCTTACTTTCTTCAAATTCTACATTCTTTAGTCCAGTATTATTTTATCTATGTATATCACACCTGAAACAGGAGGACCCCAATGCAATAATATAGTTATGTATACATATATAAAAATCTATCGTAAAAATTTGAATCGAAATTTATCTAGAGCGAATATTAATATGGTCGCATTATTAATACTTTTTAGATTTTGATAGAAAACGTGCAAGTGACGAGTGGAGAGAATATTTCTGTCGAGAAATTTGGAATTTCATTAAATGAAAATAAAATAATTATATTTTCCCTGAAGTAATTCTTTCGATAGTTATAGTTTAAAAGTTAACGAAGAACAAATTGTTAACTTTTCTCGTAGAAGGCTAGTGTAGAAGTTGGTCTTTTTTCCAAAGTGGCCGCAAAACTTAGTTCGGTCCAACTTTGTCTTCTTCCACTTTAACTGGCCTTAAAAGTAATGCACAACCTGACTATGTAGGTCTTTGCTGTCCAACTTGGTTTCTATTCAAAACCCTTGGAAAATTTTACGATAACAAAAAAGAAATGCAATGCGAGTCGGTATATCTCCTTGTTCTTCAGACTTTGTCCCATTCAGAAGTAGGAGCAGCTCGTTTTGATAGGATTTGTCGCTTCTGCTGATTATAAATTTCGTTTGGGTGAAGTGTACCGATTGATAAGTCTGTTACATTACTCAATTTGTAACCCTTGTATGTATTTATTCAAAGTACTGCAATGAGAGCAGCTCATAATCATAATTTGCTTAGATATATGGGGAACCAACGGACATGAGGGGCACAGAGCATTGGATGTGTTGTTGACAGAACTGAAACCAATTCTTACAATGCCTTCTAATTCTCGGGTCGCCATACATCTGTTTGGTAGAAGATATGAAGTTATCCAAACGTAGAAAGAACTGGGAAGTCCCAGAGGAATGCGTGGCGGGATACATGGAGGCTTTCTACACCGACGGCTTGAAAACAGAACAGGTCCCTGGAGCAGTATTCTACCTCTCGAATAAAAACTAAAAGTGAGCTTTTTCTCTGGGAAAATAAACAACGGGTTTTCAAGCTGAAATAGCGATCGGTTAAACGATAGCCAGGCTGCATTAAGAGCATTGAGTATTCCTTCGATCCCCTCGAAAATCGTTCAGGAATCCAGACACTGTTTGAACTCTATTTCTAGATTCAATACGGTGGAACTACTCTGGATACCTAGTCATTGTGGTGTAGAGGGGAATCAAACTTCAGCTGCCTGAGCAAAAGAGCGTTTAATCTCCCCCTTTCCGAGGTCGGAAGCAGCATCGGTATCATTGGCTAAGGCTGTTTTCATAAACTGGGAACAAGCTTCCCATAATGACATGTGGCAGAACCTAAATGCTGCTAGGCACACCAAACTTCTCCTGTCATAACCTAACATGCATACCGCAGTCGAACAGTAGTTGTGGGCATTCTAACAGGGCATAATTCACTAGCTGGACATATGTTCAGGCTAGGAATTGTACAATACGATACGTGTCCTTCCTGCAATGAGGGAGCGGAATACACGGACCATTTTCTATATGGATGCCCCGCCTACGAACACATCAGACATCAGGCCTTCGGTGTTGACGTGTTCCAGTTGCAACGACTAGCTTCTTAGCGGGAAATCCTCCGATACATAAACGAATTCGTGATATTCCGTTAGACTGGGGAATCAAGTCCAATGAACCACTAGGGTTGAGTGCTCAGACGCTATGCTTCTCCCCCACCACAAATACACACACGATAAGTCTGTTTGTGAATGTAAGGAATTCGTTTTCTATTAGCTTATGACTCCGCTTGACAAGACAAATCACATATGTTTTCTCCCTTGTACAATTTTAAACGATGGCAGTTTCGATAAATGCAGAAAAAATAATGCGAACGTTGGTCTATTCGAACGATGCACTGGGAAGAAAGCTTCGTAGAATTTTAAGAGATCAAAGCTTAGACGTCCATTCATCATCCATTTAATGATACTAAGCTAATTCCCAAAAGGGCTCCGCAAAGATCTGTATTTTCCCTGCATCTTTACAGGTTGATTTCCTATTCCTTGTTAGAGCGAGGTTTTAGGGTTCGTATATTTCATTTCGGAATTCCGGGACAAAAGACAACTCATCAAATCATTATATTGGTTTGGGGAAAAAGAAATGTCATATTTGTGATCGAAATTTGACGCTTTATTTAACATACTTAGAATTTAAGTCAAATATGGGTCGTTTTGTTCGCAAACTTGTTGCAATTTAGAAGGCAACTTCATTATCCTCCCCTTATAAAACACCCCTCCCTATTTGCAAAAAACTCAGACAGCCAGTTTTCGCAAGTCTCTATTGAGGCCAACTTAGTAGCACCAAGAGCGTTTTGCATGGACCGGAAGAGATGGTAATCACTTGGTGCCAGGTCCGGAATATACGGTAGGTGCGATAGGACATCCCATCCGAGCTTCCGTAGCTTCTGGCGGGTCATCAAAGATGTGTGAAGCCGAGCGCTGTCCTGGTGGAACACAACATCATTGCTATTGACCAATTCTGGCCGCTTCTGGTCAATCGCCTGCATCAAACGGTCGAGTTGCTCACAGTAGAGGACCGAATTGAGGGTCTGGCCATAGTTAAGCAGCTCATAGTGGATGATTCCCTTCCAATCCCACCAAACACACAGCAAAACCTTCCTGGCCGTCAATCCGGGCTTGGCGATGGTTTGGGCCGGCACGCTGCGCTTCGACTACGATCTTTTTCACTTCAGGTTGTCGTACGTGATCCACTTTTCATTACCAGTCACCATCCGCTTCAAAAATGGGACGAATTCGTTCCGTTTCAGCAGTGCATCGCACGCATTGATTCGGTCCAAGAGATTTTTTTCCGTCAACTCGTGTGGCACCCAAACATTCAGCTTTTTTTGGAATCCAATCTTCTGCAAATGGTTCCAAACGGCTTTATGATCTATACCCAGTTTCTGGCCCATCAAACGAATACTCACATGCCGGTCTACTTGGATGATTTCGACGATTTTATCGGTTTATCGGGGTGTATCTTCGACATCCACTACACCAGAATGAAATCGATCGAACCAACGCTATGCTGTGCGAATCGTAACAGTATCGGGCCTATAAACTTCACAAATTTTTTCAGCCGTCTTCGTTGCAGTTTTACCTCTCAGGTAGTAAAAATGTAAAATATGACGAATTTCTTGCTTGGTGGACTCCATTTTTGACACGCTACAAGTTGAGAGTGAAACGTGAGATTACAACACCGTCAAAGAGACACTTGTAGCACAGATTATCGTCTTCAAATCGCCGTATAGTATGATCCAATGTGATAAGCACAACACAAGATATGTTTAAGTGTCGCCATCTATTGACAAAATACGACATTTCTTTTTCCTCAACCCAATATCTGAGGAAGTTCTAGACTTCTGGCTAGGTGGATTTCTGAAAATAAGTAATTGCCGCTCCAGAGTACCTGCCGACATTTGGGCATTGGTACATTACATGTGTGAGACTAGGGAAATGTACAATTTTCATCTACTCATCATCAACCTACATATATGTTGTCGCGTCGGAAGTTGTCCTCATTTGATGTCATATATATGTTACTGTTTTCCGCAGTATGGGGAACATTTTCAGGGTCTTTGCGATACAGTTTTCAAAACTTTTCATGAACGTTGAAGTCGCGATTCACGCGTATCAATATGCATACCGAGAAACAGCAATTTTAGTCTTGTGAACATGAAGTTATTGGCAGTCAACTCTAGAAAATACTGGTCTTCATCGATTCACACAACTGTTGCCCTATGTGATGGGGAATCGCCATTATGAAAAATTCACGGCATTTTCTTTTACAAATATGATCATTTCTGACTAATTTCCGATGTGCGTTACCTTCCGCAACTGGTATACACCAATACTAAAAATCGGATGTCTGATGCGCCCGCAGGAATGTAGGAAATATTCCGTAGATTCCATTTCCCCGTTTTTAAAGTGATCAAGGAAGCTTGTTTATTGCCACAAAAACCCCACTGCCCTCTTTTATCTGACAGGTAGACCCCTGCTCCAGAACATTGTTCTGTTTCTGAGCCATGGGTATAGAAGACATCAGAGTTAGCACGCATTCTTCCGGTCTGTGACAGTTTTCTCTGCAATTCAAACTAATTTAATATCCTGTACCAAACAGATGATCCGAGAACTGGAATCTCTCTATCTCGTGGGATGACCGACCAGTCGGCCATCTAGTGAGAATTGAATCCACTGCATGACGTAGCCAGCAATGCAATTGTCGCGCCTCCTTAATGTATGACCTATCCATTGCCACTTTCGCCTTCCGATCACAGTGCGTATGAGTGACAGGCCTGTGCGCCGAACAAGTTTTTCGTTTGAGATAATATCATGCCAGTGTACTCTGCAAGACATAAAGAATAATTACCCAGAACAATTTCAACTTGAGCTTGGTGTTGAGATAAGTGTATTTCTAGAGCTTAGGCAAGACAGTGAAAGTGGATCTAGCGCTGTTAATGCATCGGGCAACATCCACTTCGTTACCACCATCGACACAAACCACGTTTCCTAGACATGCGAAATGATCGACGCCTTCAATATCTGCCCATTAATACAGATGGGGAGAATGCGATGACCCGTCAAATTGCGAACCTCGGTTTTGTTAGTGTTGATTTTCAGTCCAACTCTATTACGCTCTCTTCCCAAATCCAGAGCCATTTGACCAAGGTCCATGATCCGGTGAGAAACCAAGCAGATGTCATCAACGACCCGGTGAGAGACCAACAAAGATATGATCGTAGTCGAGGCGTTTGAGGAAAGATGTCATAGTCCATTGAATTCCTCCATGTCCTCCGGACAAGGCAGCAAGAAGAATATCACCCATATGAAGAAATAATAGGATGCAACCTTGGCGGAATGCGCTTTGTACTTCAAAATCCTCTGAGATTTTACCTCAGTGCAACACGAGACATTTTGCGCCATCATATGCCCCTCTGATAATAACTGTTAGTTTCTCTGGAATGCACGTCCTGCGTAGCATACTTCAAATACACTCCCTGTTCATGCTATCGAAAAATTTCTCAAAATCGATGAGGAGCAGGTGGAGCGAAGATCTAAACTCTGCGCACTATTCCACGCACTGTGTTAATGTGAAGGGCAGGGAGCACGCAGATACTCCCTAATTGTCGCCCTCAAAATAGGCGGAAAAGATCTTGGACTCCCAAGATTTCCGTACGAATGGAAGTAGCAGATCTGCAGCAACTGCGGGTGCAGCGATAAATAACGCTCCGGAAAGGCCATCAGGTCCGGGGGCTTTACTCCGTTTGATGGCATTGATGGCCGAAATGATTTCTTTTCTGCATGAAGAAAGAGTCTGTATTTGCATGCTACGGTGATTAACCATTTTATCCACAAGAGGAGGAACCGGGATTTGCTCGATATCGGTCAATAGAGTTTTCAACTCTTTTCGTTCATCGATTCGCTTGCACAATTCCGCAGTCAGTCGTACCTTATGACACCCCTCCAGGACGTGGCCGACGACCTGTATACCAACCAAGAGAAGAGCATTTTTGGCAATGCTCATCGATATTCCCAGGCCGCTTACTCGGTATATTTGCCGTCCGATGTTGAAAGTAGGGAGTTGTAGCTTTCCAGTCCTACGGGAAGTGGCGGACGGAACACGCAAGCAAACGTAAGCGATCATCAGATGTGATACCTTTCGAGGCCGATGTCAGCGCCTTTCTCGTTTCTCGTTTCTCTGTCTGACAGCCAATAACACACAGAGGGAAGGAAAAAGAAAATTGCAGAATAGTAAAAGGGAAATATTCGGAAAGAGGAGTGAGATAGGCAACTTTTAAGCCGCCGAAATCACCCGGAGTGGATGGTATCTACCAGTCCAAAAGGAAACAGAATTTATTCCTGACTCCGAAGGAGGTTGAAGGGCAATACAGTCTTCAAATATATATGAAACGCATTGAGACTTCTTCTTCTATATGTGGGTAAAAGGATTCTTATCATCCTAAATCTTTCAGACTAATTTGCCTGAAATCCTTCGTAATGAAAGCAGTCGGGAAGGTCCAGTACAACTATATTAGAACTAACGTTCTAACATGCATGCGATACCATTCATGCCAATATGCTCATCGGGAAGGACGTGGACGAGGCAATAGACGAAGGTTCTTTCAACATGACATGCAGGAATATATAAGGCCCTTAATCACAAGAGAGTCAGAAACACCCTTATCTTCTGGATGCCAAAATGTTAGAAAACAGAAATGGCCAGAATGTTAGAAGTACCAGAAGATATCAAGTCCATGAACACAACTCAAAGTTGTTTACAATGTAGGGTATTATCACCGCTAATATGAAAGGTACTAGTATATACCCGTGAAATCGATTGCTGCGAAAAAGTTGACACTGTTTAACAAAGTAGGAGGTTAAGTTGATGGCCTTTATGTTACGGGCAACATTTATTACCTTTCAGCGTCCCAACATGGTTCTTCGCTATAATATAACACTACGACGTAACGAGGAATTTAACTTTCAGTATAGTCGATCAGAAGACTATCCTAAGTGGCCGGAAATGATCAAGAGGGGAGAGCTATCCCAAAAACCTAAACATTTGACAAAATTGACCGTCAATATCTGTCCGCAAACACGACCGAAGTGTTCCGCCGACACACGTTTGCTTGCCTCTTTAATAGCCAGGCTCGAAAATGTGGGGGTCCTTCGAAGACTTCATTCTCTTACGTGTCATTTAACAGAACTTGAGATGTCTCCTTATATAGATGCGTGGGTCCGTACCAGAAGCTGAAAATGAAAAAAAAAACATAGGACATCGCGTGTGCCTAATCAAAATAAAAAAAAGATAGCGTTTGAACTGCGTGCGTGGAGCCAGGTCATTATATTGGAGGATGTGCCTTTTATTTTTAATGTGAGTTTCGCATGTTAGAGAGGAGGAGGGAAAGAGGAAGTTATTAAATCAAGAAAAACCTAATCTATGCTCATGTCTCTTGTACAGGGTGCGGCAGCATAACTTCCTTTTTTAAAATGCGCGCCACTCAGTTAGTTGATGTCGTAGCGGAGCGCTAGTGGTCTCGTTCAAGAGGGAATACTGTAAAGTTTTGTCCCGACACGGTTCAGTCGCCATCATGCGTTGGAATAGTGAGGAGCGTGCCTTTGCCGTTGAGGTTTACTTTTCAAGCGGATGTTCGGTTATTGCAACACAGCGTGCATTTCGGAATCGCTTTAATTTAGCCCCGTTGGCTCCCGTCCCAGACCGCAAATCAATTGTTACATGGGTCACTACATTCAGACAAACTGAAAGTGCGACAAAAAAGGAAGAACTGGAGTCCCTCGGCCCGTTAGATCACCTGAGAACATTGAAGCAGTGAGAGCGTCAATGTTGCGATCGCCACGGGGTTCTGTGCGCAAACACGCATCTACCCTTGGACTATCCGATCGTTCTGTGAGAAGAATTCTTCGTGATGATCTTCATTTTCATCCCTATAAGCTGCCGATAGTGCAGGAACTTTCAGAACGTGACTTTAATTCTCGGATGAACGCGTGTGAGCTTCTTCTTGATGTCGTTCCCGAGGGTGCTATTGTTTTTTTAGCGATGAAGCCCATTTTCATTTGTGTGGGTCGGTTAACAAACAAAACATGCGCTACTGGGCTGACACTAACCCTCGAGAATTGCATCAAAAGCCTTTGCATTCACCCAAAGTCACAGTGTGGTGTGCAATTTCCTCAGCTGGAATTATTGGTCCTTGGTTTTTTGAGGAAAATGAGGTTACAGTGACAGTGAATTCGGACCGGTATGTAAACATGCTACAGAATTTTTTTTTCCCACGGCTAGAAAATTTGGATTTGGGGGACACTTGGTTCCAACAAGACGGTGCAACAGCACACACTTCAAGAGCATCGATGGCTGTTTTGAGGGAACACTTTCCAGAGCGCCTTATCTCAATTAGAGGCGATTTGGAATGGCCGGCACGCTCTCCCGATCTGTCCCCTTGTGATTTTTTTCTATGGGGTTTTTTGAAATCCCGTGTTTATGTGAACCGTCCAAGAACCCTACAAGATTTAAAGACCAACATCCAAGAAGAAATTGCCAACATAACACCTGCTATGCTAACAAGAGTCATGACAAACGCCAAAAATCGGTTTACGCAATGTATGGAGAATGGGGGACGTCACCTAACAGATTTGATCTTTAAAACAATGTAAATAAAAACTTTAGACATGTACCTACATTATAAAAAATAAATAAATATTTTCCGATGCATACAATAGTTTTTATTGAGTTTTGAAGAAAGGAAGTTTTGCTGCCGCACCCTGTATTTAAACAAAATAAGTAGAGGCAACATACATTCATACAGAGGTAAAGAAATAATAAATTTAAGAAGAAATAATAAAAAAGGAAACAAATTAAAGCTAAACAATATCACTACACCTGGATAAATGAACTACCAGAAATGAGGGGAAGGAGAAACCAGCGGGAGTCGTCTGACTTGGTGGCTCTTCGGGCTCCCGTAATGGACAGCACGGCATCGAAACCACTAGTCGCCGAGCGGTTCGACGGCTAGGCGCCACGACGACCACAAGCCTTGCTACGCCTGTGGCAGCTGCTTGGTCAGAATCTCTGGCGACAACTTCAGCAGGTTTGTGTAGGCAGCGGATGAAATGGACTGAGGAAATGAACCTCTTCATCATCCGCCCCTACTATGAAATACGGGGGGGTGTGTAGAACATCTTCCCACCCCTTGTTGCATCGGAGATTCGTTGAGCATTTTTCGCAATTTGCGCACGTGACTGTCCAGCAAGTCACAGACCAATACCGCTTTATTACTCGCAGCCACACAATCCCAGCCATCAGCGAGGAGCGTGATCGACTTGAGGACATCGCGGAAACTGGAGACCAAGAGTCTACAGGAGCAGAAGTGGCGGCATCAACAATACCACGCCGCACTACAGGCAACAGTTTCAGTACTCGCCGAAGCACTCTTCTTCATCGTCCAGCTGAGGTTCGGGACGAATTCCAAAGAGCGTGTATAGAATTCTCGGAAGTGGATCCTTTGCATAGACCAGGTATTCCCAGGCTCTATGCATCTCTAGCAATCCGAGAATTCTGTCTCAAATCCATGATAAGTTACTGCTGCAACTACAATCACTTGTGTATTTTGGCGCAATTGCGGCTGTCAGATTGCTCGGTCAGAACCTTCGCATTGGCGTTATTGGTTTAAGTAACCGAAGAGATCCGCCATGGAAAATTCGCCTGGAACGTTGGCGGGACTCACTAAGGCATCGCTAGACTGATTCAGATCAGCACTGGCAAAGCAAGCAGACGGGTGAGAAATAAAGTGCGGAGGGTTTACAGGAACTATTCCATCTCCAGTCAGACACCCCTAGTTGAAATTCTGGAGACACTAAAGCATAAACTTTCTGTCATATGCAGTCGGTTACGACGGTATGGCGAAAGTCACTTCACACGTGCCTAGAAAGCAACTTACGCGAGAAACCAGCGGATTTTTTTCAGATCCCTCAACGAATTCCAACAGAGCGTCCAGACAGTACAGTTTTCAGTGACGGAAGCGAAAAAAATATTGGGGTGGACTTTGGGGATTACTCGCTCTGCATATTGAGTATGCTAACTGGGCCACCGTTGAAGGCATCCGCCATGCCAATACGCCTAAGATGAATTTTGCGGATGTTTCGGAAGAGGAAATTCGACAAGCCATAAACAGGATGGATCGGGTGCAGAATTTCTGGTATAAAAAATTAACCAGCGTGATTAGTTGGTTTAAGAAATTTTTAACTTGTCCCTACTGACCGATGCTTACCAACCCTCTACAAATTCATAATGTCCATTATTAGTGGAAGGGTTAATGCGCACTTTGAGACCAACAACATTCTGTCCGAGAAGCAGAAGGACTGCCGAGTCGGGTCAAGAGATTGTAAAGAACAACTCACTATCGACTCGATAGTTGTAGGAGAAGCCACTAGAGGCCTAAGAAACCTCTTTGGTTGCTGTATGGATTATGTCAACGCTTTCGACAGCGTCCCGCGTACCTGGCTAATCGATATCCTACATCTGTAATTAAGTTTTTGACGACAGTCATGGAAGGGTGGCATACCACCTTATCAGTACTAATACCTCAGAGCCTATCCATATACGGAGGGGCATTTTCCATCAAGCTGTATGCTGGTACTGACCGCCTTAGAAGTCCGTTACGAATAATGGACATGTTCACCCGTGATATTGGGACGGAATTTAGATTAGACAAGTGTCGCAGCTAAGCCATCCGCAACAGTCATCATGATCCGCATGCCGGACATAGCAATTGTGACCTCCACATCGAACCTATGACCAAGACAGACATCCACAAATACCTAGGAATTCTGCAAGGAACCCATGCTTGAATTGGTGATCTGAAGATGTTCTGCTGTCCGAATTCCTGCAACGTGTAAAGCTGGTGCTGAAATCGCATCTCTCGAGGAAGAATGAAATTAGCGCATTGAATATATTCGCTATCCCTTCACTGGCTTATGCATTCGGAATATTGCCGTGGACGAAGATTCATCTGGAGAACGTCCAGTGGCGGATACGGACAACTATGTCCAAATTCCGAATGGATCATCCAAACTCTGCCGTGGAGCGGGTAAATCTGCCTCGTGACATCAGAGGTAGGGGCGCCAAGTTGACTTGTTGCGCTATTATTTTTACAGCAAAAAGCAGGCGAGTCCCATGCATGCAGTTGTTTGTAACGAAGACTGTGGCCTGACTTCACTTAACTTGAAAGATCGATCTTTTTATCCTCTGGGTGGTGAAGTCGGACCTTAAGCGGATCTATGAATGGACGTCGAAGGCAATGGACGGTAAGCACGTGAATTGTCTTTGGCAGCCATTTGTCGATTTGCATTTGTCGAACAGACAACAGGTGAAGAACGACCAGTGCAGAATGTATGGTTCGGCATTAGAGACGTTGGACCATCTCATTTCTGGCTGCACTGTTATAGCACCGGTGCAATACACCACCAGGCATAATGCTGTATGTAAGGTGATTCATCAAAACCTTGCTTACAAGCATGGGCTGAACACAGGAACATGTCCAGTTTATAGATTTGAGCCGCAAACAGTACTTGATAGTTCAGCTTACAGCATGTATTGGGACTGGTAAATTCTGACTGATCGCCATATTTCACTTAACAAGCCCGACGTACCGTTAGTTGACAAGACAGGTCGCTCCGCGCGTATTATTGATGTTGCTATCCCCCATAATTGGAACGGAAATATGTGGAGAAGAAGGTGAAATATGAGCCACTGGCCCGGAAAATAAAAGAAATTTGGGGGGTTGTAGTTGCCAAAATATTGTCAGCTGCAGGTATTGCACCTAAATCCCTCACGGCTTCCCTTGATGACCTAGGGCTCTCACACAGTCTGGTTCAAACCATGCAGAAATATACCATTCTGCATACGTGCTTGATGTTGCGGGGAGTTCTTGATGAATTCTCTCAATAACCTACTACGGGCCATCACCAGCACGCTTTTTATCTTGTAAGTAGGTAGGGTCGCCCGAGCCTAAACGCTTGATACTTAGAGTTAGTTTAAGGTAAAATCTGGCATCCGCCGAGATTGTGAAATCTCTCCATAATCCTCAGACTGCAATATTATTGACAACCTACAGGATTATGTCGACAATAGGCTACGCGAAGGTCCCACTTCGAACAAAAAATACATGATGGTCCCCTCGAATAAAGGAGAAAAACTTTAGCCGGATATGCCCAACGTTTGGTCAAATCCATGCCACTGCCCGTCAAGGATACATACAATATGATATTAAAAGGCTCCATACGAATTATTAACTATTTTTTCATAAAATGTAGTCATGTGGGGTATTAAATGAAAGGTCTCGGTTAGTACTTTTCGAAACCAGTCTTAGTTTTGTCATTTGTTAGAAAGGTGAGGAGTGCGGGAGGTTGAAAATGATAATTTCTTTAACGAGCCCATTCTCAGAAACTACTTAATTGAAAAATCTAAAAAAAGACAGGAGGTTGCCACTATATGGTGCCTAGGCTCCGAAATGCCCTCTGTACCGATACCTGTTCAAATAAAGTTAATAATAGTACATTACTATAATTTTTAGTAATTGACAGGAAAACTCCCCTTAAGTTCACCCTAGAATCACGAAATTTTGCAACAATATAGGCTACAGCATAGAGCATGATCCTGGCGAAAATCGCACTATTACTAACAAAGTTATATTAGGTCAAAGCTGTCGCTTCTGTGCAAATTCAAGACAATGAATGTCAATATCACTTGAAAGTGCATGTTTTCGCATAATATATGCATATATTACGTACTACATACTATTGGGACAAATGCACACTCAAATTTCTTTATAAAAGAAATACACAAAACTTTTCATACATGAAGCGTCTAGCTTCCGGTTTCCCGACTTGTTTAAGTTTTTAATATCATTATTATGATTTTTTACCATTTTCCGGACTTCAATTTTGCATAGGAAAATAGAGTTTCTTTTGTTATTTGTCTCCAATCAGGGTTTTATTTTATCCTTTTTCATTGATTTTATTTGCATTGTATTCAACAGACATTACGTTATGTTCCTGTAAAAAAACAAAACACATACAATTCCCTCCACCACGCGGCATAGAACAGTAGACGAAGTGTGTATGCTTCTCGGAAAGACCTGGAGAGAGCTGAAACTAATTTCGGTGAACCGACAACGATGCACAATAAAATGTTAAGTAGTACTTACGAGGGCTAGAGCCGCAATAAGATATTTTTTCAAAATTTACTGGAATTCAACGTTGGAATACGCAAAAGACGATTTCATGTATATGAATTTGGAAAAATTGAGCAACAAAGGAAATAATCTCTTGCGTCTATATTTAAGATAAAAGTGATATTGCTGCTTTCAATGCATTCCCAATATATGCACCCCTCTAAGCCATATTTTTCTTAATATTTACTAGTCCCGTCCTAATCTCATTCGATATTTATCGATATCCGTTTTGCGGATGCAGAACAAATCTCTTAACCGCAATCTCCACCAAGGCATTGACATGATATGCGAATTTCCACTGTTCCCGCTATCATCTATCATAGAATGGCCGAATCCAATGTTTTTCGCAAATGCATTAACTAATTGAATTATTAAGCTTCGTGGAGTGTTGTGCAGAAAAATCGAATTACACTTGAGGGCCGAGGATACGGCCTGGAATGGATATAAACCGAGGAATATGGGTACCATTTCATTTAAGCAATTGCATCATAAATTCCAATTTATGTCGTCACACATTTTGAAATGTTCGTAGCTGGCACAACTCCCCCAAAATATTCGGGTCATTACATTTTATATTATATATTCCAAATAATTGGAAGAGGGTCAAATTTATTCTAATGCAGAATGGGGAATTCATTAGATTTTGAATGCGATTATAGTAATTATCAACGAACATGATCCATTTAGTCCGTTTGGTATTTCAATGGCATTCACTTTTAACTTTTCTGTTTTTACTTTTAATTAACTAAAATTAAAAGAATTTGTCACTTTCATATACACAGATTCATTCTCTGAGAATATGTTTGCAAACTTTCTTTGCTCTCGATTCTTACCAATTTTGGCAAACAAGTTAATTTCTCCTGATTTCTCCCAATTTTATTCAATGTTTCCTTCCATGCTACCCACTATGCGTACCTCAATTGGCTTAAAAGATGATACTTTCAGGCAAAGTGCCTTAGGCCAATTGGGGTTCGATGTAATCCAATCTTAGCGGGGGAGAATTATGAATGTTATATTTCATAATAGGGAAAATTGCATGTGCGAAAATGTTTGTATTAGCAATACAGGATTACATGGATAACGAGCACTTACTGAAATTAATTTACAAGGGGTTGTTACAATCGAATACACTGAAGCTGTGTAATAAGTAATTATTCACACGGTGTTTGATTACAGACTTAGAATTTAGACAAATAAATCTCATTCAGATTTTTCAACAGTGATCAAAATTAGGTTTGATAATCTTCCTATCTGTCCTGCGATTGCAGCCGCTGGGTAGGGCATCCTCGAGTACTTAAGAAGGGTAACCATACCCGAGTTTGCAATGGAACGAAGCCTCACCGAAGGTTACCTGAAACCATGGCAACGATGGCACTCTGAGAGGTTATTTGCGATTGGCCTCTTGTGGGAGTTTCATAGTGTTTGTGGTTGTGCCCATATCGCAAGCAGACCTCCTTGTGGGCTCAAACGTGGGGTTACGCTGTACAAATTGGGTACCGCACCCTTTAGTTGCGGAAGAGGTGAATGCTGAACCCAACGGAATAAACCAGTACCGTGTTGTCAATCACGGTGGGACCCTGATTGTGATCTCCACATCCACCCGTGCTCGAAGAGGACACCGGCACTGCAAGTACTCACGTTAAACCTTATGGTCCTTCATGTCCTTCGATAGCATTTGCGACTATTTTCGAGGAGTTTGTATTTTATGATTGGGTGGTAAAAATGATAGTTAATTCAACTTTTCTATAATCTTGTACATCCAAAAAGGTATTGAACAGTTCTTGAACGACCTGTAACCACTGAAAATACTATTCTGATCAAGAGACTTTCATAAAATGGTGTGTTTTTCTTTCGGAATTAAAATAAAAAAATGGCAGGGAGCCAAATTAGGGGAGTTCGTTGGCTCTGGGATGGTTTTCTTTATGTGTTTGGCTACAAACTCGTGGCACTACCGTGGGGCAAAATCCAGGAGTTCTTTGTCCGCAAATCATTTCGTTTTCAACGAATAGGTTCGCACTTCACATTCTTAGTAGCCAAATAATATCCCTTTTAAGATATACAGCACCGTTATAAATGATGAAAACTATGAGCGTCGTCTTCTTTTTCGACTGAAAATAATGTGATTTTTCCAGTCTCGGCTCATTCGTGACACATTCAATTATCTAAAGGATTGTAAAGCGAAAGTCTGGGCTCGGGATGAAAATTATGCGGGCCGTTCTATTATCGCTCTAATTTAAGTTATTTCATTTGTCTCTAATCTGGGCTTCTGAAAAAATTTCGGACCTCAAGAGAAATAAGCCCTCTTCTAAAGCCTGAGCAACGTCGCTAGAAACCTTCATAACGCTTTCGGTGTCATCTTGGCCTGGGCCATGCAATTGTTAGAATTCTGTAACGGATACACTACAGTAGCTGTTTAAAATCGAAAGTTCCGCTTATCACGGCTGCTACATAGTGACCAGCTTAAAAGTGGACCATGTGGATCTCAATGCTAATGAAAATTTAATTTCGCTCACAAAGCTTTGTCATGTTGAATTTTTTCGGTTTTGGAGGTCCCCAAGATGTTTTACAACTATAATACAAACAATGTTACCTTTGACGTTATCTATTACCGCGGCTTTTTGAAGCATATCATTTTATATGATGTGGTACTCCTTGTGTCCACCATCAACGCCTTACCGGATGCAGTCTTCCTTCCGGATAGCAAGAGGAACAAGACAGCATGAAATATCAATCGTGGCTAGAGATCTCCCAATTTAGTTCCCGGTAACCGATATCATAGAAATCAGGCTGCAATCTGGAAAGTTTTCACGCCATAAACTAACCGGAACAATCATTATCCGCTCCAGAACCCAACCCATTACAAAGATGTCGGTAGGGAGCACTTCTAGGAATACGAATTCTGAGCGGCTAAAGCTTAAGATTGAGTTAATTTTCTTCTCCCATTCCGTCGATCGTGTCCTCCAATTTCAAATCCGAGTAATGATGCGCTGCCTTCGTCAACGTAATCTGTCCAGCGCTTTTTAGGTTTTTCCTAGAATACCCTCTTAGGCATCCGAGTGTCGTCCATACGCTGAATGTGACCAGTGTAGTGCAACTTCCAAAGTTTTATAAATTTAGAGACTTTAGGGTCGTCCAATATTTGGTACAACTCCTGGTTGTATCTGATTCGCCATTGGTGTTCCTCTTGTTAAGCTCCTATTACGCTCCTCAGGACTCTTCTCTCCAAATCATTGACCAGTTTAGCGGAATTTTGTGTTAGAGTCCATGTTTCAATTCGATTATTATCGATTTGTATACTCGGAACTTTGCTCTCCTGCGTATGCAAGGCATTGTTTGCGAACAGAGTTCCACGTTTTATTTCGTCAACTTCATTTCCGCCTTTCGTCAGTTGTACACCTAAATATATAATGTTGTCTACATTTTCTTGTTTGTACTCGTTAATCGGTATATTTTGTCTGGTGGGCGTCATTTTTAAGGTTTTGTTGTTTGTAAAACAAAACCTTAATAAAATCGGTGCAATGTCCGTCTGTCTGTCACACGCACTTTTCTTAGAACTGGCTATACCGATTGACACGAAATTTGTTGAGAAGCTGGGAATTGTGAACGCCTACGCATGCGGTAAGTTACATCTTTCTACGTTGAGTTTAAGGGGGATCCTTATACATGCAAAGGGGGTATAAAATTCTTCTTCACAGAATATAGCCATGTTTGGTATCAAATGGAAGGTCTCGATAGTACTTTTCGAAGTCAGTCTTAGTTTTGACATTTGTTGGACAGGCGGGGAGAGCGGAGGTCTAAAGTAATGGTTTCTTTCACGAACCCATTTTCAGAAACTACCCAAATGAAACTACCAAACTTCAAAATACTCTTCACATCGATATCTACCCAAATTGAGTTAATAATAATATATTGCTATGTTTTTGGAAAATTAACTAGAAACTACCCTTAAATTTATCCTAGAATTATAAAACACTGCACTAATATAGGCTATAGTATGAAGCATGATACCCCCAAGTTTGATCAAAATCATACAATTACTGATAAAGTTATAGTAGCACCAATTTGTCTTTTCCGTGGAAATTTACTGCCAGCCAAAATATTAAATATCAATATTACATCAAAGTGAATAGTTTGACATGCCAAATACACATATATAAATGGGATAGTTTTGCACTCAAATATGCCTACATAAGAAACAAACAAAACTTTTCATAAGCGCCGAGCTTCTTTTTCGGACTTGTTCTCGTTTGTGTCATAATTCTCCTCTCGCTTTCGTTACTTCGTAGACCAACTTCGTTTGCTGTATTATCAAAGTTTATAAGAATCTCCCTTGCTAATGTGGTAGATCGTCCTGTACCTTTTTTATTGTTTGACATTTGATTGCTAATTCTATTTCTTCCAATGTTGGCGGTTCGAGGTTCCCATTATGCTCGACGATAATTTTTGTGAGTTCGGGTGCTTGAGCTGTGTGCTTGGGCTTGAGGATTTTTTTGAAATAAGATGTCAATCTCTCAGGTATTTCACTTTCATCCCCAATGATTGCCCTATTGTTTTTTCAAAGAGTCTTTTTGGATTGATGATTGATTCAGGCTCCTCACTACTTTGTGGGCTTGTTTTGTGTTGTTGCTGGCAATGTTTTCTTCAATTCTCTTTATTTCCTCGTCAAAATGTTTCTTTTGTTTTAATTTTGCTTTGAGCACTTCGATCTCTCACGTGTCACTTTACAAAAATTCATGTGTCGTTTTTGGTACGTGGGTCCGTACATGATCCTGAAAAATAAACACAAAGGGGCATTCGCGCGATCTATCGAAATATTTTCACGTGAGCTAAAACTGAAAATTCTAAATAAAAAAAATAACGGTACGACCGTGCGCTCCAGATCCGAATGCCGTGATCGAAAAGGAAGATCCATGACAGATCACATGCTCGATGGGTGTTTCCCTACCTCAGATCTATTATGAGGCGCGGCTTTCGAGGTTCCCTCCTCACCTTGTCATCCTCAGGCCATTCTATTGAGGGATGCCCCAGAGAAAGACAGTTTTGCGGGAGTATAGTGGAATAGGCGGAGAGAAAGTTCACAAATTAAATAGATTTACAAGCAGTTATAACAATAAAAATCATGTAACCGCACAAAAAATATCCAAGAAAAAAAATAAATAAAATTAAAAGCTTTAAATAAAATAATTAAAAATAGAAGAATAATCGTAAAAATATGTGAACTTCGCGTTCAGCTATGGTATTCGGATGAAATTTAGAATAAACAACTGTCGAATCCAAGCCATCCGCAAAGGTCATTACGAGCCGCATGCCGGACATACCACTGGTGACCTCTACATCCAAGCTATGACCGAGACAGATTTCTACAAATATCTCGGAATTCTACAAGGAGCCCATGCTGGGGTTGCTGATCTGAAGGATGCTCTGCTGTCCTAATTCCTGCAACGTGTAAAGCTGGTACTGAAATCGAATCTCTCGGGAAGAATAACATAAGCGCATCCAATTTATTCGTTATCCCTCCACTGGTTTATGTATTCGGAATATTGCTGTAGACGAAAACTGATCTGACTGCGGGCCATTATGCCGAAATTCCGAATGCATCATCCAAACTCTGCCTTGGAGCAGATGAACCTGCCTCGTGGTATCGTTGGTAGGGGCGTGGTTGACGTGACAGCATAACATCTTCTAAGTCTAATTGCTACGCGCTTATTTTTACAGCAAAGAGCAGGCGAGTACCTTGCGGCTATTTGTAAAGCAGACTATGGACTGACTCCACTTAATTTGAAGGATCGATCTTTCAATCCTATGTGATAGCAACCAATACACTTTTTATTAATTTTTCTATAAAATAAATGAAATTACTGAATTTAAAAGTTACTCGTTGAAGTTGAACGTTAAAATTGGAATCTAGGAATGAGATAGGGTAAATTAAAAGTAGTAAATTGGAAAGCTAAGGAGTGTTAGGACGGGAGAGAACGATGGGAATATTGCATATTATTAAATACATTCTTCCGTCACATTGTCCTGGGACAAGGCATAGAAAATGTCGTCAATGTCGCAAAGCCGCGGCAACTTCCCTTTTCCCGTGAAATTCTGGAGAATAGGACCTAATAGCGCCTCCAGTTTTATCTTGTACTCTCCGCTATTAAATAATTTTTTAGGTTTTCCACCTCAAATTTCGATGTGGATTGGCTTTTATTCCGCTGGTCTTTGAAATTCAGCACCTGCAAACGCTTTTTATTAAGTAGTTGTGGGAGTTCCAGTTTGCTCCTCAATATGATCTTACGTCAAGGATGCTGGTTGACCGTTCTTTGGTGATAATAATGTGGTTTATCTGATTAAAGGTAAAGCCATCCAGGGTTATCCTTGACCTTTTATGAATGCGTGTGTGGAAAGCATGTCGAATTTATAATTGAATATCTGCTGCTTTCATAGTCAATGAGGCGTTGATCGTTGTCATTGGATATATCATTTAGGCTGTGCCTCCGGTCGTTTTCCGATGTGTCGACTCGGTTCCAACCTTTGGTGTTAAAATCCACTAACAATAGCTTGGCGTCCTTCGGAGGCAATGAGTCGTATGGTGCCTTTTTGTTGAGTATTTCCTGTATCCCACCATTTTTTTTCCTACGTACCGATTGTTAACTTACCGCACAACCACTAATTTGTGAGACCAGTCCAATTTTCTATATTTGGCAATGCAGTAAGCTCGTCGTATCGACTTTCTTATTTGCTACTTTGTATTGCCCAACAGTCACCTTCGTGAAGGTGAAAGTAGGATTTGGCGTAAAGGCCGTCGTGTTAATGCTTTACTCAAATTGTAATTGTGGAGGACGATGCTGAATTAGCAAACTACGCTGAAGGACATAGTAGTTTTTAAAATTACACATGAATTTGTTTAAAGAATGGCTTACATTCTAGTGGAAAGTTTTTCCGAAAGTAGCATTAAGAAATTCTGTCAATTGTTTGCCTATTTTCTGGGTTAGTCCGACGGTATAGCGGCTATGGAACTATATACGAAGCGTTAAAAATTAGATCAGTCAACACTAGTTAAAAATATTGACACCGAAAAGGATCACTCTTTGATTGGCTATTTACGACCCTTCTATACCTAATCGTTGGCGGTATGCTAAAGTACTTCGTTTCGGTATCGTAATAGTACGCTAGAAGACAATGTGGTCAGCAGTGCGTTCACTGGGGACTATCATCCTAATGTGATTTGCAGATATCCAAGATCCACCCTACCATACAATCCCCTTGCTCGGGTCAGATTTGAATCGCAACCTTTCGTTATGACTCGACAGCTAGAGGCTAAGCCATCTGGATATCCTGTGAGATTTGTGCCTTTCAATTCAAAGTGTGAACACCACCTCCTGCCGGAAACAATTGCCACATAATAACTACTTCATTCTAATTTTCATAAATTTGATCAAGCCCTTTTAAAAAATGTTGTTTTGAGCTCCTTTCTGAATTTAAGACTAGAGGAGAAGGTCTAAATTTGGTCCCTGCTGGTATTTTGGCCCCCTACGATTCTACGCGACACAAAACAGCCACAGATAAAAACGCCACTGTGCAACAACCACAATCTTAACAGCTGTTTTTTCATGTATCCATATGTCATTTAAATGACAAATGGTAGAGACAAATTCTAGTTTCTGTTCTTTGTGTTCTTCTAACTTTCTTCCAAGAAGATATTTGTTGTCGGTATTCCTGTAAATGTGGCATGTTTAAATGGTGTTTTGTGCTAAAAAGTTTTTACAGGTTCAGCAGTATTACATATCAAGGTAATGCTGAAGCACGGCTTACTTTTCGTTTTATTTTTTGCTTTTTTTTTCTGTGATTGCATAAGTCTAATATGGCCCCCCGTTCGGTTTCGATTATGGCCTCCGGGTGCCATAATCGATGTTTGAAACACAAAAGTATTAAAGATTGCTGTATTGTTTCCTATAGATGCCCCGGAACAGCATTATGTTAACCGTAGCCAAAAAGAGGAAAACATGGGACCCGGAACAAATGAAAAAAGCTATAGATGCAGTCAGGAGTAAGACGATGGGTTACAAAAAAGCCATAAAAATGTTTGGCGTACCGAGGACTACATTAAGAAGGTTGGTGTACGATCTAGGAGAGTCTGAAAAAATTGTTGAAAAACCGCTAGGCAGGAAAACTGTACTTCCACCTAATATAGAAAAGAAACTCGTGGAGTATATTCTTCTAATGGAAGCGAAATACTATGGTCTAACACGAATAGATGTTCGGCGAATGGCCTATCAGTTAGCTTTGAAAACAATTTTACAAAGGAAATAGCAGGGCGTTCGTGGTTAGACCTTTTTCTACGAAGACACAAACACGAACTTTCTTTAAGGAAACCATTAGGAACATCTTTTGCCCGTGTTCAAGGCTTTAATCGTGAGGCAGTAAAGGAATTTTTTGAGATTTTGAAGGCGGAAATGGAAAAAATTCGATACCCTCCTGATCGCATTTTCAACGTTGACGAGACTGGGCTGACAATCGTTCAGTCTAAAGTTCCTCAAATAATTGGGAAGAAAGGCAAAAAACAAATAGGTGCTTTAACTGCTGCGGAACGAGGATCATTGATGACCGTGGTTTGCTGTATGAATGTTTCCGGGTTTTTTATACCACCCATGATGATTTTCCCCAGAAAAAATTATTCCGATATACTTATGAAAGGAGCTCCGCATGGTGCTATCGGCAAAGTCCACCCATCCGGCTGGATTCAAACGAATTTATTCACCGATTGGTTTCGTCATTTTCTTTCTAAAACAAATCCAACTAAGGAGTCGCCTGTACTCTTAATACTCGACGGGCATTACAGCCACACTCGTAACATTGAACTTCTGGAGTTAGCTCATGAGAACTATGTAACAATAGTTACTCTTCCACCTCACACCACGCATAAATTGCAGCCCCTGGATAAAACCTTTATGGGGGCACTAAAAACCTATTATAGTGAAGAAATCCGAAATTTTTTGTTGCATTCCGATCGGTTGCTTAAACCCTACGATATCGCCGAATTGTTTGGTCGAGCCTATCTACGAAGCTCAACAGGAGAAATCGCTGCAAATGGATTTCGCGTCACCGGAATCTACCCCTTTAATCCGCAGATTTTTTCTAACGCAGATTTTTTAGCAGAAGCTCAAGTTTATAACGATGAAAACACTTCCGAAAACCGCCCAGGGAGCAACACACAGGAAAATTTGACTGCATCGCAAAGAGATGAGTTGTTGCATCATCAGTTAAACATCATAGTTTCACCAGAAATTATTCAACCAATACCAAAACCTAAAAATAAAACTTCGAATCGAGGGCGAAAACGTACCACACCAAAAGTACTCACTTCTTCTGCATATAGAACACACCTGGCAGGTACATCAAGTGCTTCAGATGGAAATCAGAATCCTGACAATACCAAAAGTCGTAGCCGTGGAGGGAAAACCACTGTCTCAGATGAAAATCATTTAGACACACAATCCGACAGCTTCGACGAAGGACCTTCAAATGATAAAATACCAACGAGCTTAGATGCAGAATGCTTATTTTGTGATGCAAGGTATTCAAATGACCAACAAGGGGAGGAGTGGATTCAATGCCAGGGATGCAATTTATGGGCTCATTGCGTTTGTGCGGGAAACGAAGGAGATTATTATATTTGCGATTTTTGCCGATAACTTTATTTTATATGTATTTTATCTTGATTTCGTTTTTATTATGTTCATTATTATTTTTTTATTAATGGATTTACTTAATTTTAAGAAAAGAAGGTAATTTATTGTTTATTTTTTACTTAATTGTTAAGTTTTGGAGAATATTTTTTAAAGAATTTTTCATACTTCCAATATGGCCCCCTGGGTGCCATATTACCCACACTTTACATCAAAACCAAAATTTTGGATACGTCAAAATATACGATTTTGTTAAAAATATATGGAATTTTATCATGTTTTTTCCTTACGAATCAATGACCAGGAGAATATTGAAATGCATAGCACATGAAACTTGACATGCCGATCTTCATTTTTCTTTTCATGCTCGAAAAACAAAAGGGGGGGCCACATTTAGACCTTCTCCTCTACCAATCTTAGCTGAAGTATTGAGTTAGTTCATGCCAAGGACGAAAAGTCGATAATCTTCAAATTGGTGTAGATATTGAACTCATAAAATAACTGTATAGTATGTATGCATAAGCGATAGTTGTATGGAACAATTGATTCCCTTTTGTGAATCTGAACTCGTCACTACCAAGATTTGCATATCGCGTCATGGAAATCGTCTAGTCATGGTCATAGAAATCACTGCTATGTATGCGTAAGCGCCATTCGTTTTTATGGATTAGAAAATTGGGAGCACTCTACATAATTTCCAGTAATAAATCACCACGCTTTACGCAGCAAAATCCTTATTTCTTATTTCTTAATAACTTAGAACGAACAAGAGTTATTAAGTCGCTCGTTATGATTCCTTTCATAAAGATAAGAATGAATCGATAGGCATAGATCAATTCAAAAGTAAAAACAACTTCCGCAGTAAATTCGAGCCAAACTGGAGCCCAGAAGCACATCTGTCTGAATACAGTCTACAGAAAATCCTCTAACGAATGCAGAGAAAGTTTGTGGAGCCGCCAAGTACACAGATCAACACCAATAAAAAAAGATACTATGAATGCTGAAAAGACATAAATAAAGTCATTTCATTGGATTTTATCTTAAAACTTTCGTTCATATCCTTACGCTGAATAAACAAACGCTCCGTAACCGTTATGGTGGCCGACGAATGGTGCGATGACGCTCAGGCGGTAGACATCTTAGTCCGGAATCCTATTCATGTTACGCAAGCCTCATCCTCCCAGAGATAGCTGTGGAGGAGCAAATTCATAGATAGTATCAGTCATTCGCCCATAAATCTCTTGGACTGTAGTAGCTCCAAGTAACTCCCATCCATTATCTCCCGATCCGCTACTATTTTTTGCTGCCGAATATCTTTTCCTCAAATACATAACATCTTTTATGGCTGGGGAGTTTCATTGGCGCCATTGTGGCGACAAACTTTGCCAAAAATGCCATTTGCTCTTGACTACATGCGCTATGATGGAGCAGAGCTGAGTTTATGGAATGGTAAGGGTGAAATTCCAGACAACCAATCCCAAAGTTGCTTTCGGGGTAGGTGGAATGGGTTGCGGATGATAAAGGAGCAGCCTTTCGGTGGCTCGAGGATATTTGAATATGAGGATGAGGGTACTCAAGGAACTTGGATGCTTTACATAGTTGTCGTGTTTGTTCTAGATAAGCGGGAGTAGAGGATATTTACTTGACTATTCATTTATTTTTCCGAGAAATATCAAGACGATTATCATGAGAAGATATGCTCCTTGTATTCGATATGAAGAGTTCTTCTGAGGAAACAATGTATACATGCTTGCATATCTATATGTGTGGCAAGCAAGCTTTAATTTGTTGATGGTTGAATGGTTTCAACGAGTTCAATTCTCCTAAACTTATAATAGTTCAAATACAAGAGCACAGCTCTTTAGTCATTCCATCTCTTATAAAATATAGAAATAATAACTGATATACGCCCAACTAAATGCTTTTTCAAATTGGAAAAATTTATGATTGTGACACTCAATGCTTATGCAGGTACCCTTAAAGGGGCTTCTCGCACAATCCACACTATCAGTCCCACCCGGCATAGGTGGAATGTTGCTCGGCAGAGAAAAAAGAGAAAATGAAGGAAACAAAATGGCAGCAAATTCAACGATGGGGCAAAACGGTAGAAAACGTTTGGGACCGGAGCCAACATCAACTTGGCCTCCAGCAACGAGAGAGGCTCCAGGACCAGGGGGCAAGATTCATGATGACGTGTAGCCGTAAAGGCGCGACAAGCGGGAAACATTTTTATCTGTTCTGGTCAAATATGAATATTAGAATTTGCTGCTGGAATATCCTGACAATAGAATTTTGTATTCGCGTTCAATAAATTCACTGGAAATTATGGCGCAGAAGAGCTGAAAACTTGCTGAAATGAAAATTTCAATACGTTGAAAATTGGCAGCTAGAACTATGATTTGTGGAAAAAATATTTGCGGCTTTGCTTAGAATGATGATTTTTAGGGATGTCACTATATAGGTAATTTGTTTCTTTTTGGTGGAATTCCTACGCAGAGGAGAACAGTTTTGTGTGAATATTTATGACGGCGCTCAATTTATTTGTTTGTTGTTTACATTTCGCAAATATTTGGTCGTGACTTTTATTAGTCTGAAGAGATCCTTGAATCATGAGCGAGTTGAAAACAAAGACTCTACCCATACACCTTTTCGTAGGAAAGGAAGAATTAATACAGCGGTTTTAATGTCTAAGACGCTTGTTTTCCAATTAATCAACTGCGTATTCTCCTTCCCTTAGGATCTTTTCTTTTAATAAACCACCTAGTACCTATGTAAAGTCAAGATGTCGGGGTCGTTTAGCTTGAGTGGATTTTCGGGGAAGCAAATTACTTTCAAGTAATTATAATTTCGGTATTGATGGCTTGTGGCTGACTCATTGATATCCTAAAATTTAACACTTTTATAACAAGAGAAATTATTCCAGGAATGTTTTTTTTAGTTGTGATATTTTAAAAAAATATCCGTAAAAAGTTCTAGATTGGTTGAAGCTATGGCGGCAAATAGAGTTGGGCAGATAAACCAACTTCCAAACTGTAGTACAGCATACGAAGCAATGTTGAGTCATTGACGACCTTCCTATGAAAAATAAGGTAAAGTTGTTCACATATTCTCTCACTTCTCACAGAGAAAATCCTCTCTTGTATCATTGATCGCCTAGATCTCCTTCCTTAGTTGGTTAATGATCATATACAAGCTACGAGTTACTTTTGCTTGGCTTATGCTGGAACGAAAGTATCCCTTCACAGTTGAGTCGACTGATATCCGACTTTTGGGTACAATTTAAATCCCTCTGCCAACACTGAGATTTGAACTGCGACCTGTAGTGTCCGCAGGATTGCAGCGGGTGTATTATATCTTTTGCTTTGATTTATTTGTAAATATGCAGCATTTTTCCTTTATCACTATTCAGCACCCTCTATTACCATCCTTTTGATTTCTTAAATCTCATCCCGATATTCACTTATATGAAAATATTAATCTATATGCATAAATGGTCAGTTTCATTTTCACAATTTTATTCACAAACCTCCTAAACCCTCTCACCTCTTAAACTTCCCGAAATTATTAAATACATTTAAATATTTCTAATAATAACAAAGAACTTTTCTAATATTTCAAAAGTGATCATTGACATTTTTTGTTGTTCTTTTCACCATAACTTGTATACTATTAAATGCATTTCTAACTTTTTTTGCAGGCTAGGGAAAAATGCTGTTCATGCAAATGCCGGCTCGATTCAAAATGCAGACAAATTCGAAGTAGTTTTTGTTGCAGCTCATGGTGAACTCTGGGTTCATTGTATGGGCCGATGAATTAGCGGAACATTGGGCAGCTGAGCGAAAGTGAACCGGCAAGTCAATTAACTAGGGGACTTGCTACTGTTACTGGAGTAGGATATTACTTATGAATTTTAAGTTTTTAAAATCGAAAATTAAAATAGAAGGTTTGGTACGCGTCTGTAGAGGAAATGGTTTCAGCCGTAAATTTCCTGTTAAGTGAAGTTTAGTCTTAAGGAAACTAAGCTGCCTTTCTCAAGAATAAATGAGATTGTATTTTTTTGAAACCAGCACGGCATCCAGATGAGTTGAAGTCGACGATTCGAGTCAAACTGAAAGTCTCAGGAAAATTAAACGAGGCAAAATCGGTGTGCATTTTCGGTGGAAATCAATCACTAAGCGCGTTAGTCGCGGCATCCGGGGGAAATTAATGTCACTTTAACGGCGCCTTAATTTTCATTCTTTGTCCATGCGTTTACCACAGACACAATTCGGATATTCATGCATGTATCGGCGGACCAGAGAGGAAACTTCAAGGAAGGCGTAATACACCAAGCAGTAAGAACGTCGGATGGATGGATCACGAAACTCGCGAGAAGTAAATATAATATCCACCAAATTGAATACGTTAATACTAGTAAACATATCCCTTGAGGCAAACTGGCTTTCTATTTCTTACTTATTCTGTGCCAAAAATCAATTCTCTTAATAAATATTAGAAAACAAAATAATGAAATGCTTCTGCGTCGGTACATTTTCTACTTAAACCATTTTTAACTGTATTAAAAAATCAGTACATGCTCAGTGCACGTATACAAAAGCTTTAATTTAAAAAGAAAAATATTTCACCACAACCATAACACTTGTATTCCTAAATCAGGAACTTTTTTCTAACGATCCCTGGAACTCCAAGGGGTATTGTTTTTAGATTCTATCTATTTCTTGTTTTTCGTATGGTTTCGTCCCGCATTTATTATTTATTTTTTCTACTTTTTTCATTTCACCTTTTTTAGTCATTTAATTCTTTTTCTAATTTTCTTTTGTCCTTTCCTCTTTTTGCTTTCTTTCTTACGATTTATTATTTATGGATTGATTTTTGAATTATAGTAGCATGAAGTCGACATAAATTTTTGATTTGAGGACTCTCTCTTGCCCTTTTCCTTCCTAACTTCAAGGAACCTCCTTTTGCCATTGGCATCCTCCAATTTCATATATTAGACAGATATTGACTAAGTTATGGTTCACGAAGGTATTTAGGCTTAATGAAATAATATATAGTGACTTATTATATTATTGAATTACGAATTGTGGTTTGTAATCCTAAATGAGGTAAAATACCTAGTGTGCCTACTTTATTCAGGTGAGGCCAGGCTCCTTGAATTGAAAAGATACTGCTTCTCCTCTCATTGCTTATAGTGCATTTATATTTCCCTAAGCTCGCCAGACTAACATATTCCTCCACCTGTTACACACTTGTACAGCAGTTCCACCTCCCCACTTAATCCGATCTCTTGATTTTCCTCTCCAATGTGTCTGTGCGTTCAATTTCCAAACTTTCAGACACTCGTCCTTACGTCGCTTTTGATGCTCACCATCTTATTTTGGATTCGATATGAAAATCGCTTCCTCCAACTCCCATGTTGTATACAAGCCTGCTAGCTTCAACTTTCGAAAGGTTAATTTCGAAGGTATGAATCCTTTAGAAGGTATGAATCCAGCTCTATCGCCTATCAACCAGTTGCTCAACCTCACTACTTTAACATCTGATCAGGACCTAGACTCACATTAGACCATCCTATTTAACCTGCTCCCTTATTACTTCCCCCGCTCCCGTAGGATGTTGCCCTTTTTATCACTCTGCTTCAGCCCCTGCATCCATAAAAAGCTCCATCTGATGCTCACAGCAATCGAAAATAAATGTCCTCACGGAACGATGTTAATTTTAATCACTTTAAAATTCTGTGAGCCTCGCTAATAATTAAGCGTAGGAAGGAATACTTCTAATCTCTCATCCGCAACATAAAGCTCTGCTCAACCCTTTTCTGCTTCCATCAAGTTTACAGGCTCCTCAGCTGACTCGCTTCAATTATCGTCTGGCTTACTTTAGTAATTGCTTTCCATTTTCTCTTGCATGGCAGATTGAAGTCTGCTTCGCATTTACTTTTTCTGCAATACCTCTCCTTACCCCCTCCTTAGTTGGGTATGTCGCCGACAATCAACGTTGGTCCGAAGGCCTTCTTAACCTTTTCTTGCTAAAAACCAATCAATACATTTTCTTCTCTCTCGGCATAATTTTTAACAGAAGCTTCGAAGTTTGTCATATTTCTGGTTGCTGTATAGCTCACTGCTATTAACATACTAAACTTCATTAACTTTGCAACCAAATATCTAAATTTTTGACAGAAAGTGCACGATATTTCTCACAGCTTCGACTCCGTTAATTACATGATACTTCTGCCTAAACTCACCGGGGAATGTTAACCCTGACACTCACTACATGGCTCGCCTTTGACTTCTTTAACCGTTCCTGTAACCTTTCGTTCGATAGTTACATATCACATTACGACAAGGATGCGTTATAAATCCACTATTATTTTTATTCTTTATCAATGACGTCCCCTTCCCATCACTGTATCTTGCTTGCTTCATGGCGACGACCTTAAGATCTTCTTTTCTGTAACTTTCCTGATTCATCATCATCATCAACGGCGCAACAACCGGTATCCGGTCTAGGCCTGCCTTAATAAGGAGCTCCAGACATCCCGGTTTTGCGCCGAGGTCCACCAATTCGATATCCCTAAAAGCTGTTTGGCATCCTGACCTAAGACAGCGTTCCAGCTCAGGCAGGGTCTGCCTCTAGATAGATATTGCCCTTATAGACTTTCCGGGCTGGATCATCATCATCAATACGAATTAAGTGACCCGCCCACCGTAACCTATTGAGCGGGATTTTATCCGCAACTTGAACGGTCATGGTATCGCTCATAGATTTCGTCGTTATGTAGGCTACGGAATCGTCCATTCTCATGTAGGGGGCCAAAAATTCTTCGGAGGATTCTTGTCTCGAACGCGACCAAGAGTTCGCAATTCTTCTTGCTAAAAAGCCAGGTCTGCGAGGAATCATGAGCACTCGCAAGATCATTGTCTTGTAGAGTAAGAGCTTTGACCCTATGGTGAGACGTTTGAAGCGGAACAGTTTTTGTAAGCTGAAATAGGCTCTGCTGCGCGGATTTCATCATCGTAGCTGTTATCGGTTGTGATTTTCGACCCTATATAGGAGAAATTATTCTGATTCAGTTGTGCTTTATAAATGGGTTGGTACTAAACGTTAGTAAATGCCATTCTCCTAAGTACTCTTCAGGTCTCTCATTTCTTCTTTGAATTCTATTCTTTAAAATATACAACGGGTCTCCATTCTATTAAGGTCCCTTACCTAGAACATTGCAGAACCTTTTTCGATATGTGTACATACTTTAAACTTTCTACTGACTTGATGAACTCCTTGATATACTGATGCGGTAGATGATCCGCACGGCTTCGTGTAGCAAGCGTAACGTCAGAATTTTCGAAGGGATTTTGGCGGAGCTGGAATTTATTTCCGCGGCTATCTAAGAGCTGTATTGCATTACAGCTTGGTCTGTTAAAATCTACCTCTTACTGTAGTTCTAAGCTAACTTTCTATTTTTCCCCTTCTGGAAGCAGTATTGAACTGAATTCTCTCCGTTTCTTGTCCTCTTTAAATAACACATGACAAAAGAGAGAGTTTGTTTTTAATTTCATTTCATTTCATTTCATTGTTTTAGTTTATTTTCCTGAATGATTTGCAATTAATGGTCAGTCAACTTTTTCGTTCTTTTTTGAGGAGTCCGTGGACTACAAAAGAGGAAGTAAGTTGCCTCCCAAGTGGTCCGGCCCGTCACTAAGTGGGTGCGGACCCGGGACTCTCAGCATCCTCAACAAAAAATATGTATTTTGAGGCCTAGATTTCCTACAGTTGCAGCATCACGAATTTTTTCAGATTTTTCGGTTGGATAGATTCTGAGAACGAAACCTGTTCTACTTTTCGGGGCACACATCTTGAGCCCTCACTCCCCTATGTTTCACCCAGTATCAGAAATAAGATCAGTTTCGAAAAGTACTAACTGAGCCCTTTCATTTGATAACCCACATGACCATATTCTGAAAAAAAAAACAATTTTACACGCCCCTTTCATATAAACTAACATAAAATGGCGCCACTTGCTGTATGTAGAGGAATTTACAGACCATTTCCGAATAAATTGGGTGTGATAGACAGACACTATGCGCATACAACTAAATTTGAACCATTGCCAAGCAGCTCAGGACTTGCTTTCTTAGATTGACGTTGCCGTTGTCTGAGAACAGTACAAAAATCTACACAGTGGTATTTGAGTTGCGGATCAAAGCGGAAAAATGGCGATATTGTCATGTGAAAATCATGCTAGAGAAGGAACATTGAAAATCCTCGAGAGTGGTTTCACGCGAGCGAAAGTAGGTGGTATATGCATCTGGAGCTGCTATGTGGCACCAAGTCTTACGAGAGAGAAGTTTCAATCGATGGTGGAAAGGCTAGCGAGGGATGCAAGCGACCATAGACCTAAAATTCTAGCTGGCGACTTTAACGCATGGGCTGAAGAATGGAGCAGCCGAGAAACGAACGCAAGAGGGAGTGTATTACTTGTACTACCAACCACTGGATGCGTCAACACTTTTCGAAGAAGGGAACTGGAGTCTAGATAGATGTCACATTTGTTAGTGGCACTTTAGGCAAGGATCTCCAGTGGCACGTTAGTGAAAGCTACATAAACCGCGACCATCAGGCCACAATCTTCGAAATCAAGCAACTTACAAAAATAAATTGGTTCCGAAAGACACCTTTAAAATGGGCAGAGCCAAAGA
This sequence comes from Hermetia illucens, assembly GCF_905115235.1. Lineage (NCBI taxonomy): Eukaryota > Metazoa > Arthropoda > Insecta > Diptera > Stratiomyidae > Hermetia > Hermetia illucens. The sequence continues at coordinate 147,292,887 of NC_051850.1, forward strand.
GGTCCTGCTGCAAAACATAACACTAGAAGGAAAAGCAGGCTTCCCAGATTTGTGAAAAGTTACGACGAGCATGTAACGCGTCCGTGCCAAATTATGTACTGGTTCAAAGAAACGAGCACCGAATTTCTGGTGAAATCCTGAAAGCGAAGACCTGCCTCAAGATTGAAAGACGCAGTCAACGAAATAGGAACCGATCTGTATACGATCAGCTGCAAGAACAATATAGAGAGGCGTATGCATGTGGCTATAGTAAGAAGTTAAAGCGAACACTTCAAGCGGTTGTGTAAGGAGGCTGATTCGGACCTCTGGGGCGGCGCCTACAAAACAGTGTGCAAAATCAAAGGCAAACGCTCTCCCCCGAGATAGTGAGGAACCTTTTCCCACAAAATATGAATACCGCTAGCCTACCTATTGTTCAAGTGAATCCCGTCGAAGTTCGGATGGTAAGCTGCAAAGAAAATACCAGAAATTAAGGTTCCTGGCTTGGATAGTATCCCTTACAAAGCCTTTAAGGCAGCAGTGAATATAGCGCCAAATATGTTTGCTCAGGTATTTACTGCATGTCTTAAGGAAGGAGCATTTCCCGCAGAGCGGAAAAGGCGGAGGCTGATTCTGATACCTAAGCCAGACAGACGCTAGGTGAATGTTCGTCATACAGACCGATATGTCTTCTAAATTCCTTCTGGCAAATTATTTGACCGAATAATCTGTAACAGATTACTTCCAATTGTCGAAAAGGAAAACAGTCTCTCTGAGAATCAGTTCGGTTTTCGAAGGCCGCAATGGTTGGGAACAAATGCTCTGGAGTACACACACTCGATGTGACGAACGCCTTCAATTCCGCGAGATGGAGCAAACTACTTGAGTCCCTAATCAACTTAGACGGGCTGAAGTACCTGGTGTGTATCGTTACCGACTTCCTAATCGATAGGCTTCTGTGCTGCGAATCTGATGAAGGAATGAAATTATATCAAACGACATGTGGAATCACACAAGGGTCCGTTCTAGGCCCACTTTTGTGGATTATTGTTTAACGCGATCCTGACGCTAGACCACCCTACTGGTGTTGCCTCCATTGTATTCGCGGAGGGCATTGGTGTAATGGTTGTTGCACGCCTCCTCGAAGAAGTCGAACTTTATGCTAATGAAGCAGTCTATAACATTAAGTTCTGTTTAAAGAGTGCTGGTCTACTTTTCTCAGAACATAAGACGGAAATAGTAGTTATTATTAAGCGGAGAAAGTGCACGTCCATGGGAACACAAGCCGGTCATTTCAAGCCTGCGCTCAAGTACTTAGGCGTAAGATTGGACCAGAGGCTAAACTTCAAATCACATATGGAGAGTGCAGTAATCAAGGCGTATAACATTCGAGCACTGATTGCGAGGATGCTACTAAATACTGATGGGCTAAGGCCGAGCCGTCGACACTTTATTTCGAAGGTGGTCAGTTTGCTCCTACTGTATACAGTCTCAGTGTGGACAAATGCACTGAAAAATACAACAAATAAGAGAAGGATTGGAGCTGCGTATCGCATGTTGCGCTTACAGAACAATATCCGGAGCAACTTGCGTGATAGCAGGAATGATCCCCATTGAGATCCTGGCGAGAAAAGGGCAACGACTTCACGATCGGCGTATCTCACCGGAGAATCTCCTGCCCGTCGGTTAGCAGTTCGCATGAAGTGAAACTATCATGGAATCGCAGGAGAAGTAGAACGAGTCAGAAAAAGGCCACTGGACCCACAGAATCATATGGAATATCCGGAACTGGATCGAACGACCCCACGGCGAGGTAGGTTTCGACCTAACCCAATTCTTGAGCGGACATGGAGGTTGTCGAACATATCTCTATCGATTTGGGCATGATGATTCGCCATGTTGGCCAAGGTGTCCGAATATTGCAGAGGACGCAGACCATGTTTTATTTCATTGGCGAGATTTGGAGCCCAGAGAGCTGGTTTGGAACCGGAGAGTACTTTACACCCGAAAATATCATGGAACATTTGTTTTTTTTTTTGTTTTCAAAGTTGATATGAACCGAAGTCGAAAAGGTGATCGCAGGTGGTGGTGGTTTTGGTGAGTAAGAATTCCACATAACTATGTTGCAGGAGCCAGCGATAGCTTTTGCAGTTTTCCACCTGTCTTCGACAAAAAAAGACAGTCAGATAGACAGACAAATGGGCAGACAGACATCGAATCGATTCTAAAACGGTTCTGTTTCACGCAAAGGCTTAAAAAGGTGGCAGTACTAACTATGCAATCTAGCGGAATCTGCTTTCAAGGCTGGTGAGGAATTGATATAGGACTATATGCCGCAGACCAACTGGAATGAAATGTGAGTTTTGGCGAAGGAAGTTGACACTCATGATGTGCACGCGCAATCGTTCCTCTCAATCAAATAGAAATAACGACATATAAATTAACATTCCTAGCTAGTTACGGTCCAATCGTAAAATATACTTTTCTAACTACCTGAAAACCTAATATTTAAAAAAAAAAGTGACTGAAGGTTTCTTCCAGGGCAGAGGCAAGTTATCAGGCAGGTATTGTTTGTTCCGTTTTGTTCATTCTTAAATACGAAATGAGTACGAATTACAACGAGCGATACTTCTGCCCTGGATGAAACCTGCTTTTGTAACAAATGGATTCTTTTCCCAAAGTAAGCAGTCTATAAAACAAATACGCCAGGGGAAAGTTTCTCTCCAATTGATGGGGTATATTATTTGGTTGACGTAAACTCAGGATCCCGTCAATCTTCACAAATTAAATTACTATTATAAACTTTTCATTCATCAAGAGCAGTTTAGATAGCTGTTGCTATCATTATCCTGGAAACTAAACTAGACAATTTCTTGCAAATGCAGGCAATCATCCTAGCTAAACTTTATTTAATGCTCAGCTTGCAAAAATCACTGCGGAAGTTTCATTCAAGAGGAAAGCTACAAACAAAGGATGCGTATATGCTCGGTCGAATCATTCCCCCTTTCTCTGAAAAAAATTAACAAATTATTCCTTTTCCGGGAAAAAATTGTTCGTCACATCCTGTTCAAATTCTTGGGAGACGGTTCATATGAAGAATACTGAGGATGTCCTCCATACGAACAATCCATGAAACCCTATCGTTACGCCTCACGAATTCTTTCGAAGAGTATCTCAACTTTGACGTCGAGCATTAGAAAAAATGTAATCCCTCGGCTAACATTAAACATACACTGCAATTTTCTGGGCTGACTTTTGTATAGAAGGACATGTTCTCCCCCCGAAAAGCCAATACTGTGAAAAAATCATTCCGGAAATGCATATCCTTACAAAGTGAATTTATTTATTTCGATCGGTCGCCTGCCCGTGACATATCAGATTTCCCCCTAGCTGGTGAGTTACCCAATTGATTTTGATTTTCCGAATTATCCTTAAAGATAACTTTCGCATAAATTTCAATTTTTCGTACCGACTTAGGGGATGAGAGGAAGCAAAGGATGGACAAGAGTGCATTAGTTCCGGTATTTATAAAGTGGCGATTCGGTGGTGATTTGCTGTCCTCTTGGTAGATTTATGACTGAAAACTAGCCTCTGGTCCGGTCGATTTATGGCGAATCCAAAAACCCGCTTTCACAAGTTTTCAATAGGCGTGGAGTCCAGTGACTCAGATGGGATTTGGTGGTGGTGTTCTGAGAGATTTATGGGTAATTTCGATGCAATTTGCGTGTGCAAGATGTTATTTGATCCTCATTCTGGACAAACACTCCAACTTGAAGTGGTAAAGTTGAGATGGAATTAATGAAGAAAGTGATTTAATGATCTAATTTCATGTAGATCTAATTACATTGACATTAGTAGCGAATATAATGGACAATGACTCTTTTCAATGGGCTGTTTTCAAGCGATTCTCATACCAGTTTTATTAGCATAATTTGAAAAAAATATCTCTCCTAACTTCTTCTTCATTTCGAACTGTCCGAACAAACATTTCCAACTTGAAATCTATCTTCTGTCCTTTTATTGCAGCTATAAAAGAAATAAAATACTGTCTAAACGTACAGCTTTGCTCTCTGTGGAAACAACGCAGAATTATGATTGCATTTTGTTTTTCTTGCATTCTAGTTGGCGATTGTCCTCTGAAGGATACTATTTCCTGAAAATGCTCAAAGAAAAACTTGGAAAAAACACCCGCTTACCACCCACCCCGTACATAAGACGATACTTTTCTGTCAATTTCAAGTCAAACAACCCATAAAATGCGAACAAGAAAATGTTCTAAAGTCACAAAGAACAAAAAATTGTCTGCCATAACGAGCACGGAGAAAAGCAAGAAAAACTCAGTATGAAAGGACATTTGCTTGGCGCCAGCATTTTCCCACAATTTATCAGATGAGAATGGAATGTTTTGTTTCGGCCTTCCATAGAGGATTCTAAGCACAATTTTAGATAGTTTATTCGCGCAATATCTTAGATGTGCGTCTTTTCCAGAAAAGTGTGGTAATAGCTACACCCGCGGAATAAATTCAGTGGATTTATTTACAGATCTGGGCAGAATTTGGACTGAAAAGTAGACTAGCATCGTTAAATGTTTATCACGGAATATAAAATAATTCGTTACGAGCAATAGAAGAATATTTCATAGAATAATTGCTACTTTCATGCCAGAACGTCGTAAAGCCGGCCAAATGTGTCGCCTTTACTGTTTTATGTAAAACAAAACTTTATTCAAATCATTTACTGTTTGCTTGTTCCTTACTTCACGGGGCAGGCAAGAACATTAAAGGATCAACTCCTCCTTAATATTACGTTGAGGATCGGTTTGCGGGCCGAGTGGGAGCGCCATTAACTCTATTCCAATTATGAAATTACCCTATCCTGCATGGATGCAGTTTACGACCTTATTCGCATTTGATACTTTTCCGCTGACTCTAGCTTTTCCAGGATAAGCTAAAGAGACGTCTTCCTATGTATGCACACACTTTTCATGAGAAAGATGCCATATAGGACGTAATATAAATAGTCACTGTAATCACCGAGCTCAGTGATAAACTACGTAAGGTTACAATTTATTTCACCATGGCATCGCATCAACTAGGGCTAGATCTCTTCTTTTTGCGATGTACCTTACCTTTGTTGTAAAACAACCAAATTTACGGAATGCTTCAATTGACAAAACTGTCTATCCTCTGATGTTTCAGATGTTTCATCTCCGCCGCGGAAATGTCGATTGATATCTTCCCGCATGCAATACGTCTTCCCATGTTATCCTGTAAGTGCTTGCAGCTTTTAGCACCCCCGGCGGTATAATCTTGCTAACAATCCTCTGTGAGGTGGTCTACCTATTGTTTGTGCCTCCACTTTAGATGGCAGTAGCTTTCTTGGTTGTTTTAATCCACCAATATTTAGAAAGATGGGTAATAATGTATCGATTGTCTTTTCGGTCTTCTCATTCAATGCCAAAAGATGGGTTTTAAATGATAGCCTTTCTTCTATCACTACTCTTCTTCGACGATTACCTACCTTGTCTTGGTGAGGGAGTGCAGCAAGGAGAATCGTCCGGGAAGCCAGAGGTGACATCTGAAGCAAAGCAGTAATCAAAAACTCCAAGCCAAGGTATGACTACCGTGTTGAGGGAGGAATGGTCACAGGGGTTAAGATATGGCCGTGAACGGTGAACTCTGGATACCAGACGACTCCCAGTTTCAACTAGCCTTGTCTCGGCAAAAAGGGGCTCTGCCCCCCGGTAAAACAAAGGCCATGATAGCCAACTATGAAGAAATTAAAAAACCAAAATACAAAACAAAACAACAGCACTTTCGTCATGGCGATCTAATCATGAGCGAAAGGGCAACCCTGAGCTCTTCAATGGAGAACTAGAAGAATCTAGACTCAGATTCACCAACTTTTCAAGTGGAAACCAACCCCATTGGGTGCCAATCCCTCACAGACGAGCCGAAGCAATCCCGTTCTGTCAGCACTCCTGACCCTAGGCTCCAATCGGCGCTAAAGTGTTACCTACGGATAAGCATCTGTCTGCGGGCAGCAAACAGCGTTCCTGAACAGGATGTTAATGGATTTGGGACAGTCACATTACCCGTGTCGGCTACTAAAACCATCGAAGGGGGCGTCCAGCCTACGGCATATTCATCTGAAACGTAGATGAGGTACCACATCTTTTAGATAATTTTGCAACATTGTAAAGCGGTGACTGCACTTATCAATATTATCAATGGCTCCAAGACATGTATATACCTCATACAAGAACCATGGGTTGTTGGTGGGGAAATGAGGCGCTTAACCTTCCGACATGCTGAATTGTATGCCAATAGACCTCGCTATTGCATTGTGGTTTCAAAAGACCTCCAAGCAATCTTGGTTAACGACCTGTGACGTGTTGTGCTCTGTTTATTTCCCTTATAACGTAGATGAAAGCTAATCAATATGCGGAAAGTAAAGGCACCATATATGCTGGGGAAGTTCCAATATCATCGCGAGAGGATTAAGACTGCTGGAATATCCGGTAGGAACCCAATTAGAAATCCTCAATTTAGGTAATTAACCGATTTTGTTCAACGTGGTCAGGCAAGAGGGCATCGAAATCACGGTGGTATCCCCTGACATTGCGGCTTTTGTCGGAGAGTGGAGAGCATCAAACGATATCACGCTCCTGGATCGGAGGCGCATTGATTTCGTAATGGGCATAGATCCACCATGGATGCCCTGGCTCTATACATTCGGAATATATACCGCGCTCGCTTAGTACGCACTTGTATTCCAACCAGCTGGCGTGATATGAAGGTAGTATTTATCCCCAAATCCGAGAAACCCACCTAAATAACCGCAAAAAGCTTCGGACCGATCAGTCTAACTTCCTCTCTGCTAAAAGGACTGAAAAGACTCGTAGATCGATTCGTAAAGGATACATATTTCCCTAGGTGGCCACATCACTATAGGCAACATGTCTACCAGAAATGAAAATCTTCGGAAAAATACGCCTTAGGCGCATTCATCGAAGGTGCCTTCAATTATGCCTCATTCGCGGCTACTTGTAACGCTGCAAGACAGCATGGAATCACTGTTAACCAGTTGGATCCTTCACATGCTAGAATCGAGAAAGATCCACATATTGGTCGGACAGAAGTCTTTTGAGGCAGGGTGTCTTAGGGGTTGCCCACAGGTAGGGCTTCTCTCCCCTCTGTTATGGCTCCTATGCACACCTTGCTATGGAACCAGCATTTGCGTAATAATTATCGGTAAGTTTCCGGGCACAGTATGTGGCTGACCAAAGACAACACTGCATGTAATCCACAGTTAGTGCCTCCATAATGGATTCATAGTGAGCGCTAGGAAGATTGGACTAGTAATGTTCACTAGGAACCTCAGGTGGTACAAACAGTCAAATATTTAGGAATACATTTCGATTCAAAATTAACGTGGAAGCACCATATCCAGGAACAATACCAAAAATCGTACAGATTGCTCTGGTGCTGCAGAACTGCGAAAAGTAAGACCTTTGGACTCTCATCAAAACGGATTCGCCTGGTGGCCGAGACTGAACCTTGTCAACAGCAGGAAGTTGCTGACGCAGATTCAGAGGCTTGGTTGCCTAAGTATTACCGGAGCAATGAGTAGTACGCCGACCGTCGCATTCGAGCTATTCTAAACTTACCCAATTGGAGGTGAAACCGAAAGCAGCTAACGACGTATATAGGCTTGATAATATTGGTGCGTGGAAAGGCGGTCAATAATACGGTCATGCCTCCATTTGGAAATTTCTTGGCAAACATCAGGTGGCTCTGATGTCCGCCGATCATATTCATATATTTCCATTCGTCTTTGAAAAGCCATACTCCGTTGTAATCACCAAAAGAGAAGAATGGTCAATAAATGGCCACGAGCCTTTTGGGATTACGGACTTAATAATCTTCACCGACGGGTCAGTCATGGGAAACGGGCAGCATTATCAGTAGCAACTGCTCGTCCTCCTTAGACTTCAGACGAAAGTACCTTGGAAAAGTTTGTTTCAACGAAAAGTCTGTGCATTCTCTGTCTCTGGAAAATGTTCTCAGATTCGCAAAAGCCTGCGAACGCCGTAGACTAGATGCCGATGAATAAGCAATCTCCGGGGATAGTACAATGGACCTAACAAAGGCTCCACTAAACTAAACTAACTTGTTCTATTACTACTCCAAGATATTTGATTGCTGGTTTCGATATTCGATTCTGATTGTGAGAATTTCTTTTTTTCTTTGCTTGCTGATAAGCCTATTTTGTGGTCTGCCATTTCCAAGCTCCTTGTCTCAATCATTTCTTCTTCCACGGCAATTCGGGGAGAGACCAGATTCCACCTCACATTACATCCTCTTTTAATTTTCGGAAATCACCAAGGTTCCGTCCTGTAGTTTGGGGTGGAGTACGCTTTTATGTATAATCTCCCACAATAAACGCCCTAGCACTTACTGCTGCCTCTCTGGGATGGTTATGATGAAATTCGCAGTATTTTGCTTGTATTGTGCTATAGATATCTACTATCTAATTTTCTACAGTTTCTGTACGAGTGGGAGTAGCAGATCTGCAGTAACTGTAGGTTCAGCGATAAATAACTATGGCCGAGAAAGGAAATTAGCTCGTTGCTTGGAGGGGCAATCCGCATTCGCATGTTACCGTAAGTAGCCATTTCACAAGAGGCGGTATATCTCCGGATATGATATGGTTAAGAACCGTGATGAAATGCTCCTCTTCTCCTGCTCGTTATCGTGAATGAGAGGTCGACAACTAAAATCTTTCGAAAGGTTTGCACATACAGGTTCTTTCATGATGCAATATACAGTTTTGAAATTATTGCGTTCTGCGGAAGCTTCCGTTTCTCTGACCAACGCAATAACAAATTCCCTTTTGTTATGGCACACACTATATTGAACTTCCACGAATTTCACACGGTATCATGGCTCGAGCACGTCACGCCCACCATCACTCTCAGCGATCAATAGAGGCTTCAATCTCCTCCGTTCATCGATCCGCTTCCACGATTCCGCAGTCAATTAGGTTTTGTGACCCTTTAATGGGTGACCGATGACCTGCGCAACGCACGAGAAAAGAGCATTTTTGATGGCAGCCCAATGCCTATCGATATTCTCAGGCGAGTTACCAAGTGTTATTAAGGCTGGTGGGCAGTGCAGGAACGCACTGAAACTCTTCGCTTTGAGGAAAATGTGAAGAGGAGTAAGAAACCCTCAGGGACTTCCTTTCCGATTACCTAGGTCTAGCTGGAGCCAGTCTGCGGATACCTGGTAACAATTTTTTCAGATCTCAAAGAGATTGGTTGCAGGTTGGGGGTGCTACTCTTCTTCATAAATGTTATGGGCTGGCTCTGAAGATCCAAGCAAGCTGGATTCTGCTGCTTTTGCCCTTCTTACAGCAATCAAGGCGTCCGTGGTGTTAAAACGAAGCATCAAACCACTAACTGGGATCCCCGGAGTGTCCACTGATACTTACCTACCTACCCTAATAGTAGAAAAACGGGAAGGGAAGAAACGGAAAGGAATGAACCAGACTGCGTGACAGTTCCTGGACATCAAGCAAAGTCGTGAGGGATTTAGGTACAATACATGTAGCTGACAATATTATGGGAACCACAGCCACCCGGCTGGATTCAACACTTGTCCAATCCCAATTCCATCCGAATACCGCAACTGAACATGTCTACTATTCGCAACAGACTTCTAAGGTGGTCATCAGTACCAGCATAAAACTTGATGGTATTTAGGTACAAGTACATCAGGTAGCTCACACTGAGCACGTAGTAAATGTTTGCAAGTCCTTGAACCAACTCGCAGCCCTTCTGCTCCTTGGCCAGAATGTTGTTGGTCTCAAGGTGCGCATTGACGATTCAACTAATAATGGACGTTATGAATTTGTAGAAGGCTGGTAAACAACTAATCGGTCTTGTGTCTGCGGAGTCCTGCACCGTGCCCTTTTTAGGGATACGGTAGGTAATTCGCCTAGTGAAGAAGGATGGAAATTCCTTTGGCCACCTAATGACCTGATTTATGCTATTTGCCAACGAACTGTGTATACTGCTAATTGGCCTCTCCAGTTCTTCGAGCTCTTTATCGCTCGTCGAACTTCCTCTTCGGTAACATCCGCAAAATTCATGCCGGGTATAGTGGCTTGGTGGGTGCCTTCGGCGGTGATCCATTCAACATGATGGACAGGTAACTCTCAAAGTCCACCCCAATATACTTTTGCTTCCGTCATCGACAGCTGTACTGTTTGGACGCTCTATTGGAATTCGTTGAGTAATCTAAAAGTCGCAACCGGCTGTATACGACAGAAAGTTTCTGCTTTAGTGTCTTCAGAATTTCAACTACCGGTTTTTCATTAAGGATGACATAGTTCCGGTAAACCCTCTGCACTTTATTCCTCATCCATCTGCTGGCATTGGCAGTGCTGATTTGACTCAGCCCAAGAATAGCCTGCCTCAATGAGTCCCGGCGATGTTTCAGACGGATTTTCCATGGTGGATCTCTGCGATGCGAATCTTCTGACCGTGAACTTTGACAGCCGCAATTGCACCACAATTCACAAGTGATTGTAATTGCAGCAGCGACATATCAACACACCACCGAGATACAATCTCATCATTGATTTGAGATAGAATTCTCAGAGTTGCTGGAAATGCATAGAGCCTGGGAATACCTGGTCTATGCAAAGGATCCATTTCCCAGAATTCTATACACACTCTTTGGAATTCGTCCCAATCCTCAGTGGAGACTTCAGCTGAACGGTGGAGAAAAGTGTTTCGGCGAGTACTGAAATTGTTTCTTGCAGTGTGCGTGGTGTTGTTGATGCCTTTATCGGCTCATGGTCTCCAGTTTTCGCAATGACCTCAAGTCGAACAGGCTCCCTGTTGATGAACAGGATTATATCGCTGCGAGTAATAAAGTGGTACTGGTTTGTGACTCGCTGCAAATCTCTGATGCAACAAGAGGCGGTTAAACCCGCCCCCGTCGTTATTTCGTGGTCGGGTTTATATCCTCAGTCCACTTCATCCGTTGCCTACCCAAACCGGCTGAAGTTGTCGCACCAAATTGTAGCGAAACATGTGCAGCAGGCGGAGCAATCCTCCTCGTCATCGTGGCGCCTAGACGTTGAACCGCCCCACGAACAGCTGTTTCGACGCCTTGGTGTCCATTACGGGAGTCCGACCTAATCACCAAGTCAGACGACTCCCACCAATTATCTGTACCGGACCTTAAGTTCCTTCTTCTCATAGATGGATTTGCATTTTATACCTAACTGCAATGTTCCTGCACTTTCTTCACCTACCTCCTGGGACTCTGTGGTAGCGTACAGCCAGGTTGAAGCTATTCACCCCTCCTCCTTTCACAACTTGGCTTGAGATCGGATACGATGGATTATCATTATGATTATGAAATTGTTTTCATTTAAATTTCTGTGCTGGACCTCGAAGAAAACTGAGGGCCTGAAAGAGGGTCTTTGACCTGTATGCGAGAAGATTTACCGGGGTAACTGTTTCCGAGAAAAATGTGTATGATAGGCAGACAGACATTGCATTCGCCGATGATATCGAAATAACAATAGTTGCAAAACGCCTAGACGAGATCGGGATCAACGCAAATAACAGATAAATTCCTGGTTGAAAAATTTCGGCCTATCACTTGCTTAACAAGTAGTTCGTATTAGCAAGAGAAGAAAGGACACAACTGAGAAGAGTCCGCGCAATTCACCGGTTTAAAAATCATAAGTCGCCAGGAGCCGATGGAATTACAGCCGAAGTGGTTCATCAACTGATGCTCAAGGTATGGGACAGCGAATCAATGCCTGACGATTGGCAACGAGGCATTATCTGTCTCATACATAAAAAGGGAGACATCACACAGTGCAGCAATTATAGAGATATCACGTTGCTGAGTACCATCTATAATATATTCTCCGCTATCTTGCTAGGCCGGATAGCCCCATACGCCCAGAACATCATTGGTCCATACCGAAGAGGTTTCACTCCAGGCAAATCAGCAACAGATCAGATTTTTTCTCTGCGGCAAGCGATGGAAAAACTGTTGGAATATGGACAACAGTTGCACCATCTTTTCATCGACTTTAAAGCCGCCTATGATAGCCAGGGTAAAACTGAACACGGCCATGAGAGAATTCGGTATCCCGACGAAATTGATAAGACTGACTAGGCTGACCCTGACCAATGTGCGAGGCCAAATAAAAGCAGCAGGATCACTCTCAAGACCATTCGACATCAACAACGGTCTACGACAAGGGGATGCCCTATCATGCGTCCTCTTTAACCTGGACCTCGAGAAAGTGATCCGTGATGCTGAGGTAAATGCAAGAGGTACGATCCTCTTTAATTCCACCTAACTACTGTCCTATGCTGACCATATCGACATCATGGGAAGAATGACCCGAGACGTACAAACTGCCTTCATCCAGATCGAGCAGGCGGCGTGAGATCTTGGACTGCACATCAATTAAGGCAAGACAAAGTATATGGTGGCAATGTCAGAACCGAAAACCAACCAATCAACAACACCGAACCGCACTGGTCAAACGGGAAGAATAAAGATAGGAGAATACAACTTTGAGACCGTTGATAATTTCCCCTATCTAGGGTCGAAAATCACAACCGATAACCGCTACGATTATGAAATCCGCCCACGGTTGTTGTTAACCAGCAGAGCCTATTTCAGCCTACAAAAACTGCTCCGCTCTAAACGTCTCACCATAGGGTCAAAGCTCTTACTGTACAAGACAATAATCTTGCCAGTCCTGACGTATTCCTCGAAGACTTGGGTTCTTAGCAAGAAGAATCGCGAAATCTTGGCCACGTTCGAGAGAAGAATCCTTCGAAGAATTTTTGGCTCCCTACATGAGGATGGACGATTCCGTAGCCTACACAATGACCAAATCTATGAGCGATACCATAACCGTCAGGTTGTGGATAAAATGCGACTGAATAGGTTACGGTTACTTAATCCGTATGGATGAGGATGATCCAGCCCGGAAAGTCTATAAGGGCAATATCTATGGTAGAAAAAGAAGACGAGACCCTGCTTGAGATGGAGCGATGGCGTAGGTCATGACGTAGACAGCTTTTAGGGATATCGAATTGGTGAACCTCGACGCAAAACCGGGATGTCTGGAGTTCCTTATTAAGGCAGGTCTAGACCGGATACCGGTTGTTGCGCCGTTGATGATGATGATGATGAACAAATAATTTACTCTCAACCATCGCTTTAATAGTTGAGAGTAATGATTCAGGGAAGACTCAACTTCAAAAAAACACATGGAGTGTGCAGCAACTAAAACGTCTTCCACATCTGTAACGATGTCGCGAATACTACCAAGCATTGTTGGGCCAAACAATGTCGACGTCTTCATATTTCAAGGGTTCTTAATTCCAGTTTGGGCCACTGTTCTGGAAAACAAATTAAATTGCAGAAAACTAGGAATGGCGTATTGGCTAAGTCTAGCGTATTTCGACCCAGCTGGCACGGCGAGTATCTATCGCAGAATAGCAAAAGAGATGGGACGAGACACATATTCCATCATTCCAGACTTTCGAAGATATATTGAACGAAGCCGATGGAACTAATCTATGAGCTGACGCAGTTCTTAAGAAGACTAATTTGGTCAAGATGAGCCATCATGCTGGCCAAGATGCAGTAACGTGGCTAAGAATGTGGAGCATGTTGTATTTGATGGCCTCAAAACTACCTCGCATTGAACAAGATTGGAAGTGGTCGTAGCCAGGCGCTTACAACCTAAACATTTTTTGGAGTTCTTGCTGGAATCAACGGAGACTTGGAACCAAGTTGAAAAGGAGCTGAAAACTATTTATCAGCAACTTAGGAAGAATTGCGAAGAAAACAAGAAAAGAAGAGAATCATTATTTCCGAGTTATCACAATCTCGGTAGATGCCGGATTTTACCTAATACTAGCACTAAGTGCCAAGCATTTAGGCTCGGACGATCCTACCTACTTAAAAACTAAAGGGGCACTGGTGGTGGCCGGTGGTAGGTCAGTGGGAGAATCCGTCGAGTACTCCCCGCAACATCGAGCACGTATGCAGAATGGTGTACTTCTGCATGGTTTGAACCAGACTGTGCGAAAGTCCCAGGACATCAAGGGAAGCCGTCAGGGATTTAGGTACAATACCTGTAGCTGACAATATTATGGGAACTACAACCACCCGCTCGAGACGCCAAATTTCTTTGATTTCCCGAGCCAATGGCTCATAGTTCACCTTCTTCTCCACGTATTTCCGTTCAATGTTGCTATTATGGGGGATAGCAACATCAATAATATACGCGGAGCGACCTGTCTTGTCAACTAACAGTACGTCAGGCTTGTTGTGTGCGGTATGGCGATCAGTCAGAACTTGCCGGTCCCAATACATGCTGTAAGCAGAACTATCAAGTACTGCTTGCGGCTCGTATCGGTAAACCGGACATGTCCCCGTGATCAGCCCATGCTTGTATGCAAGGTTTTGATGGATAACCTTACATACTGGTGATGTACTGCACCGGTGCCATAACAGTACAGCCAGAAATGAGATGGTCCAACGTCTCTAACGCCGAACCACACATTCTGCACTGGTCGTTCTCCACCCGTTCTTTCATGATGAGCTTTTTATAAGCTCGGGTGGCGACCACGCCATCCTGAATGGCACACATGAACCCCTCCGTCTCAGCAAAGAGCTCCCCAGCACACAGCCATCTGTTCGACAGATGCAAATCGACAAATGGCTGCCAAAGACAATTCACGTGTTTACCGTGCATTGCCTTCGACTTCCATTCCTCGATCCGCTCTTGGTCCGACTTCACCCCACTCAGAGGATTGAAAGATCGATCCTTCAAGTTAAGTAGAGTCAGTCCACAGTCTGCCTTACAGACAGCCGCATGCAAGGGACTAGCCTGCTCCTTGCTGTAAAAATAAGCGCGCAGCGAGTCGACTTGGCGATGATGTTGTGCCGCCACGTCAACCACGCCCCTACCTCCGATGTCACGAGGCAGGTTCATCCGCTCCACGGCAGACTTTGGGTGATGCATTCGGAATTTGGACATAGTTGTCCGTATCCGCCGCTGGACGTTTTCCAGATCGGTCTTCGTCCACGGCAATATTCCGAATGCATAAGCCAGTGAAGGGATAGCGAATACATTCAACGCGCTTATTTTATTCTTCCCCGAGAGATGCGATTTCAGTACCAGCTTTACACGTCGCAGGAATTCGGACAGCAGAGCTTCCTTCAGATCACCAACTCGAACATGGGTTCCTTGCAGAATTCCTAGGTACTTGTAGAAGTCTGTCTCGATCATAGCTTCGATGTGGAGGTCACCAATGCTATGTCCGGCATGCGGCTCGTGATGACCTTTGCGGATGGCTTGGATTCGACATTTGTCTAATCCAAACTCCATCCGAATATCACGGCTGAACATGTCTATTATTCGTAACAGACTTCTGAGATGGTTGTCAGTACCAGCATACAGCTTGATGTCATCTAGGTACATCAAGTGTGTCAGTTCGCACTTAGCACGTAGGCCATATTTTATTGCAAAACCATGCCCTCTAGCATCATTCAGTAGCCATGAAAGGGGGTTCAGTGCCATACAAAACCAAAGAGGACTCAATGAATCCCCCTGGAAGATGCCCCTCCGTATACGGATGGGCTCTGAGGTATTAGCACCCTCAGATGTACGGACTGATAAGGTGGTATGCCACTCTTCCATGACTGTCGCCAAAAACTTTATTAGTTTCGGATCAATGCGATACAGATGTAGGATGTCGATTAGCCAGGTATGCGGAACGCTATCAAAAGCCTTGGCATAATCGATATAGCAACTGAAGAGGTTTCTTTGGCCTCTAGTTGCTTGTCCTACAACTACCGAGTCGATAATGAGTTGCTCTTTGCAACCCCTTGACCCAACTCGGCAGCCCTTCTGCTCCTCGGACAGAATGTTGTTGGTCTCGAGGTGCGCATTGATCCTTCCACTAATAATGGACGTGATGAATTTGTAGAGGGTTGGTAAGCAAGTGATCGGTCTTGTGTCTGCGGGGTCCTGCACCGTGTCCTTCTTAGGGATAAGGTAGGTAATCCCCGCAGTGAGGAAGGGTGGAAATTCCTCCGGCCGACTCATGACCTCATTTATACTGCGTGCCAACCGACTGTGTACGCTGGTAAATTTCTTATACCAGAAATTCTGCACCCGATCCAGACCTGGGCCCCTCCAGTTCTTCGAGCTGTTTATGGCTCGTCGAACTTCCTCTTCGGTAACATCCGCAAAATTCATGCCAGGTGTATTGGCATGGCGGGTGCCTTCGGCGGTGATCCACTCAGCATGCTCAGCATGCTGGGCAGGTAACCCCCAAAGTCCACCCCAATACTCTTTCGCTTCCGTCACCGAGAACTGTATTGTCTGGGCGCTCTGTTGGGATTCGTTGAGAGATCTGAAAAAGCTCCGCTGGTTCCTCGCGTATGTTGCATTCTGGACACGTCTGGAATAACTTTCGCCATACCGCCGTAACCGACTGCATATGACAGAAAGTTTCTGTTTTAGTGTGTCCAGAATTTCAACAACGGGTGTCTCACAGGGGATGCCATAGTTCCGGTAAACCCTCTGCACTTTGTTTCTCACCCGTCGGATGGCACTGCCAGTGCTGATCTGAATCAGTCATTTATTATTATTATTATTATTCTGTTAAGGGAAAGTCGCACCGCGTCCTTAAAGAACTATTGTGCCCCTTTTACTGGTTATAGTGTACCTATTGATCATAGTATCTCAAGCAGGCCTATAACCGTTATGTTCCCTACTTCTAGATCTTTCAGCTTTGCATCTGGTATTAAGTGTTCTCCCAGATGCCTCGACTTACTTTGCACAAGTGCCGGACACTCTCCCAGGACGTGTATAGAGGTTTCGTCATACTCCTCACAAAACCTGCAGGCAGTGTCCGTAGATATCGCTTCCCTAAGTGATAGTTCAGCCGACAATGACCAGTGAGAATTCCCCCTATGATTTGGAGGTTCTTTTTGGTGAGGTTTAGCAATCCTTTGTGCGTATGGGTTCGTATCCCCCAATAAGTACCCAGGTAAGATGGAGCAACATTCCTGGTAAGCCCGCCCAGTATAGTTCCCTCTACCGTTCCTCTTCATTTCTTAGATTCATAGCCATGAAACCGTTTCCGATTCCATAGAAGGGTTCTGGCCCGTGTAAAGGCATCCCTGCTCCCTTCTTGGCTAGTTCGTCTGCTGCCTCGTTGCCTTCCAACCCAGCATGGTCTGGAACCCAAAGTATCCAGACCTTGTTGGACGAGCCGAGTGTATTCAGTCTCGCAAGGCATTCCCACATCAGTTTAGAGTTCACCTGGCTGGACCTAAGTGCCTTGATCGCTACTTGGCTATCGGTGAGAATAGCTATGTTCTGACTGCTGTAGTTCCTTTGGAGACTAAAGGTGGCACATTTGTCTACGGTGTACATTTCCGCCTGGAATATGCTAGTGTACCTGCCCATTGGCTCAAAGTAAATTTTCCTTGAACCAATGACACCGGCACCCGCTCCCTCTGCTGTGACGGATCCGTCAATGTACCAAGTAATCAGTTGCTGGTTTGAGCCGTATGTCGCAGCCACGCTCTCTCAGTTTGCCTTGTTACTCCAACGTGTTTCAAACTTCTTACCGAAGTGAAACCTCGATGACACCTTTGGTATCAGTAATTCGGGATATCGCCTAGAAAGAATATCAATCTTCCTTCGATTTAGGCAGCTCCCCGCCTCACTCATACTACTGGCCATCCTGAATATTGCCCTCCTTGCCTGCATCTGTATGTGCAGATGAGAAGGGGTTAATCTCAGAAGGACTTCCAGGAATGCCGTTGGGCATGTCCTCATTGCCCCACTGATACACACGCAAGCCAGCCTTTGGAGCTTATGTATTTTCCTGGCTTGTGTGCTGAGTTCATTTCAGAATCATAATGACCGCTTAAGAGCTGATCCAGTCCCGATGCTTGATAGCGGTCTCGTTAAAAGAACGGGAGGACAAGGAGATGGTTTCAATGAGTAAGAGTTTCACCTAACTGCACGGCAGGAGGTTCTGGACCTATCCATCTTCCAAGGATGAAAAAAAACATACAAACAAACGGACGAACAGACAGACAGTAAACCGATTTGAATAAGGTTTTGTTTTACACAAATCCTCAAAAACAGCATGCGGACTATAAAACATTTATCACAGAGAACGAAATTTAAATGTAATTGAACAAGCCATTACTTTCGAAAATTAAATGATGAGAGTCAAAATGTACAGTTGGTGAAAGTCGATTTCGTCAAATCATCAAGGACCAATTAATGCAGTGCATATAATTCCGAGTTTATAAGTACAACGGCAATGAATATAAAGACATAATCCCTGTCAACAACTTCCCTTATTATTTTGTCCCAAGTATCTATAAAATAAATTATGGCTGCATTCCTTCCACGTCCGCGGTTTCCTAATATCAGGATTGAATGCTCTCCATCTGTTAAATTGTAGCACAAAGCATCGACGCTATAAGTAAATTGCAGCGCGTGCTCCCCCCACTTTCAACGCACTGTTAATAAAAACAATAAAACAGACGACCCAATGGGGGATGATTCAACTAAAATCTTTTAACCGCAGTGAGGAGTGCTGAGCAGGATACGACAAAATATTTTTTTATATTATTTACGACTGCTCTCAGCTTCATTGTCAACGTACGATGCCTTAATTTTCCGTGCTGTTCCCTTGAAATGCAGTGAGTATCCTTCGCGGGCTTTGCACAACGATTATCACTCACTTGGCAGGATATTCCGCAATTTTTACGGTCCTGCAACCCTAAAAACTGTTGCCTCCTTGCTATGCATGCTTGCAGTTTAATTGAGAACAATTTCATTAGTCCGATACAATCGTTAGGCAAAGTAGGACTTAATGGGTCTATGGGAATGCGCGAGGCGAGCAGGGATATCGGGAATCGGTCGGGCGTTCCTTAATGGACTTCATTCTGCCGCCTTGGATTTTTATTTGAAATTTTATGATAGCGTGCCGGGTATTTATGGTTGTCTTTTTTAAATGATCAGTAGTTGAATTTAAATGAGACTTGCCATGGGTCCATAGAATTAGTTTCTTTTTGACATGGAAGCAAGGAGATGGCAGAATAAATTCTAAGATTTCAATATAATTTACTTAGATATATTTAAGAAGAAACAAGTAGTCAGATGCAGTAATTGTTCCTCAGTTCAGATACCTCAACAATTCTCAAACGAACATCCATTCTTCATTAATTACAAACTGCAGTCCCCATTGCATTGCAACTGATATCATGTCTTCAATTTTTATTCGAATCTCAATGTATTCATGAAGATTCTATCTTTATTGCAGCAATTTTTGAATCTCACATTAAACTCAGTTATCAGATTCGAATCCTGAATTTGGGCGCTCAACCACGGACTAAGGAGAAGATTCACCGCCCGGCCATTGATCATAAATTACTCTATCGAAGTTGACATGTGAAGGAGAGATGTTCAGATTAGAAAATAGAAAAACTTCCGATTCTATTGTTGATATACATATAATAAATTTCGATTATCGATATGAAGAATCGCTTGGCTGAGCAGGAACAGCGACCGACGTCTAAAATTTCAAGAAACACAAACATCCTGCGGACAGCACAGCCCGAAGGGGGCGAAATCGAATGAATGGGGTGAAGTAGTGGGTTGACAAACTTTGCTGTCTTGTAACCCTCGACATGCTGTAATTGCTCGCTCACTTTATAGTACGGTAGTGAATAAGATTTTTTTCGGCAATATGAGGCCTGCACCCTAATGCCATGTCCTTCTTATGGTCGACGCAGTGGTGAACTCTGACTGACAAATGACTTCGACGATGTTGTCACTTAGTTGTGTTTTGTTTTCGCAGCATCAATTTAAAAGACACTCCAGTAAACTGCACTTAAACCCCTCGTTCCGAGAAAGTTCGGAGCAGGGATCAGTTATATGAGTTTAGTGGGAGGACCGATACTTAGTCATCCTCGTTTGATTCGCTAGTTCATATCATTAATACTTTGTCACCTGTAACATGTGAAACTTCAGAATCGGGATTACCTCAAATCGAGCTTCATGTATTTTATAGATATCCTGGGAACTATCTAAACGCAGAGCGAAGTAAGTCGCGTCATCCATAAGCAAAGCAACATGAAATGATATATCGATGGATATCGCACCCCTTACTCAATTTCGTCTTCACCCCATACAGGAAAACCCTCCATTTTCGATGCGCTCCTTTTGCATCTATTTAGTTCACGAACAATTTATAGCATAGGCATGAACATGCCAAAAAGGCAGAGAGCCGAATTATGTTGTGTCGTACGATAAATATCTTGAGAAATGCTTTAATGCTGCATGGATATCCAATTTTTATCGCTTTATGAGGTCCTTTTAATGGTGGCTGTGATGCTTTTTAGTCGAATCCTACAGCTCTCGTAAGAGAATATGAACTGCCTATAAAAACATCCATTTCAATGTGAGGATTCATTGCTCCCTCACAAATAATATCTTGGAGTAATGTGGCAAAAATTTATTTTATGTTCTGGAAACGTTTTGAAATATGCATCTTCTGAATATTGGATTGTGAATCATATTCGGAGAAATATTATTTATCCTGCATTGTAATGGTTTAAGTGAAGCGTCTCATACACCATTTTCATTTTTGAGTTTCAATCGATTAAAAATTGTATAATTAAAGTAAATAAAAGTAAGCTGGGCTGAATCCAAATATCGCTCCCTCACTTAGTGATGGAGAGTCCGGTCGGAAAGATTTCTTGTCATTGCTTTATTATCATAAATAATATTAGAAATAAAAACTTCAGAACAGACTAAAACGGTGGAAATTAACAAGAAAAATTTGGTGGATCCTGGACTGTGCTACTCATGAGGATGTTGATCATTGAAAGGTCTCTTCGGACATGCAGCACTGCCAATGTCTTAGCCCTGTAAGAATCGAAAGTAATACAGGAAATGAAAGTGGGATTATGAACATGAAACTAAGGCAATACTTGTAACCGTACGAGTCTCGCAAAGGTCCTACTATGTCGAGGTGTATGGTGTGGAACCGCTTGGTAGTGCGGGAGGATGAGCCCACTTCTTTCCTTAAATGCCTGGAGACTATACACTTCTGGCATGCGATGCACTCTCTGGCCCAGGAATTGACATCCTTGTTCATGGAGGGTCAGAAGTATTTCTCGGTGACTAACCGATTTGTTGTCCTGATGCCTGGATGCGGCAAGTCGTGAACCGCGTGGAACACTTCCTTGCGAAAGGTGGCCGGAATGTTTGGCCGAGGTCCCTTTTTCGAGTCTTCGCAGCAGAGAGAGAGGTTCGAACCGAAGATGGGCAACTCCCGAAATTTGTATTTGGGGTGGGATTTTAGGCTCTGAAGTGCTGCGTCAACCTCCTGCGCCTTGGCAATAGCCGAGAAGTCGGGTGAGGCGAGACAAAGCGTCAGCAACTATGTTGTCCTTGCCGGACACGTGCTGAATATCTGACGTAAACTGGCTTATAAAGCTCAGGTGTCGAAGCGGAAGTATTTGATGCTCAAGTACGCGGCGAGCAGTTCGCGAACGTAGGTACTGTAGTTCCGTTGAGTGGGGTTCAACTGCTTAGAGAAGAAGCTCAACGACTGCCAGAGTTGATGCACCTTTTGGTGAAGAGCAGCACCTACTGCGATGTCAAAAGCATCAACAATACCAAGAGTGTAGCGTCGGCCAGTTGTTGACGGGATTTTTCAAACGCGCGGATAGCCTCTTCAAACCACACG
Source organism: Hermetia illucens (assembly GCF_905115235.1). NCBI lineage: Eukaryota > Metazoa > Arthropoda > Insecta > Diptera > Stratiomyidae > Hermetia > Hermetia illucens. Next base: position 147,314,722 of record NC_051850.1, read on the forward strand.
ATCTCTCGTGTGTCCTTAGTTTTGGGGCCAGACAAGTACGCGTTCAAAACGGACTGGTGTTGGGCGGTCTTGGGCAGGAAACGACGGTAGAAGTTTAGCATGCTCAAGAACCTCCTCAACTCCTTGACTGTCTTCGGACGCGGGAAGCTTGTAATCGCCTGCCCTTGTCTGGGTCGGGCTGTATTCCTTCAGGGGAAATGAAGTGGCCGAGGAATCTCACCTGTTTTTGAAGGAATTTGCATTTCTCAACGTTTAGGACTAAGCCGCCTCAAGGAGACGTTGAAAAATGCACTCGAGATGGGCTAAGTGCTCGGAGTCAGTGGAAGAGGCGACCAAAACATCATCCAAGCATACGAAACAGAAATCGAGGTTTCGCAGGACTGATTGAATGAACCCTTGAAAGGTTTGCGCCGCATTGCACAATCCGAAAGTCATTCGGGTGAACTCGAAGAGTCCAAAGGGTGTGCATATTGCCGTCTTTGGTATGTCTTCTGGAGCTACAGGGATTTGATGATAAGCCTTGGCTAAGTCCAAGGTCGAAAAGATGCGGCAATTCGCGAGGTGATGCGCAAAGTTGGAATTGCAATTGGATATCGGTCAGGAACAGTCGGTGCATTTAGCCTTTTGTTTGTCCACAGGGGCGCCATTCGCCGTTTGGCCCTGTTAGGAACCATATGCAGTGGGGAAGACCAACATCTGTTTCAGCATGGATGCTGTCCGGAAGCCGCTGCAGCCTCCATATGATGGCCCGTACCGCGTTCTCCAGCGGGGAGAACATTTCTTTCAGATCGAGATCGGTGGACGCAAAAAGGCGGCCTCTCTGTCCAGTCTGAAACCCGTCTGCGCCCTTAAGCAACGTCGCGTTCGCTTCGCGGACTGATGGGGAACGCAATTCCGAGTTTGGTCGCTGAAACCCCCTAGGTTTCATCTGGGGGCGGAGTGATGTGGCGCAGCAGGATTCGCGACATTCGAAATTCATTTTATAATGTTGTGAATACGAGCGGGTAGATGGCGTACCGGCGCTCTCCACGCGTTTTAGAACTCGCCACCGGAGTGGAGAGCCGGCGGTGAAAAAGTTCCGCTGGTTTGGAGACGGAGGGACCTCATGGAGAAGAACAGGTCTCTCCTGCTCCAGCCGTCGTGCGATGTGTTCGTAGTTTTGTTAGCTTTTTGTATTGTAAATTTAATATATATTTTTCTTATAACATTTTACAAATTTTCTTAGTTAACTAATTGACACTTAGAAGTTATCTTATTCAAAATCAGCAATAAGTAAGGGAGACAAAACACTGTATTCACTGTTGTAGGGCTAGTGTAGAAATAAACTCATATTTCGCGGGCAACTTAATATCATCGAATTAAAATAATATCTACGTTTGCCCGAGTGGACGGAAAAAAACTACTTGAAAATGATCTATCATCGACAAAATTTTCAAGTCAAACCTACCCCAGAACGAAACATCTGAAGATATCCTTTTCAGTCCTCTTGAAGTACAACGGTACTCTCCATCCAAAATTAATGGCATAGTTCGGGAATTCTAACAGGAATCAGGATCAGAGGACATGGTCCGCATATGAAGAACAATAATAACAACTATTACCGCGGGGACTTCGCCTTCAAGACGTAATTTTCATAATTGATTTTTTTGTTAATTGTTTAGTCTTTAACCACAACGACTAAAATTCAACTCGGGTCAGAGGAAACCAATAGTGTCTTCTTCTTTCTTTTTCTCCAGCCTTTGTCCTGCTCATAAGCGGGGTCGGCCTACGTGATCGGTTTCGCCACGTGGTTCTATCAAATGCCTGATCTGGATGCAATCGCGAGACTCCCGAATTTCCATTCAGCGTATCAAGCCATCGTTGTTTCGGCCGACTTTTTGGTCGCTTACCATCGCCTTCGATGTTTAGACCAATCTTAGTGAATGAAATCTCGTATGCGCGATTACGTGAATGTATCATCGAATCGCAATTTTTCCATGACCGGTGCAACTCCATATCGATCGCGGATATCCTCATTTTGGAAGTGATCAAAACGCGTCACGCCACTAGTCCAACGCAACATCTTTGTCTCCATTAATGCAAAACGCCGTTCATTGTCTTTTATAGTCGGCCAACATTCGGAACCGTAAGGAGCGACAGGACGGATGACATTGCGGTGAATTTTAGATTTGAGACGTTCGTTGATATGTCGATCACAAAGAACACCAGTTGTGGAACGCCACTTTATCCAGGTTGCGTTAATGCATTGGCTAATAGCATTGACCCGAGATATTTAAATCGCTTAGTTCTGCGCAGGTCACTGCCGTTGACAGTAATTGTGCCTGTTTCATGGGGATCGGTAGTCAAAAATGTAGTTTTATCCAGATTCAATCTGAGACTGCGATGCATGAAGCGATTAGTACATGTGGCACACGGTCAAACGCTTTCTCCAAATCCGGAAATACAATGTAAAGAGGGCGATGCTTCGTACGGTGTTTCTCCACGAGTAATCACGGCTTGATTCACGATTATTTCAACGTTTTCGTGAATACGGTTGCCAAGAAGGCGTTCAAAAATCTTCATGGTATGGGAAAGTAACCGGATCGGTTGAACACATTTGAACATGCTGGACTACGTTTCTTTTCCCATATTGGAACTGTAGTACTTTCAACCGGATTTAAGAATTCATTGAACCACAGTATTGGGTCTTAGCGCTTCGCTTTCTAGAGCTCAGAAGCGATGTCATCAGGTCCTGTGGCTTTCCCCGATTTCATTCTTTTCATTGCTTCCTGGGCTTCTGTTACGCCGGCAGTTACGTCTCTATGGGTTCCCGTGGGTACCTGCCTTGGGGACTTAATCCCACGGTCTTTTTAAGACACGGATTGATTTTGTGACCACAATTAGAGCCCCGCTGCAGCAAACTAAGCGGTACCAGTCTATACCGAGTGCATAGTTCAGCATTCATACTGGTGGATACAAGACCGAACTAAGGAGCACGGTACCCGTGTTGAAACGCAACACCACGTCGAGACCCGAAGGTCTCTGCTCATTTGAACGTAACCAATAACCCTCATGAAGCTCCCACTAGGAGGCCAATCACGAAAACCGAGCTGAACGCACATACAACAGAAATTTTCTTGAAGTATGTGAATTCAGGGGCCATCCCGGTTCCTGGTATACCCTTGGTAAGGTGTCGTGACCTATTGCTACTTCAGATGAGTCCCCGTGCAGACTCGAGTCAGAACGTCCTAATTAGGTCTTTGGAGCATACGCTTACTGCATCACGACCGGCAAATCAATGTGATACAACGTCTCCCGGTGCCACCACTATGGAGGTTCTTTTTAGCCACTTGGTTTTGGTTTGGCCGACCCGTCTTCCTCACCGCCACCTCTGAGCACCAGTTGCGCTGACAAGTGGAACTGCTTCAAATGTCGGCAATGATTATGGAAGTGGAGGATGAATAAATTCTTTATTTGAAACATGCTCGAAATATTCTCGCCACTTGTCCGTTGCGACTCAACGGTCGGTAAGCAAAGTAAAGTTCTTGTTATTAACGCAACAGAAGTGTTCGATATCCTGTGTGCGTTCGTGTCGGCTTTTGGCAAGAGATATGTATCGCTCTCTCGCAATCCCGAGTGTCCAGTTTATCATAAAGATCTTTGTAATGGACCGCTCGCTCGGGTGAAAGCGATCGCTTTCTTTGCTTCCCAGTTGGCACTCTTACAAATTTGCCAATTGGCGAGCATTTTATCGTCGAGAAACTTGTTGTAGAGGCGCTTCTTTTCACGGATCTTTATTTCAACATCGTCTTTCCAAAGCCGTGTATTTCGGTTGATGTACCGCTTATCTGGCTTGGTCACCTCGAGGGTTGCAGAGACTGCTTTGCTGATTGTGTCTTTAATTTGGTTTCACGATTCTTCTACATTCGTAATGATTGGTAATGGCATAAGTGAGATCACTTCTTCTTTCTTCTCAATCTGTTTTATCGGTAGCTTGATTGGCAAGACGGCAATCAACGGCCGATGTTGAGGTGCGATGGTCTCATAGGGAACAGCTTTGTAATCAGTGACGGTGGTAAAATGCCGGCGTCTTATGAGAATATAATCGATTTGCGTTTTATTATCCCGCTGTAAAATGTAGGAAGATGAGACAATCGTTTGATGAACCATATATTCATAAGTACAAGGTCGACCAGATCACCTGTGCGTACGCAGTGAAGAAGTCAATAGTGCAATCAGCTGATATAATGGTGAGCTCTATCAGTCGTTCATCAAATCGTTCTACCTCCTTCATGGTATCACGGGAACCCACTGAGATGGCAATGCCAACACCTTGTTAAGTATGTGGGCTACCAAAATAGAGAAGTTTGTAGCCATTTTTACTGCGTTCGCGTTCTATGTCGCAGCTTTTGGTACCAGACCAACGGGTTTCTTGCAGAGCGCAGATATCAATGCGCCTTTTCCGAAAGGTTCTTGCGAGTTCCTCGGTCTTTACAGTTACGGTTCCAATATTTAGCGTGCAGACAAGTATTTGTTTTGCTCGGGCTAACCTACATACGTCCTGACGCCATCCATGCGTCAAGAACCTTTACCCATTTCTCAACAGGACCGGGGCCGGTCCTGCCACGTTGACTGAGGCTTGTTACTCGATCGAATGATTTTGTTTTAAACGACATTGGATGCATTTTCTTGGTCGGCGTGCCGCGGGATCTGTCAACAAGAGAGATCAGGTAGGATTTGGTAGAGTGGAATAACTCCAACTATGCTTTATTTATCTCTTTCTTTAATCTCAGCATTTTTTTTTTTATTTTACTGAGGGTAGTACACAGTACGTTGCCTCAAACCCTCCTCTTTTACCTGGGCTTGGTACCAGCATGCTATGTTAATAGTATGACGGAGTTGAAACCAATAGTGTCTTGAAAGATGATACTTTAACTTTTCTGGTTGAGATTGTCTGATAACGTTGGAGCTGCCTAGTCAATCGTCGAAAAGGGTAATAAAATTAAATTAAAAACAAAACAAAAATATATCGATTATCTGCTCGATTGACCAATTCCCTATACCTGAATAGTATAAGAATGTGCGGACACCAGGATGGTGTTTCGATTCGAAAGTCTAGACCGCGATAGTTAAGGTGGATTCGAATCATAGGAATGATAATCATCTTGGGAATTACATACTGCGGTACACATAAATATCTCTAGTCAGAAGACCGAATTAAGGATCGGATACATGAAGTGAACCTTACATATAATATGCCCCAAACCTTAGTTTAACATATTATTGTGGTTCAGGGAGGAATTATGAGCGTGTTAAAAATCACAGGGTCTATAAGTTGGCGCACCCCAAAACAGACCTGCACGGAAATGGAAATGCCAGCAAAATCTCAAAACATTGGCTGCCAGAGAACAAAAGGAATAAATATAGTTCCCGTAAACTAGTATCTGTTAGCCACACCTATGCAACATCGTTAACTGTTTTCCCAACAACATCGGCAGTGACAATAGCAAGAACTACCTTGAATTTTTCACAGCCTGTATGCTTCGAATCAGCTTCTTTGCAAAAACGAACTCAGATTCAACCCGTAGCAACACGTAGCATAATATGCAGCATGGATAAGCCTATGTGAAAGCACGACATCAACGACCATTCCACAATATTGCGAAGTTGCCATATCAAAATTTGAAATATTTAAACGGATTTTAGAGTTTTGTGGAAAGATGCAAGGTGATAGGGTGTTGGAAAAATTAAATTTTTAGTACAAGTGAATGGATGGAATTAGAAAATTGGGAGGAGCGTATTGGAAAAGCTGAGAGTTCCAAACACGTGAGAAGGAGGGGGAATACTGCATATTAGCACACATATTCCCGTCAGTTTGTTACCGGACGAGGAGTGTATTGGAGAAGTTAAGATGTGCTAAGACGTGAGACGGAGTTGAGACAAAGTTCTGTCAGTCGATGCGTAGAGCGAGAAATGTTAGGCCGTCGAAACTGGTAACACTGTGCACGGAGAGCCATACCTCACTTCCGTTAGACTTTCAGGTTCCGAAGGTCAGTGTGCGTGAACGACAACACGATGAAGTTCGGTAACTACGAAAAAAGAATGCGTTGCACCAATGTGGGAATACGCCGAAAAAGATTCATAGTTTGTTGAAAAAGCTGCCGGTAAACGAACGATTCGTTTTTAGGACATTAGTTCGATACCGCGAAACAGCTTATGTAGTTGGTTGGTGAGCGTGTTCGTCGCAATCTTTCCGCAAGCAGAAACGAATGTCGGCAGAAATGGTGAAACGCCCATTTCGAAGTATGGGTCGTATTTTATGAGAAGATCTCGATCTCACTGCGTACCGGCGGTGCGTTAGCCATATGTTAACGCCAAAACTGAAGAAAATACGGCGAGCTCTGTGTGCTGCTCTTCTGCAACGATTTCCTGGTAAAAAATATCGCAAAATTATATTTTCAGATGAACAAATTTTTACCATCGAGGAAAAATTCGACCGACAAAATGATCTTCTGTGAGGGTATGGTGGGGCGTCACATATCACGGAGTAGCTGATGTTCATTTTTGCGACACCGGCGTCAAAACCAATGCGGACAACTAAATGGTTAGAGATGATATTGCACTTTAGTGCTGATAATGTTTCTTGACTGGCAGCACAGACTCAGTTCATCTTAGTCATAAATATTATCCTCATTTTGTTCAGGGAATAAACCAATTCCATTGAGGTTTTCGAAGAACCGATCTGCTTTCCATGACTGACCTGTCGGCAAAGATTATTATGCTCGTAATCATAAACGACCCGTGGTCACTTGCGGAACATTCCTCTTTTGGTGAGTTGGTGAGTTTGATGGGGGATTAGGGCCAGAATGTTGAATCAGAGGTATAACTTGCAATACTCATTACCAAAGTGATGGTGTTGTACCCATTGTTGAGAATTTGCTAGAGAAGCACCTTTGACGATATGGTTGTGTCATCCGCACGACCAAGAAATCGTCCGAAACATTAATGTTGACTAACTAATGACTCTTGACTTCTCACAAGCAAGTTTTAAATAAATAGAATTTTTTAACTCGATCCATACTAGTAGACTCCACTAGCAAACAAGATAATGACTAAAGAAAAAGCAAACTGGAAGAGGTGCAGATTTCATTTGCCTGGTTTTTTTCCGAATGTCTCAGAAATTTTGTTTAACCATTTTATATAACTTTTTTAGATGAGCAACATTTTATTACTGCATAAACATGTTAAATGTGGTTTTTGATTCAATAGTTTGAAATTGTATTATTGTATTAAACTAACTCGTATTATCCTTCTTTTTGGTAACATTATTAGAATATTTGAGTAAAATTTTCGTTCCAGGACGCAAAAACATTTCGAACCATTAGTTACTAATATTTAGCAAGCTACTTTCATGTCTTTGAACTGAGAATTCCAATGAGCTTGGTGTAACATGGCGGTAAACTTTTTCACTTGTTTGTTTTTCAAACTGGAATCTAAGTAACTCCATGGAACGGTTTGTCCTCTTACTCACATTTTTAAACTTTTTGTAGGTTTAACTATAGCTACCTTCGGAAAATTGGGCGCGTTTTAGCTCGCTTCGAATTTATTTGGTAAGTTGTAATGCTGTTCTGCTTTCTATACTATAAGATCGTTACCAGAGGAGTAAAAGTAGCGATTTCCTTTATCGCCAGTTTGTTAAGGGATGACTTGTATAATTCGGATGTAATGATCCAAAAAGGAGGATGTACAAAATGTACATCCGCGCTAACTATTGTCAACCACGTGGGCAGAGCTACTTAATAAACCAGTAATGAATTTAGACACTAGCAACTTAAACGAAACGCATGCATTTCCAACTACATAGGTTTACGCTTACCTTTTCGCGGAGAAAATGTTCCAATTGTTGAAATGAAGAAGGAATGAATCGAATTGCGGAGAAAACATACAAATGGTATAAGGGAGATTTATCTAGTTAGATGCGTTCCTTATATTGTGAAGAGGAAACTCAATTTTTATCCGACGGAGCGTTTTAAAATTTCAGTTATAAATCGTTTTACCTACGCCAACTTTAATTATAACACTTTTACCTATTCACGTAATTAGTACCGAGCAACAGATGTCGCTGGGTAGGTTTATGACAGCTACAAGTCGGGCGTGTATGATTTGATAGTGTTAGTCTATTTTCAAGCGAAGTGTCAAAGTGCTTAAAAGTAGTGTCGAATTTCTGTTTTTATTGCTGTTCCGAGCCTTACGGCTATGTTAAAAAAGTAAGTGAATGATTTGTAGATTCCTTGTGTTCCCTTCAACAATCTGATTTCGTCTGCACAAGAGCTCGATCCCGCGGAAAAGTGGTTCGCAGTATCATCTGTTACATCCGCTGTCCATACTCCGCCATTTTCCAGCCAATTGCAAACGGAGAGGATTTGTCTGCAGAATTTCGCTATTTGGAGTGAATATTTTGCTCCACTTCGGGGTCTAGATGTGCATTAACTTCTAGTAATTAATTGAGCGGTGTTTGTGCAGTTTCCGGGCGAAGATATTTGGGGATTACGAAGTGAATCCCGCGCCGGTTTCATACTCGCAATGACTGTTTTTGGGTAGTTGTCTGTCCGCATACTTCGCTCCTTATTTGGGCAATAAATTGTTTAATATCGGTCATTGTTTTTCCTGGTAATTGGCTGCTGTGAAATGGCTCTGTCTGCTTTTCTTCGCTGTTGCGCGGGAAATAGTGAAATTTCTCCGGAAGTTGTGGGCAGCAAACATTAAGAGATTACTCATCCGATGTTTTCCTTGGCTTCCATCCTGTCAAGGTTTGTTTACATTTGGGAACGATACGCTGTCAAAGTGCATGAGCGCAAATTTTAAAATCAATAGCGAAACTTGAGATGCGGAGGTGATTGATACTCCGCATGAAGCTGTCGTATTTGATGATGGCTGGAATTTGCTTGCCTTAGGAGGCTCTTCCATGGAAGATTTAAGTAAGCTATGACAAGTTCATGTTCATCTTCATTTGCTATTGCCATAATCGTTTTTGGCGTATAATTAGATGCTAATTGATATTCCAGAATTGAATATAAAAAATACAGGTTTTTTCCCTTGGGTAAAATGTTTTCTTTCAAAGATCGGACTTCGGTCATCAGGTGTCCCTGATATAATTGGGAATTTCTCTCTTCTCCAGAGGAGCTCGCATGGGTGGAGGAAATAACTGGTTCCCGAAATACAACTTGTGAAATAAAATAACATTTCTAACTCTAAATGGCTTTGTTTGTTTTTGATTAAATATTCCCCGAAACTATCTTCAATATTTCTACTGAGCTACTTCCAAAAAGTACGTTTTGTTCCGGCAATCGCCTCTTTTGGCATAAAAAATGATTGACGACGTACTTGATTTTCCCCGTATTGAATGAAACCAAGGCTACTGCGCGTATAAACCATAAACTCAATGCTGTGGCCGGAAAAATTTTGAGTTTCAATTGTCAGGGCACACACTGTCATGGTTAACGATAACCCCGCGTCTTTTACGTGTCAACAAACAATGACAATTTTTTTTGTTTGATCTTATGAGTCCCTATTGACACAAAATTATTACAAAAATGTGAAAAGTAACACTAGTAAAAAGTATTTTTTTATGCGAACTTTGTTAATTTTGGCTCAACTCGAAATGGATGCATCGTTGAAAGTCGTTTACTTTGGGGCTTATCTGCATATATCCAGTATTTGCTACATGAGTAGAGATTATATACGGCTTGCATCAATAATTCCTACACTTTTCATCATTAAATGTTGCAATATTGTAGGCTTGTGGTGGGCAATCTCTTTTAAATGGAACATGGCGTATTCTCTATGCCTACGCGCTATCGTTCCCGTTTCGACGAAATGAGTTTTACCTTTGTTCAGGTCTTCCCGAGAAAAAGACACTGCTCTTCCATTGTTCTGCGCCATATGGTTCTAGGGTGGCCTACTTTTCGGCCTTTCTGGAGAAGTGGGTTCCATTGCATGGCATAGCATTCGTTGCCCTATCTACTGCCACTTTCACCCATGACACATCTACCGGTAACTGACCAGTACGCAAGTTCAGGTCATCATTCGAGATTTTGTTGGACCAGATGACACTGATGACACGGCGGATTTCAGTGGCACCGTCGGTAGAACCAACGCTACCAAGATAAATAAATTAATTGACACCCTCAATGTTCTGCCCATTAAAACAGATAAGAAGGATGCGGTGACCAATTAGATTGAGAATCTTGGCTTTGTTTGGTCTTCAGTCCAACACTGCTTGTTTCTCTTTTCAAATCCAAAGCCATTTGGCCAAGGTCCATGACTTGGTAAGAGAGAATATAATAATAATAATCGTTGGCGCAACAATCCATGTTGGATCAGGGCCTTGAAGTGTGTTAGAGCACTTCATTCAAGACCGTAACGGTACACTAGGAGGCAATGTGGTCAGCATTGCGCTCGCCCGAGATTATTACCCTGATTTGACTCAGGTACTCATTCACAGCTGAGTCGACTGGTATCCGACGTCAAATCACGATACAAATTCCACTGCCACCAGTGAGATTTGAACCGCGACCTTCCGTACGACAGCCTTGCGCTCTAACCACTCAGCTATCCGGACATACGAACGGAGAATATACATGTCATTAAGGGAATGATGACATGGTCCTTTGAAATTCTTCACGTCTTCTGGGCAGGGCAGCAGGAACAGTTCCGCGGGGGGATCTTCAAGTCCGACGGCTTTATTCCGCTTGAGTGCTGTAAAGTACTTAAACGCACAAATATTAAAACACAAAAAAGTACGTCAATTTGTCTTTATTTCAAATATTTCGTGCTCGATATTCGACCAAGATCTTTTCTCTTCTAAAATCTTCTATTTTATTGTTTCACCGCATATCTCCGATTGAGATCCTTTCTTATATTATCTACTTAAAGCGTAAAACTGGACAAGTGGAAGGGTTTCAAGCTAAACCTGTTTTCACACACACATATATTATTGGAAGATCTCCGTCAAGATCCATTCCCAATTTTCTCATTTGTGTAGGATTGCAAGCTATGGCAACAAGTTAGTACGTCTACTAATTGCGTATTACCATGCTCGTCCTACACGTTTAACTAAACCTCTTCCACCACAATTATGTGATTACATAGTTTTCATCCGATTGCGCATTGATAATCAATGAGTCGGAGACACCTTAACTCTCATTGCACATTCCGAATACGAAATAAGTGAGAGATATAGAGCTCATATTTTGTCTCAGTTTTAGCTTTTTACACATTTCGATTTCACCACTTAACAAGTGAATTGATAACCGAGATGACCTTTCTTTTGTTTGGAGGAGTAGTCCGTATCCGTATGTTATTGTGACTAGCCGTTTCAACCAAAAGAGGTGGAATTTGATCAGATGTGATACCGTTGAAAACCGTGGTGAAATGTGAATGTTATGTTTCTCACTGGAGCATCGAGAGGACGGCGACCATCTGAAAGTTCTTTCGTAATGCGGTATATGGTAGCGAAATCGTGATTATTTGAGACAACTTCTCCTGACTTGTCACGGTGCCCGTCCTAATACCATTAACATTAGTTTTAGGCTTGGGCCCTGGCTACTTCCTGATACGCCAAAGACTGTAGTGACTCTTGCTCCCTCCTCTCACAAACAGGCTGGGGACCATCCATGGCAGAGTTGGAGGACTATCTTTCAATTCGTCCATAAGTAAATTATAGTCAACTTTGAAGTGCATTCACCAAATATATCATTTTTGGTTTGGTTTTGTTTGCAAAACAAAACCTTATTAAAATCGGCTCAATGTCTGTCTGTCTTTTTTTTTTGCTGATGGAAGACGGAAAGCTTCAAAAGCTAGCGCAGGCTCCTGCCACACGGTTATGTGGGACTCTTACCCATTAAAACCATCTCCTTCCATTCTCCCCGCGGGATTCCCATTTTGTATTACGTCGCGGGACTGGATCAGAATTTATTCTGTGCTCATGTTAATATTCGTGTTTCTCTCGCGTTCATTCTTTCGGATGACTTCTTCCTGCCTAACTTTTTTTCCGATGGCTGTAATCACCCTTTCAATTTCGGTCCATATTCCCTTTGCTTTCACCATAAGTTTCATTATATTTTCGGGTGTAAAGTGCTCCCCGGTTGTAGCTTCTAATGTTGCCCTTTGAGCTTCGAATCTGGGGCAATGAAAAAAGACGTGTTCTGCGTCCTCTGGAATATTTGGGCACTTTGGGCAACATGGCGAATCATCACGCTCAAATCGATACAGATATGCTCCATAGCTTCCGTGTCCGCTCAAGAATTGAGTTAGGTCGAAACATACTTCGCCGTGGGGTCGCTCGACCCATTTCCGGATATCCTATATGATTTTGTGAGCCCCACTTCTCTTGCCATTCCGCGACATTTTGTGAACTGTCGCCGACGCGCAACATGTTCGCAGTACACTTATTCGATACGCAGCTTCAATCTTTCTCTTATTTGCTATATTTTTCAGTGCATCTGCCAAACTGGGGCTGCATACAGCGAAATCAATGGAGGCCATACCAGTAGGAAGGTCTAGCGTCAATACTCCGTTATACATAATAATCCACAAGAGTGGCCCTAGGACAGACCCTTGTGGAACTCCGCATGTCGTTTGGTATAATTTCATTCCTTCATATGATTCGCAGCACAGAATCCTATCGATTAGGAAGTCGCCACGACTAAGTGGATTAGGGACTCAAGTATTTTGTGCCATCTAGCGAAATTGAAGGCGTTCTTCACATCAAGTCTAACCACTGCACAACATTTGCCCTCGTCAAGTGCGGTGTTAGCTGTGTTAGCTACTAGGACAACTGCATCCGTTGTAGACCTCCTCTTTCGAAAATCGAACTGATTTTAGGAGAGACCGCCATCCTTTTCGGCAATTGGAAGTAATCTATTATAGATTACTCGTTCGAATAGTTTGCCTGTATTATTTAGAAGGCATATCGACCTGTAGAACGAAGCTTCCCCCAGAGGTATGTTTGATTTGGGGACTAGTATTAATTTCTGCTTCTTCCATTGTGTAGGAAATGCTCCTTCTTTAAGGTGAACGCCTCGGCAAACATTCGTCTGTCTGTTTGTCTGTAACACGCACTTTTTTCAGAAACGGTTATACTGATCGACACGAAATTTGGTGAGAAGGTGGGAACTGTGAACGCCCAGACATGCAGTGAGTGATATCCTTCTACGTTGAGATTAAGAAGGGGTCCCCATACATGTAAAAGGAAGGTGTCAAGTTTTTTTTTCACCGAATATAGCCATGTTGGGTATCAAATGAAAGGTCTCAATTAGTACTTTCCGATGCCAGCCTTAATTTTGACATTTGTTAGAAAGGCGTGGAGTGGGACTGGTGGAAAGTGATGATTTCTTTAAAGGATCGATTCTTAGAAACTACCCAACCTAGAAATCTGAAAAAATCACGAAGCTGCCTCTATATGGTGTCCAGGCCTCAAAATACTCTTCATATCGATATCTGCTCAAATTAAGTTAAGAATAGTTGAGAATCGAGTGAAATCTTAGATTCGCATTTATGAAGAATCTACTTCTTCCTAGCTAGTGCAAAACACACATGTGAAATTTAAGCCTCGAAAGATGCCACATTCCGATATCTGCTCAAATAAACTTACTAATAGTATATTGCCAACTTTTAGAAATTGATTGAAAAACTCCCCTTGTCCCTCCTAGGAATATTAAATTTTGCACCGACATAGAGAACTGGAAATCCGACGATTAGTGTAAAAGTTATAGCAGTTTAAACTTATCAATTTCCTGCGAATTTACCGCATCCTAAGCCGTACAAATAAGATGCTGACGTCATAATTAACGAGAATAATTGACATTCGAATGAACTATTAAAATCCCATTCAAGAAGAATCTACTTCTCTCTAGCCCTTTTTATTTTCCTTTTTCGGAAACGGCTTGACCGATTGTCACGAAAATTGGCAAGAGTGTGTGATCTGCTGTTCCCTTTACATGCAGGGATTTGTGTTAAGTTTAAGGGGGAGCTCCCCATTCATGTGAATGGAGGGTGCACAATTTTTTTTCATAAAATATGGCCATGTGAGGTATGAAATGAAAGGTCTCAATTAGTGAGGGTTAAAAATATGACCCACAAAAAGTGTAACAGGTCTCGGTCTCAGAACCTACCCAACCGAGAAATCTGAAATCAGGCCAGGTTATTGCAGCTGACAGCACTGACAGCAATCTAAATATTTCGAGTCAATGCTATCAGCCAATGGAGAACTGCGGTATGCTCCTCACAAAGGGAAACACAAAACATTTTATACCTGAAGCGTCTAGCTTTCGGTTTCCCGACTTGTTCCAGATTTTTCTGAGTAGTTTCTGAGAATGTTTTACACAAAACTTTTAAAATGAAACGGAAAATGTTTGCTGACAAAACCTATTACCCTCATGCTATCAGTATTAAAAAATAAAAATCCACGTAGTCGGGGATACACCACAGTTAGCTAGGATGCTACGACAGAAGTACCTGAACGATGAATTAGGTCACAGAGCAGGAAGTTAATGTATTCGAAAGGCTTCAAGCGAATTTTTGGCCCAGTTATGGAGAATAGCGCAATGCTGACCACATTGCCTCCTAGTGTACCGTTACGGTCTTGAATGAAGTGCTCTAACACACTTCAAGGCCCTGATCCAACATGGATTGTTGCGCCAACGATTATTATTATTATTATGGAGAATAGCCGATAACAGATTAGGGATAACAGGTAGTTTCATCTTTTGTACAGCGAGCCGGAGGCTATTATCTACATTGACATCCGGAAGTTTTAGTGAATAGGCCTAGAAGGCAGACGACAGTTTGGATAATCTCGAGGTACATCGAAGGATTCGATTGACAACGCGCTTACACGCTGCTCAGTTTTTGGCTCGACTCAGAAAACTAGTGGCGTAGATTTCGGGAGGCCAAGGACCGACATCGGAATGTAGCGCCAAAGAAGAAAAGGAGAAATTGTTAATGATCGAAAATAGATGTTGAGTGTTAAAAAAATTTGAGTGATAATTTATTTCCTATCTCGAATGACTTTTATGTAAACAATTATTAATAATTTGTGATGTGTGCCAAGAAAAATATTTTGCAACTCTTGAATATGCCATACTTTCGTTATGTTCCAGACGGCTTATAAAACAGGCCGGCCAAGCGTTATCTTATCGCCATGTTGATTTCTTCATAACATTGGAAACAACTTTTTTTTCGCAAAGATACCTTCACCAATGGATTCATCATTCAAGCCCCATATATTCAGAACGTCGAAGTGTTTACATACCATCGTTTCCAATCTGCCAGATGGATTTTAATTTTTTTCCTTGAATTTGCATGCATACGTAGAAAAGTTATGCGAGCTTAAATCATCACGATATTTTAAGATACTCCATCGGACTTTTCGCGTACTGAATATTACATATGTACTGTGTGCTTGAGTTGGTGAAATTGATTAAATTTCAACGGGTCTGCAAGAATTGCAATGCTCGTGAAAAATCAGACTCTTGAGAGAAAAAACTAATTGTCTGCAATTAAATCGCTTTGTTGCTTGACCGTGCACTTGATTAAATGAACTTTTCGGGTCAATTTACATCAAATATATTCAGTTGTTGAATTGGTGTTACCAGTTGAAGGAGCCAAGTCTGTTTCGTGTGAGTCATGATGTGATTCATTTTGGCTAGTTGTCTGGGCGGTATTGAGTAGTTCTAATTATATTTTTCTTCCTAAAATTATCTGATACGATAGTTTGTTGTGTCAGCTTTACGCTACGTGATTCAAGGACGCACTTAACTAAAACTTAAGTTTCTACTCCCGAATTTGCATTTATAATTCTAGTGGGGATTACTCGGGAACTGACCCCACTGCAATAGCATTCTAAATTTCAGAGGTAATCCCAGTGTCACTCTTTTAAATTTAAATTCGATATGAATAGGAACAAACCACCAACACAGTCGTTGCCCCGCATCCAGTTACCAGTCGCCGTCAATAGATAATTAAATTCAGATCTTTCCCAGATCTGCGAGGGACTGACTATTCTTAATTGCCAGATGTTCGTCGTCAACAGCACCAATATGCGTGTATTGGCATCATTCCATTGCGTGCTGTTACTGCTGACTTCTCATGGACTTGCTGGAATTATCTAATAATATTACATTGAAAAGGAAAGAATTTCTTAGGTTCACCCCACGATGTGTACGTTATCGAGCATTGACGCGCACCTTCGCTTATTATTTCCCTCGAGTTAGCATCGAAATTAGGCCTTATCCGGAAGCTATGGCATTTAGTAAGGCGATCCCCATGACTGTGATATCTTTATATTATTTTAGGTGTGATCAGAAAAGTAAACAGTCTGATACTTCTAGTTGTTAGTTCTCTATGGTGAGAGGAATTTATGGCGCTCCGTCTTTGTTTGTTAGTGTGTTTGGATTGAAACTGTACGGGAGCTTGTGTACAGTGCTAAATATGAAAAGTGGAAGAGTATATTTTGATAAACATAAGTTTGTGGAAGCAGATATCACTTTTGAATCAGAGATTCCAAAGCAGAGATGTGTGGATTTCATTGGGCTTAATTTCAGAGAGACATTTACATTGATCTGGACATTAATTCTTTATTATGAAATGTGAACTTGTTCCAAATGTTTTTTGCAAATGCAGGCTGGAAAAGTATAGATTAACCTTGAAGGAAGTCCAATAGGAAATTTAAGACTAAAGTAAGCTAGAGCGCACGAGCTCCAGTTTTGAGACCTCTTCTTTAGAGAGTGCTCACTCTCCGCCATACCTCGCCAACGGCTTTTGTAAAATCTAAGGCGGACTAGCAGCCTTAACTTTGCTCGCGGTAGTATCTTTAGTAAGAGTATAGAGAACCTGTAGGCAGCAAGCTTGTATATCGCGCTACGTCGGTCATGATCATTTCGCGGTTTTGACTTGAGCAAATGTCTCTGCCAACTCTGACTAATTTTAGTTGAGTCGGACTTTTGATTTCATTCACACGACGATTACCTGTTCGCTTTGCCCAGAGTGTGTCCCGTAGTTGTCGCTATTTTTGTGTATTGACTAATCAGTTACTACAGTTTCCGTAATTAATCACAATAATCTGTGTTCATAGTGTATACAAAGTATTCAAGGTGGGAAAAATGATATCAGAGATCGTAGTTCAGATGCAAATTACAGAGCATAGTGTGGTTTTGTGATAAAGTGATTAAAACGTAATACATCCGGTTATTAATTGCTATGAAGAAACATCCAAGTGCATTTCACACACAGTGCCGTTTCATTCTAGTATTTTTTTTTGTTTCATTGTTTATTTTTGAAAACGAAACTTTCGCAATTCCGTACTTTCAGTTTGTGTTTGTGTGGTTGTAGATGTGCGCGGGCGCGTCCTCCTACGAAAAGTTTCCCTCTGTCGACTATAGAATTAGAAGAACCACTTAGCGAACTAACTAAGTCACCACAAACTTTATTGTCATTTGGTCGCCAGCAGAATTATGATACCACAAACATTTATGTAGAAACCTCTGAATTTCGAAATTTATTCTCTGGCGTTCAAAAGTTAACACGGACAAATCTGAATGAACAAAGTCTGAAAAAGATATTTTATTTTTGGACAATTTTTTGATTTATTTGCAGTTTAGAAGTTTATATTGGCACCATTCATTATCTATAAAAGACGTGATTACAAGCAGGGAATTATTACGAATTTTGTTAATCGTAAAGCATTTTTTAAAAAATCATTTGAGTGGAGGAAGGAGTGTTGAAGTGACTAAAAGCCTGAAAACTAAAGAATGGCAAACAAGTTTTTGAGCACAGGCTTGTAAGTAGTTGCACAGGTTCATTAGTGGGCTTTATCGTATCTACCATGGATAAATCTACAAATCGCTACTAGCCTCTCATTTTTGCAAGCTGTGCCATTTGTTCCCCAAGGCTCTATACTTGCCCCGCTACTCTTCCTGTTTTTTATCAATGACCTCGCTTCCATCCTCACCTGCCCGTATTTGCTTTACGCAGACGACCTTAAATTGTTTGCCTCTGTTTCGTCTCCGTTGAATTGTGCTCTCTTACAGTACAACCTTGATTATTTAATCCGTTGGTGTTCGGTCAACAAGCTAACACTCTTCTTCTTTTTCTTCAGCCTTTGTCCCGTTCACAAGCGGGGTCGGCTCGTCGTGATCGGCTTCGCCATTTGGCTCTATCGAATGCCTGATCTGGGTGCAATCTCGAGGCTTTCAAATCCCCGTCCAGCGTATCAAGCCACCGTTGCTTAGGTCTGCCTTTTGGTCGTTTACCATCGACTTCGATGTTCAGACCAATCTTGGCAAGTGAATTCTCGTTTGCACGAATTGCGTGACCATACCATCGAAGACGCCTCTCTCGCAACTTTTCCACGATCGGTGCAACCCCATAACGATCGCGGATATCCTCATTTCGGATGTGATCTAAACGTGTGACGCCACTAGTCCAACGTAGCATCTTCGTCTCCATTACCGCAAGACGTCGTTCATTGTCTTTTATGGTCGGCCAACACTCAGAACCATAGAGAGCGACTGGACGGACGACATTGCGGTAAATTTTAGATTTGAGACGTTCGTTGATACGTCGATCACAAAGGACACCAGTTGTGGAACGCCACTTCATCCAGGTTGCGTTAATGCGTGAAGCAATTTCATAACGCAGCTCTCCATTGGCTGATAGCGTTGACCCGAGGTATTTAAATCGCTCAGTTCTGGGCAGATCACTGCCGCTGACAGTGATTGTGCCTGTTTCATGGGGATCGGTCGTCAAAAATTCAGTTTTGTTTAAATTCAATCTGAGACCGTGTTGCATGAGGCGATCATTCCATTTTTGAACAAGTTGCTCGAGATCATTTTTGCTATCAGATGCTAGAAAAACATCATCTGCATAAAGCAGTGTGTAGGGCGCTGGACGTTGGATATCCCGTGTGACGGTGTCCATAACAAGGACAAAGAGGAGTGGTGAGAGGGCACTTCCTTGATGAACTCCAACAGAGACACGAAGCGGTTTTGATACACCTGCCATACTTCGAACTTTACTTTTCGGATCGTGGTAGAGCAATTGAACCCAGCGCACGAGTTCTTCTGGCACGAAGTGTTGTCGTAAAGCATACCAGATGAGTTCGTGTGGCACACGGTCAAACGCTTTCTCAAGATCCAGAAAGGCAATGTAAAGAGGGCGATGCTTCTCACGGTGTTTCTCCATGAGTAACCGCGCAGTGTGTATTGCGTCAGTAGTTCCGCAGTTCTTGACAAATCCGGCTTGATTCACGGTTATTTCAACGATTTCGCGAATACGGTTGTCAAGAATGCGTTCAAAAATCTTCATGGTATGGGAAAGTAACCGGATCGGACGGTAATTTGAACATTCTGCTGGGCTACCTTTCTTTTTCCATATTGGAACAGTGGTACTTTCTTGCCAGTCAGATGGTGTTCTTCCTTCCTGAATAACCCGGTTAAAGAATTCACTGAGCCACGGTGTTGGGTCCCAGCTCTTTGCTTTCCAGAGCTCAGATGCGATGTCGTCAGGTCCTGTTGCTTTCCCCGATTTCATTTGTTTTATTGCCTCCTCGACTTCAGTTACGCTGACTGGTGGAACTGCTCCAAATGTCGGCAATGATTGTGGAAGTGGAGGATGAGCAAATTCTTCAGTTGAAATCTGCTCGAAGTATTCTCGCCATCTATCCGTCGCGGCTCGACGATCAGTAAGCAAAGTACCGTTCTTGTCATTAACACAACAGAAGTGTTCGATATCCTGTGTGCGTTCATCACGGCTTTTAGCAAGTCGGTACAGATCTCTCTCGCCATCCCGAGTGTCCAGTTTATCGTAAAGATTTTTGAAATGGTTCGCTCGGGTGACAGCGACCGCTTTCTTTGCTTCCCGGTTGGCATTCTTATAAATTTGCCAATTAGCAGGCGTTTTATCGTCGAGAAATTTGTGGTAGAGGCGTTTCTTTTCACGGACCTTCATTTCAACATCATCATTCCAAAGCCAAGTATCTCGGTTGATGTACCGCTTACCCGGCTTGGTGACCCCGAGGGTTGCAGAGGCCGCTTTGTGGATCGTGTCTTTCATTTGGTTCCATGATTCTTCCACATTCGTAATGGTTGGCAATCGTATGAGTGAGACCGTTTCTTCGTTCTTCTCACCAAATCGCCACCATTTAATGCGCGGCGGGCCAGTGCGTTCCTCACGCCGTTTTATCGGTGGCTTAATTCGCAGGACAGCAATCAACGGCCGATGTTGAGGTGCGATGGTCTCATAGGGAACGACTTTGCAATCAGTGACAGTGGTAAAATGTTGGCGTCTTATGAGAATATAGTCGATTTGCGTTTTATTGTTCCCACTATAAAATGTGGGAAGATGAGACAATCGTTTGATGAACCATGTATTCATAAGTACAAGGTCATGGGTGTCCGCAAAATCGATTATACGTTCGCCACCTTCATTGCGCACTCCGAACCCCTTTCCCCCATGGCACCTGCTACCGTCTGCCTTTTCACCCACATGACCATTAAGGTCGCCGGCAATGATTATGTAATCATCAGCAGGCACGTGACAAGTCTTTTCATCGAGAAGTTGCCAGAAGGCATCTTTCTCGGCATCAGGTCGACCTGTCTGTGGTGCATACGCGGTGAAGAAGTGAATAGTGCGATCAGCTGATATAATGGTGAGCTTCATCAGCCGATCATCAAATCGTTCGACTTCTTTAATGGCATCACGGAAACCCTCTGAGATGGCAATGCCAACACCATATTGAGTGTGTGGGTTACCAAAATAGAGAAGTTTGTAGCCATTTTTACCGCGTTCGCGTTCAATGTCGCAGCTTTTGGCACCAGACCATCGGGTTTCTTGCAGAGCGCAGATGTCAATGCACCTTTTCCGAAGGGCTCTTGCGAGTTCCTCGGTCTTTCCAGTTAGGGTACCAACATTTAGCGTGCAGACACGTATTTGTTTTGTTCGTTGTGTGCGGACTAACTTGCTTACGTCCTGACGCCGTCCATGCGTCAAGAACCCTTGCCCATTTCTCGACAGGACCGGGGCCCGTCCTGCCGCGTCGACTGAGGTGGACGCCCTAGCATTTCTCCGAGGCCTCTGACTTAATCCGATCATCATGTTTGTAACGACATTCTATGCATTTTCTTGGTCGACCTGTCGCGGGGCCTGTCACCAAGAGAGATCAGGTAGGATTTTGCATAGTAGAATAAATCCAACTATACTCTATTTATCTCTTTCCCTGATCTCAGCATTTTATTTTTGTTTTACTGAGGATAGTACAGAGTACGTTGCCTCAAACCCTCCTCCTTTACCTGGGCTTGGGACCAGCATACTATGTTAATAGCATGGCGGAGTTTCAACAAGCTAACACTGAATGTCAATAAATGCCACTGGATGTGCTATTCGCTTAAACGCTCCCCAACATCCTTTTCCTATTCTCTCAGTGGACAACGCCTTTCACTACTGACCCCCTTCAAAGACCTGGGTATAAAATTCGATGACAAACTTCGTTTCAATTCCCACTTCGTTGACATCATTAATAGAGCTTCGAAAATGTCTGGTTTTTTCCTACGTTCCTTCTCCGACTTTACCTCAATCTAGCCCTCCTTAACACTCTTCAATTCCCTTGTCAGAAACGTCCTTGAATATTGCTGTGTAATCTGGTCCCCCTTCCGCATTCAGGACTGCCGCGCTCTTGAAGTTGTTCAACGTAAATTCACCCGGACCCTCTTTTACAAAAAGAACCTTCCACGGATTCATTATCCGTCACGACTCCGCACTCTCAATCTCCCTTCCCTATAGCAACGCCGCATCTTCCTTGATATGTGTACTCTTTTCAAATTCTGCAATTGTCTGATTGACTGCTCCGCCAACTCGGATATTATTTTCCGTATTGCCTCGTCTTATAACACGTAGTGCGGACATTTTTGATGTACCCTTCGCGGAGCTCGAGATTTATAATACTTCCACTCTTCGATCCCGAGGCTATGCCGGTCCTACAACACCTTACAGCTTGGGTCCTTTGACTATATTTCCTTTTCTAGTTTTAAGTGCAAAATAAGCCATTCACTTGCTCCTCCGTCTGAGGACAATATGTAATAAGGAATTTGTTTTCTGTGTATTGTCCTCATTAAATAAATAAATTATATCAAGCACGACTGTATTCCGTCATATCAAAACACCGACCAAATTTCTGCAGGTCTTCCTTTGCTTAATAAGGAGGGATCTTGCAGTTTCGCTGTTTAGCTTTGGGATGGGAAATATGGATTGTGGAACAGCTTTTCTTTCACAGTTATAAGGTAGTATTAGTTAGTTTGATATTGACACTTGTAACTAGTTCACTTTTGGGCTCTATAGCAGCATTTAGGTTTATCTCCTCCGTAGGAATTTGGGTACAATTATGGGTCAACTGACTAGGTCTGCATAATAAAGAAATCCGTGAGCGATACCACAACCGTCTGGTTATGGATAAAATCTGGCTCAATAGGTTGCGGTGGGTGGGTCATTTAATCCGTATTTTTGAGCATGAACCAGCCCGGAAAAGTTTATAAGGGCAATATCTATGGTAGAAAAAGAAGACGTGGCGGACCCTGCCTCCGATGGAAAGATGGCGTGGGCCAAGATGCCAGATAGTGGTTAGGGATGCTGAATTGGTTGGAACTCGTCGCAAAACCGGGGTCTTCTATAGTTCCTTATTATGGGTGGTCTAGTCTGGACACCAGCTGTTGCGCCGTCGATGATGATGAGGTCATAGAAATTGCATTTGATGCTATTTATTATCTCTGCAGAAAAGTGTTCACATGACGCACGGGATACATGCAGTACTTCGGGATTTTTACGTAGAAGACAGTATTCACTGTTTGTTCTTGAAGCAAAAGTTCTTGATGAACAACACCTTCGCTGTCCAAGAAACTATTAGCGTCATTTTGATTTTTAATCGACTTTATATTTGCTTTGTGATTACATGGCGGTGTCGTAGCATTCCATTCTTCATAGCTTTTGGCCAGGAGTCAGCATTTTTTGGAATAGTTTTTGCAAACTCTTAACTTACTATTTAATCGGCCATACCAGAGCCGTAAAGCTCTCCTTGACCACGAAGATGTTCTTGGCTTGCCAACAATGGAAAGTTATATTCTTGTGAAAAAGGGTATATAGTTGAAAATAAGACCGAGGGTCCACGCGCGAAAAAAGCCCATTGTGGCTCTTTTAGGTTACGTATACCTACGAAGAATAATGTGTGGGGAATTTCAACATGAAGATTCGAAATATGCAAAAACAATCAATTTTTTTTAATCCCGAAAGTGGATAGAGTTCTATCCATTTCCATCGGGGGTAAGAACAAAAAAGTTTACTACAAAAAAAAATTACGCTATGCACAGCACACTCATCATATAGCAGCTATTGAGTCTCTAGGAAGGTGCCACTAAACTGACCGTCTAGTGTGCATGACTGATCATGACCTCATCCTCAATCCACAACCACAGTTGGCATATTTATTGGGCAGACTACGCAATATGTAATAGATTTAAGATGTGAGTTGCTATTGGACTATACCTAGTTAGGGCTGGGCCCTCGCAGAGCATAAGATCATTTATTTCTTTTTCAGTCAAAGTCTTGCAGCTACCGGATGATATAGGGAACACTTGAATTCGTACACCTCGAATAGCTAATGCTATTGTCAAGATAATATCCCTATGATGTGGCGTAAGAGACTAAGAGCAACAGCAAATGAGTTCTACTCCTTGAAGTGGCCACTCGCACAGATAGAAAAATTTGTCACGGACCTTTCTATCAACTCGAAAAATATTATAGCCGACATCGAGCCCATGAAAGCTGCTTGACTATGTTTCAGTGAGAGCAGTACTAGGTAGCACTTCATTATCAACCTGAATTCGTTAGGGTAATCTAGAAGTTGAAATAATGCGGAAATGTTGATTGAGTCCATGCAAATTAGCATTGATGACTGTATTGCATTTGTGCATACGGCAAAGATATTAATGACAGCGAATAATAACATTTTTATACATATTGTTTGCTTCCTGTCATGCATCTCTTCAATTGGGTATAAACGTTTAGGATTAGTTCCTTGTTTTTTGGAGTCGGAAAATGCAACGTTTATTTGTATAGCGATGCTTCTAGCGCTTGCAAAAACTTGCTATTTATCGCAAACACTGGGAATATCTTATTGCATTCACCAATGCAGCTGCTCAAGACGTCGCTCACTTCGCCAGTATTTTTTTTCTAGTTCTTGCAAATATTGATATTTCGGGAACAACTTATTCCTTTCAACAGTGCAGACCTCCACCCCTGAAGAAGGAAATACGTTGTTTCCGAGATATTAGTATTTGCGAGAAATAAAAGTTACTAACGAAGGAAATGAAGTCGCCATTGGAATTTTTGATTTTTAATGAAAATTTACCTCGGAGTATATGCCAGATATTTGTTGATGGTGAGATGGTTGCGTTGAACGTAATTACGTTACCTTGGGCTCTCATCTTGATTTGTTATGGATCTAAGCCCTTCTTCAGAGGTTGTTACTCCACAACTAGTATTTGTTTACCGCGAGAGCACGGGGCAGTGCAGAGTCTTCATGTTAGCCCTTCTTTACAGGTCAGATGTACAGTTTCGTCTTCTAGTTTAGGTCCATCTGTATAAGATAGTGTGTGGTTCGTCAGATGGTTATCACTTCAAAGATTCCAACTCTCCTTGACTATTGTGGTCTTCACTCTGGGAATCGAATCAGACTTTCAGTGACATAAGTCATTGCCCACCTCCAAGGCTGGGGGTTTGTGATTTTGTTAGTAATTTTGTTATGCTCGTATGCCACAGGTGCTCATATGCCGTTCAACTGAAGCTTTTCTGTTCCAAACCTCACTACACAAGTGGACTTGAACCAGCAATGATTATGGAAGTCTACATGGAATGCCTTCGCCTGTGTTACTTGTCTCATATTGATCTGAAGGAAGTATTATTGAAGACACTACATCCATTAGAACCATTATGGCGGCCTCTCTCTTGTTTGTTACAATCTCAACCTTTGATACTAGCTGATGTAGGGTCGCCTTAGAATTTTCCTAATTTGCAGTCATTCTGATTGCAAAAAGGGTGGAGGACATTAGCTCCTCTTTCATGTACTTTTCAACCAGTTTTTCCAAGATGTTTTGAAGGAAGGCTTTAGAATTTTTACACTATATGCTTTATCTTGCCTTTGCTAGGAGGATTATTCTAACCTGCCTTACAGCATAGTCTACTGTAATATTGGCTGGGTGGTTTTACCTGATTGCTTCTCTATATGTGGAACATGGCGTGGATTCCACCTGGACTATATGGTTTGTATGATTCAAATCAATTTACCACCCATTTCACCCTATTCAGCGTCACGATTAAATTCGCAAGTCTTTATTCGCTTTATTAAACGAAACCGTTTCATCATTCATTATTAGCTGAAATAAGCCATAGCAACCTTTTTAGTACCAGCTTTCTAGCGCCTTTAGGTTGTAATCATTTATTTTTAGCACAAAGGTCACATCATTCCCATCTCATTTGGTGCCGATACCTTCCACACTTCACTTTTGAGACCTGTGTCCAGTAAGTTGCCCTTCTGGATCATCAGTATCCAAGATGTCCGTATTTGGTATTTAGATCACTAGGTAGTTTTGGGCTTGGTTTTAAATTGATCTGAGATCCACCAACTCGCACAATGGCATCATCTAGAGGCAATCTTTAACTCGCTGATTTGCGCAGGTCTAAATTACAACGCTTTCCAAAAAGTTACCAGTGAGTGGCTTCCAGAGAGGCTCAGGATAGCTGACATTTTTACGATGCCCTGTTTGCCCTGTTTTGGAACCGAGAGTGTTTTTTATTTTAATGATTCCCTTTTTTGTTTCATTCGAAATTTCATTGTCAATTCACGCTTTTATCCTGGGATGGGTGATTGTATAGGTTTCTCTCTTTGCCTTGTTCGTTCTACAATTTTTTCGCCTTTCAGCTCTAGGCAGCCTTTTTCGGTTAGTCCGTTAAGTTCCCCAACCACATACCGTTCGACCTGTTGGTTACGTTGGAAGAGCCCGCAATGCCCCCGCTCAGTAGTTGAACTGAATGCACCATCCACGTACCGGCAACCGGCAACATCATTAGTTCATCTCTGGGCGTTGAAGGACTTGAGGCGAGAATTCGAGATATTTTTGTGTGTGAGCATTAATCAAAAATGTTTATTAGCGATAAAGATGCCCATAAAATTCTCGCTCACTGCCTAAACAAACATGGAATCTTCGCTGGCAGCCTAAACAAACGTATCTGGCCGGTTGACCGAATCATTTTTCATTTGATCATCGGCCGCTAAACAGTTAAAACGGACAGAGCAAAGTTATCCCATCCACGCAACGACCGCCGGTCAAATGTAGACCCTTCAGACGTAACTGATCTCTATGGTTTTACGTGGGTACCTGTCTCGGGGATTTAATCGCACGGCTTCCTTAAGACACGGATTGATTTTGTGACCACAATCAGAGTCCCACTGCGACAAGCTACAACGGTACCAGTCTATACCGAGTGCATGGCTCAGCATTCATACGAGTGGATGCAAGACCTACCTAAACCTCTACGGAACTAAGGAGCACGGCTCCCGTGTTGAAACGCAACACGATGTCGAGGGCCGAAGGTTTCTGTTCGCTTGAACGCGGTCACAGCCCCCATGAAGCTCCCACTAGGGGGCCAACTGCAATAATCGAACTGAATGCACATACAACACCAATTATCCTAAAGTATGTAAATTCAGGGGCTATCCCTGTTCCCATGGTACCAGTATACCCCTGGTAAGGTTTCATGACCTATTGCTACTTCAGATGAGTCCCCGTGCAGACTCGGGTCTGATCGCCCTAATTAGGCTTTTGGAGCGTTCGCCTACTGCATCACGGCCGGCAAACCATTATGATACAGCGTTTCGCGGTGCCACCAGTATGGAAGTTTTCCTCGGCCACTTGATTTTGGTTCGTCCGACAAGGTTGCCGCCAAGTCTTCCTCATCGCCACCTCTGAGCACCAGACGTAACTGACAGGCAAAACTGTTCGTTGATGGCGGGCATTAGTTTCTTTATTCCGAGCTTGGTTTCAGTTATGGTTTTGTCTACAAAGTGTATATGGCCACTGTTGTGTTCAGTTGGAGGTATTGGCATTCCGAATCACCCTAAGCTGTGCATTTCGTTTTCCTCGGCGCATAAAAGCTAACTCGGTCCCGAGGTTTTGACCCTCGTTGCCAGAAACAGGCAACGAACCACGGTTGACGTGTTATATGCCTCGCAACAACCTAGTACACATCAATTATTGAGAATTGAAATTCGTTTTCATATTATTACTGCAGCTCAGAATTATATATTTATCGTCTCCTTTCTCCAAGGACCAACTAATCTCTTCCTGCACTGTCTTATCAAAGCATTCAACGTCTCATCAATTTTATCTGAATATACTGTTCCCGCTATAAAAGTCTCTAAACTATCGATTTTGTACAAAATCCTCGTCCTTTTCGCACTTATCTCGTCACACTAAAAATTCCTTCATGTGTTTCTACCATAGAACATTCACGGAGAGAGTATAACTTTCTTTTGGGAAATCCCATGGAAAACTGGAATATTCTCTGTCGCCTAATGTACATGTATCACTGAATGAATGGTTTTCCCTGCTATCCTGCGGAACACGAAAAAGGTAGAAAAGTGGGAGCAGTGTAAATGTAGCGCCAATATAATGTCCTTTTGATATAGTGTAGGCACGCGAGTGTGTATTGTCACGACTTTGAATTCGGAATGTGACATTTGAACTCATAGTTTTTAGTGTATTCTGTAGAGTTGTTTTTAGTGAGTGTATTGTAATTTGTTATTTTTTTGTTGCAGATAAGTCGAAAGTTTTTTTTTGTTTTTGTAAAGAATCAAAATATCCTGCCGCGAGTGAAATCAGCTGATGGAATTATATGTATGACCGATTCTGTTAGTCCTTGTTCAACGGGTTCAGTGCGGTTTTTCCATTCGAAAATTGAATAAAGTGCGCGCATGCAGTAAATGGATTTGAACCAGCTTTTCTGAAAACTCAACAAATCGAAAATTTCATGGTAAATAGCTTCTCCAATCTGCTTTAATTCTGTATCATATGTTTGTAAAGTACCGATCATCTGGCGTATCATTTATAAGCTACTCCCAGTTGGTAGACAGCGTGGGCAATTTTTCACCTACTTCTAGTAGTGGAATTTGCCTGTGTGGGCAGAATGATTTTTATATACAGAAAATGGGCTTCCTGCATTGGATTTGAATTTTGATATGGCCTTACACACATTGATTAGTTGTATGATGAATGATTCGGCGCGAATTTAATTGAGAATTTAGTGACACTGAAGAGAGATTGTCATCGCTACCTTGCTATAAACTGAACTGTGTATGCTGTGCGAAATTAGGGTAGTATAATAATATACACAGTCCCATTGATTGGTGTCAATAAATATATTTACGACTTTAAATCAAACTTTCTCTAAACCAAATTTCGAATTAATTTGTCTGTGCACATCTTCAACTACATTCCAACAAGCTGACGATTAAAATCAGTTCATTCAACCGAAAGACTTGTTCAATGAACTCCAATGCAACTTTCCTTCTCCTTATAAGCAACCTCAATAAAGTTAACCACCAAATGCATTTGGTTCTTTTCCCTCATTACACAGTTCGAGCTTCTTTACAGTCATCTCTAAGAAGTTAGGACAAAGTAAATTTCCTTGAAGATGATATTTCTGCTTGATAACAAATGGTGCTCTTTTGATCATTTTCGTACACTCCTCACATGAACCAAATATAAAAGAATATTTGACTTTGGCAAATGACCAACCTAAAGGACCATTTACGGACTTTTGCCATTTAGAGAAATACCGCACGCTTCTTATCTTAAGATTAATCGATTCGTTCCTAGAGCGGATTTTTCAGTACAAATCATATAATCGAATATTTGGTATTGTCCCTTTTAAGATATTTGGAGACCTTCAGGAGGTGTATTTGATTAGATCATTTGTGATCCATGAGTTTTTACGTTTATTACGCTAACAACTCAGATTCAGATTATAGATCATGTGTACCAGCATATGATTGCTTCGATGTGCTTTTCAACATTGTATCCTCATGAAGAGCAACTCGTTAAATGAAAAGAATGAATTGTTGAATTGTTAAATGAAAAGAATGACTTGTTTGAGATGAGTGCAAGGTCACATTGTTAGGGGCAAAAGATGATCTTGTGAAGGCTGATATTTTTCCTCTTATATCTGCAGAGAGTTCTGACAAACAAATTATTATTATTTTAAATTAACTCGTCCTGTGATCCTCTAATATCATCAAAAAGATAAAAATTGCACGCGCACCGTAAATATTTCCGCGAACAGAGATGAGTTTTAGTAATAACTGCTAATTAAATTCTAATTTTGGCATATCATCATCTTTGAGTATATTTTTTCTTTATGGATGGAGGTGGATCTCTTATAAAACTAAAAGAACACTAAAAACACTTCAATTCTTCTGTTCATTTCCGCGCGGGACTAGCGTGAAGTATTTATTACCTCGTGGAGATAGTTGTGTTCTGCACTAGCAGGTTGCAAATCTCGTGTTTGTCACATTTTCGAGTTCAATCCAGCTCCTGAAGCTTCTCTTGTATCCATGATATTGTTGGGTTTCCCACGTTCTAATTCGCTTCTGACCTCAGCATCTCCTCCACGAGATTACGCCGTCTGATAACTACATTGAAGGCACCGTTTAACTTTCTTTTCTTCAGCCATGAACATCGTTTGCTAGATCTAATTGAATCGGTATGCCGGACGCTGTTCCGATTTATTCCTTTCTACTTTCCCCGGTAGCACCAGGAATGTTGGTATCGATCACGGTGCTATCCGTATTCCTTTAAGAGTCCCGCGACGAATTTCGACTGCTGAAGAATGGCAACACTGTTTTTAGCGGTGGCCTACCAAGATGGAATTATATCTAAAAGGATCCATGTCAATCTAATATTTACTTCATTGTTATCTCTCATAACATTGATATCACAGTGGTCAAGCTTCACACTATCGAGGCACTGCTGTCACCCCCAACCTCCTTGGATTGGTGCCTTGAAGTGTTTTAGAGCATCTTATTCAAGATCGCAACGGTACACTACAATATACTATAAGAGGCAGTGTATTCAAAATTGCGTTCACCCGTGAGTATTATGCTAATTCGAAATTTAACAGCAGATTCGACTGGTATCTGACATCTAGTCACGATACAAATCCCTCTGTTGTCAATGAGATTTGAACCGCGACTCTTTGTTATAACAGTCTAGCGCTCTCGCACTCATTCTTATACTCCTCGATATGTGCTTCATTTTTCTGAGTATCCCATAGCCAATTTTTATCCGCGGATAGACATTTTATTAGAAGTTTTAATGAACGCCGTCACCTTTGCTAGAATTGTGAGCTGCACAATACTCATACACCTAGTTTCAGTCACTAGGACGTTATATTTTTCGATGCAAGTAACTGTGTTGACGACGGCACGGTTTTTGTCGCATGCCCTGGGTTCGAATCCAGGCCACGGTCGTGGATGTCAGGGATGGTCTAAAGGGAGTAGGATAGTACATTGGGTCAAGAAAGGCCTGAGTAGTGGAACTACGGTTGGAAACAGATAAAAAACTAGGAATTTCGTATAGCAAAGTTGGTGCACTAAAAGGTTCTAGTAAGTTAAAGAGCCGTAGAAATCAGCGGACGGAAGTCCTTTGCTTACCTATCTTAAACGTTCTACAGGGTGCGTACGGTATTTGAGGACAACTTGAAAGTATAACTAATTAGCTTTTAGTTTGGACATGAATTTTTTTACACAACATTAACTTATTGTATATCGATAAACTCATTCAATAAAATTTCCATTAATTGCAATTACCTCTTCGATCCGGGTCCGGAAACGATTGCATGCCCGAATCAAATGCTCTTTGTTCATATTGACCATAACGGTATTAATTGCAGCCTTCAGAGAAGAAATAGTGTTATGAGGATGTTTGTTGTTTTCATGTGCAACTACGCCCCATACGTAATAATCCAGAGGATTAAGGTCTGGGTAGCTAGGCGGCCATAAGTTCTGTGTTATGTGGTCATGGAAATTTTCAGCCATCCACTTTTGTGTCGCCATAGCTTTGTGTGAAGGTGCAGAGTCTTGTTGAAAGATCTATGGGCTGTCACCGCGAACACTATCAATCCAGGGTTTCACTACTGTCTCTAGAGCCTCGATGTATGCAGCAAAATTCACTCGAAGTCCTTGAGTAAAGAAGTGAGGTGGCATGACATGTTCTTTGTTGCTCACAACACCCAAAACCATAACAGCAGCTGAAAATTTCGTGTGCATGACAACAGGAACCATTCATGTCATTTCTGTGGTTGGCCTTTTGGTCTTGGTCAAAATTTTTTTCATCAAAAAAAAAACAATATCGTCTCAGGCGCTTCAGGGTGGTCAATTTTGTTTAGAAGTCGTTTTGATCGGATAACTCGCTGTTCCCGTATTTGCTTCGCCATAAACTGTCGTCTGCGCAAAACGTAGAATTTATACCGGAGATCTTCTTGGCCGAGTCGACGGATAAGACGGTCAGAAACATTAAGCTCCCTCGCAAGGGTCCTCATTGATTTTGAAGGGTCCTCGTCAATGATCATTTCCACTTCGTGAATAAATTCTGCAGATCGAACAGTGTCAGAACATCGCACGTGTTTTTTACGTTTTGCAACAGATTCTATATCACCGCCTAATGCTTCCAATTCACCGCGAACCTTATGAACCAAGGAACGGGCGCACTTAAGAAAATTAGAGATTTTTAAATCGGTGTGATTTGCACATATAGTGACGGTAACCGCATGTTTCTTCATTTCTTGAGTTAAGTAGTAGTCCTCTATGTATTATCTGAAAAAGAGCAAAAAGGAAAGTAATGGTTTCGGGAAATTATAGCGACATATATGCATGTCGTCAAATACCGTACGCACCCTGTATATATGCAATCCCCTTGTTCGCGGCATATTGCTTGGCTTTCCCAAAAAATATTCGACGGTACTTATAATCACATTTCCAGAGAGTTTTGATTTTTATATGGTTGTATCTTTATCTTTAGGGTTACCTCTTACGGCATGTGGATATAAATTAAAAAATTCTTTCTAGTTGGCATCACATATATTTTCAGCCATATTAAGTAGTTATGTAGGTTCAATTTGCGCCTGTAGTTGAATTCATAGCAGAATTTCGAGACATATTGCTGTTTCCCTGTAATTAAGAAGCTCCTCTTTGTGAAATTGGAACGTTTAGATTTAGATAGTAACGTCCAATTCACTCAATTATGAAGAGTGACTCTCGCTGATGTTTTTACCTTTTTTTAATTAGTCTGCCTGTCTGTCTGTTTGTCTGTCTGTCTGTCTGTCTGTCTGTCTGTCTGTCTGTCCGTCCGTCACACGCATTTTTCTCGGAGACGGTTGTAGCGATTGGCACCAAATTTGGTAGAAAGGTGGGAACTGTGAACGCTCACGCATATAGTGAGTTACATCCTTTTACGACGAATTTAAGGGGGGGTCCCCATACATGCAAAGGGAGGGTGTAAATTTTTTTTTCATAAAATATAGTCATGTGGGGTATCAAATTAAAGGTCTTAGTTTTGACATTTGTTGAAAAGGTGGGGGGTGCGGGGGGTTGAAAGTGGGCATTTTTTTAACGAACCCATTCTCAGAAATTACCCAACCGAAAAATCTGAAAAAAATCAGGGGGCTGTCACTATACGGTGCCTAGGCTCCGAAATACCCTCCATACTGATACCTGTTCAAATAAAGTTAATAATAGTACATCATTATAATTTTTAGTAATTGACAGGAAAACCCCCCTTACGTTCACCCTAGAATCACAAAATTTTGCAACAATATAGGTTACAGCATAGAGCATGATCCTGCCAAATTTGGTAAAAATCGCACTATTACTAACAAAGTAATACTAGGTCAAAGCTGTCGCTTCTCTGCAAATTCGATACTATGAATGTCAATATCACTTGAAAGTGGCTATTTTCACATAATATATGCATATTTTACGTGTTATATGCTAATGGGACAAATGTACACCCAAATCTCTTTATAAAAGAAATATACAAAACCTTTCATACCTGAAGCGTCTAGCTTCCGGTTTCCCGACTTGTTTCAACTTTATAGTTTGCATTAGGTTCCCTTTGGGCCTCTCCTTGTTAAACTGACACTCATCTCACAGTTATTTTTCTGGGCGAAATTATTCTTGTTCAATCATAATGGTTTTCTTATCCTTTGTTTCGTTCGAAAGTGGGGTCGGATCGTTCAAGCATTATGATCTGTTGATCACTATATATATAATGCTCGGTGATGTATCACTGAAAGTCCTTAGCTAATCTTTTGCAAAAAATTTGGCATCTATCACTAAATCCATTTTTTTCCTTTGAGAAGTATGGACACTTTTATTATTTGCGAGTGCCATATGGAGACAAGAAAGAATTTCAACTAATGTATGGCCTCTTGCGTTCACTTCTCGATTAACCTCTCCGGCATTGATTTTAACTCTCTCTCTTTCTCTCATTCTCTGGTAGTTTTAGTGTTCTCGGTTAGACCATACTCTACTGTATAGATCTCTTCGGAGTCGGTTTTTTTCTCGATCACACTGTGGAAGAGGAGGTCCTGAACTACTTGGTAATGTTTCAGCTTTGGGCACACTGTTAAAATACTCAAACACCGGTAATTTGCTATGTGAGCGCTGTCGCTACCTGCAGGACAGTTGTTTTTTTCGTAGTTACGACTTAGTTAGGATTTGACGTCTGCGCTGGTTCAGTTTTTGGCTAGGTATTAACATTTTAAAGATACGGCCGGCAAAAGATCCAACTGATTAACTTTACTAGCAAGGATAGCTCTCTCAAATGTCAAACTTATTACCGAAATTATTGTATCGTCTTACACCTTCCTTAGCCTTAGCTCTTTTGATTTATAGTAATCTCATCAAAGTAAAAGTATTCAATTCTATTTTGTTCTGCTAGTTTTTTGGCAACAAGTCGCCTAATGTAGTTAACCTAGATCCATTAACAAACTGTCTGGTTTAACCTTGTACAGGACCTCACATACGCTAAGGTCTGATCTGGTCATTTGGTCGGCGTCTTTTCTCTGGCTTTTTCGTGCTTTCCATCTCAATCCAAGTCGAGTCTTCAATGCAATGCCATGTTTTGACGAAAGTCTTTCATGAGACAGCCTCCTTTGCTTGTTCTGGAGACGTTCTCATTTTTCGTTTTTAACATTTTATTTACATTTCTTTATATTTCCTCGATGGCCTCCCTTTGTCTTTCATGGAGGTCTGGAATTTTCTTGATGTGTGCCCGTCTGTTTCCAATTTTTTACACTAAAACTTCTGTATGATGGTCGATCCATTCGATAGAAGGAGAAAACCAACCCAAAATGAAAGTACATTGGGAGTAAATGTGGCGCTAATGAGAGGAGATATTCCAAAGTCCTTTGGAGCGATTGCTGTCGAGCGTCAACTTTTTTGAGTTGTTTTCATGATTACACTGGGTGACATCGGTGCCATGTGTGATTCATAGGACACATTAATACTTGCTTATCCACTTTTAGTATACAACAGTCTATGATTTAACACCAAGTATTATCTCACTAAAATGTATTTATCCTAATCATGTTTGATTTTCTATTGAACTATTCTATTAAATCCCAATAAAAGGTAATTTGTTGATATCTTTCCGGTGGTGGTGTGTCTTGATCCAGAGATAAAGTTCCGAGAGGTGGTTACCCAAATTTAATGAAGAATTCATAGAAATGCTACTATGAGGTCACTTAAACTTCTCTTTTTTTCGAGCTATTATATATTTTACATTGTGCGGATATTTGCTGATCTCATACATAAGTTGATGCATGATGGACTAACAGCATATCTAAACCCCTTGCTCTCCATACAATTCAGACTGCACTTAACTAAATATAGTTGCCTGAGCCCATCTGTGGAAATGACGTCATTTCCCATCGTTCATTCAATATACAGATTCAGATATCTACGTTTGCAGAGAACGTACGTCGGCGTCGCGCCGTTTACCATTTACGAGTACATTTATAACTCGATGTTCGTGATCAAAACGATATAAATTTGCATAGACATTGACAAAAAGAGAGAGGAGGAATACAGATAAAAAGACAAAATCAAAACATATACGACAATATGAAGTGATTTTCATTCATAACGCCAAAAGAGGGAAACACTTGTTTAAAATTTACACACGTTAGAAAATATCTTCATACATATGAGCACGACATACTACGGGATAATAAATGCAAGCACATCATCGTGCTCGGTTGAACCGTGTCTTTTTGTGTCATCTTGAAGAATGAAAGTGGACGTGATTTCTGAAGATTGCTATTACCTCTGCTGCTCCAAAAACATAATGGGAAGAAAAAACAGATCAGTTCGTCTGAGAGAGACGTGTAAAGTATTTCTAGCTGCATTTGTTGATATTGGCTTGCTAGAAAAACATAGCTTTCATCCTCTGGGCAAGAAAGTATCTAAACTCCAGCTAAGTTACGTGTACAGAGTGAACTGAAAACAACACATATTCGTCCAGCTTTGCATACTAACTAACCAAACATTTTACATTCCATCACTTGAGTACGAAACTCCAAATTTGTAGCTTTGAATTTTAATCTTGTTTAATGTAGTCGGAAACTTTATCGAATCGCATCTCTCTGTATCGAATTTCGAAAAAATATATGGAAATGCATTGGAGCATTTCCAATAATCCAATTCACTTTTCGTGAACTTTGCACTGAATGGATGATGGTGATGCATTGTGAGGCGTCAAAATAATTCCTTTTGATAATGACTTGTCTGAGGTAGTTAGTAATGGGGAGTTTGATACTTCCAATTCGTTTTGACTTTGTCCCTGGAAATAATCCAAATCATCAAAACTTTGTTCTTGATCAGTTTATTAGTAGGCGATTGGCATGATAGATCCAATTGAGCCAGATAATCGTCTCTATCCTTATTGGGAAACCATTAATGTTGTCGTTTATTTGAAAGTGAGACATTTGGTACTTGTTTTCTTCTGACGTTTCTAAGAGAAGGCTCCAAATTATTCCCAATGATAAGCATGCGTTTAATGGGCGGATTTCGGAGCCATGGGTTTTATTCCAAATAATCTGAGGTCTTGGGAAAATATGAACTAAGAGGTCTTCTATTTGTAGTTAAGCCTAAAATTACAAAGCTTTGTACTGATGAAGGGGGAAAGTTGCTCCCGAAATATATATCTACACTGTAAAATAAAAATTGTAGTTTGGAGTAAGCTGCTGGTCTATCAATTTTAAATTATGAACTATTTTCAAAAAAGCCGGGTCTTGGAAATTGCAAGACTATAGTCCTCCCTTGAAGTATTGCTCACTTTTAAAATAATAGAAATAATGGAAAAATACTGCAAGAATACCTAGATAGAATTTCAAATCGCTTAGAAACGAGAACGATCTTCCTTTCTCTTTGCGCTATTACAAACTTGTTGTTTTTCTTGAAATACTCTTCGGCGCCGCGCTATTATATTGTTCACTGTTCGCTGAAATGCGACTACCCTGAAACCCTGAACCCTGAATTGTCACACTAAAAACGGATGTCCTTTGAAATTTTAACGATCATCCCTTTTACGGTCTTGAATGAAGTGCTCTAACACACTTCAAGGCCCTGTTCCAATATGGGTTGTTGCGCCAACGATTATTATTATCCCTTTTTTCAATTCTCTTGGAAAGATCTCGAACTCCAAAGATTTCCGTACTAGTGGAGATAGAAGATCTGCAGTAATTGCAGATGAAGCGGTAAATAACTCTCCGGAGTGATTGAGTGCAATGATGGCCGAAAAAATTTCCTTTCTGCTTGGAAGAACAGTCCATATCAACATGTCACGGTGATTAATCACTTCATGTACAAGAAGTGGAACTTCACCGGATTAAATTCAGTTAATAACTTTGGTGAAGTGTTCTTTTTACCTCTTCACTGGATGAGAAGTCCATCATCAACGTCTTTCAAAGGACCATCGAAAAGTTTGCGACCGCATGCAAGTTCTTTCGTGATGCGGTATACACTTCTGATATCACTGCGTTCTGTGGTATCTTCTGTTTGCCTGACCAACGCAATAACAATTTCCCTTTTGTCACGGCGAACTTTCCGGGATTTCGCACGATATCGGAGTTCGAGCACGTCATACCCACCATGAATCGCAGCGATCAATAGAATTTTCAATTTCTTCCGTTCATCGATCCGCTTCCACCAACCAGGTCTGTTGGCGTCTTTTCGTGACATGGCCTACGACCTGCACAGTACCTGAGAAAAGAGCACCAATATTCAGGCGGGTTTCTGTCGTCAGATCAGTTAGATCATACAAGCGGTCGATGTTGAAGTTGAGGGTTGCAGCTCTCCAATTCTGTGAGAAGTGGCGAATGCAACACGCAAACAAACGTAAGCGACTATCAAAGAGTGAGACAACTTGTAAATCTACTGTTGTCGGTCAGTTGAAACTCAACTAACTTTATGGCAGGCTGTGTACTCGAAAAATTTTGACGTAGCGATGGAAGCTATAGAATTCCGCAAAACTCCCATCATTATCGTTGCCATCGCCAAGAGAGTGCTTCTTTCCTCATCACCTGGGGAAGGAAGGGTGTTGTTAGAGCCCACCTTGACATTCAGGTCACCTATCACGATTACAATGTGACCTTTAGCAAGCCTCTTCTAAACTGCGTGTAATTCTAGAAATCATAGTATGTTTTTGTTAGCCAAAGATCTTTGACGTGAGGTCAGTCCTTATCCGAGGTATCGACTTTTTGGTAGCAATAATGTTTCTAAATTTGCAGATTGCTAGCCCATAAATTTCTATCCCTTTTAATCACCTTTTACGATAAGCAGGGAACCCCCCCCCCTCCCCCCTTCTCGCCTTCTCGCAAAATGTGGTCTTCTTTTGTAGTCAATTAGCATGTGAGAGCAACTTTCTTTCAACAAAATTACTAAAATGTGTCACTAAAATCATTTCTAGATTACTCACTCTTGTGAAAAAACTTATCCGTAAATCTCAAAATTTTTCGTATCCTCGCCCTGCGTTGACATTCTAAAAAGAAGCAGTTTCGACTAAATCAAATTTTTCCACTTAACGCATCCATTTTGCAATTCAAATAACTTTTAGCAGTTGAAAAGGAACTGAAGCAATATTTCAGACCCCCAAAGTATTAGCTTTTCAACGAGCACTTCCAGATGTAATCGACTGCAAGGCACCTATCGTCGAAGTTTGAATGAAACTTCTTCCCCAACTAAATATTTTGATAGGGTTAATAATTTCAAATTCATGGAAATGTTGGTGATTAATTCGATCAATTATCGTAGAATTAGAGGCTGAAGTCGGTTGGAGGTTGCGCTGATCTGCTTCTATTACATATTACATTTCTTGGTGATGATTTATAAAAATAAATTTACTATTTTAACTAAGTGGGGGATGAAAAGGTGTAATAATAATAAATGTCATCGTATTTCCATTTTCCATATAGCTGTTAACATTTCCCTAGAAGAAAACATGACAGATTATCCTGACCACTGAGCGAAAAACCTGTCATTAGGAGGGAAACATCCGGGAAATTCAAATACGGAAATAATCAAATTTTAGACTCTTAAAAAAGTGACAAAAGTATTTCACCGACACTCAAATTTATTCTAAACACAATGACAATAGGATATTTATTTGTTACAGATTTCAGTCAAGACCTGTAAGATCCAAGTGTTGTTGCGATGAAAATAGCAACAGGATAGATGAAGGTCTGTTCGATTCCCTAATGTCTCCTGATTTTTCTCATCTCGTTTAAAGTTTAGTTACTCCAGATTGCAAAATCGTTCTCAGAATTTTGAAATTAAGTAATTTGCACCTACAGCTCTGACATCAACACAGGTTGATGTATTGGACTTTCACCGGTTTCTGAGTTCAACCTGGGTCCTTTTATCAAGGAGACGTCTTTTAAAACTCTTAATGGAGAATAATAATGCCTATTGAATCGCGTTTCAGATACACTTTTTTAAGGTTATGTGTCTGTTCGTTTGTCTGTCTGACGCATCTTTCTTGGAGACGGTTGTAGCGATTGACATCAAAGTTGGTGGAAACAGTGAACGCTCGCGCATACAGGGAGTTACATAATTCTACGTCGTACTTACATGCATAAGGGGCTGTTAATTGTTTTTCATTAAAGATAGTCTTGTGAGGTATCAAATGAAAGGCCTTGGTTAGTACTTTCCGAAGCCGGTCTTAGCTTTGACATATGTTGTATAGCTTGGAGTGCGGAGGTCGAAAATTATCATTTCTTTAACGGACATATTCTCAGAAACTACCCAACCCAAAAAAAAAAAATTTGGAGTTCGCCACTATATGGTGCCTAGGCTCCGAAATACCGTCTATAAGGATATCTGTTCAAATCGCAAGTAATACAACATGAATGTATGAGTTATAATATGTCAAAGTTGTCACTTCTTTGCGAATTCAAACATTTATGCAAATATTACATGCTACGTACTAATTGGGCAACTGTACATTCAAATGTTTTTATAAAAGCTTCCGGTTTCCCGACTTCTCAGGTATGCATATTCAAATTGTGAACTGACAAAAAAGCAGCAAAAAGAGTTTTTCTCTTAATATTGGGTACTTGGTGGATCCCTTTTTGCCTACTAATTTAACTAGCACCTAGTATTCTAATAATGTGGGGATCTCTCGGCTTTTAATTGTTCGAGCCGCAGGACCTTCATCATTGGTTCGAAATAGTTGCGGCAAGTTTTGAGAAATTGGGAGAACAACAATTTATAAATATTGGAAATTTAACTTCTTGACGCATTAGTGTTCATTCATTCATCCCTTATGGGACTCGGCCAACTCTCGGAATTTCTAACGAATCAATTTAGGTTCACATATTTATTCTTCAAGAAGTGATTTAATTCGACTGTCACTTGCTCCTCCTTAGTTAGAAGCCTTTGCGTTGCGAATGTGCCTTAAGATTAAAATCCTTCAGGTTGAATCATTGGAATTCGACACTGAACATGAGCATGACATGACATGACAACGTTGCCTCCGAAAAGTGCGCTTATGTAGCCCTAGTTCCACGTCGAAGAGAATTGGGAGACCCACTCGACAACCCAACTTCTCCATGATCAATAGCAAGTGAAGTAAGTGCTCCAAATTGTTAGTAGTAAAATTACGAAATTGTAATGCCAATAACCCTCCATCGCATCTATTGACATCTAATTGGCATTAGGTGCTACAACATTAAATACTATCTTCAACTTATGAAATTTCCAAGTATTTTGTTATTAAATGTAGTAAATTGGTTTCGACACAAATCTAGATATTGACTGCCATAAGTAGAAGTGCTCGCGGCATTACATAATTGTGAAACCATCCTACACATCAAGTGCGTGGGCTCTCAGATATTTCTGTACAATAAACAGGTGACTTGACTCCCATGGCAGCTACCACCTTCAACCTAATCAGCTCGAATCGCAAAACGACTTTCCATTTTACGCTGCACCAGTCTAAACAAATTAGAACTCTATGAACTTTCAGTTAGCCTGAAGTTACACCCAACCGCCCATAAAATAAACTCAAATTGAAATATATGAAATGAAAATCTTGGCAACGATTATTTATGTTCCAATTCAGAACTGGGAAAACTAGTCTCGAACCACCAAGTGAATTCGTACATTTTCCGTTGCTTTTACAACATGAATGACGATACCATCGGAAACGTTAGATGCTCTTAGTCATGAGTGACTTTGAAACAGGTTTTCCCGAAAATATATAAAGAATACATTATATTCGAAACACATGATTGAGGAAGGCAGCTCGGAAAAGGGGGTGGTAAGATTTAAAAATATAAAGTTTATGTTTACCTTCAGATTTATTTTTGAGAGCAATCGGTCTGAAAATGCTTACAAATGTGTAGGATAAAATGAGAACATTTTCGACGCCGGGCGCATAGACGATGTTATAAATTATAGAAAGAATCACGTTAATGAAAAATGTATATTCGAGCCTAACCCAATTCAACTTCAAACAAAAATTTGTAATTTCTTAGTTATATTTGTCAAAATAATTTGGACATTGTTTTTCTTAATATTATAAAAGTGTAATTTCAATCGAAGCGCCATTTACACATTTACTTAGCGAGTTTTTTTGAGAAAAACCTTGACGTACCCCATATGTTGGTTCTTTTGTTTTAAATTAGCAAAATATTCGACTTCTCGTTGTTTTTATGGTACATCACTTCTGACAAACATGTGTTAAATCTTGAGGTCCACTTCTAAAAATACGATCTGATGTCAATACACTTTCCTGAGAGCTACAATACCGGAACTTCTTGCAGTGAAGTCTATCGTTTTTAGGATTTGTTTTTATTTGAAAATATTTCGAAAATCTTTTGGTTTTGTACACCGTTGATCTAATCTCCCTAATATCCTACTGAGTTGAAACAGAATATGAAAGTGAATTTGAAATCATTGGAACACGGAAAAATCAAACTGCAAATTCTAAAGAATATCTATCATCATCATCATCAACGGCGCAACAACCGGTATCCGGTCTAGGCCTGCCTTAATAAGGAACTCCAGACATCCCGGTTTTGCGCCAAGGTCCACCAATTCGATATCCCTAAAAGCTGTCTGGCGTCCTGACCCACGCCATCGCTCCATCTTAGGCAGGGTCTGCCTCGTCTTTTTTTTCTACCATAGATATTGTCCTTATAGACTTTCCGGGTGGGATCATCTTCATCCATACGGATTAAGTGACCCGCCCACCAATAGGTTATTGAGCCGGATTTTATCCACAACCGGACGGTTATGGTATCGCTCATAGATTTCGTCATTGTGTAGGGTACGGAATCGTCCATCCTCATGTAGGGGGCCAAAAATTCTTCGGAGGATTCTTCTCTCGAACGCGGCCAAGAGTTCGCAATTTTTCTTGCTAAGAACCCAAGTTTCCGAGGAATACATGAGGACTGGCAAGATCATAGTCTTGTACAGTAAGATGCTTTGACCCTATGGTGAGACGTTTCGAGCGGAACAGTGTTTGTAAGCTGAAATAGGCTCTGTTGGCTGACAACAACCGTGCGCGGATTTCATCATCGTAGCTGTTCTTGATTGTGACTTTCGACCCTAGATAGGAGAAATTGTCAACGGTCTTAAAGTTGTATTCTCCTATCCTTATTCTTCCTGTTTGACCAGTGCGGTTTTATGTGTTGGCTGACTCGTCTTCGGTGCTGACGTTGCCACCATATATTTTGTCTTGCCTTCATTGATGTGCAGCCCAAGATATCGCCCCAATTGCCGCCTGCTCGATCTGGATGAAGGCAGTTTGTACATCTCGGGTGGTTCTTCCCATGATGTCGATATCGTCAGCATAGGCCAGTAGTTGGGTGGACTTGAAGAGGATCGTACCTCTTGCATTTACCTCGGCATCACGGATCACTTTCTCGAGGGCCAGGTTAAAGAGGACGCATGATAGCGCATCCCCTTGTCGTAGACCGTTGTTGATGTCGAATGATCTTGAGAGTGATCCTGCTGCTTTTATCTGGCCTCTCACATTGGTCAGGGTCAGCCTAGTCAGTCTTATTAATTTCGTCGGGATACCGAATTCTCTCATGGCCGTGTACAGTTTTACCCTGGCTATGCTATCATAGGCGGCTTTAAAGTCGATGAACAGATGGTGCAACTGTTGTCCATATTCCAAAAGTTTTTCCATCGCTTGCCGCAGAGAGAAAATCTCATCTGTTGCTGATTTACCTGGAGTGAAGCCTCTTTGGTATGGGCCAATGATGTTCTGGGCGTATGGGGATATCCGGCCTAGCAAGATAGTGGAGAATATCTTATAGATGGTACTCAGCAACGTGATACCTCTATAATTGCTGCACTGTGTGATATCTCCCTTTTTATGTATGAGACAGATAATGCCTCGTTGCCAATCGTCAGGCATTGATTCGCTGTCCCATACCTTGAGCACAAGTTGATGAACCACTTGGTGTAACTGGTCGCCTCCATATTTAACCAATTCGGCTGTAATTCCATCGGCTCCTGGCGACTTATGATTTTTTAGCCGATGAATTGCACGGACTGTTTCTCCTAAACTTGGTGGTGGCAGTATTTGTCCGTCGTCTTCAGTTGGCGGGACCTCCAACTCGCCGATGTTCTGGTTGTTCAGTAGCTCATCAAAGTACTTAACCCATCGCTCTAATATGCCCATTCTGTCGGAAATCAGATTTCCCTCTTTGTCTCGGCAGGATGAGCATCGAGGTGTATAAGGCTTCATCCTGCTGACTTGTTGGTAAAACTTGCGCGCCTGGTGCGGTTGCTCCCTGTACTTTTCTAGTTCATAGACTTGTTGGTTCTCCCAGGCTTCCTTTTTCCGTCTGTGAAGTCGCTTCTCCACTCGACGGAGTTCGTGATAAGTCTCTGCGCGTGCCCGCGTTCTTTGAGAATGCAACATTACTCGGTATACGGCATTCTTCCGTTCCGTTGCTAGCTTACATTCATCGTCAAACCAGCCGTTCCGACTCCTTTTGCGGCTGGGGCCAAGTATATTTGTGGCCGTATCCATGATAACGTTCTTCAGGTGATTATGAAGATCATTTGTAGATGCTTCATCTCCAGGTCCTCTGTTGACTGCGGTTATTGCGACATCCATTTCCCTCTTATAGGTGTCGCGGAGGGTTGTGTTCTGGATGGCTTCAGTGTTCACTCTCACCTGATTGTCAGAGGGCATTCTAGGTTGTATTGTTATTCGAGCTCGGAGCACCATGCCAACGAGATAGTGATCCGAGTCTATATTGGCCCCCCTATATGTTCTGACATTCATCAAGGCTGAGAGGTGGCGGCGTTCGATCAACACGTGGTCAATTTGGTTGAAAGTGGTTCCGTCTGGAGAGGCCCACGTATGTTTGTGGACCGCTTTCCGCGCAAACCAGGTACTTCCAACAATCATTTCGTGTGACCCTGCTAATTGAATAATCCGCAGTCCGTTATCATTTGTTTTTTCGTGTAATCGCCTGAATACGGGCTCCTTCCCTACTTGGCTGTTAAAATCCCCAAGTATGATTTTGATATCATATCTGGGACAGGCTTCGAGGGTTCGTTCTACTGCCTCGTAGAAGGTATCCTTCTCC
The DNA here is from genome assembly GCF_905115235.1 of Hermetia illucens. Taxonomy (NCBI): domain Eukaryota; kingdom Metazoa; phylum Arthropoda; class Insecta; order Diptera; family Stratiomyidae; genus Hermetia; species Hermetia illucens. The sequence goes on from NC_051850.1 coordinate 147,358,972, forward strand.
GACTCTGCAGTCTCCTCTGTAGGGGCGTAAACGTTTATGAGGCTTATATTTCTAAACTTGCCTCGCAAACGCAGAGTGCATAGCCGTTCGCTTACGTTTTCAAAGCCGATAACAGCAGGCTTTATTTTTGGCTGACTAAGAAACCTACTCCGAGCACATGGTTTACTGGATGACCGCTGCAATATATGGTGTAGTGGCTCTTCTCCAGGAAACCGGTCCCTGTCCATTGCATCTCTTGCAACGCTGTTATATCAGCCCTATATTGGGACAGGATATCGGCTAGCTGCTCGTCAGCTTCATCTCTGTACAGGAAGCGCACGTTCCATGAGAAAATGCGCAAATCGTTATTCCTTTGTCGTCGCCCGATTCGTCGTTGTGTTATCCGTCCAGTCCGAGGCTTCTATTGTGGCTTTGTAACAAATTGGTGTCCGTGTAGGGTTGTCAACAAACCAAACCCCAACCTGGAGGACCAGTTGGTACAATTTTCCCCGTTTTTAGGCGCGGGAGACTCGCCTTCATCCTTCTCCGTTAAGAAAGAGCTCCCAGCGGTCACGACGTGGAGGTGGAGATAGGGTTTTGTAGTAGAGCTGTTGGTGTTGGTTCAGCAGGCATTTCCCAGGTTTTATGCTCCATCGTGGGTACCAATGCACGTTTCGCCCTGGGACCTATACTACCCTTTCACCACCAAGAATATCTATAACAACCTCAAAGTTCATCCGTACACGTACAGCTGGATTATTTTCAATGCAATAGCTGAGAACAAGGATAAGCACAGAAAGTATCACGCAAAGCGTAGCAAGGAGGTTTCAAAGGATGCTCCTACAGGAAGAAGAAAAGCTTTAGCGATGCAGCAGTCTCTTTTGCAGAATTGGAAGGTGAATTCTACCGGTCTGAAATAGCGGATTTGTTGTTATAGTGGTAAAATACCACTTGATAGTATAAAAAAATATTAATTTATATTTCAAACAACGATGAATTGATACGCTGGATGCTGATTTGAAAACTTTTCGGCTCAATTTGGATCAAGGCTATGACTGAGAAAAATGTCGGCTTAGATAATTGACGAATTGACATTGCTACTGAGCGGAACGAAGGTTAAAGTCAAAAATTCAATATCAACTTTTTAAGGCTTAGCCACCTTCACCTAATTCTAGTTTGACTCCTGTTATTCTGGAAATTTATAGTTCTTATGGTAATTTGCGTAAAAAATCTTGATTTGCAAAAAATGTGTGGAAGTAAACAGTTTGGGATTTTGTTCTGGAAAATATTATTATTACTAAACGTTATCTGAGTCAGCAATGACTGTGAAAGTAAATGAATGAATGAATGGAGAAACATCGTACCACGTAAATCATTTGGAATTGTAGCAGAAAATTCTCCCTAATAATTCTTAAGGGGCTAGGGCGACGAGTATTCTTAGGGTCTGACTCATATGAATATTATGGTTTCGTTGTTGGTTGATATGTTCCAAATTTGGGCAATTTCATTTTTAAAATCAGTTGGGGATTTCGCAATCATTCTTTGTACAAATATGTTAACAATTTGCAGTTTGGACGCCCTTATGTAGAAATCGCTAGGAATTACTTTTTAGAAACGCGTTGACAAGGCGGTTGTAGTTATATATTTGAATTGAATTCGTTATTATCTCACCCATAGATGCATCTCTACACTATATGTTTGTTCTGCAGCGTAAATTGAATTTTGAGTTGCATAATTTATCTGTTATCTACAGCGCGATGCGAAAAACTGACTCACCAGCGTGGGCTGCGGTTTCTAGGATTTCTTCATTTATAAGTCCCGATCTCAATTTAGCAAATACTTCGGTCAATCAAAAAGTGAGTTTTGGGCGCAAGATGGGATGTAAGATCGTCCTTGCCAGAAGGTATATGTTATTAAAATAAAAATTGTACGGTACAACGGAGATTTCTTATTATTTGCACTGAAACCTGATTCCCAGTATTAGTAGAATTAAGCAGTGTAATTGCTTTTAATTTACTCAAAAATTAAAAATTCTCTATTTATGTGTAGTTATGCTTGCAGATAACGTTCAGGTAAAATTTTCCTTGTAAAAAGATCCAAATATATCAGAAGATCAAAGATTTTTTAATTATATTCGCCCAACTATTTCGTAAAATCTGACTCATAACCTATAACCAGTTATATGATAACCACTTTTTATGTTGCGTTCCGTTGAAAATCGTTGAATTTCCTAGTAAAAATACCATTGGTGATTATCAAATATGATAATTCATACAATCAGTCACAATATTCATGCATCTGGAGAATCTAAGATTCGTCATTATGAATAGCTACGATGACTACGCATGCCATTCACTCCGCATAGTTGAGAATTAGCTTTTGTTTATAATTATATTTCAATTTACGTCAATTGAAGGCAGCTCTTATTTACAGTTGTTTTATCTTATGGAAAAATGCAAATTTAAGGAGCTTGTCGTGAGTCTTATCAAATGTTGGCCTACTACTGGAATGTTTTCTCGAGATAAAATATTCTGTCTTGGATTTATGTCATCTAACTTCAGACGTAGAATAATATGAGGTACCCAAAGCATACATGCTCGAAACATCCACAATATCGTTCTGGTTGTTAAATCATTTGCATGTTGACTTCCTAAATGGTTAGAATAACAAAGCCTTGATCTATTTATTGATAAGTTTTTCATTTCGATTGATCTTCAAATTAATTGAAAACCAGTCAAATTGTAAAGCTTCTATGAGTAATTGCTTGTAAAAATCAACATACAACGACGGTGGTTTCAAGCAACAATACAATAGAGAGAAAACGCAGATTTACAGTCACATTGCTGTTTATTTGTTGGTGGGATGTTTTGATATCTGTGACACCATTGAAATTCTCTTGCTTTTGAAATATGGTTTTGTTTAAAAAGTAATGTCAAATTGATAATTTGTATTCAAAAATTGATGAAAGTGTTATTGTTAAACCTCCAATAACAAAAGGATAAATAAAATAAAGAATATATGACCGAGTTCTTTTCTTTAGATTCATTGAAGCAAGATTATCGCTATAAATGGAATGGCTGAAGTATAAGAGCTAAAAGTTTTCCATAAGAGGGTGTCAATGAGCCAAATTATCACTTTGATGTTTATGGTAGCTGCTTTGAACACTGTGATCACGCTATGAATCATCTTGAAGCTTTAAGTTATTATGAGACCATTTTTCATAAATGCAGGCAGGCAGAAACGCAAAATTTTATTCTAATGTAAATCGCTTGAAAAAGGGTATCATTTGTGTTTGAGAATTGAGCGAGTCCTAAGTCCGCCAGTTGATCCAGTTAATTTCGGACCGGACCAATTGGGAAGAAATTTTCTTTCACATTTGTGGTCCACGGACCTCCCTTTTTTAGCAAAATACCCCAATTTTCAAATAAATGGCTGAAGGTTTCGTTCAGGGCAGAGGGCTCCGAAATACCCTACATACCGATATCTGTTCAATTAAAGTTAATAATAGTATATCCCTATAATTTTCATCAATTAGCTGCAGAACCCCCCTCAAGTTCATCCTAGCACCAGGAAATGTAGGCTATAACATAGAGCATGATTCTACTAAGTTTGGTGGAAATCGCACTATTACTAACAAAGTTATAATCCGTCAAAGTTTTCACTTCTTTGCAAATTTATATATTCACATAATATATGCATATGTGACTAATATGACAAATGTACACTCAAATGCCTTTATGACAGAACTACACAAAACCTTTCATATCTGAAGCATCCAGCTTCCGGTTTCCCGACTTGTTAGATTAGTTTTCACGACTTTATATAATGGTTAGTCCAAGCAACAGTGTACATGTCTCTATTAACTCCATAATTATATTCTCAATATTTCTCATTGTTGACCATAATAAAATGCACCAATCATAAACAATAATCTGAATACTTAATCTGATCTCATTTTCAATAGTCTGCTAATTAAAGTGGATCGTTTTCAATAAAAAATTGATTTATTCCAAGGTACGATACTGCATTATCCGTGTACCAGGTTTGGATTCCTGCGGTGACAATATCCTTGCCGGCGTTTTCTTTCTATTACATAATCAGCCTCCTACATGAGATTATTATCTGAAAAGTCTGGCACGCTGTCGAGCTCTCTCTTGTTTAATAATCAGTTCTTCTATTCATATCTTTAGGGTGGAATCTTTTTTCCTGATTTTATGCACGTGCATTGCTTTTGAATATTTACCTTGATGTGAGGCGAGGACATATATTTTTCTTGCTTGATTTTGTGGTAAAAGGGGCATAGGAGATAGAAGTTTATATAGCAGTTTAGGTGTACATATTTTGGTTTAGATAATATTCATAATTGAGGCCGTGACTGAGTTTGCTCAAGGACCTGTGCATTTGCATGAATTCTTTATTCTAATTCAAAGTTTGTCTATTGAAATGATGGAAGCAACTGGCTGATGATAATATGAATCTTTGCCTTTTAGCCTCCAGTGAACAAAAAGTAATAATTTGTATTTTATTTTAGAGTTAAAATGAGAGGCTAAAAACGATCAATAGAAGTTCGAATAAACTGCAATGATAGCCAATATCAGAAGCGAGCTTTAAAGTTTGATTGTACCAAATGGCAGTTCTTATATTAACAAATTACAGCTCTTGTGGTTAGGTGAATTAGAGAAACCTCCTGTCAGGTATTTTATGAACGTTGAGTTGCAAAGCAACGAAAGCTCCATGTTGTGCAGCATATCTTGACATCATGAGGAAACTGACCACAAGTGCGATACCCTTGAAAGAGGAATTTTTTATATAAGTGGTGACTTGATTGCACTGACCGTACTTATTCAGTTATTTCAAAATAACAAATAATAATAACTTTAATGAAGAATTTCATTGCTTATTTTTAAATAATCAAATTTTTTATGTTTTCACATATTTGGGAAGCTTTTGTTCTACAGTTCTTTTTCTTTGACTGCAAATAATTCGTTTTTCTCTAATTCGTATCAAGGTCAACTTGCTGAGTTGACAACGTTGCTTTGACGCTGTAGAATGAGCGGTAATGTATGTTTGCACGATATACTGCACATAAGAGTGATTTCTTCCTATGAAGTGTACTGTTTCACGCAGATTTGCCTTTTTTTTCAAGTTTAGGATAATGTTGCCCTCGTCAGCAAAAAACTAAAGAGATCAGCTCTTTAGTTTTTTTTAATTTATTCGCAACAAAATCTATCACAAATTTAAATAGAACCGTTATTGGGTCTATATATGTCGCCCCCTAAACCTGGAGGATTCCGTTGATTATGGACGTTGGTGTTCGTCTTTGTGTTGTTCCACGTTGTTGGCTTATCATTTGCAAGGCATTAAGCATGGTGATAATGAATTTGAAGAACAGTCTCATTGAAAATCAATTAGGGGGAAAAGAGACCGTGCGGATGCCCTCTGAGAGTTCAAGTTTGTTAATTGTTATCCTGTCATCATATCGTCATTATTTCGACACTCTCATTTTAATTGTATATTGCGTAGAAACTAGTGTAATAGTACCAAATCCTTTATTCTATATGCCGATTGATGTATTTTCCATAACATACTTATTATTTTTCCTGCTAATCCACCTTCATCGGCCTTTGTCCTTCTTTCTAATTTGAACTGATTTTTTTCAAACATTGATATTTATATCTAGTTTGTGAGATGACTGTGCTTCATGCCTAAAGTCTTATTTTAATACAAATTCTAACATACACAGCATTTCGGGAACTAGTTGTTCTCATATCGAGTGCGAAAAAATGCCTTCTTTGATTCACACTTAAACTCCAAACATTCGATTCCAAACAAAGTGGCTAAATTATATTTGAAATAAGCTAGGAGTGCATAATTACGGGGAACTAGTTCACTTATGTTTCAAGCTTACAATGATCAGCATTCGAATTGAAGGTTCTTTTGACAGCTCGAAAAATGACTCAATTTTCAAAGTCGTTTTTTGGAAACTTCTTCCTCTTTTCTACAACTTTTGTCTCGTTCACAAGCGGGGTCGGCTCGTCGTGATCGGTTTCGCCATTTGGCTCTATCGAATGCCTGATCTGGGTGCAATCTCGAGACTTTTAAATCCCCATCCAGCGTATCAAGCAACCGTTGTTTCAGCCTGCCTTTTAGTCGTTTACCATCGACTTCGATGTTCAGACCAATCTTGGGAAGTGAATTCTCGTTCCTCATTTCGAATGTGATCAAAACGTGTCCCGCCACTAGACCAACGCAACATCCTCGTCTCCATTATCGCAGACGGCGTTCATTGTCTTTTATAGTCACTAAGAACCATAGAGGGCGACAGGACGGACGTCGGTAAATTTTAGATTTGAGACGTTCGTTGACACATCGATCACAAAGAAAACCAGTTGTGGAACGCCACTTCATCCAGGTTGCGTTAATGCGTGAAGCAATTTCATAACGCAGTTCTCCATTGGCTGATAGCGTTGAAAGGACAGAATTGCGTACAGGAACTCTGCTTGAAAGCAACGTTCATTGCTGTGGAATTTAGAAAATAGTATCTATGTAGTTCCTCAGTCAGTCAATGTAGACAATCTGGAGTGGATTAGAATGTGGTTAATTTTGTCATTAATATTGTATTACAGATAATACATCCATTCGGTTTCTTATTTAATTTTCTATTCCTTGTTGGCGAAATTCAGTTCCAATTTCATCATTGTTACTATTATTTATAGGAAAATAACTTCCTGCTTTTTTTTGTAAAGAAATAATTAAATTTTCCTGTTTATTTTAAAGAACGGCCGACAGGGGTAGAAATATGTTGTAATTTTACCCGAAATTAAGCAAGCCAATCGAAATATTATCTAATAGTGAACAAGCTTATCTGTCCACAAGATAAAAACTTGCAATCGCCATTGGTGGGTAGAATTTTATGTACATATGCTCGTATAAGTCTTGAAATTTTAGATTAAATATCATAAACCGATAGCGAGCATGAACTTATAGAAAATACGTTATGATCATTTAAAACGTAGAAAGCAATATATATGATCAGTATCTTATTATGTGATATACATAGTTTTGGTTACGAATTTTGTTTATTTACCTTTTTTTGATAAGATTAATAGACTTAGATAGAGGATTTGTATCAGCAATAGTTCTGCCTTTTCCAAAGTTTCAAAATACAACTGGCTGCTATCATATTTCCTTCTCTGGACATATTCAAAGGAAATCCACATCTTGCGATAGAGGTACAAACCGCTAGCTCAATATCCCACTCGAACTAAAATTAATAATTAGTTTTTATGCTTTATATCGAGACCCATTATTTTCCCAGATAATTGGTAAACTTTGACACTCATCAATCCTCACAAATGCGACATATTCTGCACATCAAGAATTTCGCAAATTCTATTGTTTATTTCTTTCTCATTTATACGCAGCTAAACCCTCCTTTTCCTATATCTAACTGCCTGCACTTTACACAACCTAGCTCCCACTCATTTCACAGATTTATATTCATTCCGTCATTTCTACGTCCTTTTGCCATTGAGAAATTATTTCTGTACTTAATCAGTGCTATTGGAGGTTGAAAAAAGGAATTCGATAAGGAGAGTGAATGTTCAGCGACAAGTGTTGTTGAGAGTTTGACTGCAAAGTAGAGGTGCTCTAAGATCTGCATAGTATCGATATATGTGGTACTAAGGACCTCAGTAAGAATATGCATTGAATTAGATGCATGGAGCCTATGCGGCGATAATGGTCACAGTATATGGTATTTTCAGGATGAAGAAGTAGAGCTTGAGATTGAATTCTAGTGAAGTGTATCCATGGTGCAGAACAGAATGGCGAAGAACAGTTTTAAGGTTAGACTCTAGCCTTTTGGGTTGAAATTGATTTTCAATGATATGTTAGCGGAAATATATTTTTTACATCGTCATTAAGTGGAAAGATTTAGACATGCATATGTCTACATTCGGTCACATCATCATCAACGGTGCAACTACCGGTATCCGGTCTAGGCCTACCTTAATAAGGAACTCAAGACATCCCGGTTTTGCGCCGAGGTCCACCAATTCGATATCCGTAAAAAATGTCTGGATTTCATCGTCATAGCTGTTATCGGTTGTGATTTTCGACCCTAGATAGGAGAAATTATCAACGGTCACAAAGTTGTAGTCTCCTATCTTTATTCTTTCCGTTTGACCAGTGCGGTTGATGACGTTGGTTGGTTGGATTTTGGTGCTGACTTGCCACCATATATTTTGTCTTGCGTTCATTGATGTGCAGCCCAAGATCTCGCCCCGATTGCCGTCGGCTCGGTCTGGATGATGGCAGTTTGTACGTCTCGGGTCGTTCATCCCATGATGTCGATATCGTCAGCATTGGCCAGTAGTTGGGTGGACTTAAAGAGGATCGTACCCCTCGCATTTACCTCAGCTTCACGGATCACTTTCTCCAGTGCCAGGTTAAAGAGGACGCATGATAGGGCATTCCCTTGTCGTAGACCGTTGTTGATGTCGAATGGTCTCGCACATTGGTCAGGGTCAGCCTAGTCAGTCTTATCAATTTCGTCGGGTTACCGAATTCTCTCATGGCCGTGTACAGTTTTACCCTGGCTATGCACAGCGGTCTGTTTATTTCCCTCCACGTGCTCGTACGTCCCTTCCTCGAAAACTCGTCTGTTTTAACTGCGGAGTTTAGTGCCAGCCAGTCCTCTCACTTAAGGGGGTGTGACGGATTCCAGAAATCGATTTTTCCATTCATATTTATTAGTAGTGTACTGTAAGTACGTTATTAGTATACTGTAAAAGTTTGAACCGAAATTTTAAATATTTGCCGTTACTGCAAATAGAAGAGTACGCGCCATGTTGACCTACAAATTTTGAAAGACGTTTTTCTCGAAACCACATTTATTATCATAAATTCAGCACCACCAGAATTTTTTACATTATTCCACACATCAGTAGTCCTGGTCCGGACCACGACCTCACGGAATCTGTTCAAATAGCTCTTGCAAAAAACGCCATTCCGCTTAAGGAATTGCCATCTTTCAGCCGACTGCGCGACATATGCTAGTTTTCCGACACTTTCTGATTCCTCCCATCGGAGGTAGGTCTGTTTCTCGTTATCCTTCAGAGGTCACTCGGTAGTAGGGTAGGTTCGGATAAATGATGTTGTGTTGCCTTTTGCAAGTAGCCATTCCATTGAGAAGGTCCATTGGGATCTTACTTTCCGTAATGTTGGGCTCTGAAGGCGCAGCATATTTTCATTGCAGCTAGGCAAGATGTCGCCCTCTTGCAGTTTGTTTCCATGGCTAAAAAATCGCGACTATGCTTTGATCTATTTTTGTTAGCCATCATCATTGTCATTGTGATTAAAATTGATATAATCGCTCATAAGACCGAAACATTTGATGATCGAGCCCGAGGTGATTGATATGATTTTCAAACCGAATGTTGGTCTTGCGCTCCTTCGTGAGATTTTTCTTTTCTTCCACCAGATCTACCCGACCTCTTCCAACCATATTTTACTGTATTGGCAGTTTCGTATACTTTAACATCCTCGGGATTTTTCGCAACCAGAAGCAAGGTCAGATCATCGGCGAGACCCACTACAGTCGCCTCCTTCGGAAAAAATAGTACAAAAACGCCATCAAACATGAGATTTCACAATAAGATCGATACAGATTACCCGGGGAAGACCCCCATCTACTGCACCAGTGACTTTCCTGTAGAAATTATCTATCTTCTCATGTATCTCCGGACTTTTCAAGTTCTGACGGAAGATTCTTGACTCTGCTGTATACCAAACTTATATCCCTTATAATTCTCCGCATTTTCCGGTGTATATTTTTTCTATCTTTGTTAAACTCGCCGAATTCAAAGATCTTTTTGGGTTAGTTGAAATTATTTGTCAGAAATTGGAAATATTATATTCCGGGAACCAACTGTTCCCTTCTAATTTCTAACAAATAATTTTAGGCAATAAAGGAAATCATTTAATATTTTGTTTAGCTATCAACTATCAAAGATCTTTTCTCCTAGAATTTTTGACGCCGTTTTCGCATGATCGGCTTATGTGCGTGTGTGTGTGTTTGAGGTGGGTGGGAGGCAAAGCCTCTCAGCACTCAGACCTTAGTGGTCCATTGTATTTGATTCCCCTGTCTAACGTAATATCCCGGATTCGTTTATGTATCGCAGGATTTCCGTTAGTGGATGTGATGCTATCCGCTGCAGTTGGAGCACATCAGCACCAAAAACCTAATGTCTGATGCGTCCGTAATCGGGGCACTCACATATAAAATGTTCCGTGGATCCCGCTTCCTCATTACAGGATGTACACGTATCATCTTGGATAATTCCTATTCTGAATATATGCCCAGCTAGTGAATTATGGCCAGTCAAAATGCGCACAATACTTCTGCAAGTCTTCCTGCTTTTCGACAGGATAAACTTTGCAGTGTGTTTGTTTGGTTCTGACAGGAAGAGTTTGGTCTCTCTAGCAGCATTAAGGCTTCGCGACCTGTCATTATGGAAAGCTTATTCCCAGTTTTTAATAGCAGCATCAGCCAATGCTACCTACATCCCAATTGCTGGTTCCGGTCCAGGCATGGGGAAAGTTGATTTCATTTCCCTCTACACCACAATGACCAGGTACCTAGAAATTCAATCGGTTTCTACATTCCTGAACGATTTTTGAAGTGATCAAAGTACTACTCAACGTCCTCAATGCAGCTTGACCTTTCCTACAGATTGTGATGCGCCTCTTCCAATGCTTTGTGCCCCCCACGTCCATTGTTTTCCCATAGATCTAATCGAATTAGTCTATGAGCTGTTCTCATTGCAGTGCTCTGAATAAATAAATTCAAGGGCTGCAAATTGAGTAATGCATTCAGAGTTGCGCCAGATGTGATGCTCATGGCACCGGTGATACCCAGACATACAGTTCTTTGCAGTGTGGCTAGTTTACAGCGAAAACTCTTCTGTTTCACCTTAACCTACCACGGATGCATAAGAGAATATCGGCCTAATGATAGCAAGGTATATCCACATTACTACCTGAGGCCTAAGTCCCCATGTTGAGGCAAATGTCCGCCTACACAGGCCATAAGCTGTGAGAGCTCGTTTCATCTTTACCTCTACATGCTTGTTCCAAAGAAGCTTCTTGTCTAGAATAATTCCCAGATATTCACTTCTTCGGAGAGTTAAAGGCTTGTACCCCTCATTTCTGGAAGGCAAAGACCATTCAGTTTCCTCCTTTTTGGTGGTGGTAGTGGTTTTATTTTGATTTACTGAAAGTCTATGCCTGAGACACCAACTGTCAATCAAATCAACGGCGTGTTGTGTATTTCTACACACCATTCCGAGATCTCGACCAACAGCCAGCACAGCCACGTCATCCGCATAAGCTTGAACGTGTATTGGCAGATTTTGCAGTTCGCATAGTAGTGATTTGGTCAGTATACTTCACAGAAGTGGCGATAGCACATCTCCTTGAAAGCAGCCTTTCGTCGCTTCCATTGTTAAGTAGTGATTAACACCCACTTCAGCACACAACAATTTCTGCGTTAGCATAGCGTAGATCCACTTTATTAGAGTTTCGTCAAACCATGCTCTCTGGCGGCATCGCAGAACTTTTGGAAGGGCGCACAATCAAAAGCTCTTTCAATGTCCACGAGCACCCCCAACGCCTACTCATCTTTCAGAGTTGCATCCTCTATCTTTGAAATCAAAGAATGAAGAGCAGACTCACAGGACTTTCGACGTTGGTAAGCATATTGGTCTTCACTTAGTGGGCGCGACTTTAGCGCCTTCTCGCGAATGTGACGCGCAACCAGTCTCTCCTGAAATTTCAGCGAAAATGATGTTAGGCTGTTTTGATCGGCTTACTTTGTATTGATGACTCGATCTGGTAAAGTGAGGGCTGATTTCCTTGGCTTATTTCTTTATTCCAATTATTGGAAACGAAGGTTATTGGTTTCCATTGACGCTCACAGTTTTCCTCTTTTAGCGTTGAATACTGCAACATTTAAGTTTCGCATTGTACTTTCTGAATATCGACGATCCATGTCCTGTCTTCCTGCACAATTTCCTGAGTTAGCTTGAACTAATTGTGCGTCTACCCAGTTGTCTATTAGTTCATTTGATTATGATAAGTTCTCCAATAAACTGCAGTTCATTCGACTCAGGAATGCAGCTTATTGTTATGACAGATTCTGGGTCTCGCAGGAACCATTCAACCGCGTCCCTGTATCACCAATGCGAAGGAAAACATAGACGTCCACTCAAGCAAACATTTGAGAAGACAACTTGCAACCTGAATATAGACGAATACCAAATCAACTCCTCAGTAACTGATGTGAGGACGCATGTACAAATACATAGTTACTAGGCAGATAGGTCAATGTGCTCACCAGAGTCAATATACATACGTTGGAATCTTCAAATGAATTTGAATAGAAAGATAAATAGATACTTTGCTACTAAACGCAAATTAGCTCTACCTTTGTGTTATTCATTAGAAGTCCTTGAATTTTCACACGTATCACGCCCTTAGACCTACTCACTCTTCTAAGGAAATCAATAACATCAGAATTATTTCCCTGGCACTTGAACACAGTCCAAAAATTCCCTTCTGAACAAGTTGTGACATTGCCAAAATACTCGTATCTCATACCATTCACGCTTAATTAATAGATACAGGTAACTCTATCCAAAATAATGATTATATAAAATTTCTTGATCATTTTGACTTGAACATCCCCCTCATAACAGACACTGGACTGACTGCAACCAAGATAAAAATATATGGTGGGTTGATGATGGTTTTCGGGGGTGGCAGTATCTATCCACAGATTTGTGTAGTGTAGAAACAACCGTTGGAAAACATGAGAGATATTTTTTCGGGAGGTTGCTAATACGGCGGCGATGGCGGCAAGGGCGATGGGCAAAAAGTATGGTTCCCGTCTGTCGGGCGCCACATATATATGATGGTGGCTCCATGGCATCCTACGGAATGTGTTAGCATGAAACCACCTAGCCTGGTTGCTCTTAGCTCCTCGTGTGATGAAATGTTCACACATTTTTCCTATCGGGATGTGGATGTGTTTTAAAATCAGAGTGAATTTCGTTTTGTTCCACTACCCTTTGCAAGAATTAGGTGACTTTAACCCATTTATCCTTATAGTTGCTTAATTAGATTTGATTCTATTGCATACGTAGAAGATAAGTTTTGTATTCCCGTTTTGTACTATGATGAAAAGTAACTTCATCCATTATTACTATTTAACTGAATATTTATGAGTTCCTTTCTGCATTTCAGATTGTAACTAAACGACTGATATTTGACCTGCTTCATTCCTTCACGTGATACCTTCACAACGCTTGGTGAGTACATATTTAAATTAGGAAATTTAGATTAATTCTTTAAAAGATATGAATGCTGGAATACGTATGTACTTTATCGATATTCATTGAGGACAACAAAATTTCCCTAATAGTTTTATCAGTTGAATCCTATCTTTATTTATGAAGCAAGGAATACCTTCAAAACTTCCCTCGAAAATATCATCTAATTATCCAATCTGCGGGCTAAATATAAACAATAAAATCCTGTGTTCACAGGTTATTTGAAACAATTAGTCCTATACACAGTCAATCAATGCTGGTTACCAAGGCATACGAAAAGGATCATGGATATTGGGAAGTTTTTGCGGAAATGGTAGTTTGAGATTTTATTCTCGATGAAGTTTGGGATGTTTATAAATTTTATCGTCCTTCAGAAGTCTTTATTTACTCCGAAGGGAACGAAAGGGAAACCATATGCATATAAAGTCACGCATACATTCTTTACTTATATCCGAAAACGATGCACTATTCGAAAATAGGATGGAAGTGAATTCCGCTAGAATTCATTCCCCCCAACAACCATATCTGACTGTCCACTTCAAATATTTACCCCACTCTTTTTATATCATTTTGTGTTAATTCAAACCATGTTATATGAAAGTTGTACACACAATATTCGCAATTTTGGTCTGAAACGAACGCAACAACAACAGACAAAATCATCATTATCTTCTCGGTCGCTTTTCTATATCATCGGCATCCCTTCGACTTAGTACATGAAAAATTTTATAGTGCATATATTCAATTCAATCCAGGTCCCTTTCCCCATTGATATCCTTTTGCTCTACTCTTCTAGTTACGCTCGTATTCGCAGTGATTTGTGCAAGGAGCGAAGAGAAATGTGTGGAAATGTTATGGTGAAATTGTTTTCATACTGTGTGTCCGATGCTCCCCCAATATTTCTACTGTAGTATATCGACGGAGGGATGATAGGAGGGGTAGAATGTAGTAGCGATGGCTTACAAAAAGGAAGGATGCGAAGGGAAAAGCAGTGAGAGCGAGAACGATAAAAAAGGACATTGCAAAGGGTCGTCGTATTGTGCTCCATACGTCCCACGATTGTTTGACTACGTACATAATGTGTGTGTCAAGCATACAACATAGAGAGTATAGTTGCGCAAATATAGTGGAAAACTCTTTTTCGCCGTAAAGGATATGGCATAGAAAACACACAGAGGACAACGACGATTCTCTGTGCGTCCGTATCAAAAAAGGGAAAACATAATCCAGTGTAGAAGTTCTCGACGACAACGACTACGACTGCGGCGACAGTTTTTCAGAAAATTCTCACACGCGGTTCTTGGTGATTCCACGGCAACCTAAGCCCGTGGATGCGAGCCCTCGAGGACATCATTCTAGGCCTAACCACAGATCAGGAAGGACACTTTTCTCTCTCATTTTCCTCTACTTCTTCTGTATAATCAGTTAAAGTTATTTTTTTACTTTTAACTTTACTAACTCTAAAACTGTTCTGTCCTCGCTCTGAATAAAATCTAAGATAAATTTGTTGAAAGTTAAAAGATTTTAGTTTTCGTTGTGACAGTGCTCATAGTTAATTGTTTTTATAAAGTTAATAGTGTTATCTGCTTTGTTTTAATGAACGTTTTCAATATTTTTCGAATATCTACTATCTATAAAAGACGTTGCTGTGCCTTAAAAATAGCCGCTAAGGAGTATATTTTGTGATTTTATTTGTAAAGTTTTAATTATGAGTTGAATATTTCTATAAAACCGGTTGAACACAATCGTGCCTATTACTATTAAAATTCCTCAAAGTGCCAATAGAGTTTTTAGCATACACTGAGAGTATTCAGAGGCCTTTTAAATTCTTACTAGAAGTTTTTTAAAAATTTGTTTCAAACTTAAAATGTCGACTTGTGCCTTTTATAAAATTAACCGCCAGAAAAAAAGTGAGTAACATTTTAGACGTAGAGTGTATTTTTTTAAAAAAATATTTTCATTACAAAGTGTTTGTCATAGTTTCGAATTCAACAAAAGCAAAATAACTTTAGATTAAATTTCCACTCAAATTGTTTTCCATCAACGGTATTGACTTGTCACGTTCCGTTTTTCCTAGAATATCACTCAAGGCAACTACTTTCATCATCACAGGATGATAACCTCAACCTTGTTCAATTTATTTCTGTATGTATTGCATTTTCGCCACCAACAAGTGGATCCCCTTGAAATGTTTGTCCTCTGACGCTTATTTACTTGGAATCTGAGAATGTTCGGATTTGAAAGAACGAACAAATTTGTGCCTTCGGTTGTTTTTCCGGTAGAGATGAAAATGCAAATCTTTTTGGTTGACTTGTTCACAATTCCAAGTTTTATACTTGAAAGTATTTCCCAACAAATTAATTTAAATAATGAACAGAAATACTACTATAATTCTTGACAATTAATAATAAAATAAATAAAAAATGTCAATCTTTCTTGTCTTAGCACTTTTCATGTTAGGTAATTATACAGTGTATTGAGGGCTGAAAGAAAATCTTCACTACAAAATTTAAATTAAATCCATGCCAATGAAATTTGCATCTCATAAATCGTTTCTATTGGATAACGAACTTGATTCCACTATTCGAAGAAAGGGTTTCTACATCTTCAAAGGATTCCGCGCGGCGCGTAGGAGCACTGTACTCCACATAGTGGTTTAAGGCAACCACAAGGAATTCCTACTTATACTATTCTCCATCCTACAAATTTTCTTTTCACAAAAAAGAGGTCCGATAAAATTTATGAAGATACTTTTATGGATTAAAAAAATTGAAAAGGTCGTTTATCACCCATCTTTGAATCTAAAAATAAATAGAAAATTGCCACTTTATGCCTACAAAGACGCCTTTATTCCATTGAAAGAATAATTGCGCGATAAGTGATTAACACAGTCACTTGATGGACAAAATTTATATAAGCTATAACTTCAAAATTACTTTGCATTAATTGCTTGACATATAATTCTTTTTCGAAATTTGTTAAGTTTTGGACCCTAAAAGTCAATCTACCTAAAGTCAAATTCACAATTGATACTGTCCAAACGAAAATAAGCTCTAATTTTTAGGGTCTCTCTCCTGACTTACTCTCAAATTGTTCCTAACTTTAATTTGTTTCATATAAGTTGGCGTGATGTCAGACTTAATTCCATTTTACATTAGGGTCTTTCCACAAACTGTAAGTTGTGTGACCGCCACTTTTGCAGATAATTGTGTCCTTTCGCTGTCGATCAATAGGTGGATAATGTGCAAATGGTCTTCTTCTTCTCCATCCCCTAAAACTAGATGTGATCACATGTGATTTATCTGCCTGCCTTGTTTTAGTCACAGTTTAGTTGTCCAGCTACTGTTTTTTTTCAGACGATTTTACATTTTGGTCAACATTACATTTCTTGCTAGAAATCCACAAACCTTTGTCTCCTAATCATGAAACTGAATATTTCTACTCAAGTATAAATATTAAAATTATAAGAAAGGGTTTGATCCACCCTTTCAAAATACCCGATTTTACCCAATAAAGTGACATCCTAACAGCTTCCTCTTTCCTTTCTGTTTATAAGCCACCGTTCCTAATTATTTCTACCTTATTTGATACTTACTACTACTGAGTAAGTTGATACCTTGATATTTGATCGTATATTCTTATGCAGTTCCATTGACCATCCCCTGCGATATAAATCTCGATGGATTCTATTAGAAGGAATTCTTGATAGATTTGGGAATGCCATCTCTATTTTTCGAGGAAAAATCAATCGATTAAATCTTATGTTTTATCAGCTAGGAAAGCTTCCCAAAATTATGAAAATCGTTTGATAGGCTGGCGGATTCAGTCGTTACTATTAGAAACATCGTATAGATTCTATTTTTGTTTCTGGTTAGCGGGAGTTTTGAGCCCCAACCCTTCTGATGCTTGCAGTGTTTGCTCTTCTTTTGGGTCATATAGATCAATCGCAATATGCTTCACATTGATATTTACCGCTTAACACCATGCAACCTGTATTTTAAAGATTACTGAGGTTTGCATTGCTGTCAATCAGCATCACACCAAGTAAATCAGTGTTCAAGAGATAAGTTTCTTAAATTATGTATGTGTGTATGCTAGTGTATATGGGGTAGAAAAGACGCTCAGTCATGAGGACTCACACCGTATTAGTCTATTGTGCCCAATACCGCATAATGGAATATCTCAGCATCGTTTATGGTCGATAAGATTTGCTTTAGTGAATGCGATGCTTCCTACCATATTTGAAGTATAGTCCATCAGTACCCAAAAACTGCTCTCTGATGTATTCATAGGCGAAAAACTTTGTAGAATGTTTGTATGGTTTTCCAATGAAAAATTTGGTGTCTTTAGTAGCATTTAATATTTATCATTTGTCCTTATGGGTAACCTGCTCCCCCTCTTAGTTGTTGGTTCCTTACAGTTCTTTGCAGTTTGGCTAGCCTAGATCCACCCCACCACAAATGCGTGGGCGAATATGGACCTGAGGATAGCCATATGAATTCTAAAATTTTCCTGCACAGTTTATAAACTGTGAGAACTGGTTTCATCTAGGTGTTTAATCGAAACAACTTTCTTATTTAGAATAACTCTCATTATTTCACTTCTCCAAAGAAGTTAAAGGCTTATGAAGTCAAAGATGGTTCAGCTTCCTTTTTTTGTTGATTTATTAAAAACCTATGTCTATGCCTATGGGGTGTTCATCTATAGTCAGAACAACCACGTCATCCGAATGCATTTGGGAATATCTTGACAGCTCTGGCAGGTCACCCAGTAGTGGGTCAATCAGCATACTCCACAAAAGTGGTAATGACACACCTCTTTAGGGGCACCATTTAGATGCTTCAGTTGCCGAAGAGAGAATAATATCTACTTCAGCACACGACAGTCACTGCATTAGCATAACATAAACCCAATTAACTAAAATGCCGAGACTATGCTCTTTGGTAGCATCACATAATTTTCGGAAAGGCGCGCAGTCAAACTCCACTCAATATTCACGAATATTCCCACCAAGTACTCACTTTTCAGAATTGCATTCTCAATCTTGAAAATCAAGGAATAAAGTGCAGGCGCATAGGACTTTGCACGCTGCTGAGCACATCGAGTTTCACTTGTGGCTATAACCTGAACGTTTTCTCTGGAATGTGATGCTTAACATGTCGCTCCGGGCATTTTCGCGAAAATGATTTTAAGGTAATTTATCTAAAATCCTTTTCGTTTGAATAGTCATTCTTTTTTGGGATTTTTGGTGTTGATAAGAATATCTTAACCGGCACGTACCCTACAGCTATTAGAAAATATTTCTTATGGGCCTTCTATACCTCCTCTTAGCATCATAGGACAAGGATTATAAAACAGTGCTTATTTCTTCAATGCTAATCATCGTTTAGTATTTCCCTTGCAATAGTTTAACATCGAAAGATTTTCTGAAATCGCTTATTCCGCCCAACCAAATCATTTGTTTTCCCGGATTATGAACTACCAAAAGAAGTTGCACTGACTCTATTCTGATGTATTTGAAAGTCGCATTTGGTCTTACATATTCTTATATGTAGCTTGGTCGACTCATTCCGTTTGAGAGCTCTGCATAGCCATGAAAACTCTATTCCTAATTCCTCATATCATGTTCTAAAGCAATCTTGTTTCGAAACACCAGCAAGTTTTCACGCTTCTGTAGTTTAACGAGTCTTCATTCTCATTGACATTCAAAAGTCGTTTGATTGATTTCCTGGGTCTTTGTAGTTCTCAGTTCCATGAGGGAATAGTTTTATTGCACTTATCCCGGGTAATATAGCAAGCCTGTTCTGTTCTGTCTATCGCTTCTTTGCAAAGCCGCACTTCGTTATTTTCATTGATTCCATGTTTGTATTACAGTCTTTTCATGCATAATCGAAGTGAATTCCTAGTAACGGTGACCCCATAGTGAAACTTCGTTTAGCGTCCTCCAGCCATTACACCACTATAGTATATATCTGAAGTATAAAATGTAAATCTAATTACTTCATATCTCCTTAGCACAACAAACATTGAGGCACGTTCTACATCGGCACCTGAAGTAAATAAGCCACTAGCTCTTGTAGGATTTAAATACAATACTTTCGGCACAAATATATTGAGCATTCGCATCACAATCTATCAGGAGTTCAAACCAACTTGTTTCTTTATACCTTACAAAATCGCCTAGTTCTCGCTTTGGCGAAGGATCAAGAGAATATGGAGGATACACAACGGTAACTATGATGTTTCTTCTCTTGTCATCAACCTTTTATTGTAAGATCACCGCAACTGAACGTAAGAACGTAAGCGTAGTCCTGCAACTTTGTCAGCCTTGCAACCAGTAAAACTGAAGAGGCTTAGATATGCCTTAAGCTAATTTGATCAAGGTTTACGTCTTTTGACAAGCATATGTGTTGAAAAACAGTTGAATAAGTATAATGTTGTTATTGTTCTCTTTTGATTGCTTTCACTATGGGGGTGGGTATGTCGAAAATATTGTCTGTTGACATGAATTAAAATATTAGACTTAAAGGTCCCGTTCCGTTTTATATGTGAAATAAACAAATCTTCGAAAGCGTACGTTGTATCGATTCAATGTTTGAAAGGCTTACTAATTTCCATATCTGGGTTTCATAAGTCCATATTAGTTTTATCAGAGCTTGGTACAGCAACACTGGTAAGGCTCTTTCTTTATCCAACTTTAGGGAAGTCCGAAGTTTTGTAGTTCCACTGATGAGCTTTTGCTCCAGTTTTAGAAGTGCCACTTTCTTCAGTTCGCATTATTCCCTAATTAATCACATTTTCCAATGTCCCCGTCAATTTTCGAACTACTCTCGTGCTTCACCAGAGTGTGGATGCTTTAGAGCCCTATTAGTTGAAGGTTTCGATAACTTCATCGATGTTTTGAGAGCAACTATTCTTTGGAGGTGAATAGAGCTTCTATAAATCGGATTGACGAAGTGTTTAAAGCGAAATTTGATCAAGATGTCGGTGTCCTATGGATTTTGATTTGCTTATGACTAGTGTAGTAAATCGTATAACTCCTTATTACGTTACGTTCATTATATCTATAGAATTTTCTAACAGGAACTTGTGCAATTCGAATATCTTTAGTTAATTCATTTCGTCTATGAAAAAACTTGTAGCAGATACGTTTGGTTTTAGCGCATTTCCTGCACCATACTCTGCATAGTGTCCAACTGTTATCCTTCCGCTTTCTAGCCTGCGTATCGTAAGGGATTTTTTAATGTGAAACTCATCTCATGTGACTGTGGTTGCTCCCATGAAGTGCTTTTTGACTTTGATTGCTGTAATCACGAAGCCTAGATTTGGTTATGCAGGCATTTCTGAGATTTGATGGAATTTCGAACGGGTTGTGTAGAATAGTTTTCTGAACTACGTTCGATCGCGCTTCTCCTTGTAGATTAGTTGATACAATTCTTTGTACATAATTTGTTAGTTCTGGCCAATGGTTAAGGCCTTTGTTTAGTTTCTGTGTAAAAAGTGCAAGCTCTTCAGTTATGTGTGCCGTTTTTTCGACTTATTTTATAAGAAAGGAAGAGGACAACTGATCCTCGAAATACCGATCTATGAGCAATAAAAACTCATTATTCGGCATTTAAAAAATAAAATTTTGTCTTTTTTTTGGCAAAGATACAATAGGCAGAGAAAAGTCAAATAATGTTTTTTGTGTATTGAATGAATTTCTTAAGAAAGCATGTTCTATAAATTTTCTTTTCCAATGACGGGACAAGCCGAATAGGCCCTTGGCCTTCGAGAAAATTGCACAATCTACATATATGTACGTGTTATCATATTATAGGAAGTTTCTCAATAGGAACGATATGGTTGTAGAATGTCATTGTATCCATATTAAGTAGGTTATCAATCTAAATAACCTTCGTTGGTCATATAACAATGCACCATTGAAAAATAGACACAGCATTCCCATTTAGTAATTATTCAAAAATTGTATGAGGTTAATTTTATTCATTTCATTCAGCGTGTATGTTTGGGGAACATGCGAATATCTTAATGTTTCTTCATGGCCCACTTTTTCAAAAACTTGAGTTTTCACCCTTATATCACTCTGGAGCTTTAAAGTGTTTTATTAAGTGAAAATCAGCAAAGCTTTATCATTGGTTTTGAAAATGCATTACTTAACTGTGCACTTCATTACTAAACGATTGTACCTATTGACACGAAATTCACATCATCTTACGTTCAGGTTAAGCAAGAGGGAGGGAGCAAATGGGCAAATTTTTCCCTTAATGTAGTCAATAATAGTATACCACGATAACTGGAAAATTTCCTTTAAGCTCACCCTAGTGGCGCAGAATTTTGTAGCAATACAGGGTATAAAGTGGGGCACGGTACTAAAAAATTTGGTGTAAATCCTACTACTTTTAAGAAATTTATAGAGTATTAAAATCATGTGTTTCGTATGAAGTCATTGCACTCTAACATCATAAGATTCCGATATTTGGCATACTAAAAAATATCATGTCAACTGAGTCTCGAGAAATATTGCTCAATCGAATTTCGAACTATGTACTTTCAAATTTATTGATTGTACACCTGTCAGAAACTTACAAAATCTTTGGTACCTGGAGCGCTTAGCATTCGATTTCGACTAAGGTGTACACTAAAATAATAAATTTTTTAAAAATTGAAATCCAAACAGTAATGATTTTTTTCTGCTTCCAGTCAACTCTACATATTAATTCATTCTAAATCAATTTCCAAATATACACATTAATCCCTTTCAAATTCTGAGAAAACTCCACAAATATGCACATCAATCACTTTAATATTTTCTGAAAAATTAACTTAAGCATTTATGCCTTCCATTCATCTCAAAACAGTTCGTAAATTATTCGAAAATATCGGGCTTCCTACACAGCATTACATGATGATTTTCCCGTTTAAAGGAAGAATCTTCTGCAAATATTTTAATATTGAAAATTGATTTTAATGTAAAGATATTATCATATTCCTTTTCTGATAATCTGGAAATATTTTTTGGTAAAAAGATGAAAAGTTGAATCAATGCAAATGCTATATACGAAAATAATGTTTTATGAAATATTCGCGCTCGAGCGGCTAATTATCCATAGCCCCAGAATGCGAACTATTTAATTATTTTCTTTTCCAAAATACAAATACCTCAGATTATCTTTCCCTATTATTTTTCCTGATGTAGGCAGATTATAGATCTAAAGATATCGAATTCTTTAAGTCGTTCGCCTGCTAATTTATCTTGCATTCAATACAATAATTTATCTTCATTTACTACTGTTTTAAATATATCTTTTTTCTATCGTTTTTTTTTTCTTCTAATTCAAATTTTATTAAAACTCCCCCGCTATGATGTAAAGTGATTTTCACACCCCATTTACGTTGGAGTATATTGACACTATTGGCCGATAGTTAATTAGACTTACAATTTGAAACGAAAATTGGGAGCATGGGAACTAATAGCTTGGTAAAGCCTAAGTAGAATTCGATTAACAACTTAGAATCCATTACGAGCACAGTGTGAAGCCGAAACTGGTATTATATCGTAGGTTTTTTTTCGCTCCATTGGAAAAATTCAGCACTTGCTCTGGACTAAATTTAATTTATCGTAATTAGAGTTGTTCGTTGCTAGGAATAGATACATTTTTCAAAAGATTAAAGGGAGTGGATTGGTATGTATGGATTTTATCAAACGGGATATGTATGTTGCATCTTTGTAATATATCCTTAGATGATTGAATTTATATTTGGTCAGAAATCTGAGTTGAATCCTTTAAAGGACTATTGCATGCCCCAAATAATTACAGAACATTATTTCCAATTGTGAACACTATATTTAGATGTGAATGGATAAAGTGGTAATAAGACTTTATTTACGCAAAGAAAGTATTTGCAAGCCAAAGGATTTTTACTCAAAGAGTGAGTAACCTATTGTCTGCGGTATCGCGAAAAGGAAGATCTGTGGGTTTTTGAAACATCATTATTTTCTGCTGCTTTAGGAGCCTCAAAAAATGGTTAAAAGGAATAATCAAGTAGAGTCCATCTCATTATTCCTTACGTTTTGTGTCAAATAAAATTTTTATGTGAAAGCTGTCGTCTGGTATGGGTATATGATGCATCGAGTCTTTTGATTCCATTTTTGGAACGTTCAGGGACTTTATCTTAGTTGAAAGCAGCTGAACCCTGGCTTTCACGGGGCTACTTTCGCCTTTGTAAACTTCCGGCCGGTGTGCTTCAATTTAGGTTTGTAATAAGATGGCAATTTGGAAATGCATTTCCTTCTCCGGCAAGTGCACTAAATATTCTATCAATACTGCAAATATTTCAGCTGTTGAATCCACAGAACTTTGCTTGTACATAATTTATTGAATCCTAACCAGAAACCATAATTTATGCCAAATTGGTGGTACAGAAGGTTGCGATTAAAATCCCACTGGTCGCAGCGGATTTGTATCGTGACTCTATGTCGGATACCAGTCGACTCAGCTGTCAATCTGAATACCTGAGTACCTGAGTCAAATCAGCGTAATAATAAGCGACCGCAATCCTGCCCCCACATTGCCTCATACAGGAAACTGTAATCCTGAAGCGTACCCTTATGGTCTAAAATGAAGTGCTCTAACAGATTTTAAGGCATTGATCCAATTGAATTTCCGTGCTAACGATTGTTATTATGTCTAGCTGGTGAAAAGATCATCCCCAGTTGCATTTTTTTTTTAATTAAATTGGAAGTACTATACCTCGCTATGAAAAATCGGCGAGTAGTGACTATAAGTTCGCCCTGTATCTAAGTTGAGCGTCTCAGTTTATATGCGGTGATATGGAGCTATGGTTGATAGTTTCGAAAGGTCTGTGCGCTTCTTGGCACGTGTCTATACGATGGCCCTAAGCCCACAAAGGAAGAAGCAATCAGCAGTATTTTTAAAAAAATTGAGTGTGAATTAAAGAAGATGCATAAACAATATGTGAATCAGATTTCCCGTTCTAAGCTTTATCAGAAAAATGAAATGCTTCCCACTTAATTTTTAACCTAAAAACCTACATGTCATAATTGTATGATCACTGAAGTAGGTGGCCTAGACTTTCAATCATAACGACGCCAATTCCAATCAGCAACCTTCTGACTGAGAAGTACGTAAACGTGCTGATAACAACGGATTTCGAATGGCAAACACTTCAGGTTCATTACGATGTTTGTTACACAATTAACTTTGAACTTAAGCAAAGAGAATTGAATTTCCAGCATTGCTTCATATTATCTTCGCTGCTTGAGTTTTCGGCACTTCAGCTGACATGTGTTGTTTGCAACAAATTCTTTTTTATGTAAAATTATCCATACTTCTTAAATAAGCGTAAATGATAATGCGAAAATCGATACCTAGGATCTGATTAAAATTGAATTAATTCTTTTCGATTTTACCAATTCAGAATCGTCCAGAGTTTAGCTTTTAGAACCCAATATATAGAATGTCGTAACAGGATAGTGTACAAAGGGACACCCCTGAAAACCGATTTTAAAAAAAAAAAAAACATTCTATTTTTAAAATACTGGTATTGAAAGTACCTTTTAAAATCGTGTTCCTTGATAACTATTACTGCTGCCGTTGTGGTATTGCGTTTTACTTCGTGCTAATGGGATACGCACCCATTTTCTTCTAGAGAGCAGGAAGAGATCTGAGGCATCTAAATCGTTCGAGTGATTTGCGTGTGTTGTCGATAATAGTTTTTGTTGAGGCCATAGCATTTTTTCAGACCCTGCGTGGAGATCCACAAGCCTTCTTCCGATGTTTTCACTTTTGTTTTGAAAGAACTACCCATATTAACATGCTACGTAGTATGTCCTTTCATTCCTTAATTGAGTAAAGTGGCGCCGCGATGGTTGAAGGGGTAAAGCGTTAGTCTCTCAATCTTGTTGCTCTGGGTTCCAATTGCAGGCATCATGGATGTCTGCTTTTGTCTGGCTGTGTCAATATCTAGATGATCTGCGGTTGTATGGTGATCTGCGCTGGGATGTTATCAATGCAGTCGAAATATTTGACGAAAGATATCATCGTCCATTGAAGCTTTACACGGCAGCAGGTAGTGCTCCTTGATGCGTTCTAGAGTGATTTCACTTAACATCTTCGCGACAGTAGAAACCACGCAAATACCTCCAATTGTCGCATTCAGCATTGTCATTCCTTTTTTGCATTCACTGGGGAAAATCTCATATTCCCAGCACAAATCATTGGGGATAGCAACTCTGGGGAACTGCGCGGAAACGTTTCGCAGGGAAATCCTCAAGGCTGCCGGTTTTACTCCGTTTAAGTTTGGAGGAGCAGTCCGTATCAGCATCCTACGGTGGTTTGTCATATCATGCATAAAAGATGGGACTTTACCGTATATTATACGATTCAGAATCGTGGTGAACTGTTCCTTCCACTTTCTCATGTCCTTCACAGGACCATCAAAATGCAAGTTCTTTCGTTATGCGGTATATGATTAATTAATTAATTACTAATTTTATGATTCAACATACGTTGGAGTTCTCGTATGTTTTCACGGTAACGGAAGTTAAGCGGGTTGCGTTCCCCTTCGCTCTCAGCCAACAACAAGGGTCTTAGCTCCGTACATTCATCGATCCATTGCCGCGTTTCCGCAGTCAGCGCGATCTTGTAACGCCCTTTTGGGGCTTGGCCCACAACTTCATCATTCCAAAAAAACGCAGCCTACAATTTTATTCGCACCAGACACAAATGCACTCATGATGGCGACATAGTCTGGGCGATTTTCTCGGTGTTCATTTTCAGTTGACATTGAGCAGGAGATTGGACGACCTTAGGGTGGGCTCTAGCGGCCAAATCTCAGAGCTCTTATCTGAACACTAATAAAAGAATTCACGGTTTTAAAATGGTGTAATGTTAATTTACCCCTCATGAGCTCTTTGCACGGCGACAAAACCAACCAACTAACTAAATAAAGAAACTTGCTGAAATTGTCGCAGAAAAGTGGATTTAACGTTTTGAGGTCGCGCTTCCATACGTTGAAGTTTTATATATTATGTAATGCTTATAACGGGAAGAACTTTTCTGGTTATTAGCCTGAATTTTGATAGTAAACTGCCTATACATTTTTGAAAATATTCGTTTTAAAATTTAAGCGCTTTTTATATTGGTCGACTACACTAGAATCATAATGTATCTTTATTAGATCTGACTGCCACCACTAATTTTCAACTATGCCTGAGAGAAAACCCTTTCCAAGATTTCGATTAAAAATTCATCTATTTCGGGCGGACAGTTCAGACAGTTTTGATACCAAACATTTGCCTGAAATCATCAAACTAAAAGTACTATGTTTAGGTAGGAATTGACTTGGAGCCTATTGTCACTTCTATCGATACAGATGACTTGAAAAATGGATATTTTAAGGTTTTGTACCTTATTTGTCTTTTACCGGTTCCAATTACTTTCTTATTCGATATTATTTTCAAAGCATTTTTCCCTTCTAGATGGTAGGGCGACCATGATCTTTGCGGTGCGGTCATGGATGTAGGCAGGTTCTTTCAATCACCAACCCCTCCGTTTTCTTCTCTTTTTTTTATTTAACTCTTATCCTGTTATTTAGTGGAGTGACCTCATCTGATGGAGCTCGCCACTTCCCTTGGTCGTAAGCTTGGTCCCGATGAAGTCGAGAGCGAATGCGTCGGAAATATATCGACCTATTTCGTACACTTCTGCTAGGTCCGCAATACGAAATACTTCGAGGAATACCAGGATGGGAAGTTGATCGAATCATGATGGACTAGAAGAGGAAGGAAAACATTTTTGCTAATTTACAGGAGTTCCCGTTTTCTTATCTAATTAACGGTTTCAATTATGTCATGCAATTGGTTTGAGGTATCCCTCAGGATATCTTAAAGGTTTAGATTCTGGTTAACGCAATAACTGGATTATACCGTTGATGAAAATGATAAGAAACGGCTTTGCGTGACCAGAGGTTGGGCAGTGTTTGACGGGTTGCATTTGGGCTGAACAGAACCGGGAAAGAGGATAGTCTGGAGCAGTCTGTCATTAAGAGGATGCGAACATAGTACTTCCTCAATCAGCAAAAACAATTTTTGCAAAGAAAATGGAGGTGAAACATATTCTTATGAATAATGATAAAATCTTTCAAAGTACGCCAGGCACAAGTCGTTTGATGCTAGAAGAGAATTTACTGGAAACATATAGTATGTTATATAGTTCTCACAATAGATCAAATCAGTGTTATCATCTCTCGACGAAAATTCCACAATGAAAAAATAAAGGAAAATGTGAAAATCTTATGCAGCACCCATACAAAGTAGTTACGTGGAAATGCGATGCATAACGTCTTATTATTTTGTAAAAAATAATTTTCCATATTTCCCATATTTCTTACTTTTCATATTCACCACTATTACTTCTGTATTTCGAAAGATCCAAAGTCCCACAAAATAGAAACCCTTTTTAAAGTAAGGAAGGACTAATGGAACTTTGCTTTTTTGCCACCGTGCCAAAAATTCCGTTTTATTTATTAAGGCGACTTCTCTCGATGAATAATGCATCAATTTTGACAATAAATTCCAGATTTTCAACTGGCTGTAAGCTCTCCTTCCTTAAATGGCATCTATCTGACTTCAATCGTCGGAAAATATTATACTATCGACATCTAAAGAAAACCACAATCTATTATCTAAGCTTAAGTAGGAAACTATTATCTTGCACAAAGTGTATCCGGTAGTGTCTTGGCAGGATATCTAAATATGGAGAAGTAGGTCGCTGACCACTTTAGATTTTCAACTTTTTCAAAGATATCCATTCAAGTGATTTTGAAACAAGTAAACTCACAAAGTGCAGATAAATATAATCTTGAGCTCAATTTAATCATTGAATACTGGGTTCAGCCTTACCAACAACATTCCTAATTCCAGTAATAACCTGATTTGACCTTGCTCGAAGCATTCACAAATATCCCCTCGTAAAAGAGACGAAAGAAGAGGGAGAGACACTTTGAATGGTATCCCACTTTATATCCAGGATTAATGCATATCAAGTCAATTAATCGTTTCAAACATGTATTCATGATAAAAATGAGGCAGAAAATTGTGGGAGGGACGAAATCACTAAGCATCATGCTTTCGACACACAAGAGAGAACGAGTAGAAAAGAGCCGCAAAGAAAACAACAACAATAGTGAACTAATTACACATATAAATTCCATGATTTTAGTCTCATCTGACCTTACATCTAATCCTGATTTTCCCGCATGTGTGGAAAAGTGTGTTTTATAGTCACATTTACTCGTTGACGTTCTCTAGTCTAGTTTTAAACATTGCACCAATATTGTCTGGGGATGTTATAAACTGTGGAGATATTTCAATGTTGGACAATGTGTAACGTTTGGTAATCGTACACTGGCCTTTTTTCAGTCCATTTTTCGTCTGATAAATGGATGCAGAATTTTTTTCGGAGATAAATTTTTTAGGCCTTCGCTGAATGGTTTGAATTGAATTCAAGAGAAAAATGTAATTTTTCGGATTTATGATACCATCCTTTTTGGAAAGTAAGTACTTTTGACTACGTTAAATAAGTTTTTTCAGACCGATATATTTTCGGAGACATTTATGCTGATGAAAATGCTAATAAATGTCTGTTTGTTCGAATTTATCTCCTACGTATTGTACCCACTATCGAGGACGCAAGTTAACGTTTCAGCATTGGCGACATTACGGCACCAGAACTCCAGGCGCCTTAAGTCGACTTAATCTTTCTGAAATCTGTTGTCATCTCATATTCCACTCCATCCTCCTCAAAAGTAGAACCCGCTCGTATTAAGAATAACTGAGGGAAATTTTTCACAATGACTTCTCTCTGTCTACGAAGTGCCAGAATCATACTAGACCCCAAGCGCTATAATTTTCTGTTGCAGAAAAATATCCTATCCAAAGACAAGCGATTTCACCCATTTAACGAGCAGAGAGGACGAACTTGAGCGAACAGAACGATGAAAGAGAATGCGTTCAACGCGCATGGGTGGAGAGAAGGCTTATCCACTGAAAATACCCCTCCCACTAAATCGAACAGATGCCAAAAAATCCTTACTCCATGACCTGGGGAGAAAACATTCTGCACAATAGGGAATCTTTGAGGGAATATTA
This sequence comes from Hermetia illucens, assembly GCF_905115235.1. Taxonomy (NCBI): domain Eukaryota; kingdom Metazoa; phylum Arthropoda; class Insecta; order Diptera; family Stratiomyidae; genus Hermetia; species Hermetia illucens. The sequence continues at coordinate 147,388,516 of NC_051850.1, forward strand.
TCCTGTAGGATTGGGTTGAAAGAGTCAAATACAAGCACTAGGAAGGGGAAATATTGGAAAAGGGATATCTTGCGCATTCCCTGTTATAACAGTTCTGAGTTCCAAAACTGTAACTGTATTTGAGCAGGAGGATTAAAAGACGATATGGAGAATGAGGAGCAGTAAAGGATACCAAGATGAAATTTTCGAGATGAGCTTTCCATTGGCGCAGTTTCCTTCAACATCTCAAGAGGGTTCAACCTAAGGATTCAGAGACTGCAGATAGATCCAGAGAGAAGACTAAAGAAGCTGAAACAAAATTTAACAAAGTGATTTCTAGGAGTGTTTTCCCTTTGTTGGATAGGAAAAAAACTTTATACAGTTGTGAACAATACATTCAGACGGTGAATAATCTAATTTTGGTGTTAATATTTCTGGAGTAAAGTGTTTAAATGAATAAGCGCATTATGGTTCGGTGAGTGCACTTCACTTTAATTAAAGTATATTAATCCAAATTGGTGATGCAATCTTTCTCTGAATATTGTACAGTATTCATTTTGTTTGTGAACCCTTGTAAAAGTGTTCGTGTTTGCTATAGTACAAACAATTTAAACTTATCTTGTACGATACCAAGAAAACTAAATATTAGGTCGCTGAATTACGCTTGATGAAGTGATTATTATGGAAATTTACCATTGAGCAGTTTATCAGAAGTGGTGCCTGTTCCTTTATACATGGACTCATCCTTCGATTTCTTTTTTTCGGAAGTTTTAAATTGTATTGTTTAAGGTGCCTCGGCGTGAAATGTAAGTGCTGAGAAAGTTGTTTGACTTTTAAGTGCCAATAAAAATGTGAAATAACATTACAATGATCGCCTTGGGCGATAATCAACTGTATACTTTATAGGCGTTCTAAAAATAGATAGACGAGAATATTAAAATGATTTTACAGTCAATTCAGGATGGTGTTCGAAAACAAGACTTCCCTTCGTTTTTTCACCCCCGATTTGATCATTGAATTGCGTCAGTATACAGCAAATAAACTAACATTTATATATACATGTTCCGTCTCCTCATCAGATCTCCTCTCAAGTTAAGAATGAGAAAAAATTATTCAGCTGACTCGACACAATCCCACTCATCATCATGTCTTCTATAGACACGTTTATGTGGCTTCCTTTTTCCCTGTGCCAGGGAAAGTGAGTGGAGTCATTGTGGTGCTGCTGATGCTCTTTGCCTCCCTTTGTGCTTGATACAAAGGCAAAAAGGGAAGCATAATGTCTGAATTTTCGCTCTCTCGTGGCCTCTCCACCATCTTCTATAAATTAAATACCAACCATACTTCAAAGAATTTATCTTTATTTCTTGCTGTTTTTTTCTTCTGTGATATGTATTATAAGTCACCGTATTATTGTGAAGAATGTCCTTTTATATTACATAATGTAGGAAATTGTCCTGATGTACTGATGGTAGTGTTTAAAATTGAACAATACTTAAGAAGTATGCACTATTTGTGAATATACATGTAGCTTGTCCACAATTTTCCGATACCGGTTTCCATCAGCAGAATCTGTCACACCTTGCTTTAATCAACACTACACCATACCCTCTAGATCCTTTAAAAGGATGAGAGTAAATTTTTTCCACTCGAAATGACTTTTAAATTCAATCTGTAGGGGACACTGAGTACTTTATATTGATTTTTCATTTGATTGTGAGTTTGAGAAGAGTGTTGACTTATCAACAATTGATTTAGCTTGCTGTATTTACCAAGTGATTTAATTAAATATCGATCGATATATTTCTTTCTTAACGGAAGATAAATTGGAGAGTAGAGCGCATTTGAGGAATGGGTGAAATTCTACTCCGCTTTAAAGTGATGAAACGACCGCTTCAAAACGTCAAATTGAATGATTGAAATGGTTCGATTGATGGATATTCGCTTTCCTAAAGGATATCAATGTTTCTAGTGTAAAAGACAAACATTTGAAATACAATATCACTCGTTTATAAACATAAAACACGGCTATGATGATATTAATACGTTTCTGATTAGTAAGGCTGTCATCAATGTTTTTTAAATATATTATTTTATTATTGCGGCAAGTTTTTGTCTCTAAATTACCTTTGTCACTCTTGTTGGATCAAATTTCAATCAAACTCAATTCAATTAGTATAAGCATACTGAGAGCTTTCATCTGATACCCACTATCACATTCAATTGAACAGATGCCTCTTTTCTAGATTTGAAAGCTCAGAAGGATCAATGAACTCTAATTGCCAAATTAGTTGATTCAATGTAGCTTCCCCATTAGAGGTCGTAAAAGGGAGGACATCCATTTGAAAAAGCTTTGTTTTTGCTGTTGAAAAAGTCATGTTTGGCTCAAGGATTTTCGTCTTGCTAAGTAGAAGATAAACGGACAAAATATTCCGTATTCGTTCTAGCCCGGATGCCAAGAAATCTGTAATTGCTTTCAAGGCAAATTATTGCCTCCGCTTTTTCTGACCTATGTCTTGCGGACTTTACTACCTGATTCACATTCACATTTATTTCTGCTTTTGACAGGAAGATGTTCGCAGAAACAACAGTATACTAAATCCGGAAGGCATCCTTTCATATCTTTGTTAAAACGTACGTGATTATATTTCCATGTTATAGATATTGTTCTCCTAGAGCGCGTAGAAAGGTCTCATTGGTGATTATGCATGTCGGTTAGCGTCGTTGAATGAATGGCGAACGAAATATGTTGGTATTCCACTTTGCTAGATAATTCAGGAAGACAGAGTTTTTGCCGCGTAATTCCCATTAAGAATGGTGTCCGTGGGGCGGCAAGTATTATTCTCTTTGGCTTCAAATCTCTTTCTGAATTATCGAATGTGGGATACAGCTAGGCTCTCAAGGATTTTTACATAGGCAGGTGATCGGTTTACGCGCTTCAATTTTAGCCCCAAATTTTAATCAAAGGAACAGCTGTTCCTGTTTGGATTTACATCCTTGTTCTCGGAATGTTAACTTTCAAATCAATTGAAAACCTGTCAAAGTTTTGTCCATTTTTTCGCAAATATCCATATTTCGACGACTACTTTTGTTATCTTCTGTAGTGCCGGAATTCGAATGGGAAAAGAAGAGAATGAGTATCTACTATTTATTTATTTTCGTTGCTTCATGAAACGATTAGATATAGACTTAACCTGTAATTAAATTCTCATTAATATTTGCCTCCTGATTTCTTCTCCTGTGGGTGGAATGGGGTATTTCCTGATAAATTTGAATAGCCAGGAATGCCCTATGCCTTGATCTTTGTTGAGAAGTTAATTTTTATGGGTTCTACAAATCTTCATCTTTTGGGGACGTATATCTTCCTTGTATTCTTGTATATGTGCTCCAATAATTTTACGTCCTCCTGGGAAATGCTGTGGCTCTCCAACACTATTGATGCCTTCTTTTTCGGGTTTCCTTCTGGTCTTCCCAGTCTGCAGTATCATGTTAGTGGGTTGAGCTGCTAGGTCTGCCGAATTTCAGAATATAATTGGTCTCCTTCTCCTTGCTTAGTTTACGGATCTTGGGAAGTCCTTTCATCGTAAGTAGTACTGGGTTTTAGACTTCCAGTTCATTGTTTCCTAAATTTGTTGGAATTCCTTGATAACTTTGTCCATTTGTTTCACTGGCCATGGAGAGGATCAGTTCTCAGTTTTCAGCATAGTGACCTGACTGTCGCCTGAGTAATTCGATCCGTTGGATCATTTCCATAAGATTACTCAGCATCTAGATAGGCCGCCAAAAGATAACCTTAGGCTCTTTCGTCGTGTTCTGTTTTTTTCGGCTCCGGCTCGTCTTCGAAGCACCACTCTTTTCCAAATTCGTAGAACCAAGCGTCATCATCAGCAGTTATGCGTTCTATAAAGGTTGAGGCATTGTTCACTTCAGAAATCATGACCTCAGTAACGGTCTTTCAATGTTATTTTTACATACGTCTCATACGTAACATTGAAGCAATGAGCGGTTCGATATGCAATTCCAAGTTCATCAGCAATCTCTCTTCTTTCCATTTCTTTCACCTTTTTTGACGTTTTCATCCACGTGAAACAGGGGATGGGCGTCCGGAACGAGTCAAATTTTCTACCACTTTTCATTAGCAACACAATATTTCAAACAAACCCCTGGCTTCACAGAACTATCCATATTAAAGTGCAACAGAAGGTAAAAAATGATGAATTGACGCTAGAATATTAACATGTATGTCAGTTAAGGTGGTACCAACTTAAAAAAAATGAAAACAACCGGTTGTGCCGTAGGCGGTTCGATTAAATTAAAAATAACTAGTACTTTGTGATCATAAGGTATCAATCATTAAAACGTTTCCGTTATAAATCCTTACTTGGTGGTTATATCGCTTAAACTCTCCCGATACTAAGTATTGTTTATTACTTGTAAATCAAAGCGTTTTTTAGATTATCACAGGAGAAACTGTAAAACTACCAAGCCACAAAGTACACTTAGGTTATGTATAGTTGCCGGTGACTACAAAGCGACATCATACTGTTTCGTATTTGGCTTCCTAAAGGGGGAACAACCCTTTACATCAGTTTCATAATAAAGTCCAATACATAACGAACAACTGTACCACTTAGTAGCCAACAAATCAATATATGGTATAAAATAGCGATAAACGACATAAAAGTGCATAAATTTTTCAATCATCTCTCATCAGCACATTCGCCAACGGTAGTTAGTCTATTTAAATCGGAAGAAAATATAGGATACATGCCATTCGGGCTCACACTAATTATTGCAGGTGGTGCAAAGTTATTCATCCCTGAAAACACTAATCGGACCGTCAAAACTGTTATATAATACAGCAATACTAAATCTTTCAAAAACTAAAGGCAAGGTCAAAGCGGATTGACAAAAATCTGGTTAGCGAGACCGAGTACCAAATACTAAATATGAGAGCCTATAAAAACAATCCATAGCCTTGTTCACACTTGTACTAGTTTTGTACTCTTTTTCAAAGAGTTGAAGCCCCTTAACCAACCGCAAAATACGGAAAATTTCACCGTGGTGGTTATACCAGTACTTAATAAACCCAGATCCTTGAGAATAGAATTCCTGAAGAAATTTGGCGACAATAACCCTAGCGAAGCTTAGGACATGATCTAGTGAATGACAAAACTGCAATCCTCCATTAGTCAAGCGACCAGCTTGAGCAATCACTAGACGCAGTAAAAAACAAAAAAAATTACTGGATTGTTCTTCGGCGTATCACAAGCTTACGATAAAATGAAACTTGATACTTTCCTTCAAATAATCAGAAGCTATCTCCAGACAATATTTCAAGTCATTCTTTTTAGTAATCTGTTCGTTACTACGTTTACAGAGTGCTCTGGACAACCAATACTTATTCAAGACAAGAGTTCCTTAGGAAGCTGTATTGGAACCTGTATTCAGTTTATCTACCCACTAACAGTCATATCCCAACTACAACAATACCCGTCTTTTCAATGCGTTTTCTTGTTTGTGCATTCTTGTTTCTGCATTCTTGTCGATGGCGTGGCCAGCTGGTTGGCGTCAGATTTGCCTTTTTGTTGATCGTAAATTTGATCCACATAGAGTCGAGAGATATTTCGAGTCTTTGTCTAGTGTCAAGTCATCGCTGTTTCAGGTATCCTTTGAGTGGTTTTCCATCGACTTGGATACTCAGGCCAATTTTACCTTGCCGGCTGTCAAGGATGTTATGACCGTAACTTTAAAGGTGCTTGCTTCCGAACTAAATCATAACGGTCGGGAATGTCCATATTTCATCCGTGTTCACAGTTACACAAAAGTTAAAGCTGTGATCCAGCACAACATTTTCGTGTTCATAACGTCGAGACGTTGTCGTTGTCTTTGGTGGCTACCCAACTCGGAACTGTAGTATAAAGGGTGACAGGATGATCGACGCTGCAGTAGATTTTGGGATTCAAACCCACAAGGATATGTCATCAGAGGTTCTAATTTTGTTAAACTTAGTGGCGTATTGTGCTGCGTTTCCAAGTTTAAACGGATGAAAGGGACAGTTGAAGGTAATGACCATATACTACTGTCATATGTATGTCATAGTCAAACATAAAATAGAAGTGAGATGAAAAAATCCTACCACCTCATAAGGTCTCTCACCAAACAAATAAAAATTGTTTTAAACAAGTCTTAACTATCACGGCTCGATGAATTCCATCTTTGTTCTTCTTTGGGGCTGTCAGTAACTGAGTGTCCACACCGAAGTCTTTTTGCCCATAAAGGGTTTGTTACGCACCAGCCGTATCAAGTGGTATTTGAATGAAAGTGGTTCCAAAGTCGAACCTTGTGGAATTCGACATTCATATAAATATAGCACCATCTAGTCTGGCTCGGGATGATGGAAAAACTCCGGTTGGTGAGAAAGAATTGCTAAGAAAAGGTATTGAACATAACAGAAGTTGGGAGCTAAGTTTCATTGCATATATACTATACTTTATTCCTTGAAAATTCCACCTAATGACGGTGACCTCACTTAATAGGTGCGAAAATTTCATTTTTATTGGCATATCTACGAATCACTTGATACAAATCACTGAAACTTGCTAAAAGTTGATTTTATCACCTTATAATTGTGTCTGCAGAGAATTAGAATTACTTATTCTCAATAACATCACGCAAAATAGTTCGGCGATGTGCGAATCTCTTCCTATTAGTCTATTGTAAATCTGCCAATAAATTCAATTAAAAATTCTTATCTGTTAACTATGAATTAATGCAATAATCTGTCATGAATACTTATGAATACATCTTATAAGTTGATAGAATAATAACCGACAACTATCAATAAAATTATTTTATGGAATACGTGTCTTCATTTCAAATGATTGATGTATGGCAGGCATTATATTGACATAATGTGACCTAGCGCGCTGCACTTGGAAAAGGTACGTGTTTTCCAACCACATTTCTTTCCTGTGCTTCTTCATGTTTGCCGCAATGATGGAGGGCTGGAAACGGAATTCAATTTCTGCCCTGCATTGAAGTTGAAGCATGGAGTATAGTCAGACAAAGAAACTTCTTGATTTATCATTATTTTAAATGTTGTCTTTTAATCAAGTTGTCATGCCCTTTAGTTCGTAACAGGTATTGTACCTTAAGGAATTTTAATGTATTTCTTTTTCTCATTATTGTTGTTTTAACTGATTAAAGGAGTGGCAATACTAATTAACATATATGAGGCTCGCTCGATAAATACAAATAGAGCCATCCTGTGGTTTTATTCCTTCCGACTCCATATGGTATAGTGTATCATACGTAAAGGCTTTGACCTCCAATTGGAAAAAAGCTAGTTCGAAAGTTACCACAAATAGTTTAATATGATTTAATGGGTGCGAGAAAACGTAAGTGAATAACTAGGCAAGTTGTCAAGAGGTAATGCAGTACTCCCCTGCTTGTCATTATGGTTACGAAAAGACAAAGGGAAGTTACTACATCTACAGATTTGGAAGTTCTTTCCTTTATGTGCATGGGAGCGAATGCGTGTACATTGGTATCGAGTGTGAGATCAACCCATTGATGGTTAATCATCTCTCCAACCATTCACGGGAACTGAATTTTGGTCTTCAATTTCAATGCTAAACGCATTGTTGATCAGGCTGCAGTCCTTCAAAGCGGTCTCTTGTAAGTCCCAAGTGATGGACTCAAACTTCGGCATGTGCATTATATCAATCAATTTTTCAGTCTGTTCATAAAAGCTGAACGTACATAAGATGCTTCAACGTCATCTGTACTTGGAACTCCTTCCTGTATATATCGAAAGGGAGACTGTCTCTAATCATCAAGTACGAATGGAGAAAATCAACATTTCGAGGTTAAACTCGATCAATCCCATTTCATTAAAGTCTCTATTCCGGAGCTTTCCCCAACTCTTTTTAGCAAACCAACTCTTTTTTTTCTAAGATCATGGTGAGTCTATTTGACACAGTCTGCAAATTGATGGTCAAACAACAACTCTCCTCCCTTCTTTGTAGCAGTTCATTCATTATATCTATTTTCCAAATCGTTAATTGTACAACCGTCACCTACGATAAGTAAGGAGGAGACAAAAAATATGGATTAATCCAAACTCTGTAAAAATTATCCAATTTCATTCCGCAGATATGTAAATAAATTAACCATGAAAAGAAAGGAGACCCTAATGCAATTTTTCTAAATGATTGGCAGTCTTCCTCTAGAAGATGAGATATTTCAAAATATATTTTCACCACTTCCGAATGCTAAATAAGTCTTGGAAACTTCGTTTAAAATTTCATTTTAACAATGATATCGCACGTTTACATAGTTTGTCAATTAATTTCGAGTATGCAAACTTCCTTAATTGCTACTCACATAGAAATTATTTGGAAGCAACTACTTTGTTTTTTGATGGAGCGCTGGCCAAGAAAGGAAAAGTCGATTAGCCGATGTAATGTTATTATGAACTGTAGGAGAGATACTTTGATTTTCACAGAGGAAAATGCTTTAGTTTTTAAGTTAACAACTTCCTTTCGGTCTGATTTAGTACTTTGTAAACAATATTTTCCTCCTTTTTTTCGAGACTAAATACCTAAACTAATTCCCCTTTTCCATTGAACTTTTCGTTTAAACTTTGTAAGTCTAGAAAATATTCTGTCATTAGATATACATTCCATTCAGTCCTTTCAAACCGATTTTAATTTCCTTTTTTATCTTTCAATTCCAGTGCCTTTCATAAAACATGGCGACACTTTCGCTACGAATCAGTCTCGAAGGTGGACGAGTTACAAAGACGATACAATTCGATCCACAAACATCGATATTTGATGCATGTCGAATTATTCGCGATAAATTCGCTGAAGCCGTACAAGGACAACGTAAGTGATTCGAAATCAATTGAATTCCCTTTTTCGCTTGTTATTACCTTCCTATTTTTTTCATACAGCCCAAGAATATGGCCTCTTCCTATCCGATGAAGAGAACCGTCAAGGAGTTTGGCTTGAAGCCGGACGAAATCTTGAATATTATCTTCTTCGAAATCAAGATGTAGTTGAATATCGAAGAAAAATTCGTACTTTACGTGTACGAATGTTAGATGGAGCGGTTAAAACGATTTTAGTTGATGACTCGCAACCTGTCTCACAACTGATGGTGACCATTTGTACGAAAATTGGTATTACAAATTATGAAGAATATGGTCTTGTGCGTGAAGAGCAAGAACAACAGAATGAAAATATATCTGACAATAAATTTGGAACGTTGACGTTGCGCAGGAAAATCGCCGAGAGAGACCGTGATCATAAAATGGAGAGCTTGAGAAAGAAATTGAAGACGGACGATGAAAGTGAGTATTTGCCAATCTGTGTTTGAGAAGATTGACTTGACTTCACAGTTACTTTCTATCTTCTAAGTAGTGCTATAAAAGAATTTGAAAACTTGAAACGAATACTAACTTTTTCATTCTCAATTTTGTTGCCCTATTGTAGGGTTGAATATCATAAGAATAAACTTAACTACAAATTACTAAAAGTGCACCTTCAAAGTGCAAACCAATGAGTATTGAAGAAAGACAAACTAATTTAAATTGATGCCTTTCCTTCCTTATTGTAAATGCAAGAAGGAAGGAAGAGGAAGAAAGGAGCATCTGGTTATCAAGATATCGATATATGCGAGGAATAAATACAACGAGTCTGCTCTTTATTTAACTCTAATTTCAAAACCGACAAATAAAAAGTTTAAATACAACTACGAGCCAATTTCCATGTTTTTTTCTGTGTGAAAGAAATTAAACCTAAACCTATTGTAGACAAAAAAGTTTTCCCTGCAATTTTCACTTGTTTCGTCCTTCCTTTATCATTTTCTCTTCTATTTCATGTAAAATACAGTCAATTGGGTCGACATGGGAAAAACGCTACGTGAACAAGGAATCGATGAATCCGAGACGGTTTTATTGCGTCGTAAATTTTTCTTCTCTGATCAAAACATTGATTCACGTGATCCAGTACAATTGAATTTGTTGTATGTTCAGGCACGTGATGCTATTTTAGACGGAACACATCCTGTGACACAGGATAAAGGTATGCTGTAGAGAATACTACATATGACCCAATGCATTCCGGATTAGTGTTGAACCATTTCTATATGAAATTTCCTTTCATTTCAGCTTGTGAATTTGCTGGTATTCAAGTGCACATTCAGTTCGGTCCACATAATGAACAGAAGCACAAACCTGGATTTTTGGAGTAAGTATAATTGAAGCATGAATTTTGCATTGCATCATAGAAATAATTTCGTTTTATTGAAAATATTTTGTAAATGGAACAGAAAACGTTCAAATGAAAGGTTTCCGGAACATTTTCTACAATTAGTAGAATTGCTAAGCATTTTCACTCCTTTGGAGGTAATGGTCAGAATGACCTCAGTTCTAAATCGGAAATACTACCTTTCTGAAATCCCATGCAACTCAGGGTTCTGCTTATAATGTGTTGATAACACGGTTTTTATTCCGGCGTTTAATAAATGGTGGGGGTGGGGTGGAAGTAGGGGGAGAGGGGTCCTCGATGCCCAAAAATAAGTGAATTGTACTCAAATGGCTTACGCAGTTCCAAACTTTCGATTAAACTGAACAGTGTTCACCGTATTTTAAATGACGACCGGGCTAAAGTGTTGATAGTTGTTATCATCTTTGGAAATTCTTCGACACAGAAGATAAACTACAAATTTTAGATTCATGATTAAATCCAGAGACACGTCGGCAACACCTGACACACTTAGACTCAAAATTCTTGATATAAATCGCTCTTAAAGAACAAGAATAGGGGAAATAACTTGTTCACAAAGGGGAAGGCGAACGAGCGAAAAACCGGTGAAACATAGGAACAAAGAGATCAAAAATGCAAATTTTCTAGATAAAATGCCACTTTTAAGTATAATTGCCATCGTCATTGGAAAACTTACGATTTTGGCCAACAACTCGGAGACAATGAGCGCAGTCTCGATTGGTGCGTTTTCATTACGCAACATCCATTTGTTGCAAATTTCTCTTCGGACGTGTCGAATCCTCTTTCGTAATCATGTGAATGGTTCACAGTAAAACACTTTATGGGTTGTCCTTGTGGCACAAATTCACTGTGAATCACATCTTTTTAGCCAAAAAACACAATCACCATCGTCTTGATTCACGATTTGCTGATACTTCCTTTTGCTGTTCGCTACTTCGCTACTTTGGCGCTTCGATTCGGGATCATACTCAAAAATCCACTTTCCGTCCCGTTATTATTCTATCCAAAAATTATAAATGCATTTTGTAGCGTTCATGAAATTCCTGAAACTTCAATAAACATTGCTCCTTCATCTTACTCATCAGGACTTCTGGGACCATTTTCGCGCAGACTTTCCTAATTTGAAGATCATTTGTTAAAATGCGATCAAAGATTTTTTTGGGTATCCCACATTCATCCGAACACTTAATCATGGAGACTTGTCCAAAACTTGACACACTTCTTGCACCGAGTCCTCCCTTTGTGAAGTTGATGGGCGTCTCGAGCGGTCGTCGTGGTTGACGGACTCCCGACCTTCCTAAACCTCTGTGCCACATAAAAATTTATCGCAAGCTTTACGAAGCATTTCGAGCAACTCCAATCCGTTTTTACCAAGTTTCACACAAAATTTGATTGCAAAAGTCTGCTCCAAAATTTGGTCCATGTTTTTCGCGACGAATGTGGTAGGTACTTCTTCGTGGAGCGTAACAACTGACTGGTGACAGGCATCGACCTCTGACGGACAGGAATATATAAGTAATCAGTTCGATGAATATCTGAAATCTTATAGAATCCAGGAACGATTAGTTGTTCCCCGTACGCATCAGCAAAGTGCAAGAACTATACTCTTTTGGACATAGCGAACTGCCTAATCACGAAGTTGTTACTATCCAAATTGCGTGAGTATTGGATCTGAAATTGGACACATCGTCAACTTTCCAAACGAGTTCAACACATATCATGTGGGAAACATTGGACTGTTGGTACTAAAATACGTATTTGGAACAGCAGAGCCGGAGCTTAAATGCTCCGAAATATATCGGGAGATAAAGGGTTACATGTATACCGATGATCCCATACAGGATACATTTTCGGCTAGAATGGTTGTCCCACCTGATGGGCATGTTGCAAGCAGAAATCATGTTATTAAAAGAAACCAATCATATAATCTTGTGCAGGGAAGCCAAAACCGCGAACATGCCAAAGGATTTTTACCAAAAGAGTGGGGGGTTTCAAAGCACTGCCACTAATTCAGGAACTGGGCATAATCGGAGGTATTGATGCCTAAACAAGCGCAACTGCGCTGAGGAAAAGTGTTAAAGCATAAAATTGAATTTGAAATACTTTGAAGACGATAATTACCGGCAAACGTAATCGTACGAAGTGTGTTTTCCCACATTCTTTAGTTGATTTAGAACTTTTACTAGTATTGTATTGCATTTTTTTCACCCACAACTACGGGTCCTGGTTAATTCGTAATATTTAACAGAGAGAATAAAAAGCTAATTCAAAGCAGTAATTTGTAGCTTTACCTTCTCGATGAATATTGAAAATTATTCAGTTTTGCGCAAATCCAACTCCACTTGAGCCGGCCGGGATGCTTTGAAAATCAATGCTATCATTCTGTAGATTTAATTTAAAAAATAAAACTATTACGCAATATTGATATTTCTTCTTTTATTTTCTAGTCTCAAAGATTTCCTTCCACAATCTTACGTCCGAGTAAAAGGCATTGAAAAGAAATTATTTGCTGAACATCGCCGCCATTTCGATCTATCTGAAATCGATGCCAAGGTGCTATATACCAAAACGGCCCGTGAGCTTCCGACATATGGTGTAGCCTTCTTCTTGGTCAAGGAGAAAATGTCTGGTAAAAACAAACTAGTCCCACGTTTATTGGGAGTGTCGAAAGACTCTGTTCTTCGATTGGACGAACGCACCAAGGAAATCTTAAAAACGTGGCCCTTGACAACTGTGCGACGTTGGTGTGCATCGCCGAACACATTCACCTTAGATTTCGGAGACTACGCCGACTCTTATTATTCGGTTCAGACAACTGAAGCTGAACAAATTGTTCAGCTGATTGCTGGTTATGTTGATATTATTCTCAAGAAGAAACAAGCTAAGGATCATTTTGGCATCGAAGGAGACGAAGGCTCGACTATGGTGGAAGAAAGTGTTGCACCTTCAAAGTAAGTTGAATGGTAGATGATATAAGAGCCTTACTTAATTCCATAACATTTGCAGGGCTACCTTCCTACAACACGAGACCAGCAAGATTGGTAAGGTAACAACGGAGTCGCTGGCCCAACCTGGAATAATCCGACCTTATGACGGTAATTTGAAACGAATCATTTACAGTTAGACTTGAGATTTCATTTGTATGAAGCCTGCATTATTCATGATTAACAAATATTAGTCAATACCTTCCTATCAAGGTTTTATTTGAGTTGCAGAGGTCATAGAAATGGAATCAATGCATCATCCAATATTATATATACATCACTTCAGAAATGAGAACATTGTAAATACACGACTGTTCACATTTGATTTGCTCAAAACTCTTGACAATTATTTATATCAGTTGAAATTTCAATTTCTTTGCATATTTGGATTTATGCCTTTCCACAATATTCGCTTGTAAATCACATTTAGTTGTTTGTTTTGATTTCACAATGAACAACAAATTATTACTATAATTTAGGCCAAAAATCTTACACGCAAGGAGAAATGCAGTCCGAACAATATGGTGCGGTGGTCGGGCAAGTGAATGTTGCTCATCAACCACCAACGGTAAGTTTTAGTTGGCTTTTTTCATTGAATACTTTCAATTCTCTGCTAGTTTAGAATTTTGTTTTGTAAATAATTTTGCTTCGTGGATTTCATAATTATTGGGTTTCAAGAGTATGAACTTGATAGTCCAATATTAATTGCATAATCATTTCTTTTCACGTCTTTCTCTCCGGATATAAAATCATGATTGTGAAGTATGTAAAATTCGTCATATGTTTTTGTAACAGTTTCCCTTCAAAGAATAACGTAGACTACTTTAAAATATATTGTCCTGAAACACTGACCACATAAATACAGAAACTGTTATGAAGCTAATAGATTCCGCTCTAAAATGGAGAAAACTTAAATATATTTCCGTTTCAGACAAAAGAAATACGAATCAGTTCCGTTCATCTTAGTGAACCACAACGTGCCTTACTTGGCTACATTTCGGCCGGTCAAGAAGCAATTTCTCGCGCTGAAGAAGAGCTAAGAACCAAGGTAAAAGCTAAACCATACGTTATTTTTACAACAAGAAATACAAACAACTCCTGGTCATTGCAGGCTACAATTCCTGATCTTGGCTCTGATCCACACTCAATTGAATGGCGTGAAAACACATTGGATACATCGAAACAAGCTGTTACTACCCATGTGGCTACAATGAGTGCTGCCACTGCTCAAATCGTTACAGCATCTCCCGATGACACGGACACGGATGCAATTGGCTCTGCAGTGTCGCAAATTGCACAAACAATTCCAGAAGTTACTAAGGAAGTGCGACTTATTGCCGCTCTCATGGAAGATGACAACAGCGGCGATAAACTATTAGAGGCAGCAAGGAAATTGTGTAGTGCATTCAGCGATTTATTGAGGGCAGCGGAGCCTGAGAGCAAAGAACCGCGCAGCAGTCTTATCAATGCTGCTAGCCGCGTGGGCGAGGCAAGCACACAAATGCTTAGCACGATTGGCGAGGAGACTGCAGAAAGTCGAGAAATGCACGACATGCTCTTGGCTCTTGCTAAAGCTGTTGCAAATGCAACGGCTGCACTTGTCCTGCGAGCTAAATCAATTGCAGCAAGTTGTGAGGATGAAGAGAAACGGAACAGAGTTATCGAACAAGCAACTCAATGTGCATTGGCTACCAGTCAATTAGTTGCCTGCGCTAAAGTTGTTGCTCCAACAATTCATAATGCTGCCTGTCGTGAACAACTAGAATCTGCTGCCCGAGAAGTAGCCAAAGCTGTAAACCAACTTGTTCAACTTTGCAACGAAGCGACAAACGATCAGAAACTTAAGACTGAGCTGCTCGATGCAGCTCGTGATGTGAGCATGACTTTACAAGATTTGCTTGACAACATCCGTCTTTCCACACGCGAACGTGCCACTCGCTCGGTCGAGGAAGTGAATCCTGTTGAGAATGTTATTGTGGGAACAGACATCCTCGTTTCCTCATCAGACCCACAGGAAATGGTCCGTCACGCCAAAGCCTTAGGACAAGCTACTGCCCTTTTGATTCAAAGCATTAAGGGTGAAGCAGAATCACAACAAGATTCCGAGATTCAAAGACGCCTTTTGGCAGCAGCAAAGCAACTTGCAGATGCCACATCGAAAATGGTGGAAGCAGCCAGATTGTGTGCAGGCAGTCCTCACGATTCTGGACACCAAGATGCTCTCCGTCGTGCCGCTGAAGAACTTCGTGAAGTAACCACAACTGCTGCCAATACGCCAGCAATGAAGAGGAAAGTAATCAATAGGTTGGAAGCATGCGCGAAACATGCAGCCGCTGCTGCAACGCAATGTATCCAGGTTTCCCGAAATGCCGCACAATTCAGCGAAGATCACCATACTAAGGAATCCTTACTGCAAGATTGTCGTAATACGGCTGACTCAATCCCTCGATTGATCAACGGTGTAAAGAGCACTATGAGCCATCCAGACGATGCTAATGCACAACTAAATCTCATCGAAGCTGCCGAACAATTTATCGAACCTGCCAATCAAGTATCAGTTTCGGCTCGTGCCCTTCAACCAACTGTAAGAGACGGGCTAGCTTCGCAGCAACTGTCCCGATGTGCTTTGAACTTGAGTCAGACTGTTCAAGAACTCAGCACAGCAGCTCATCGTGCTCGAGAAGCCTGTGGAGGACAGGAACTAGAGTCCGCTCTAGATGCTGTTAAGAATCTTCGAACAGTCCTAGACGACACCAGAACCGCAGCAAATAAGGGAACTTTGCGTCCACTTCCTGGCGAAACTGTAGAAAATACCGCACAACAATTAAGTAAATCAGCGAAAAATGTTGGTATCGCAATCTCACAGTTAGTATCAGCTGTGTTGCAAGGACAACGTCTCTACGCCGGTGTTGCTGGACGAGATACTGCCTTGGCTTTAGGAGATTTCACGAAGAGTGTACATGGCGTTGCTGCGACAACTAATAACGGCACAGTCATCGACTCAGCAGACAATGCTGTTATCAATTCGGTTCGGTTGATTGAAGAAGCCCAAAGAATGCTTCAAAACGTAGGCAATGAAGGAGCGCTAACAACTGCAGCCAGAGACGTCAATCAATCCTTAGCGGAAACTGTAGACTGTATACCAGGCCAACGAGAAGTCGATAGTGTTCTGCGAAATGTAAGTGAGCTAAGTGAAGTGCTCACGATGGGAGAATATCCACCATCAAATAGAAACTACAAGGATCTGCAAACAGATTTGAAACAGGCTGCAGATTCCCTAAATGAAGCAAGTGGCCAAGTTGCGCAGTCATACGCAAGTCCTGCAAATCTTGCAAGCTCTAGCCAGAACTTTGGTCATTCGTACAAAGATCTACTTTCGGTCGCAATGGAGATGGCTGGTCAAACAAAAGATGAAGCCGCTCGTGCCCAGATGGTTGATAGCCTAAGGAATGTTTCAACACAGTCATGTTCTCTACTCTCAACCGCTAAATCAATTGCTGCCGATCCTGGTCAGCATAATTCGAAGAATCTGTTGAATCAGGCAGCTCGCCAAGTTACGGAAAGCATAAACAAACTTGTCGACTGTTATGTGTCAGCAACACCTGGCCAGAAGGAATGCGATAATGCCATCCGTACTATCGAGAATCTTCGTATGCTCTTAGAACATCCTCAAGAGCCAATCAACGAATTAGGCTACTATGATTGTGTTGAATATGCAACCGAAAAGTCTAGGAGCTTAGGCTATGCCATCTCTGAAATGATTCAGAACGCTAAACAATCACAACACATGGAATTTGGACATTCTGTTAACAATGTCGCAGACTCTATCCATGGCTTGATTGAATCGTCCGCACAGGCAGCTTATCTGATTGGTGTTTCTCATCCGAGCAGTATTTCTGGCCGGCCAGGAATCATCGATCAAGCCCAATTGACACGAGCATATCAAGGAATTCGACAGCATTGTGATATTGTTAGCAGTCCGAACTCTAGCAAGCAGCAGAAGATCTCGGCACTTACCATTGTGGCCAAGCACACTTCATATTTGTGTACAATTTGCCGCCAAGCTAGTATGACCACCAACAATCCTGTGGCGAAGAACGAATTCATTTTGGGAGCTAAGCATGTAGCGAACGCCACGTCGAATTTGGTTCAAGAGGTCAAAGCTTTGGGAGATGATTCATCAGCGCCTTCCAGGTCGCATTATGTGGAACCTTTACTGGAAGCAGTTCGAGCGGTCCGTCAATATGCATCAAGTCCTGAATTCATTTCAGTCCCTGCTAGAATTTCACCAGAAGGACGTAAGGCTCAAGAACCGATACTGAATGCAGGCCGTGGAGTTCTTGATGGAGTAATTGAAATGGTGAAAGCAGCTAAGGCCTTAGCTGTTTCTCCAGACAATCCACCAGTTTGGCAACAGTTGGCTATGCATAGCAAACCTGTCTCTGAAAGTGTTAAGAAATTGGTGGATAGTATTCGCGAAAAAGCTCCAGGTCAACAACAATGCGACCAAGTTTTGGATACATTGGCAACTTGCATAAGGGAATTGGATAGTACTGCATTGGCTATCAATGCCCAAGGCTTAGCACAACGAAAGGATAACAACTTGCAAGGATTCACTGTCCAAACGCTCAATGCCGCAGCTGAGTTGGGTGACAAGCTTGAACCGATCCGAGTGGCTGCCAAGCATAATGCAGAACAGCTTGGTCATGCAGTAGGTGAAATATCTCGCTATGTAGTTCCTATGACCAATGGAGCTATTGGTGCTTGCTCCCATATCATTCATTCGAACCAACAAATGGCCCTTGTTGATCAGGTGAAGTCAGTTGCTGAGAGCGCAACGCAATTGGTTCAGGCCGCAAAGGAGTCCGGTGGCAATCCCCGGGCAACTCACGCTCATCCCAGATTGGATGAATCTATTGAAAACACTAAAGTTGCAATCAAGGACTTGAATAGCACCGCTGAAAAGCTATCAGCGGAAACTGGAGCTGTGACTGGTCTCATGGAACAAGTTGCTCGTGCCATTTCCCGTCTCACCGACAAACGACAATCTCTCCTGAATGCTTCGATCTCGGATAGTTTCGTTGACTATCAAACACGCATGGTGCGAAGTGCAAAGGAAATTGCTCATTTAGCCAATGAGATTAATGCAAAGGCTCCATACGACACAACGAAACTTCCATCGCTCGCCGCCGATATGACCCACCACTACACACAACTCACTCAAGATTCTGTAGGCGCATCAACCACGACAACTTCACCGGAAGTTGGAATGCGTATTCGACAAAGTGTAATTGATTTGGGACGCTCTGTCACATCCCTGATTCAATCGACAGCTGGACTTCGGGCAAACGACCTATCAGGTCAAACTGAAATTTCACGCAATGCACGCGATGTCTCTGAGAAGGTGTCTCAAGTGTTGGCATCGTTACAAGCTGGCTCACGCGGAACACAAGCGTGCATTAATGCTGCCAGTACCGTATCTGGAATTATTGGTGATTTGGATACGACAATTATGTTTGCCACAGCTGGAACTTTACATTCTGATGGTGAAGGCTCGTTCGCTGATCATCGCGAACATATTTTGAAAACGGCTAAGGCTCTTGTGGAGGATACTAAAGTACTTGTTGCTGGCGCTGCTGGCACACAAGATCAATTGGCTTCAGCTGCACAGAATGCAGTTACAACTATACGTGAGTTTATACTATGAATTATTTCTTGTAAATATTTTCACTAAGTTTGAGACGGTTTACAAATACATCCCTCTTCTGTACAGAATTCCTTATTCCTTCTAAGTATTTTTCAAATTATTAATTGTCTTTGCTTCCAATGTAATATATTCTTCACATTTTTCGATCACAATTACAATTGGCTAGTTAGTCTCTAACACACGAAATATTCCTTTGTCCCTAAGCGCTAATAATAATTGATGTTTGCAGTTCAACTTGCGGATGCCGTGAAACTTGGAGCTTGCAGTTTAGGATCGAATCAACCAGATTCCCAGGTGATGGTTATAAACGCCGTAAAAGATGTCGCCGCTGCACTCGGAGAATTAATCAATGCAACGAAATTGGCTTCAGGCAAGCCAATCCTCGATCCGGCTATGCAGGACTTGAAAGAAAGCGCAAGGGTAAGTATTCTCGACGTTCTTCAATTAAAAATGTTCATCAATCATACGTTTTTCGGTCACTTTCATATTCCTTTCATGCTTCCATTCCATTCATTTCTTTATTAAGTTTTTTTTCTTAACGATATAATCATTAATCAATATTGATTTTTTTTTGTGATACAAATGTGTTGGGTCTAACTATAAACATTAATATTTGTTTACAATTTAACAAAAGCTGCACTACTTTGGCAAAATGAAAATGTTACAGGCTAAGAGGTTTTCTTATAACAAGACTAAATCTTTTGAAATAAGAAACATGTGTTTGCTGGATAAATTTATAATTAACATTCATGTTGAAGTGTATTCCATTTGGTTAGAAAGAAGGGAAACTCCGGAGTTTCCATAACTGATCTGATTTTTTTTTCGTGTTATACAACTTCACCATGCTAATTTTCAGATAATAAATTGTACAGTTTTGTTTTTCTTATAATATTAAGGAAGTGGTTTCTCATTCTCTCTCAAATCTGTTTATTTCGTCAATTATTTATCTTCATAATCGCCTGTGCTATCCAAGATATGGAGACGCGTTCGTTTGGCTAGTTAAAGTTAAAAGTATAGCAGACCTTTGTGGTGCTAAACATTTTTGATTTCTCCCTATTGGTGGACAAACCATCACACATTTGCTGTCACATAGGTTGGGAATAATCGATCCGTCCATTGATGCAATTTGTCAATGTTGCTTCATCTAATCCCTGTTTTATCTAAATTTATTTCTTATTTTCGTCGTCGTTTGTATTGATTTTAGGTTTTTGGTTTAAGCCTACTTTGTTCTTATAAGAATGAGACCCCGTATCTCGAGCAATGTTTTGCCGCAGTTGTCCGGTGGCAGTGGGCGGCCGCCTTTAAACAAGCTTTTACACTGAGCTAAACATAATTTTTTTTTGTTTGAAGATTAAGGGAGTCCGCATTGACTTCATGACGGACCGGACTAATTGGGAAACAACTTAACTTCTTTTTTGTGATGCACGGACTATTCTTCACCCAAGTTACTCAAAAAGAGAATTTACGGTTTCATCCAGAGCAAAAGCAAACGCGTCCGTGGGCCACAAGAGTGGAAGTAAGCTGCTTCCCAATTACTCCAGTCCGTCATCAAGTCGATGCGATATCCTTACTACTATACTATATTTCTTTAAATGTGATTTTGGATCGATATCCTATCAACGTTTTCCAACAATAAGACATATGATAGCGCAAAATGTCACGTGTTACATCAAGGTAAAATCTCAGCGGAATTTGAAGCCCGAGGCGGGATCCGTGGAGTTTCATATCGTCTCCGAAACATTGTCTACTAATTACCAGCAACGTTTCCCGCGCATTCAATGCACGATGAGATCTTTTCTCAGGTATCTCTACTTCGCTGATGACATCTGCTTGCTCTTTCACGGAATCATGGACATTGGCTAAATGGTTCTAAATTTGGAAGAGGGGGCAAGTAGAGTCGGAAGATAAACACCAAAAAAACCAAGGCTCTCATTTAGACTGGTCATTGCACTCCTGTATCTGCATCTATTTGCGTTAACGGGCAGAACATCGAGGACGTCGAACAATTGATATATCTAGGTAGCGTTGTTCCTGCGGACGTTTGCCCCGAAAGTAGATGTCGATCAACACATTAACAGCAAATCCGATATCATTGTTTTGTCTGAAATCTGAGAATGTAACTCTCTTAACACCAACATTAAGTTGAAGCTATTCCGCGCCAGTTTTCTCTCTGTGTTACTATGTGGGAATAGTACATGAAAAGCGAAAGTCTGTTATTCAAAAGCTATAAGTTTTCATCAGCTCATGTCTACTTCGTACCATTGGAGAATTTTAGTGTCAGACAGTAACTGATGAAGAACTCATAGTAGAGCAGCGCAACTTCTCAGAAAATCGTGGAGGAAGCATTTCCTGGAGTCAACAACAACACCGCGTAGGTACAATTGACCCACCATGATCCACACAAGGGTATATGTCAATCTTATTCTTTAACAATAGAAACCACTATGGACCACAATGGAAGCACTTGATTCTACTTCTTAAAGCTTTGGATTAGGGGCTATCAGAAAAGCTATCGAAGACAGTTCCATTTTTAGAACTTTTGAGGGGAGAAGTTGAATTGCATTACATGTCTTTTACCAGCTTTGTTCCGTGGGAGGGGATAACTTTGTATTTCTTCTTCTTTCTTTTAATATCCTTTTGGGTATTTTTTAGACGCCCATTGAGTGTGATCCTATTTTTTTCGGCGGTTTATCGATATTCATGAAGGATTCTTTAACGATAAGGAGGCACAACATTTTGATGTCTTTGGCATACCGTACTAGGGTTGGTTTAGAAAATAGCGTTCTTTTTGTACTATCAGCGATTTTCCCTATTGAGATTCGAGTTGAGGAGAAAAAGCGCCAGTTCGTTTCCATGCTTGAGATCCTTCCTTGTTGGGAATGAACCAGATTGTTTTCAGTCCGTGCTTATGAGGTTGAGCCTATCATGATTACTTTTGTTAGACGAAATACCAAATTCAAGCATGATTTCGTACAGAACGTTGCGATTGATACTGTCATATGATCGTTTGGAGTTGACGACTGATGTCGAAATTGAACTTCTACCACTTCTCAAGCACTTGTTGCACGGTGAAGAGCTATTATCGAGCGTCCTTTCCTAAAGCTGCCTTGATACTTTGTGGTGCCATTTTCTGCGAATAGTTTAAGAACGAGCAAAGCAAATTTCGTATACTTTTATACTATTTTGCGGGTATTTCCTCAATCCTTCATATTGGTTGATTTTGAAGACCTTCACGGATTCTCATCGACTCCAGGCACTTTATTTGCTTTTAGGTCCTTTATTTTTGCATGAATCCATTCTTTCCTCTACGGAATTACAAATCAATCTCTGGGTGGTGTGTCGGATTGATTGAGAAGATCGGCAAATTTCAACCCCTATTTTTTGCTCACTTTTTCCTTTCCGATAATGATGCTGATATCCTTTTGTCGAGCTTACTTATTTTTGATTCGATTCTAACCTTTGCGATGACTCCTTTGCGATGGTCGTCATATTGATCTTAATCCTAGTAGGTATATATTGTCTGTTTCGAGGTTCTCGCATCCCTTAATTTTGTTCATATTTGAATTATGTAATCTTTCGTTAATTGGTTGAAGCCTATAACAAGTGGTTCAAGAGAAATGAACAATGAAACTTCAAACGCTCTTTCCTACAGACTTCTCTGCTTCTAAAAAATGTATGCGATTTCATTTCTGAGATCTGGCTGCCCAATAGTTTCATTTCTGGATTGCTACCATATACAGTTTGTACTGAATGACCTGTTCGAGGAGGGTGTTTACTGCTCATGGCCTGCACAAGGTTCCCAAATCCGAGCACCCGAGAGGATAGTCCAAAGTTGATTTACATGATCATTTCCCTTGATTCAATCCATTCCGAGGCTCCTTTTCGAGTTTCAGGGCATTAACGTAACACCAGTCTCACGGCCGCTACTACTATCGTTATCGAACGGGAATCGCGGGGAGGTTGAGTGGTAGATTTGGCCAGTTGTATTTGATGCAGAACAACAAATTTACAACTTTTGGAACAAAGAAGACCTAATTACTTCGCCAAGTAAATGGGATCTCTGACAAGAGGCGGTTTATAGTTTATTGTATAAATTATTTTCCCATGAGCAATTCGATTCGTTTTAAGAGGGAATTGTAGTAATTTTTCTCACCTTCAAAAATTATTCACTTTTTTGGTATATATCGTGCCTGCACATTTGAGACCTTTTGACTTTTGATGGTTGATTTGTTGTGTGAAATTTCTCGGGCAAACGCCATGCTTACCATATTAAATCTTAGCGGATATAACGACTTCGAAATCAGGTGTTTTAATATGCTTCAGCGTCTAGAGTTATTATTGTATGCTATCTAGGAAACGGATTACTACTTCGGACAATCTAATCTGGGCTATATGAGGTGTATTATGTATGTATCTTAGTAATCGATTACAACATATCAACAAAGTATTTCCATGTGAAAGCATTTATTCTTTTTCATTTTCTGATGGTCTCATTCGTCAAGGCAGACTCATCAGACGTTGGCTTACCTCTGTGCTGTAACTAAATGTGGCTACAGATATTGGTTCCGAATATATTAATGCTAAAACCCACCACCGATATGAATTATATCGACCAAAAACCATAGGCTTAAACCTTGCCTAGGCACTAGAAAGGAGGAGAAAATTGCTTCTCCAAATCAATGCAGTCCGTAATCAAGTAGATAGTGAACTCAGAGCCACAATAAAATGCTGCTTCCACGATAGTTTGCCTAGTCTTCTTGGTTCAAGAACCGTGTCCTTAAATTGGGCATCCTCAAAAACTATCTGCTGACCGCGTCAGTTGAGTCCTTTCATCTTTTACGTGGTGTTCCTCTAAGTTGTTTTGATGTACAACCAAGAATTCTTCATTAAATTTGAGTTGCATATGCCTATACCAGTATATTTGACATAATTTCACTAGGCTCGGTGCAGATAGTTCGTCGTACAAACCGTACAGCTCAGCGTATCGTAAACGCAATTCTAAGCGCTCCTTTACTAATCTTAGAAATTATGTTTATTTATTCATGTATCTAGGAATATCGACACCTCGTGCTCATATGATTGGCCGCTGAATTTCATCTTGTTCGTTGCCACCTCCATTGATCGATCCTATTCATACCAAAATAAAAAATTGGGGGCGACTCTTCCCGATCTGTACCAGGCTTTGTCTCATGGCCGCACCCGCTGGACAATGAACTGGCTGATATTCTGTTTTGTATTTGGAGAGAGAGGTTGCTATTGAAGCAAAGGGTTGGCTTTTTGCGGGATGCTAGGGAGCTCTAAGAGCAAAACCATCTTTAGATTTTGTGGTGTGTGGGATTCTTTCTATTCAATATTTGTTTGGGGTGTGGTCGAGTTGGAATCAGAGGAGAAGAAGATATGTGCGGATGTCACGTGTGTCGATGGTTGGGGGAGAGAAAGGGGTGATCGTGACTTATCCGTTGTTGCTCTGGCATTAGGGAAATAAGAGGGCAAACGTAATTTGCAATTTTGCCGTGTAGGCTGTATTTGGAATACCGTACACGCTCAACTAGTCCTTCAAGGACCTCATCAAGCGTTCCTAAAAGGTGTGTGGCGCAATTTGCTAGAAGGGAAATTCAATGGAGCATTAAGATTGAGATATTGAGAGAGAGAAGAGGCATTGGATAAGCGCATTGTTGGGTGTAGGTCAACTGCTGTGTCATCTGCGTGTGTGTAAATATGGGGAGAAAGTTAAAATGGGGATGATGGGGATTTTCTTTGTTTTTCTGGTCAATTGAAGAACAGGGAGAGGATGTGAGTTCAGCACAGAATATTTGGGTTGCCCAATAGTTGGGTATTCAACGTAATACATCATTCTATAGGGCAGACCTATACTCCTGATGATCATTAACAGGTACCCACATATATATAGAATTTTAGCGCAAGTTGCAGTACTCAGAAAGCAGATAACAAGTGGTTCCCGAAATATCGGTATTTGCAAGAATAAATATCCACACCAACGAAAAAGAAACAACAAGCTTTTATTACTTTCACTTCAATGTAATTCAAACTCATTGTGAAAGGAGTTTGTTATATAAACGCGTTTCTAGATATCCACGGAATTAAATTATGTAGAGAGATGGATATCCAAGTCAGTTTTTAGCGTTAGCTATTATATGCAAAGAGTGTTTTTGATGTGTGCCATCCACAAAGTCATTGAGGGGTTCAGTGTTACGATAAATGGCAAGTTTTTTTGTACAAAGTCTTGTACATAGAATAATTTTCGGGTGTTTTCCAGTGCTATTATCATAGTTGTGATGATAATGGGGAGCACTGCAGGAAAAGAGTATATGATTTTATCCCTGCTTATGGATGTATAAAGTAGAGTCCTAATATTTACTCGATCGCTGTAATTGGGGTTTGAGAGATATTTGGGAGCCTGTTGTGGGCCATTGAGAAGAAATTGACCATGGCACTTGTTTGTGCCGAGGGTCCACACTCATAAGAAACCAAGAGGTCTTATCAGTAGGCTTGAAAAATTTATAAAAAGATTTCATGTTCAAAATGAAAGATGTCCCTATGTAACATTCCAATGTTGGTGGTTCCTATTTTTCGTAATAACATGTTCTATTAACAGTTTCGTATAATATAAGTGGGGAAAGTATGATCCCGAAACAATGTTAGAGGTTTTTTGAATCATGCCATCTTTCAAGAGGACAGTAGGGTTCAAATTATATATCTTTCATAGATATAAATGGGGAGACGATATGTGATGTTTTGAAAATTGGAAAAGTGATGGGCAGCTTTGGTAAGGGTTTTTTAAAATGAAGTGATCAATATATTCCAGGTTTAATCTCGTAAAGTCAAATTTTGTCTCAATGGTTTATAGGCTCCGATTTTTTTCTTCCTCGTTATTAAATTGAGCTCTAAAAAGGCATCTTCACATGTGACATTAGTCGTGCCATTAGGTTGATGTCATCAGCGTACGCCATTATTTGAGTGGACTTAAACAGTGTTCAATTTACCTGATTACATATTGGAACGTCATGTTTGCTAGTGTGTCGTTAGTCAATTTTATTTCAAGCTCAGGCAGGTTGTCCCAATGAAAATTATTGTACGCGTGATAGAAGCTAACAAAGATCTGTACATGGATAGTCTAGATACATAGTCTCAATATTTTTCCAACACCTGTTTTACTAAAAATATCTTAATCGGTGTTCTATTATATCAACGGAGATTCTTTGTGACGTACACTATAGATGAGCGCCATCGGGGTTTTACTAAACGGAAAACTCAATTTTCATGAAAAAGCTTCTATTTTAACTAGAAACTCCACAATTTCGTGAGCTGCGTTTTTATATTTTAACTTAGTTTTCCACTAATTCCTAATCATTGTATGCTTAATTATTTCACAACCGAAAAAACTCAATTTATAGATCGGCTTAAATTTTCATTAATCGTAACGCACTGGATTTGTAAAACATTTATGGAATACATCTTCGACTACTTGTGTTGTAAAATAACGATTTTTTCTACAATATTGTTTAAAATTTAGAATTAAATTCCAACTAATAGATGTGCTTCACTTTTTCCTAAATACTCAATATAAATAAATGACCAAAGATCTCATATTTTGAATAAATACTTTTGAAAAGTTTCTAAGAACATAAGAAATGGACATGGCACTTAACCGCAACCGCATCATACTATATCGTTTTTGAAAATTGAAGTAAATTGATGTGTTTATTATCTAAAATAACAAAACATCCAACAAAGGGGGAGGCAAGTAATAATAATACAGAATAGTAGTAGAAAACTACTCTCTCAATAGATTTCCTATAGTCCAAATATAAGAGACAATAATTTCTTTAAGGCGATCTATTTCTCTCTCTTTGAATGCATCGTAGTTGAACACATGCTTGCCTGCATTAGAATAAAGAAATGTAACTTACAAAAAACAACATTTAATGACTCGAAACAGTAGTTCATCTAATAATGCTGATGATGTTATGTATACAAATCGAAAATTGCACGATGTCGATTTTATTTTGGTGAAAAAGTTGTGCGCATCTGTTCTACTTAGCTGTTTAATATTTAGGAACCTTATTCTTCGAGAAAATCATATGGAATGTTCGGTTTTACTTTTCTCGTTGGGCTAATTTGTCTATGGCTTCATTGTTTTTTTTTCTTGCATCCCCACTATATTTGAACTCCTTACGGTTATTCGAAATTCAAAATTTCTTGCATAGTAGTAAATTGATAGCTAGAGTATATTATATTCAATTGTTTTTATTTATTTCTGACAGATGCTTAGGGATATGTGCGTATCAGAAGTCACTCATGTTAACATAAACAATGGCATCAGTGGATGTTTGAGTGCTAATCAGTATCATTTTTCTAATATGTCTCTAAATTAGATTTTGGTTCAATGTCCTCCTGTTAAAATACATAGTGGGTTCATACCTAAATTATGGTAGTTTTATACGTAATATATTCTTGTAAAAGAAGTAGGCAGACCAGTACAAATGGGAGTAGTTGAAAGTTCCATGTAAAGGAAAATTGTCAAATTATGAGGCTTTAGTATTTGTGAACACCAAAATGGACCAACAATGCGTTGGAACTTTACCATTGTGTTCAATTTAATTAAACACCCAAGGGCTATCCCGCTCAAGACGAATAAAGAGGGCAGATTGTTGAGATCTTCTGGAATCCGATGTCAGGATGTTGAATGGGAGAATTAGTGGCACACTGGATCACCACCACAGAGAAATATTTTTAGAAACTCACAAAAAGTATTAATCACGATTACTGAACTATAAAATCCAAAAATAAAGGTAAACCCGGCATTATGATATGATAAAACGAACTCGGTATCATTCGATTAACAACTGATCATAATTGTTTAGAATTGGTTTGCTTTTCAAATGTTTGAATGCTTCACTCAAAACCTATTGATGTGTCTGCCTACTTCTTCAATAAGTTAACTGTAATATAGCTGGCCCATACATATATTTTTTTATTTTAACCAATAAAAAAGTATTCAACATTTAAGGGACAAGCAAATCTATTGACACTTAACTAGTGGTTTATGTTAAGTATCCTACTTTCAAAAACGATCCGACAATCACTACATTTGAATACAAGATTAACATAAATATTAACATATTTCAACGATGTCTGCTGCTGAATTTAATCGAAAGATAAGCACTGAAAGTGCTGGCAATAAAGTCCACAAATGCTGTTTTTTTATCCCGATGAAATAAAAATTAATTTTGGTGGAAAAAAGTCAATGCCAATAGTTATGCGGATTGTTTTCGTTAAGTGCCATAACAAATAACAATAAAATTTCTTACTACAAAACGTTAGCCATAAAAAGTATATATGTATGTATTCTTTAAACTTTAAATACAAATCAAATATCTGAAATAAATCCAGTCAAAATTAAATGATGCCTTACAATTTGGTTTAGCTATTACCCTTCATAGTCCTTATACTGACCCTTCATTACATCATAATTGCGAATAAGATAATTCATTACAAATAATTCAATAATATCATAATAAATCTAAAAACATATGTAATCAACCCAACGCCATTGTTCTGCAGTGAATTTTTATGATCTTATCTATTGAGTTGTTGAATTTTTTTAGGTAACTATTGCCACAATGTCATTGCAATCATATTACCAATCCTAAATTAAACGAAATTTATCTAATTGAATCTGTTTCCTTTCAAAGGTTATGGTGTTGAATGTGTCATCATTGCTTAAGACCGTTAAAGCTGTAGAGGATGAACATACACGTGGCACACGAGCAATGGAAGCCACTGTTGCAGCTATTTCGCAGGAGATTAGGGTAAGTCGAGGAGAATAGCTATTTATATAGAAATATGAAGTTAATACAATTTTTCTTTGCAGGCTATGCATTCTCCACTGGCACCTGGAATGACCCCGGCTACACCCGAAGATCTTATACGAGTCACAAAGAACGTCACCGTGGCTACGGCTAAAGCTGTTGCTGCTGGAGCATCAAATCTTCAAGCTGATATTGTTGCTGCAGCTAATATGGGACGGCGTGCGATTTCCGAAATGCTCGTTGTGTGCCGAGTAAGTATATTTAAAGTTTTTTTTTTTAAATTCTTGAAATATTTAACGCCTATGAAACTGGGAAGATAAGTAGCTAGATATAAATGGCGAAGAGTCTGATTAGAGCTATAGTGCGCCGTCTTGATTTCACAAACTCGTATGATCATGACTGTTTTGGGAAGGACAAGAGCCCACAATCTAACCGGCTTCAGAGCCAGCCCATAGCGTTGACGAAGACTAGCAGCTCTCTGCCATCATAAAACCAGAGATCTCTTCTATGTTTCCAAATAATTGTTTGTTGCTGGGCAATCACAAAGGAAGTGCCTCCTCTTCGCTGCGTCGATAATGCTCAGAAGAAATATCTTACAGTTGTTTTATCACACTCAATTAAGAAAGATAATGCTTCATAGGCGTGAACAAAAAATGAATGTGTGGCTTATGTACTCTCAAGTTTTCCATTCACACGCCATTGCTTCGAAATTATCGACTGACTTGGGGACTATGCTTTAGATGGTGTGTGATAACATTTTCAACGATTCTTGTGTATTTTATGTTTCGCCGTCAACTAACATCTCATAAATGACGAATATACGTTTTGCTTCTTTTAATTTTCTTTGAGTTTTACGCTGGACTCCTCGCGTTCTTGCCAAGGGAGGGAGGGAGCTATTAACAGCTCAACCAAATATGACTTCAAATCCTGTAATAACTAATGTCAGCATTATCTCAATCTACACTCAGCCACAATAATATTCGGTCATGATATTACATAAGGAATGGACGCGCTAAATACAGGGAAATAGAGTTTCTATTGTAATTATTTTTCCGTAATAACATAAATAGCAACCTCCAGAACACATATTTCGAAACAAGAAACAGAAAAACGAAAACGTCAAAGATGCAGTTATCTCTCTGTGGATTTACGCGAGTACCTGCTTCGTCGACTTCCCACGGTCTGATTAATTTTGTGACCATGATCAATAAGACAAGCACAACGGTGCTAATCTATACTGAATGCATAGCTATTCATACTGGTGAATGCAAGACCTACCTAAATCTTTACCGAACTATGGAGTACGGCACCCGTATTGAAACGCAACACTATGTTTGAGGCCCAAAGTCTCTGTTCGCTTGAGCATAACCACAAGCCCCATGAAATTCCAAGAATTCTTTTGAAACATGTGAATTCAGAGACTATGTCGGTTCCGATGGTAACAGTATACCCCTGGTAAGGTTTCGTGGTCTAGCTTTCGTAAAAGCCGAATTACGGTCATTCTTTAATCAAAACTCGTTTCAAAAGTGGCAAGAATTTGCACATTCGATTGTAATGACTGTGACATGGGCCGCACAAGTTGTGGGCGAGAGATTTAATGGCGTTTGTTTGCTTGTGAAAATTTGTTTGAAAAATGAGTATGGAAGGGATTTCTATATCGTATTGCGACTGGGAACGAGAAACAGCTTCAGTGCGATAACCTCAAGGACAGAAAATCATGGATTCGACGACCGAAGATTACCCATGTTGTCTGTGAAAAACGGTCCAGGTCATTCGATTGGTGCAAGCGACTGCACTTTTGGGACTATGATAATGGTTAATGTTATGTTATGTCGAAAACCGCACTTTCTGGGTATGACGTTTTAAATGGCTCCCTAATGTCGGCTCAAAAGTTGCTTAAGCAACTTGGCATTCCTGAGGCTTTGTTTTGTACGTGAAAGCGTTTTCTGGCCTGCATTAGTATTTTTGCGCTTTAGATTATTAGAAGGATTGACCATTGAGATCATGCCTTTTAAAGCAAACAACAGACTGTTCTAAAAGTAACAGAAAACAAAATCTACTTTCGATCTAATCTTTGTGCACTATTCACTTCATCTAACGCTTCTCAAATTTGTTATATGGTTACCATAAAACACTACGTGGGGAATAAAGCGTCAGCCACTGCACAATTTTCCAAGACGATTGTACTTTTCCTCCACTGTTATACGC
Source organism: Hermetia illucens (assembly GCF_905115235.1). NCBI lineage: Eukaryota > Metazoa > Arthropoda > Insecta > Diptera > Stratiomyidae > Hermetia > Hermetia illucens. Next base: position 147,419,519 of record NC_051850.1, read on the forward strand.
CACTCGTTGCCCAACCTGGGATAGTGAGTTTAATTGCATGGCGTAACCCGCAATGGAGTTGTCGGCTTTTCTCAAAGTGTGACCTATCCATTGTCACGCTTTCTTATCAACACGTACGTACAACATGCTGGCGAAAGTCAAAACATTGACGCGGAGCACCCTTACTTTAGCGTTGGTATTGAGTTAGTTGCATTCCCAGATTTTGAACAAAACAGAGAAAGGCGGATCTAGCACTGTTAATACACCGAGCGAAATCAAGTTCGGTAACGTCGTTGATAAGAGCACACTACATAGATATACAAACCGTCCGATCCTTTCAATATTCTGTCTATTAATGCAAATAGGAAGATTACATGACCAATCCTTTCAAGTTGAGAGCAATGGAGCAAGGAGCATGACTTAGTGAGAGAGTAAACAGATATCATCTGCGTAATCGAGGTATTTGAGGAAATATGACAGTCCATTGAACCGCACCATGTCCTCCAGCCACGGCAACATGATAACGAGAAGAAAAAGTATCAGTGCAAAGATGCAATCATGTCGGACTCCGCTTTGTTCTTTAAATTTGCCTAAGCTTTAACTCGATGCAAAACTTGGCATTTTGCGCCATCATATTTCGCTCTGATAATAGTCATTATTTTTTTCCGGAATGTCCCTTATTCATGAAGTACTCCATATGCACGTCCTGTTGACACTGCCGAAAATTTTCTCGAAATCGATGAAAAGCACGTGAAGCGGTGATCTAAACCCGGCACACTGTTCCACAATGAGCCGAAAGATGTTAATGTGCTTGGTACAGGAGGATCCAAAACGAAAACCAGTCAGTGCTCAAAGTATTCTTTGATTCATCCCAGGATAATTTTACCATTCTAGTTGTCGTACTCAAGGCGGATGGTCTTCCAGAACCTTATCGATTATCTCCTTTTTCCACTTACTGGGGAAGGTCTTAAATCACCACGAAGAATTTGTCGACCACTTGCAAATGCTAAGACTTGCCGAGGCCTTCAGAGTAGGCATTGGTTTGAGCATTGACTTCATCGTTAAAGCCGAATCTTCTCTGAGTTCTTAAGTTTAGTAACAATAAATAATCATCTGGAGAGTAACAAATGACGAACACTAGGCTTTCGGTGCGTTTTTAGCAAAAATGTGCAGATCAGTTGTGTGCCTTACGACGTTGTTTGTACTGTATGCGATCCCTTTATCATATATATGTTTATTGTACAATTTTGGAATATAAGTGCACACGTACCAGAGAGGTTACCCTTGAAACGTTGAAATAAATGCAGCTACATGACTAATATATAGTCAGTTTTCGCGAATACTAAGTCAAAATCCTATCGACTGGCTATTTTGTCCCCAGGCTGAAGCACTTAGTAATATATAAGCTTCCCAACGAAAGTTGTGAAGACCCACTAATTTCGCGTATTTATCCACCAGAAGAAGAATTACTACTCACTACGTTTGTCTTAGGCGTCTTCTTATGTGACTAATAGAAATATTTTCTCGGAAAGATCAGTGTGCACTATTTATTCAGTAATATTTTTTTCATTACAGACTGTTGCATGGAGCTGTGCAGAAACTGAAGAGCTACGCAATCGTACTCTAGAAGCGGGTGCAGGAGTTGGTGAAGCTTATGGTGACCTTCTTCAAGGCATTCTCCGTAACTGTTCGGCGGATGAAAGAATGCATTTGTCACGTCGTGTCGCCAAATGTGTTACAGATTTAGTTGCTATGGCTCGTTTATTGAAGGGATCCGAATGGATTGATCCTGAAGATCCTACTGTCATTGCTGAAAATGAACTTTTGGGAGCAGCTGCCTCGATTGACGCCGCGGCCAAGAAATTAGCTAATCTAAGACCACGTCGCCAACCAGATGTTAAGGTTTGTAACACATTTATTTCGCACACCTATATGAATTTCATATTCTATATAACTTCTAACTATATTTAAATTCCTAACATTTAACAACTGCATTCTGCCTTTTAATATATAATAGCTTAACATTACATCCTTAGCATTTTCTAACAGGTGGTGGTTGGTGGCTACGGTTAGATATGTTTGATATTCTTGGTTGTTGCTTTAGTTCTCACCCAGGAATCAAACATATTATTACCGTGGTCCCCATTAGGCTTTCTCTCATGTATATATTTAATAAATCTAACAAATTTCCTCATTATTTACCCATATGATATCCGAGAAAATATGGAGATTTTGTTTACGTGCTTTGCAGTAAAAGCTAGATTAGTCCGAAATTTGGTTGTACAGTTAAATCAAGCATTGGCATCAAATTGTGCGTATATAATTTTTCTCTTCAAGAACTTCCTTCATCCAGTTATATTTAAGCATATGACCATATTTTCTCGGAATATAAATAATCTTTTAAACAATCACATTCTGAATAGTAATGCACTCAAATAGAACAACGAATGTTGCAATATCTAAATTACATCTCTACTTTACAGGAAGCCGATGAGAACATGAAATTCGATGAGATGATTTTAGAAGCAGCTAAAGGAATAATGGCGGCATCATCTGCTCTCGTTCGAGCTGCCAATGCTGCACAACGTGAACTGATCGATCAAGGAAAAGTATCGAGACGTCCACTTACATCATCCGATGACGGACAATGGTCTGAAGGTTTGATCTCAGCTGCTCGCCATGTTGCGGCTGCAACTCATAGTCTTGTCGAAGCCGCTCAGAATTTAGTCCGCGGTAATGGAACTGAAGAGATGCTGATTTCGTCAGCAAAGCAAGTGGCTGCATCAACTGCGCAACTATTGATTGCTTGTAAAGTTAAATCAGATCCAAATTCAGAAACCGGCCGTCGTTTACAATCGGCTGGCAATGCAGTTATTAAGTCAACTGACAATCTGGTACGAGCTGCACAGCAAGCAATTGATATGGAGGAAGAGCATATCTTGAAAATAAACACAAGCATGGTTGACGGAATGGCGCAGGAAATCAATGCTCGGTCTGATGTGCTCAGAATGGAGAAACAACTAGAAGAAGCTCGTCATAAACTTATAAAGATTCGTCAAGCGCGATCAAAGAAAAATGCTGGTGGTTTCACAACCGATGAAAGCGACTCTGAATATCATCAGCAGGGTTATACGTCACCGGTTCTTACTAACAATGTACGAGCTTAAGTTGATTAATTGTTAAGATAAAGATTATAAGATTCGTTTGGCTCTAAATTTAAATTACCTCTTTATTTTATTTATTTGGTATTTGGCATAATCAAAATTCACATTGGAATAGTTTTGGTAGTTAAGAAGGGGAATGCCGGTCTTGTCTTTAACCACATTTCACACAAGTAGTTGATAATACTTGATTGCGATAAATGTTCAGTAACAAAGATCAGTTTTTAATGGCAAGAATTATTTCTTATGTTATCCGGAAAAAATTTGACTGATAAATTAACATCGCGAGAGGCATTCTCCTTGTTTATAACAAATTACTAATCTCTTAGCTAACAATTCTGTTTTAACTCCCTAATCAACAGTCATATAACCGCAATGTGCAAAATGCATCTCCTGGGTATCAACAGCAACAGGACCAGCAGCAGCAATCACAAAGAAACCAATATTACTACCAACATACAGCCACATCGCCCCAACATTTTCACCATCCACAAGCCAATAACGCCAACTACAATCAAAATGTTAATCAAAATCAAAACGTAACAATCACGTCGGCGACCTATCGTTCTAATCCAACACTAACTGCTAATGCTGTTCCACGACCATATCAGGGTGTTGGGCACATTGGTGAAGTCTCGCCTATTAGTCCATTAGCAAACCGATCATTCGGTACAACTACGTCAACTTTCACCACCACATCGACAACGAATCAACAACAGAATGAACAGCAAGATAAGTCTCAGAGGAATAACAATTTAGAAGCGTGTATAAGAGATTTACACGAGAAGACTTTCGGTCAAGATGGAGTTATGGCTGTGAGTGGAGCTTACAAAACACCCGGGAAGAATTATGAAGGATTCACTTCGAGGTAAGAGAAAGTTTGGTCACATTGTCCTGATTGGCAAAGGAAAATATTTTTTTTATTTATTAAAAATGAGTCTTTATCTTCTAACAGGATCGAATATATATAACTTTCTGTTTTTATTTCCTTACATTTCTGCATAACAGTTTGACCAAATTATATTTTGTGAGCCTTGTGAAAATGTGACATAAAAACATGTTTCAATGTGTTTATTTTCATAGAAAGTTTATAAATTTGCCTCTTTCACTTTAATTCACTTATTATTATCGATGGAGAAAACATTTTCGGCCTTAAATAGATTCTTATATGACAGTTTAGCAATACAAGTGTTTCTTTATTGAATGGAGCGATTGCCTCCGTGGAAAGCCATGTAATGGAACCCATTGTACCATGATAGTCGACGAATGGATTGCCCTAGAACTAGGCTTAGAACAGTGGGGGAGGAGTGCAAGCTCCTCTGGAAATCCAGAGGCTCCATATCGTGGTTTATGGCAACCATCAGCTTCATTAACAATTAGTAATGACTTTATATAGGAGTTTTGACTGTATTTGTTGGGAAAACGATGTCATATGCAAGTGTATATGATCTATTCTTTCAAAGCATGACTTGTTTCCAGTTGGCGTTGCGATTGGTGGTTGATAGAAATTTACGACACTAATTTGGCAACGATTATTATACTGAATCCAGCTCCAGAATAATTTAGTTAATTCCATCATTTCTTCCACTATGAACTCACAATGTTTTTCGGCATTTTCATGTTTTGGTAATTGACCACTTAAAAACATAATTTTATAGCGACATGTTGTTCATTTAAACATGTCATCTCAAAAGACATGAAAAACTAAACCAATTTTGACATTTGGGAAAATATAATCGTTCCTGGGCGACATTATACTCAGCTCGTAAAGAGCTCCACGATATTATAGCAATAGTTGTGCATTGCACCTAATCTTTATTCAAATTTTGTTATACCTATATTACGTCTTCAGTCGTAATTACTAGGGCCGGAGCCTCACATTAGTCATGTTCCTGTCCCTAACGTAATGAGCAAATTTTGATTGATAACGGGGACATAGCATATCAATGCATATCACCCACCTTTGCCTTAATATGCGTTAGCGTTCATCCTTTTTATTTATTTTTTTATTTTTATTTTGATGGAAGGAAAAATCTTAGAAAGAATTTCATGGAGTTATCTGATTCCAACATCCTTTTGATTAAATTGTCCACCTCCTCCTCTCCTCCATGATTCTCATATAGTAAAAACTGCACACTCAAAGTCGGTCCTTGGGTGTAACAATGACGCGTTTAGGAAGCGAAGCTAGACGTCAAACTGTAAGGAATTGATTGTGTAAGGTGTTACTTTTCTTCTACGCAACTTATTTCTCTCGTCGCTTTTTCCAGATCGGTCCAACCATTTTTGACATCTGCTATCGAATTCCTTCTTAATGACTTTTCGGTAGTCCGTAGTCACATTCGGTGGAATGGTTTTCCTTCAATTTAAATCGTTAGAATATATAAATCAATGTAGAGATTATTTAAAATTATTGAAACAAACACCGAGCACTCCTAAAGGGAATAAGTTGTTCCCAAAATATCTAGTCCAAAATATCTGTATTTGTATATAAATTGAATCGCGTTTGTGGAAGAAACGACGCCCGGCTTTTATTTTTCTAATTACATTGATTGCTGGAAACGGATCTTGTTGATCTAAACGGATAATTCCCGCGAGGATGTATACGGAATCAACTAATGTTGTTCCACAAATACAGCAAAAAATTAAATATTTTGCTATCCGTTTTCATTGAATGAAAGAAATGTATCAAAACAACCAATCGCAATAATGTAGGCCTTAAATAACAACATGCTCATCCGGCTTCGAAATGACCTCCCTCGGCAGCGACAGCATTAGCAACTTCAAATTGTTGTGAAGTGTAGCACAGACCCTTACCTCTAAAATTAACCACACGCTGTAGCCTATTGAATTCGGTGAGCAGGGCGAACATTCATCAAACATGCTGAAAGTTGAAAAGTTGACCTGGCACTATTCTTGAAACAGTTTTGCTTTAACGGACGATGTGACGTCTTATTGAAACATCGAATCCGCATCGTTAAAGTACTGTTGGATCCACTAAAGTACTGTGGCCTTGAGCATGTTGTAGCGGCACATTTCATGATTTGGTTGATTTTGACCCTTTTCGAAAACAAGGAATGTCTCACCCCTAGGGTAAATTCCACTTCAAACCATGATCGATCGCAGATTTAGACAATATTCGGTGACTATCGTTTAGGGGATTATGGGATTGTTCCACCGTGAATGTTTCTTGAAACGTGTTTGGAGACGTAGGAGCTTATTTTCATCAGTGAGATGCTGAGCTTGTATGGCACGGAAGTTAAGATTATTTTTTGGTATTGGTGATCAATCACTAATACTGGTTTCACGAACGGTTTTCACGCGTTTCGCTGAACTCATTTCTTGATGATTCGTAGACGACAGTGTGCAGTTTCGTCCATTTCTTACACGGCGAGCATCATGGCTTGAAACAGATTTTCGGTATCCTTTACGTAATAGTTCCCAAATTGCATTGTGTTTATTGCACATCTTAAAAACATGTGTGTACAGATAGCTGAATGGTTAGAGCACAAGGCTATCGTACGGAGGGTCGCGGTTCAAATCTCACTGGTGGCAGTGGGATTTATATTGTGACTTGCCGTTGGACACCAGTCGACTCAGCTGTGAATGACTATGTGAGTCAAATCAAGGTAATAATCTCGGGCGAGCGCAATGCTGATCACATTTCCTCCTACAGTGTACCGTTGCGGACTTGAATGAAGTGCTCTAACACACTTCAAGGCCTTGATCCAATATAGATTGTTGTGCCAACGATTATTAATATTATTAAAAATATAGTTTTCAGGTTCACGGCACTGGCCTGTGTAAAAGAATAGACTGTACCAGTCTCGCCTCGACCGATGTAGGTATCATTCTTGCAAAGCATGAGCTAGCCCTTGCTACCTTTGTTCGATCATAATTCAAATGCCCTTGAAAGTCATAAAAAGTCAAAAAGGTCGTTGTTCTAAAATTGTTGATAACGTTGAACCGATTTTCTGTTTGAGGTTGAGCTTCATGTGGAAACTTAGCCTACAGATCATGTCTAATAAGGAATATTCTATTCGGAACGGTGTAAGTGATGGCACTAGTCCAGGGAAACATACCCAGCACTAAGAAGCATTGAAGAGATATTTTGTATTCGAGGCAAGCGTTGATGCATCGTTTGCAAAGTTATCGTGCTGATGCGTGAACCAGGTTCATGGACCAGTCCGCGGAGCACCGATCTGCGATGATCTTCATCGTTCATTTCTAAGCAAACCATTTTTATTGGTAGTGATTATACCAATGGTTAGTGTCCACAAGCAGCAAAAGGAACGGTGAGAGGGCGCTTTTTTGGTGTACTGTCTGTCTGTCGTATTTTTTCTCAGAAACGGTTGCAAGTATTGACTCGAAATTCGGTAGAAATTTTGAAACTGTGAATCCCCACGTATGCAGTGAATTACATTGCTGCAGGTGCAACTGTAACATAAACCTAAAAGAGGGGTGTTTTATTATTTTTTTTTTTTTTGCAGCAATATAGGTTTTTATATGATTTCATATTGGAAAGTTTGGTGGAAATCCTAATATTATTACTAAAGTTATAGTAGGTTAAGTTACTTACCCCCTAAAAAATAAAATGTTTGTACCATATCGAATTGAATAACGAGAATAATCAATGTATGTACACTACGAGTTATCTATAGAAATGGAACCATTGTGTACTCAAATATTCTTACATAAAAAATCGACAAAACCCTTTTATATCTGAAACACTGAGCTTCCTGTCTCTGACACAATCGAAAATGCTATTTCAAGCAATTTGTGAAGAATCATATCCACAGTTAGTCCTTAAATATCAAAACAATAGAATTTAGGAGTTTTCCAAATGTTTGGGACAAAGATAACGAGATTTCCCGATATTATCTTTTTTTACAAAATTCCTTCAGTCATCCTCAAAATATTGCCTTAGGTGTGATGAACTTCAGGCTCTTCAACTTTGATATCGCCCAATGCTCGTCGCGAAGTTGTTTTCACCACGTCTACATCATCAAAACGCTTCCTTTGGGTTTTCTCAATTCTTCGAAATAGGAAAAAGTCGCATGGAGACTGAGGACCGACAAACCACCCCTGGGAGATCAAATAGCGATTTACTCAACGCTACGTGCCTCGGGGTATTATCTTGTTGAAGGAATCAGTGGTCTGATCACGTTGCGTTTCCTCCGCACATCCTTCCACATCTTTCTAAAATTTCCAAATAAAAATGCTAGTTAATAGTTTAGCCAAGCAAAACAAATTTCCAATGGATAATTTCACGAGCATGATGCAAGCAACGATCATGGTCTCTACACTTGTTTTGCTTTTTTTTTTGGTCTGATGAAGTTGGGAGCCTTCTATTGGTTTAGCGCTTGCTTGGTTTCTAGGTCGTATCCGTAACACCAATTCTCATCATCGGTAACAGCTTTAGATAAAAAGTTTGGATAACTTTGAATCTGTTTTTTCAAGTCCTGACATAAAATCAATCGATTGATTGACTGATTGATCCAGTTTGAAAAAGTATGGAAAAAATTTAGCGGCAACACGTCTAATTTGCAAATCCTCAGTCAAAGTCCATTTGCACGAGTTCCAACTCACGCCCGCCTTTTCTCTAATTTTGTCGATCTCGAAACGACGACCCTCGTTGATTTTTTCAACGTTTTTATAATTTTGAAATAACGAGGGCGCCCAGGGCCAACTGGTCTTCAACGTTCATCCCAGCAACCACTCGAAAACAATGCGCCTGATGGCGTTCTCCTTGAAAGTCTGTTGAAGTGTTCGCTAAGGTTCCGTTGTCGATTTTTCAAGCAGGAAACAAAATATTAAATATTCCCTTTGCTCTCGTAAATTTCCCGTAGCGATTTCTTAGGCGGAACGACACGACAACAGTAAGAGAAATACAACGCTACGATTCAGTGGTAACTTACAATTAAGTCTTCGCGGTTCAATGTGAGTACTTGCCGTATAGGTATAATAACACGGTCCTCGTCGGACACGGTATGATTGGCACAGTGGTACTGGATGCGAGGCGTATCTAACACCTCTGAGAAATACGGTGCCACATGAAGCTCCACAAGGGGGCCAACCGCAAAAAACTGTGCATCCCCCAGGAATTGTCCTCAGACATATGCTCTCAGAGGGCCGTCCCGATTTGCATGGTACCAAGTAACCTCTCTCGTGGCAAGAGACACTGCAGACTCCGGTTTGATCTCAAAGAATTCGTCTACTGTATTCAAGACCAGCAAGTCGATGTGAATGCAGCGTTTTCCTGTGCCACCATTTGGAGGCTCTCCTTTGGCTCTTTGGTGTACTCAACAGACAGGGCTGCTGCCCCATCCTCCTCACCACCTATGAGCATCAACGGTAACCTACAGACATCGCGTGGTCGGTTGTTGCGTGAATTTCCTCTCATATTTCCAAACATTCGAAGGAATATCGCACGAATATCCGTGAATTTGTATCACTACATTGCCAATTGCACTCACCGAAACTCGTCTTACAGCCCTTTGTTTACAATTAATTAAATTCCATCTTACTAACTTCAAGTTATGTTTATAACCCGATGCACTATTTTCTGTTTCTAAAACTGAGTCAGCTTTCGGGGCGGAACTGAGGCCCTCTTATACCTCTCTGAATATATCAAAAATATGCGCGAATACTCTGCTAGAAACTACTTTGACTTCCGGAATCCTTATCGACATCTGAGCCGTCTGCGGTCAACCTAACTAAATAGTCGCGCTACGCTTATACAATTGTTGTATACTTGCAAATTATCAAAACGACTTTCGTCACAACAGTATGACTGTTGTCTTCAATTAACTGATTTCAGCCTCCACCGCAAAATTGTGTGGATACTGCCGATATCAATATCATACAAACATGCCCAAGATCCAATTGTTCTCATTGGGAGAAACTACTATATATTTCTTCGAACGCACATTAACGAAGAACGTCCTCCGAGTTATTAATTGTCTAACCTTTTTCAAAATTTAACGAAATTATAATTATGTAACATTTCGGCTCTATGTTTGAATCTCTACCAACATCTCTTCTTGTTTTGTGGTTGCTAATAATGTGTTGCAAAACTAACCACTCGTTTTTTCTCCTAATCGCCAGTCCTTCTTACAGATATGAGACAAGAAGTTATGATACTAGCTCCGCCGACCAGCAGCAGCCAACCACAACAGTTGACAGTCAATTTTCCCAAATGTCACTATCGGAAGATGGTAAATTAAATTTAACGGAAGGAAGTTCGACACGCTTGGCATCAATGACACAACGAGTGGTGGAACGCAAAACAATGACGACAACGACTGAATCACGAGTGGAAAAGAAAAGTCAGCAACATAGCTTCCGATTAGAATAGACAAACAAGCATAACAAAATTTAGCTAAACCGGTTTGAAATATTTTCGTCCGAAAAAAAAATTTCAAGATAGATAAAATATCTTCCATATGAATGTGCAATTTGTGTCAAAGAGCATTGAAAGCTAATCTGTTTGCCAAGTTTTTACACTTTTATTGAATCTAATAGCCGTTTCACGTGAAACAAACTACACACATTTATATACATAACACATTTTAGCACATTTTTGATGTTATAACAATTTTACATCTATAAAAACTTGAAAAAAAACTACAACATTCTATATTTGAAGTATATAATTTTTTTTAATAACAAACAATCACAAAGTGCCACAAACTTTTATTTTTCTTAACATTAAAAAGTGATTTTATGATTATTATTGATACTGTTACTAGTTTTAACAAGTTAGCTGAGACTTTAACTTCTTTTTGATGCCTGAAAGCATGCATTAATCTGATAGTGTTGGCTGATTAATTTGTTTCAGAAAATCTTTGACTTTAACACCTCAAGTGCTTTTGTCTTGTAAATAATTTTATTGGAAATTTGAACTTCTAAATAATCTAAAGAAAATCAAAACCATAAAGTTGAAATTTTTATTGAAATTTGGGATTTGTTGTGCTTCAAACTGGAAACACAAAATTAAAAATTCTTTCGGTGCCTAATAGTTATTAAAGAAATTTTTGAATAAAATATGTTAAGTTGGACAGGACATTTGTATAGTGCATGTACCGCCCATAAAATTTAGAAGAAATCAAACATCTGCTATTCAGAAAACTAGCAGACATTGGAATCTACAGTCTTGGAAAAATTGTTTATATGACTGTATCAAACGGATAGGAAGCTTTGTTGACGATTTTATCTGTGAAACTGTCTAGAATGCGTGTCTTTTGCCATTATTTTGCCAATTTGTTATTATGATTTGATTTCCTTCAAAGATCTAAACAATACTTACAGTAACGATGACGAGAAGATGAGCTTATTGTTGATACTAATGAAATATCTTTTCCATTATCATATTCTTCGTGTTAGTCTTTAGATTTTGCTTTTCAATTATCATTTTTTTTATTCTGTATAATTTTTACACGACTGTTATTTTTTTAATTAAAATACCAAAAATTTTTATATGTTGGTTTTTTATTAAATTTTAGATAAAAGATAAAGAAATTGTGTAGTAGGGAATAATAAAGAGTAACGTTTTGTTTCAGAGAGGAAACAGCGTAGAGATTTTCAAGAATAATATATAGATAGATCGCATTATAATGCTTGTCAGTATAACTTTTATTTTGATCGCCTTACAAGTTTTAATAAAAAATAAATTTTAATTTTAACTAAATCATGAAGAGTTTCAATCAAACAAACCATGGTGGGACGTAATGAGAGATGAAGAAATCTGGATATTATGTCTCAACTTTTCTTTTAATGTTTTTGGGGCAGTGTGGATTGAGTTAATGCTTGATGCAGTTCCAAGTCATTTTTTCAGGCAGCCTGTCACGTATGATTGTGTCTGGTAGTTTGTAGTATCAGAGTGAAATTATGCGGTGTTTCCAACGATTAATTAATTGAAGTAATAAAAACTTGTTGTTTCTTTTTCGTTGAACTTGTTTGCACTGATGAAGGGAACAAGTGGTTCCCGAAATATCGGTATTTGCAAGAATAAATACCCACACCAACGAAAAAGAAACAACAAGTTTTTATTACTTCAGTTTGTAGTAGTTTTACTCAATACGCGCTGCAAGTAAGGTCTTAGTTGCTTTGTAATTCGCACAAATCGGACATTGTTAAAATGAGTGCTACGTGTGCTAAATGGTTCGAAGTAGTTAGTTTAGTTTACTGGGGGAAGCTGCAGCTCCGAGCACTCAGGCCATTGTTAGGCTCATTGTACTATCCCCGTAAATCACCTATTCTACGACTTCCCGCCTACGGCGTCCGCAAGCTTTAACGAATCTGAGAACATTCTCCAGAGGCAGAGAGTGTGCAGATTCTTCATTGAAGAAAACCTTGCCAAGGTGTCTTCGTCTGAGATCTGAGGATGCCGGGCAGCTGCATAGAAAGTGCAGGGCGTCTCCTCCTCCTCCTCCTGCACACAGCCGAAACCACTATCCCAATCTTTTCCATATGGTAGTTTAAGGGGCAGTGTCCCGTCAAAAGCCCTACTAGGGTTTTCATGTCCCACTTCTTAAGGGACAACAAAAATGCCGCTCTAGTGGCCATAGGCTCCTTCACAAGGATTTTCGCTTGCCGGCAAGAGTCCAAATTTCTCCACTCGATTGCGTGAATCCTTGCAATTTCACCCTTCAGAGTAGTCAGTAGATGGCCGGATTCCAAAACCTGGTTTTGGCCTCACCATTGTGGATCCAGACCCTCGGCGAGCCAGTCTGTCAGCCTCCTCATCACCAGCGATGTTAGAGTGCCCCGGCACCCACATCAGGAATGTTTCGTTCAGTCGGCCAAGTTTCAACAGCACCTGATGACAACTCCAAACCAACTGGCTTGCTATGTCGTTGCTGTTTAGTGCTGATAATGCCGCCCAGCTGTCGGAACAGGTTCGAATGGTGCGACTCCTCCATTTTTGTCGCAGACATTCTTATGCGCCAATGAAATGGCATATATCTCCCCCTGGCGTCTTTTTTCGAAGGGTCGGGCCAGTTCTATAATCGGATTCCCCGAGAACACTCCTGCGCTCGATCCACCCTCTATGATTGACCGGTCGGTGAAGATTATTAAGTCTGTAATCTGAAAAGATTCATGACCATTTGTCAACCATTCTTCTCCTTCGATGATTACGACAGTGTATGTCTTTTCAAAGACGAATCTGGAAACCATATGATCGGTCGGCATCAAAGCTACCGGATGTTTGTCAAGGAATTTCCAGATAGACACATGACCGTGTGATTGACCGCCTTTCCACGCTCCAATGGTATCGAGTCTATATGCGTCATTGATTGCTTTCCATTTCACCTCCAAGTGAATGGGGGTTAGATTTACATAGCTTCAAGTGTTGCAGTCGGCGTACTACTCATTGCTCCAGTAATACTTAGGCAACCAAGTCTCTAAATTTGCGTTAGCAGCTTCCTGCTGTTAGCAAAGTTCAGTCTCGGACACCAGATGATGCATGCATACATCAAAATGGGTTTTATTATGGATGTATACATCCAGTATATCCGTTTTGGTGAAAGTCCCCAGGTTTTACCTATCGCATTCCTACAGCACCAGAGAAATCGGCAAGATTTCTGATATTGTTCCTAGATATATTGTTTCCACGTTAACTTGGAGTCGAAATGTATTCCTAAATACTTGACTGTTTGTGAGTCCATTGCGGAGGCACCAACTGTGGATTTCATGCAGAGCTGCATTCAAGCAGTCACATACTGTGTCCGCAATCTTGCCGGTAATTATTACGGCTAGGTCGTCCGCACATGCTTGTGCGAAGACTTTTTTGTCCTCCAGGAGCCACAGCGAGGTATCCATTACCAAGAGCCATAACAACGTAGAGTGAACCCCTCCATGTGGCCAGCCCCTAAGACATCTTGCTTCAATAGACTTCTGGCCGACCAATATGTGGATTTTTCTCCACTGTGGCATGTGAAGGATTCAACTGATTAGCAGCAGTTCGATTCCATGCTGTCTTGCGCGAATGAGGCATAATTGAAGGCACCTTCGATATCCATGAATGCGCCTAAGGCGTATTCTTTTTCGGACATCGCCTTTCCAATTTTTGCCGTGAGTTCATGGAGTGCTGTTTCCGTGGATTTGCCTTTGTGGTAGGCGTGTTGCCTATGGTGAAGTGGCCACTTATGAATGTGTATATCCTTTATGTCCTCCTTTAGTCTTTCTAGTCCCTTTAGTAGAAAAGACTATTACTAGCGCAGGGATGATGCCATCCGGACCTGCAGGCTTGTATCTATTTTACTCGCTCCAGTGATACTACTTTGCATGCCAGATTCCAGTGTCTAGGTTGAGGGTTATATGCACCTTTTGGCCCTGAGATTAAATTTTGGATGCTCCCTGGGATGTGCACTTCAAGCAAATGGTTTGTCGTTTCTTCATCGGTTTCTGTGTGCATCCCGTTCTGTAAACGTAAATAACCCAGTTTCTGGCTACGTTCTTTAACCAGAATTCGTTTCAGCTTTGAGGTTGCCTCAAGAGAGTTAGTTTCTTCGCAAAAACGTATCCATGATGATCGTTTAGCCGAAGAGCATATGTTTAGAGCCTCCTGGGCCTCTTTATAGCGATTCCAGCTAGCGTCTGAATCACACTTCAGAGCATGATTGAGGAGCATCCTTGTTGTTCCCCTCTGTTTTGCCAAATTCGAGTTTCACCATGGTGCTTTACCCTTCTTTAACATCTTGAGTGGACAGCTTTCTTCGAAAGCTTCTCTCATGCTAGTTGTGACCATTTAGATTGTCTTCTCAATTTCAGCAATGAATTTGATGCGCTTCCCAGAGATCGTAACTCGGGCGCTCAATTCTATTTTATACGTCACCCAATCTGTCTTCCGCAGATTCCGAAATGGAGTCGGTGGAGGTGGATCCATGCCTATTACGAAATCAATGCGTCTGTGATCCGAGAGTGTGATATCGTTCAATACGAGCCGATCAGAGCCGCGATGTGAGGGGATACCACCGTGATGTCTATGATTTCTCGCCTGACCACGTTGAAGAAAGTGGGTTCATTATCCAAATTAAGGATCTGCAAATCGGTTACTCGCATCGCATCGTTCTTGCATTGATGTTGGAACTTCCCCAGCATATGTGGTGAGCATTGACATCACATCCTGCTAGTACCCCCATGCCTCTACTTTTGACATATTGGATAGTTCTGATGAATGTTCCACTTGGAACGTCTTCTGCGTCATAGGGGAAATATGCAGAGCACCATAGTATCTCTTTATCTCCCTGTTGACTTTTTATGGTGAGTTTAACCGATGTGGTGTCGCCATCATATAGGTCGTTAACCAAATTAGCCTGGAAGTCTTTTGAGACTACCATGCAGGAGCGGGGTCGATTAATTCCATTGGCGTACAACAGGTCAGAATGTTGGAAGTTTAGGCCCCTAACTACCCCACCAACAACCCACGGTTCTTGTATGAGGTATATAAATGTCTTGCAGCTATTGATCCCACGACTGGTAAGTGCAGCCGCCGCTTTACAATGCTGCAAATTTATTTGGTAAATGTGGCACCTTATCTACGCTTCAGATGAAGATGCCGAGGGCTGCACGTCCCCTTAAATGGTTTTAGGAGCCGACACTTGTAACGTGACGGTCCCTAGCCCGTAGTAGATCCGGCAGTCTCGATTTTTCCCGGCCGATAGTGAGAAAAGTTCCCGGCCTATCGACTCTCTCTCCTGTTTTGCTGCCTAACAGCATCCAGGTGGAAGTGTTGAGGTTGTTCTTCTTCTGGAAGCCAGAGGAAGCACTTTCTTAACGATGGCAACTCAGAGACCCTTTTCACGG
Source organism: Hermetia illucens (assembly GCF_905115235.1). Taxonomy (NCBI): domain Eukaryota; kingdom Metazoa; phylum Arthropoda; class Insecta; order Diptera; family Stratiomyidae; genus Hermetia; species Hermetia illucens. Next base: position 147,435,466 of record NC_051850.1, read on the forward strand.
TTAGTCGCGCACCCTCCCACACATCGTTGAGGGAGGAGCAATACTGCCTGAGCCACTCATTCCTGTCTTTGTCGGTAAAGTTTATCCGTAACATTTTACGGTATACACCTACCGACTCAAAGCAAAACTTAATGCTTTGCGATGTAGCAGTCCTTACAGAGAGAGGTGGGCCTCTCCAGATGGGATCACTTTCAACTACATTGACTAAGGGTTGATTGAACGCCGCAAACTCTCAGCCTTGATGAATGTCAGAACATATGAGGGGGAGGGGGGAGGCAATATAGACTTTGATCACTGTTTCGATGGTATGATACTACGGGCTCGAATAACAATACCTCTTAGAATCCTCCTCTGATAATCAGGTGAAAGTTAACACTGAAGCTATCCACAGCACAGCCCTCCGCGATACCTATAAAAAGGAAATGGATGTCGCAATAACCGCAGTCAACAGAGGTCCAGGAGATAAAGCCTCAACGAATGATCTTCACAATAATCTGGAAAACGTTATCATTGATACGGCCACAAACATACTTGGCCCCAGTGGGAAAAAAAGTCGGAGCGACTACTTCGACGAAGAATGTAAGCTAGCAACAGAACGGAAGAATGCTACAAACCGAGTAATGTTGCATTCTCAAAGAATGTGAGCACGCGCAGAGACTTATCACGAACTCCGTCGAGTGGAGAAGCGATTTCACAGACGAAATGAACGGAAGCCTGGGAGATTCAACAGGTCTGTGAACTCGAAAAGTACAGGGGCAACCGTACCAGACGCAGAAGTTCTAAAAACAAATCAGCAGTATGAAGCTTTATATACCTCTATGCTCATCCTGCCGAGACAAAAGAGGGAAATCTGATTTCCGACAGAATGAGCATATTGGAGCGATGGATTGAACCTTTTGATGAACTGCTGAAAAACCAGAACATCGGTGAGTTGGAGGTCCCGCCAGCTGAAGACGACGGACAAACACTGCCACCACCAAGCATAGAAGAAACAGTCCATGCAATTCATCGGCTTCAAAATTATAAGTCGACAGGAGCCACATAAAAAGGGAGATATCACGCAGTGCAGTAATTATAGAGGTATCGCGTTGCTGAGTACCGTCTATAAGATATTCTCCGCTATCTTGCTAGGTCGAATAGCCCCACATGCCCAGAACATCATTGGCTCATACCAAAGAGGCTTCACCCCAGGCAAGTCAGCAACAAGCGATGGAAAAACTATTGGAATATGGACATTAGTTGCACCATCTTTTCATCGACTTTAAGGCCACCTTTGATAGCATAGCCATCAGGTAAAACTGTACACAGCCATAAGAGAATTCGGTATCCCGATGAAATTGATAAGACTGTCTAGGATGACCCTGACCAATGTGCGAGGGCAAATAACATTAACAACAGTCCAAAACAAGGGGGTGCACTATCATGCGTCCTCTTTAACCTGGTCCTGGAACAAGTAATACGTGATGGCCCCAGGCACCGAACAGACAGACGTGGAGAGTCGTACAGAGCAACTCCGTGCCTAAGGGAAGACATGTGGGCCCTCGGAATTGCACCATCAGCCTATTTTTATCAAAAACTTTCCGAGAAAGCAGCTTGTCACTCCTGCTACTAAATTCACCCTTCCGAAAGATCTGAAACGATTTTTTTTCAAAGGAAAACAACTTTTGAAATAAAATCTTAAATACTTTATTAGTAAAATATCATCTCAAAATATATGAAAAATAAATGCACTTTATAGAGTCTGTTCGTTCCGACCTAATTTTTATAACAATTTTACCTTTTTGCAGTTCGTCAGTTCGTTTGCCATTTGAGTTTTCCGGTCATAGTAATATCCGTTAAGAGTATTCCTTATTCAGAGCACGTCCAATCAACCATCTACGCACCTCTGAGGTGCCAGCTCCAATTTCATATAATTTGGCATCCCTCATAATCCTTCCCGTTGGATATTCATTGATGTAACCATTTCCACCCAAAATTTGGATTGCGTCCAAAGCCACTTGTGTAGCCTTCTCAGCACAATACAAAATCACTCCGGCACAATCTTTGGAATTTGCAGCTCCTGCGTCGGCTCCCCGAGCAACGCAGTACAAGTAAGAACGACAAGCGTTCAGAGTTGTGTACATATCAGCCATCTTACCCTGCAGCAATTGAAATTCGCCGATTAATTTTCCGTGCTGTCGCCGTTGGTGAGCGTAATCGAAGGAAACATCGACAGCCGCTTGCATGAGACCAACTGGCCCCGCGGCTAGGACTAATCTTTCATAGTCCAACCCAGACATCAAAACATAAACACCTTTATTCACTCCACCCAGTACATTTGCAGCGGGAACTTTTAGATCCTGGAAAACAAGTTCGCACGTTGGACTTCCACGCATTCCAAGTTTGTCTAATTTCTGTGCAACGCTGAAACCTTCTGATTTCGTGTCAATGATGAATGCTGTGATCCCGTGTTGTGGTTTGGAATTGAAATCCGTTTTCGCATAGACAACCAAAACGTCGGCAACACTTCCATTGGTGATCCAGAATTTAGTTCCGTTGAGGACATAGTAGTCCCCCTTTTTTTCGGCCTTAATCTTCATGGAAACAACATCGCTTCCTGCCCCAGGTTCAGACATTGCCAAGCCACCGACGTGGTCCCCACTGCATAACTTGGGAAGATACTTCTGTTTCTGCTCTTCGGTTCCATTGCGGTGAATCTGGTTAATGCAGAGATTTGAGTGAGCACCATAAGACAGTGCAATTCCTCCAGCAGCCCTAGAATAAGTCGTGTTATTTGGAGTTTTCGAATGGATATCAAATGCGGGAGAGCAGAGAGACGTACACAGCCATTTTAAATCAACACCATTTGACTAACATCCACAACATTCGATCGAACTTGCAAAGATGCAGAATAAAGTACCTGATTTTTGTGGAAATTAGTTTATGAGTACAGCCATACAATAAAGCGTCTGTTAAGCGTTAATGGGGATGAAATTCCTCTTACGGAGCATCATAGATGCTGCGTACACTTGTATGAAATGTCCTCACTCCAAAAATTGAGCTGAATACGTTCTCTCCAATCGAATCAAAGGGAACTTACACAAAGCCGCCCGGTTACATAACAGATGAAAGAAATGTGGTTAGTGAGCACCAGAATAAGTTTTAAAAGCATGAAAATCTCAATGATTTCTAAGGGTTAACGTTACAGGTTTCATACTATACCTCGAGAGCTCCTCCATAACTATGCAGTGGTCCAGGTATGAGAGTCCGGTGCCGCCGTATTCAGGGTTTGCAGTCACACCCAAGAGGCCAAGGTCGCCCATTTTCTTGTAGAATTGGCGAAACTCCCTGCAATTGAGTTTTACTATTGAGAACGAATCAAGGAGTAGAATTGCAGAAACATTACTTGAAATTGTCCTCCTTATCGATTTGCTGAGCATAAGGGGCAAGTTCCTTTTGTGCGAAATTGAAGACGGTCTCGCGCAGCTAGAAAAGGGAAGGTTATGTTCAGTTAGTTCCCAACGTTCACTATCACCAATATCACCTTTTTCTGTTCCTCGGTTAGGCCAAAGACGGTGTCATCGATGGGATAATGTGATAAATATCGCTGGGCCCCAATTAATCCACCTTTGGACTTTGGAATATTAGCAGCGAAAACAGCCCGCAAACCCCGGCCGGTGAGTATTCTTAAGGCCATTATGAAGCACTAGAAAAGTCGTCAATTAAGATACAACAGAACAAACAGAACAATAAACGCCAGCGAACTAAAATCAAATATTTCCGGACGGCACTTATCACGTTATCAGTGGCACGCGGAATGAATTCCCTGCGTACCCCACTCGAACCAAAACAACTCGTGCAAGATTTTGGCAAACAACCAAAATTGCAAGAACTGTCATTCGATGTGTCATGAGAGAGAGTTGGACACAACACATGGCAATGATTGTTGCTGGACACATTGCTTAGCAACATTTATAATTCATTTGTGGCAAGAGAAACTGAAAAATGTTTGTAAAACTTTTTCAATATCAGTGAAGTCAATTATTAATTTTGAAAAACGCTTTCCGTAGAAATGAACATTTCCCTTTTAAAAATTTAACTATATTTTTGAATATGCAATCACCATTAGCGATTTCTAAAATAATATACAGTGGGTGGCCAAATGATTAGAGTTATCTTTGAAAAAACAAATAATTTTAGTATATACGCAATTAAAGGAAACAAACATGTTACTAATTTTCACAAATTACTCATGTTGTTAAAGAGTATTGCCTTAATAAAGAACTCCAGACATCCCGGTTTTGCGCCGGGGTCCACCAATTCAATATCCCTAAAAGCTGTGTGGCATCTTGACTTACGCCACCGCTTCATCTTAGGCAGGGTTTGCCTCGTCTTCTTTGTCTACCATCGATACTGCCTTTATAAACTTTCCGGGCTCGGTCATCATCATCCAGACAAATTAAGTCACCCGCCCACCGTAACCAGTTGAGCCAGATTTTATCCACAACCGGACGGTCGTGGTATCGCTCATAGATTTCGTTATTATTCGACTGTAATTCCATCGGCTCCTGGCGACTTATGATTTTTTAGCCGGTGAATTGCACGGACTGTTTCTCCTAAACTTGGTGGTGGCAGTATTTGTCCGTCGTCTTCAGTTGGCGGGACCTCCAACTCGCCGATGTTCTGGTTGTTCAGTAGCTCATCAAAGTACTCAACCCATCGCTCTAATATGACCATTCTGTCGGAAATCAGATTTTCCTCTTTGTCTCGGCAGGATGAGCATCGAGGTGTATAAGGCTTCATCCTGCTGACTTGTTGGTAAAACTTCCGCGCCTGGTGCGGTTGCTCTCTGTACTTTTCTAGTTCACAGACTTGTTGGTTCTCCCAGGCTTCCTTTTTCCGTCTGTGAAGTCGCTTCTCCACTTGACGGAGTTCGTGATAAGTCTCTGCGCGTGCCCGCGTTCTTTGAGAATGCAACATTACTCGGTATGCGGCAGTCTTCCGTTCCGTTGCTAGCTTACATTCATCGTCAAACCAGCCGTTCCGACTCCTTTTGCGGCTGGAGCCAAGTATGTTTGTGGCCGTATCCATGATAACGTTCTTCAGGTGATTGTGAAGATTATTTGTTGATGCTTCATCTCCAGGTTCTCTGTTGACTGCGGTTATTGCGGAATCCATTTCCCTCTTATAGGTGTTGCAGAGGGCTGTGTTCTGGATGGCTTCAGTGTTAACTCTCAGCTGAATGTCAGAGGGGATTCTGGGCGGTTTTGCTATCCGCGCTCGAAGCACCATGCCAACGAGATAGTGATCCGAGTCTATATTGGCCTCCCACATGTTCTGACATTCATTAAGGCTGAGAGTTGGCGGCGTTCGATCAACACGTGGTCAATTTGGTTGAAAGTGGTCCCGTCTGGAGAGGTCCAGGTTTGTTTGTGGACTCCTTTCGGCACTAAGCAGGTGCTTCCAACAATCATTTCGTGTGACACTGCTAATTGAATAATCTGCAGTCCGTTATCATTTGTATTTTGATGTAAGCTATGGGAGCCAACGTATCGCCTGAATACGAGCTCCGTCCCTATTTGGCTGTTAAAATCCCCAAGTATGATTTTGATATCATATTTCGGACAGGTTTCGAGGGTTCCTTCTACTGCCCCGTAGAAGGTATCCTTCTCCCACTTTGCAGTCTCCTTTGGAGGGGCCTGAACGTTAATGAGGCTTGTATTTCTAAATTTGCCTCGCAAGCGTCGAGTGCGCTCATGTTTTCAAAGCCGATAACAGTAGGTTTCATTTTTGGCTGATTAGGAAACCTAGTACGAACATGGTTTACTGGATAGCCGCTATAATATATGGTGTAGCGACTCTTCTCCAGGAAACCGGTCCCTGTCCAACGCATCTCCTGTAACGCGGTTACAGCAGCCCTATGTATCGGCTAGCTGCTTGGTAGCTCCATCTTTGTACAGGGAGGGCACGTTCCATGAGAAAATGCGCAAATCGTTATTCCTTTGTCGTTGCCGGGTTCGTCGTTGTGTTATCCATCCAGTCCGAGGCTCCTGTTGTGGCTTCGTAACTTCGATTTTCCGTGAAGGGTTGTCAGCCCTACCCAATCCCAAACTTGGAGGACCAGTTGGTACAATTTGCTCCGTTTTTAGGCACGGGAGATTCGACTTCATCCTTCTTCGTCTGCACCTTTCCATTAAGAAAGAATTCCCAGCAGTGACCACGTGGAGGTGGGGATAGGGTTTGGTAGTAGAGTACTTTGGGCACCTTCAGTTTCAAATAAGACCCTTACCCTGGTGGCCGGGCCAGCCAGGGTGGACATTCTTTCCGGACTACTCGTGGGACCAAGACTGAGTCCATGTCTTTTAAAAAAAAAACAAAAAACGACGATAGAAGAAGAGGGGGTGATGCCAGGCGCATCATCGGAGGACAAGCTACTGGCATCCAGCCAGGAGACAGTAGCAGTACACTCGGTGCCAGCCGTAGCACCCGAAACGAGGCGGCAGACAGGCTATTGGCTTCCAGCCTGGAATCCACTGCCGTCAAAGTGGGTGTAGCGAATACCAGACATAGTACTCCTAATCCGAAACCATCAACGTCGTCGAATCCCTCGAAAGTGAAAACCGACAAGAACGTCGGTCGTCGGAAACCGACTAAGAAGTGAAGGTCCACCGGTGTCCTGCTCAAGAGCCAGTACGAGAAGGCCATGCATATTCTCAGCAAGATTGCTAAGAATAAGGAGGCCGGTACTATCGACGAGCGGGATGAAAAAGCCCTCGCTAAATATCTGCGCCTTCAAAACCCCAGGATTCCCATGGACGGCTGGGTTGTTATCAAGGAGGAGGAACCTCAGATAAACAGCCAACCTTTACTACTCCCTATAAACGAAGAGTGCCTGGAGGCACTGGAAAAGTCAGAAATGCAAAGGTAAAAGTGTTCCGTACTGCAAAACTGGACGACGACCTAGATCCTATCGACGCCGCCAAGGAGCTGTCGGAGGAGATAACGATCAACGGTCCAACGGGGACTGACGAACCCCCACGCAAGCAGATCATGCTGAGGGTAACGCAGATAAATCTGCAGCACTGGAAGTGCGCCTTGGCTAATCTGCTTCTCTTCCTACTAGAGGAAGACATCGACATCGCACTAATACAGGAGCCCTGGGGCGACCGAACCATCAAATGGCTCCAAAGCAAATATTTTAATTTATTCCACAGCACAGGAAACGCTGATCAGGATAGAGTCTGCACGCTTTTCTGTGTCCGGACCTGAGTTCCAGCGACCTAGTCATGGTCAAGCTTGAGCAGGCGGGGGCAGAGAATGTGTACATTTCCTCGGCTTACATATCACACGACCGATCAGCTCTGCCAGAAGAACTACAACATCTGTCGAACACCATAGCAACAAAGAAAGCCAACCTGTTAATAGGCTGCGACGCCAGCTCCGGCAGCTCGAAAATCAACCAGAGAGGTGAGTCATTCTTTGATTTTAGTACACCAACTTTCCATTTCTCCTGCTCGGAGAACTGTGACGTTTGGGAGGTCCTTGATATCACCCTAATAACAGACAGTGGGATTCTTAGGGTGGAGCACTGGAGAGTGTCTGACCAGAGATCCTTCTCTGATCACAGTTGGATACTTTTCAGCCTAGATCTCGCCGTAGAGGTCTGCAAACCCTTCAGAGACCCCAGGAGGATCGACTGGAGAAGGTTTGGTCAAGTAATTAAGAACAAACTCTCCGATGCGCAAATTGGTAAGATTGGCACGACAGACGAACTGGAGTCAAAGGTCGGGGCTCTGGAAACCTGGCCAGAAAAATCTTCAACATCTGCTACAGGCAAAAATATTGGCATCCATATAAGGACTGCCTGAAGAAGTACAAGTCGGCAATCAGGACTGCCAAGAGGCGGTCTTGTTTGGGCTATTGTCAGAACATCGAAAGCAGCAGTGAATCCACGAGGCTCAGTAAGATTCTGTCCAAGAGCCCATCCTTTCTAAAAAAAGTCGGAAGGCTCCTGGACGGAATTTTCTAGCGAAAACTTGGAGCTGTTGGTTCAAACGCGCTTTCTCGCCAGCCAGGGGAACTGTGAGTCACAACCTTGCTTGGGGAGTTTGCGGCCACTCCAGCTTTGCGAGACTATCAAATCGGTAATTACCGAGGATAAGATCGGCTGGGCTATAAACAGCTTCTCTGCATATAAATCTCCAGGCCCAGATGGCATAATGCCAGTCAAGTTTTCATACCGAAAGCGGGCAGGTGCGGTCATCAGTCCGCGAAAGACTTTCGACCAATCAGCCTGACCTCTTTCGTGCTAAAGACCCTAGAGCGCGTTCTGGACATTCACTTAAGGACGATTATGGAGGGAACCCCTTTCTTTAAATCCCAGCATTCCTACCTCAAAGGAAAAATCCACAGAAACCGCCCTCCACGAGATAATTGGCACGGTTGAGTGGTCGCTGCAGTACAAGCCGTATACCCTAGCTGCCTTCTTGGATATAGAGGGAGCTTTTATCAACGTTAGTACCAACGCCATCAAGGAAGCTTTGACTGTTATTAGATTGGAGGTGTACCTTACGCATTGGATTATATCTATGCTAAGTATCAGGATAATCCAGTCGGATCTGGAAGGCAACCATTAGACACAACCGCAGAGTTGTGAACAGAGGCACGCACCAGGGTGGCGCCATCTCACAGGTGCTCTGGTTAATAGTAATGGACGCAATTTTACGAACACTGGACAGCAGCGGGGTGAAGGTGGTGGCGTATGCCGACGACTTGGTGATATTAGTATCAGGTATGTTTCTGTCCATTATGAGCGACATCATGGAAAGAGCGTTGCGAAAGTTGTGTCTGTGGGCCGCAAGATGCGGACTCAACATAAACCCAACCAAAACGGAACTGATGCTATTCACCACCAAATATTAGGTGGAGCAGCTACTCGCTACAAAGCTTATAAGGGGTGGAAATCAAGTTGGTACAAACAGTTAAGTATTTAGGAGTGAATATCGATACCAAGTTAAGGTAGGAACATCATATACAGGAACAATATCAGAAATCCCTTATACCGCTATTTTATTGTAGAACTTCGACAAGTAAGACCCATAATCTTTCGACACGAGTCCACTAGATGTACACATTCATAATGAAGGTCATTTTGACGTATGGCATGCATAGTCTAGTGGCCAGAACTTGGACTTTGCTAAGTGCAAAGGCTTTATTTTCAAAGTATTAATGGAGCCAAGAAGACTATACACAGGAGATTTAACTGATTTAATTTTATCGAGACGGAAAAGTCTTGCACACGTTCGACCGAAGCTTGGTCGAAGCAAACATGCGCGATATTCTCGGCAAGAGATCCATGTTTTCTCTCACAGGAAGTGAGGAGGAAATAAGTAGATGCATCCAAGATCAATCTTTCGAATAAGAGGTATAAGGTATAAGATAAGGTATAAGATGAAGAAACACACATAAGAAAACCATCTAGGCGACATCGACACCAATACCACTTACCTATCCCGTCCCTACCCGAAATGAGGTTCCGCGCTCCTTTTACCGCTGAAGTTGCTCCTCCTGTGTATAGTCTTCTTGACTGGAGCGATGAGAACTGCTCCGACCGCGGCACCCGAAGCTATTATAAATCTACCCCAATTCATTTGGAGGTAAAGCGGAAAGTAGCGAGCGATGCATAAAGGCTTGATTGATGCGTAGAAGGCGAACACTCGTACTATTATGGGTCCACCTGGAAAGTCCTGGAAACATACTGATACTAGCCTAAAATTGCTTGCGCAATTGCGTTTGCATATTGCAGGAAACGCATTTTTGCTGTATCAAGCCTATTTTTTAACTAGTAAAAGCAAATGCAGCTTAGTTCTGAGGAGCACTGTATACTTCTTAGGAAATCTTCAAAGAAACTGATATTCCTAACCAGCAACCAGCAATGGTGGCGCGCAGGTATGCTGGACGTACTAAGGTATACTCAACACAGGAGTTTGATAGCAGTCATGTAACTAATTCGCCTATTTCACCTTTACCTTCTGACTAAGATAGAAATTCTAATTTTGCGCGCCTTCTGCTAGCAAGACGTAGCCAGGATAACATCCAATCTCTATCATATTCTCATTTCTATCCAGCGCATGTCCTACCGCAGACACCTCACTCATTCTCATATGATTTTCATCATATGTTTATGTTTTTATTGGAGGAACACAATAATCCTTTTTAGTTCAGTTTGCCGGGAAAATGATGGCGGAAGTTCTGTCTAGCGGTATCGCTTGAAGTAATATAACAATTTAGTGTGAAAAATTAAAAAGAGGATAACATTATGTTGTGACATAAAAGGTGAAAGGAAATCACTAAGAATCGAAAAATGTTCAGCGGAATTGTTGCGTATCTTACTTCCCGGGTGAGAAGCGCCCTGATTTGTAAGTTTGAATTTGATTTATTCATCCATTGCATATTCGTATGTGTATGTATATAGTATATTCTGCCCAACTTGTATGCAAACGGAATAAGGAACGGGGTGTCCTGGGACTAGACAAACTAAAATATTTATGAAAGCCATCAAAACTATTGATTGAAGGCGGCTTGCTTAGATGTAATACGTAGAAGTGATACCTGCTGCGCTCGCTGGTATTCAAGGACATGGCGATTATTATCTATTTACTTGATTGGCAATTTACCGGTTGAGTTACCGAAAGTATACTTACATAGATGGAACTTAATGTGGATAAGATTTTTGTCTTGTTATCGCTGCTTTGCTATTTCTATCGAATAGTAGTAGAATTTTCCAGAAGGGTTTTGAATAAAATCGGTTGTTTGTTATACATATCTTACAGATCTTATCTGGCACATTAATAGGTAATTGCGTTTTCATCGTGAATCTTGTGGTGAAGTGTAGGATGGTGGGGGCGGATATGTATGTACTGCCTACATAGCGATGTATTCCTGCATGGATACTTTCGACGCTAAAGTTATTGATTAGAGAAACATAATTTATAATTAATTGACTAGCTAGGATTTTGAGTGTACCCTGATCTTCAACTAAATCATGAGTTCGAAAACGGTCCATTTCCAATTTTCAACATTTTTCAAGAAACGCAAAAAATTTTTTTTCACAGTTTGTGCAAATTAAATGCAGGGATTCTTGTCAAGCTGCTGCCCATTGGTCAGTTTACGTACTGACATATACATATCTTTAATTTAACAAGACCTAAGGGGAAGGGGGTGTAAACATGAAACAAAATAAGGAAAAGATACATTCAGGAAAATGTGAAAAATGAATCCTTTTCGAAATTCATAATTTAGTTATGTTGAAATTATTTGATATACGATAGTGAGTGAATGATCTCTCATTATCAAGCAAAAATAGTAGGTGTTGGTTGACAAATATCCAGCTGGGATAATACAAAAAATCACCAATGTTTTGCTAGCCCGACCCGCTTTAAAAAAGTCGAGCAGTATAGCCCCCCCTTACCCGCACTTGCTTATATTTGCTTACTTCGCCGATGAAGATAGTATAATTCTTTAAATTGAGAATCCATCTGAGGTTCAGCGGTAATCTCTTCAAAAACTTAAGAATGTTCATTACATCGATCAAAAAATATCCACACGGTGATTCAAAACAATTGCTACCAAATGGGGCTGTGAGGTCGGTCCCTATCCGAGTCGTGCTTGATAGATGGAGCCGGGTTGCATATTATGTGTACATTCGGGTTCCGTTTTCTTGCGAAGAAGATGGGGCTCGACCGGCGGAGGACCGGATGGCAGCGGGTGCTTAGAACTAGCAAATGTTCTTCCTCCTTCCCTCCTTGGTGAAAGCAATTTCCCAAAATGCTCACCAACGGTTTTGTGCTAACTATCAAATGGTTAGGCCGGGTTAGCAGTTATTTTTTAAATTAGCTGCAAAGGGATAGAGAGTTAGGCAAGCCTAAATAAAGAGTCCATTCTCAAAATTACGCACCTGAAAAAAAATCAAAATCTTTATGAAAGATATAGGCTATAAGATACTCACCATTAGGACAGGGCATTTAATATATTACTCAATTTAAAGTTTAGTGGAAATCAGAATATTATTTACAAATAATGGTATGTCAAAGTTGATTCTTTCCGATAAATGCTGTTTGTATATTGGATATATTATGCTCTTCATCTGTACAATTTTTTTACATGTATGCCATCGATTCCAGATATTTTATTTTTCATTGGTTGGAGTAAAAGAGTTGACAGGTTGTCCATTGGGTAGGCGCTGCATCTGAAAAACCACGGGGAAGTGCTCAATCGCGAAAGGGAGCTCTGGATTAGGCTAAAACTTCCATGTCCACTCTGCTTTCCGGACAAGTACTATTTGTTGTAGCCTGCTTTCTATGACCTTTATCGTTTAGTTAGTTGTGGTCGCCCTCTTCTCCTCCACTTGTTTCCGAATCTCGTCAGCCATGTGTCACTGTCCTCCGGTTAATGAGTCGCAGAGAGATTGCTTTGGTGTAGCGATACATTCAAGGTAATAGGGAGACTCATCCAACCCAAAGGAAAAGATATGCAAATACTACACTCAACATGTCCCCTGAGGAGTTGTGCTAAATGGCAATTTACTTCTCTATGCTTTTGCTTGATCCATTTCTCTTTTGTCCCCCCACCGCTGCCTTCTTTTATAAAATTCTTTCTAGTAGCTTTTCAGAGGTTCGCGACCCATTTGCGAGAAGATCTTTAGTTATCATCCACTTGCATCAACCGACATTATTCCAAATGCACACTCTAAGCATAATTAGAGGCCATGCTTATCTAACTCACATCGCAGGCCAATTTCACTTTTTAGAGATTAGCCGCATATAGTAGAATGAATCTTATTTTTTCAGTTGCGGGAATTCTGTGACAGCCACCTAGCTGTCGCTGTTTTTTGGCGAGCATGACCCTTGCTATAGACGCAGTCATTCTTGCCCATAACAAAATCAAGTTGGGAAGGACATATTTATCAAAATCATTCGTATTGACGAGAAACGCTTTAATAAGGAAGATCTCTCCATATTTAGATATAAGCACCAGTATGAAAGTACAAAATTTCTCAAAAGTATCTAATGTATTTTGATAATTGTGCTACGTAAATCAGAGGTACAAGTGTAAGGTTGGAGTCGTTAACCGTTTAAATAAAATTTACAAAGCAAAGAAATTAGGAAAATGACACATTTATGTCAGTTATAGACTTATAATTTGCAAACTGGTAACCCGAAAAATTGCGGCCCTGTGGAAACCCTGTTCACTTAAGGCCAAGCAGATGAACTGCATTGTACGGACACTATTCCCTGCGCACCCCGTACGTCGTGATGATGTCGCCGCGGAGAGGACCGTGGACTGCCCAATTTTCTCTATAAAAGAGTTGGAACAGGCAATCCTCTATATGAAAAACAAGAAGGCACCGGGACTCGATGGTATCACAGCAAGGGTATACAAACTGGTGTTCCAGCATCGGCGAGACCTACTACTCGCCGCATTCAACGCTTGCCTGAAAGAGGGCATTTTCCCTTCTCGTTGGAAGGTGGCGAGGCCTGCGATGAGCAGCAAGGGGAAAGGCAACCTTGAGTTCCCGTCGCGCAGTTTGTATGCTTGATACTGGGGAAGTGCTCGAAAAGCTCATCAGAAGTAGACTCACTGAAGCGATACGCGCTACCGGAGATTTATCCCCACAGCAGTTCAGTTTTAGAGTAGGAGATCCACAGTTGATGCTATCATGCAAATCGTGGATGCTGTTCATCGAGCGGAGGCACATAGCTGCCAAGCTCGACGGGTGGTATTCCTCGTAATTCGTTTAATTCCGTAGACGGTCAGAGGAGGATGGAGGTCACGTCGGAGGTAGCGCAAGGATCAATCCTAGGGCCGGAGCTCTAGAAAGTTTCTTATGATAGTCTACTTAAACTCGACATGCCGGAAAAGTCACGCATGGTCGGTTATGCAGATGATGTCGCAGCGCTTGTTGCTGAATGCATGCGATGCTAAGTGGATGGATTACTGCTCATGATTTCAACCTTGCACTGGTAAAAACCGTTGTAGTCATCCTGACTAAAAAAAGAATTCCGAGCCTGTGTCCCATATAATTCGGCGAGTCAATGATTGAGTCAAAATAAACGGTAAAGAACCTTGGGTTGATTGTTGATTCAAAGATGAAATCAAACCAGCAGCGAATAATGCGCAGCTGGAGTTTCGCCTTAAATAGGCTAATGCCAAGTATTGGGGGGCCTACGTCTAGCGGGCGACATCTCCTGATGAGTTCAACACAGTCTATTCTGGTCTACGGTGGGCAGCTTTGCGATTGGCGCCTGCGAATTGCACTGTCTCTGAACATCACACCTTTTTTCCTTGTGGAAGGTGGGATGGCATTCGTTAGCAGCTCTATTTAAACACAGGGGAAGATGCTGTGGAGCGCTGACAGATGGAGCTGTGTTACGCACTACGTTCGGGTTCTTCCCGTTGGAAAGCAGATAGAGCTCAACTGATGGAGGAGCCGGATGACAGGGGGTTCCTTAAATTGACAGTTGCCTTCCTCCCCTCCCGACCCGTTGGTGAAAGTAATTCCTTGATTTGAAGACTTTGCAAGGCGGGGGAGTTCAGAGGCTAGCCCGAAGTAGTGTGACAAATGGTTTCAGGCTAGCTCTCTGACGATGGGGAGGCGTTTAGTTGGTAGTCCAACGACCTGCCGTTGCAGGAGTGCAACACTTTGTGCGTCAATGCATTCATCACCTGTACGTCTTACAATGCAATAAATTCATATAAAATACGAAATTTTAATCGTCTCTAACTCTGTTAATATTAATTGAATTTCCTTAAAACTTTCCAAAAATATGCCTTATTCTATCTTTTATACTGATTTTGCACTTCTAGGATGAACTCAGGGGGTTTTTGGATAAATTTCTAAAATTTGGTAATATAATATCATTAAATTTGTTTGAGTATATACCAGAATGGGATGTATTTTGAGGTTTAGATTTCGTATTGATGCGTCGTTGTGATTTTTCAGACTTTTCGGACGGATAGGTTCTGTTTCACTTTCTGGGGCTCACATGTTCAGCGCTCATTCCCCATTGTTTCATCCAAAATCAAAAGTGGGACTAGTTTGAAAAGTAGTAAATGAATCCTTTCATATGATACTCACGTGGCCATCCCCAAAAAAAATCTGCACACCCTTTCGAGGGTAAGTCGTTCCTTAAACTCAATAGAAAATTTCGTGACAACAGGTTCAGCCACTTCCGCATAAATCGGGTGTGACAGACAGACAGACAGATATTGAATCAATTTTATTAAGGTTTTGATTCACACAAAAGCTTAATAAAATAAAAAGAAAATTAAAAATCTAGAAATTAGAAATCTGAAAAAATCAGAGTGATGCGCTTATATAAAATCAAGGCCTCAAAATATATTCCAATCCGATATCTGCTCAAATGAATAAATTTTTGAAATTGAACGGAGAAGCTCAGTTCATCCTTGGAGTATTAAATTACAGTAGAATAGAAGATAAAACCACACATAATACAGGAAAATTTTGAATAAATCTTGCTGTGTATGAAATTTTGCGCAAATCACTTAGAAATGAGGTGCTGACTTCATAATTATCGAGAATAATTGACATACGAGTGGAATACCAAAATCTCATTTATAAATAAGCTACTTCAGTCCTTTTTGTATCTTCGCACAACCGTTTGAAGCAGTTCCTTTTGCTTTTTCGAATAGTCTCTTTCAAGCCACTTAAAGTTTGTTTGTGTACTTCCTGTCGATCGTCACGAGCGGGGTTTTCCCTAGGCCTCTAGTGAAGCCTCTTTACTCGAAAATATGTGGCTGGCAAAGTTGCGATTTCTTTATTCTACCTATAGTTGGCTTGCATACTGACAAGCAGTCGCTTTCTGGGCATACTAATATCACATGCTTCCGTCAGATATAAGGTTATCTGGGTGGCTTTCTCTATTATCATACTATTCAGGGCTATTACTGGTGCAAGCACTCTAGGAAACGTGTTCCCCTCAAAAGCTTTTCACCATTCGGCGGGACATAGCAGCTGTATATGTGGATCCCTTTTACTTTTATTCTAATGAACCCCTCCTCCAGTGCCCCATTATTTCCTGAAAGGTCTGTTCTTCGCAAACCCATAGCGTTACTTAGCCCCTTTGATCTTTGACCTAAAGTAATTTTGAAATGGTTGACCAATTATGGGCAGATCAATATGTTTCTGGCGGATGAGTCCTCCGCTGCTTCGCGGCGGTTGAGGGTGATTTGCATCATCATCGAGGGCCCCATGATGATGGTTAGTATGCAATTTGTGTTAGCTTCACATTCCTTGCTGATATGACCCTCTGCTTCGTACCACCTGTGTTGCTTCGACATGCCCTCGAACTAGTATATGCGTTTGTCATGGCGCCAAAACCAAGGTATTTAAAGAACCGTTTCAGTGCCATCTGCTCTCCAAGCCGACACATAACTCAGTCGAAGTGTAATTTCACAATATTTCTAGCGATTAAATAATCTCACATAACTCAGCCTATTCTTCTTGAATGCTGCCTCTGTAGGGTTTTCATAGCGTGTTTACCGGTGATTTTTTAAATCCAATAAGGTCGAATTATCAGAGCCTTACAAATCCGCTACTTTGTGGCAATTTCATATATGTCCTTTTAAGCTATGGTGATTTTCAGTTTGCTAGTCTTTATGTCCGCTTGTTGCCTTAAATACATTTCAATTAGCTCAGCGCAGCGTCCGCAGTTACATCCTTGGATTTATTGAGCTTCACGATAAAGCCCTTTCTTAGATCGGAGTAAACGTTACCTTCCAAATTGGTGACTTCTACGTCTACCTCCACCCTATTGAGAATCTTAACGTATGACTCTTCCTCACATTTTGAGATGATTACAACTTCGATCTCGCCCTTTTCAGGTCAGTAGTGCGTGAAAGACAATTCGATGAAGTTCGGTAACTACGAAAAAAGAATCACGATTATTGCATTGCACCAATGTGGGAATACGCCGAAAAAGATTCATAGTTTCCGTTTTAGGAATGATGGGGTCCTAAGTCTGACGATTTGCCTCTGCCCTGGTAAGAAACCGTAAGCCGCCATCGCTTCACTTTTTTGATTCATAGTTCCATAGTCCGGTAAACGGACGATTCGTTTTTAAGACATTAGCTCGATACCACGATGTGGTTGACGGGCCACGGGAGGGCCGCCCGCGCTCCGTACGTCGCTCGAATGTCGTGACGTCTGTGCGTGAGTGTGTTCGTCGCAATCCTTTTCGCAAGCAGAAACGAATGCCGGCGGAAATGGACGTTTCAACTCGAATTATGAATCGTATTTTACGAGAAGATCTCGATCTCGGTGCGTACCGGCGGTGCGTTAGCCACAAGTTAACGCCAAAACTGAAGGAGATACGATGAGCTCGGTGTGCTGTTCTTCTGAAACGATTTCCCAGTAAAAAATATAACAAAATTCTATTTTCTGATGAAAAAATTTTTACAATCGAGGAAAAATTCAACTGACAAAATAATCGAGTATATGCTTACAATTGTTATGAAGCCAAAGCAAATGCTTCGCGAGTCCAACGCCGTCACCATTCGACTTCTGTCATGATATGGTGGGGCGTTTCATATCACGGAGTAACTCCATTTCTGCGAGGCCGGCGTCAAAACCAATGCGAGCGAGTACGAAAAGATGTTGGAGGATGCAGTCGAGCCATTGAGTGAATCTTTATTCGTTGGAAAGCCGTGGTGCTTCCAGCAGGGCTTGGCCCCACTCACAAAGCCAAGATAATTCAGCAGTGGTTAGCGGCGCATGTTCCTGACTTCATAACCACGGATGCAGTCGAGCCATTGAGTGAATCTTTATTCGTTGGAAAGCCGTGGTGCTTCCAGCAGGGCTTGGCCCCACTCACAAAGCCAAGATAATTCAGCAGTGGTTAGCGGCGCATGTTCCTGAGCAGGCAGCCCAAATTTGAATCCTCTGGACTACAGCCTTTGGGGTAAGTTAGAGGAGATTGCCTGCGATCGAACTTACATCGATTAGCAGAGTTTGAAGGCCAGCATCGTGCGTGTAGCTCGAGTAATGCCGATTCATACCGTGCGTGAAGCGATCGATGCATGGCCTCACAGACTTCGGACCTGTATAGCTGCTAGCGGCGGCCATTTTGAATGTTTTTTTTTGCTCGAAAGCTCCATGTTTCCCTTTTCTAATGGTATACTTTTCGATTGATTTGGTTTATTACTTCGTGAGAAATAAAGATTTGTTTGACTGACAGAACTTATGGCTATATTACATACATCCTCCATGTTGGATCCACTGCTTTTCTGCGGAATTGTAGTCACGTTCGCTTCCCCAACGATTTTAGTCGTCCTGGTCACTTGTTTCGCTTTCTTGAGAGTGGAGCCCTTTTTTCTTTTGCATGTATATTTAAGTTGCCATGTAATAAATTCCATAATCAATATTTTATTAATATTACGTTACAATACATTTAAAATTCACAAGTTCAGGTTGTTCCTCTTTATGATTATTCATGTTTCTGTTTTATTCACTACAATTTTGAATGTGTGGTGAAAGGCTTTCGACTTTTACAATTTTGAAGGTCTTTGAACGTTTTAGACTGTTATTTTCAAAACTCCAGCCTTCATATCAACCTCCCACAAGTTGTCATCAAACGTTTAACTTGCATCTTCCTTTCCACTCATTTATTGATCATCTTAGCCAATATAAATTCACACGAAAGCCAGTCACGCTATGTTATCGCTTATTTCCAATTCATCAGGATCAAAAAGTGTGAGTGATTAATGATTCCATACTACAACTTAGCTGGTAGTGTTTGGTAGAGAGTTGTACATATCTATGTATCTAAAAGTTTAATTGCATGGGTATGTCTTCGCTGCCTGTAAGAAACATTCAACTAACTGTTCTCCACTTTGACTACTATAAAGTAGTAGGACGTAGAAAAGTGTCCATACTTCCTATGAAAATGTGTACATTGGTGTACATCGTAAGTAAACATTCCTTGTAACATCAATGTAGAGGTAACATTTTCATTTCTATAGATTTTCCATTTTCAGTTTAGGAAAGTAGAAAAAAATAGAAATCAATAAAGCCGAGCAATAATAGTAGAAAAACGTAAAAGCATTTTACAGGTTGAGAGCCTTGTTAGGCGGACTGTATTCTGTATTACTTCAATTGTCCTAAGTTATACTCACATAGTTTCGGTTAGTACGAATATAGATTGCATCAGTTCAGTTTGGGTAAGTGCGTTTGAGTAATTTGAGCAAAACGGCCAAGAGGAATCTGCTGAGATTTCCAAAATAGAAATTTGGTTTTGCTTTCGGATTTTGAGACTTTATTTTGAAACAATGGATACTGTGGTAGTGTCGGGATTCCAAAAAAAGATATGATATCTCACAGATTGTGTCAATTTAGAAGAATAAATACTTTTAAAAATGTAACTAATTATACTTAATAATGATATTTAGTGTTGAAATTAACTTAAACCTAAAACTGATAATATTCCAAATCGTGTAGTGGTTTTTAAAAATTAAGTAACAATGGTACAGTTGGTCGGTTTGGAATTCCACTAGTTTATTGGGACCAACTGTGGGACTATTTCATTCGCAACCGATCAATACTGGACTAAAAGTTATGGAATAACAGGAGCGCTACATGTACCCACTATAGAACAATAGGATAAATTTATTACTTTTGTAACTTTTGTAAGTAGCTGTCTTAACGCAATCAAAATATACCATACCTTGAGGCACTGTGAAGAGTTTTTTGAACATAGTAAACAATTCCTATACATACATATCCGGGAAGTTTGAGTTTGTTAACTTATCAATCATCCTTTGATATTACGGAATTACAGAGAGTTATTAACAAATGTTCGAGCGGTATAGTGTTATATACTACGTGGCGAGAATTGTATGTGTATTTTTCCGGAAATAATATCTAAAATATTTCACGAATGAATTATGGACTATCGATACCTTGATCGATAAATAGAAGGCTGGCATACAAACAAGATTATTTTCTCTTTATTATAAAATCACTATAGGGGCCGTTAATGTGCACATATTCATGGTGTTTCCAGCACTGAAAGTGAGAACATAACTGACTTCAACTCCGGAGTATTTTTATTAAAATATTATCAAGGGACATTGCACTGCGCCCCAAAAGAAGTATTGTGCCCTATTACTGGTTATAGTATATCTATAAAATATAGTGTGTCGTTTAAGCCTATAACCGGCAGGAACTTTATTATGTTCCCTACTTCCAAGTGTTGCAACCTGGCATCTGGTATTAAGTATTCTCCCAGGTGCCTGAGCCTACTTTGCACTAGCGTCGGACACCCTCCTAGAACATGTGTGGAGGTTTTATTACGCTTCTCATATCACCACATAATCCAGATGCTCTTCCTGGTGATATTTAAACAATTTTTCGAGAGTTTGTAGTTCTATGGCTTGGATTGTTCACTTCCTCAGTCGTTACTTTTCATTTTTCAGTGTCGTGGTCATGTCATCTCTGCTGCATTGCTAGCCGCCTGTCTCATTATCTTCTAACCCAATATTGCCCCAGAGTATCCAGACCTTATTGAACGAGCCGAGAGTGCTCAGTCTCTCAAGGCATCCCCATGTCAGTTCGGAATGTACCTGGTAGGACGCATGTGCCTTATTAGCCGGTTGACTGTCGGTTAGAATAACAATGTTCGGCCTCTATATTTTCTTTCGAGGTTGAAGGAGGCACATCTGTCTATGCGTATATTTCCGCCTGAAATATGCTGGTATGCTTACCCATTAGCTCAATGTGCGTTTTCTTTGCACTAATGACCCCGGCGCCTGTTCCCTCTACCGTAAGGGCTGGGTCACTGCATCAGATAATCAGTTGCTGCTTTAAGCCGTATGTCAAAGCTACGCTCTCTCAGTTTGCCCTGTTTCTCCAACGTGTTTCAAACTTCTTATCGAATTGAAAACTTGTTGTCATGTTATCCCTTGGTATTTCGGGAGTAATTCGGGATGCCGCCTAGAAATAATATCAATCTCCTTCAATTTAGGTAACTCTTCGCCTCACGAGTACTCCCGGAAATTCTGAATATCGGCCTCCTTACCTGCATCTATATGTGCAGATGGACAAGCTCTCATTGCAGATGGACAAGTTCTCATTGCTCCACACGCAGGCCAGTCATTGAAATTTGTGTAATTCCCTGGCTCTTGAGCTGAATTTCGTTCTATCTACTAAGATTACCGTCCCATAAATAATCATTGGCCTTACTATTGCAGTGTATATCCAATATAGCATTTTCGGGGTGCGTCCCGATTTTTTCCCTGCTATGAACCCGCTAGTCATCAGGGCCCTTGTGGCTTTCCGACATATGTTTTGAACATGTCTCTTCCAGAGTAGTTTTTTGTTTCCTGTGATTTCCAAATATTTGACCTTTGTTGCTCGTCTCACCTCCATGCCATGTAATCTAATTCCTCTCAGGTGACCAAGCTTGCGGTTCCTAGTGAATGGCACTATATCGGCCTTGATGCGTACTAGTGATTCGTACTCCGGTTTGGATTCTATCACATAGGGTGGTTTTGCCCTTATGGAATAAAAAAACATCATCATCACCCTGGACTGTATTCCAGTGTTTGTTGGCTCCCATAGGAGTTCACCAACTACCATGCTCCACATTAACGGTTATAATTCTCCACCTTGTGGACAACTTTGAGTAGTGTTCATGACAATAGAATTTGCAACTGTCGACACTTCTATTTGCCTGCTCTCTAATATTCTATCCATGCAGAAGGCTAGCATATTTCCCACGCCCTTGTGCATTAGGGCATATCTATGTTCATCGTGTTATCGAACGCTCCTTCGATGTATAAAAACCCACACTGTGCTATTTCCTTTGTATCTACGGCCTTTCGAACTACATCCGTCGGATATAATGCAGTTTCGGTTGACCGTCCTGCCTTGTCCACCGTTTTGAGTACGAACGATGTTAGGCAAATTGGTCTGAAAGATTTAGGTTTTTTCCCGCTTTCGGAATAAAGACCACTTTTGCCCGTCTCCATGCCCTTGGTTTAGATACTACCTTTTCTATCCTTAGAAGAGATTCCAAGATGATTTCTAGGCCTTTCTAGAGTAGTGAATTTGGAGGTGGATTCTGTTTCGTTTTGCTTCCTTGATCGCGCTGCTATACGTTGTCAATGCTCTTTTGTCCTTCTGCAAGTCCGCTTTTTGTTTTGCCCGGTTGAAGAGTTTTGGACCTATTTTACTATACTCGCTAGGTTTCTGTTCCACTAGGGTACGTCCCTTGATGACTTGACTATCTTACCCAGCTTAAAATGCGTCAACGATGACTCGGTTAGGCCTTTCACCACTATTTCTAGCTCAATTTCGCTCTTGATGTCACCGCTTACCAATAGATGAACCATGTTGTCCGTCAGGTGTCTTGTATAGGAATCCCAGTCTGCCCTCCTGGGATTTCTTATTTTTCTAAAGTCTGGAGTAACTTTCATGTTCCAGTTTTGGAGAAGAGGGATTCCTACTCCGTTTTTAACCAAACAAATTTTGTATTTTCGGCAACCGACTCTTCAATTATTAGGTTCGTTACATTCTGAAATATACGAGTAAATGTAAAAGTATTACCTTAATTTATGATGTTTCTTTTTCCGGAGGAACTTTTGGACTCTCTCTTTGGAGTTTGTTCGTGTTATTTACTTCCTTCTAGACCTATGTTATTTTATCGCCTAGTTCGAACATGTGACTTTCCACTGCAAATTTTATGTGTTTGATTTAGGTGCTTTTTCACTCTATCCGCTTCTTCGTGTCTATAACACGGAGACCAATTTTTTGTACAGAGTGATAGGTTCACAAAACCCGATTTTTTCTCTTTACATATTTCGAAAGTATAACATATTGAAAATGCACTGCCAAAATTTCAAATTGAAATTCGAAGTATTTCTAAAGTTTCAGCGCAAAAAATGAAGTGCGCTCCCGTAGGTATAGAAGCGGACAACTGGCCGGTAGAAACTGCTCTAATTTCTCTTCTATATAATACCCTCTATTCTATGAGGAATCCAATAATCTATCAAAACGCATTTTTAAAATCACAGGGAAACACTCAAACATGTCACACTATACTACTATCTTAAAAACATCTTTGGATCGAAATGTGGGTAGCCAAAATGGCGTGGACTCAGATAACCAATGCAATTTAAATAAAACATATTGACTAAAAATTGATTATCTGTCGTCCAAATGTTCAGCTTCGAAATGTGCTCGCGTCGAAACTTTCGGTGTTTTGCTGTCGAAAGATGCTGCATCTAAATGAGCAGCGTCGAAACATGCCTCGTCGAAACGTTCGCGACCAAACGACTTGCTTCCATCTCTTAGCATCATCCTCGCTGGGGATCCGATATTAGCCATCTTCCTCGCTGGGGATTCGATATTAGGCATCATCCTCACTAGAGATGAACCATATTTTACTGTCTTCTCTCATGCATAGTCAAAGTGCATTGCATGAATGATTTCACCTCCCTATAAATAGTTGTTCTGGGGGCGTTTTGGAACTACAGCCATTACTATATTGTTTGCAAAACAAATTAACATTGCCTTCTCTGGCATGCAAAAGTCAAGCATTCCATCGTACATGACTGTTCAGTTGTATCCTAAACGTCGAACTGCAACGTGCATGTCGACTGCTCTTCTCGCTCCTTGCACACATACATGCAATCGTTGTTGAGGTAACCCTCTCCTCCTTTACTTCTTGTTCCACATCAAATTTGGTGGAAAGGTGGCAACTCTCAACACTCACGCATACAGCGAGTTACATCCTTTTACGTAGAATTTAAGGGAACGAGGGGGTCCCCATCATCCAATATAGTCATGTGCGATATCAAATGAAAAGTCTCGGTAAGTACTTTCCGGAGCTGGTTAGTTTTGACATTTGTTGGAAAGGTGGGGAGTGCGGGAGGAGGGTCGAAAGTGATCATTTATTTACAGGACCCATTCTCAGAAACTGTCCAACCGAAAAATCTGAAAAAAATCAAGAGGCTGCCACTATATAGTGCCTAGGCTCCGAAATACCTTCCTTACCGATATGCCTTCAAATAAAGTTAATAGTAGTAGATTACTATAATTTTTAGTAATTGGCTGCGAAACCCCCCTTAAGTTCATCTTAGTACCACGAAACTAGTAATGTAAGCTATAATATGGAGAATGATCCCATCAAGTTTGGTGGAAATCGCACTATTACTAACAAAGTTATAATAGGTTAAAATTGTCGTTTCTTTAGACTCTGAATGTCAATATCACCCGAATGTGGGTACTCTCACATAATATATGCATATATTACGTGCTACATACTAATGGGAAAATGCTCACTCAAATGTCTTTATATAAGAAATACACAAAACCTTTCATATCTGACGCGTCCAGCTTCCGGTTTCCCAAATTGTTCTCTTTTTTGTTTCAAAACTTTATCCATTGGTCGGGACGCCAAGTGAGAGAAACCACACTTTTGCAAGTGCTTAGGTCATGATCAAGAAAGTAGCTACTGATGCTTAGGCGTTTTTTTCTTACCCAACATGGGTCGTAGAGAGAAAATCCAGACCCCGGGTGAAAATTATGCAAAAAACCGGCCTGGGGTGAAAATTATGAGAGCACAACCGTTATCTTCTTTCCATTAAAATTTCTATTCCGGTTCCCTTAGTCAGGGCCCGGGGGAATCCCCTACTTTCCACTCTCCTCTCATCAGACCAAAAAAAAACTCTTGACAGATATTTTACTTCTCCTTAATGACCTTTCACATTTCCTTTATACGTTTCTCAAATTCCTCGGTTTAGAACAAAATTGATAACAGCTTACAAATTATGAAATTGTATTGTTTCCGGAACGTCAACTGGCTTCCTGGCAATGAAATTCCCTTGATTGAGATTCACTTTTGCAATATTCGCATGCACCTCCACAACGGTATTGTGGACCTGAGAATGCTTGCTTTCTCCAACTTGGGCGATAATTTCGGGAAGCTAACAATGGTGAAAGATTTGTCGATTCCTTTAACTTTCATCACCTCAGTATTTGTATAGAATATTCGAGTGCAGGACCCAATACTAGGTCAGCTGGGTTTCGAACTTATCAGATCGATCACATTACGATCAGGAGTAGATTTAGGAATAATCTCCTGAATTTGCACAACAAAAGAGGTGTTGACATCGGCCTCGAAAGAGATAATGATCCCTTACCGTTTAGATGCGCTCCGATCGACAGTAGAATAGGCAAATCTCTATTGCAAGTCGGGGCGCAAAAGGCAGCGAAAACGTGGGGGCGGATCGGCGAATGTAACGAACTGAGAGCTCCGTTGGCCCATGCGAGCGGGATTGGTTACGACACGCTGGAGTTCCGTTATCCGTTGGTAAATAGCCATACATCTCAAGCCAGGGTAACAGGCTGAGGTAGACTGCTCCTCCAAATAAAAGCGAAATTACTTTAGCCCTCAGCGTATGAATAAAAAATAATAAAACCAAAGTTCTCAGTGAGACTCGACATCTTATTATAGAATATCGAGAAAGTTGATCAACCCCATGGCCACTCGCCCTCTTTCCTGTTTGCTGCGTGTCTGCCAGGCGCGATCAGGGATATAAAGTAGGTCTCAAGTATCGCTTCGCCACAGTACTCCATCCCCAACTCACCAGAACGTGGGTGCAGAATTCGAGTTCCCTAGAAGTGTTAAACACTGGCAGCGTGTGATAGGGTGGCAGAAGCACTTTCAACATGCCAATGGCCTCCCGTAGCAGACGCAACAACCCAGTCTCTCTAAAATCGTCTCTCTTGTTGAGGACCAGTATCCGGGGAGTGGTAGGTTCTCCTCGTACACTCGATCAACAAAGCTAACAGCATACTCTTCGTGGACGGTTGTGTGGGGGCCAAGCAAAACAAAAGCCAAGGCGGCCTTCAGCGTCCGGTGTCAACGTTCCAGCACCCCATTGGACCGAGAATGGTATGTCATTGTTCACTGATGTTTGAAATCGTGGAGCTTTCTGGATTCTGAGAAGAGCGCAAATTCGAACTGCAATCTCTGGTCTGTAATAATAACGGCTGGAACATTAAAACTCGGAATCCAATTTCGACAGAGGTCCTAGAAACATGACTGTGCTCTAATGTCGTTCAGAGCTGCTGCCGATCAAAGATCGCGAGGCAACACTTGCAGTTGTGCGAGTTTCGCAAACCTAGTGGCCCTATACTTCTGATTTGCGATGCATTTTCTGGCCCAAGAACTAACGTTCTTTTTTATGGATGGTCAAACATACTTGCTAGAGACTAGTCAGGTCGTTGTCCGCATGCCGGGTACGTAGGATCGTGCTTCCTTACGAAAAGCGGCCGGAATATATGGTCTAGATCTCCTTTCAAGATGTCACAGCAGTTGCGTCATCCTTTTGAACCGCAATGTTTGCCGAAAAATCGAGAATATCCGGCGTTTTGAATATTTGAAGTAAACTGACTAATGAAAGTTAGGTGGCGAAGTTGGTGGCGGATACTTGTTGTGAGACAAAAGTGAGAGGCTTATGGTTCGTCAACGAAGTGAATACTGCAATGTCAAAGCCATTAACAAGCACAGCTAGGGATGCATCTTTTGAGGGAATACAAAAGGGTAGCGTCTATCAGTTGTTGCTTGTTGGTTTCAAACGCCAGAACGGCTTCTGGATATCACGCAACCTCCCCCGATTCTTGAATTTTAGGACCAGACAAGAAGACGTTAAGGAAGAACTGGTGGTAAGCAGCTTTGGGCAGGAAGTGGCAGTAGTAGTTTACAATGCCGAAGAACCTTCTTAGAGCTTTTACGGGATCTTTTGAAGTCTTTTATCGTCCTAGGCAGCAGAATGTTCGCTTGTATCTGGTTTGGATTATGGTCACGGAAGCGTTGAAAAGAGATATACTTGACTCGGTGAAGGAGGCGACTAAATATCATGCAAGTAGATAAAGCAGAAGTCGAAGTTTCGTAGTACAGACTGGATGGATCTCGGGTTTGCGCCACATTGCACAGTCAAAAAGTCAAGTGTACAAATTGCTGTTTTTAGAGTATCTTCGGCGGCTACAAGAATTTGGTGGTAAGCCTTGTATTGGCGAGAAACACGACATTTTGGTTAATAGTCCGCAAAGTCTTCCACGCTTAAGCTTCGGTCTTTAAACTTTGATGAAGGATGTGATTGGAGGTTTGAACGGCTAACTCCAATCTTTCCGTGGATGGTATCCTAACCGCAGTTCCATTTTTTACTTACCAAGTCGTTTTTAACTCATTCTTTGGTCTCTATATGATGAAGATTTATAATGCAGTATGATAACTCGTCCCCGTTGGTTAATTGAAAACGCCTGATGTGGCGAGGAGAATCTACTAGCTGTCAGCTGACCTTCTTGCTCTGTGTAATTTTGTAGTATTGACATTGCAAGTAGCGAGTGGCTATGCTGCCATTCAGGTCTACTGCCAGCATTTCTGTGTAACTTGTATCGGCGGCGTTATAATATCTGCTACTTCATTCATATTAAATGATGGGTGTTCTGCACTTTCATTTCAATTGCACATGCAAAAATCTTTGGAAAACTATTTCCATCATTGAATTCGAAGCTTGCGCTTTAATTCGATGCTCAATTGGCACGGAACTTTTCTATAATTGGAATATAAACATTGTTCTCGTGTCGCCACAACAATAGACGTCTCTCTTCGCACTAAGTGAATAAATTGAAATACCTCGATTAGAAGATATTTAATTTTAGCACCATTTCTGTTAAAGAAAGCAAAAGTAACATGCATCGATCACTATCAGGAATTGTGAACCTTACTTCCAATTGCGTGCCTCTAAATGAAGTGGAACCACACTTCGAGCCACTCATCTTGGTCACTTAGCCGAATAGAAGCATCTGAAGAACGGATAGTATCTGATGTGTCGAATACAACGGACGACGACATCATAAACCACAATTTCAAGCTCAAAGAAGTCGAGAAGAACGAGTCCGTTCTGCGGACGACCGTCCACATTTAAATTAAGTTTGTTCGAACGACCAGTTTAGTCGACGAGATCCAATATTTAAAATGATTTTTCTTCTATAAAATTAACCGGGAGTGTGGAGTGGAATCTATATTAAAAATATAAACTTTCATATTGTATTTTCTCGTCATTTGGATTTTCGAAAATCATAATTTTCGAGATTCGACTATCTGGAGAGATGATCTATTCGCCCATTTACAATTTCAAACTTCATAATATTGGATACCGAAAGTATAGAAGTGGAAAAGTGAATGGATTTTTCATGACTTAATATAAATAATTAAGATATTAATTTATTGTTTCCGTCATTATCTTACTTAAATGCGTACATTAAATCATCTTCTTACGTCAAATAATATCTAACGAACCATAATCGAATAATCAGTGCATCATGTCCGGTGAAAGTGTGGTCTAAAAATATTGTGCAAACCAATGGTAGCAACTTGATAGTATGATTAACTAGAGGATCAACCGTTTTGAAGGAATCAGCGAACTTTGAAATATAATCAACTGCGTAGAATAATGGATAAGCAAGAGGAACAAAAGGAAGGTAGGGCGACCACCGAGACCTTGGCCATTTTATATTTTTAATATGATTTTCTTTAAAAGAGGCAATTATAGAGGATAAAATTGAGTGAATGAATCATTTATATTCGAAGGCAGCGTCCAAGTGAATATTCATTCTGTATTTATAACTTTTGGACATGTCCCACTCTCACACCTCATCGGACTGCGGTCAGTGTGGAAAAAGTACAGTGGCGGGAACAAATTAATTTCATGTGTGAAGTTTCTATGGATATGATACTCCCACGCACAGTTATGATCGCAGGAAGACGATCAAACAGCATCCGAATATTTTGAGTATCTGTTGAAATACAAATGCAAATAACAGTGTTTAAATCTATTTCGCAAATATAGTGAATTAGCATTATTGCAATTTAGAGATTTACTTACCGCATTTGCATGAGAAGGTCGTTTTATAAATAAAGTTTATGATCTTTAGAACGGATAAATTAGCAATAAGATTTAGTTTGAAATCAAATTTCAAAGAAGAAAAAAGATATTTTAATAAGTCAAAGTGAATATGGGATGCGAGAACCTCAAATTGTACTCATAACGTAACGATGGTCAATTTCGTGAACACGAGATCCATTGATTTTGTCAATATAGGTTAAAAAAGGTTATGCAGACAGACTATTTAGCTGTATTTGTTGCTATTGTTGTATTTTTAGCGATTTGGAAGAAAGATCGAGTTCATGTTGTATCTCCTTAGTCTCAGTTTAATATATGCATAAAAGACTTTTTGAGATCCTAGGTAAGGCTTCGCTGATCAATACATGCAATTGCAATCGTAGTCAACCTTTGCTTATATTTTCGTTAGGATTTCTTTCTAATCCGCGAACTGTATCTTACCGTACAGGGCCAACCGTTGGTAAATTACACATAGGCAAATACTCTTTACTGTACAAGGCATAACAGAATCAGTTCAATAGTACCAAATGTGGCGCATTTTGACTTCTTCTTGTCCATATTAGTTATTAATTGGAAAATCGTGGTTTTTACTGGCTTTGCACTGACCTTTTTTTTGAATAGGCCCTATGTATGGTTGTTAAGAAATTACAGTGGAGGCTAGACGGTGGTCAGAAATCGAGGGAGGGGCGGATGCTTTGAAGTCAACTGTGGATGAACAGGTATTTTGAAGCTAGTTAGTTAGTTTAGTTTACTGGGGGGAGGCGCAGCTCCGAGCACTCAGGCCATTGTTAGGCCCACTGTACTATGCCCGTAAATCACCTATTCAATGACTTCCCGCCTACGGCGTTCGCAGGCTTTAGCGAATCTGAGCACATTCTCCAGAGGCAGAGAGGATGCAGATGCTTCATTGAAGAAAACCTTACCAAGGTGTCTTCGTCTGAGTTCTGAGGAGGCCGGGCAGCTGCATAAAAAGTACAGAGCCATCTCCTCGTCCTCCTGACAAGGCTGCTCATAGCAGAAACCGCTACCCCAATCTTTTCCATATGGTAGTTTAAGGAGCAGTGTCCCGCTAAAAGCCCTACTAGGGTTTTCATGTCCCATTTCTTAAGGGACAACAAAAATGCCGTTCTAGTGGCCCTAGGCTCTTTCATAAGAATTTTTGCCTGCCGGGAAGAGCCCAAATTTTTTCACTCGGTTGCGTGAATCCTTGCAATTTCACCCGTCAGAGTAGATTTGACAGTAGATGTTCGGATTCCAAGAGCTGGTTCTGGCCCCAACATTGTGGATCCAGATCCTCGGCGAGCCAGTCTGTCAGCCTCCTCATTCCCAGCGATGTTAGAGTGCCCCGGCACCCACATCAGGAATGTTTCGTTCAGTCGGCCAAGTTTCAGCAGCACCTGATGACAATTCTACACCAACTGGCTTGATATGTCGTTGCTATTTAGTGCTGATACCTCGATTTTTGTCGCAAAAATTCTTTCGCTGCCAATGAAATGGCATATATCTCCGCCTGGAATATGGTCATCATTTTTCCCAGGGGTCCGGCCAGTTCTATTCTCGGATTCTCCGAGAACACCCCTGCGCCACATCCGCCCTCCATGACTGATCCGTCGGTAAAGATTATTAAGTCAGTAATCTGAAAAGGCTAATAATCATTTGTCGACCATTCTTCTCTTTTGGTGATTGCGACGGTGTATATCTTTTCAAAGACGAATCTGGAAACCATATGATCGGTCGGCATCAAAGCTACCGGATGTTTGTCAAGGAATTTCCAGATAGACGCATGACCGTGTGATTGGCCGTCTTTCCACACACGAATGGTATCGAATTTATATGAGTCATTGGTTGGTTTCCGTTTCACCTCCAAGTGAATGGAGGGTAAATTTAGGATAGCTTCAAGTGCGTATAGCTGCCCTACCTGACGTTCCTAGTCCATTGCGGAGGCACCAACTGTGGATTTCATGCAGAATTGCATTCAAGCGGTCAGATACTGTGTCCGCAAACTTGCCGGTAATTATTACGGCTAGGTCGTCCGACTGATATGTGAATTTTTCTCCACTCTCGCATGTGAAGGATCCAACTGATTAGCAGCGGGTCGATTCCATGCTTTCTTGCCGCATCATAAATTGCCGCGAATGAGGCATAATTGAAGGCATCTTCGATGTCCATGAATGCGCCTAAGGCGTATTCTTTTTCGAACATCGCCTTTTCAATTTTTGCCGTGAGTTCATGGAGTGCTGTCTCCGTGGATTTGCCTTTCTGGTAGTCATGTTGCTTATGGTGAAGTGGCCATCTAGAAACACCGCGAAACATATTGATTATTGAAAGTTTTTACCACACAAGTTTCGTTAGGCAGCATTTTATGAAAAAAATCCGAATCTCTTTTTCGAGGCCTATTTCACTGCGAGTCCTAATGAATTCAATTCGTCAAAATGTATTCAACTCTTCCGTTGATGTAGCTTTTGTTCAAATTTGAATTGGTCCAAAATCATTCGATGAAAACTCGAAGCTTCAATGTGCAGCATGTGCTATCATATTCACTATCACCCTCATTATTATTATTACTTGGGTAAAAAAGTGTCCGAACCATTCACCAAAACAAACAATTGTAGTTTGGTTTGTGAAAATTTCTCCAGTATGACTCAAAACGTGCTCCTTCTCAGCATGGACGTATCCGGAAAGAAAATGGCTTCGCCTTTTGTCCATCAAACTGACCTTTCATGTCCCCCAAAATTATTGTAGATTAGGTAGTGGAGATCCTATCCCTTAAAACATCTATAAAGATGGGTACCTGCCTGCAATGTTAGTAGGCCTCTGCGGAGTCAGAAAATCTGGTGCCAGCTGCTAATTTGTCAGGGAAGATTATTATGTCTGTCATCTTCAAAAATGATCATTCTTCTATTCGTCTATTCAAGGACATATTGAGAAATCACATTGTTCACAGGTATCAAAGTCACGTGATCTTTGTCCAGAAATTTCCTAATGGACGCTTGATCGTACCGCTGGTAATCTTTCCAGCGTCATCCAAGCAAATGAGAGTTGATTTAGGGTAGTTTCGAACGCCGAAGTAGTTCTCATCGCTCTAGTAGCGCTTAAAAACCGAAGATTTTACAATCTTCTTGCTGTTAGCAAAGTTTTTCCATGCCCATCATTCCTGGATAATTTCAATCAACTGCACTCCTAAATTCACTAGTGCGCAGTCCCACTTATTGTTCATAACGAATGACACCGTCGTTGTAGCGTCTGTAGAAATCTGTTTCGAAAGCACCAGCCGTGAAGACTCGCTGGTCCCCCACAAATGATTGCAAGGTATTCATTACTAGGAACTATAGCGACTGAAGGCAATTCACTTTCATTGGGCCAGAATACGGATCTTCCTCCACTTCAACTGATTAGTATCGGGTTAATTCTATGCTTTCTTACCGCGTTGCACGATTTTTAGAATGAGGCGCGTACGGTCCAAAATTCAATCTATATATTAATAAGTCCATGAAATTATGATTGACAGGAATTCACATAAAACCCCTTTTCATCCTCTGAGGTAATTCGCTATTATAGATGGGTACTTTATTCGTACACCATTGATGATTATTCCCACTTTATTCAACTTCTGCTTCCCAGGCTATCCCGAAGCCAAATTCCTTTTTAGTGGTGAACACATTATCCTAAATTGTTCGTTCTTTTCATGGTTTGGGAACTCTAGTGGATTACACACATTCCATTCAATTCCATTCCATTTATTCTATCAAGAGCTCAGTAGAATCATTCTCCCACTACATATTATTTAAACGTTTCGAAGCCATTAAAGTTTACTTTCTCTACGACTAAGGTGGTCCGAATGAAATGGTATGATACCATAAGTTTCACATTCTAGATATTGCGGTTGATTTGACAGATCTTTTGATTGGTCATTTCAACAGATTTGCTTAATCCAAGCCAAGGCTGAGGAGACGAATCCCTCGCTTTTATTCCCACAGGGTAGAAATCTAAAAAATAGACATTTGGCAAGCTTCAACTGCTGCCTATTTGTGATGCTGGTACCTCAAACTCGAGATCATTTGTGGAGTTGTTTTCGATAAATCCTGTTTATTTTCTTACGATTGGTGACGTACCAACTTCCTGACATTTACTGAAGAACATGACGGGTAAAATATGGGGGACAAGTTGGTAACAATGGAAAGTTAAAATCCCCCACCTGGCGGAATATTGCACTCTTCCTACTTATCCTTATGTGCAGAATATCAGAGCAATTACATAATCTATATGAATGCCTATTAAGGTGGAGTTAAGAAATATATCCACCCCCGACTTGCAAATTTTGAAACCTTATAGCAACCGAAACATCAACAGTGTCTCAGATAGAAACTGACCTCACGGCATTTTGACTATCGAAAACCATTTTTCCAGACTTGAGCAAAAACTCCACCCATATTGGCTGGATATCTGCTTCTAAGCGAGATGAGAAGATGGGCCCCTGGAGAGTACCGCTCTCCATCTTGCGACACTATATTTTTGCACTCTAGTGACAATATATTCGATTCTGGTGTCGGGCTGCTACTAGAAACTATCGGAAAGCGCGTTCTCATCATCTGGAAGCCGGTTTCTGTGAGGATATTGTTTGTGAGATTTCGGTCTAGGTTAAGGAGCATTATAATTGTGCATCAAGAGAAATTTTCGATTTGGAAATGAGGGAGGCTTTCTATGAACAACTATTTACAGTTCAGGAGGGCCCCCTCCTCATTATCTGAATGCGAAGGTCGACTTGCTTGGGCATGTGATAAGGAAGCATGGTGTCGGTCACCGTAACAATAACGATGCTAATTTGTTCAACTTTAATCGCCTTGTTATTGGCAGCACTTTCTTGCTGCGCAAACGATACAAACGCCCAAAAATATTGATGAGCAATGGGTCGCTATTGAAAGTATGGAGGCAGATCAATGAAAGTAAGGAGCTGAAAGCTGTTGGTGGTTGGCTTCGAACGTTACTGTGGGTTTAGATGGTACGGTAAGCTACCGTAACATGCGAATTATCTTAAATAATCAACATCATAGTCTCGCTGCTCTATGGTTGGTAATCTAAGATGTTTCCTAGTGCCTAGAAGAAAAGAATAATGATTAATATTCTGAAGAAGAGTAGACATCTGGGATGCAGCAACTGTAGAAGTATTTGTGTGCTTGCTGCTATCACGAAGATATTAGCTAAAATCATCCAAGAACACAATAAAGAACATCTCAAAAACTGGATCAATAGAGAGCAGACAGGTTCATTAATATCCTCCGGATCATTGTGGAGCAGTGTGCGGAGTTTAGGTCACTGCACGACCTGCTCTTAATCGATTTCGAGAGAACTTTCGATATCGTGGATCCGGAAAGAAGTCTGTCAGGATTACATCTGCCCCGATAATTTTTCTTCTCCTGATCGGTGGTATTTTTTATGATACTTTGACTGGAGGACTTTCAGAAGATTCAATGGACTAAGTCATTCTCCTTCGACACCGCGACTATGCTGATGATACCTGCTTGCTCCCGCATCAAGTCATGGGCCTTAGCCAAATGTCTCTGGATTTCGGGAAAGGCAAACTGGGTTGGATTGAAGATAAACACCAAGAAAACTAAGGTTCTCAGTCTGACTGGCCATTTTTCTTTATGCATTAATGGGGAAAACACCAAGAACGTCGAACAGTTTTTATATGTGGAAAGTGTTGTTTCTATCGATGCTAAGTGGGACTTCGTCGCTTCGTTGTTTTTTTGCAAATAATAGTATTTCGGGAACAGCTTGTTCCCTCCCTTAGAGCAAGGTGTTACCCGAAATAAAAGAAACTTTGCTAGCATCGGAGACGTAGTCTACAATTGAATTTATTTACTTCCTTCGCTAGAAGTACCAGAAGTACAAATTAGAAACCAACATCATGTTAGGCCTGTATCGCATCAATATTCCTAATATGCTGCTATATGCGGAAGGTACATGGAAAGTGGCTACCATTGTTTCAAGACTCATATTTGGGGATATTCTAGGCTGAGATAATAGCAAATGAAAAACCTCTTCGGCAGACGGTCCAAATGCCTATGAATGTGTTGATCAGTTGCAGTAATGGCAATGAATAGATAGAGAAAAGGGTGAAAATTCTACTTCAGGTTATACTATACAATGGAAACCACTATCCTTTAATGGCCGACGAGAGCTACACTTGCAGTGGATCTTACTTTGTTGGCAACAGCCATGCTTGGTCACTCTTGAATTAGACGCAGCGAAACATTTAAAGGATATTATAATGCTACGCCATGATTTTGATTAAATAAATGTAGATAATAATATATAAACGATAGAAAGGCTTCCTGACTGAAATGGTGCCTGTTTCAATGTAGTAGTCACGATAAGGTGAAACAGCAAAAGTATCCAGTTTAGTTCAAACAATACAGAAGTGAATATTTGTGGACAAACTAGAGGGAAACTCAAAAATGGTGCTGAGATTTTGATTAAACGTGAACTCAACCAGTGTTCATTGAAAGAGACCATCACTCAGAGAATCTCATTATGTCTACAAATGCGGTCAGGTGAACTTAATGCATGGGTCATTAAGTCCAAAGACTAACAACTAAAAACACATTTTTTTTTGCAAAATTCGACTTTATTCATCAAGATAGTTGCCTTCTATAGCGATACAATCATTCCAGCATTTTTTTGAAACTTTCGGTGCCTTTCTTATAAAATATTGTGTCTTTAGCCTGAAAATAGGTCTCAGCTGCGGCTAGAACTTCTCCCTCTACGTGAATGTCCCAAAACACAAAGCCAAGACCTTGCCTGCTGACTGTTGTGTCGGACACTTTGGTCGCCTCTCGTTTTTTCGTCTCCATTCGGCTGACGCTTTCGGCACCCAATGGAAACAATTTTTTTTCATCTACAAATTGTCATGTACAATACACAGTCGCTTTTGCTCTCTTCAGCATCTTACTTATTTTCTAAAACTTGGTTCTACGATCGGACAAAACGATTTTTAGGACTTTTTAGATGTTTTGGACGCAGCCACCTCAATTGGGCTACCTGCGTTTTCGATAGATGTTCGACCACGTTTAAAGTTCGCATACCATCGGCAAAGGGTTGTTTTCGACGGACAACATTTTTTAATTTTTTTCCCATTAAAAAACAACGTTTGATTAACACGTGTAATTCGGTTTTTTCCATCGTTTAAACAAACACATATCTATCGTCACTTAGCCTTCAATATCTCAAGAACTACTAAA
Organism: Hermetia illucens; assembly: GCF_905115235.1. NCBI lineage: Eukaryota > Metazoa > Arthropoda > Insecta > Diptera > Stratiomyidae > Hermetia > Hermetia illucens. The sequence goes on from NC_051850.1 coordinate 147,471,675, forward strand.
CTGAATGCCATGAAATTTTCACACGTATCCTCTAAAAGTTGGTCCTACCGACCTATGAACTAGTAATCGTAATGTAATCGCGGTGCGATATGTGTGTTAGTCTCGGGACTTAATGAGCTATGAGTTGCTATACTGTCAATCTGCTATTCCTCAAGCCATGTGATAATTCGGGAATAGTTTCCTCACTAAAGCGACCTATTAAACGCGGGGAATAATTCACTACGAAGCATACCCACTAGGGCTCATGGTGAAAGTCGCCTAAAGCAAAAAACTGTATGAGGCAACAGGTGAGACTATTTACTGATGGACTGACATCAACAAAACACCAGATTCAATAGACTTTGGAGTTTCAAAAAGAATGATGTACGCTGGCTAGGATCTCAAGGACCTGTCGCCAGACAATTCTCCGATAGTCATCGTGATATACATATAAGAAGTCCCAGTACAATATTCCATAGAATAGAGTGACCAACAAATTTACAAATTGGCGAACATACAAAAAGAAAAAAATATATTTCGCTGAAGATTTGATTAAAAAGAAAATCTTCAGCGAAAACATTGATAAAGTGTTTGAGCAAGTTATATTGGGAGAAGCATCTACAACAACTTCAAAATCTTCAAGGGGAGGCATCTTCAAGCAAGTCTATTTACCAGCAATCCTAAAGCTTTTCCGCGATAAAAGGCGGTTATGGAGAGAATGACAACTACATATATAGGGTTCCCAGGGCCTAGGGAGAAATTCCGGGCCCGGGGTCAAAATTATGCGAAAAAACGGCGTTCGGGATGAAAATTGCACGAGTCTGGGGTGAAAATTATGCGGGCCCTTCATTATCCCTTTCAAGTTCCCCTCAATCAAGTTTCTATTCCGGGTCAGCGAAAAAATAGCGGGCCCAGAGGAATCCCCCCTTTGCCCCCTTTCGTTAGGTCTGACGTTTTCCAAAGCGAGAACAAATTGAACGATATCAAAAACGGCTCGAATCGCACAGAGGTTAAGCAATATGATATCCAATGATTGTATGAACTATTGCGGAAAGCAGCTAAGAAGATCAATAAACTAACAATCAGAGAGTCTCCGTTAGGAACTGTAGCAGTGAATTTGGCCAAAAGTAATGGAAAGTCATAACATTCATAGCTCACCTGGAAGAACTTCCCAGATGTCCAATGAACGTCAAGCCGAGCTACCTGCAAACATCCTTGAAAGATGTTAAAATTTTCATATAGGAAAGAATCAACCCTAAAAAAGTTTCAGGATATCATCTGGTCATAGCGGATTCAAGCTACCTTTACTGACAATACTGCAATGTTAAGTTTACACGCAGACACAAAACTGGCATCTAAGGGTACCTTCCTTAAAAAAAACTGAATGTGGAACATGAAAGTCAACGAGTTGAAGTGTGTATTTACATTTCGAAAAGAAAGTTGTCCTCAAATGAAAAACAATAACATCGCTATACCCCAATCTGTGCCAAACCGTCCAACATCTGCTAGTAAACATTTAGGAAGCTGAACACGTTGGTTAAGAGAGTTCTGCTCATAGAAAATTCAAGAGGTGGGAAAGAGTTGATCTGCTGGAGCAGAATCTGAAATCAGATTTAAAATCTCAGTAGTAGAACCCGTATTAGATAGAATCTAGGAGTAATTATAGAAAGAGGGATATGAGCTGAAAGAGGTTTATGCGCAAAAGTCTGCTAACGAGGGATTCGGACAAATATCATACATACATGAAGAAAATTTTATCAAATAAATTTGTTATTCATTATTTTATTGAAATCAGATGTGCAGATCGTGCAGATGTGTGATATAATACATAACGTAGCAGAGTTAAGGAGCTACAAATTATAAGGAAGGAGTTTCCGTCACCCAGGAATGATAAAATATTGATGGTACACGACTTGTAAATATTCTCATATCCACTTCAGAGTCATTAATATGTTGGATATTAAAGAAATTTGAATTACTTAATATTTACAGCAAAAGTAAGGGACAGATTTTGAGCTTGAAAGCGCAAAATTGATTTTTCCATCCAAAAGTAAGAAAATAAGTGTTTATCAGATTATTGGATTAATTCTTTCGCCGTACCGGCGATTTGATTTTATTCTTCATACAAAATCACGTCTTTCGCCTTCTTAGGAAAGGATCATCTCACCTAAAACTGTTCTCTAAAATGCAATTAATTCACATGAAAAAGAGCATTGAGTTGGTTTCTGAGGCCAAGGAGGTGAAAACATAGCATCTAACCAGAATCAACTAGAAACTTGGAAGTCCATTCCCAGGAGGATATTAGCCACATTAAATTAATCAAACGAGCCACTGTACTCCAATGAACTCGTAAAAATGTGCTTGTTATGATTTTTGTGAAATGATTCGGAAAAGTCAACGAAGAGCTGGTAGCACCGTTCCTAATTGGTAATTTCGTGCGTTATTTTGGCACACGTTTCTATGCATGACACAACTTCGGGAGCATGGTGGTTTCTTCAGATTTCCTTGACTACGTAACACTCACGCTTTCGACGACTACATGCTGACGAAGAGAAATTCAAAACGGATATTTTGACTTTGCAGGCTTTGGGAGCTTCCATCTCATATGTGTGTACTCGTATAACATACATAGTGTAGGCATCCGTCTATATGGAGGCTGAATTTATTTTTGAAATGATGATCATTATTTTTTGGGACATTGGAAAAAGTAACCGACAAAAAGATAAAAGATGCGATTCGAGTTTTGCTGGTGTTTTCTGCGATATATCGTACTTGGAGTTTACGTTTTGGATTTAAATTATGACTTTCCTTTCAGATAAAAATAAAAAATTTGCGTTTAAAAAGCTGCTGATGTGCGCTGTTCCAGTGATGGGTAAATTTATTTTTGAAGTCTGTTTATTTGGATGTAAAGGCGTTTATTGTCCCCTGTTTCGTCCGCATCATCATCGCCATCATTATTATCATGATCAGGTTATTTCTTTGGATCAGGCTCATCGGTATTGGTACGTCTCGCCTCATAATCGAAGTCAATCCGATGCGCAACCTATTTTCGATTGATCAACGTTCAATGTTCAATAGGCTCACGGTTTAGAAAACATTCTGTAATTAACTTAATTACGTCTGCGTGTCTGGTTGAATGTACTTTGTGTATCCAATCCACCTACTTAGCAATGACATGCTGAACCCTTGATTTACGTCATTTTGATAGAATTGTGTGGTAGAGTGTGCACCAAGCATACATTACGCGGATGCTCTGTGCTTTAACGAATGGTCAACAAACTTTTAGAGGGCACGAGCAAGTGTGGTTGCGAAATAGGATTTGTTGGCAAGATATGTTGATAAAGACGCATTTTCGAGATCATTAAACACATATTTCACTTCCAATGCGAGCACAATTGAAACTTCCTTGAAGACGTTCAGTTCGTTTACACATTAGAAGAGGAAAGTTTACGATAATTGGCATTCAAATGCGGAAATTTGTACACATTGGAGACAGTTATGAACTGTGAACGACGACTCGAATCAGGCAGGAGGTTTTATTGGGTCAAGGAATTTGTCAATATCTTATGTAACTATAATCATTGCGAAATTTTTTTTATTGTATATATGGATTTTGTGTATAGATTCCTCGTTAATATAAATGGATAGTATATACCATCTGGATTAGGTGGTTTCAGTTCAAATCCTTGTTCAGTCGGTTTTACCAATTTAAAGATAGAATATTGCACTTTTAGTGTTAATTGACTTGAAAACTTTAAATGTCAATTGCATGAACTGAATATGGCAACGCTTTTTTAAGGTTTTATGTGAAACAAAATCTTATTAAAATCGATTCAATATCTGTCTGTCCGTCTGTCTGTCTGTCATATCCAATTTACTCCGAAACTGCTCGACCGATTGTTACGACATTCGGTGAGAACATGTGATCTATGTGTTCCTTTACATGCAGCGAGTGGTGCCATTTTTTATAGAATTTGAAAGGGGGTTCCTCATACATGTGAAAGGGACAGCATATGGTCATATTGCATATCAAATGAAAAGGCTCAATTAGTACTTTTCGAAATTGATATTATTTCTGTCATTAGGTGAAACGTTGCGGAGTGGGGGTTCAAAATGTGTGCCCCAAAAAGTGGAGTAGGTTTCGTTCTCAGAACCTACCCAATGGAAAAACTTTAAAAGAAAACCATAATGATGCATCCCTACACAATCTAGGCCTTAAAATACATACCGTTCCGATATCTCTACAAACAAAGTTAATAATAGTATATTACCGTATTTTGGAAATTTATTGGAAAACCCCACTTAAGTTTGTCCTAGGAATACAAAATTTGGTATCAGTATAGGCGATAATATGGGACATAACTCTGGAAATCCAATATAACTATTATTAACAAAGTTATTGAAAGTCAAAGTATTGCATTTCACGTAAATTTATTGCATTCTAAGGCGTGTCTGACGTCATAATCATATGTATAAAGTGAACTTATATGAACGGCGGGCTTTTTTATTTATTTATTTATCAGTATCCATGACTGGAAAAACGCATGTGTGTGTATATGTATGCACTAACAAAATTGGCGGGTGGTGTTCAATAAGATGGTCGAGTATATATGTATGCTTTCGTGCACAGAGTAAAGTGGAAATGCGTGAATATGCGTTTGAACAGTTTTCCACACAATATTTATGGCTTTAATTTGTAAGTACATAGCTATGCACGAATGGAAAAACGTGTATAGAGAGTTGCTCACATAAATGACCACAAACATAAACCTTTATACCTGAACCGCCAAGCTTTCGGTGTTCCGACTTGTTTTAGACAGTTTATGGGTCACCTGGTCATTGATATTAGTTGCGTTGTGTATTTTAAAACAAAAATAAATGAAATTTTCTTAAGAAGTAGATGTACATATTTTGTAATTTTATCGTATGGATTTCGCGTGTAATTATACCCTTTGTGCCGAATATTCTATTGAAAATTACTGCCAAGAGATGGACACATATGCTTTAGTTCTGGAAGTTTTGATGTGAAATATGTAACTCTGGTAGGTTTATTATCAAAAAAGCGACGGAATTATAGGAAAATGTAATAAAGGCTTGCTAGCAACTATGACATCACTAACGAACTTCAGATCTTCTAAACCACTTGGAACGCATTGAAAGACTGATATTTGTTGGGCGAAATAGTCTCCTAGACTAGGCTTTTATTAATCACGAAGTGATAAAAAGTCACCTTTGGTACTGCCCTGTGATTTAACTCATCATGTGTCTCAAAAACTTTTTCCCTCTACAAACCAATCTGCGATTACATCCTGAATATAAATACCCAAAGTAATTAGAAAACAAGCACTAGATACCTCAGGTATCGAAGGCTTTGTGGTTTTCGTAATAAGTAATTATGAGCCCGTTTAGTTGCGGACCTTTAGTTTAGTTTAGTGGGAGGAGGCGCAACTCCAAGTACTGAGACCTTTGTCAGGCCCATTCTACTATCCCCGGAAATCGCCTATTCAATGGCTTTCCACCTGCAGCTTTCACAGGCTTTTGCAAATCTGAGAGCATTCTCCAGAGGCAAAGACTACACAGATTCTTCGTTGAAGAAAACCTTACAAAGTTATCTTCGTCTGAGATCTGAGGAAGCCGGGCAGCAGCATATGAAGTGTAGGACCATCTCCTCCTTCTCACATTGGCTGCATATAGTCGAAGCAACCACACCATTTTTTTAATATGGTGGTTTAAGGAGTAGAGTCATGCTAAAACTCCTGCTAGGGTTTTCATGTCCTACTTTTTAAGGAACAACAAATATGCCGCTCTCCGGCCTCGGGTTTTTTCACAAACATTTTCATTTCCCGGCAAGAGCTCAAATTTCTCCACCTGGCTGCGTGAATCCTTAAAATTTCACCCTTCAGAGTAGACTTGAGAGTAGATAGCCGGACGCTAAAAGCTGGCTTTGGTCCCATCATTGTGGATTCAGACTTTTGGCGAGTCAGTCTGTCAGTTTCCACATCATCAGCATTGTTTGAATGCCATGGCACCCGCATCCGGATTGTTCCTTTTAAAAAAAGTCAAGCGACGACGGCTTTACGGTTTCTTACCAGGGCAGAGGCAAATCGTCAGACGCTGCCTCACCTCTGTCCTGGGAGCAGCGTGACCGTAGCGGCTCGCAGATGTTGAATGTTCTTTATATAATTCGTAGAACACGACATGCCTACGAATTATATTGAGCGCAAATCCGCCTTATTGACCAGAGCTTGCTCTGGTAAGAAACCTTAAAGTCATCGTCGCTTGACTTTTTTTAAAAGTTTGGGTGCAAGCCCTAAGCGAGGGTTCCGTGGACCTGGAAAGAGGGAGTAAGTTGCTCCCCATTAAGTTGATGCGGACTTAGGACCCCATCATTCTCAAAACGAATGTTTCTTTTAGTCAGGCAAGTTTCAGCAGCAACTGGTGACAACTTCATACCAACTATTGATGTTTAGTGCTGATAACGCTGCGTGGCTGTCGGAATAGATTCGAATTGTGTGAACCTGCCATTTTTGTCGCAAGCATTCTTCTGCTGTCAATGAAATGACATATATCCCCGCCTAGAACATGGTCGTCATTCCGAGGGGTCTAGCCAGTTCCACAGTCGAATTTCGCGAGAACAGTTGCGGACCTTATTTTAACGCTTCAGAATCTTAAACATAACACGAGGCTATTATTCTAGGATGTTTGAAGGTACAATGAATGGAAAATACACAATTATGGGCTACTGCAACTCTGTAATAATAACTGAGCTTGTATGTAATTTTCCAGTATGGCAGTTATTGTAAATTCTTAAAATGAACAAACTGTGATACAATACTATTATTCGCTTTGTTTGATTAGATACTGAATTTACATCTAGTTGGGTGCCTATTATTATATTATACAATCTCATCGTGATTATTCCCGATTCGCTTTCTGAACGTGTGGCAGAAAAGTAGTAACTAAACCACTTTGCCTACTCTATTATCCCAATTTTCACATTTTTTCTTCAATCCCGGATGATGATGATTAGCTACCGTCGGTAGTGACCTGTAAAAACACCTTTGCCTGGTTTTAGTAACACGAGATACACCAAACTTTTCTTATCTCAGCAAATTCGTAAATTTTCCTTTCCGTCACGATTACGTTTTGACTGCAATGTTGGATCAGCATATGGCTTTTTCGCTTAGAATTATCAAAGTAAATCCATTTAGCATCTTTGCTAATAATTTCATAGAAGAAAGTTTGCAAGTAGCTCTTCGTTTTACCACACCTTTTTCGTTCAATTCGTACTACATCCAGTTTTCTATTTTTTGATTATTTTCCAAAGTATTCAGACGTTTAGAAGTAGTTGCTTGGCAAGTTTCTAATACCACAATTGTATTTCACAAGGACCTTCATTCAGCAAAGCTGCTTCTCTTGTCGTTATTTGTCTTTACGTCAAAATAATTTTTATTGGGGCATTGAAACAAACTATAGTACCTTAGTATGTTCGCTTCCACCTGTAAAAAAATATTAGACTTCCGAAGAAATCAACTCATCGGGTACAAAAGTAGACAGCGTGTCAGATACAGTACTTATCAGCAGATAGCGCGCCCAGCAAGACACATGTCAGACACGAAAGTATTCTTCCATATATTCACTTTGCGAGTACTCATACTTTCCAAAAGCAAGCGTTACGTATTGAGCGCGGAGCGTGTCAGACATAGCAGGTAGAACCAAGAAGACTACACTACACGGCGAATTGCTTGAATCTGTATGCTGGGAAAAAATCTTTACACATGATCGACCTTCTTGGGTACGTGCGCAAGAAAAATTTCGTGCATTTACTCTGGTTTTAGTGACGCGTATGTGGTGCAGTGCATTGGTGCGCGGCCACATGGTTGCGGGCACACCTGTTTATGCCTGCAACATATACAAGAAAACCATCTAAGCGCCATACTCGCATCGATCGACCAATACAATACACAAGGATCACGGGCCAGTTAACTACCTAGTTCCTACTCCGTGAGTATGCATATAACATCACTTCTAGATACTTGATTTGCTTTTCCTGTGTTTAGTTTTCTTGGAGAGAAATCAAGAGGACTTGTCTCTCGGCTGGCATTTGCATGATGGAAGAAAATCATTGGGCATATACCCCGTTCTGCACTTCCCAGTGTGTTTTTGTGGAAGTATTTTGTGAAAGTTTTGCATCAATGATTTCATTAATGCAAAATAATGAACGCATTTTACATACAGTATGCAAAATTCGTATTCGTACACCCTATATTTTGCGGGTTTTTGGGTTATTTCTGAGAAATGATAGAAAATTCGTTCAATCTTATATAACAATTTTTTACATAAATATGTATGTAGTTGTTATAGAACATTAATCTTCAATTTTATTTACATCCGTTTGTTCAAGAGAACAATTTCCAAATTCAATCGAAGTAAAATTCGTATTCGTACACCCCGACTAGCGGCTTGAACTCAATCCCTGTACGATATTAATCATTTTGCACTGTAAAATTCTAACGGTAAATTCTTGAAAAAGTGTGGTTGACAGTTCGAGCTAAAGTGTTTTGGGAATTACAAATAAAGAGTTAATTCTTTAACAAATTTTCCAAATGTGTCGAAAAGGTAGTGAATTTTCGAACAGTGATCGTAAGATAGTGATACAGCTATACAAGGATGGTAAATCCTTGAGACAAATTGCAAAAATTATGCATAGGAGTCACTCGACAATTCAATCTGTAGTAGAGATTTGCAATTCGTCTGGTAGAATCGAGAAGAAAAAAAGAAATGGAAACAGATTAATTTTGTCAAGGAGACACCAATCCTTTGTTCGGCGTGTTGTTCGACAGGATAACACGATAAGTGCAGCGAAATTAGCAGGACTTTTGCAAAACCAGTTCCAAATTAAAATTACACCCCAAAGTGTTCCGAATTATTTGCGTAGATTCGGAATACAGAGCCGGACTCCCGCTTCTAAGCCATTTATCAATAATGTCAATAGAAGAAAACGGTTAAACTTTGCAAAAAGATATCTAAACAAGGATTTTCGTTATTGGAAACGAGTAATTTTTTCAGACGAGTGCAAAATTAATCTAAAGTTGTCGGACGGACGGGTTCGTATATGGCGAGAAAAAAATACGAGGCTATATCCAAGAAACATGCTTCCTACATTTAAGCATGGAGGTGGTTCGTTGATGATTTGGGGATGTTTTGCAGCTTCTGGTGTTGGAAACTTGCATTTTATTGATGGAATAATGAACGAGAAGCAATATGTGCAAATTCTTAAAACTAATTTACATCAGAGTGCACAAAATTTAGGAATTCGTAGGAAGTATATATTTCAACAGGACAATGATCCGAAGCATACGGCACTTCACACGCGGCTTTGGCTACTCTACAATTGTCGAAAGTGTTTAAACACGCCTCCACAGAGTCCTGACGTTAACCCAATAGAAAATTTATGGTCTATTTTCAAGAAGAATCTAAAAAATTACAGTAATAGGAATAAAGAAGACCTGAAAACTGCCTTGCAGACCGAATGGCAAAATATTTCACCGAACTTAACCCAAAAATTAGTTCAATCAATGCCAAATAGGCTTAGAGCAATAATAAAACAAAAAGTATTTCCCACGAAGTACTAACACTATATTTCTAGCACATTTTTTGAAGTCTGTAGGTGTACGAATACGAATTTTGTTTTGAGTTTTATATGAATTACTGTTTTTATTATTAAGTTTAAAATATATTTTATACTTGTTATTATGTACATGAATTAACCTCTTCATTTGCTATAATAATATACAATTTATTTATCTCTTAATGTTATATTTGACTTAAAAATAACAAATAATAGGTAAAAAAATGGGTGTACGAATACGAATTTTGCATACTGTATGTCAAAATTATGCTTGAAATCTTGAGAGGTACATTTTGATATAGATTGGATTCCAATAGAACAATTCCTAAAAAAAACTAATGCGCTTCTTCGGTTTCAAATTTCCTTACTAGGACGCACTCCAGCACGGGGAAAATATTCTTTGCAAGAATTTTGACATATAATAATATATGGAAGTAAACACATGGAAGAATTCTATTATAATCGGCACCCGCTGTGCTGGACACACTACCTGCTATTAAGTATGAATAGAGGTTAACTCGACACTGTAGGCAGCTGCGCATTTGACAAGAAAAACGGAATTAACAATTGATCCACCCTTGGCTTCCAAAATTGGAAATTTCAAGGATGCATTGAGAATATATAGGCAAAGCAAGTGTCTAAGATAGTCATTGGTATCAGCATATAGCTTCATGCCACATAAGTGCCTTCGATAGCATCACTCAGTAATCATAAAGGGATTTCAGTACCATAGAAAACCAAACAGGACCCAATAAATTGTTTTAAAAGTGCTTCTCCGTATAAGTTGAAGCGATTCCATTGCTGGCCGTAGAAAATTGGTTACATTTGGACCTAGCTACCGATTTATAATTGTAATTAAACATTTTGTATTTATCCAACTAAGTGTCTCTTTACGGGGCTTCTAGCGATTAAATTAATGTAAACAATTAGACATTTTTTTCTTCTTCGCTAGTATTTATTTTGGTACGCGTATACCCATATTTCGAAAACAGCTTGTTCCCTTCTTCAGTGCTATACGTCGAAACAAATACTACCGAAAAATTCGACAAATTATTTACATTAAATTGTAGTTCCTTCTAGTTTCTTGTCCTACAACTACCGAGTTGCACTTTCCAACTCCTATATATAGTTAAGCAGTTTTTCTATTCCTTGGATAAACTCTTACTGGCAGGGCCCAGGGTGAAAAGGACGCAGGCTCATCCATTATTCCTTCATTTCAACCACGTCTCTGTGGCGGGGTAATACTTACGCTATCTGCTTTGGGGAGAAGGAGTCTGGAAAATACGAATTTTTCAGGAGCCATTTCAAAGAATGAATCCTCAAACAAGGCATGCGTCAGTCTAACTATTGTGAACCTGTACTTCGACATTGATCCCTTATTTTTGCAGAGGCACCAGAGTTCTTAGCAGAATAGCCAGTGATCCTCTCTATATATAGAATTCAGGGGCAAATAAAAATTATCCCCAGTGTTCTGATGTGTGCAGTGCGGCTGAAATATTTGAAAGGTAAACGTACACAGATTTGCAGGACTCGGGTTTAGTTGATTTCGTAGTTGGAAGAAGTCCATCATTTTCCCCCGGGTCTGGAGTTTCTCTCTAGGTAAGGACAGTCACAGATTTCAGCAGAGTTCATTAAACATAAAATCCCAAAACTAAAATAAATTAATTGCGTTAACACGAGCTAATTGTTAAATAAATAACGCCTCATAAAGGCTAAATATTAAGGTACTCACCTCGACCCTAGATGCACTCCCATGATTCTGTTCAATGGATATACCAATATCAAGGAAGAAACAGAGGATTGCCCACTCTTCGCGGTAATCATGTGAAGAACACTTATCCATAAAAGATAAGACAGCTCCATTTATCCACTGGATCTGTTGCTCAGCGCATGCGTGGCAATGGATATCTTCCCCTCTAACTAGAAGGTAGCAGAAAGTACAGAAACTCCTGACAACTCACAATGTCTGCAAGAAAACTAGTTGCTCCTTCTGTTGTTGGACTAATTTTCAAGTAGAAGAACGACTTAATATTGACAAGGCTAACATACACCGTGGTCGGACCTTGTCTAATATGGATCTTTTAGGTGTTTCAAATCAGTAGATATCTCAAATAAAGTTAATAACGATATATTACCATATTTTAGAAACTTATCCGAAATCCCCGAAGTTTATGCTAGCAGTACAAAATAGTGTTTTTCCCAACTCAAACTCATATCTCACCATCTTCTTACCTTTCATGAATACATAGTTTGCAGATTTAAGTTCGAAAAATGTTAATTTCATTTGGAAAGTAGTGAATTTGAATTGAAAAGTCGTGAATTTGATGATCACATCAAATCCGCTGTTAATTTGATTTGGAAAATTGTTAATTTTATCTGCAATGTCGAAAATTTGAGATGGAAATTCTAGACTTATTGGCTAAAGCATACAGATGGTTTAATGTCTAGGGTGTTAGGGGTAATGAAAGGCCATGGTTCAAATATCACTGGTGACTGGATATTGACTCAGCTGTGAATGGATACCTAAGTCAAATCAAAGTCCTAATCTTGCGTTACAGTCTTGAATGAACCAAATCTGGACCACTGATTATTACGCATCAGATATCATATTTTTCAGAAAGTTGGGTTGATGTATGAACAGTCGTACACATTCGCATCAATTTATTTTCAATACACATATTTTTTGATTTAATATTGTTTTTCCAAAATGTCCACTACTTTAAGAAACGATGGTTGTGGCTGATAAATCAACATACATATAGGAAACGCGTTGATTGCTTGTTTAGTCATAATTCGTACATATGTACATATACATGTAAATATAACTACAAGCAGTATAAAAGTTTATTGGTATTTGGCGAATCTCCAAAATATTGTGCTCATACAACATGTCTTCAGTCACAAATAAATGAATTCATTCCTCCTTGAAGCCTTGAAGTCAAACATTTATTTTTAATGTCCGGCTAACGTCAGATCAAGAAAACATCCGTATGTGCATATAAGCGCCAGGCGTAAAACTTCCACTCAAGATGCTTCAATTAAATGGTTCGTGGTGAAACTGTCTAATTGCGGATAATGGATAATCTCATCTAATCGTGTAAATATAACAATTGTGCTGAAAACATTGCGTTGATTGATTTCTAGTAGTCGGGAAACTATCAAACTGAACATAAGTGTACGTACATCTACATCTGTATTTCTATCTTTAGGTATTTGATCAAATTCAAAAATTATTCTGTTTTATCTGTAATTTGAATGTTCCGTCTATTGTTGTAGCAAGCTCAAAGAACTAAATGCGGCATCAAATCTTTTACTCCAATGCTATTTTCGACTTCATGGTTAAACTTTTAATACCTTAATTGTTCTATATATTACTTACCGAAGAATATGGTCATTTCTGCTGGAACAAGGCTATTCCAGCGTTTGGAGAAGTTAACAACTGTTCCTGCAACTTATTTTTAAACACATGCGCGGATACTACTTCTCATGTCAATAGTTCATTTTTGAAAGAACATCCAAAGTATTTTTCTTTTAAATCATTCCAAAGACACTCAAGGCCCTTTCATCTGCCACTTCCTACCAAAAGGCATCACTGATTTTGAGCTGCGTTGGAGTTCAAACTGATTTATACGGTCTTGTGAAATTAGTTGTCATGTGTTGTCTATTTACTACCACTTACGTCCACAGGTATTTGGATCGTCCGCTGACCAAGATTCTCATTTAGGTAGGTAGGTCGCTTTGGTGTGCCGTTTTGATGCCACAAACTCCTAAGACCGTGACTGTTGTTATGGGAGTATTGAGGCCGGCCGGCTCGGATCTTCAGAGCCATCCCGTAGCATTCACGAAGGAAAGCAGCTCTCCCACTCTGTAGCTAGAAATCTTTCTGAGGTTCCCAAAAAATAGTTTACCCAGTGTCCGCAGCCTGACTCTAGTCAGGGCTGGACAATCGCAGAGAAAGTGCATGAGGATTTCCCTTCCTTCTCCGCAGCTTCGGTAATGCGAGTTGTAGGGTATGCCGAGCGTAGCGGCATGGTCCTCTATGGACCAGTGCCCCGTGCAGACCGCCGTAATCTTGAATGCACTTGTACGCGTCTGGCGCAGGAGCTCTCGTGATCGGGCAATGTTAGATTATGTAAGATTCTCATTTATTATTGCCTCAGATTAGAATACCCCCGATGAAATAACTCAGACATAACTTCATGGAGCTCGGAACTTCCGAGAAACAGTGGTGGTCGCTTTCCATGCACTGCTCCCATGCAGCAGGGCAGAGAAAACATTACGCGAAGCAACCTCAATTTGTGTATTAAGACACTTCTCAATTTCAACATTTTTGACGGAACAGCGAAAGCGTCGGCAAAAACACAGTTACAAATTATTTGACGCTCTCTGGGTTCTGCTGTTTAATGCAAACAAGAAGAGTGCGATGACCAGTCGGACTGACAACTTTAATTTTGTTGGTGTTCATCTTCAAACCGACTCTACTTGGCTTCTCCTCCAGATCCACTACCATTTCGCCAAAATCCGTGAATCAGTGAGAGAGCAAGCCGATGTCGTTAGGGAATTCGAAATGTTTGAAGAGAAATGAATCCTTGACATCCAACCAAATTCTCTCTTTTAAGCTGTGTTCTTTCTTTGATACGTTCGTGGATTATTTTCGTCGCGAAATTCATTTTCAATTACCCTCTATGGAAGTCAATGGCACCTCCAAAAGGCTAATTGAAGTCAAGTCAAATTTGGTTTTCGACATTTCACTCGGAACGGCAATCATTGCGCGGCTCCCGTTGATACTTTATTTGTCATATTTTTTCATTTCCGTGTTTCGGATCTTTGTTTAGATACACCTAGTTCACACAAATTTACCCACTCTACCAACTAATGAAATACATTTCAATAGAACTGCCATTTGATCTTCTGTACAGTTTTCACAATATCTAAGCACTCACCGCTTACTCCTTTATGATTCTCCTATATGAACACCATCGATTACAAAAGCAAAGAAGGATGGTGTGAGAGGAGATCGCTGGAGACGGAGGCGGTTTCTACACCAATCGCATCTATTCAAATGGAATGATCGTAGGATGTACTTCAGGACCAAAAATTTGAACCTATTCAAAAGAAGAAGGTGAATTACGAGATTTCTACCAAAATTGATCAGCCAAGCTGAATAGATACTTTAAAAGGTGAAGGAGTGTCTAGACAGAACCATCTAACTGACATCCGCAGAGGATCCTGATCCGGAGGAACTAACCTTCATACAGCTTCCAGCACATATATATTTATATAGTTTAGTTGCCTATCAAGGACAGTTATGTTCTGGCCGTTTTGCGTTAGTTCCCGCCATTTAGACCTAACCCCACGGTCTTTTTAAGGTACGGATTAATTTTGTGAGTACAGCCCCACTGTGACAAGGGCAATGGTACCAGTTTCTACTGGGTGCGTGGCTCAGCATTCGTACTGGTGATTGCGAGATCTACCCAAATTTCTCTCGAAGTACGGAGTACGCGCCCGAGTTGCAGCACATTTCCACGTTTAAGGCTAGAAGATCTCTTGCCTACCTGTAAATGCTGGTGACCACCGAAAATGCAGGAAACCGTAGGCCGTTTTAACTTTTGCGCAGTAGAACGTATTATAGTATTAACGAACGAGAGTGATATGAATACCTACTGGAAAGAAGGTTCTAGCTCAGTTGTCGAATCGCTTTTCTTCAAAGCTGTGCTGGTACAGCGAAAGTCAGTTTAATTTCAGCTAAGAGAGAGTCTATCGGAAACCTACAGAGTGTAAAATAAGGAGGTTGTTAAGCTGATTAACGAAAATCATCAAATCGTAAAATTGATTGCCCGCTTGGATACAAATGTGTGGATGTGAGGAATGCATCGAATTGCGAATTGAAACTAATCATCTTGTGACTTTTGTAGACAGTGAGCCAGCACGACACTGGCAATGTACTCAAGGATTTCCGTGGGTATTCCACGGGCTCAAGATTATGTGCAATGCTGAATTCCAAAGATAACTTTGATTGTATTTCTGGAACATCGAAACGGAGGATATCTATTTCAACACATGGAACAGAAAAACAAGTCGGAAGCTGGACGTTTCAAGTATCGAAGGCTTTGCGATTCCTTATATGAACTTTGAGTGCGTGGCAGTAGTATTTGCAGAATAATTTAAAATTCAACTGCGTTAGCAGGAATTTACACTAATAATTTGCTCTGCAAAATACTCCATCGATTATAGCTAATTCCATACACTTCACACTAGGAATTCAACATTATTAGCAAATGTAAAAAAGTTCACCGAACACAGATACAAACAAGTCGGAATACCGGAAGCTCGCACTTCAGGTATAAAGGTTTTGTGTACTTCTTTTATGAAAACACCTCCCCACCCCTTAGCATGTAATATGTATTCATATATTATGTCAGAATATCCACTTTTGTGTGCTACTGTCATTCAAAGTCTTAGAATTTGCAGTAAAGCGACAATTTTGATCTATTATAAGTAGTATTAGTGTAATTTCCACTAAATTTGGTTATCTTAATTGAGCAGATATCTGTATGAAAGGTATTTCGGAGCCTAGGTACCATAAAGTGGCAGATTTCTGATTATTTTCAGATTCCTCGGTTAAGTAGGCCCCTGAAAGAAATGACCTTTTTCCAGTCCCGCTCTCCTCCTATGTGTATTCAATGTCAAAACTGAGGCCAGCTTATTGAAAAGTACTAATCGAGACCATTCATTCGATATCCCACATGGTGAAAAAAAAAATTTACACCTCCTTAGTCATATATAGTATCCGGATAGCTCAAGTGGTTAGAGCGTTAGGGCTGTCGTAGCGGTTCAAATTTTCGCTGGTTGTGGTGGTATTTGTTATTCGGATGTGATGGAGTAGGGTCCCCATACAGGCAAGATAATAATAATAATAGTTGACGCAACAATCCATATTGGATCAGAGGCTTGAGCTGTGTTAGAGCACTTCATTCAATATCCTTACGGTACACTGCAATACATTGTAGGAGGCAATGTGGTCAGCGTTGCGCTTGCCTGAGATTCTTACCCTGAATTGACTCAGGTCCTCATTCACAACTGAATCGACTGGTATCCGACATCCAGTCACGACAACAAATCCCTTTGCCACCAGTGAGATTTGAACCGCGACCTTCCGCGTACTTCTCTCCAAAATCGCCCTCAAGTGAATGTCCAGGACCCGCTTTAGGGTCTTCAACACGAAAGAGGTGAGGCTGATTGGTCGAAAGTCTTTCACGGATACACCACTCCTATGCGTTTCCAAAACTGTGACACGTATCCTAAAGAGATACAGCTCCGGTAAACCCTCAACAAGTCACGGTATAATCCTTTCCTACGGCTGCTGCAGCATGACTGGCATTATGCCCAGTCGATCTTATCCTCGGTAATTGCCGATTTGATAATCTCGCATGGTTGGGGTTGCAGCATCTTCGGTGTGCTCTCTGACAATGGAGCTGCGCGCGGGGGATAGTGCATACAAGGGCGGAACACCTGTATGGGGGTTAGCAGTGATGGAGGGACTACGGAGTGGATCCTACCTGTGAGTAACTACTCCTACACCTTCCAAGGAACAGGCGGAAGAAAGGGAAGCCAGAGACGTGAACGAAACTGACTTGATGGCAGTTCGAGTGATCGAATCTATGCAAACCAGTCAGAGTGCTAAGTGGAAAACAGACGAATACTTTGCGGGATGAGATGAAATTTTTCATGAATGAAGACATGGGAACTGCGGTACATCCAAGTGCTTTTCTCAGTGAAATCAAACATGAGGGGATCGAGTTTCTGGCGGTACGGTGTGGGGGAAACCCCGTCACATGCGGACTGCGGCATATGCTTTTAACTGTTTTCCATAACACATAAAGGTTGGTCAAATCAAGCTAGAGCATGCTGAAGCCTCCTCCTATCTGTTGGCAGCGAGACTGACAAAGCTGCAGGACTTCCCCTACATTTTTCTGGTGCAAGAGCCGTGGGTTCGATTTAACAGAATCTGTGGCATTGGATCAGCAAAGGGGGCTAGGATCTTCTACGATGAAAGATCTATAAGACCGAGAGCTTGCGTCCTGATGTCAAGACGGTTAGAGGCAACCATGCTGAGACAGTTCTGTTCCCAGGACTTGTTACGGCCATCGTACAATATCAGATAAATGGCGAGAAGAAAAACATCATAGTTGCCTCCGCTTATTTACCCTATGATTCTTTGTATCCTCCACCGACGCAAGGTTTAGGGATCTGGTGACGTATGCAGAATCAAGTGGCCTCGAAATCTTAATAGGTTGCGATGCGAATGCTCAACATATTTGTTGGGGCAGTAGCCAATGCAATCCAAGAGCAGACAAGCTATTTGATTTCGTCACTTGAACTGGTCTTATGATTGCAACAGTAAGATGCGCCCCAATATTCGTGACACCGAGAAGAAGTGAAGTAATTGACTTAACATTCTGTACCTCAAAAGTGTTGGAGTTGATTACACACTGGCGAGTGCTAGACGAGGTCTCACTGCCAGATCACTGAAACCTACAATTCAATCTGACTATATTGGCGAACAGTCTGCAGTACAAAGACGGAACCCCAGGAAAACGGATTGGACAAAGCTCAATAAACTTCTTGGTCCTATTTCCCGAGGCCAAAGCGGTAAAAGGGTTCCTATGTGGAACTGGGAACTGCAAAAACTCAGAAAATCAATCAGGCGACCTCTGAACCGTGCTCGCAAAAGTAATAAGAATGAAGACTGGTTAAATTTCAGGAACTCACAGCGTGAATATAAGAGGCTCGTTAAGTGTTCGAAATGGGACTCCTTTAGAGCTTACTGTGAGGAACAAGGAAGGCGAAAGAGAGACTTCAGCAGAGTCCTTAAAAGGGATGAGTCGGGCAAGTTAAACTCTCTTAGAAAACTCGACGGTACTTTTACGAACTTCAGACTGGATTCAGTACAGATCCTCCTGAAAGTACACCACCCAGGAGAACGGGTGAGAGAAGTAGCAGGGGGAGAGTTGGCGGTGGGTGGGGAGCGGGGGGGACACTGCGAAAGCGATTTTTGCCCATGAAAAGGTGAGAGTTTTCATACTGTTCTTTGAACATTTCAAAGCACCTGGCATGGATGGCATCTATTCCGCAATGCTAAAGGAGGGTATGGAGCATTTAGAGCAACCTCTAAGAAATATTTTTCGATGATGTCTTGCTCTGGGCTACGTGCCTTCCTCTTGAAAAAGGTTAAGATAGTCTTCATACCGAAATCTGGGAAAGATGGCTCCTCTAATCCAAAGAACTTCAGACAGATCAGCTTGACTTCATTCTTGCTGAAAGGTTTGGAGAGGCTGGTGGAGCGCCACATTCGTGGAAATGCACTTAGGTCGCACCCACTTAATGAAAGCCAACATACTTACCAGCGTGAAAAGTCCAGTGAGTCTGCGCTTCATTCTTTGGTTGCAAAGATAGAGGATGCAACTTTGAATGGTGAGTACGCGATGGGGATGTTCGTGGACATTGAAGGGGCTTTTAACTGTACGCCTTTTCAAAAACTTTGTGATGTCGCCAGAGTACATGGTGTTGATGATGCTTCAATTAAGTGGACCCATGCTATGCTAACGCAGAGATTGCTGTGCACTGAGGAGGGTGTCGATCGCTATCTGACAGTAGAAGCAACGAAAAATTGCCTCCAAGGAGGTGTGCTTTCGCCACTTCTGTGGAGTATGCTGATCGACTTACTACTATGCGAACTGCAAAATTTGCCAATACACACTCAAGCTTATGCTGACGACGTGGTTGTACTTGCTGTTGATCGGGATCTTGGAACGGTGTGTAGAAATATACAACGTGCCGTTGATTTTATAAACAGTTGGTACCTCAGACATGGCCTTTCAGTTAATCCAAATAAAACCACCATGGTATTATCCACAAAAAGGAGAAAACTGGATGGACTTTACTTTCGTGAAATGAGGGGTACAACCCTTCAACTCTCCGAAGAAGTGAAATATCTGGGAGTCACTCTAGATAAAAAAACTTCTTTGGAACAAACATGTAGAGGTAACGATGAACCGAGCTGTGCAGACAGACTTTTGCCTCGACATGGGGACTCAGGTCTCATGTGGTAATGTGGATACACGTTGCTATCATTAGGCCGATGTTCGTTTATGCATCCGTAGTGTGGTGGGTTAAAGTGAGACAAAAAGGTTTTCACCGCAAACTAGCCGCATTGCAAAGAACTGTGTCTCCGGCGCAGCTCTAAATGTACTACTCAATTTGCAGCCCTTGGATATATTTATTCAAAGCACTGCAATGAGAGCAGCTCATAGACTAATTCGATTAGATCAATGGGAAAACAACGGGGATGAGGGGGGCACAGAGCATTGAAAGATTTACTGAGAGTACTGAATCCAGTTCCTACAATACCTTCCGATTCTCGCGTCTCCATACATCTGTTTGGTAGAAGATATGAAGTTACCCTGAAGCGTAGAGAGAACTGGGAAGTCCCAGAGGAATGCGTGGAGGGATATACGGGGGCTTTTCCTTTAGGACAATATGCAATGTTTTCTCAAGCGGAAGTTTATGCGATCCTAAGCGTGACAAACTGGGTGATTGACAAGCGGTTGAAGGACAGGCGCATCGTAATCTGCAGTGATAGCCAAGCTACATTGAGGGCGTTGAGTAGTGCTTTGATCACCTCGAAATCGTTCAGGAATTTAGAAACCGTTTGAACTCTATCTTTAGATTCAATACGGTGGAACTACTCTGAGTACCTGGCCACTGTGGGGTAGAAGGAAATGAAATCTCGAATGCTTTAGCGAAAGATGAGTCAATCTCCCCTATGCTGGGATCGGAACCAGCAATTGGAGTATCAGTAGCATTGGCTAAGTCTGTCTTCAAAAACTGAGAACAAGCTTCCCACAATGACAGGTGAGGGAGCCTAAATGCTGCTCAACACACCAAACTTTTCCTGCCCGAACCGAACATGCGTACCGCAAACTTTATCCTGTCGAAAAGCAGGAGGACTTGCACTAGCTGGGCATATATTCAAAATAGGAATTGTTCAAAATGATACGTGCCCCTCCTGTAATGAGGAAGGGGAATCCACGGAGCATTTCCTATGTGACGCATCAGGCATGAGATCTTTGGTGCCGATGTTCTCTATTTGCGACGAGTAGCATCACATTCACTAACGGAAATCCTGCGATACGTTAACGAATCCGGATTATTCCGTTAGATGGGGTCAACACGGCCTGAGTACTCAGAAGCTGTAGCTTCTTCCCCCCTCCACACACACGGGTGGGGTGGCTGCCATCCCTCCAAGCAAGGCTTTGATTCACAGTCCTATTCGCTGGCGGGAAAGTGCGTCTGAATCAGCAGCTCTAAGGTTTTCCACAAGATTTCGTTCTATTCCTTAGATAGCCTCGCGAATTCGCTAGGGTTTTCGATGTTTTGACAATAGTCCAACCAAGACCGCCCTCTTAAAGGGATAAAAGAAGGTGCCGCATGATTGCCGAATCCGGTATCTCTCTCTCCGACGCTGCGGAGTATATATTATGGAGGTGGGGTTCATTTCCCTGGGCTCTCCTATCTACTTGTGCTCTTGTTTCTTCTCGTGAGGCCCTTCGATTACAAACCAAACTACGATTGGTGTTACTTTCTGACCATTACTCGAGCCCAACCCAGTCACTACGCTAAACGATCCTAGTGGCTTATTTGATCCATAATCTAGCAAATTATTCATGAATATTTCTTCCGCTTTATAGCTTGATAGTGGATTCTACAATATAAGGTAATTCTCCAGTCAGTACTCTGCAAGAACCATGGTAACTAGATTACTGTAATTTATAAGAAAAGCTATCTGGAGACATCTCATTAGAACTTTTCTTATGGCTCTAGTTTATTTCCTCTGAGATCTTTTGTGACCCCAAAGCACTTTTCAATAGTTTTTCCCTTGCTAAATTAAGGGCATATTGTTACTCAAATTTTAATTAACATTTCTGCTTATTATAGCTCGTTGCTCACTAAAAAGTTTCACCGTCAAACAGAAAATACTATTACATAAAAAATTTAATAATCTCAATGACAATCCACCCTGTTGTAAACATTCTATATTGGGAATGCGTAATCTATTTTAAATTCGCCCTCACTGTAGTCGCATCTCTGGTTGTACTATACTTCCGTTGTTTCTGAATTGAATATTAGCTATAGTAGTGGGAAAAATAATTTTGGGACTGAAATACGCAAAGGGCGAACGCACTATTATTACATAACATT
This sequence comes from Hermetia illucens, assembly GCF_905115235.1. Taxonomy (NCBI): domain Eukaryota; kingdom Metazoa; phylum Arthropoda; class Insecta; order Diptera; family Stratiomyidae; genus Hermetia; species Hermetia illucens. The sequence continues at coordinate 147,493,546 of NC_051850.1, forward strand.
AGAAAGCTTTCATTAGCAGAATATATAGTACACGCAAAAGCAAACGTCGCCTCTGATAGCAGAAACGTGAAACGATTCTAGTCACATCTCACGATTGTTAGAATTTACGTTATTTATCTCGCAGAGAGACCTGATCTCGTTATCGCTTATGAAATTTGCGTATTTTTTCGCATCCACACGTTCCCATATGCGCACAATACTAACAAAAATTCAACTAAATACGATGATAATAGCAATTATGTTAATCATATTAATTAGGTATTCATTTCTTGCGTAACCCGAAATTTTCAAAGCTTTCTTGAATGTATCTTCTCTGGGTGTTAATAATTATTGAAAACAGAATACAAATAAATAATTTCTAATTCATATAGATAAGGTGGCTTCAACATGTACCGTCTCCATTTGTGTGTTGATGACAAACGTTTTCAATGGCAAAATCGAAATTTAAATTTTACGATTTAACCATTTAGTTACGATTTAAACGTTACTCAATAAACATGAGTTCGTTCGAGTTAGTTTCAACTCTAGTGAGCTCGGAACGACACACAAATCGTCTTAATTTAAATTATGGGTTTACCTTTAATAATGAAACGATATAAAAAACATTCGACAATTTTCACGTCTCAATCATTTTTAAACCCAATGTGACCTTTGTGATTATATTATTTGTTTGCCGGAAAGTAGGAATGTGCAGTGATGATTTATTTATATTTTTCAATTGTTACCAATTATGGTATGTTTTGTGAAACTTCTGTTAGTTCAAAGAGAAATTCGATGAAAGATTGAGTTGATATTGAATTCAAAAGCATTCAAATGAAATTTCTGCCTCCCGATTTTGTAACGAAGCATGAATGGATGTTAATAATTGGCTAATAATAAACTATTCAGACAGTGGAATGGTGCTCAGTCCCACCTTATAGTATAGAAATGTGGCATACATTTAATAATGCATAAATGCATATTGCGAATTTTCCACCATTGGCCATTAGTTAAACCTTTTCGATAAGAAAAGTAATTATACAGTTTACAGTGGAACCAAAATCACTCACGGCAAAATGATTTCAAAAAAATAATATGGGGTTGAACTGCGAATTCTAATATTGTAAGCTTGTTCTGACATGCATTCATGTACCAGCACCTACATGCATTTGTACCGATAAATTAAATCAAAGCAATAAAAACAAAATATCTTTATTCTCTAAATTTCCCAAAAAGCCGAAAGACATATGTAGTCCTCCCGCCGATGGTCACGTAGGAAGATCATTAAAGTATTATGTAAAAAGCCATAAAACATGTGCCGATTCCTACGGAAGCATGGGTAGTAATAATTACTATTCATAAGAGAACTTTAAGAAATTTGAATTTTACTACTTATTGAGATGAAAGTAGCTGATAATGACGTATGAAAACATGGAATTTAAATAATTAATTTCCAGATCTATCCATGTTTCATCTCGTACATTGCAATGATGCACTTTTAGGCGGACTTTGCATAATGACGTCATAAACACTGACTAAAGCAACTTGCCACTTCTTCATTTTGTAATGTTCTAAGCCATTTTCTTACGTAATGACTCTTACGATTCTTAAATTTTACATTCCAATGCATATTGTTTGTACACAGAGATTTACACTTATTCACTGCATGGTATTCATCATAAAATAATTAGATATCAGCTTTGAACACGATTTTTGTGAAATTGTAAATTTTTATTTTGTGACTGGATATCGCATACTAGTCGACTTAGCTGAGAATGAGTAAATCATTGTTTTGATTTCCCGATTTTTTGTGTAGCTCAGTTTTTACTGAAAACAAGTCAGAATACCGGAAGCCCGCGCTTCGGGAATAAAAGTCTTGTGTTCATCTTATTTGAGAAACTTCTACGCACACTTTTCTATCCGTACCTAGCTACAAATCCAACATGTTCCTTCATATTTTTCCAAACTATAAGATATGCGTACATATTACAAACATAAATATTATTCTCACCCTAAACAAACAAACTGAATACATATCCATGCACGTATATAAATTGATCGTACCTGTATTTCCGGTTTACTTCATGCACAAAAGCATACAGATGTATTATATATATAGTACGTATATTGAATCATCATCATCAACGGCGCAACAACCGGTATCCGGTCTAGGCCTGCCTTAATAAGGAACTTCAGACATCCCGGTTTTGCACCGAGGTCCACCAATTCGATATCCCTAAAAGCTGTTTGCGTCCTGACCTACGCAATCGCTCCATCTCAGGCAGGGTCTGCCTCGTCATATTTTTCTGCCATAGATATTGTCCTTATAGACTTTCCTGGCTGGATCATCCTCATCCATACGGATTAAGTGAACCGCCCACCGCAATCTGTTGAGCCGGATTTTATCCACAACCAGACGGTCGTGATATCGCTCATAGATTTCGTCGTTATGTAGACTACGGAATCGTCCATCCTCATGTAGAGGCCCAAAAATTCTGCGGAGGATTCTTCTCTAGAACGCGGCCAAGAGTACGTAGTTTTTTTTTGCTAAGAACCTAGGTCGCCGAGGAATACATAAGGACTGGCAAAATCATTGTCTTGTACAGTAAGAGCTTTGACCCTATGGTGAGACGTTTCGAGCGGAACAGTTTTTAAGGTTTTGTGTAAACACAAAACCTTATTAAAATCGGTTTACTGTCTGTCTGTCCGTCTGTCTGTCCGTCACACGCATTTTTCTCGGAGACGGTTATAGCGATTGACACGATTGGTAGGAACGTGGGAACTGTGAACGCTCACGCATACAGTGAATTACATCCTTTTACGTCGAATTTAAGGGGGGGTCCCCATACATGCAAAAGGGGGGTGTAAAATTTTTTTTCACCAAATATAGTCATGTGGGATATCAAATTAAAGGTCTCAATTAGTACTTTTCAAAGCCGATCTTAGTTTTGACATTCGTTGGAAGGGTGGGGAGCGCGGGGGGTTGAAATTGATCACTTCTTTAAGGTTTTTCTCAGAAACTACCAAACCGAAAAATCTGAAAAAATCAGGAGGCTGCCACTATATGGTGCCTGGGCTCCGAAATACCTTCCATGCCGATATCTGTTTAAATAAAGTTAATAATAGTATATTACTACAATTTTTTGTAATTGGTTAGAAACCCCCCTTAAGTTCATCCTAGTACCATGAAATTTTGTAGTGATATAGGCTATAATATAGAGCATGATCTTACCAAGTTTGGTGGAAATCGCACTATTACTAACAAAGTTATAATACCTCAAATTTGTTGCTTCTTTGAAAATTGAAGACTTCATAGTCGATATCACCCGAAAGTGGATACTCTCACATAATATATGGATATATTACGTGCTACGTACTAAGAAATACACAAAACCTTTCGTACCTGAAGCATCTAGCTTCCGGTTTCCCGACTTGTTTTAAGCTGAAATAGGCTCTGTTCGCTGCTAACAACCGTCCGCGGATTTCATCAATCGCCGCCTGCTCGATCTGGATGAAGGCAGTTTGTACGTCTCGGGCTGTTCTTCCCATGATGTCGATATCGTCAGCATAGGCCAGTAGTTTGGTGGACTTAACAAGGATCGTACCTCTTGCATTTACCTCAGCATCACGGATCACTTTCTCGAGGGCCAGGTTAAAGAGGATGCATGATAGGGCGTCCCCTTGTCGTAGACCGTTGTTGATGTCGAATGGTCTTGAGAGTGATCCTGGGTCAGCCTAGTCAGTATTAATTTCGTTGCGATACCGAATTCTCTCATAACCGTATACATTTTTACCCTGGCCATGCTATCATAGGCGGCTTTAAAGTCGATGAAAAGATGGTGCAACTGATGTCCAATATTCCAACAGTTTTTCCATCGTTTGCCGCAGAGGGAAAATCTGATCTGTTGCTGATTTGCCTGGAGTGAAGCCTCTTTGGTATGGGCCAATGATGTTGTGGGCGTATGGGGCTATCCGGTCTAGCAAGATATGGGAGAATATCTTATCGATGGTACTCAGCAACGTGATACGTCTATAATTACTGCACTGTGTGATATCTCCCTTTTTATGTATGAGGCGGATAGTGTCTCTTTGTCAGTCTTCAGGCATTGATTCGCTGTCCCACACTTTGAGCACAAGTTAATGAACCACTTGGTGTAATTGATCGCCTCCATATTTAACCAATTCGGCTGTAATTCCATCGGCTCCTGGCGGCTTATCATTTTTAAGCCGATGAATTGCACGGATTCTTTCTTCTACACTTGGTGGTGGCAGTATTTGCCCGTCGTCTTCAGATTTCCCTCTTTGTTTCGGTAGGTAGAGCATTGAGATGTGTAAGGCTTCATCCTGCAGGTAAAACTTGCGCGTTGTTGAATTCTGCATTGACTTTATTCCTATTTTTGTGAAAAGTCCGTTTAAGGTTTCCACGCCGGACTTCCATGTACAACATGATATCATGGGGTCAAGCCTGACGAGAGATGGTGAAAGGGGAGGGCTCAAAATTTTGTTGGGGGCCCGTAATAGAAATTCCAATGAAAAAAAAAATGGATAATAGGGGCCCGCATAATTTTTACCCCAAACCGTACAATTTCCACCCGGCTCCTGTTTTTCTGTATAATTTTCACTGCTAGCCCGGATTTTCTCTCTTCGACCCTGCATGGGGCAGAGAATTATATCCGAACTCATCGACTGTCATTAGCTTCGTATTTTTGCGTGCACCGACATTGATGGCGTCGGTAGTCACAATTATTGCTTCGTCGATTTCTTTATCTGAAACATTGCGGATTATGACGAGTTTTTTCAAGTTCAGCTTAGGCGCTAAATCTGACTTGAATTTGTCCCAATCTTTATGACCGAATGAAATGATAGTGGTTAAGAATCGCTTCTGCAGTTGAAAGGATGAGTAAAGTTTGAGTTCAATTGCAAAATGGGTGGGCATACCTGAAACCACTGGTTTCGTCAAACAAGAAGAATTAGTCGAGGATACTGGCGCATCCTTTTTTGCAAGGTTTCCCCGTTATATTGTCTCCCTTGTTGTCCCATGAGATGTGTCTCAAGTTGAAATCGCCACCAAGAAGGAACTATTTGGTATTAACTGGAAATTGTGAGCCCCAATAATGGCACAAAGCTTGCAGCCAACGGAAGTGGGTGCTCTGAAGTGAGTATCACCATAATTTCTTCGAAGTTACCCTGTGGAGACCATGGGTCTGAGTCTAAAGGGATGCCCTTGTGGTGGCGCTAAGCCCTTATTCTTTGATGAACGAAAAAGTTTTGTAAATTTGTAGTTGAAGGAACTGTCTTCTTTTTGGGCTTAAATGCATTGGAAACAGAGGAGGTACTGACACGTGTGAAGTACTTACACTTTTAGCACTCGCCTGTTGCTTTTTGCTCTTTTTTTGCTGACAGACGAAATTAACCGGGTCTTTTTGTTACTCCTCCTCGACAATCCACATATTCTCTGCTTCGGGTGCCATTTTTGGTCCACTTGCCGGCTCCTCCTTTGATGTCACTAGTCAAGATTATCCTCTCCATGCCAGAATTTGGGTAGTGTATTCGGAATTTGGAGATAGTAGTCCATATCCACCGCTAGAGGTTTTCTAGATCGGTCTTCGTCGACGGTAGTATTCAGCCGACTCCGCTTGTGAACGGGACAAAGGCTGAAGAAAAAGAAGAAGGTAGTATTCCAAATCCATATTTCAGTATACTAATTTTGTTCTTCCCGGAGGGGTGAGATTTCAGCACTTACTCCACAGAAATTCAGACAACATAGCGGTCTCCAAATCACCAACTCAAGCACTCAAGCATTTTTTGCTGAATTCGTTTATTAGTTTGAATGTGGGGGGTCTCCAATGGTACGAATGGCATACAACTTATGTTGATCTTTGCGAATTGTTCGAATTCGGCACTTGTCTAAACCAAATTCCATGGCTAAACATGTCAACTATGCCCAAAAGTCGTCCGTCGTCAATACCAGCATACAACTTGATGTCATCTAAGTATATCAAGTGTGTCTGCTCGCATTTAACACATAAGCCACATTTGATGGTAAAACCATGCCTTCTGCCTTGAAATTGGTCCTTTTAAGGGGGAAAGTAGGTAATATCCGTAGGAACGGTGCAAATTAATCCGAGTGATCAATGGCCTGGTTTATACTATGTATGACTGACTAACTGACTATGCACATTCTACAAGATATTCTATACCCGACCCAGAGAGAGACCTTTCCATATTCTAAACTATCACGGTTCGTCAGTCATGGCCAGGATAGTGGCATGGTGGGGATGGAAATCCGCATATTCAACATGCTGGACCGATAAGCTCCAAAGTCCACTCCAATATTCTTTTGTTTTTGTTGCCGAAATCTGTACCTTCTGGAAGCTCTGTTGGTATTCATTGATCTAGAAGAGCTCCGCTAGTTCCTCGCGTCGGTAATACGTCTGAGGTGGCTTTCGCCATACCATCGCAACTGGCTGCATATGGCAGACATTTTTTGCTTGAGTGTTGTCTATACTTTACTTTTCACTACGGCGCTGATTTGAGCTAGTCTAGTAATACCCTACCTCAATGAGTCGCGACATCTTTCCAAAGAAATTTTCCTTGGTGGATTTCTCCGACCCCTAAAACCAATAACACGAAAGCCCATCATCTGGTCATGGGGCCTGTAATCCGTGACTGGACCACAGTACAGAAGTGACTGTAGTCGCGGGAGCAACATGTCAGCACATAGTAGAGATACAATCTCATAATTATTTTGAGATAGAGTTCTCGGAGTTGCTGGTGATGAATAGAGCTTGGGAATACCTGGCCGATGCAAAGAATCCATTTCCGAAAATTTTATAGCCGCTCTCTAGAATTCGTGGTGAACTGCGTGAAGAAGATTTGTGATTAGCGCCAGCAGTGTGGCGTAGTGCTGTTAGTGCCACCGCTTCTGCCCCTATCTACTCTTGATCAACCGCTTCCACGACGACTTCAAGTCATACATATTCCTTAATCACGACTTCTCACGATAATCTGCTGAGACTTGGCATATTGATGCGACGGGTAGGCGGGTGAATAACTGCTCTTGGTTTTAATCTGCGCCCCAAAAAAGTAGTTATCTTGACCAAGAGAGAATCCCGACATTGAACCTCCTATCGATCGGCGAGTTGAGAATTGAGTCAAGACCAACCGTTAAGTACTTTTTCCGAGCAAATCAAAGCAGGACAATGTTGCAGATAAAATCTCGGCTCTTACGTCGACTTAGGTCGGTCGCAATGTGATGCAAGGTGGGGCAAGAAGGCAGGAGCTGAAGTCGTATGGTGGGAAAAAGTCGTTGCACATGTTCGAACTTCTACGGTAAATGCGTGAGAAAAATTCCGCGCATTAGGTCTGGTGTTAGTGCCGTGTATGTGTTGGAATGAACTGTTGTGCGACTGCGTGGTTGCGGGCACATGGCTACGATCATGTGGCATTGCACCGCTGTTTATGACACTTGATTTGCTCTTCCTTTATTTAGTCTTCTTGGTGGGCACGAAGATTTGCAATCTTACCAGCACAAGAATGAGAAGGCACGATCCTCTGATTGTGTAATTGAGTGGCGGACGACGGCGATCACAAATTTCTCCGTTTTGGAAGGTGGGATTGGATTCTTCAGTAACTTTATGCAGAGACAGATCGGCTCTCTTCAGACAACGTTTCACTGAAATTCTGAGGAGGCTTCCCCGATGGTGTCGTGTTACCCATTACGTTTGGGTTCTTCTCGTTATGAAGGAGGTTGACCTCGACCGGTGGAAGGACCGGATATCGAGGGTTTCCTTAAACTAACAATTCCCTTCCTCCTCTCCCTTACCGGTGGTGAAAGGAATTCCTTGACTCGAAGAGTCCCTAAGTGAAGAAAGCAGGAGGCTAGCCTGAACTAAAGTGTCAAATAGTTCCAGGCCAGTTCGTTGATGACGGGAAGGTATTTAGTTAGTAGTCTGATGGCTTTGTGGCGAAACTGTTACAGCAGGGTGAGCCATGCTCCTGTTCTCATTTCAAACCGGTATTAGGACCGACTATAGTGGGGTTATTATTACAATAATGTAAATGAAAGTTTCTTAGTCTGTTCCCAACCAATTAGCAGCATCGTCATTGTTTGTTGGATAAATTGGCATACCAACTGGCTTTCGAGTCGACCACACTTAAATTTAATTTAAGAATAATATGAAATGGATTCGCTTCAACCATATAGAACAATATCGTATCCGCATATTTCAAAGTGGATCAATGCAAATTAGGAATTTTTACCGAACTATGTAAACTAGACAACCGTATTCATTCAAAAAATTAGTATGAAGTTGCAACCGATAAAAAGTTTGTTTCAGGAAAATATTTTCAAGAAATAGATCTAATTTTCCCATGATAGTCTTCCCAATGACGGTCACGTAGGAAGATCATTAAAATGTTATATATAGAAGCATACGTAGTAATATTTATGATTGATAAGAATTTTAATGAAAATTGAATTTTACTACCGGCTGGCAAAAAAGTTGCTACTAGTGACGAAAGAAAGCATGGAATTTATGTAATTAGCGTCCACCTAAATATGTGACGTCTATTTTTGTTTAATCTAGATGCACTTTCGGATGGGATTTGTATGAAGACGCTATAGGCGCTAGTTGAGCAAAGAAGCTATTTCGTAATTTTGTTGCGTTCTCAACATTTTTCCGTAATATCTCTCACGATTGTTAACTTTCACATTTTATTGCTAATTGTTTGTGGACAAAGATTCATCCTTATCTGCCTTATTATAGTTATCAGCAGATACATATGGTAGTTGAAATAGAACTTTGCACAGAATAGTATGTTCGGAAATTATGTTTTTATTTTACGGGATTTTTTGTTTACAGATTGATTTCGAAAATAATTTCCTTATATTGATTTTTTTAAGGTAAAGAATTAAACGAACGAATGCGTTAGTTCTACCAGTATAATTTGGATAGTAGCATCGACAATACCCCTGAGTACAGTCACCGGGAAAGCTGTCAACAAATTTGAAATAAAATAACCGAGTTCACAATAAAGGCATGCCATATAGTTGAATATACGGAGATTGGCAAAACTTTTTTTATACCTAGAACTTTCTTCCAGCCTGCTCTGAAAATGTTTAGACGACAGTCTGCAGATCGGCGATTTTTGCTTGAAAGCTATTTGCACATTTCGACTATATTTCGACTGTGTTCTTTTGCTCCTCGTAGCCATTTCCTCGTAACGTAACAGTTTTTTCAAAAAGTGCAAATCGAGGTTTTTCATTTGATACCTCAATGACCATATTTGTACTTACCCTTCACTGTTCTATAATACGTGGTTCTAAGGCAACTTACTCGTCGGCCATCCTGCGATATTAGGTTCCATTGTGTGGATAACTCGCATTGGAGTTGCCGTCTCATGTGTAACCGACCCACAACCACTTCTGATTGCTCATCAACACGTCCACGGGTATCTGACCTGCAGTCCGAATTCTTCCTTAATTATTATCCTACCTCATAAGGCCCCGATGACATGACTTGATGAGCCTTTAAATAACAGTGGTGGCCACTTTTCATATATTTACTACTTCCATATAGTAGCACAGAGAGAACACTGATGCGGAACAGCCTCAATTTGGTGTTAGTTTTGAGATTGTTGCGTTTTCAATTTTTGGACAAACCAGCGAAGTAGGATTTAGAGCTGTTAATGAATGCTTCGTTTATGTTTATGTTTATTTTCAGTCCAGCTCTGCTTGCCTTCTTTTCAATGTGGGAGCATTTCGACAAAATCCATTACTCGATCAGAGCAAGCAGATGTCTTGATCATAGTCAAAGTTTTTGAGGGAAGATGACATAGTCCATTGAATCCCTCCATATCTAGAAGGAAAACTACCAGCGATAAGATGCAACCCTCATCGACTCTGCCTCTTACTTCCATTGAGATTGAGCGGTGATCTAAAGACAGCTTCACAATGTGTTAATGAGGACGTTAGGAGAGGATCCAGAACGGAAACCAGTTTACTATCTGTCATTCGAACTTTCGAGTTTTAATGCGCCCAGGATGATTTTAGCTAATATCTTCGCGACAAGACGCACTCGCGACAGTTGCCGTACTCAAGCCGGTTGTCTTTCTTGGGAATCTTAACCGATTATCTCTTTCCTCTACTCACTGTGAAATATTTCAGATTCCCCGCATTAACAGCTGAGTAGAAGTAACCCTTCCGCAAAAGCAGGTCAGACCATCAAGACCGACGGATTTACACCGTTTGGGTACATTGATGGCAGCAATAATCATACCCAACTGACTTAGTAGCAGGCACTGCGCTGCCATTGACCAGGTGATGAATGTTTCAGAAGTCTATAAACTTTTCACTATTGTTGGTAGGGTTGCCAAGATATTCCCTCCCGTCACATGTCGGAGTTGGGTGCTTTCAGAGTCGCCTTGGCATTCATTCCATGTTCATAGGAAGCATCCTTATCCATTATATCGGAAATCTCCGTTAGTGCAAGTCACTGTACAATAGTAATCCTCCTTAGCCTGGATAGGGATCTCTTAGTTAAGATCTTATCAGAACTTCTTTCAGGTTAAGATAGCGCGCTTTGCGATAGCCGTCAGTAACAATCCAACACCGTATCCGGGACTGCTACCACTAAACTTTTCAGAATACAAAGTGCAGTGCTAGAAGATGGAGAGAAGTACTCTCTAGAGTCCCATCCTTCCACTTCGCTTATGTCCGGAATGCCCGGCTTATATCGCTTGAATCCTTGTTAGAGTTGGAAAAAGCGAGCGGCCTGGGTGCCCTCGATGCCGAAGATCGTGCGCAGATTCAAACCAATAATTAGCCGTTCCCGCTAACTAAAGGTCGTATCCATCGAGGCGCCGCTAATGACTCGGTAGTAATAAAATTCCGAAATTTGTAGGTTCCTACCCCATAGATTTCTATCCCTTTCAGTCACTTTTCACGACGAGCAGGGAATATTTTCAGTGTATTCTTAAACACCAACTCATAGGGCTTTAAACTTTGAGTACTTGAAATTAACTTTAGTTGTTCTCCTTCTTCCTTGTAGTCATTGAGTCATAATTCTCCCCAAAAACAAAGGGTAAAACTATGAGATAATATTCTCTGGGCTAGTGTCAGTGACTTTATTACGTTTATTCTATTCGAAAAATGGGGCAAGCGAAATTAGCGAAAAAGCAATGTGAATGGTTGAATCAATAGGACAGCAAACCAACAAAAGATAAAGGGGCAATTGCTGATGAAACACAAATAACCGCAGTTGCTTAAAAAAATACCACCCCAAAAAAAGGATGCAGAAATCCAAAAAAGGTGGCAGTTAAGGAAAGTAGAGGTAGAAGTAGGATACGACAACGGTCACCATCGGGTGATCATAATATCCAAACTAGGACACGACGATATTCTCAGAAGGGTGAAGGCAGATCTAGAACTCACCAATGTGAGAGAAAATGGTAGTCGAACACCGATGGTCTTAGAAGGGATTTTTTTGTTGCAGCTCAAGAAACCCAGAGATGTAACTTTAGATGAGTAATTAGATCAAATTGAAAAGTCTTTAAAGCAGGAGATCAGCGGCAAAAATGCTACGGAAAGCCTACAGTAGGACATAGAGCGCTATCACTCCATAGTTTCGGTATAAAGTGGAAGTATGCGCCTGTTCGAGTGACACATCCAAGTAATGTAGAAAATGCGGAGTGGAGGAGGACATCAATAAGGACTGCGAAGCCATCCCAAATTGCGCTGTGCTAAAGGAAGGAGAATGTAGACAATCGACATATATCTAACAGGCAACACCACTCGCTCGTAGTACAAGGGATGGCTTGTTAGTGAGCACTGCACTCATTGCAACCATCAGACAATTTCCGTCAAACAGACAGAGAAGAAAGTAGAGCAATGCCTGTGCATTTTCTTCTTGATGGAAACGGTAGGAACAGTGAATTTCTGGCTGAAAAGCGCTGAGCTGACCCTAGCTAATGAGAAATAAGTCGGAATACCGGATTGATTGATTGATCGTACACATATTTCCGATTTACTTCGTGCACAAAAGTATAGGTACATATGTACGTATAAAGTATTTATATTGAATAAAGCTGGTTTAATGTACAAATATATCTATCTGAATTAGGCACTATCATACGTTGAGTCCTCACTGCCCTACATTTCACCCGATATCAAATATGGGACCAGTTTCAAAAAGTACTAATTGATCCTTTTTATTTGATACCCCACATGGCTATGGGTTGCACACCTGAGGACCCGGAGCATGTTATGTTCCACTGTCCACGATTTTACTGAGAGAGTAGGAGCCTGGAAAACTCAACATAAGCCCGCAGAACATTATCGAGGAAATACTGAAGTCGGAGGGAAACTGGTGTGCGGTGAACTCAGTATATCCTTTGAAAAAAATGTTGCACCCTCTTTTCACAAGTATGGGGAGCACCCCTTAATGCCAACACAAAATGGCGCCACTCGCTGGATATAAAAAGATTCACAGACCACATCTTCTCACGAAATTTCGTGACAATTGGTTTAGCCGATTCCGAATAAATCGGGTGTGGCAGACAGACTATAGTAATGAAAAAGATGAGAGGGTGAACACCACAAGTGACCTGCCCGCATCTTCTGCTCTATATAGTGATGGCGCTCTTTCCCCCGGATAAAGGGGAGCGCAAGAAATATAAGCAAGCATTGGATGTCTACACCATACCTGCGGTAACTGAGGAGGAACTTACGCAAATTTGCTGGAGAATTGGTGATAACAACGCTCCCCGTCTGAATGCTGTTCCTAACAGAGCTCTTAAACTCGCAATTAAAACCAGACCTGATTGGTTACTCAGCGCAATTGAAACATGCATGATAGAAGGAGTTTTCGCCGATCAGTGGAAGAGGCAAAAACAACCAGGACATCCATCATCGTACCACCCGATTTGCCTCATCGACACGGTAGGAAAAATGCTCGAAAGAGTCATCTACAATAGACTTCCCCCTATCATTGAATATAAGTATGGACTATCGGAGCGGCAATTTGGATTTCAACAAGCCCACCCAACGATCGACGCAGTAGGCGTTGCTTTGAAGCTGGCTCGAAACGCAATGTCGTCTAATAAACGCTGTGCCGTGTTGACGTTGGACGTCAAAAAGGCGTTCAATTCTGCCAGCTAAGAGTGGATAAAAAGCTCACTGACCAAAACAGGTGTCCCTAGTTATTTGACTAAGCCCCTCAAAAGTTACGTCTCGGGGAGGACACGATACGGATGAGGGATCCAAGCGGTACATCGTCACCGCAGGAGTACCACAATGCTTAGTTTTGCATCTTCTCCTGTGGAAGGTGATGTAGAATGGCGTCCTTGTCCTTCCTGTGCCAAAAAAGGCCATGACAATTGGTTTCGCAGATGATATAGGGGTAGTTGTCTTCTCGAAACAAGCTGAAGACGTTGAAGTGTATGCTAACGAAACCAATAGCGCCATAAAAACGTGGCTGGAGATGGTTTAGCTTGACCTTGCGCAAGAGAAAACTGGGAAGGTATTGATTACCAACCGTAGGAAGAGGAATACGATTAATATTCGTGTTGTTGGCCACATCATCACTTCGAAGCCGGTTCTCAAATACCTGGGGGTGATGATTGACACTAAAATCAATTTCAAGGGACACCTGGACTATGCCTGTGAGAAAACGGCAAATACCAACGCCAGGACATGGTGGTTACATGAAGTATCTGCACCATTTCAGGCTGGCTGATTCTCCCTTTTGTCTTCAATGACGTTGCACACCTGAGGACCCGGAGCATATTATGTTCCACCGTTCACAATTTTACTCAGAGAGAAGGAGCCTTGAAAAATCTCATAAAATCAACATAAGTCCGCAGATAAAATAGCCAGGAGATCGGGAGAACGCAAATCTAAACCAAATATGAACTACGACAAGCTAAGCCGAGCGTTAAGGTGAATACAGCTCTCTACTAGAGTGACAATTATTATCACTTGTAAACTGAAGAGCTAGTCCGTAACATTCACCAGGGATTGCAACTTCCCCACCCAAACACCAGGTATCTCTTTGAAGTAGGCAGCTAGCGCTTGAGGTTGGCAATCGCTTAGAAAATGCCTACAGTCCAGTTTAACCTTTTACAGCATAGTGGAAATTCTCACTGGTCATTGTCGGCTGAACTATCACCTAGGGAAGCTAGGGATATCTACGGACACTGCCTGCAGGTTCTGTGAGGAGGAGGACGAAACCTCTATACACGTCCTGGGACGGTGTCCGGCACTTGTGCAAAGTAGGTCGATACATCTGGGAGAACACTTAATACCAGATGCAAAGCTGAAACTTCTGGAAGTGGGGAACATACTAAAGTTCCTAACGGTTACAGGCCTGCTTGAGATACTATGATCAACAGGTACACTATAACCAGTAAAAGGGGCACAATAGTTCTTCAAGGACGTGGTGCGACTTTCCCTTAACAGAACAGTAATAACCTTTTATAATCCTATACGAGTTTGCGCGCGTCCGGCCGAAAAGCTTTCATGACGGGGAGAGGTTCATTCTAACGCCTTCAACAGGACTCTCAACAGTATAGCTCCACCTACCCAATCCGTGGACGTGATCGGGAACCCCGAGTGAGGTCACATTCAGCATGTTGCCCAGACTGTCCAGTGAATCTCTACCTTGTTTCATGAGTCGGATGCGGCACTTCCATCCATAAAAAAAAGACAGACAGTCAGACAGACAGACGAACATACATTGGATTCTAATAAGGTTTTGATTACGAACCGTAGAAAAATACTATTAAGTTTGAAGTCTTTGGACATGCATGCATCTCATAATTGGTTCCCAATTATCTAGGACTGATCATTGACACCAAACTAGCTTTAAGGAGTACCAACAGTAGGAGTATGCTTGCCGGCGCTAGCACGGCACTTGTAATGCCCGACCCAGACACTTGCCATTTGCTGCGAACTCCTAACTTCCACAAACGTTTGGCATGATTTTGGAAACCAAACATAGCCATTCACACAATTGCAAGTCTGTTAATGTATTCTGAACAGGCAAGCACTACAGGCAGGCTTCGCTAAAGCAACTCCATGCATCGCCTGCTTGCTTTCTATCTTATGGACAAATGTGTGGTTTGGTGAGGTTTGGCAACTCTGCGAGAGGATCTGCCCCAGTTTGGATTCGATGATACCCCGAATTCCTCTGGATGCGATACCATACAAAAAACCACAAAGAATGCTTCACTCCCCAAAATTCGTGAGCGGAAGAAAAAATCTGAATGAGGCGCTAAGCCGAATGTAAGCTGAATGAGTATAATTGAGATGCACAAGTCGAAGAAAAATGGCCTGGAATTGATTCCGCCCTTATAAAAACACAAAGCGAGCTCCGGGTAGTGAGGAATGAAGATATAAGAATTAAAAGTATGAGGGTTGAAAGACAAACCCACGCTGCGAAGTAATATCTTAATGTCGCTTCCGTGGGTTAGACGATTCGGTGGCCTACATTACGACGAAATCTATGAGCGATACCAAGACCGCTCAATAGGTTACGGTAGGCGGTTCACTTAATCCGTATGGATGAGGATGATCCAGCCAGGAAAGTCTATAAGGGCGGTTGTTGCGCCGTTGATGATGATGTTTATGCAATTGTGCTGTAAAAGACGTGACTTTCCAAGATAGGAAAGGAACAAATCTCCTCTCTTGAATGACTCACACTGCTGAAAGTTATTGGAGTCGTTTCATCACCATCACTCATTTCATATTTTTTTCTTATTTTATAAAGAATTCCGATCATCACTTTCTACTAACATATATCGGGCAGCAGTGAATATTGCCGCCAATTGCCGGACAAACTCGATCTCGTTCTTTTCAATACAATACAATATTGGCGTACATACCACTTACGTAAATCCCAAATTATGAACCACACGACATACCCGTGAAGAATATTTATTTTATTTAAAACGTGAGCCTCAGGTTAAAGAATCATCAGCGAAATAGTGCGCGTCTCGTTCAACGTAGAAGGAGAATATTTATTTAAAAGAAAATTTAAATCCTGTACACCTGTAGATATCTAAGTACTCACATATCCGTTAATTTCACTGTAAACATAATATGTTGGTGCTAATTTAATGCTCTCCTTACCACCATCATTTCCTAACTTCCAACCGGGCTCTAACTAGGTGCAAACATACTTAGAGTGATGTACCATATTCGCAAAGAAGAGTCAACTATCGTATACAAGCAAATTGACTCATATCTGTTTTCATTGAAACACAACAGAATTAAGTATGCCAGAGACTGCAGTAGCGTCATACCACAGCAAAGCTCGCTATTTTCAGTATTTTCGTATCAAAAATAGAGCAACTACCTGTTAGTAGGCTGACACAGGGCCTAGATTTCGCTTTCGCTCTGTTGGGTGTACTCAAAACTACCCCCAACATTGATCTTGTGATGTTCCTTTGATCAAGATGTGATCTATATTTTCCGTTGGAAAAGCGTATATGTATCTGAAATGAAAGTCTTTCAGATGCCCTGCGTATGAATCTTGCCAGCTTTTGGGTCCAGACAACAATGAGCACTTCTGCGGGCATAAAAATTTGAATTTCAATCGAGAAAGTCTTGCAAAAACTTCTGGGAACATTCGATTCAGAATGGTCCGCATCATTTGTCCGTTGAAATAAAACGAGTGTGAGAAAGAATCCAGACTGAAATCCACGAATTCCTGGTATTTTGAAAGTTTCCTTTAATTTCTGTGTCAGACCGCTTTGCATGTAGTGTTTATATTTGTTCATTTGTGTAATATTTCTCGGTCGGAATCGCGACGACACAGGGGATGTATAATCTAAAAATAGTCAAAATATTATAGTATTAGCGTTGAAAAGTGAACTAGATACATAGAATTGGCAAAAAACTTTAGATAGAGTCAGTCTTGAAAGTTAAAAGTTGAGGAAAGCTAAAGTTTAGTAGGTCTGAAAATTTTGCTTTTCAAATAAATTGGGCGCCGTCGTCTTTTCTCTCTTTAGGTTTGTCGTTGTATTTATTTTTTAAACATATTTATACACAGAAAATCCGGGATTTTATATAGTGAATATAATTGAAAGAATATAATTTTGTGTTGATTAATACTGACCGTTGCATTTGCATCTTCCGTGAGAGATTTGTTAGAGCCCTCTGTAAAGATATTTCCGATTACCATTCAAGTGTGCCTTATGTAATGTACGATAAATCATCTTTTTCTCTCCGCTTTTTTGCAGTATCTCTTCCGGGCGCTGGAGGAGAGGAACCGACGATTCTTGAAGTACTTAATAGGAACCTTATTAGTGAATGTGATAACGAGGTAACTGACCAGCAGCGGCAGCAAGAATTGCAACAGCCAAACGAAGATCATCATATTGATGACATCAGTCACGATGAAATTAACGATAATATTCAACTAGATATACGTTACGCTGCTTCGCCACAAGTGACCGATTTAGATGTAGATGATAATGAGAACGACAGAAATCGTGTATTCGAGTTCGAGTCTCACTTAATTGCAGAAGACGAAGCAGCGGTCGCCTACGAGACTTGTGGCCAGGTTATATCCGAAATAGAAGCAGATCCAGATACACGGACTGACGATATTGTACCGGATTCTGAAAAAACTGAAAGTGCTAAATGTGATATTATCCCGCTTGATAGTTCCACGGTAAGTGAAAGTGATAAAGTTGATCGAAGACTGCCATTAATTGATAGTTCCACAAAACGACTCTCGTGCGTAGAGGAACGATCCAATGAGTCTGAGTCGTCACATTCGGATGATAATAGTAAACAAACAGTAGTGCCCGAGCGGGAAGAAAGTGTTGATCGACCGTGGTATCAAGATGATGATTTAGATCCTGAAGATCAGAGAATCATTCAAGAAGCAGTTGAAAGTATACTAAAAGACGCGAAACAACAACTCATTGATGATCAAATAAACTTGGACAGTCGACAAAGCGAACCAGTGCTTCTAGATGACTCGCCTCTGCAAACACCGCACTTGATACTTTCAAACCCATTGTTTCAAAAACCACTTGAACCAGACAGTTCCCCACAAGTAGCTCAATCGCTAACCCCAAACACTGACAACGATATTGATACACCTTCACAATACAGTCCTATTCCCTTACAAGAACAAACATTATGTGAGGCTTCCAGCCCTGATAGTGGAATTGCAAGCCCAGAAGCTAAAATCGGTCAGCCCCTCCTTGAACCCATCAGCCCACATAACGCACCAAGCCCTGAACCAAGAAGTCAAACATCATTACAGTCGTCCAATTCACATGATAGTGGAGTCATTAGTCCTGTTGAAGTTGAAACCAAAAATACTAAAAACGGAATCTCGGCCACCAACGAAAGCGACATAGATACAAACCTCACTAGTCTCGAAACCAAAGTAAACAACCTCGATTTCCAAGAGGCCATTGTGACCACTACACCTACCGTTCATGGCCCCTTGCCTTTGGAGGATCAAGCACAAGTTATTAGTAAAGAAGAAGAAACTAGTCATTTTGTGCAAGATAACCAGGATCAATCCGAATCAGCTGGAAAAGAAACTACGAAATCATTAGAAAATAGCACCGACGCAACACACAAGCCAGAGGAAGAATCAGAAAAATCTGACAAAGAAAATCTGAACAAGCATACAAATCTAGATAGTAACTTGAAAACACGACCTATAGATACAGACGCTGTAATTTTATCTACTGAAGCCAAAAAGGAGTATTACCAACGATTGCGGGAGTATCTAGATGACGAAGAATTAAACAGACCACCAATTCCTTTGAAAACATACCAGTGGGAAGATATACGTAGATTAAAGGAACAGGTAGGTACATATATACTTGAATATGTAAGCAATGTTTTCAGGAACAATATAGAGAAATGGAAAGAAAATATATTTTTGGATAGCTTTTGACCTCCTTCCTTCAGTCAACGGCCTAGACTCGGTAATATGAATCAAGTTTTACAACTTGGACCTATTCTGGTCTTTGTTTTGTACACATATTTCCGATTCGGTCCAAATAATTGTGATACTTTTTCTGATCAACTCCGGTTAGCGGTTCCTTTTTTCAACTTCAGCATCTGCAGCACGGCATTTTCGAAATGCGTTTAGTGTCCGCAGCTTCGCAGCATGGGTTGATACCGATGCTTTCTTCCCACCCCAGCATTCATGTTTTTAAAAATATCAATTTATAAATAGTCATCTTCATTCACAAAATCCCTTTGGACTTCGCCCTTTAGAAACGCCAAAGTTTATTTAAATATTTTCAATAATAATAAAGAAATTTTTAAATAGTTCAGAAGTGATTCTTAGCCTTTTTTGTTGTATTATTAAATGCATTTACTAGAATATTGTAGGAATTTTATTGTTGGAAAGAGGCAGCTGATTATAGAGTCTGGGTCCATTGTTTGGGCTGAAAAAATTAGCAAAACATTCACCGACAAGTCACCTGACTAGAGGACTTGTTTTGTATCTTTTGCAGGAGTAGCATGGTTCGGGATTTTACAAATCAAAAGCTACAGTAAAGGAAGTGATTTCAAAATTTAAAGATCCTAGTAGCATTTCCCAAGAGTTCTAGGGAACGCAGTTATGATGGTTGAAGGAACGGAACCGATGACGGGTGACGAAATCTATGAGCGATTCGAGGTTTCGCTTTGGTTTTCAAGTTCATTTATTTCAGAAGTTAGCTCGGGTCGATTGCTGAAGAAGCGTGATTTATTAGTTTCTAAAAATCTAAAACTAAAAGAGATAAAGTGATTTCCGTCAGAAATTTGCTTTCAATTGAAGTTGGGATAGTCTTAAAGTACCACCAGATTTTATTTTTATTTTTCTCGGTTTTTCTTATATTTTATCATTTATTTATCATTGAATTTTAAATTATTCTGACATGAAGTCCAAGTTCTTTGATTTGAAGACTCCCTCTCTCACTCTGCCTCTAACCCACTTACATTAACATAAAGGGCATCCTACATTTTTATGGCTGTGAGGACGCCAAGGTAATATCTGAGGCAGTAGAAGCATCAATTGAAGATGTGATCCGTCGTAGATCTTTCCCCTCGATCACGGCATTGGTGTCTCGAGTTTTACGGCTCCATGCTCGCGGTCGACCTGTTACTTCTTTCCTTTCCAATTTTAGCTCACGTGTTTTCTTATGATAAGTTCGTGAAATATTGTTGTTTGTTAACTTTTCAGATTTCGGTGCAGACCCAAGCATCGATTTGAAGACATGGGGAGTTTTGTTGAATGAAACGTAAGGATGCCCCGCATTTTCGAACCTGGCTTTTGCGATTGCTCTCCCTTCAGGTCAACTCTGACCTCCCAGGATGGTCTGTTGGTCATTGGCCAAACCATATTTGAGTCATGACAAGTTGTTCATAGCCGCATTTGGCGATTCTTTTTTTGATATAACCTCTGGGGCGTCATTTCCTCTTACGCCACAGTGGCGAGATTCCCGGAATGACATAGTTCCACCGTATTGAATCTAGATAAAGATTTGAAACGATTTTTGCCTGAACACTCTTTTAGACTGGTCTTCGTTCTAAAGATTGTCACTCTTAGGATCGCGTCTCCTTCAACCTGAAAAACCGTTGTTTACTGTTCCATTTCGCTTTTCATTTTCAACCGCTTTTCATTTTCAACCGAAAGGCGAATCCGTGCACCAAAACCTTGTTCTGCTTTGACGGGTGCTGTGGTCATGATGGTTGAGCGTTACTCAGAGTTCGGATCCCGGGTGTCTGGCATGCAGGCCAAATCTCTTACTTGGTGTGCGTGAATTTGAATTTGACCCGCCTTTATGCCGAGGCTGCATTTGTTGAACAGGCTCTCTTTCTCAGCCCTCATCTTCTGAATATTTTTTGCTGCGATTCTATTCTCGCTTGCATTACTGGTTTCACTATTCCCTGCCAAAGTGCAATTTATTGTTGCTCAACCTGAAAATCTCGGCTGTTACCTGATGTATTGCTCTTATTTTTTCGGTAACCCTGCTGTTATTGTGAAGCAATCACTTCTCATGTATTTCGACTAAAAAGTTCCGTGTAGTAGTCAAATGTCCTTTTGTCCAAGTTAATGCCGTATTATTTGAACTTACTGGATCCATATTGATTTCTATAGGCGCCGGGTTGATACTCGAAGGATATCAGGATAGCTCAGTATGACCGAATGGAATCGATCCCACCCCATTTGCGAACTTGCAGAATATAATGAGGAACCTTAGGACTAGAATTAGACAGTGTGCATAATTGAGCACTATTGTTATGACGTAATTTTCCACTTTGCCCTACTTTAAGTGATTTTCATGAATTTTAAACTACCTTTCGGTAGAAAAGAAATTGGAAAAAATTGAATGATTGATGTTTACAAAATCGTTCTCTATTCTTCCTCAATCTGGGTTTTCCAAATTAGATTTTTGTACTACTAATAAACAATGATACAGTTTGAATAGTTGCCTCCTCTTATACTGACTGGTAAATTTTTATTGAAAATATAGTCCTTAGCAAATTTCTCATCGACAAGCATCGTTCATTTCAAAAGTTTTTATGAACCATTAAGTCCTTGCATTTAAATTGATCAAACTCATGACTCTTTTCAGGGTGGATATCCATGGACACATTTATATAAACGACCATTGGGCCCGGATGAAGAACCCGAGTTTCTTACTTTACGAAAATCACAGGATCGTCAACGTTTCTCTTCCGAATCTCCTAAATCTACCAAAAAGGTCGTACGCATTCATGAAGAAGTATTAGTGAAAGAAACTGAACGATACATAAGTGAACTCAGTGACGACGAAAGTGTAAGTGACGACGACGAAGAGGAGGGAGAAGTAGACGATCGCCCCGAAGATCAGAGAGAAGAAGACGACGTATTGCGGCCAGACGATTCTGAATGTCAGCCAATAGAGGATAACTTTAGTATTCAGAGCGAACCGATTTTTTCAACATCCTCTGATGATAAATCATCAAAAATCACCAGAATAAAAGGAATCCTTAAAAGGCGCTTATCATTGAAACAATCGAAACCTGGTTCGGCTCCTGAAAGTCGAGCGGAGCAATCTACACCCACATTAAGAAAAAGACGTTTTGTTGGTACTGAAAGATTAGCTAGGTGCTGCCAACCAATCATGAATAAACTTAAGTCTATGGCCGATAAACAATTCAAAAGGCGCAACATCAAGAGAGTTCCCTTAAAAGATAACGAAAAGGTAGTGCTTACGGAAAAACAGAAGATTCTGAAATTGAAATCTTCACCAAAAGCTGACCATGGTCAGATACCGCATTTCATTGAGAAACAAGACAGTGACGATATCCTGGAAATTCTTGAGCTTGAAGAATCTCCGAGCAAAACCAGGAGACTCAGGCAAGAAGAAAAAGCTGAAGAAGGAAGTAGCATCCTTGTGCCTGATGAAATCATAGAACTGCCTACGTCATCCATTGCTGAACAAAATGAAGCTCCAGCAGAGACATCCCCACCGGCCGACAGTCCTTCACAAGAAGGACCTGAAGCGGATATACCTCTCGAATCGGATGAACCAGTTTCACCTGTAGTGCGAAAGGAAGACTTGAAGCTCGACTTAGGACAACCACCACAAAAAGCTCCAAGACGCCGAAAGGAGCATATTTATGAGGATATCGACGATGAGGATATTGAGGCAAAAATTGATGAAATTCTCCAAGAAGCTGTCGACAGTGCAACAAGAATTTCACAGCAAATAGAAGAGGAAATGATGAAATCATCACCTGCGGTACAACGTAAAGACTTACCTGCTGCCCAAGAAGAAGATATTGAATTGAAAATTGTTGAGGATCAGGAAAAAGAAGAACTTTTGGAAACCAAAGATATTGAATTGAAATCTGCTCTAAAACGTGAACCATCACCTGGCTCTGATAAGCGAGTGACATTTTCGCACACAGAGGATGAAGCAGAACCACTTAGGGAGGATATAATTTTGGCAGAGGAATATAGGGCGCCTAATCGATGGTCGAATACTGCGTGAGTATTTATATTATATATGCATCTATATATTTGTTAAATTAGTTCACCGACATCTGTTTAAGCAAGACGTTACTATCCAAAATAGATGGTACGATGACTGAGTTGGTTGAACTTTTGCCACTCGATCGTGTTACCCCGAGCTCAAATTCCGGTCGCGATGATAGTGAAACTGAATCCCCAACAAGTCCTCAAATAATATTTCAAATATGTCACGTCTTAGAAATAAGTCAACGCCCAGCGATAACTAAACTTTAAAACATATGAAAAATGTAAATCAGTAAATAGGATGTGGATGGATTGACTAGGGTTAAAAAATAGAGTTCAACCGCAATGAGAAGTCATGTCGAATTTACTTTTCTCTTGTTTATGGATGGATCCCCACGCATCAATCATGCCACAAGTAATCTGTGCCTGCAT
This sequence comes from Hermetia illucens, assembly GCF_905115235.1. Taxonomy (NCBI): domain Eukaryota; kingdom Metazoa; phylum Arthropoda; class Insecta; order Diptera; family Stratiomyidae; genus Hermetia; species Hermetia illucens. The sequence continues at coordinate 147,516,945 of NC_051850.1, forward strand.
GCCTTTTGAATTTATGTTTGCTGCAAGACATAGTAGTCTGTACCTGCAAGGCTACTTCGTGAATACTAGTTTGGCTGAAATTCCTCTCTCTGGCCTCTCAATTGCTTTCAACAAAGTCTTCTCACACAATGGTAGGACGATCTCATCGTCTCAATTTCCTATTTGCACCAGCAACATAATGACATGACTCAACTAAGGTTGAGATAATCGTTCTCCCGTTTCCATCACCGCTTCTTTAGGGTCATCACTTCTATATATCCTCCTCAAAATCGCTGCTGAACAGTCAAGCACCTCTGCCTCTCGTGGGGGTGTACCAAATTTCCATTCAAGTCGACTGACTACAAGGATTAAAGGACGAACCAATCGAAACAATTCAGAATACCGGAAGACTGACGCTTCGGGCATATACTCCTCGCGCCGTGTATGCTATTGTACACATATGTATATCTATTTAAATTGGGCACTATCTTCAACTCCATTAGCATATACATGCATATACATATGTATGAGTGCCTGCTTCGACTAATTGATGCTGATATGCAAATAACTAAAAAGCTAAAAATAAAAGGTAAGAATAAAATATTCTTCTTACTGTTCATATGAGCCCACTTACATGAGGATAACATTATACACGCCTTATCATATAAATTGCAAATTTTTTCAACAAACATAGTCACGTAGGGTATCAAATGAGAGGTATCGGATAGTACAGAAACTACTCAACCGAAAAATCTGAAAAAAGTCAAGAGGCTGCTACTATATGATGCATAAGTTCTGAAATACCCTCCATACCGATACCTGTTCAAAGAATATTAATAATAGTATATTACTCTAATTCTTAGCAATTGGCTGCAAAACCCCCCTCAAGCTCGTCCTTGAATCACAATTGCAGCAATGTTACTCTAAGCATGATCCTACCGAATTTTGTGGAAATCACACTATTATTAAGTTCAAATTTGTCACTTCTGTCCAGTATCACGCGAAAGTGGATATTTCGATATAATATGTGCTAGCTACTAATGGGACAAATATCCATTCAACTGTTTTTATAAAAGAAATACACAAATTACTGCGATATAATACTATAAATATTCAATTTCGACTGGGCCCCGCAAACGCGTCCTGAATCCTGAATCCCATAACAATGGTTGTGGTAAATTTTTGTGGAACTCATGCGGCTTCTGGACATCTGACTTTTATCCTATTTGCACAATATGTACCGTAGTTCTCCGATCCAAATCTTAATGAGCTGCCTCTCTTATTACACTGTTTGCACCATAGGCAAAATGACCCGATTCAAAGCATCTAACGATCCCTTTAGAGACATATATTTCCTGAGCTGCCTCACGCCCAGTCTATTTATCCAATGCCTACTGTTGTCAGTTCAAGCGTTGATTCCACCGCTAAACTGATGATAGTTTTCTTTTTATCTTTCAGTCCTGAGAAATGATAAAAGGCAAACAATTCTCTGTTTAAATATCCATATGCGAATGAAATTAATAGTTGGACTTGCAAGTAACACGCCGAAACTAAAAAAACGTGAAGAATCCAGGATAAGGTTCTCTTCGACCTTCAAGCTCTTACCTCGTCTTACTGACACAATACCTTGTCAATTTTATTGCAGAAATTATCCGCTGTTCTCTCGCTCGACTTATTGGGTTGTAATATATATCAAGTATTTTCTTAAAATAACCATTTTATTGATAAATGACAAAACGTCCCTAAATTATAAAATATCAATTGTAAATATACTCTACATACTTTGTTTCATTTTACCGGTAGTTTGTCAACCATATTTCCTAGTTTTGAGCCAAAGCAGTTGCCAATTTCCGCTTCCTGCAAGGTCCGGAGAATCAAATGTATGCCGAAAAGCTCCCAATGGAGCCTCAAAAGAACTTCTTTGATGCATGCCGCGGGATGTGTTTTGACGTTATAATACAGCAAGACCTCAAAAATTAAGACTGGTAATATCATTCAGGGGAGAGGCAACACATCAGACATTACATCACTTTTGCTTTGGGAGCAGTGTGACCGACCCGTACATTCTAAAACAAAATTGTATACCCTCGTTTAATCGTTGAAACTGACCCTTATGTAGATTTCTGTCCACGGTTTTGTTTTTGTGGAACATTCCCCAAGGCAACATGCCTTCTCAGTCCCAAAAACCCAAATGACTGGCTGGCTTTTTAGATGCAAATTCTTTATTCGTACCTTGCCTTAGTATACCCTTACTTGGTTTTAGAGCCGCGCAAAGAAACGGCTATTCACCTCTTGTGACTATTCTATACAAAATTCGGAGCTCGACAGTTAAGGTGGTGGTAATGGTGAGATCCCTGCACTTTAAAAGAGCTTTAGATCAATTTCCACTAAAAGTTAATGGCTCCTGTAATTTGACCTTGAAATTATTAGTTTTGCCACGCCTCTCCAGGAGGAGGCGCGCATCGGCGCCATTCGTTTTCGTTTCTTATGCCACCTCAAGTTTCATGTCAATCGGCCTGACTGGACTATCATTGTTATTTTCTTAGTTGACATTATATTATTCCAATGCGGAAAATGATAGTCTAATAATCACTGTGTGTATATTCCTCCCTTACATGCTACCGTAGGCCCTTGATTAGCATATCGCTAAAGAAGGTGATGTCTACTACAGACTACAGTTCACTCCTCTGGAGGGTGTTGAATCCTCTAGAGTTCACAATTACCATATTCAGACGTGAGAATGTTTTTAGTAATATTCTTCCTCTTGTATTGATTTCTCTGCTACTGCATTCTTCAGCCCATGCATTAAAATACCTGGCTATTATCTTAAAGTTGCAGCCGTTTGCTGTCTATGCTTGCCTGTCTGTTGCATGCACTTTTTTCAGAAACGATTATATCTGTTGATACGAAATTCGATGGAAATTCGTGTGAACCCCGCGCATGACCCCACGATGACCGAATGACCAACGCGGAAGCTAAGCCTGAAAGGAGCGATCCGCGATGGATCATATTCTCGATCAACGTTTCTCTTGCCTCAGATGTAAAGTGACGCGCGGCCTTAAAGGCTACCACAAAAATCGGAGTGGTTGTCTCGATCATATGCAGCCAATGCGAGTAGGAGGAAGAGACGGCCCTGCACTCAGACCTCAGACGAAGATACCGTGGTAAGGTTTTCTTCAACGAAGAGTCTGCACATTCTCTGTATCTGGAGAATGTTCTTATATTCGAGAAGCCTGCGAACGCCTGCATCCGTAATTCCGCACAATGAATATTCCCTAAAACTTTGGATAGAATTTATAGAATTACACCAAACGCAGTAGCCACAGCCAGCATCCTTCTACTCCTGAGGTGACTATTGATCCTTCCTAGAATAATTCGCAATGTTATTATCAATCGAACTCCACTTCACCCGAAATGCAAAGGGGTTTCTTCAACGGCAAAACTAGAATTCTGCACATTGAAATTTGTTTTTAAATAATTAAAATTTATTATTTTAAATGTAAGATTTTGAATATAAATGAATGTCGGAATGGGAATTATGAAATTAAGAGGGTAAACGGGAAAGCTAAGTGATGTTAAGGTGGGGAAAAAGAGGGAATATTACATATCATTAAATTTACTCTCTTGTCATATTGACTTTGGAACAGGCGGACGAATTACACTTCAGGGTTTCATTCTACCATCTGGTACTAAGTATCGCCTTAGGGACATTCACTTATTTTGCACAATGATGATTGCACCCTGAATATACTCGTACATATATTGAGGTTTCATCACTATCCCAAAAGAATTTGCAGATAATTTCCGCAGATATCCCTAACTTTGCAGTATACCAGATAATCAATTGCTAGCTTAAGGCTTTAGGTCACTGACACGCTCTTCCAGTCTCCCCTTTTGCTCTTGTTCGAAATGAAACTAGGCGAAACACTGCCTAGAAAGAATGTCAAAGTTCTTTCAATTTAGGCGTCTCTCCGCCACGCTAATGCCCCAGGATATTCTGTATATTACCTTCCCTGCTTGCATCTGCATATATATATGTATGGATGTGAAAATGAAGAAGAGTCAATCCCAGAAGGACGTTCTCGGCATGTCGTTGATGAATTGATCTGCAGGTTCATCCGTCAGCACCAGTCACTGGTAATTCTCAATCCTAATTGGAGCGTAAACCTGGACCTTTATTCTAGTATTTGTTAGCTCTCCCCAGAGTTTGTCAACTAATTTACTTCAAATTAGCGAAGACAGTTTGGGTTCATAACAATAGGCCTGATATTTGTTGGTATTTTCGAATATTTTGATCAACCAGAAAGCTAGGACGATCCTAATATCTTTGTGGATTAGGGTATTCTGTATTTCTGCATGTAATGTGTTGTCGAAAGCACCTTCAATATTTAAAAATGCACACATAGTTAGTTTCGCGGTATTTACCGCATCACGTAATATATGCGCCAGCTGATACAAGGCAGTTTCGTTTTCTGGTACTGGCGGTGAGCATATCAGCACAAATGAAAATGAAAAGGATCATTTTTAGTCGCTTTTGGAATGAAGACTACTTTCCCCGCATCGATCCCCTTGGTATGTGTAAGGTTATGCTGACCTTTACCAGAGAGCCTCGAATGATTACTAGCCGCCCCTGGAGTAGTGCTGCGAAGATACCATAGATTCTGGTTTATTTTTAGTAACACTTCCCAACTTGCCCTAGCCCCTTGCCCTTTTTGGCAAAGGAGTCATTTGTTTCATCCGTACTTATTATATTTCACTAGATTTCTCTCCTTTTCTATCTTGTTGATTGATTCCTCCAGTAACTTCTATATATTTGGTAGATATTCGGCCACCCCTGTGGAATCTCAAAAAGTTCATTCGCCAAACTGCGCTTGTTCGGTTCTTCCTTCCCTTGCACCTTCCAATGTTGATTCTGGTACCGCTCTTATCGAAAGTGACTTCACGAACATGCATTTTCTTTTGAATTGTTCGGGCGTGAAAATATGTGTGTAAGCTCAACTTCTCCATATATGAGATGCCACAGTGGCCAAGTGCTATTTTCCTCCCGGCATAAGCATTCAGGTCTCACAGTTACAGCAAAGTAGGTTATCATGACATCCCTATCCAACAGCCTATGAGAAACACTCCTGGTTAGCAAAAGCCAACGTGCATATGTCATATGACCACCTCTATATTTCGTGTTCACTATATCAGCTACTAAATCTAATAATTCCCATTAATTATCCCTGTCTCGCCTATTGACCCCTGCGAGTTAGGGCTCAAGAATATATTCAAAGCCTTCCCTGCTTCTCGTAAGAGGCAGCTAAAGGGGAAAGAAATTTGTGGGCTAGCCACCTGCATATTTTGAAACTTTATTGCTACCAAAATGTCAACAACGCCTTGGGTAGAGACTGACATCACGGTTACGACTTTTGGCTATGGAAAGCGGAGTATGATTAGTGTCTGGAATGTGCGCACGGTCCTCTACAACGGTGGCGAGGGTCCTCAGAATGCTCGCTTTCTCCAACTTAGGGCAAAATCTATAGTAGAAAAAGAAGACGGGGCAAACCCTGCCTGCAATGGAGCGATGGCGTAAGTCGGGACGCCAGACAGCTTTTAGGGATATTGAATTGGTGGACCTCGGCGCAAAACCGGGATGTTTGGAGTTTCTTATTAAGGCAGGCCTAGACCGGATACTGTTGTTGCGCCGTTGATGACGATGATGATTCTAGGTCTTAGCGAAGTAAGATAGTGGGATTCTAGAGAGTACTCCTCTCCCTCTTGTTACACTAATGGCAATGTACTTTTGTACTCTAGAAAGCTAAGTGGTTGCAGACGCGAATCCGATGTCTGCTTCTGACATCTACCATAAAGCGTGTTCTCCTGACCTGGGTTAAAGGCTCTATTGAACACTGCAACCGATTGCGGGTGTGAAGTGAAATTCCGATATCGAGTGAAACCCCCGCTGTGACAAGAGAGAATTTATTATTGCGCTGCTCAGGGAAGCGGAAGATTCTGCAAATCACCATGATTTCAGAAACGTATACCGCATCATGAAAGAGCTTGGATGTTGTCACAAATCTTCGATGGTCCTGTGAAAGACGTCAACGGTAGATTTCTCATCCACAATGACGAACAACTGAGGAGGTGGAAAAAACGTTCAACCACGGTTCTTAATCGTACCACATCCGGTAAAGTTCCTCCTCTTGTGGAACAAATAGCGACTCACCGTAAAATGCGGATACGGACTGGTCCTTCAAGCAGAAGAAAAATCATTTCGGCGATCAATATATTCAATATTGTGTCCGGATAGCTGAGTGGTTAGAGCACAAGGCTGTCGTATGGAAGGTCGCGGTTCAAATCTCACTGGTGGCAGTGGGGTTTGTATCGTGATTGACGTCGGATACCAGTCGACTCAGCTGTGAATGAGTACCTGAGTCAAATCAGGGTAATAATCTCGGGCGAGCGCAATGCTGACCACATTGCCTCCTACAGGGTTATGTAATCCTGTAGTGTACCGTTACGGTCTTGAATGAAGTGCTCTAACACACTTCAAGGCCCTGATCCAATATGGATATAATCGCCAACGATTATTAATATATTCAAACGGAGTAAAGCGACTAGGCTTGACCGTCTCCTCGCAAATTTATTTTTTGCTGCACCTGCAGTTACTGCAGATCTGCTATTTCCACTTGTATGGAAATCTTGGGTGTGTGACAATTGGAGGGGTATGTGCGTGCTCCCTGGCAATGACAATAGCTAAAATAATCCTGTAATGCATCAAAGAACATTTCGAAACCTTAATCGACAGAGAGCAGGCTGGTTTCCACTCCGGATCCTCCTGCATCGGCCACGTCGACACCCTATGGATCTTTCCGAATACTGCGCGGAATTTAGATCTTCGCTTCACCTGCCCTTCATCGATTTCGAGAAAGCTTTCGATATCGTGAACCGGAAGTGCATTTATGCTCTACGCAAGAGAGGCATTCCGGAGAAACTAAAAGCTATTGTCAGAGCGATATATGATAGCGAAAAATGTCATGTACTACACCGAGGTAAAATCCCCGAGGATTTTGAGGCCCAAAGCGGAATCCACTAGGGTTGCATCCTGTCACCGATATTATTTTTTCTTGCTGTCGACGTTCTTCATGCTCCCTTGTGCGGAGGATGTGGAGGAATTCAATGGACAATGACATCTTTCCTTAAACACCTCGACTACGCTGATGACCTTTGTTTGCTCTCCCACCTATCTTAGCGGGTCATGTACCTTGACCAAATGGCTCTGGATTTGTAAAGATAGGCAAATCGAGGTGGACTGAAGGTAAACACGAACAAAACCAAGGTTCTCAGTCTGACAGGTCATCGCACTCTCCCTATGTGCATTAATGGGCAAAGCATCGAAAGCGTCGATCAATTTATAATATATATCTAGAAAGTGTGGTTTCTGCCGACGTTTTCGCTGCCCTGTCTAAAATTTAGAATTGCAGTTATCTCAACTCCAAGATCAAGTTTAGACTGTTCTTCCTGTGTTGGGAAGTGAACTCCACTGTTACTCAAAAGCTCCAAGCTTTCGTCAGTTACTACCTGCGTGGTATCAACAAAGTACGCTGGCCTCGCACTATCTCAAAGGAAGAATTTAGTTGGCGCATAGGTCTGGCATTCGTACGTACTATGTTCGGAAGACGGAAGTGGCAGTAGATAGATCACACATTAAGGAGGGTCAGCAAATGCATGCGTACTACGCCATACAGTGGAACCCACCCTCACAAGATGGCCAACGAGTGGGTCGCACCAAGGCACTTGCCACAGAACAGTAGGGGAGGAATACGAACGACTCGGGAAGTCGTGGTAGGGTGTGGAGCTGAAGGGCATTTTAGGTAACTGCAAACGATTGGCATAAGTTTGGTTGACGCACTATACCCCATCAAGGGGTGAATGACATCCTATGTATATGCCTCTCTATTTCAGTTTCTGTTGTTAATATTGGCAAAAAAGTAAAGACGATTTACGATAAATTCGTTACACGCTGACGTCTTTAAAGTATTTCCGTTTGGTGTGAACTTCTAACTTTCCGTGGACATGGTGCGTGCTTTAGAAATGCTATTTAGGCAATATTCGGAAAACATCAATGAATTCAATTTCAAATAGTAACACAGCTTGGTCTTCCCATTTCCATGGCATATTTATAGTTATGTTTATTGGATTAATGTGTTCATACGCAAATTTAGCATAATTCCCGAACAATCCCAAACAAGATAAATTGATCTCCTTTTTTAAAATTTCAACAAATCTGCTATGCTATCAAGATTGTTGCCAAGAAGACTAAAGAGACGTTCTTTCAGCTGCTTGGCATTCTTAATTCCTACTTTATTTTTCGCATCTACGACAATAGCTTTGCTTTCAAAGATTTTAAATTGACATTCATTCCATTGAGCTGTTGGTGGTTGAATTATCCTAAAATAAACGCTGCCGGTGCCAAGTCAACTGTGCTCTGAAATAGCCGCGTTGATTCTATTTTCCCCAAAGTGCGGCCGATGTTGTTGTGAAAAGTGCCACTTTCGTTTACAAGATGGATTTCGAGTGCACACTTAACCCTTAATAGTACCATCGAAATTTGGCAATTAAAGAACCATTTGGGCTTACACAATTGCAAAAGTGGGAGCTCCATCTGTCCTCCTGAATCTAGCTTAAAGCAGAAATTTTCTCGGAAATATGCTACTGAGTAGCTTCATATCTAAAATTATTCCATCTTAGGTAGCCACAAATCTGATTGTATTCGATATTAAGTACTCAGAGTTAATAATTTGCAAAAATAGACTTTTTGCTTCTTACAGTAGTACGAGAACCAGTCGAAATACTTCAGCAGGAAAGCAAGAAATTCAAAGACAATTTTCCTAGATTTAAATGATCTTTGCAGAAATGATTAAATAGAATGGAAATTAAATTTTCTCTCCTAGATCACCCGAACTCAAAATGAGTGTGTGAAGACGAACGTACGTATGTACTTGTAGTAGCCAACTATTTCGCTGGTCCAGCCAATTCAGTGCCCCTAGAAATTCGCTACGATGAACATAGAACGTTAAGAATACATCTTTAGCTCGGGTTTTTGTCTGTTCTCCGGGCAGGAATCGTCACTTTCTCCTAATCTTTAATTTCGTTTGTATCTTTATTATTATTTATTTCTTCGGTTCGCTAAACACAACTCACGGGTCACATCTAGTAAAGTTAAGAGTGTGAATCTGGTGATATCGAGGCCTTCATTTATTTTCGAAAGAATTTTTGGCTACCCAGAATTCTCTTAAGGCCGTGTAGAATCGTTGAGAAAACTCCCCGGGGTGCACACACTCTCTGTATCCATAATGTGAAATTAGTGAAAAATTTTCAAACTCGGGATAGTGGAGAAAGCAAATACATAACTTCATATTTTTTACGCATGTGCGCGCGCAGATTGAAAATCGGCTAAAATTCAAATTTAGATGAGTTCATCACATCCACTCCGATCTGCATCAGTGGGTGCATTACCCCGCGAAAAGAGACACACAACATCAAGAGCCGAAAGTACCTCAGCAGCTGTTCTAGATGTTCGATGCGCTTGCCAATATTTTCAATGCGAATCGCTGCTTCCTGATAGAATCAATCCTGTCGACTCTCGTCCTGGCTCAAGTGCTGGATACGCGCCCGATGTGAACATAATTCAACTGGAAAGGCCTGGGCTGCACTATGCATCGAACAGAAGTTTTGCGGTTGCCAAGCCCCCTCCAGATCCTGACAGGATATCCACAAAGAGCTTCGCAATGGGACAAAATAAACCGAAATCCTTTGATCAAATGTCAACAAGAAGCTTTGGTATGGAGAGGCAGCCAGCCTTTGATCAGATATCGAATAAAGGACTCGTTGTTCGGAGCATATCGGACGCTGAACAAAGTGAAATGGCGATACCTTCCTGGCAGAATAAACCAGCTGCAGACCGAGTTTCCGTGCGAAGCTTTGGTTCCCATACTCACATCTCTAGGCGGGATGCTGACACAATGTCAATGCGAAACTTCGGCTTAAAGAGGATTTCAAGAAGTCCTTCACATAGTGAATTATATGTGGCAGAAATAGATGTTCCATCCTTGGGAGGGTCCCGTCGGGGATCTAAAATGGACTTACCACAGTTCAATGTTATTGCCGCGACACCAATAATGGAGGCTCGATTCCCGTACGGCGAACATTATCAACCCCACGCAGGAGGATCTGAAAACAAGGAAAACAAAATTTTTTCCGCATACGATGATCGCGCTCCGCCAAAGTACAAGCCCAATGAGCAATATGCTTTTCTACTTGAATATCCTTCCCCAGTCAAACAAAGAAAAATGGAAAATAATCAACAAGAACCTATGGAAAGGGAAGTTAAGGAAGATGTCAAGGAGGTTGCAGGCTCAACAGCTCAAATTGAATTTTCACCAGTAATAAGTCAGAGAATAAAACAAGTGCATGAATTAAATTATCATGAACCACCTGACACTCAGCCCCCGCAGACTATAAAAGAAGCAAAGCCCAATTTTTCAAATGAAAAATCTTCTGAATTTAACGTTGAAGCGTCAAAACAAGAACAATCGGGCCCAGCGTCCAATGCATCCATATCATTTACATCAAGCCAATCATCAGGCACCAAGGAGCCATCATCGAGAACTTTCAACGTAGCTAAAGAAATAGCAAATTTAGGCCCAAAAGTAAAGGCAATGGCTGAAAATTTGATTCATATTGCAGACCGGAAGAGTCATGTTGAGGATGTACGTTTCAGAGCTGAGGATCTCCCACAATACCAACCTGCGCCAAAAATAGACGAAGATATGACACCGAAGATACCTGAAGTGCAACCTGAAGCGCCTATTCAAGCAACAATGCAACAATCAAAGGATGTGATCCAAGAGGGAGCTGTTTTGCATAGAAGCGATATAGTCCATGAAGCAACTATGATGGAAAAAGAATACACGATGCATTACGAAGAAAAGGAAGCAGAAGAGCAAGACATGGAACAGTATCTTATTCCAATTATTGACAAAACAATTCACCAGCCACCACCGCCACCGGAAGAGTGGGGCATGATATCAAAACCCTATGACGTTATCGATGAAGGACCACGATTTCCATCATCTCCAACAGACAATCAATTAGTGAACAATCGAAGACAAATTTCATCAGCTCAAAGTTTAGTTCAGTCACCTCTAACTCCAATAAGTCGCACAGCTAAAAGCCTTGAGAGTAAAGTCCTTGAAGAACATCCTCCAGTTCCACAATCTGCTCAGCAAGCCCAGACCCAACAAGAATTCACCTTTCGAATTGATCCTGAAAATATTCCTCAAAAATCGACTGCGTCTCTTGTAAAAAGCACTGAAGCCATAATGGCATTTACTACAAAAATGGCAGAACCTGAGCCCCTACTACCATTCCGAGCTGACGACCTTCCACAATATTCCTCATCTAAATTCAAGCCAGATTCTTCAACGAGCCTACCACGTGCTGTTTCGGAGTCTGGCAGTCAACGACAACTAGATAAAAGACTGTTACGATCTAATCTGTTACGACGGAAGCAATATTTTACGAGAACTCAGTCCCAGGATAGAGCGCCTTCGTTCGGTGGTTCAATGAGTGATATGCGGTCGAATCGTATCACAAAGACAGTTAGTTTTGATTTCGAGTCGAAAACCTTGCCGCGAAGTATTGGTGCTGTTGAACAGGTTTCCGGTTCGATATCTAGAGAAAAAAGTGATTGGCTGGAAGATACATATTTTAAACGGTAAGATGTAGGGCAGGGCATTCATTCATATTGCCTTTCCTTTGTGAATACTCAAACATATCTCTATCAAGTGATATTCTCGAAAGATAATAATAATAATATATACATTATATAAAAGTGTCGCCAAACGTGGGACCTTCAAACCAGACTGCACTTGCCGCAAGTGGAGCCCCAGAATAGGATTTGTTAGTATGGACTTAGAAATGGCGTTCAGCGTGGAGCCTGAACAAAAACATTGCTTTTAATTTACTTCAAACTTGCATGAAAAGATCAAAACTTTTTGGTTATGTGTTGCAGAGTTGAGATGATATTGGAAAAAGTATGAACTCCATCGAGTCCGAATTGGTTAGTTTTGCTTGGAAACAAAACCTTCTTAAAATAGATTTACGGGCTGTCAATTTTTTTGTTGATGGAAGTTACGTTCAGATGAAGTTCCCGCCATTTAGGCTTAACCCCACGGTGTTCCTAAGACACGAATTAAATTTGTGACCTCAATCAGAGCCACGTTGTTTGTACTGAGTTCAAGCTCAGCATTCATACTAGTGGATGCCAGATCTACCTAAATTCTCCACTGAACTAAGGAGTACAGCACCCGAGTTGTAAGTGCAACTTGACGCTTGAAGCTAGATCCATTATGAAACTCCCACTAGGGACTAACCACAACATATTCCCCAGGAATTCTCCTGAGACATATGAGGGCTCGAAGGGCTATCCCGGTTCCCATGGCACCAGATAACTTCCGGTGAGGTTTCATGGTTGAAGCCATTTGAGATGAGTTCGCGTGACGACTTGGGTCTGATCGTCCAAGGCTTTGGAGTATTCGCCTACTGCATCACGGCCACCAAGTTAATGTGAATACAGCATTTCTTGGTGCTACCACTTGGAAGTAATCCTTGACCACTTGATGTCGATTCAGTCGACAGACATCCTCGCCACCTCATAGCACCAAATCGTTGGTGGTCTTTCAGGTGAATCTTCCAATTTTTTTCGCCACTCTAAAATAGATTCAGGTGGTGCTAATTGCTGATATAGTTACGAAACTCATCGATCGCATGACGACGGATTATTGAGACGTCGCTCGCTCGCCAAAATGTCGAAGGGGAGTATGTCAGCTATCACACATGGTACTCCATCAAATGCAGTTCGGTAGGCATACTATGTTCTCAATGCACTTAATTAATATGGAGCAAACATTTTTTCCTAATGCCAAGGCCCAGACCGAAGTTGCATGAAGCAAGATAGAACTAACAACTCTCGAGATAAGCAAAGATTCTCGTCAGCAAAGTACCAACTCCAAAAATTTTCATTTTTTATTGCTGACCTCTCAAACCACATGGTTTACAGTTTAGTTTTCGATTAACCATACCTCTTAGATAGAGTACTGGTTACGAATACATGGTTTGCCGGCCAATATTGATCTTTATAAATGTTTTCGTGCGCCGTTTTGTAATTAAAACCACTTCGATTTTATGCTCTGTCAGTGCGATGAGGCGAGGATATAATTTCCCAAATTATCGTAACGTCCAAAAGAGGACTGAGAACATATTCTTGTGCAACCCTATAGGTTCCCTGATACGTTTTAGGTCCATCTTCCAAATGGGTACACAACAGCTTCTCCAAAAGGAATTTTAGAAGTCCCTAATTTGACTAAACCTTCAATTATTTGGGTTACATCTACCCTAGACGAAACTGTTATATTTTACAAATTGGGTGCGTCCCCAAGGCTAAGGGGTCTGTTAACCACAATCAGTGGAAGTTAGTTGTTTCCCAACTGGTCCGGTCCGCTGTCAAGTAGATGGGCGACTCAGTATCTTCTTTGAGTCCTCAAGTATAATACTTTTGCCCTGGTTCTATTACGATTTTAATTAGAATTTTCCTGAAAAGGGTTTTAATAAGATCCTGCAGCAAATCAGAGCTGATGATCGGCTGTGATTGTTCAAACTTCACTGATGACATGACCTCTTGTAGCCCCCCCCCCCCCCCTACTCGAAAGTTTTAGTGTTTTTGTATTCGTGGTGCAACTCTTAAAATCAGATTTTGTGTCCTGACCAGAAATGTATTCAGAAATGAAAAGGTTTCAAGAAATATACAGCCTTTTGCGTTTTTTCAAGACTGTTGTAATGAAATGACTTTAGGTGGTCAAACGACCATCCTGTGTGGCAAAGACCGCCTAGAGGGCTAGCCTAAAATCTAAAATAAATTGGTTAAGTGACGGTGAAGGTCTGCCCGCAAAGTTCTGAAGTTTATTTTGCTTAGTATGGTTCCAAAATAAGTAAATTTAGAAATATTTGAATTAGATAAAGTATGTGATCACCAGAGCTCTGGGTGAGGGATTATGTTTTTCATATCCAATATTACTTATATTCTTTCGTCGGAGTGATACTTTTCATTTTATCAAATAATAAAAAACTTGTTGTTTCTTTTTCATTGGTGTGGATATTTATTCTTGCAAATACCGATATTTCGGGAACCTCTTGTTCCCTTCATCAGTGCTAACAAGACTAGCAGAGAAGCATGCAAGAACGTGTCAAAAGAGCGCTTTGATGGAGCTTCAGTATTTGCGGGCAGACCTTCACGATCACTTAGTCAATTTCTTTTAGATTTTGGGATAGCTCTTCCCCCTAGGTCGTCTTCGGTTTGACCATCTAAAAAGTATAGTTTCATTACACTGTTGTCCCAGCTTTAAATTTACCAGCTATTATCATAGGATTGTCATGACTCTCTTCGGTTTTCCCACCATAAACACGAGTTCATCTTGCATAAAGTTTGACGCAGCCTATCAGCAGAATATGTCGAGGAAATCCGCCTTCTGGGCTATTAATCGTGCTTTCGATAGCTCGGTTTCCGCTTCCATCTGATACCTTAACAATACCATGAAGATTTCTGTAATGCTCACATATGATGCCAATTTTATTTTCAAGTACGCTTTGAGAAAGTAGGTCATAAACTTCCTGGAAATCATTCAAATTTATATGTAGAAAATGTTTTTACTAAGGGTTGAAATCACCTGCTTGAAAGCTGGACATCTGCCACTATTCTCTTCATGTAAATATTTCGAATGCCCACTGTATCATTTCTCCGCACCTTCAACACAACTTGCGCGAATAGTTTCTCGAGATTTGTCCAAATTAGGTGATATCTGTTCTCGCAGTCGATAGTTAACCCAGACGGTTCAAATTTTCCCAAAAACAGTAGCTTTTTTCAGCGCTTCGTTAAGAGGTCGGCAATCTGATATATGGTATGATTTCCGTAGCCTTATCATATTGGGCTCATATTTCGAATATAACCCAAGTTATGTTTTTAAGGCCTCGTAGATCACTGCTTTTGTGGTGGTGTACGAAATTTATCGTCATAAGCTATGGTACCACCTTCACCGCAAAAGGGAGTCCGTATATCTACATATGGGTCCAGCGGATGGTGCCTCTTGCATTAGAATCTACATCACGGATCATTTTTTCCAGGACCAGGTTAAAAAGTACGTATGACAGGGCATCCCCTTGTCTTAGACCGTTGTTAATGTTGAATGGTCTCGAGAGTATTATCTCTCCTCGCACATTGGCCAGGGTCAACCTAGTCAGCCTTACTAGTTTCGTTGGGATGCCAAATTCCAAATGCCCAAATATACTTGCACAAAAAATCCACACGCACAGATAACATCTGATTTGTTGCTGATTTGCTCGAAGTGAGTGGTATGGGCCGTTGGTATTCTGGGCGCATTAGGCTATCCAGCCTAGCAAGGTAGCGGAAAATATCTTATAACATACTCAGTAATGTGATTCTTCTATAATTGCTGCACTGCGTGATATCCCCCTTTTTATGTATGGGACAGATAATGCCACGTAGCCAGTCGTCAAACTTGGATTCACTCTCACCCTGAACATCAGTTAATGTACCGCTTGGAGTAGTTGGTCGTCTCTATGGTTTTTAAGCCGATCAATTTCACGTCGGCTTGAGTAGGCAGGACCTCCAACTCGCCGATATTTTGGTTGTTGAGCAGTTCATCAAAGTACTCAACCCATTGCGTCAATACACCGTTACGGTCGGAAATCAGATTTCCCTCTTTGTCTCGGCATGATGAGCATCGATTTATATAGGCTAGGATTCTGGCCGCTGTTGTAATTCGTTTTATCCGTTTTCGTTGCCGGGTTCGTCGTTCTAAAATCCACCCGGTCCGAGGCTTGGCTTCGTAACTTCGGTTTTCCATGTAAGGTTGTCAACCCCCAACCTGTAGGACCAGTTGGTACAATTTGTCCCGTGCTCAAGCGTGGGAGACTCGCCTTCATCCTTCTCTGTCTACAGGTCTCTCAGCGATCTCCACGTGGAGGTGGAGATAGGGTGTGGTAGTAGAACTGTTGTTGTTGTTTTAGCAGGTGTTTCCCAGGTTTTATGCTCCATGGTGGGTACCAATTTAAGTTTTACCCTGGTACTTATGCTACTCCTTCATCGCCTGCCTTTGGAAAAAGGTAACGTCTCCGTTACCTTGTTATAGTCTTTGAGCGCCGAAAAAACATCTTCTCGATCTTTTAATCCCTAAACAACAGATTCTGGCTGGTCTGAAGTATAGTGGATTTACGATTCATATAATTCACACTCAGATCCTGTTTTGCGAATTATAGAGAGGAGAGTTAATAACTGCGAGCCGCTTCGGTCACGCTATCGCCAGGAGGAGCGAAACCGTAAGACGTCTTCGTGTCTTATTTTGGATACTACTTTTCGGTTTCCTTTGCCTCCCCTTAGGTGTATATGTTATCCCCCAATATAATATATGACCCCGGGACATAGGTGTTGAGAGGTAGCTGTACCTCATCGTCATCTTTTTCGATGACCTCTACATATTTCTTTTCAAGCTGGACAATACCTTTTACAGTCTGGATATAATTTGGCCAGCCCGCGATCTATTTTTTGTGCTCAGCTTAGCTAGGTTCTTGTTCCCACCAAGGTACATTCCTTAATGAAGTGTTTCCTATGCCATGCCATTACTCATATACGTATTACTAGTTCATTACTAAAAATGAATTCTAGAATCTCTCCCCTTATGTTGGTGCCACCAACTTGCCCCGTTGGCATCACAGCAATCAAATGTAGTCTTCCTCTTGAAGCACTTCATCCGCACTAAGAAGAGCAGACTAATAACAAACTCTATTCGAAATTTCAATCGTTGATCTTTTAAATCTTCTTTACTGCAACCCAATAGTAAATTAGTTATCACGGTCCAGGCTTAACAGAAAGTAAGATTGCGGCACTGTACCCTTCTGCATTCGGCAAGCTGGAGGCCTTTCCCATTTAGCTATAAATGGCAATGAACCGTTCAAACATTTTTTATTTTAAGTAATCATTCGTTAGTCATACATATGATCTCTCAATTATATAATTTCATTTTACAGCGATCATGAATATGAACCAATCGGACAACCTTTGGATGAAGCCCAGCCACCAGAGCGTATGGAAGTTGACAAAGAGCCATCACCAATACCAACTTTCCAAATCTCTGAACCACCAGCCGATAGTCATCCATCTGCAATGGAGGTAGAGACATCTAATCTAGACAAGAGGGAGCTTGCGGACGAAGAGGAAGATCATGAACCTACTGCTTTTGAACAGCAACGAGATATTGAGGAGAGATACTTCAGCTCAGTACCGACTACTCCAAGGACAGATTCTCGAACAGACAATGAAATCCATACCAGCCAAGTGGATTCGAGTGCTCTTGAAGAATTGCCTTTGAAAGCAGAAAACAGGAAGAAAGGTTTTATGGCGAGTGCTCAAGATAGAAGTCGTAAGATGTCGGAGAATCTAAGATCACAAGCTGGCAAGATCAGAACCAAAATTCGTGGCAGCAAGAAACCTCCGTCGGGAAGCCCTAAAGCGAAGGAAAGGAAGCGTTTCAAGAAGCCTGACTTTTCAAAAATTAAAATGCCTGAAATCAAGCGGCCAGAGCTTCCCAAATTCAAGTCTCCGGAGTTCAAGCGTCCAGAATTCACGAAATTTGATAAGCCGATTTTCACAAAGCCAGATTTATCGAAGTTTAAGATTCCCGATACGATGACTATCAAGTTGAAACGTTCTCGTTCACTAAAGGAAACCGATGTTCCTTCCACGACTACAGCAACAACGCCAGAATCGACAGCCAGCCCAGAATCAGCAGCCAGCCCAGAATCGGCAGCCACGCCCAAAAAGAAGTTCGAATTCCATTTCGGAACGTATCCCAGGATGCTTCGAAAACGAAAGCAAAAATTATCGACCATTGTGATTGCTAAGGCAGATGATTTACCAAGTACCGAATCACCACCTTCGGTTGAATCAACCACACTTCCTCGTCAAGAAGGTGGCCCTGTTTCACCCAGGTGGACTGACAAATTCTCGGATGTGAGCTATGCAGACAGTGAAAGCGGAAAGTACCAAAGGTACGGAAGTGAAGTTGAGAGCTTGGAAAGAGAGTCATCCTTAGAACGTCGTATGAAAGAAGATTTAGAAAGAAGCTCTCATGAACAAGACGAACTTGAGATGGTTCATTCTGTAGAGCAGAAGCAATTCGCAGATTATGATGAAGAAAATCGCGCAATTCACGAAATTTCAAAGATCCGTGAAGGAGAGTTCAAAAAACGCCGCCCTATTGTTCATCAAGATTCCGATTTGGTCTCGGAAGAAAGCAAGGATGTCGGTTGGAGTGAGAAAGATGCGATTCGAAACGCCTTACTAAAGGGTGAAGAAGAGATGGACGTTGAACATCTTCACGAACCGGAAAAGTATCCATCGGAAGAGGGCTTAGGAGGTTCTATAACCAATCAAGAAACTCAGTCTACAGCCAGTTCTGGTACCCGACCTAAAGGAGTAATAGAGGAGATCGACGATGATGAATTTATCCTGCGAAAACGCGGTATTTCGCAAGATAATATCGAGATCAGACAATACATAAGTGACGCTATAAGGGAAGGCCTAACGACGCCTAGGAACACGTTAGCCCAACTTGGGGACAAACAACGTTATTATGCTGATGATGATGTTAGCAATGAACAAATTAACTTTGGATACGATGTGCCACCACCCAAACCTAAACGTGCTCATAAAAATTTAAACGATTTCGATCGTAACCGCGACACTGAGTCTAGAGAATTATCTCAAGATTTTGAAGGAGATCGACGTGGAAGCTTTGACGATAACACTTCGTTGCCTCATGATACCGAGCACTATTTCTCCAACATACCACCAAGCCGTCCTCACCGTAAATCGAAACAACATTTTCCTGAACACGAGGACCATGAAGTGCCGTCCGAAGATTTACCTTACTTGGATGATGAAGAGGACAGTTTACTGTTCAAGAAAATCAACATCGACAACTACAAACAACGTCAGGAAGAGGAAGACCAGGATGCTGCACCTATGGAACACTTGAAGCCAGCTACACCACCAAAGGCACCAAAGCGCCGGAAAAAGCAGCAACGGGCGTCTATCGAAAAAGACTCTTACGCAAATCGCTTCGCTGGGCGATCTGTCTCGAATAGTTTCTTGCCAAGTGAAGAACGGGATGAAGATGTAAGTCAATGTTCCGTATTTCTGTAGTTAGGTTGTGCTTTCGGCCACTAAATTTTTGGATGAAATTTCATCCAGTTACTAATTAATTTCTTTTCGAAACAAAAACAACATTCTTTAGAATGCAACTAACTAAAAATCATTCTGAATAGTTTATAGTGTACCGAACGCAACATGAATACATTATTCCTTTGGCTCAAGCAGAAACGTTCTCCACGCCCACCCCGGCCCCAAGAAGATCTAGATCTAGATCGCAATCCCACATGACTGACGACGATCGTACTTCTCGCGGAGCAGAATCTCTAATTTCTGAATCGATTCCGATCGAAGAGGAAAAATTTCATATTGATATGAAAGAAACTGATGGGTATGTATGGGCCGTAGGTTAAATACAAATCCTTGAAGGCTCTTGTGGAAGTATTGTATCGTCACACCTTCCTTTTTAATTTAGGTATGCAACTGTTCGCAAGGAACCACCACCAAGACCACCTGCACCCAGACGTCATAGAAAATCAAGTCCACTCCCGGAACAACACTTTGCCACTATGCCGCATTTAAGGAAAGATTCAGCACCTCACAAGATCCAACGAAATTTTAATACCATGGGCCCATCTCGGCCACCACGCCGAAGGTCTTCAGCCAGCATAGGGGACAACGAAAAGTATTTTTTCTGCCTAAATCATTGTAACTTTCCTTAGTTAATTTTTCCTGTTTTTTCTTCATTCTAGAAATGTAAGTTCTCCAGATGTAACTCAATATGAAGAGCTTGATATCGGCGAAGTAGATGAGGAGCTTGACTCGGGAAGTCGAATGGAATCACCCCGTGGAGACTTGCACTCTGGCGATGTTATTAACAAAATGAAATTCCGGCCGTTGCCCCCACCTCCGCGTCCACCTCGCGAAAGTCGAAAGAAAGACCGAAAGGACCCTCGGGACGAATTCGATGACAAGCACGATAGGGATGATGGAGCTGAAAAAATTGGATACGATCTCCACCTAAATGGTGACTACGACGTAGAGAAGCATACAGAGAAATGCATTGAGGTTGAAGTCTCCACACAAACCGACCCCTTACCAGATGACTTTTGCTGCGAAGAATTCGAGATAACCGATGATATGAAGGTGATTGAGCCTCGGGTTGGTAGAACGTTACAGGATATTCTGGGAGACGAGCCAGACCAGCAAGAAGATGATAGCCTCTCCAAATCCATTCAACGGTTTCGAGAGGCTGGCCAAAGGAGTTTTTCTGAACGGTCACGAGGATCCACAGCTGATCGTTCAAGAGCTTCACTGGGAAGCCGACCAACAACACCAAACGCTATTGTTTTCGAAAAACGTGTACCTACACCAATTCCTGGTAGTCATGGGGGCGAAACAATGCTAGAGGCATCTATAACTGTTTTGCCCATTGACGATTTAGATTACGACGAAGAAGAGCAAGACAAAGTTGATGAGCCAAAAGAAACCGAACATCAAATTGAGGAGCCTGTTCAGGAGGAAGAACCAAGACTGATAACAGATCATTTACTCGTTGAGTGTGAATCTGTGCATGGAATGACTGATGACCAGAAAGAAGAATCTTTAGCAAAAGAAGAGATTTCACTTAGAGAAGAAGAATTGGCAAAAGAGGAGTCACCGCCGAAAGCACCTCCAAGGAAAAGGCCATCAATTACAGTTGAATCATCACCACCTGCCGAAGAGCCTGAACAAACTAAAGAAATTGCCGTCTTGCCAACAACCTTAGATGTCGCTCCCCAACCAGAAATGCAAGTAGAAAGGTCGCCACCGTTGCCATCAACACTATCAATAGCCGATCTAGAAGTAGAAAGACTGAGCGTGCATGAACTCCAAGCTGGTAACATAACAGTCTCCCAGTTGCAGAGCTCTTTAATCAAAACGGATGAACTCGAGTGCAAATCCAGTAATGCACCGCCTTCATTGGAGCTTCCGCCTGGTTTAATTGACGAAATTATCAGGCGAGTGCGCAGTTCAGAAAGCGAATCTCACACAGTAGAAACTCAAACA
Organism: Hermetia illucens; assembly: GCF_905115235.1. Taxonomy (NCBI): domain Eukaryota; kingdom Metazoa; phylum Arthropoda; class Insecta; order Diptera; family Stratiomyidae; genus Hermetia; species Hermetia illucens. Next base: position 147,538,240 of record NC_051850.1, read on the forward strand.
ATTGATAAGCCTCCAGAATCACTAACAACTCCAGCAGCTCCTACTACCCCTGAAAGTCCTCTACCTCCCCGTCCGCCACTCCCTCAACAACAGCCCGAAGACAGTCACCAACCACCAAGCTTCCAAACTGAATATATGCAATATTCAGTTCCACCACCCTCTTTCTACACTCTCCGAGACCCTTCAGAAGGTGAACTCCATCACAGCTCCGCACATCGTAGACGCCGACATCATCGCCGAAGAGACTCTTCCTCAGATGAAGAATCCCACAAGGAGCATCGTCGCAGCAGGCACAGCACAAGGTCCCCTGAACCAACGATCGCACAACTGGGCGGACAGTTGTTGCACGCCTGTGGAAATTCCCTGATGCACTCTATGAATCAAATTGTCAATATTCTCCGAGCCAACGAAAAGGAAGGAAACGATAGGAACCTCAGTACGGCCATTATTCTTGTGATATTCGTGACCATCGGATTCCTTCTTCTGGGAATATCTGGGAACAAGAATATCCACCATCATCACTGGGATTACTTCAATCCACCAGACAATAAAGGACGCTAGTTACTACGAGAATGGATGCAAGTCGCGCCTAAATACAATAAATACATGTATACATAGATAAATCGATATTCAAGCTCAATTCAGTCAACGAAAGATAGTTTTCTGCATTTTATTTGGATTTTTTTCTACGAATAGGAAATATGAACTTTCGACACAATCATAAAACACATATACGTGCATGCATAGTTGAATCACCGTTTCGAAATTGTAGCCCATCATCTTTTGTAAAGGAAATCAAACAGGATTACTGGATAGAATGCTTCCGGAGATCTGCTTGAGAGAAGTACGAAATGAAATGAAACAGTTTCTTGTTATTTTTGACAAAATTGCCTTGTTTTTGTTAAGATCATAATAAAATTTAAAATCCTTGAAGAAAAGGCGGAGTTTTCAATTCATCATCATCAACAATATACCATTGCCAACCTAAGTCCAACCCAGAGTTCCAGTGGGCATACATAGTTTCGTCTATTTAGTGGTTGCTGAAATAAATACTTATCCTCTCTTCTGCATTGTTCAAACAGAACCAACCATTTTTTCTTAAATTTCAAAAAATAAAATCGTTTTTTTCCCTAAATCTCATTTTATCCTTCAACATAATTTCCTTGAAGAGTACCAAGTCTAGTGCTTCTTTAGCACTTGTTCTCCTTTTTGATTGAACGATTTGTCTTGTTCCTCAAGAACACCTCATTGGCAGCGATCACTTCAACTTTTTCCTGAAGAACCACAGGGCTTCCCACGCTAATAAACATGTTGGGCACAAGTTGTTTGCATTTACCTAGGATAATAGAGCAGTCTCTTCCTTAGATGCTTAGGAAAGCGCACTTTATTCCCAAGAAGTTCATTTAATGCCGCCCATTCAGTTTTCTTGACATTCCATTGTTGTATTGCAGTCTGCCCGCTTTAACAATCAAACTTAATTATAAGCGACGGTGATCTGATAGGCAGACTTTGGCTAGCACTTGCCAGTCTTCAACTCTAATATTTTCAAAGTACAAATTGGCAGGTCAATTAGTTCCTTTCCCCTTTTCTGACTGGCTACGCCGGCACTAGGTGAACGGTTTCCACTGAAGTGAAGATCGTATCTTTCCCAGAATTTGTTGAAGCCTCTAAAATTCCGCTCTGACGTTGAGCTTGATGGCTCAAAGTCCCGGACTTCTTACCACTTGGAGAAAATCATTGGTTTTCATATTCATGCTTTCGAGACTCCTATGCATGCCATACACTATTCGGCCGACCTGTCCGCAGTTAATGGACGGTCGGAACGTGTGTGGGATCCAGCTGGCTGACCAGCTTGGACTGTTTAGGCCATTGAATTTGCAAGTAGCAGAAATTTTGTTACAAAATTGATATGCTTCTCGCACAAGTGCATTCACAAAAAGACATGGGCATCCCCAAATGGCATTACAAATAGGCCACATTCTCATCACCAGAAGTTAGTCATCCAAATTCATATCGAAGAAGAAACTTTGGCTCCGACCCCCGCATGGTAAAAAGCGCCTACATGTGCCGAATTTCAAATACTCGTGAAATAAAAACCGACACTAGGAAAATTAGAGGTGGACAAGCTTGTTCATCCCGCTATTAAATCATAATAGTGGAAAGAAAAATTACGTCCTATTCTACAGAATCTCACGCGCTCAGGGGCACATAGATTGCACATGGTATCACCTAAAATGAAAAAAAAAACGAGGCAACAGCTCTACTGCCAAACCCTATCCCAACCTTCATCTCGTAACCGCTGGGAGCTCATCCTTAGGGAAAAGCTGCAGATGGAGAAGGATGAAGGCGAATCTCCCGCGCCTAAAAACGGGACAAATTGTACCAACTGATCCTCCAGGTTGGAGGTTGGGCAGGTAACCCTTCATGGGAAAAAACTTGTTACGAAGCCACAACAGCCTCGCACTGGACTGATAACAAAACGACGAACTCGGCAAAGTAAACGAAATAACGATCTGCGCATTTTCTTATGGAACGTGCGTTCGTTGTGCATAGAAAGAGCCAAAAAATGAAACCTGCTGTTATCAGCTTTGAAAATATGAGCAAACGGTTATGCACTCTGCGCTTGCGAGGCAAATTTAGAAATATAATAATCATTAACGTTCACGCCCCTACAGAGGAGACTGCAGAGTCGGAGAACGATACCGTCTACGAAGCAGTAGAACAATCCCTCGAAGCCTGTCCTAGATATGATATCAAAATCATACTTGGGGATTTTAACAGCCAAGTAGGGACGGATCCCGTATTCAGGCGATACGTTGGCTCCCATAGCTTACATAAAAGTACAAATGATAACGGACTGCGGATTATTCAATTAGCAGTGTCACACGAAATGGTTGTTGAAAGAACCTGGCTTGCGCGGAAAGCGGTCTACAAAAAAACGTGGAACTCTCCAGACGGGACCATTTTCAACCAAATTGACCACGCCGCCAGCTCTCAGCCTTGATGAATGTCAGAACATATAGGGGGGCCAATATAGACTCGGATCACTATTTCATTAGCATGATGCTCCGGGCTCGAATAACAACACCGCCCAGAATCCCCTTTAACATCAGGTGAGAGTTAACACTAAGGCTATCCGCAGCACCTATAAGGGGGAAATAGGTGCGGCAATAACCGCAATCAACAGAGATCCTGGAGATGAAGCATCACCAAATGATCTTCACAAACAACTGAAGAGCGTTATCATTGATATGGACACAAACATACTTAGCCCCAGCCGCAAGAAAAGTCGAAACGGCTGGTTCGACAATCAATGTAAACTAGCAACAGAACGGAAGAATGCTGCATATCGGGCAAAGCTGCACTCTCAAAGAATGCGGGCACGCGCAGAGGCCGATTACGACCTCCGTCGAGTGGAGAAGCGACTTCACAGATGAAAAAAGCAAGCCTGGGATAACCAACAAGTCTGTGAATACGAGAAGTATAGGGAGCAACCGTGCCAGGCACGGAAGTTTTACCAACAAGTGAACGGGATGAAGCTCGACATTCATCTTGCCAAGACAAAGAAGGAAATCTTATTTCCGACAGAATGGGCATATTGGAGCGATGAGTTGAGTACTTTGATGAACTACTGAACAACCAGAACATCGGCGAGTTGGAGGTCCCGCCAACTGAAGATGACGGACAAATACTGCCAACACCAAGTATAAAAGAAACAGTCCGTGTAATTCATCGGCTGTCGGCTTAAAAATCATAAGTCGCCAGAAGCCGATGGAGTTACAGCCGAATTGGTTAATTATGGAGGCGACAAATTTCACCAAGTGATTCACCAAATTATGCTCAAGGCGTGGGACAGCGAGTCAATGCCTGACGACTGGCAAAGAGGCATTATCTGTCTCATACATAAAAAGGGAGATATCACGCAGTGCAGGAATTATAGAGGTAGTACGTTGCTGAGTACCATCTATAAGATATTCTCCGCTATCTTGCTGGGCTTGATAGCCCCATACGCTCAGAACATCATTGACCCATACCAAAGAGGCTTCATTCCAGGCAAATCAGTAACAGATCAGATTTTCTCTCTGCGGCATGCGGCAGTTGCACCATTTTTTCATCGACTTTAAAGCCGCCTATGACAGCATAGCCAGGGTAAAACTGTACACGGCCATGAGAGAATTCGGTATCCCGACGAAATTGATAAGACTGACTAGGCTGACCCTGACCAATGTGCGAGGCCAGCTAAAAGCAGCAGGACCACTCTAAGTCCATTCGACATCAACAACGGTCTACGACAAGGGAATGCCCTATCATGCGTCCTCTTTAACCTGACCCTGGAAAAAGTGATTCGCGATGCTGAGGTAAATGCGAGGGGCACAATCCTCTTTAAGTTCACCCAACTACTGGCCTATGCTGAGGATATCGACATCATGGGAAGAACGACACGAGACGTACAAACTGCCTTCATCCAAATCGAGCAGGCGGCCCGAGATCTTGGGCTGCACATCAATAAAGGTAAGCCAAAATATATGGTGGCAACGTCAGTACCAAAATCCAACCAACCAACAACATCAAACCGCACTGGTCAAACGGGAAGAATAAAGACAGGATACTACAACTTTGAGACCGTTGATAATTTCTCGTATCTAGGGTCGAAAATCACAACCGATAACAGCTACGACGATGAAATCCGTGCACGGTTGTTGTCAGCCAACAGAGCCTATTTCAGCTTATAAAAACTGTTTCGCTCGAAACGTCTCACCATAGGGTCAAAGCTCTTACTGTACAAGACTATGATCTTGCCAGTCCTTATATATTCCTCGGAGACTTGGGTTCTTAGCAAGAAAAATTGCGAACTTTTGACCGCGTTCAAGCGAAGAATCTTCCGAAGAATTTTTGGCCCCCTACATGAGGATGGACGATTCCGTAGCCTACATAATGACGAAATCTATCTCGAGGTTGTGGATAAAATCCGGTTCAATAGGTTACGGTGGGCGGGTCACTTAATTCGTATGGATGAGGATGATCTCAATTGGAAGGTCTATAAGGGCAATATCTATGGTAGAAAAAGAAGATGAGGCAGACCCTGCTTAAAATGGAGCGATGGCATAGGCCAGGACGCTTTTAGGGGTATCGAATTGGTGGACCTCGGCGCAAAACCGGGATGTCTGGAGTTTTTTATTAAGGCAGGCCTAGACCGGATACAGGTTGTTGCGCCGTTGATGATGAATGTATGAAATTATATTGAGGGGAATATAATGTATGATGTCACACTATTTTTTTGCCGTTATTGTATTTGGTTGCCGTTACCTCTTAAACGGAACCCGCTGTTCATCACAGCTGCGGCGCCATTGCTGCCAGTTCGTTGAGATGTGCTCCCCCTAGATATTCCCGATAAGTTGCACTCCTCAACTGTTCAGTGCCATGTGTTACTTGTCGGCCACTATGGGATAGTGAATGCATGGCATAGCATGAAAAAACTTTCGACCGCCGTATTTGGAAATTTTTGGCTTAGAAGAAGAAAAAACCAGTTGAATTGGTATCACAGTTTAAACAGTTAAAACAGACTATAGAAATACAAGTTTAAAAAAGGTCCCATTAACTACCAACCGTCAAAATCACTGACGCTGAAAATACTTTACCATTTATAAAAACAAGTGTTCAGCCAAATACCATAACAATAAAAAACATCTGCTTTTGTACTTTTATTGCATTTACTTTAAAATATATCATCGTATTGAACCATTTCACGTTTATCTTTATGACTTCCTTTTTGAGATTGACTTGCAGCTGGAACGAAATAATTTCATGAAAGTATTTCGAATTTACAATGCTTTGCCGCAGCTTACCAATCGTTGACCAAACAGCAGACGATGACGCTTCGTTTATTGGCTCAATTTGAGGCTGTCGTCGTGCTAATTGAACTTGCAATTGGATTCCAGAAATGTTCTTTTGATGCATCTCCGCAATAGCACGTTCCGCAGATTCTGGTTTGCCAAATGTGACGAAGCCACGGCTGGGAAAGAAAACAATTCAACTAATGCTTAATGGTCGTAATTGGAAAAACAAACCCTTTTTCAATTTCCATCGACACATTAACAATTGTCCCGAAATCTGCAAAGTTTTTCTTGAGAAACTCTTCTGTGACTTTATTTCCTGAAACGAAGATTGTGTTCCCAGCGCGCGGTTTGTCACCTTTTGCGGGATCGCCCTTTTTGTCAGTCAAACCGCGCTCTTCCCTATCCCGAACGGCGGCAAACTGTTGATAGAGACCTCGGATTCGACTAAAAGAAAAATTTCATTTCAAGGACTGAATGCTGAACATCCAATTAGAATGAACCTCGTTTCCTTGTCTGAGAAATCGCCGATTGTTTCCTGGGCGACATCATTTTGGGTCGAAGAAAACGGTTGGTAGGCGGGGACAGTTGGCTCTACTTGTGCTCGTTTTCTTTCTTGTCCTGAAAATAAGGGAAATGTGGCTTCCGTTCAACAGTGAAATGATGGCGACTATACCTTTCGGTCTTTTGAATGAGGTCTGGTCCTGCTTCGTCTGCTGCTTTTGTATGGCCGGGATCGCACCACTCTTGATGAGTTTTCTTGCAACTTCACGAGCATCTCGAGCATCGGCAGGACGCTTGGGCATCAACGGTTTTTCAGGCTCTGGCTTTGGAGCCTTCAAAGCTTGAAGGGCTTTTTTCTAAAAATTTGCATGAATGATTACAGCAAATTGGTTCAGAGATCACTTTTGAGAAATACCTTCTTTTTGAGCTTTTGATATTTAGCTTTGAGCATGTGCTCCTCCTCAGTTAGATGAGATGGGAAGTGAATATAAACCATTTTCAACTTTCCACCCGGGGCCCCGTTTGAAGACAAAATATAAACAATCAAACTGTCAACGTTTGAAACGTCAAATGAGCATTGTAAATCAAAAATTGGACGATGTATGGTTGAATTCCCTACCAGGCGAGAGGCATTGCCAGATGACGAACATGATTATGAGAATTTCTGCGACCGTTAGTTTCCGTTGAGACGTTTTAAAAATTATTAATTTTCGTATTTCTAAAGCGAAGAATTTTAGAAAAGTGTACAAGGATTCGCAGATGATAACGAGTTTCTATTTGTTTTTCCACACCTATACTGGAAATTCAGTTTTTTTAAAGAAAAATCCTATAATTCTTCTGCTCAACACAAAAGATATGTTTTTCTTTTATTTCCGCTTCTAATTTCTATGGTTCACCTTCAAGTGATAGTGCAGGGAGCGCTCAGTGGAGAAGGCGTAAAAGTAGTGATTTGGGCCTCCAAACAACGAACAATGAATTAAGACTAGCTACATGAAGAGGTTTTTCCTTTTTAGAAAGCCAACAAGATGAACGAATCGCAATACGTAGAAAATTGTAATAACGGCCATCATACAAGAAATGGGATAAACAGGATCAAGGATCAGATATGTAGATGAAAGAAAAATGTATCAACTATAGCAGTCGCGGGAAACATTGCATCCTCGGGATGGGGTTCAGTCAAGAAAACTATATAAGAGAGTTTCAACTCCCAGCGCATTCTTATAAATTTTATAAGCAGAAAATAATTGCGTATCTTCGACCGCGAGAGTAATTGCGCGAACAACATTCGGCGCATAAGTTCTGGTGTTAGTGCATGGGTGTATGGGTCAAAGATACACAATGAGATTCCGTGCCCTTTCCCGCTGAATTGCTCCTCCTGTATACAATCTTCTTGGTTTCATTGTTTAAAACTCAGAGAAAAGAACTTAGTAACAGGCTTTAAACTAATAAACGAAGAATAACAACGCGTTAGCTGCCATCTTTCCTATGTTTTCTAAATGCATAGTGATATTTTAATTGGGTAGACAAGGGAACTCAAGAATTCGGAGGTTAGGTAAAGGGCATCTTTATCCTACTATGTTGGCTAACTGCCAGGTTAAAAGGGAAGTATTAAAATAATCAACTTGAAAAAGAGTTTTGAAACATCTTCTAACAACGAAGATAAGGTAATTTTTAACGACTTTAATAAGAAAGGTTACAAATAAAAAAAGTTGCAGAAAATATGCATTATATCATTTTCTCCATCTGGAAAGCAGCGAAAAGAAGTCCAACCTAATAAATTTTCGCAGTGTACATTTTAAGCATATTTAAGCGAATATTATTAAAGATTCCAAACCCAAGAAAATATTCCCGGACTGAAGGAATCCACATTTCTTCTTTACCATTTTCGGCGGCATTATTTATAAATTCACAGCAAGAAGTGCATACCATTTACACTGACGTTGCTAAAGCCTTCGAGACTGTAAAGCACAAAATACTTCTATCCAAACACTCTAAGTGTTCCTATACCACTTGTTAAATGCCGCGTCTGTTTTGACGACTGCATATCCCACTCCATCTCCCCCTCCTCTGACGCCCCGCAGGGATCTATTCTGGGTCCTTTATTATTTTCATTTTTTATCAACGACTTTCCCCTTCCTTACTTGTCCCTGTTTGCTCTATGCCGACGTCCTTAAGCTGTTTTCCGCTATATCGTCGCTAATGGACGGTGTTTCTCTTAAATCTAACCTAGACACTCTGGTTCGTTGGTACCCTGCTAATAGTTTGGCGCTAAACATCAAAGCTTAAATCATCAGCAACTTCCTTTTCCTACTCTCTTAACGGACACTCTTTACCATACTTAAATTCCACTCAAGACTTAGCAGTCACTTTCAACAATAAGCTCCGTTTCGATACCCATTGCCTGGAAGTCATCAATCAAGTAGCAAAACTGTCCGGTTTTATACTTCGCTCCTCTGATTTTGACTTCATCCAACCCTCCTTAGCTCTCTCCAATTCCCTCGTGGGGAATACCCTCGAGTACTACTGCGTTATTTGGTCACCTTCCCGTAACTGCGATTGTCTTGCCCTTAAAAATGTGCAACGTAAATTCACTCGTTCCCTCTTCTTTAAGAAAAACTTCCCTCGCGGACCAACAGGAAACAGTTGCATCCGAAAGATTGATCTCGAATGCTTGTACTTATTTCCTCCTCACTTCCTAGTAGAGCCGACATGGATCTATTGCCGAGAATGTTGGACGTGTTTGCTTCCATCAGCTCACCAGCATTATTTGCTCAGTAATTTCATTAAGATACATTACCAATAATCCATTGGTAGCATTGCCTTTCGTTTCCGCTGGAATATGCGGAGCCATAAACAGCTGTGCAATGTCTGTTTTTATGACAAATGCTGCCACTCACTCGCAGCGTTGTGCTCGTAATCATGTGAGCGCACATCAATGTACTGCATCACATATGCGGCACTAAACTAGCCCTCATGCGCGGAAGTTAGGTGACGCAAGTCCAGCCGCTGTCGAATGTGTGCAAGTTTTCCCCGTCTCCATAAAATTTCTAAGAATCTGCTGGAAGTTGAGTCTCCTCTGCATAGTCTTCTCGGCTAAAAACAACTACTACAAAAAATCGTTTCAAACTCAATTCGTTAATGCTATTATCACTGAAAGCGTACTAAACACTATTAATTAAACTTTAGCAATACGTAGTTTCACCACCAGAATTGAAACAAACCCTACGCGTAACACGGGGTCATTCCAGCTACGTGCATAGTCTAAGAGGAAATTCAAAATTCCAACAATTGCCTTCCTTTGAATTGGTCCAAAGGTAGAATAAGCTAAAGGCAAAATAAATGAATTGCCATAGCTATGCATGGAATCGATTCCATATCGTTCGGCGAGTCGATAATCAAGTCAAAATCAGTGGTAAAGTACCTCGGGTTGACTCTTGACTCAAAGATGAGCTTTTCTGAGCAAATCCAAGCAGCAGCGAACAAGGCTGCGGCTGGAGTTTCGGCGTTAAGTAGGCTAATGGCAAACATTGGGGTCCTATGTCTAGTAGGCGACGTCTCCTGATGAGCTCAACGCAGTCTGTCCTACTCTATGGCGCAGAGGTATGGGCTGGCGCTCTTAACAAGGAGGTATATCGTAGGCGCCTCGCGCAAGTACAGAGACGGGGAGCTTTACGGGTGGCGTCTGCGTACCGCACAGTCTCTGAACCGGCCGTGATGGTGATCGCGGGAGTTATCCCCGTTGCCCTTCTTGCTAGGGAGCGTCAGGCCATATACAAGCGCAAGGGAGATGAGCCAAGGGAGGTGGTTGCTCGCGAAGAACGGCAACACACTCTAGACGAGTGGCAGCTCTCTTGGCAAAATGAAACTAGCGGCAGATGGACTGCGCGGCTCATCGGCAACTTAGGTGCGTGGCTGAATCGGAGGCATGGTGAGACTGACTATTTCCTTACCTAATTTTTAAGTGGGCATGGAAGTTTTCAGTCTTACCTGCACAAGATTGGAAAGGCGCGTTCTCCGGAATGTGTGTTTTGCAATGGAGTTGTGGACGATGCCCACCACACTTTTTTTTCTTGTGGAAGGTGGGATGGGGTTCGTCAGCAGCTCTATTTAAACACAGGGGATCTCTCTCCAGCAACATTGTGGAAGAGATGCTGAGGACTGCTGACAGGTGGAACCGTGTTGCCCATTACGTTCGGGCCCTTCTCGTTGCTAAGAAGATAGAACTCGACCGGTGGAGGAGCCGGATGGCAGGGGGCTCCTTGAAGTGACAGTTCCCTTCCTCCTCTCCCCTCCCGTCGGTGAAAGGAATTCCCTGATTTGAAGGCTCCGCAAGGCGGGAGAGTTCGGGGGCTGGCCCGAAGTAATGTGACAAACGGTTCCAGGCTAGCTCTCTGACGATGGGGAGGTGTTTAGTTGGTAGTCCGACGACGTACCGAATCGGGAGTCCAACACTGTGTGCGTAAATGCATTCACCTACCCTACCACAAAAAAAAAAGAAAAATAAGTCGTTATATCCGATTTTTTTATGAAATTCATTCAAAAAGTGCGTCGTTAAAGCCTATATGTCGTAATAGGCGATGTTGTTATATCCGATATGTGTCACGAAGAAATTATATGGCTCTTGATTGAGATTGAAAGATTGGTCGTGATAAATGACGAGGTATAGTGCGAAAAATGACAGAAAATCCCAGTTCCCTTTCATTCTTTAGGCCCTAGTTATGCCCTCGTCAAAAAATTTTCGGATAACCGGAATATAGCTTAATAATAATAATCGTTAGCGCAACAATCCATATTGGATCAGGGGGTTGAAGTGTGTTAAAGCACTTCATTTAAAACCGTAACGATACACTGCAGGATTGCAGAACCCTGTAGGAGGCAATGTGGTCAGCATTGCGCTCGACCGAGATTATTACCCTGATTTGACCCAGGCACCCACCTCATTCGACTACTTCCGACATTTTTGCAGATTTTTGGTCGAAATCGTTTGATCCCATTTCATATAACTTGGTTAGATTTATCTTTTATAGCGTGTCGAAAAATTTAATGATCATTTTTTGAGGCTATAACCAGTGCCTTACTAAACCTTGGCAGACTCGAAAAGTAGGTGAATATTACACAATATTTCCAATTTAAAATATTTATTCAACTTTTGCTTTCTTACAGTCAATAGCATCATCATCAGCCTTACGTTTACCAGAAGCACAATTTTCCGGTTCGGCTTCTACAACCGCATCCTCTTCTGCTTCAACATTTCCATCCTCCTCAGCTTCTGGTTCAACATTTTCATCCCCTCCGTCCACTTCCTGACTTCCATCACATCCTACTTCCAACTGAACTTCATTTCCGTCTCCTCCATTATCTTTAGCAGCGTTCTTTGCATTCAATTCCTGCGTCATCTTTTGTTGATTTGCAACCGAAGTATCCGTTTTCAGAACTTCCCTCAGAGCCATCGTGGCGTAGGCTGATGATGGTAAACTGAAGTCCAGAATCAAAGCCTTTTGGCCACCGTCCGATTCCTCGGGGTCAGGTTTAACTCCTTTTAATTCTTCAATGTCTGATGCGATCAGTGTGCATGTCGGTGAATTGTAGCGTTTAAATTCCCAGGACATGTTTTCTGGTTTTGCAAGTAATTTACGATAAGCTCCGGCTAGTGAGTAGGTTTTCACATTGTGTTTGAGTTTTGGGGAGGTGAGTTCCTTTTCAGCGAGGATATCCTCGTACCACTGAGCAATATCGTTTGAAGGATAAGTTATATCGTGCCCAGGGAGTGGTAAGACCACATCGAAAATGGAGTACTTGTTGCTCGATATGTCTTCCTCTGTGAGAGGCTTCACCATAGCCTGAATAAAAATAGTTTCGCTCGATTATTATTAGACAAAGAAAAGAAGCTTATTTACCTTATACTGTGATTCGTCATTATTCTCAGTCTCTTCTTCCGGGTCTTGAGGTGTGTCCTCTATACATTCTGCATCGACCACTACCAAAGTCAATACAGATTAATGTTTGTTTCTGAAAGTATCATAAGCGACCTTAATCTTACCATCAAGAACGTCAACAAAATCTGCCGCTTCCCCATTAGCACCTTCTTTGTACACCAAATCACCGGGGATCAGTTTCAGTCCGAACTCCTTCACTCGGCGAGATGCTATTCGATTCCATACCAGACTTTGATAGGCATGCGTGTACAGCAACAGCATATTTCGTGGTATCTGTTGTAAATCTCATTGTAAAAAGGAACAAATTGTTTTTGAGGCTAATTCTTACTCTGCGTAAAGCGTTGGCGTAATCGTTTTCACCAAACTGAGCGAGCCCGTCCAACAGTTTCTTCTCAATGAACTTATCGTCGTAAAACTTAGATGCAGCCTCAGCGGAGTTGCGATTCTTCCACCATAACTCACGGATTTCCTTCATGAAATGGGGCTCGCCGTCGCGCGGCTTAAGAATTAGTTCACACGCCTGAACAAATGGATAATAACTTTAACTCCAACAAACCCTGCATAACTCATAGCCCAAGTTAAGAAATGATTTAAAGTTGCGTAACATCCACAGTTACAGCAAATTACCTCTTTGTAATCACTTTTCAGTAAAGCGATCCCAACATCAAAGGTCGGAACCCCAGCACAGTTCCCGAACCGTTGGAGTCCATAATAGTTTATGAAGCCATTTTCCTTGATGCTTTTCAGGGATTCGGACATTTCATTTTCGTCGCCGTCTACTTGCCGGATCGCGATGCGGAACCTTCTCATCCAATTAAATTATTAAGAATGTGCAAGATTTCAATCGATAATGCATCAATACCTGTTGCCTTTCAGATCTCCTAGTTTCAATACGTTTTCCTTGAACGTGAAGTTCCCGATCTTCATATACCGCAAATCACGCGCCGCTCGAGCTATACACTGGGGATCGCGCTTTTTAACGCAAAATAATTGAGAAGTTTTAGCCCGTTTGTCCTTCGTGCCAGCGTAATTCACTCCTGATGGGCGTAACCTGCGAACAGTACACAAAATCAGTATTGTGCCGCTAACCTCGAGAGAGAGGTTTTATACCTCAAATTTCTGGCCAAGTCGGAAGCTGCTCGAACAGTGTCGATGTTCTCCTTGTGCACAACAAAGTACACATATTCCCCGGGCCATGACCATCGTGTTCGTCTTACTTCATCTATAAAGATGCCATTTTTGGTTTACAAACGCATCAGACAAATCTAAGTGTTCCTACCATGTCCCTTCGCTTTGAAACATTGGATAAACTTCTTCTCGCCAACAGTTGCAGTTGTGCTGATCACAGCCGAGCCAAACTCCTCCTTAATAGTTTTATGGATAGAAGTTCTCTTTTCCTTGTCCACATCTGTTACATCGATGTCCACAGATACCTTTTTGTCTGTTTTTTCACTTTGTAGGAGTTCTTGAATCTTCTGCCATATTTCGTCCGTGACGATCGACTCGAGTTCTTTCTTGCTTTTATCTAGGAGTTCTTTCCCTAAGGCTGAATAATTACATTCAATATTGTGCGTTTCTTGACCATAAGAGAGAAAATTTATTACCATCTTCCTCGGGCACTGGAACTGTCTGATCGGTGAGTTTGACTTCGTTCCCTTGGGCATCAATTTCATTAACATGAAAATCTGAAAATCGGGCTTTTATGATACCAGTGAATCCTGCACTCTCTCTGACGTACTCTGTAATCCCAACTTGATCCTCCTTCAGACTACTGAAAGGCGTAATTACCCTGCGAATGGAAGGAACATCATTGACGGCCTTTAACGCCCTAGAATATTACTCACCTTTTTTCGCGCGGGACTCTCGGAGGCCGATTAAAATTTCCCTTTCTATCAAAGTGCTGACCCGGTTTCTTGTTATTTCTATTAGCACCATGGCAAGGATACTTTTTCTTGAAATTCTGTCTTTTACCCATGTCCCAGCGAGATAATCAACAAACCACCCCAAAATGACAATTGAATGGTTTCGACGTTTCTTGCCGGCAAAACATGTGCTACTGAGAGCATTGCCAGCGTGGATATTTATTATTGTCAATTATTCAAATCAGATTTCGACTTGAATTGGAATGATACAAATTTACGCATGTAATAACAATTCATCGTTATTTATTTGTTGTTAATTTTGATCAAATCTTTTACCAAACTGAAGGAGCGTAAGTGTTCTTTTTCTTTTATAAAGACCAGGTTGCCTTGGTTTTCTTATAGAAATTTTCATCAATTCTTGAAAAATTCTCCTTTATTACCTTCGTTATAATCCAGTCACAAGAGACTATTGCGCTAAAAGTTTTATAGTTGGATTCAGTATTCATTTCTATAACCAATTTCTTGAAAAAAGTAAAGATTTGTACGTTTCTGCGTTTTTCAATTCAACGAAAGCGTCGAACTCAAGTAGAAAAGGAATATTTGTCTAATCTTATCGGCAGAGACCAGGGAAAGCGATAAACTTGGTTTTCTTCACTGTACTGAGTTATATGTTATTTATATAGTAGAATCGCAATAATTCGTATGATTAAGGGGCTGACGATTTGGTACGATATATCGGGAGTATACTGGTCCTAAGTGTAGATAAAGGAGAAGGGTCTAGATAAAGGGGAAGAGGCAACTATCAAAAGCTCTTCGAAAAGGTTCTTTATGCATGAACCGTCAGGAAGTAAGAAAATTAGTCCGAGCAAAACATATACGTGTCTGCACACTAAATATTGGTACTCTCACTGGAAAGGCGGTGGAACTCGCAAGAGCCCTTCGAAAAAGGTGTATTAATATTTGCCTTCTACAGGAAACTTGATGGTGTGGCGGCAAAAGCTGCTACTTAGAACGCGAACGCGGTATAAATGGCTATAAACTTCTCTATTGTGGATAAGTTTTTTAAGGATTGCGAGGTTCTAAGTCTATATCCACTTGATGTCGGACCGAACCAAATGGGGAGCAAATTACTCCCTCTTTTTTTGGTGCACGGATCCCTCGTTTAGGGCTTAACACTCAAACTTTATATATGGGCGGATTTACGCTCAATTTGATTCGTAGTCAGGTTGTGTTCTGCAAATTATAAAAAGAGCACTTAACATCTGCGAGCCGCTTTGGTCATATTGCTCTCAGGGCAGAGGTGAGGCAGCGTAACCGTAAAGCCATCTTCGCCTAATATTCTCTACTGTGGTAGTCCACACACTCAATATGTTGTTGGCGTTGTGATTATGTTGCCATTAAAGAAGGCGAACGATTAGATGATAGTGTCAACATAATACCAGCTGATCGTGTGATTCACTTCTTCTCATTACAAAGACCTTTACGATAAACTGGGCACCCGGGACGGCGACGGAGATATGTGTCGATTTAACAAACGCCGACATCAACGCACACAGGATATGCAATGTTAATATGTTAATGGCAAGGACGATACTGTGTTTACCGATCGACGAGCCGCGACGGATAGATGGCAAGAATAATTCGAGCAGATTTCAATTGAACAATTTGTTCTTCCTCCAATTCGTGAAGCACTACCGACATTTCGAGCAATTCCACCTGTCAATGAGACTGAAGTCGAAGAAGTAATAAAAGGAATGAAATCGGACCTGATGACATCACATCTGAGGACTGGAAAGCGAAGAGCTGGGACTCAATACTATGGCTCAACGGGTTCTTCTTTGAAGCATTATTGACAACAGTATTCGTGACATCCTTCAAATAACCATGAATCAAGCAATACACGTTGCGAGATTACCCATGGAGAAATGCCGTGAGAAGTATCATTCTCCTTACATTGCATTTCCGAATCTAGAAAAGGCGTTTGACCGTTTGAGTATTGGCCGACTATGAAAGAGTATTGAGTATTGAGTATTGGCTGACTATGAAAGAGCATGAAAGGCGTCTTGCGGTAACGGATACGAAGATGTCACGTGATACTAGTGGCGTAACACCCCATGGTCACATCCGAAATTAATATACCCATCGCCGAAAAATTACGAGAGAGTCGTCTTTAATGTTATGGTCACGCAAATCGCGTTAACGAGAATTCACTTGCCAAGATTGGTCTGAAAATCGAGGTCGATGGAAAACGGCCAAAAGGCCGGCCAAAATAACGTTGGTTTGATACGCTCGATGGCAATTGGAAAGCCACGCGATTGCATCCAGATCAGGCCATTGACAGAGCAAAATGGTGCTGCAGAGCAAGGCGAGCGAATGGGACAAAGGCTGAAAAAGAAAAAAAATGGACCTACATTTCATTAACTTAAAAAGCTTTTTATTCGATCGACCCAAGAGATTACTCTATTGTTACCTGGAATGTGCAGCAGACCAACGATAAGGGATGGCATAGCACTACTATCAGGTCTGTGCGCCATCGCTGCTGGTTCGTTGAATCGTTGTAGTGAAATATGCATATTATGAACATACATAACATATCTATTTACTTAACCAAACCACTGGAAGACATTGATTGTAAACAAATAGGAACACATTTCACGCGCTTTTACAAACATACTTTGCTAGTTTCCTTATGACATATGATGATCCTCCCACTATAACGCGCTTCAGCTCTACTCTTCTCGAGAACCTTTAGCTCTTCTTTTATTGTTCTACGTCACGTATTCTAGAGCAAACTACATGTCGATCATCTTGGTTGGCCCTTCTTAATGTGTGACCTAACCACAACCACTTCCGAATTCTGATCACAGTGCGTACGAATGCCGAGTGAGTTCTTCGTTTTTGATAGTATCAGGCAAGTGTACTTCGGTGATACGATGATATTGACGAAGGCTTGGAGAATTCGAGTGACCATGGGGGTAATTTTCCATGTGCTACTCCCATATAATAACATAGAAAGAACACTAGCAAAGAACACTCTCAATTTGATCTTGGTGTTGAGATAATTACATTTCCAGATGTTAGGCAACGCAACTTAAGTCGATGCCGATGCGTCAGGTAATATGCAATTCGATGCCACCGCTTCAATGATATGCAAATTAATCGACGCTTTTGATGCTCTGCTCATGCATAATGCCGATAGGGAGAGTGTGATGACTCTTGAGACTGAGAACCTTTTAGTTGTTGGTGTTTATCTTCAGTCCAACTCTAATTGGCTCTTTTTCCAAATTCAAAGCCAATCGACCAAGGTCCATGACCCAGTGAGAGAGGAAAGAGATGTCATCAGCGTAGTCAAAGTTTTGAGGAAAGATGTCATAGCTCATTGAAATCATCCACTTCCTCCTGACAAGGTAGCATGAAGAATATCATTGACAACAAGAAGAAATAATATCGATGGCAAGATGCTTTAGGCCTCAAAATAGTCTGAGATTTTACCTTGGTGCAGCACGTGACATTATTTGAGCTACTACGCAGATACCCATCCAAGTATCACACTTGAAAGGGGTATCCTTCTTTGAAATCTTAACGATCACCTCCTTCTTCCACTCTCTGGGAAAGGTCTCGAATTCTCAAGATTTCCGTATCTCAGGGAAGTGATATAGTTAAAAATCATGGTGAAGTATTCTTCTGTTTGCATTGACGAAATCATTGATGCAAAAACGTAATACTTCCACAAAGTTCTACTGGAATGTGCAGAACGCGTACACACGCAATGATTTCCTTCCACCATAGAAATTCAAGCCGAGAGGCGAGTCTTCTTGACTTTCACCTTTGCTGTGTCTGATACACCCCGTGCTAAACAGGCTAGGCTTGCTGCTGGTTAGTATGAGTACTCGCATAGTGAATCTATGGAAGCACAGTTTTGTGTCTGATATGCTAGACTTTGTAGCGTATATGCTCCCAAATATGAATACTTTCGTCTGTGCTGGACACACTTCCTGCTGCTAAGAATGAATAGAGCTTAAAAGTCAACAATAGCCTACGCTTGTTGAACCGCTTTTAAGTTTCGACAGCCCGCTCTTATGGCGCACCTTCGGAACGTGGACCACGGACACGATTACTAAAAAAATGCTAGTCCAATCTATGCTTTTTCACCAAGTATTTATTACGATAATAATCGCTGTACGAAGGATTCATTCATATAATTTTTTTTTTGTGTAAAAAAATCGGAATCCAAAATTTCCTTTGTTCAACTGGCTGGCTGGATAATATGATATACTTACGATGGATCAATTCTGATTTTGGATATCCATCGCAAACCATTCCCAAACAAGTCGGAATACTGGAAGCGTCTCCAAATTCCAACTCCGGGGTTCATATGAGTCACTTTATTCGATGATGACGTCATACTCATCTTAGAGTGCGATAAATTCACGTGAAATGCACTATTTTGACCTTCTATAACTTTGTTAATAATAGTTTTTTTCAAACTTTCCAAAATTGTGCATTATATTATTGCCTATAACGGTACCAAATTTTTAACTTCTAGGATGAACTCAAGAGATGGTAAATTTCTAAAATATAGCAACATGCTATTATTAACTTTTTTTGAGTAGATATAGGACCGACATGTATTTTGGAGCCCAGATTTCGTATGGATGCACCATTATGGTTTTTTTCACATTTTTCCGTTGAGTAAGTTCTGAGAACGAGACCTGTTACACTTTTTAGAGCACATATTTTGAGGTCCCACTTCCCTATGTTTCACTCAGTATCAAAAATATTATCTGTTTTGAAAATTGCTCAACAAATTTTTGAAAAAAAAAGTAATATACCATTATTTTATGGATTTTTTCAGTTAATTTGAAAAGCTAAGCTAGTTCTGAAAAATACTTATCGAGCCCTTTCATTTGATATCTTACTCGACTATATTCTGTGAAAAAAAATGTACCTTCCCTTTTACATATATGGAGCCCCCCTCAAACTCAACATAAAATGGCGCCACTTGCTATATATAAAGGGATTTACAGATTACATCTTCTCACCAAATTTCGTGAGGATTGGTTTAGCCGTTTCGAATAAATCTGGTATGATAGCCAGAGAGACACCGACTCGATAATAAAGTTTTATTCCACAGAAAACCTTAAACAGCACTTTTCAAAAACAGTTGTAGTCGGGACATTTTCAATTTTCTTTCTTTACAAAAAAAAAATTGTATTAATAAGTATTTATTAAGCTGGCGAAAAAAATCGAGAAAATGCCGTCATCTCACCCACTGCAACTGTATATAACCCTTTAACCCTCACCTAATTTAATGCAATATGCTATTGTTAACTTTGTTAAACAGGTCTCGGTATGGAGAGTATTTTGAGGCCTAGATATCATGTGCGTGAATCACTATAGTTGTTTTCAGATATTTGGGTTGCATAGTTTCTGAGAACGGATCCTTGAAGTAACTAACCCTTTTCGGACCCCCGCACTACTCCCCTTTGTAATCAATGTCAAAACTACTATCACCAATCAAGACCTTTAATTTGATATCCCACACGACTATACTCGGTGAAAAAAAGTTTACACTCCTCATTGCATATATGGGCGGACCTCCCTTTCAATTCAACTTGGATGTTATTCATTGCATGCAATGGGATTCACAGGCTCTACCTTTTTACCAAATTCCGTATTAATAGGAGTAACCATTTCTGAGATATAAGGTGTTGCAGACGGCGGACAAACAGACAGTCAGACAGTAAACCGATTTTAATTGGGGTTTTGTTTCACACAAACCAAAGGGATCTTCTTTTTACTTTAGCCTTGTCCCGTTCACAAGCAGGGTCGACTGTCCTACCAAAGGTCTAATCTGGATGCAGTCGCGAGGCTTTCAAATCTGCATCAAGCGTATCAAGCCACCGTCGTTTTGGCCGGCCTTTTGGTTGTTTACCATTGACTTCGTTTTTCAAGCAATCTTGGCAAGTGAATTCTCATTAGCGTGAATTACGTGCTCATACCACCCCATGTCAATCGTAGATATCCTCATTTCGTACTTGATCAAGGCGTGATACGACGCTCACAAAGAACATTAGTTTTGGAATGTCATTTCATCCAGGTTGCGCTAATGCGTGAAGCAATTTTATAATTTAATTTTCCATTGCCTAATAGCATTGATATTTAACTCGCTATGTTCTTGGTAAGTAACAGTGATTGTTTCATGGAGATCGGTTGCCAAAAATTAGGGTTAACTCAGATTCGATCTGAGACCGTATTGCATGAGGCGATCATTCCATTTTTGGATAAGTTGTCAATTTTGCTATGAGATGCATGGAAAACATCAACTGCATAAAGCCGTGTATAGAGCGCTGGACTTTGGATGTCCGGTGTGACAGTGTCCATAATCACAACAAAAAGGAGTGGTGCGAGGGCACTTTTTTTATGAACATCGACAGAGCCGTGAAGCGGTTTTGCTACATCCGCCACACTTCGAACTGTTCTACCTTCCTCAATAACCTTATTGAGGAATTCACTGAGCCACAGCGTTGGGTTTCAGTTCGTCACTTTCCGGAGCTCAGATGGGATGTGCTTGGTCTTGTTGCTTTCCCTGATTTTATCCATTTTATTGCTTCCTCGACTTCAGCGGTGCTGACAGGTGGAATTGCTACAAATGTTGATAATGCTTGTGAAAATGGAGGATAAGCGAATTCTTGCATTGAAATCTGCTCGAAATATTCCCACCACCTATCTTTCGCGGCTTATCGGTCGTTAAGAAAAGCAAACTACTTATTAATGCAACAGGACATTACAGCTGGGCTTTGGAAATCAAAAAGCTGGGAACCAACATTGTGACTCAGTGAGGTCTTCAACCGGGTTAGTGGGGAGGGTGGAACACCATACAGAAAAATAAAGGCAAAATATTCAAATTACCGTGCAATTTGGTTTTGTGCCATACCATGAAGATTTCTGAACGGATTCTTGGCAATCGTATTCGCGGCTTCGTTCAAATAACTGTTAATCCTAGGGCTTATCAAGAACTGCAGAATTATTGACGCATACACGCTGCATGGGTACTCAGGGAGAAACACCGTGAGAAGCACAGCATTGCATTTCTAGACCTAGAGAAGGCGTTTAACTATGTGCCTCACAAACTCATCTGTTATCCATTACAACACCTAGTGATAGAGCAACTTGTCCAAAAGTGGAATGATCGCCTCATGGAAAACTGTCCCAGATTGAATCTAATAGAACAGAATTTTTAATGACAGACACTATTTCTGTCAGTGCAGCGGCTTTCCCAGTATTCACAAATTTAAATATTTCAGATCAATGCTATTAGCCAATGATGAACTAGGTTATGGAATTGTTGGCGTTCTTTGTGATCGACGTATCAACGAACGTCTCAAATCCAAAATTGAGTGGACTAGTGGCGAGAATATCCGCGATCAATATGGGGTTGCACTATATGTAAAATCTTCCTTGAATTCATTTTATATGTAAGCATCCGAATTGTTAGCATAAAGCATAGAAAGAAGCGTTGAAGTTTGAAAGTTTGGTGCGAATGCTACCATTAATAATAGTCTTATAAAAAGATTGCTTCACTTCGTAAATCAGAAAAGGCAGTTAATGTGGGCTACTGGATGTATGCTCTCCTAATCAACCATAAAAGAATCATCTTTTTTCTATCCGAAGGGATCACTTTCTGCTCTCAAGTATGTTTATTTAGTTGGAATTTATGAAATTATTCTTCATTCTTCATTTTCACTGTTTTTATAATTGACAACAAAAGTGAGTACTTAACGCATATTAAATAAACATAATGATATAAATGTTCAGGATCCGGTCTCTAGATACAGGTTTATGCCAGTAAACTCCCTAAATATTGATATCCTGAATAATTTTTCGATTACCAGCAATTTTTAAAATCCGCACTTAGATATATACAAAAAATTGCCTCATTAATGATATGTGGGTCGAAATTTATTGCAATCTTTGAAATAATCAAAACAGCCATAATTATATCTATTCGATTATTTTGTTACGCAAATAAGCAATTATAAGTGATATACATAGCAGCATACTATCATAATTTGCCACAAAGCCTTCCTCCGAATCAATAACGTCATTCACCCTTACGACAAACACCCCCTTCCAATTGACTCAACAGTCTATTGACGGTGAACATTCTCCATCGCTAGCAGAAAATCAATAGTAGAACCCAAAATTATCGATTTCAGGGACGACCTGGCATCAGCGTCTACGTATGAATGTCTGCCCAAGCCCTCTTGGTTTTGCTTAACGCTTACAATTGGACTGGATTCTGATACGAATTGAATCGTGTATGTAGCTGGGGCAGACTCCTCAGATTTACGGACGTTCGAATGTCTTTCGAAGAATGCGTGAGGTTCAAGTGGCCATAAGGCAACCTTATGGGAGGGAAATGGCATAAAGGATGCACAATCCCCACGCTAGTTACTACGGAGTTGACGAGACTCTTGAATAGATTGTGTACGGAGAGCAGATCCAACTATTCATTGTGGAAAAGGACTTCGGTGTGGAAGGTGCATCCGATTCAGGACTGGCATTGTGAAGTCAGTGTCGTGCTAAAAGAGTGTTTATTTACGAAAAGTGCTTGTTGTCTTGTGTACGTTTTTTACGGGAAGTTTGGGAACATAATGACTTGTTCGTATTGAGAAGTTAAGTGGTCACTTCCCCTCAAGACTAGACTTTAAATTTGAACAAAAGCCGGGAAACAATATTACGTTTCAAAATTGCATCGAGTGGAAGACAATTACGGTAAATACCCTCTGCAATTTTACTTATTTATGTGCGTCCCTAACAGTTCATTAAAACATTTAGTATGCAGGGAAAGGAGCGTTCATCACCATAAATCGATAACCATATCTCGTATTGAATGTTTATGTGCATTTCGTAATCAGTTCCAACGTCTATGCAAAGATAAAATTTGGTATTCACGTGTACCCGCTGGCTCCTGACTCCTGGGCCCTCGCATAGTTCCACTACTCTCACCTGTTATCAATGCACCTTAAACAAGGAACTTTACATTTAGTTGCGGATTGCATCCCATTGCCATTTGAATGCACGATTTCAGTGGCTTTCACATCCTCGATTTGCAACCCCTTTAAATCATGATGGAACTGTAATCGTATGAATTGATTTCGGATGCGCAAATCCTTCCCCAGACATTTGATTGTATCTCGAGATTACCAAACGACGTCATGCCTCCAATTTGCACAGTGCATGTAAAAAATATATGTTCGTTACTGAATCCCATTGGGAAGCAGGGTATTGTGGCTTTGAAGCGTCTTGGGTCGTGAACATTTGTGAATTAATTGTACTTCATTATTACAAATGACGATAATATACATACATACACATGCCCATATGTATGTGACGCTCTGAGTACATATTTGCGCTGAAACTACAAATTAATCGGACAATCGATCTGACCTAATTCCAGGCTGGGCACAAGTTTTATACATACTATATGGGCAAGTATCATTTTCAGCCAGTTTTGATAGATGTTACGGTTGAGTGAGGAGGTAGCGGTATATGTATGCAGAAGTAGTGAGTGATAATAGCAAGGTCATACTAGCTTTATCCTGGAATTTTCACTGATGTTGGGTTAATAGATTTTAATAGAATGATTTATGTTAAATTCGTAATGAGCTATGGTCGGCAGACTATGCCTATGATATGTATAATTGCTTCCTAGATAACTTTTCAACAAATTGGGAGTTCTTATACCTCAAGTTTTTCTAGGACTTGTCTAGTTTGGTAGAAGAGAGGAAGTGAAAAGGTGCCTTTTATCATTATATGTCCTCCTACTTTTCACAAACAACAGTGAGAAATGCACATGCTAAATTCCAAGTACTTAGCCTAACAGAAAAGTTAACAGCTAACTTAATTTAAGGTTCTTGATCTAATAATCCCTGATTTCATAGATTTTTTTATAAACAAGAAACCGGAAACCGGGTGCTTCAGGTACGAAGGGTTTTGTGTATTCTATATGGGAGAAGATTCTACTATACGACTGTTGCCTTTGTATGTAGCTAGTAGGTCATAGTCTACATGAATTTGATATGTCAGATTATTCACTTTAATGTATCAGTGAGATTCTTTGCACCCTTAGAGTTCAACTCACAGGAAATATTATAGATAACTGTGACTTACAAAAACTTAGTTAATAATAGTACGATGCCTTCCGAACTTTTCCTATATTGTTCTTAACGTTTTTGTAAAAATTTTGTAATTTTAGAATAAATTGTTTTTACACAAAATCTTAAAAAGACTGAGGAGAGATTATTTAGTATAAGAGTAGCAGTCAGTGTAGAGGATTACACCGTCTTTTTTATGGAACAGGTGGATATCATTGTTGCAGGGGCTGAAGAGCTGCGGTTGATTTGAGCCGAGGAAATTTTCCTCAGTGATTTCCAACGTCAGCATCGAAAACCACCAACCAACAACATCAAACCGCACTGGTCAAACGGGAAGAATAAAGATAGGAGACTACAACTTTGAGACCGTTGACAACTTCTCCCATCTAAGGTCGAAAATCACAACCGATAACAGCTACGATGATGAAATCCGCGCACGGTTGTTGTCAGCCAACAGAGCCTTTTTCAGCTTACAAAAACTATACAAGACAATGATCTTGCCAGTCCTCATGTATTCCTCGGAGACTTGGGTTCTTAGCAAGAAAAATTGCGAACTCTAGGCCGCGTTCGAGAGAAGAATCCTCCGAAGAATTTTTGGCCCCCTACATGAGGATGGACGATTCCGTAGCCTACATAACTACGAAATCTATGAGCGACACCATGACCGTCAAGTTGTGGATAAAATCTGGCTCAATAGATTACGGTGGGCAGGTCACTTAATCCGTATGGATGAGGATCATCCAGCCTGAAAGTCTATAAGGGCAATATCTATGGTAGAAAAAGAAAACGAGGCAGATCCTGCCTGAGGTGGAGCGATGGCGTAGGTCGTGACGCCAGACAGCTTTTAGGGATATCGAATTGGTGGACCTCGGCGCAAAACCGGGATGTGTGGAGTTCCTTATTAAGGCTGGCCTAGACCGGATACCGGTTGTTGATGATGATGATATAACTATGTTATGAGAAATTGACTAGAAACCTCCGTTAAGTTTATCTTAGATTCAAAGAAATGTGCAGCAATGTAGACTATAGTACAGAGCATAATATGTCCAAGTTTGGTACACTACTATAAACCACAAAGTTACAGTAGCTAAAAGTTGTTTCGTCGTTGCTAATTTACTTTAACCCAAAAGCATTGAATATTAATATCGTACTAAAGTGAGTAGTCTGACATGCCAAATGCATATACATTACGAACTACGAACAAATTGAACAGTTCGGCATTCAAATCTTTGTACTTAGAGAAGAAATAAACAGAATCGGTTTTTGATATGTTTTCTTTATTTAAAACTTAAGATGGTTGCATTGATCACAAAGACCGCCAATGGGGAAATACCACTTTATCCAAGTTGCGTTGACGCAAGAAGCAATTCAATAACACAGTTCATCATTGGCTGATGGCATTAATCCGAGATATTTAAATCACATAGTTCTCGGCAAGTCACTACCTTTGACAGTGATATTGTCTGTTTTATTGGGGTCGGTCGTGAAAAATTTGGCTTTATTCAGATTTAGTCTTAGACGTTTTTGGATATGTTGCTCGAGCTCAGTTTTGACTGCAGGAAAACATTATTTATATAAAATGGTGTGTAGTAGGCTGGAGGTTGGATGATCCGTATGACAGAGTCCGCAACAAGAACAAAGGGAAGTGGCGGGGGATTGCTTCCTTGATGAACACCGACGGAGGCGCGAAGCGGTTTTGATACCTGCCAGATTTTGAACTTTACTCTTCGGATCGCGTTAGAGCAATCTAACCGAGCAAATTCGGAAATGCAATGTAAAGAGGGTAATGTTTCTCATTGTGTTTCCACCGTCCGTTATTCCACAGTTCTTGACAAACATGGCTTGGTTCACGTTTATTTGAACTATGTCGTTAATACGATTGCCAAATTTGAACATTCTACTGGACTACCTTTCTTTATCCATGTTGGAATGGTGATGCCTTCTTGCCAATCAAACGGTAAGCAAAGTACCGTTCTTAAAAAAATCAGAAGACTACGGCTTCGTCGTGGACAGGGGCTACCTTTGTTTCTGCCCTGGGAATTCATTCAAGGGTGTTGTTTACTTGCTCATTTTAATTTGCAAACACCCCATGGCTGCGAATTATATTCAACCTAAAAACCGCATACAAATTCTGGCCTAAGTCGGTCGAAGCTGAAATAATTTTTGTTAAGAATGAAGGAAACCCTGAGTCTGCCATCTACGTAATAGCGGAGCAGACTAATTATATCGTACCAAAGTATTAATGCAACAGAAGTGTTTGATATTCGGTGTGCGTTGGTGTTAGCTTTTCACCAGTAGATACAGATCTATCTCGTGTTTTGCTCCCCGGTTGAAATTCTTGTAAATTTGTTAATTGAGCATTTGCAATTTTTTAATTGTGTTTTTTTCTGTCTGCATGTTTGTCACACACACTTTTCTCCAGAACCGAACAGTGAGTAAAATTAATATGTGTAAAGTTTAGAGGGGGGCTTCACCTACATACAAAGGGGTGATGTAACATTTTTTTTTCCTAACTAACCCGTGTGGGATATTAAATGGTTGGTTTAAACTAATACTTTCACAACTAGATTCTATTTTCGACATAAACTGCAAAATGCGCCAGTTACGGGACAATATGTGTAAACTTAAAATGAAACAGGATTTATTTTTGGAAACTACCCAACCCAAAATTTCGAAAAAAATCAGAGCAATGCGCTTATATGAAATCTAGGCCTCAAAATACATCCCATTCCGATAGGCGTTCAAATAAACTTAATAATAGTACATTACCTACTTTTTAAAATCGGCCGGAAGCCCTGAGATTGTTTCCAGGTTTTCAGAAATTGATTTTTCATTTATATATATTTTGAAAGGAGAATATATTGGGACTATATTGCAGAAATTTTAGACCGAAAAATTTTACGAAGTTACAGTAAATTGATGAAAACGCACCTTAACCCTTAAGTTTATCCTAGAGTTATGAAAATTAGCACTGATGTAGACTATGGTATGGAGCATGATATCCCCAATTGATCAAAATCCTACTATTACTAATAAAGTTAGAGTAAATTTACTGTAACCCAAAATACTAAATTTAAATATGATACCAAAGTAAGTAGTTTGACATGCTAAATAGACATTTACATCACGAGCTATATACAAATGTCTTTCAGACCTGAAGCGCCGAGATTCTGGTTTCTCAATTTGTTTATTTTTATTTTGGATTTTCAATGAAAAATAGACGGGATTTCTGAAGGTTTTTCTTTACAGCTCCACCATTTTAATATTTGGTGAGGTTCGCAACATAGTGTCAAGTGCACATCATATGAAAACCTTTGAATTTTTAATTTTGGATTACTACAAATGGACACGTGTTTTCCACCAGCCACCACGTTTTTTAGAGAAGCCCACTTTTACCGAAAATTCATTAAAAATGTTGTATCATGAATTAAGAACCCAATGATAACATATAAAAAGCTACTTTTTTTTTTATTACCAAAAAACAAAATCTAAACATGCCAGGAAATTAGAAGCTGCTCGCTTCGAGTATTAGAGGTTTTGCGTTTCTTTTTAAAGTGGGGATCTTTGCCCCATTCGCATATAGCTAAAGCTTTAAAATATTTCTTCTTTCATGTAAGCATCCAAATTGATCATACACATCTGTATATTTCAGCTTTACCTAGCACAAGCGAACACATATCACTCGAGAACACAGATAGATATATAATATATATTCCTCAGAATTTGACAGATAAATAGACAAGTATAATGACTAAAAAATTTAAAAACGGAAGCTCTGTGCTTCGGGTGTGAGAAGTTTGGTTGATTTTTAATTTAGAAATATATATTTGAGTACGTGATGATTCTATTTATACATAGCTCGTAGTTTATATACATTGTATATACCCGAGATTATTCGATGTGGTACTGACATTTTCTATCTTGAGGAGAGGTAATTCGACTCGAAAGAAGCAACTACTAGAACTTTGTTAATAATAATAGTAGTTTCCAATATGATGCTTCATATGAAAACTATATCATTGCTATTTTACGGATCTAGGATGAACTTAAGGGGGATGGGGATGTGCATGTACCAACATATTTTTTTCAAATTTTTCCTTCGGGTAGTTTCTGAGAATGAATCTTTAGAAGTAATTGGCCCTTTTCGATCGACGTATTCCTCGCATTTTCTGCCGCTATGAAAAGTAATATCTGCTTCGAAAAGTTATAATCCAGGCCTTTCATTTGATACCCCATATGACTATATTCGGTGAAAAAAAATTGCACCTATCTTTTACATGTATAGGGAATCCCCCTTAAGTTCGAGGTGCACCAATGAACTAACCGCATGTGTTTGTTCACAGTTCCAACCTTTCTTCTAAATTCCGTGTCAATGGGTGCAACCATTTCTGAGGAAAGTGCGTGTGACAAATAAAGAGACAGACAGTAAACCAATTTTAATAAGGTTTTGTTTTCAATAAAACCATAAAAAAGTTAAAATGGTAAAAATAATGTGTCCCGGTGTAGCTTTCCTACACATGCATATATGGGCTCTTTGCATTTTGAGCAACACACTTTACTGTTCCATTGATACATATCAATATAGTTATAAAATATATTCTATCTATCATATCTTGGAGGCAATAATGGAAAACTTTCACGTACTATAACTACATTAGTAAAAACAGGATCTCCATAAATTTCTAAAATATATAATAGTAATGTAGCATTATTTTATGGGGTTTTTCAGTTAATGTCAAAAATTAAGCTAGTTCTGAAAAATACTAATTGAGTGTTTTCGTTTGATACCCAACGTGGGTATATTCTGATAATAAAAATTACATCTTCCTTTCACGTGTATGGGAAGACGCCTTAAGTTTAGCATAAAATCATATCGCTCACTGCATGTAAAGGCATTCACAGACCACACGTCCTCTCCAAATTTTGTGACTTGCCATTGCGGAGCAAATTAGGTGTGACAGACAGACAAGTAGTCAAAACAGATTTTATTAATATTTTGTTTTACACAAAATTTTAAAATCGACTGCCTAAAGGTAAATGCTTCACGTGAGTTTTCAGTGCTACTATTCGCGTTAATTATGAAATCAGCATCATATTCGGATAATATTGATAACTTTAAATTGCTATAACTTTGTTACTTATAACATAATTTTGACAAAACTGATACGCGCCACAATTCTTTATGCTCATGGAAAATTTAGTTTTACTAGGATCAACTTAAGGGGGTCATCCCGTGTGTCGGATCCGAGGAATCGATTTTTTTTTGGCATCAATTGTATCTAGATATAGTGTAGAATATATGGGCAAATTGATTTAAGGCTGTACATGTGTTTCTTCAAGAAACCTAAGGTTTATGGATTCGGTATAGCAGATTAATGGTCAGTTCAGGTTTTATGGATAAAAAGCGCATACTACTTTTTAAATGCGTTCTTCTTGAAACTGCATGTTGAAAATCGGCTGCCACCATAGCCCCAAAATCTATCCAACGAAATTCTTTGAAATTTTCACGACTAATTCAGAACATATTTCTACGGTCCGCGAACTAGGATAATTGCGATTCATTCAGTAGGTTTTTTTTGTATTCATTGAAGAAGCCGTGAAAAATGCCAACAAAATTTACAAAAAAAAATTTAACACGGCACCAAAAATTTAGTTTTTAATATTTTTTAATAATCGTAGTTTGAGGATTGTAGTTAAGTTTGTATGTTGAAATGCCGTTTACTTTTTTTCTTTAAGATGATCACAGTGCCCTCTAACGTGGCAGCAGAAAAACACCTTTTTTGGAGATGGGTGTATTTCAATATCAAACTATGCGATCGGGCTGGAAAAATTAATATGAACGCTCAAGATATTAATTAATCTATGGTGAAAAATTCGTATTTGTATCTTTATCCAGTTCTTTACAAAAAATTTCTAAAAAAAGCTAAAAAAAAATGGCCTTCACACGGGATGATCCCTTAAGGCGGTTATCCGGTTAATTTTATTTAAAACTCCACACGGGTACATTAGGAGAAAAAAATTGCATTGCCTCCATTCAAACTCCATTGTACGCGTGTGATTTAATAGTTCCCAGAAGTGCATCAAATTTCGTTCGAATCGATGTAGCCGTTTTGCAGAAAATTGCATATTTTAGATAGGTTTTGTTTCACACAAAACTTTAAAAAGGCTAAACACAATTTGAATATACCAAGAAACGTACGATTACCTCAATTATCCGATAACATCAAAATCAAGTAGATAACATATAATTTTCATCATCATCAGCGGCGCAACAACTAGTATCCGTTCTAGACCTGTCTTACTAAGAAACGCCAGACATCCTGGTTTTGCGCCGTCCTGACCTACGCCATCGTTCCATCTGAGGCAGTCTTCTTTGTCTTCTTTTTCTACCATACATATTCCCCTAATAAAATTTCCGGGCAAGATCATCCTTACCTATACGGATTAGGATTTTATCAACAACCAGACGGTCGTGGTAACGCTCATAAATTTGAATCGTCCATCCTCATGTAGGGGGCCAACAATTTTTCGTAGGATTCTTCTTTCGAACGCGGCCAACAGTTCGCAATTTTTCTTACTAAGAACCCAGGTCCCGAAGAATATATAAGGGCGGGCAAGATCATAACATTGTACAGTAAGAGCTTTGACCCTCTGGTGAGACGTTTCGACTCTGTTGGCAGCCAATAGCCGTGCGCGGATTTCATCGTCATAGCTGTTATCGGTTGCGATTTTCGACCCTAGATAGAAGAAATTTTCAACGGTCTCAAAGTTGTAGTCGCCTATTTTTATTGTTTTTGTTTTACCAGTGCGATTCGATGTTGTTCATTCTTTGCTCTTTGGCGCTGACGTTGCCACCATATACTTCTTCTTGTCATCAATAATGTGCAGCCCGAAATCTCGCGTCAATCGCGCCAGCTCGATCTGGATGAAGATAGATTGTACATCTCGTGTAGATAGACTGTACATCTCTTGTTCTTCCAATAATGTCAATATCGTCAGCATAGGGCAGTAATTGAGTGAACTTGAAGAGGATGGTGCACCTCGCATTAACATCTGCATGGCGGATCACTTTTTCCAGGGCCAGGTTAAAGAGGACGGATGATAGGGCATCCCCTTGTCTTAGACCGTTGTTGATGTTGAATGGTCCCGAGAGTGATCCTGTTGCGTTTATCTGGCTTCGCACATTGGTTCGGGTCAGCTTGGTCTATCTTATCAACTTCGTTGGTCGTCTCAATATTTAACCAGTTCGGCTGTAATTTCATCGGCTCCTGGCGACTTATGATTTTTAAGCCGATGAATTGCACGGACTGTGCACTGTGTTTCTTCCATGCTTGGTGGTAACAGCATTTGTCTGTCGTCTTCAGTTGGCGGGACCTCCAACTCGCCGATATTCTCGTTCTTGAGCAGTTCAAGTTTGCTAAGTATTTTTGTGACCGTATCAATGACAACGCTCTTCAGGTGGTCTTGAAGATCATTTATTGATGCATCGTCTCCAGGACATCTGTGGTTGCGGTTGTTGCGGCGTCCATTTCCCCCTTATAGGTGTTGCGGAGGGCGACTTCAGTATTCACTCTTCAGTTTGTTTTAATGTTCACATTGAAAGCGCTGAAAATAAGACTCAAATTTTGTAAGACGGTCAAGTTTTACCTACCACCGCACGTGCATATTAACACATTCATTCAGTGGAGATGGTATATTATTGTTTTCGGCATTATCCTTTGTCTATAAACTTTTTTTTAAATTTCTTTTGAGTTTTGACTTTTGACCGCTAAAATCCTTCAAATCAACATACATATGTACCACGTTTTTTGAATTTGTCTTTGCAAAAGTCACATGTTCTATCAACGGTTTAGACAGTTCGCTGGGACAAGCCTCTCTTGCATTAGTGGTATATTACCTATCGGAACCTTTTTGTACTAGATATGAGAATGCGTTGAACATAACGTAAAGTAAGAATACAAATATTGTAAAATCCTAGCGGTCGTGATTTCCTTTCAAATTGTTTTTACGAAACTCAGATGAAATGTATCCCCGAGGGTTGTCAGTGAGAAAACAAGGGGAAATACTTTCGACGCTCACTGTGTTATGAATTCTCCTCAATGGGGTAGCGTGCGATGTAAACATGATAAAGGCCATGCCTTTCCCGTGAGTTGATGCTACAAGTTGGGCAAATAGCAACTTTTAAAACGGAACTGTTATTATTCGAGTTATCAGCTTCGACCGTTTAATCAATTCGTTTGAAACACTTGAACCGAAGTTTGCATTCAAAGATTGGGGTGGCAATTTTAAGATTATGCACTACCCGCTCCAGTCCTGTCTCGTATTTAACATACTCATGGTGTTTTGCTTCATTGTTTACAGAAATCCGAGTAGTGGCATTATCGATTTATTGATTCAGTCTTTCCCGGGGATAAAGGCGGGGAGTGAGCTTTGGCGTTACCACTCTGTAGCCTCCATACGCTATAGCGTTGACCTCAGCGTCAGCCGCGACGACTGCATAGCAGGAGCCTTTGGATCAATACCTTCACCAATGCTGTTACATCAGGCGCGAGAATTGAGTTGAGTTCACTTGTATGTCGTGTGCACGTCGAAGCTGAATTGGGAAGGCGCAAAACAGAAAACGGGAGAGCTGTGCATAACATATGGTGAAAATGAGTTCGATTGCAGCAGAGAATTACCATCTGAAATGGGACTCACATTTATCTTATCTGAATTTATCTCTCAACACTTTGTACAAGTAAGTATTGTAAATAACTGCAGAATGGTCATGATGCGCAACGCTTTTATCGTTCCCCTTGATCAATCACAGGAACGAGAAATATGCGGATGTTATGCTGCTGGCCGGTAACGTGGATAGTGGACCTCCTATACCAGCCCATCGAATCATATTGAGCTCCTGCAGCCATGTAAGTCGAATATTTTGTTGTTGTTGTAAAATGCTGTCCTACCATTAACCGGAATGATAAATTGGTTAAACTAACAACAATTGCCGCATCCAATGCTGCTATTCATTGTATACTTCGAGACAAGCGATTGAGAAGAAATAATCGACAAGACTTTATGGTCATGCATTTTCTTTGTTGACTTAACAATGCCTGACCGGAATCAAACTCAATTTGATAAATAAAGCACGAATTTTCATTTCAGTTCTTTGCATCAATTTTCGAAGCAATACCATCTTCGGTAAATAACTCCACATACATTGTCCTTCCGCCAGAGCTGAGTCGGAAAGCTATCCAAATCCTTGTACAATACATGTACGTTGGCGAGGCAACGGTTTCCAACGATATCCTAACAGAAGTGTTACGAGGAGGTGAAATCTTAAAAATACGCGGCCTCTGTCGCCAGCACAGTAGTAGAGATAATCACCTTCATCTGAATGAATCAAAGGCGCCTACAAGCATAAACGCACAAAATTGCTTAAGTCATTCAAATAGTATTAGTCACGAATCAGAACTACGCGGATTAGGTGCTTCGGCTACAGTAATTCCGAAAGAGAGTCCTGTGATTGTTATGTCGCCTAAAGTTCAATCTACACCATCGGTCACTGCTCCACCATTACCAGCACCGAGTATAATGGTGAATAAAGAATACGCTATTGATCCTGACGAGTTGAATAAGAGTCATTCATTTATTGGGGCCACTTCACACCTTTCGCGGATTGCTAAGAAATTGCAAACTAACAGTAGTTCTGTGTCAAGACCATGTCCTCTGTCTTCTCAAGATTCAATGTTCGTAAGGGATCGAGAACGTATGCGTCGACATAGTGAAGACGCCTTACTATCTTCAAGAAGTTCAGATATGTACAGGGATGAGGTTTTAAACATGTCAAGGAGAACATCTCCGGATCAAGATATCATGGATCGAGCGTTGCATAAGAAGACTAGCGTACCCGAGCATAAGAATCAAAGCATGGAGAATGATGTCTTCAGGAAGGATCACAGTTTATTTTCAGGGGTAAGTTGGTTTACTATTGCTATTTCCATTATTTTCTATTCAGTTAATTTTTGGCGATTAATACGAAGGCAAATCAAATATGAACCGGACTTTTGCTTGAGAACTGGTACAGTAAATAAAATTTGGAATACATCTTATGCTTTTATTCTACCTCATCGGAAGTATTTAATTCCTTCATCAAAGAACGGATTTGATCGTGTTTGTAACCAATTGCGTACAAACATTTCTACACCGTCATTCTTGAGGTACAGTTGCAGTGGATGATATGACGGCATTTTCTTGATTGTTTTCGACAGCTTAGTAAATGTTAAAATTGTTATTGTGGGTACTTGTGTTTTTAAGAAAAAACAATTCTGAAAATCGGGAACTTGACACTTCAGGTATAAAAGGTTTTGTGTTTCCCTATGTGAGAAGCATAACGCAGTTTTCCATTGGCTGATAGCATTGACTCGAGATATTTAAATTGCTCAGTGCTGTTAGCTTCAATGACCTGCCCAGAGATGGAGAACTGCGTTTTGAAATAGCTTCACGCATTAATGAGACCTGGATGAAGTGGCATTCCACAACTTGTGTTCTGTGTGATCGACGTATCAGCGAACGTCTTAAATCTAAAATTTACTGCAATATCGTCCGTCTGCCGCTCTTTATAGTTCTAAGTGTCGGCCGACTATAAAAGACAATGAAAGGCGTCTTGCGGTACTGGAGACGAAGATATTGCATTGCACTGGTGGCGTGACACGTGTTGATCACGTCTGAAATGAGAATATCAGCGATCGATATGGGTTTGCACCGATCGTGGAAAAACTGCAAGAGAGGCGTTTTCGATGGTGTGGTCACGTCATTCACGCTAACGAAAATTCATCAACCAGTATTGGTCAGAACATCGAAGTCAGTGGTAAGCAACCAAAAAGCCGGCCAAAACAATGGTCGCTTGATACACTGGATGGGGATTTGAAGGTCTCGCGATTACATCCTGATCAGGCATTTGATAAAATAAAATGACGAAACCGATCACGACGAGCCGGCCCCGCTTGTGAACTGAAGGCTCAAGAAAAAGAAGAAGCTGTGAGGAGCGATGAGCCTGACAGTTCCGTGTCACATAGTCAAAAATTCTATTGGCCTCTATTTTTTAGAAAGTAATCTAAATAAATCATTTGATGGAAAGCACTGTTTTGATAATAGTCAACCTCATACGCTTCACACTCTGAGTTTAATATTATTAGCAAATGCCGAGAATTTAACCAACATCAAATATAAAACAAGTCGGAATACCGGAAGCTCGCGCTTCGGATATAAAGGTTTTGTGTTCATCTTATGTAAGAAATTTCAACGCACATTTTTCTATCCGTATATAGCTACAAATTCAACATATTCCTTTATATTTTTCCAAACTACGAGACACACGTACATATTACAGCTATAGATATTACGCTCACCCTAAACAAACAAACTGCCTATTTCCGAATACTATACACATATATGCACTTATATAAATTGATCGTACCCATATTTCCGATCTACTTCTTAAATCTATTTGAATTAGGCTCTACCCGCAAAGTTCATTAGCACGCATATATTATATACCTACATACACAAATGTCTGGTTGACAGATAACTAAACCTAAAACAAAATAATTCTCTGCGACCCAATTCCTAAGAATTCATTTCGTTGTGGTATTGATGAATTGATATGTGATGATGACGTCATCCAGGTTGTAGAGTGCACGAAATTCACAAAAAATTGTAAAGTTTCACCCCCTATAACTTTGTTAATAATTGTTGGATTTTCTTCAAGCTTGACCAAACTGTGCATTATGTTCTTCATTATACGCATGCCAAATTTTGTACTTCTGTGATGAACAAAAGGGGGGTGCCGGGTAAATTTCCAAAATGTGGAAATTTACTATTATTAACTTTATTTCTGCAGATATCGGAACCGCATATATTTTGAGGCCTAGATTTCGTAGAGATGCACCACTGTGATTTTTTTCAGATTTTTTGATTGGATAGGTTCTGAGAACGAGACCTGTTACACTTTTTGGGGGCCATATTTTGAGCCCTGACTCCTCTATGTTTCACCCAACATAAAATATTGAACCAGTTTCGAAAAGTACTAATTGAGACCTTTCATTTGATATCCCACATGGCTACATTCTGTGAAAAAAAAATTTGCGCCCTCCATTCACATGTATGGGGAGCCCCCCCTTAAACTTAACACAAAATGGCGCCACTTAGTGCATGTAAAGGGATCACCAGATTACATACTCTCACAAATTTTTGTGACAATTGGTCTAGCCATTTCCGAATAAATCGGGTGTGACAGACAGACAGACAGACAGACAGACAGACAGACAGACAGACAGACAGACAGACAGACAGACAGACAGACAGACGGACAGACAGACAGACAGACAGACGGACAGACAGACACCGTCTCGATTCTAATAAGGTTTTGTTTCACACAAAACCTTAAAAAGGGCTAGGGAGAATTAGATTCTTTTTAAATGGAATTTTAATATTTCACTCGAATGTCAATTATTCTCGTTAATTATGACGTCAGCATCTTATTTGCATGGCTTTGGAAGCAGTTAATTCGTGTGAAATTGTTAAGTTTGAACTGCTATAACTTTGGCGTTAAGAGCCAGATTTCCATGAAATTTAGCACATATATACGAAATATTGTCTTCTATGCAGGTATAAATTCGAAAGTCTTAGGATGAATTTAAGGGTGGTTTTTCAGTAAATTTCTAAAAGTTGGTAATATACTATTAGTAAGTTTATTTGAGCAGATATCGGAATGGAACATATTTTGGAGCCTAGATTTCATCTAGGTGCACCACCCTGATTTTTTTCGGATTTTTACGTTGGGCAGATTCCGAAAATGAGTCCTGTCTCCCTTTAACTGGGTACATTTTGACTCCTTACTCACGTACTTTGCAATTCAATCCAAAACTAATGTCAGCTTCGGAAAGTACAAATTGAGACCTTTCGTTTGATACCCTACATGACTATATCCGGTGAAAAAAATTGTTTAATCCCCCCTTTGCATGTATGGGGAGCCCCCCTTTAGACTCGACCTAAATTTATGCCACTCGCTGTATGCGTGGGATTTCATAGTTCCCATCTGTCCACCGAATTTCGTTCGGATCGGTTTAGCCGCTTTGAAGAAAAGTGCGTGTGACAGACAGACAGACATTGAATCGATTTTAACAAGGTTTTGTTTTACACAAAATGCAATGCAATCTTCCTTAAATTTTTCACTAAATCTTCTACTCACAAAATCTGATTTGCCAGTCGTCCGAAAGCCAAACTCGGAAAAGATTGTTGAGTGTGGACTTTGCAAAACAGAGGCTACATGGCGGCTAAATGGCTGATTATTTTTATTAGTTAGTTACCTTTTATCAAATTTCACCAATCAAATCCAAATGTGATTGCATCTATTGAGCCACTTTATCATCATTGCAGGGGTAAGAAGTAGGTAATGGACATCGACATGAAAAACCCAATTCTTTTACTCGACATCGAGCCGACTGAAATGTTGGCATCCTGGATCTGTCCCATTATGTTTACTGAAGAAGTCTTTCTATTTTGGACACAAATATCCCTTATTTTTCGCTAATCTCTCTCTAGGCGCGGTTAACCTTTTACGTTGACAATTGCCATCCCATTTGGTGTTAATTGTAATTTTGTACCAACTTTCTGTTTGATTCTCTTTATACCGTGGCGGAAAGGTTTGATATCAATGCAATTGAGTTGTCAGTGTTGATTATCTTCTTTTTCATCTCAGAAATTTTTCGTGGGAGAAATCTTAATTTTTCTGCATACTAATAACCATATACAACATATACGGTAAGTGTATTGAATACCGCTGTTTTAATGTACAAATATATCTATCTGAATTAGGCACTACCCCAAATCGTCATTAACATATATATATAAATACATACATATGTCTGTCCCGAGTAATTGATATTCATATCCCATCCATATGAGCTCATTTTAATGTGGTATTGGCGAATTGATATGTTATGATGACGTCATACACGTTTTAAAATGCACGAAATTCACATAAAATGTAAAAATTTCACCCTCTATAACTTTGTTAATAATGGTTCGCTCAAACTTCCCAAAGTTATGCCTTATGTTATCCCTTATATATATGCCCGTACTTCTACCATGAACTAAAGGGGGGCTTCCGACAAAATTTCTATAATAAAATATGCTAATATATTATTCTTAACTTTATTTGGGCAGATTTGGGAACATCATTGTAATTTTTATCAGATTTTTCGGTTGGTTAGTTTCTGAGAACGGGACCTGTTACACTTTTTGGGGGTCATATTTTAACCCCTCATTCTTCTGCGATCGATCCAATATCAAATATGGGATCAGTTTCGAAAAATACTAATTGAGCCCTTCCATTTGATATCCCACGTGGGCATATTCTTAAAACAAAAATTGCACAACCTTTTCGCAAGTATGGGGAGCCCCCTTCCCTTAAATTCAACATAATATGGCGGCAGTTGCTATATGTAAAGTGATTTACAGATCACACCTTCTCAGCAATTTTCGTGACAATCGGTCCAGCCGTTTCCGAATAAATCAGGTGTGACAGACAGGCAGACAGATATCGAATCGATTCTGTGTGAAACAAAACCTTAAAAAGCTTGCAAATCGGTTAGCCCGCCAAGTTTAAATTAAAAATTTAAACTTTTTGAACCCAATATTAACATCTGGTCATATTTGATCTGAACTGGTTCATTTAAACCGTAATCGTAAACGGGATCATAAAATCGAAAAAGTGAAGAAAATTGTGCTCGTCTTGGCATTAGAAAAATTCCAGAGACTCTCAACATCTCTCATGAATCAATTCGACACATTGTGGTTGATGTTTAGTGTATGAAACGCATGACCGCTAGATTTGTACCAAAAGACCTGATTTTGTTGCAAAGAAACCTCGAGAAGAGGTCACAAAAGTGATACTTGTCAACACAACGAATGCCAAAAAGAAGCCGACATCGAAAAAAAGACATTTATTAACAAAACTAAAGGCCATCTTCATCAATGCTATCAGCCAATGGAAAACTGCGTTGTGAAATTGGTTCACGTTCACAACTGGTGTTCTTTGTGATCGACGTATCACCGAACGTCTCAAATCTATAATTTACCGGAATGTCATCCGTTCTTTCACTCTCTATGGTTCTGAGTGTTGGCCGATTATAAAAGACATTAAACGGCGGCTTGAGGTAATGGAGATGAGGATGTTGCATTGGAGTAGCGGCGTGACACCTTTTGGTCACATCCGAAATGAGGATATCCGCGATCGATATGAAGTTGCACCGATCGTGAAAAAATTGCGAGAGAGGCGTAATTCCCGTTAACGAGAATTCACTTGCCAAGCTTGGTCTGAACATCGAAGTCGATGATAAGTAACCAAAAGGCAGGCTGAAACAACGGTGGTTTGATAGGCTGGATGGTGATTTAATAGCCTCGCGATTGCATCCAGATCAGGCATTTGATAGAACTAAATGGCGAAATCGATCCCGACAAGCCGACCCCGCTTGTGAACGGAACAAAGGCTGAAGAAAAAGAAGAAAAATTATAGGTCACCCCCCGTGTTAGCTCAAAAGGAGCATATTTTGAAGGTGATAAAAAAGATTTGTATTAAAATACATAAAAATGTTCTCTTTTAATCAGACAGGGTCAAATTTGTTCAGATGATTTGTCAATGCGTCACGTTATGACCCTCGTACAGTTTTTAAACACTTTTCATTCAAATATTTGAATTTTTTTTAGAGACAAAGTAAAGCAAATCTAATTTACATAGAAGATAAATTTACTCCCATTTTTCTATCTGCAGGAATGTCCCTTAGAAGACAGCCTAACTGAAACACTTGACCTCTTACCAATTAAAGAAGAACCATCTGAATGGTCTGGCGATCATGGCTCCAATTGTGGATCTTCCTCCTGCAAGCACACACCCCTAGATATGGTTAAAGTTGAAACGAGTTTGAGTGATGATGAAGGAAAACAGGAAGGAGAAAACAATGAAAATCCGGTGTTTTCTCCATTAAGCTGCGAATTATGCAGTGAAACTTTCACACAACCGGCTGAATGGGTTCGACATATTGAAAGTCATATGGACTGCCCAACGAAATATATACCAAAGAAAAGGAAAAGAGTTACGGTAAGTATATAATATGCGAATTTTATTTGCGGATATTGTTCTAAATCTATTTTTGTTTTTTGTTACAGAGTTCATCCACTGAGATGATTGCGTCGCTGAAATGTAACTTATGTAATACGTAAGTGAAGACGACCTACAAAGTTAAACATAAAAATAAGTTCCATTGTTTTCTATAGACAATATGAGACACCGGCTGAGTGGGTGCGGCACATACAAAACACACACACTGAAACTGAGCTGGCCATATCCAACAATAGTGAACTTCCAAAATCTCGAAGACATGTTGATCGATTTGTAATGAAGGACTCCATTAAGTACACAAATGGCCAACTCAACAATACGCCAGAGTAAGTGTTTGATTCTATATTGATACTAACGTGATCACGCTGCCCCTAAGAAGGCCATTTCATTGAACTACCATATAAAAGCCGGTTTCTTGAAAGATATTTCTCCGGTAAAGAAAGGAGAAACTGACAAACTAACAGCTATAGGTTTGGTGAAACACACCCATTTCATGGGATACAGGAATGGACAAAGGAGAAAAACATGACAGAACAACTAAGCTTGATTTTAGTATTTGCTGAATAAAGGTGATGTGAAAGCTCATACTTTTATCACATTAAAGCGAAATTCTTTGTATGTTTGTTTGGTAAATCATCGTTAGCATCATTTAACTTCCGTGTCAGTTTATTTCAAAGATCGATTCCAAATTAACGAAGTAATGAAAGACATTTCGCTATGTTCAGCTGTCTTTACGATATTATTTGCTTAATAACATCTATTGACTGCTCTCAACATCATAGGAACTTTTTCACAATTTTGAGGAATAAACTCGAGGCAGAATACATGGAACGGACAATGGACGGATCGACCACAAGCTTTATCAAATGAAATTGACGTTTGAGCCGAACGATCATTCAAACTTAGGTGGCAAACTGCCAATGATTCAATCCAGGAGGAATAAAGATGTCACTGACATACTCAATACTCGATTTCGTTGGTCGAAGTACTAGCCAAAACCCGGTAATACAATGACTTAGGATCGGCTCTACCGTTTTATAGAGGATTTTGAATATTTGCCAAGCAGAAGCTATGCTTACAGAAGGTACAAACAAGAAAGGTTTCATATATCCGCCATTTCCTTTGACGCCTAGAATGACGGTGAGAAGGTCGACCTTAACCATCTGAAATATTGCTCCGATTCTCATGCAGTTTCCACAAATATTTTGTTATAGCTTCGTCTGTGATCGCACACTCAAAATTGGTAATTGCCATACCATTGTCAAAATGACCATTCCTCAGGCAGTTGCCTTAGGTTTGGACTATTTAATTTGTACAGGGCTGGTCTATATTCTATTGCAGACTCTATGGCTACATTCAACTTGTATATGCTTCGTCATCATTTCTTCTGGCAAAATCAGAGAACAATCATTAAGCAATCCCTAACAGATTAACGTTATCTATTGACATCAATAAATCAACAAAATAAGGTTTGTTGAACATCAAAGGGAAAGACTCAACTTTATGATTGCAGATCGTCTAGTCTCACATATCATCTAAATCAAATTCCCCGGCAGAACTGCAGCTAGCTCACTTACTATCAAGTTGCATTTCAACAACATTTTAGCAAATGTTCAAGATGTATTCAGTTCGCAACGAATAGTGTTGAAAAGAAAGTTGGCTCCACCCAATGTCAACAGCCCGAGATATGTACAAAACACTCAAGCGCTTCATAGCTTCCCAGCTGCTTAGCTCTGGAGGTCTAGCCAAATCTTTTCTGATGCATGCGATTTTCGACACCACGAGCGAACCTCCCCCCAAGCACCGAAAAATGAATCTCAGAGCCTTTCAATAGGAAAGTACTATATACTTCGTTGTTGAAAATGGATACACTCAGTCCTTCGAATCTTTTGGAATCATTTCCCATCAGTTCAAATCAGATCTGCCTAACACTCGATTGATCAAAATCCGAACAAAATTCGAACAGAATACCTCTCCTTCCCCTTACAACTTTTCTACGTCCTAAATACAGTAGAATGAAGCAAACTTGTGGCGTTCACTTCCTTGGCACTGAAGTAGAATGTTTGACAGATTTTAGAGGCGGCACTATTGTGTCCTAAAGGAGAGGAATTCTCCGTTCGACGAATCTTCCGCTCTAGCTACTGAGGTAGCTACCATTAAATTTGCAACCGAAGCAGCATAGTACCGACAGTTCGAAATTTTTTTTCTTAATTGATAGTTTGAGAGAATGCAGAAATTCACTCCATCGTTGACGATACTGTCCGAATCAATGATTTGGCACACAAACTTGCCAAAAGTCTCACTAGCTGGTTCACCAGCAAACTTTCTCCTACGTCCTCGAACGATAACCTCAAGATAATCACTAAAAAGGTCATGGATACCATGAAATGAAGAATATCAGCAACCTCTAGGAGAGAAGGAAAGTTTTTCGCTAATATCTTCCCATAAATTCTATCCAACTTCTAGTTTTATATACTGGACCTAAACGTTGCAAATATCAAATTAGTAAGTCGCCTTGATCATTTTAGTAATAGCCAATTACAATAAATAGATATTTGCCGACTAACAGTTTGTAAATTTCGTATCTTTATCGCTGTTTAAAGGTCAATTGCGCCTCGGATAGGGACTGAAACCATGGCTAAGACCTTCGACTATCAAAAACTATCAGGAATTCCGGAGATACAAACTGGACATTCTGAGTTTAAGCGAAATGAGACGATGGGACTCTGGAGAATACCCCTCTCCTTCATGTGGTATTGTACAAGGCTGTGACAAAAGGAATTCCATCGTTGCGCTGGTGAGGGAAACAAACCGCAGTTAGAAACCATTTCGTTATCGTGTATCGCACCACGAAGGAGTTTGCATATGGTCATAAGCCATTCGATGGTCTTGTGAGGGACGTTAATGGTAGGTTTCTTATCCACCATGGTGAAGAAGTGAAATTTTACCTCTTGTCATATGCCATGAACGATAAAGTGCGGGTACGAACTGCTCCTCTAAACAGAACCTAAATTATCTTTGCCAACAACTCACTCAAAGGGAGTAAAGCCTCCGGCTTTGATGGAATCTCTATGAAACCTGTCCGTGCGGCTCCTGCAGTCTCTGCAGAATTGATTTCTTCTCATTCGTAAATGCTGGGAATCTAACATCTTTCCCATGGGTCGTTAAGATTCTGATGAAGGTTACCTGACTTGATATTTACTAAAATAATCCTGAACTCCATTAAAGAGCACCTCAAAAACCCGCTCTGCAGAGAGCAGTCTGATTTCTGGTCTGGGTCCTTGTTTCCTGATCATGTTAATGTAACCATATATTTTTAATTACATAGTCTTTCAACGATAACATCGAAACCATATACATTCACCACCTGTTCTGCTTTTTCATCCACCGCAATTTCGAATTCACGAAACAGTCCATATAGTCCCAATCATGAAACTCGTCAAGTTTGTGACTATCTCGGATTCCTATGATGTTTGCAAGGTTCTCCAAGCAGGGTGGATGGGATCCATGAAACAAGCATGTAGCATATCAAGTATCTCAACAATGAATCTGGCATCTGGGGGCGCGAGTGGGCGCGTGAATTGAGTCCTTCATTGGTTTGCTGTCCTCGGAGTCAGATATTTCAGAATGAAGGGATTTTATAGAACAAGGTTTGCACGTCAGAAGGTAAAGTTGTTTGCCGACATTTTCCTCAAATTACCAGGGAAACTATTGTTCAACAAAATTACTCTTAACCCATTTTGCCCATTTCCCCAAGTACCACGTGCGTGTATCCACACCGCA
This sequence comes from Hermetia illucens, assembly GCF_905115235.1. Classification (NCBI taxonomy): domain Eukaryota; kingdom Metazoa; phylum Arthropoda; class Insecta; order Diptera; family Stratiomyidae; genus Hermetia; species Hermetia illucens. The sequence goes on from NC_051850.1 coordinate 147,582,484, forward strand.
ACCTGAAAACAAATAAAGGGATATTTCGCGGACTTATTAGGAAAAACGTGCGAAGCTAAAATTGGAAAAAATATCGACTTAACCGTGTGTATGGAGCCATAACACTCAATACTCGAATGCTGCGATCAGGAGGGGGATCCACGACGGATGACACTGTCAATCGGTGTCTTCTTTGGCTCAGATCTTCGTTTGACACGGTCTTTGGGCATCCCCTCTTGTCCTTGACGTCCCCATGGAGGATGCGACTACATGACGCCGTCTTACGTCATCTGGCATCTCATTATGAACATCGTAAATGCGGCCTTAAATAAGTATTGAAGGTGGTGATCAATTTGTATATCTTTGAAGTGACGTTTATGCCGACGGTGGCACCAAACTGGATGTTGTATTAATAGCGGTAGATTTGCTTTCGGAAATAATTAAGAGTTGCTTTTTCTTCACGCTAGTAACATTTATTAACTTTGCAAATACCGATATTTCAGGAATTACTTAATCACTAGGTACTGTAGCATTGAGGCTCTGTTGCAGTGATGATTGCTTCTCCATTACTCGTTGGGAAGAAATTGAGGATAACAATTAAAGTTCTATAAATGGAATCGCCAGAACACGGTTGAGAGTCGCTCAACAACATCAAAGCAGCTCTTCGCCGTCGAACGTTTTGGCGATTATGCCGTCAATCACCAGGGACGGAAGACCTAGGTGTCATATTGTTTGGATGAACCAATTTAAAGAATTTATCATCCGCACCTATTACCGTGTCACGGATTTGGAATGTAATCCAGCAGGGTACAGACATCAACTCGATGACGCGTTTATAATCCGTTTCCCACAGTCATGTTTCGGAACCGAGCGTCAATCAGCACCAGGTGATAAAGAATAATAACTAAATTGCTTTACCAACTACGCAACAAATTTTCCAAAAAGTTTCACTTGAGCTCGGTCCGGAGTCGTCAATTTACTGGACTAGTCAAAGGAGCAAACCAAATACTCCACCTATAAGGCACTCCATGAACCCACAAATCAGGAGAAGCAGTAACTGGGCACGTCAACCCAATTTATAATGAGGCTTTGGCTGCGTGCCAAAGACGAGAATCAACTTCGCTCCTTGCTAGAGGTTAGTTGAGTAGGGATATTGACATGCAGTTGGGTTTGAAGAAATGTCGTTTGAAACCAATTGTTGGGGGGGAAACACACCGACAATGAAGGATACGGTCAAACAACATCCAAATTGAGGGTATGCATTCGGACCACGTCTATAAATACCTCGAAATATTGCAAGCTGCTGTTGCAATAATTAAATCTACGTTGCTGGGGGAATTTGAACGGCGATTGGATCTTGTCCTGAAGACAGCTGTTTGGGAAAAATAAAATCATGGCAGTCAGCGTCTTCATCATTCCCGTCCGTCTATATACGTTTGGTGTGATACAGTGGAGTAATATTGATTTAGTATTTGTCAATAAGGGTAGTTTCTGTTAACAATAATCAATATCCCACGTCATCAGGGAGGAGAGGGGATATTTGGTTTGTAAATTTTTGGAGCGCTACAATCAAGTGCATTTTCTTCGTGAGTTTTTCAGCGAGAAACAATCCTCTAGCTAATTACATCAGGCTCATGTCAAGTAATAAATTGCCTCCTTTGAACTTGAAAAGCAGAGAATGGGATCCCATGTCCAACGTTACTTCAATCCAACAGAAGATCGGAAGAAGATGGAAAGAGAAACTTATTCACAGAGATCATATAAAAAAATTTGTTGTTGCCAGGTATTGACATCGAAGCCTCCAACAAATGGTTGACAAACGGTGTACCATTCTGTGAGACTGAAACATTCCTGACTTCAATTCAGGACGCTTGGTTCCCAACAAAAAAATAAAAACAGTACATTCTTCATGTCTCCTCAATCACCAACTTCAGTTGTAGATTATGCAACTTTGAAGAGGAGACCATCCAGCACGTAACATCTGCGTGTAGGATGTTGACTGGTATCGAGTACACCAGTCGCCATAACTCCGTTTGCAAGAGTTTCTATCAAAAACTTGTGTTGAAATATCACTTGGTGGTAAACTACCGTCCTTATTATGAGTATACTCCGCAGGGAATCTTGGAAAATGATTGGGTCAAATTACTATGGGATCACACTATTGCCACCGACCACAGTATTAATCTCGATAGACCCGATCTAGGTTCTCAAGGAGGAACGAGCGTGCTTCGCAATCGATGTAGCCGTACCGTTGGAATGGAACTCTGTTGAAATCAGCAAGAACAAATGCAGAACTTCAGCCGCTTGGCGGACGATATGAAGACAGATATACAATCGAAGTAGTTCTAGTCGTAATTTCAGCGGCGGGATTAGTTTCAGAAAACTTAGATAAGGCGCTATACGAGTACATGGGGATGCAACCACCACAATCGAGGATGTAGCAATACATTTTTGGATGGTAGCACCCATTTTGCGTTGAAACGCATCATCGCTATGATGTGGGCGTTTGGATATTCAGCCCATCCTTACGTTTGTCGCCCCTCGTTCTGGTTGGGCGGGAAGAGGAGGGTTCAAGAGATTTTTCTCCATGTTTTCCAAAATTTGGAGTTCACACCTAATATGTTGTCCAGGTGTCTATATATCTTGCTGCCTGGGCAAGGCGTTTTTATCATGCTATTTAACTTTTTCATCACAAACACAATCACATCATTCCTGATCTGTGATGAGTTCTTTACAAAATATGCATTGAAATGTAATAAAAACTTCTTTGAAAGTCGACTGTTGCATACCTTAATTTCGTAAAAAATATCTGCAAATCACAACCAGTCCCTAACATGCACCCCAGCAAAAAAAGTTCGCATCACATTGGTACCTAAAAAATATATTTATTGTCACTTGACTGCATTATCATCGCGTTTTTTATATTTTCAGATTCTTTAGAGCGGCTCCCCCGAAAAAAGCCCGAGCAACCGACTACCAAATGTATATAGAGAAGACCTGTGATGTGTGTAATAAAGACTTTTCATCATATGCAAATATGATCCTCCACCGGAAAACACATGGAGGGGAATTATTTCCGAAATAAAATTCCACAATGAAAATACCACTGGAATGAAAGGAAGGAGCGCCGGTGGTGTTGTAGGAATTGTGATAAATTTCACTGGGAAAAGAGCCTCAAATGCCCCACCCTGCTGATTGCAACATTAAATATGAGCAAAAGTTGGCAAGCGATAGGGAAATGAAAGCCTACGAACGAAATCAACAAATAACAATTCAAAATTTTAATTCAAAATAAAATTTCATACTTCTAAGCAGTCCAATATTCAATGTGTATAAAATGAAAGAAATAAAGTTTATTTTCTTTACGAATTTATTAAATGTCGTATTTTGTTTTTGAACAAGTGTGACTACAACAGCGGAATCATTGAAATGATTCCCTAGCTTTGCTCCAATCAATGATTTTTGTGATTTTTGAAAAATTACGATTTCATTGCACTATATTATGACATTATATAAGTAAAAAGTTGCAAAATTAAAAAATAGAAATTCTGGAAAAGTCAACTATGTTGATCTACTAAGTAGCGTAAAAATAATGAAAATGCATTAATGTTTCTTATAAGAACAAATAAATCCTCGTCGTAAGGACTCAGCAAAATTAAGACTCTTAACAATCATCTTAGCGCGGAATTCTTAATAATAGAATAAGTCAATATTCTCTTTCATCTTCTTAAGTACCTTAAGCGACTCGTTGCCGTTTTCCTTCGATCCTAAAACGGAAATAGTGGGGGATGTGGGTCAGAGCAAGATAAAAAACAAAAGTGCTTAGAAATATTGATGTTATTTTGCCGAATAGTTTTATGATTGTTTTGTTAACTGAAAGTTGGCTTACACGAGCATATCGTAGTCTGGGCGACCTGCGCGTCGAGATTTAATGTAGTTGGCATGATCGGTGCCACTGATGATGGAACGTTGGACAGCAGAGTCCTCCTTCATCAAAGTTCGCCATTTGATCTGGAGAGAAATGTGTAGGTTTTGGATAAGAAATCAAACGCGGTTTATTACACTTTTCGTAAATCATAGGCCACTTACCAATTTCTCGAACCGTTTATCATCCAATTGATATTTATCTCCAACCAAGTACGGTAACATATCACACCGTTCACACCATGGCCAAATCATATAATCCAGCATTCCGGGTTGCTTTCCGTTGAAAAATTCAGTGCCACGATGGCGCAACTCTTTCTCATACAGATCCAAGCCTTTCACTACATTCGTAATCGCTCCAGGGACTTCCTCTAGATCTTGCAAGAAGATTTTATACATCGATGAGATAACAGAATTAAATTGATCAATTAGAATTCTGTCTCGTGCCTTCAGTAATGGATCTTTCGGGTACATTGGTCGCTTTGGATATTTCTCATCTAGATACTCCGCAATAATGAGCGATTCGATTATTGTGGGATTACCAGATTCATTTGTAAGCTCCAAGGCTGGCACTTTGCCGGTAGGACTTTTGTCAAGGAACCAACCGGGTTTATTGCCCAAGTTTATATAGATTGAGTGATATGGAATATCTTTTGCATCGAGAATGAGGTGAATTCTTTGGGCATATGGACAAAATCGCATAGAGTATAGACGTAATTTGCCATCTTTGGGGAGATCGGGAAGTTTATCACCTAAAAGATGGAGTAAAAATCAAAATGAAGTACATGCATGCTGAATTTAATGCCTAAATCACCTAAAATAATATTGACTATGCCTTTGCACATTTTAAACTGTGTTTAAAGCCACTCAAAGATTTCAGGAGAAACGTAGTACCACATTACAAAGGATTAATTGTATAACTTTGCTTCTGCTATGTTGGAATATATGGTTATACATCTGTCAACTTAACTCTATAGAAATTATAAAGGTATTTTCGGTTTAAAATGTCATCCCTTTCATTTGCAGGAACTTTTAAGGTGAAAAAGTTTCTTTCTTTAGTATGAAGAAATCTCTCAAACGCATATGACGGTAATTTTGACTTAAAGGTCGTGAAAATTCCATAATCATACACAGATTTTTGTTAATATAAAGTAAAACAGAAATGTATTGCATTGAATATAATATTAATATCGCAAAAAAAAATAATTTCAATTTTCGAAAAATTGATGCGTCTGTCCGTCTGTCTGCCACCTGCACTTTCCTCAGTGACGAATATACCGATTGGCACGAAATTTGCTGGGAAAGTGGGGACTGACAGGATCCCCATACACCTAAATGACACAATTTCTTTCATTGATTTTTGGTGGAGATTACTAGTTTTGGTATTGGCTGCAAAAGGGAGGAGTGTGAGGGTCCAAAAGCGGTCAATTACTTCAAGGACTCATTCTCAGAAATTACTCAAGCGAAAAATCTGAAAATCATGGCAGGCCGTACATATATACTTTTCGTTATGATATTTGCTGACATAAAGTTAATAATATTATAGCATATTATTATATTTTACTGCACAATTTACTGCAGACTCCTTTCAGTTCATTGTAGATCCGCAAAATTATAAATAGGCTTTGGTGGAAATGCTACCATTATTAACAAAGTTATACTAGGTCAAAGTTGTTGCTACTACTCCCTAAGAGAAAATGCCAACACCACATTGAACTGAATATCAGATATATTCAACTTATATATACTACGATATATAAGCGGAACCAACGTGTAGTCAAAAAATTCTTACAAAAAAAATCAACAAAACCTTTCATACCTGAAGTGTCGGCTTCCGGTTTCCGACTCGTTATTTAGTGTTTGGAAAATCCTATTTGGCATTGAATCAACCAACTTTTGAAGTGTTTGAGTCCAGATTTAACCACGCTTGTAAAATTGCTGTTTTCAAATCGTTTATAGCATAAACAGCTTTTGCTAAAGTGCCCCAAAAATTTTCAATTGGATTTAGATCTGAAATTTTGGCTCGGTAATCAAGAGTCGCCAGGAGCCGATGGAATTACAGCCGAATTAGTTAAATATGGAGGCGACCAGTTACACCAAGTGGTTCATCAACTTATGCTCAAGGTATGGAACAGCGAATCAATGCCTGATGACTGGCAACAAGGCATTATCTGTCTCATACATAAAAAAGGAGATATCACATAGTGTAGCAAATATAGAGGTATCACGTTGCTGAGTACCATCTATAAGATATTCTTTGCTATCTTGCTAGGCCGGATACCCCCATACGCCCAGAACATCATTGGCCAATACCAATGGACACCAGTTGCTCCATTCATCGACTTTAAAACCGCCTATGATAGCATAGCCAGGGTAAAATTGTACAGAATTCGGTATCCCGACGAAATTGATAAGATTGACTAGACTGACCCTGACCAATGTGCGAGGCCAGATAAAAGCAGCAGGATCACTCTCAAGACCATTCGACATCAACAACGATCTACGACAGGAGGATGCTCTATCATGCGTCCTCTTTAACTTGGCCCTGGAGAAAGTGATCAGTGATGCTGAGGTAAATGCAAGGGGTACAATTCTCTTTAAGTCCACCTATGCTGACGATATCGACATCATGGGAAGGACCACCCGTCATCAAAATCGAGCAGGCGGCCCGAGATCTTGGGCTGCACTTCAATGAAGGCAAGACAAAATAGGTGGCAACGTCAGCAACGAAAACCAACCAACCAACAACATCAAACCGCACTGGTCAAACGGGAAGAATAAAGATAGGAGACTACAACTTTGAGACCGTTGATAATTTCTCGTATCTAGGGTCGAAAATTACAACCGATAACAGCTACGATGATGAAATCCGCGTACGGTTGTTGTCAGCCAAAAGAGCCTATTTCAGCTTACAAAAACTGTTCCGCTCGAATCGTCTCACCATTGGATCAAAGGTCTTACTGTACAAGACAATGATCTTGCCAGTCCTCATGTATTCCTCGGAGACTTGGGTTCCTAGCAAGAAAAATTGCGAACTCTAGGCCGCGGTTCGAGAGAAGAATCCTCCGAACAATTTTTGGCCCCATACATGAGGATGGACGATTCTGTAGCCTACATAAGGACAAAATCTATGAGCGATACCATGACCGTCAGGTTCTGGATAAAATCCGGCTCAATGGGTTACAGTGCGCGGGTCACTTAATCCGTATGGATGGGGATGATTCAGCCCGGTCAATAAGAGCAATATCTATGGTAGAAAAAGAAGACGAGGCAGACCCTGCCTAAGATGGAGCGATGGCGTAGGCCAGGACGCTTTTAGGGATATGAAATTGGTGGACCTCGGCGCAAAACCGGGATGTCTGGAGTTTTTTATTAAGGCAGGCCTAGACCGGATACTGGTTGTTGCGCCGTTGATGCTGATGAATCAAGGAGTTAAACGAGAGGAAAGAATCTTTTTGCAACATGAACGAATTCTCTGCTATTATTTTCTTCTAAATATCCAATAAAAATATTGTCCAACATTTCAAAATATCTTTCTGCTCTCATTGTGCTTGTAATAAAACACAATTGCAGCTTTTCGTTATAAGAAAATGCTCCCATATCATGATGCAGCTTAGTCTTGGGAGGTCATTTGGCAGAAGATCATGCCAGTGGCAGCTAACTCTATCAGGTTCTTTTAGATTGAATTTTTTCTCATTGAAAAAGATTACACTTTTCCGTCCAATCCATATGATTTTTTGCGAAAGTTAAGCTGATAGCTTTGTAAGACGATGTAAGCTAGGGTTTTTTTTGCCGGAAGTTGCAATTTTTGATACGCTTAACCTGGTGTCGGTGACGTAGCTTCATGTTTCTTGCACAATTCGGAGCGGTAATGTCGTATTTGTCAGCCACAAACAACATTTTTTCGGATCTATTAATTTGTGCCCAATTTTACGATTCGAAAATCCCGTTTTTTTAAGCCGCGGTTTTGCCCTTTTTCACCTCATTTGGAAAATTTCCCCTTGCCATTTTACTACTTCGTTTTTTTTCCTTATTATCGGGAAATAATACTAAGAAATTAATCTTTCCAAAATAATTAAGCAAGTCAGGAAACCGTAAGCTGGGCCCTCCAGGTATGAAAGGTTTTGTTTGCTTCTTCTGTGAGTATATTTGAGTGCAGAACTATCCCATTTGTACGTAGCCCGTTATGTATATGCATTTATCAACTCAAATTTAGTACTTCGGGTTGTAAATTTACACGGTAAAAACTACTTTGAGCTGCTGTAACTTTGTTACTAATAGTATGATTTTGATCAAACTTGGGGATAATATGCTTCATATTATATTTTATACTACTATCAACTTTTATGACTTTGGGATAAATTTAAAGGGGGTTTTACTCAATTTTCTCAAAACTATGGTAATATATTATTATTAACTTAATTTGAACAGATATCGATATGGAGAGTATTTTGAGTCCTGGGCACCATATAGTGGCAGCTTCATGAATTTTTTCAGATTTTTCAGTTGGGTAGTTTCTGAGAATGGGTCCGTTAAAGAAATCATCACTTTTCACCCCTCCCATTCCCCACCTTTCCATCGAATCTCAAAACTGCGGCTTCGAAAAGTACTAATTAAGACCTTTCATTTGATACCCCACATGACTATATTCGGTGAAAAAAATGTTTACATCCCGCTTTTACATGTATGGGACCCCCCTAAATCTCATCGTAGAAGGATTTCACTCACTGCATGTCTGGGCGTTCAGAGTTCCCACCTTCTCACCAAATTTCGTGTTAATCGGTATAGCCGTTTCTGAGAAAAGTGCGTGTGACAGACATTGAACCGATTTTAATAAGGTTTTCTTTTGCAAACAAACCTTGAAAAACAAAACATACAACTCCTCTATCCCCTTTCTGAATACTTTTGTATTTAGTACGACGGTGTCCGGGTTTCAACTTTGCTCAATGTACGATTTGTTTAGGATGAGCACAACATTTATTTCCACAATATGTACATAAATATATCTCGGAGTTTGGTAATATATGAAGGAATATTTTGTATTTCTAGCTATGTGTGGATTGAAAAACCTGCGTAGAAAGTGCATGACATAAGATGAACACAAAACCTTTATACCCGAAGCACCCAGTTTCCGGTATTTCGACTTGATTCTAACTACGTACTTATACGTATAACAGCTAAACACATCCTGCAAAATTATAGAAACTCTACTATGGAATTGCTAATTGAAGAGGAACCCTTACCCTAAAGTAATAGAAAATGGAAGAAGCGAATAGGGGTCGAGTGAAACTATTGCAACGATGGGTGAATGAACCCTTAATCCTAAAATATCTCAATTTTTAATGTTCATTTTCCAATTATGTATACGTAAATGATATAAATACCTATTGTAGAAAAAGAAGACGAGACAGACCCTGCCTAAGATGGAGCGATGGCGTAGGTCAGGACGCCAGACAGCTTTTAGGGACATTGAATTGGTGGACCTCGGCGCAAAACCGGGATGTCTGGAGTTCCTTATTAAGACAAGCCTAGACCGGATACCGGTTGTTGCGCCGTTGATGATGAAATGATATAAAGCAATGAGTATTAGTTCTTAGAGCAGAAATCATATTGTAGGGAATTAGGTTAGCTACTATCGTTTGAACTTCTCCATTTACTCAGTTTACGGCGGCTAGTTTAGAGCATCCATAGCAAAAACCCGGGCCTCGAATATTTTCCAACGGATTTTATGATTTGCACATTACAAATAGATAAGCTGTAAGTAAGTAGTAAGAAGCAAGTTGATTGAAACATCTTTCTCATCAAAGAATTTCAGATTGATTAGTCCCAGCAATTTCTCCATTCTAGCTAGCGTTCGTTCAGAGGGAATGGTAATATGCCCTGAGTGATTCGGAGCATGACATCATCTGTTCCCCTAGACGCACAAATTACCAAGCTACCTTGGAGCACGCACACACGCAATCATTACTTGTTTTCCATTAAAATAATCTCAAGAAGTCGATTTATGTCCCCCGACTTGATAACCCTTGTCTTATTTACATACATAGATTATGCAACAGTAACGGTTACGCTAGCGTCTCACAGATCGATTAGCCGCACTCCACCAGACACCTGAGCATTTCTCAGCGATATCTTGGCCAACAGGTTGTTGCCCTGCTCGTTACGTCACTCCCATAAATAAATCTCGTCACTCTTCGAATATCCGACCGCCGGCCGGGCCGAATTTTCCAGATTCCCCAAAAAAACATCAATTTCTTCGCATTGTTGACAAGAAAATTCTTGTCTTGTCATTAAGATTCAGAGGAAAGACGTTAGTTAATTGATGCAGCAGAGACTGGGAAATTAATGTTCCGAATAGGATTTCTGAATTTTAATATTTGTTGCGCAGAACGACTGAGAGAAATTGATTTTTGACGAAAGTAACACTATTACAAACCTTCTGATAAATGCCTGCCGTTACTCATCGCTGCGATAAATGCAGAAAATCTTTAACAATTAGAATAATAATGGAATTTCCGCGGAATACCACAAAATCTCAGAAACACCGAGGGCGAACCGCACATCAACACCCGAAAAGTCAAAATAAGTTGAAGCCCTCAAAGAGACGTTGCGCTTGACACTGAGGTAACTTTTGGATGAGACTGTACTTGGAGAATTTTTTTTTGTTGGAGGATTCTGTCTAAATACTAATTTATGATATTTTAAAATTGTTTAGTATTATAATATTAAGCAAATAATTGGGTTACCCTAACTGAGAGTATCAATTTAGCAGAAGCAGCTAGTTTTCTTCTAGAATCAAAGAAATGCCTTCTTATCAATGGAAATTGTGAAAGTACTTCTAATCGGTGTTTACGCCAATAGATGTCTATAGCATCAGAATAGTGAATTATTTAATTTTGAAAAAACTTATTAAGAAGTTGATGTGGTTTCAATATATGAGCTCTTATCTTTCATTTATCTAGTCAGTCTCAGGCCGGATAATGCTGCCTAAATATAATAGTTTCATGAGTTTTCATATTTACCAACTTTGATTACCACCGCAGCTTAGCTCTAGGTTGTAGTTGATAATACTGTTCGGAATTCTTTTTAGGGGATTGGTAAAAGGGTATACTTTATGGATTGGGTTTTATTGGAGCTTATTGAGTATTTTTTTAGAGTTTGCACTGAGACGTAGTTTCGGATTTTCGATTCTTTTTATCCACCGCGCATCCTGCATTTTTAATTTTTTATGTCTCCAGTCCACCGTTTTTCTTATTGATGGACTAATTGCATAAACACTGGTGGTATTCTATGGTTTTCACCGTAGTAGGATTGTAACTTTGTTATGAACCTGTGGGTTGTCCTGATTATATAAAGAAAACAGTATAAGGTTTTTTTTTTGAAATTATGGACAAATCCGGTATATTTATGCTTACATTAATATTCCGGGAGTCATTTGCTCCCTCCACAGTGCTTATTACAGCTTAAGTTTAAACAGGTCCTTAGAGGAGGAACTATAACTTCTCAATCTTAGAATGAACTACGCTTTAAAGGAAGAAGGAATCCCAATATAGGAGGTAATTGTGGACATCGAAACGGCCATTCAGTATTGTCCAACAGAGAATAAGAAACCGTGAGGAAAGTTAAAAGAGGACGAAAACGACTTACGGTTTCGTACCAGCACAGAGGTAATTCATCAGAGGCCGCCTCACATCTGTCCTAGGAGTGGCGTGATCGAAGCTGTTCGCAGGTGTTATACGCTCCTTCCTCCATGAGGAAAGGTTAAGTCAAAGTTGTAATCATTATCATTAGCGGCGCAACAACCGGTATCCGGTCTAGGCGTGCCTTGATAAGAAACTTCAGACATAAGGACTGACAAGATCATAGTCTTGTACAGTAACAGCTTTGACCCTATGGTGAGACGTTTCGAGCGAAACAGTTTTTGTAAGCTGGAATAGGCTCTGTTGGCTTCCAACAACCGTGCGCAGATTTCATCGCCATAGCTGCTATCGGTTGTGATTTTCGACCCTAGAAAGGAGAAATTTTCAACGATCTCAAAGTTGTAGTCTCTTATCTTTATTGTTTTCCTTTGACCAATGCGATTAGATGTTTGTTGTTTGTTCTTTGGAGCTGATGTTGTCACCATGTACTTCGTTTCGACTTCATTAATGTGTAGTTGCAGCAGCGACGTACCAGTACACAGCCGAGATGCAATCTCATCATTGATTTGAGATAGAATTTTCGGAGTTGTTGGAGATGCATAGAGCCTTGGAATGCCCTGTCTATGCAAAGGATCCATTTTCGAGAACTCAGTACACGCTTTTTGGAATTCGTCCCGAACCTCAGCGGAGACTTCAGCTGGACGGTGGAGAATATTGCTTTGGCGAGCACTGAAATTGTTGCCTGCAGTGTTGTTGTTGATGTCGGGGCCGGGGTTGTGTCGTTGCGAGTAATAAAGCGGTACTGGTCTGTAACTGTACAGTCGCGTGCGCTAATTGCAGTGCAACAAGGGGCGGTAAGATGTTATCCCCGCCCGTTGACTACGCGAGCCTGCTGAAGTGGCCGATTGTGGCGAAACAGCTGCAGTAGGCGGAGCCATATTCCTGGTCATCTTGGCACCGCATTGCTGTCCATTACGCGAGTCCGACCCAGTCACCAAGCCAGACAACTACCGCCGATTATCCGTACCGGACCTAAAATTTCTCCCTCTCCTCATTTTTGGGTTTGCTGAGGAGCGGGTTTGGTGATAGCTCAGTGAGTAACCTACAACACTGCAAAGTTCCTGCACGTCTCAGAGGGTAGATGCTGCGGTGGCATACAACCAATGATCAATGGATGAAATAGGGACGGGGCCAGTAAGTATCCCAGTAAATTGCAAAGAAGAAAAAAGTTTCCTCACTGAAAAAAAATTTCGTCCGCTACACTCCGAAGTCGGTAATTTTTTGACTACGGTTTCAGCTGAAAGAATATAATATTCGCAGACAGGAAATATATATTATTTCCAACAAGGAGAATATTCTTTTAAAGGATTAAAGTGGACCCGGAATTAATGGACTTAGCAGATAGTGGCTAGGTTAAAACATATCGGGAATATGAGATTATGCTTAGGTGGGAAACATTCAGGGAGAGTGCTTTCTGGCTCTGAACATTGTCCCCTGATAGTAATTGAACGCAAGGATGTGGATAATGTTACTTTACGAGAAGATACTTGTTTCAACTCAAAAGGATAATTCAATTTTAGGAGGAGAGCGTGCCTCAGCTAGCAGTTCTACGGGGTGTTTTTCTTGATCGCCGGGGTTCCCGGGGAAGAGTTGTTGAAGATCTGTGGGCGTATTGGAGATAACAAAGTTCCGAGATTGAACGGAGCTCTGAACTTTTCTGAGTACTTCGCTAGTGTAATATTCAGAGGGATTAGTACTTCCCCTAAAATTTTCCCAGCGCTGTTGGTCCCTCCGTCTTACCTCCCGGGAAAGATTACTAAGTTGCCAATGTTTCCCTGGCTTGAATTAGAGGATCTGTTTGGCGCTGAGCTTGTTTCAGAATGATATCAAGACAACAACTTGAAAATTGATCAGGTAATAGAAGTAATTGACTGAGAACATCCGTAATTATCGGTTTTCCCGAAACTGGTGTTAAAAAAGTTGAACCTAGTTTTTACAATAGCTTTAGGCGAGAATTCATCGATATCACCTTGGTTTCGTCTAATATAGGTTCTCGTTGAAAGTGGTAAGTATCGACCTTATCGGCTAGGTAACCTCCGGTCCTCATCCACAAGCGATGCAAGCAGCGCCCCATCCTATGCATGGTCGCAGAAAGAGCAACATAGTAGTGAAGCTATAGTACATCAAATAAGTAGTATCCACACTAAATTAACCGGAAGTGCGAGTGTATTGTAAAAGTTCATCCGTACAGATCATCGACACTAACTCACATACACATACGGATAAGCTTTTCCAATTCATTCGCAAGTCCGCCCCATTTAGTGTGAGTACTTCTTACTAGATATGTTGTGAAGAAGCTGGCTATACGAACTCAGTTTCTGCGGCCACAGTTAGCGCATGCATCGGAAGAGAGGGGAACGCTCTTGATTATCATCCGAACAATATCGAACTCATCGACGACATCTTTTCTTTCTAAACTGTGCGACTGTTTTTGATTGATCCTCATTCCCGATTCCGGGGACGTCTAATGGACCTAATCTTCAATTTCCTTCTTACCGTTCTTTGGTGTGTATATGGAGGGGTAGAATGAGCCAAAATCATTGAAACTTATACACAAATTGTCGGAAATCGTTTCTGAAGATTTGTTGTGGTCACTTATTAAAAGGATCGCGGAAAAATTAGACTTTTTCTCGATTTTCCTTAGGTAAGGAAATAGATAATTGTTGGTAACTCCTCGAAGGATTTTTTAATTTGAATATAAAAATCTTAATTTTTCGGAAGAAAATTTGTAAAGAAGGTCCTTGAGTTGAACTACTGCCGTGGTACTTTTGGGCCAAGAGTTGAAGCGAAGCTGGGTAGTTTCAAAATCAGATGTGGAGCTATCATCCTTGGGGGTGAGGCAACGGTGGGTTCTGCTACCGGAACCCCAAAAACAACCTGGCGCATCCTCTTGATATCGTCCAATCTGCGTTTTAGACACTAATGGGAAGATGTTTGAAAGGGCGATATACAACGGGCTGCTTCCATTGATCGAGTGGGTGGTAGAAAGCGGGGTCTATGATCGATGTGATAGCAACAATCATGGATCTGACTCGGTAGGCGTCTCCCGTTGTTAAGTGCTGTATTGTGGTGAAGTTAGATGTCAGAAATGCTTTTAATTCGGTCAACTGGGGGTTGATTAAGGGCACCTTGGCTAAAATGGGAGTCCCTGGTTACTTAACTCGAATAATAGAGAACTACTTCTCGGAGAGACTTCTTTGGTACGATGCTGATGAGGAACGGAAAAAATATGTTGCGACAGTAAGGGTTTCCCAAGGCTCCGTATTGGGATCCCTGCTGTGTATGACGGAGTGCATGGTCTTCCAGTGCCAGAGGAGGCAACGTTGATTAGTTTTGCAGACGATCTGGCGGCGGTAGTAATTGCAAAGCATCCCGAGGAGGTGGAATTTGCGCAATGAAACTATTCGTGCCGCTAAAGCACGGCTACGAATGGTTACACTGGGGCTGACGAGAAAAGCCAGCAAAGGTTAGTTCACCGTTGGCAAGGATGATGCCTAATATTGGAGGGCTAATATATAGTCACCGGCTGCATATAGCAGCGCTCTTATACGCGGCGCATGGGCGGAAGCACTGGACAACGCGGTGGATCAGAGAAGGTGAGTTCGGCATACCGATCAACTGCGCTGAGGTTGTGCAGGAGGAGGAGATTGTCGGATGACGCTGTGTTTGTCACAGTGGAAATGAATTGAGGCCGGAAAACGCGTAGAACACAGAATTTAATCCTACTAGTATAGAACAGAGCACTGCTCGCGAAGTAATACCTAACGGTCCCGCATGGATATGGGCGGAGAAATGGGGGTGATTTTAATGGGTCATTCCATACACTGCATGCAAGTTCGTGAAGCAGCAGCCTATCAAGATTTCCACCTCCAAAAAAAAAATCTATCGTTAAGGGGGTTGAGGTGAAAGCTACGATATATGGAATCACAAGAAACATATTATTATTAAACCATTCAAGAAAAGTGAAAATTAATCAAACTTCGATTTGAATTTGCCTCGAATTCAGTTTGTCTATCAACTTTGAATTAAATGGAGATCCTACTTCAGAAATCGTAAGGAAAGGCACTTTTAAAGAAGCGACTATTGAACATCGAAGGGTTAGAACGAATAAAAGTTAGCAGTCTAGTTCGTTTTAATATGCATATACATAATATTCTTTCATAGCTTTCGGGAATAATGACGAAAAAAAATGAAACAAATTATTTCTCTTCAAAAGATTATATTTTTCATCAAATTTTAAACTTTTTCGGAATTTTTACTCGTTATTTTCCATTTTTTTCACACCTACAATATTTTTTCTCAATTTAGTATCCAATTAAGAATTAACTTACACATTTACACTCATCTAATCATAAACATTGCTAGCATTAATTTTTACGTTTTTTTTGTTGAAACAACATCATCAGATATTGAATTTACTTTAGGTATTGTGATTTTATACACATTTTCATATTTGAGATAATTTCATTCTCATGACTTCGTTTTTATATATATATGTACTTTCTTTTACAATAAAATAAATATAAACATAAATAATACACTTTTATATTAAATTTATTTAAAATTAGTTTCAAATTTGCAAACATTTTACTTGATCTTTTTTTGGTTTTGTTACTCTGCAGGTTGCTGCAACTATATCTATTATAAATAATCATTTAGACTAAAATTTTATGGTTTCATACATCTTAAATACATTTATTACTATCACAGTCTTCCATGCTAGAAATGAATTAAATAAATATAAATTTGCTGAAATAATAAAATAAATAATATAAAACCAATTAAAAATATAAAATATAAATAAATTAAAATAAATAGTGTAATTTAATTATTATTGTTAATATTGAATAATTTAATAATATTTAAGATATTTGGAAAAATCTGGGCCAACCAACATTTTCAATATAATATAGTAATATCCCCGGTTTTGATTGCAGTTTTAATTTCGTCCTCCATTTTTCATAAATAAATATATAAATTACAAATAAAATTTGTGTTTATTCAAAAAAATACGAAGTTTTTTTGTAAACGGTTAGATATACATATGTATAAATACAATATTTGCAGAGAAGAGAAAAGAATGAACGGATAAGAACGATATTAAATAAAATATAATTCCAGTGTTTTTGTTCAAAAACAATGCAATGGGATTAGTGCAGCAGCGTAGTGTCTCTATACATATTTAGATCTTCCATTTTTTTCAAATAAAAAAAAGATTTATAAAAATAAAATTTGAAAGGAAATTGTCATGAGGAATAGAGAATAATAATGATAAATGATGAAATAATGATTTTTTAATCATAAAAAAGAATTCGATGAAGTAATTCGTAATATATACAAATATGTAGAGATCAACAATAATTCTTAGATTGTTCCATACATACACATGAATTTGGTTTTTCCTCTTCACATATTCACACGATTCATTTAAAATAGTTATATTAGGTACTATCAATTATTTACAAAACTACCACTAAACTTGATTTAAAGTAAACTCCGAAAAAATTTGTTTTGAAATATTCTCTTAATAGAAAAGAAACAATTGAATTGCATCTATTTGGTACTAGACTAGAATACATATTGCTAAAATACACTGACGTTTTGAGTTGTTTTATAGTAACATTTTCTTTTTTGATTTAATATCAATTTCAAAGTTGAATTTCGTACATTTTCTCATTTACCCTTGTAAATATATACATACACCAATAAATACGATTAAGTATATTTTTTTCTTTGCTTTACTGATTCGTTATTATTATTATAATTCATTGAAATTTGAAATGTGGCGGGGTTGTACCGATTAAGTTTTTGTTAATATTCCTTTTGTAATACTAACAAAAATTTACATAACTTCAAGTGTAGTCCACTTAATTTGTTTAAAATCCTCCCCCGGATGGTGAGGGTCAGGCATAGTGAGGGTATGAACTCAGATGTGGTGCTACATGGGATGGCGTTACATGGCTCATCGAATGTGGTTGATAGAGGTTAGTAGCCGGACTTCCCCAATTACCCCATGATGCTGCTGATGGAAATATGGAAGCTGAAATGAAATGAAATATTTGTTCATTACTATGATTTGAAAGTTATTTGAAGAGATTGGAAGTATTTGTGGAAATTTTGGTTGAAATTATGTGATACGCTCTAAAAGCTCTACAAAGGACAGAATAGGACACATACAAGGGTTACTTGGGATATCGAAATACCAGGTGTGCAGGTGGATTTCGAAAAACACTTTTTGGAGAGGTCGTTACGCCCTTAGTGGGGCATAGTGCATCATCCACGCCTTCTCCTACTAGCCTTCCCTGAGAACCCTAGGCTCCTTCTCTACTGTTCTGCGCCAAACGTCCTTTGGACGACCTCCAGTCAAAGCCAGCAATCCACTTGTCGCTTCTCGTTAATGCTCGCAATATGAATTGCCACTTCCACCTTCTGATCGACTCGCCAACCGGTAAACAGTTCGAGGCCAGCGTATCTCGATGACACGTCACAAGTAAGTGTTGACGAAGGCTTGGAGCTTTTAGGTAACAGCGGAGGTCATTTTTTATGTGCCACTCTCATATAGTAACACAGAAAGAATATCGGCACAACAGTCTCAACTTGATCTTTGTTGGTTTTATTGATGCTTATCTTCAGCCCAACTCTATTTGCACTTTTTTTTTCAAATCCGGAGCCATTTGCTTAAGGCCGCTGACTCGGTGAGAGTTACTCTCACTGTGAACCGCGTAGTAGAGGTGTTTGAGGAAAGATATCATAGTCCTCCGCATCCTCCGGATAAGGCATAAAGAAAATCGTCACCGATAACAAGAAGAAAAAATATCGGTGGTAAGATAGATCATGGTGGACTCCATTGATTCCATTGAGTGTTGACGCTGTCTAAAGCCTTTTCGAAATCGATGAAAAGCAGGTGAAGCGAAGATCTAAACTCCGCGCTTTGTTCCAAAATAGTCCGTGGGATGTTGATGTGGTCAATGCACAAAGATCCAAAGCGGAAACCAGCCTGTCGTTCAATCTGTCGGGGTGGTCCTGGATGCATTATAGGATTATTTTAGCTATTACCTTTGCGACGGCAGGAAGCACGCAGGAATGGTAAGCTCTTAAGATATGGTACCAAAGGAAAACGATAGGCAATTCTACTTTACAAGGTGGGGTGGGAATGAAGCTTAGGGGTACTTGCTGCGTGGTGAAATTCGTGTAACCAAAAGTTTGAAAAATGGAGTTTAGAGCACGTAGAGCCTAATAATAATAATAATCGTTGGCACAACAATCCGATTCGATCAGGGCCTTGAGGTGCGTTAGAGAACTTCATTGAAGAAAGTAGCGGTACACTATAGGATTATAGTACCCTATATTAAGCAATGTAGTCAGCATTGCGCTCGTCCGAGACGATTACCCTGATTTGACTCAGGTACTCATTTGCAGCTGAGTCAACTGGTATCCGACGTCAAATCATGATAGAAATTGCACTGCTACCAGTGAGATTTGAACCGTGACTTTCCGTACGACAGCCTTGTGCTCTAACCACTCGGGTATCCGGAGACAGTAGAGCCTAGCCGGGAACAAAATTGAGGCACCAATGGATTCCTATTCGATATCCGAAATATCCGAAAAGGGAGTTGAGAGTTGGTTATCTTTCACAGGTTTGATTAGATCGTACCTAACGAATGCTAGGTGCCATTTTGTAATAACTTGATAAAAGATACTTGATGGCCTGATGACCATTCGAGTTAGCCGAAGTCGACGTCCGCAATTCGTGCAGCTCCAATGAAACACATATGGTATATGTTTGCACATCTCTGCGCTAATCAGGCTCGGAAACTTCGGGGCTCTTTTAGGACAGTTCACTTCCTCGCTCGTCATTATTAAAATATTTCATGTATCCTTTAATTCGATGCATCCAACCGCACTGGAACCTGATACCCAAATAGGAATACCGCGCGGAGTTGAAACGAAAATGGAAAAATAAAAAAACTACTGATTCACCAGTGCTCGGGGGCCGGAAATTTCGGGAGTCCAAAGGCACGTTTGTTTAAAATCTAAGGCAAAAGAAGCGTCGATTGAAAATGCGATTCGCCGTGGATCTTCCCCTCGATCGCGGCAATCGAGTCTCGAGTTATTCAGTTCCATGCGTGTAGGGTAACCAGTATTTAAACGATACATGAATTTTTTTGATAACGACACATTTCTGTGCTTGGTTAGTACAGAGGCGCGCGTGTTGACAGGACGTTTCAGTGAAACTGCATGGATTGGGGGCGGTCTTTCGCTGTCAATTTCGTTTATGTTTTTCGAATAGGTCAGCCTTCTTAGCTTTGGGTGAGCTTCATTCGGTGGTTGAATGCATTGCTTACACGGATGATTCCATCATCCTTGTTGAGGGGAACAGCCCATTTGAGCTCAAGCAGCGGGGTACTGAGTACATGCGTATCGTAAATGCGTGGTCTCTTAAAATTGGTGTCAACGGAAAAAAACCGTCGCAATGTTGTTCGAAGCAATTTAGGTCGTCCACCATTTGTCAAGTTGAACAGGGTGAATCTGAAATACCAGGAGACAGTCACAATCGCAAAATGCTCAGGATGAGTGTAACTAAACTGGCAGGTATGCTGAGGTGTGTGATGAGGTTTGAATGGGGTCTAAGCAGAAGTGCTTATAGATCTATATATGTGAGACTCTTTCTTGCATATTCTACCCACGGGTGCCTTTCGTTGTATAATTTTGCGATGACGGTGCCGGGCAGAAAACTGCTCTACGTCTATCAGCGAATGGTATAGTTAATGTGTCTCTCGGTTTCGGTAACGGTTTCGAATAATGCCATTTAGGTTTTGCTGGGTGTTCTATCTCTTGATCTAGAGTCCGATGTGCCATGGCCTACAGAATTAGAACGGGCGTACCTTTGCTGTAAACAAATGTAATCAATAGTAGTCAGGTGGACGATTTAGGACCACTTGCGTCAAAAGGTTGTTAGATGAATATGTTACATCTACCTGGTAAATTAGATGGAATGTATGTGGGAAAGGTATGTATTATAAAATGTGTGCCTGCCAGAGGAAATTCTATCGGGCTAGAGATGGGCAGCATGGTAGCGTGAATAAGTTTCTCTTTTCGCGGAACCTTACCTCCAGTCAAGGTTGTTCTCTATGTGGGGCAGACTCAGAGGACTTTTTTATGGCCTCAAAAAGGGAAACTCTGCGTTTATAGGAATTCAAAGTATAGGTCTAAAACAAGGACCATGATGAAGGTGGTAGAAGGATGAATGGATGGATGAGGAATTCTTCAGAAAATATTTGGGCCCATCAATCATCAACGTTGAGCACATATTTTCTTAATAATTTGAGTTTGTGAGTATAAACTGTGTGCGGCATCCAATCCTTTTGCCAATGCTGATCATAATTTGCCAGCCTTTTGAAATCGAAGACAGTGAAGAGGAGAATTGAAAAGTTACCATTGGAAAAGATTTATTTTTGTGTATACATATACTTTGCTTCCCTTTTTTTATGGGATAGGGGGTCGTATTTAGTAGCTCTAGTATTAAAAATTTCACATCCCCTGACAATTACTACGCTACTCTTGTTTGCTCGATTTCGGAAATAAAAACCGTTATTTGCATAGAAGTGCCGGATTGAAGGTATCATAAAATACAATGAGGATGGGATCATCTGGCTTCCAAAATATCGACATAGGCATAATGAAAAGCAACCGAGTCCGCGCTTTAATATTGTCAGAAAGTTGGAGTTCAGTGGTTTAGGTATTGATGGTTTACATATTCGTATTTCTAATGTAAAACATTTCGGAGCTCGCCAGCTCCATCTTTATTCGCATGAAGGTTTGGGGGTTTAATGTGAGTACCTGTCCTGTAGGGATAATCCGGTTGTCTTCGGATGTGGATTGATTTGAAGACTACAATCAA
This sequence comes from Hermetia illucens, assembly GCF_905115235.1. Classification (NCBI taxonomy): domain Eukaryota; kingdom Metazoa; phylum Arthropoda; class Insecta; order Diptera; family Stratiomyidae; genus Hermetia; species Hermetia illucens. The sequence goes on from NC_051850.1 coordinate 147,603,988, forward strand.
AATACCGCCGCAGCTGGCGGTGGTGGTTTATATAGAGTGCAAGCTCAGCATTCATACCAATGGATGTGGGGTCTATCTAACACCTTTGCTTAAATTAACAGGTACGGCAACCGAGTGGTGTAACGCAACTCCATCCTTGAGTCTAGAAGGAGTTCTGGGGCATAGGCTCTCATAGGGCCATCCTGGTTCCCATTGCACCAGATAACTTCCGGTGATGTTTCGTGGAAAGAGCCAGTTCAGATGAGATCCATTGCAGACTCGGGACTGATTCAAGTAGTAACATATTTCCGATAGCTTTTTTAAGCATATGTCATGATGAAGTCATTTTGAAGCTTAGGTCATTAGTTCACCACTGCAATTTTAGATTCACTTCTTTATGACTAGAGTCAAAACTGCTTCCTGCTTCGGGAAGTATTTATCTAGATTTTTCATTGTTATTCCATACGACTGCCTCGGCAAGGAAGGCTTTTCTTTCCCTAGGAGAATTTCCTTAAATTGGGTGTAGGTGATATTATTCACACATTTCGTGCCGATAACCACTTCTAAAACAGACAGACAGTAAACCCAGCCTAATATCGTTTTGTTTTTTTACAAAATTAAATGAACTATTCAATTTCTTTGTTTTCTTTTATTTCCAACGGGAACTTCCGCTTGTTTTCCGGCAAAGCTGTTTTGTTGGGAGTTATTAAACAGTCCTAATCTAAGGGAGTTTTATAAATATGAGATAGAATGAAAAAAATTATATTATTTTTATATTTGCATATTATAAAATTTCTGACTTTTTCTTAAAAGGCATTTTTTAATATTTCCATTCTAATTTACATATTCTCATTCGAATCAATCGCCACATAGTCTACCATTGAAAGGGAGAAGAAATTTTGATTTTTGTTACTTTCTTTATCTACAAGGATCTATTCAAGTGCAGAGATACGGACAAGCAATAGTAGATATACTTTTATGATACCCGGCAGAAGAAAGTCCAAATGATACATAATCCTCATTCCACAGAAAAGCATAAAGAAACCTCATCGACTCCAGCCGTTTGCTTCCGAGTATATTTCCAGCATTTCTTCAAGCGCCTTCATTTCAACAAAAGGAAATAAATTAAAATGAAAAGAAATGATATTTTTCCTCCACAAACTTCATGGACTATAGTAGCGGTAACGGTAGCGGAGATTCCCACTAAAGAGGAAGATTTCAGGAACAAATTTATTACTCAATGGGAAACAATCTCAAAGTGGGAAATTTCCCGAACGTTTCCGTCGCGACCGACGAATTCGTAACCGAAGCGGAAGTAGATGTTCATGCACTTCGACATCCTATACTCAACCGGTCCCATCGACCGCAATATATTGGACTCGTCTGTGTCGAACTAGAAGCTCTCTAACCCCGTTCTATTCTATTCCATATTAAATCACATAAACGACCGATACTACCTTTCCCTGTCTGGCCCTATCCTTTTTGGGGGACGATCAAGAGGGGGCTGAAGCAGACAAGAAGCCGAAGGAGAAGGAAATACTTAGATTTGTAGAAAGTGGTGCCCGGCTCTAAATATATGTATGTCGAAAACGAAACGGAATGGCGCTTCGTGTTAGCAGATGGAGACACGGGGGAAGGACTTTGGTGCGTTGCTATTCCGTTCTGCACAACCTTCCATTTTGCAATCTGTCTGTGAGCATTTGAGGGAAGAACTTTTCCACTTTCCAATATATTTTAGAGGGTGTCGAGGATGAAAAGTCGATAATTTTGGGTGAGGAGAATCTGTTGAGGCGGTGGGGATGGGGGGTGTACAGAGGAGGTGGTGCCGTGACGTTTCCCTTGAAGAACACCTTCGGCTATGGGCAGGCATGACGAAGGAAGCTCAGCCTTCAATATCGCATTATAGAAATTTCCTCAAGTTTTCCTGCCATTCAAAAGGGCAAATCGATTCGTTTCTCGTATATTTAACTTTAGATAGATAACAAACTACTAAATGTAATGTTTGCAGCGTGGCACGAAATGGTATAGATTGGGAACGCTATTTAGATAAAGGTGGATTGCATGTGAATAGTTTGTATATGGTGAGTTTTGTTGTGAGTCAATAGCGTAGTTAGAACGAGTTCATTTTGATATTTTCACATTGGAACTTTTGAAAACTCATTGGAATGCTCTTTCTCACCTATTTTTCATAAAACTTATATTGTACAGTACATTGTTTCTAGTGGACATTTTCCCACATTGGGCGCCACATCTTAAAAGGCTTGAAATTGTTTTACTTATTGAAACACACTTGCTTAATTCTGTGGGTGTAAAACTTTGGTAGATTGTGCCACCAAAAAAAGCATAATTACTTAGTATGAAAAGTGACACCAAATTTATAAGAACCGAAATACCAATTCTGCGAATTCATCAGCTTCTTTCTCAGATGAAATTAACAACCAGTTTGCCTCGCTGTCAGTCTCTTCACCTATCTGTTAGCCTATCCGCCTGTCTGTTTATCTAGCTGTCTGGCTGCCACACGCACTTTTATCAGAATTGTTGACACGAAAGTTGGTGGAATTGCTGTAGTCAGAACTTCTATGCATGCCGTGAATGACATTATTCTACGATGGGTTCAGATGTAGGTCTATATATACGCAAAAGGGAAACCTTCCTGGTGATGCCTTTATACGATATTTACGCTTCAAACCATTCTCCAGTATCATATATCTTTTTTTGGTATATGTTTCGTTCAACTTAGCAGTCAGCCGCTGTGATAAAATGTCAGCGTCTTATGAGAATGTAGCCGATTTGCGTTTAACTATTCCCATTCTGAAATGTGGGAAGATGAGACAATCGTTTGATATTCACAAGTGCAAGGACATTGTTGCCGTCGGCCTTTCCACCCACATGACCTTGGTTGCCTTCAATAATGATATAGTCATCAGAAAAACCGTTATAGGTCTTTGCATCGAGAAGTTGCCAGACATCGTCTTTCTCGGCATCAAGTAGACCTGTCTGTGGTGGTAAAGAAGTGAATAGTGCGATAAGTTGATATAATTAATAGCTTAATAGGCCGGTTATAATTCGTTCGATTTCTTTAATGGTATCACAGAAACCTTCAGAGATGGGACACCGCATTAAGCGTGTGGTCTACTAAAATAGAGAAGTTTATAGCCATTTTCTGCGTGATCGGGTTCTATATCACCGCTTCTGGCACCAGGCTATTGGGTTTCTTGTGCGCCTTTTCCGAAGGGTTCTTGAGAGTTACTTGGTCTTTCCAGTGAGATTGTCAAAATTTATTGTGCGGACACGTATTTGATTTGTTCGGACTAATTTACTTACGCCGTGCGTGCGCGAAGAATCCTTGCCTATTTCTCGACAGGACCAGAGCCCGTTCTGCTGCCCAAACATTTTTCCGAGGTTTATGACCGAATAAGATCATTTTGTTTTTAACGACATTGCATGCATTTTTATGGTCAGCATGTCGCTGGACCTGTCACCAAGAGAAATCAGATAATATTTAGCATAGTGGAATAACTACAAATATACTTTATTTATCTCTTTTTGCTTTATTGAGAATAATAAAAAGTACATTAGCTCAAACCCTCCTCCTTTATCTGGATTTGAGACCAGCATGCTATGTAAATAACATGATGGAGTGAGATTACCCTTAGTCTACCCGTGGCTGCTGTCGCCGGGTCGTTCGATCATTGTCCATAACGAGGAAGTTGACAGATTGGCTCACCAAGAGACCAGCATTTGCTATCCCGCTATCCAATGTCAAGTCTGCTCTGAAGGGTGAAATTGCAGGAATTCAGACAGACAAATGAAGAAATGGGCTAGATTATAGCACAATATTTTCGATATAGATCTAAATAGGAAGATTAAATCTGGATCGAAATTAAGTTGGCTTAAACGAACGATGAACTCAGATATTTTGAACCGTCAGAACAATCAGCATTTGCGCTCAGAAAGTAATTTAGATATGGTACAGCTATACTCAAAGAGAGTAGAAAAGACTCTGAATGAGTTGTTTGTGAGTTGACATTAATTGGAAATGGACGGAGAAAACATCATGAGCTATCATTCATGTCAAGGATTTGCAAGAAGTAAACCACAGATCATTGAGAAAAACTAATACGAGAGATGTGGAAATGTGATAAGAAATTCTTAAATAGGTGTTGTTTCGAAGATTTTCTAATATTGAAGAAATATTTTTTGTGTAGATTGCGGTTGACTTGCACATCAACTTAAAGGTAAGAAGTAAACATTTTTACATACAGATGCATAGGAAATTGAGGAAATGCCTGCGTGGGATATTTGAAGAAATTAAAGTGTTGATTGAATTGAAGTACGCGGTTTCATACATTTGTTAATTTAGTGAAGCCTAAAGTCGATTAGCAATTAACAAGGAAATGTTTGTAATATCACAAAAGTGACTTCATCTTGAATTGCAATATCACTGAGCGCATTGCCAAACAATACAACTCCACTAAACAATACATCATCTACTATCACGCATTGCCAAGCATTACCGCATTACCTAACATTATCGCATTATCTAACACCATCATACATTGCAAAACCTCATCGATCTTCGTAGTACAAGTGGCGGTGGTAATTGTCGTCGAGTTGATGCTAAGAATCGTTTGCTCTTTTGCTTGTCTTTAAACCTTTTGTTTTTTTTTCGTTTCTTGCATGAAGGGTTTATTCACTCTTCATTGATATCAAGTTGACGCTGCGTGCTATTTACGCCATGAATGTGATAAATGTAAGGCAAATCACTCTAGTGATAATATTTGGTGATATCGGCTGTCGAGTATTCATATTTGATGTTGATGATATAACATCATATGTATTAGTTTTTTCAAAAAGTGATATGATATCACATTACCTACTAAGGGGATGTTTCGCGTACTACTATTCTACAGACGACGTATGTTTGCATATTGCCTTGCTGGTCAGTACATAGAAAATTCACATATTTCTGAAATTTGCAATGAAAAGACCCTCGATTTTAAAAATTGCCGCAATATAGATTATGTCATGGTATGATCTCAAAACTTGATAAAGATAAAATATAACACACCTCGATTCCGAGTTGAATTGTTTCTAAAACTTAAATCACTGATAAGAGGGACCGTTAACTAAGATTATTTCGGACATTTCACCATTAGTCTTCGATGCAGCAATGCATTACCTTAAGTTGGCTATGCGCGGCCATTCAGGTCTGTCAGTCACGCCTGAACAGTCTACAGTCCATTTGGACACCTTTTGGATGGAAAAAGGCATCCACGTACCAGAAAACCAGGCGATATCATGTGTTCAACTCTGTCCGTGAAAGCTATTGAGACCCAAATTAGAGATATTTTTGTGTTTGACCATTTATAAAAAATGTTTACCAGCGATGACGATGCACATAAAATTCTCACTCTCTGCCTGAACACACGTGAAATTCTCTGATCGTGGATGGCTTCCTTTACCCTGTCACTACACGCAACTTTTTTTAATTAACTCAAATGTTTGTCTATCTGTTGTTCCTCTTTTAGTATTGCAATATTGTTACTAGTGTGGCTGGAAAAACGATAACTTCCGAAAAGTTTGGAGTTTGATACTCTACGGTTTATTCAAAGAGAAATAAGTGGAGGAGAAGGTGGGTGTGACATCTTATGTGTCAGTTGTAATGTAAAAAGTACCCTGAATGGTTATTGTTTATGAGTACAACGCAGGATGGAAACGGTGAAGAAGATTCGGAGTATTTTTAATATAATTCATTTGAAAACGTTCAAATGGGAATAGCCGACAGAGAGAGATTTTGAACCGAGACTGCCTTCATCTGTTTCGAGGCTTTCTGCAAAGTTTTCGATCCTTTTACTTTGCCGCCTTGTAGATACTTGAGTGTCCTTTAGCGTCTATTAATTCTGCCTATGCTGTTTCTGTACGTGTAATGAAGAAATGTTTTCATTTTTTTTATCGAAATTTTTTTTTAGATATTATTTTTTTCAATTTGAGCCAAGTGATTGTTCAATGACGCTTTTGCAGGATGACCTTTTCTTGTCTCTGACCATTTTCATTTGTTCCCATCTACTTTCTAAACCACGGTTTCCCCAGTTGGGAATATTCAAAATACTCCGTGAAATCTATTGGACGTGTTTTTCGAGGTAATCAGCACAGTAACAATATGTAACTCTAATCGAGGATTTTTGACATGAAATTCTGGATAGTTTTGGCAGTTTCGCTCGTTTCAGCTCATCACTCCATTTTAAAATGATGGAAAGAGGAGGATTGCTTATTTTTGAACTTAAGAGCTTAAGTAACCATTGAAATATAGATATATGGAAAATTGTAATATTCGATTTAGTAGTATATATGTACTTAGAATATGTAGTTTTTGTTGCTCCTATTGTTAGGAAGGAAACTATATCTACTTTAGCGCATAACTATGCATATAGTTTTCACTCTGCCATTTTTGTACACCGGGTAACTTAAATAGGGACAGACCCTGGAAAGAGGGGGGGGGGGGGCGGAAACGGGGGGATTTTCCCGGGAGCATGGAATAAGAATCTTATAATTTCGTATAATTATCTCCCCTTGCTGATTTTTTGCATAACTTTAACTCCTGGTCCCAGTTTTCTCTCTACTGCCCTGGATGAGACTAATATTTATACATATGTTCGCTTTTCAATTGGCGAAACCAAGCAGAGTGTTATCCTTGACTGAATTCTTTCCCCTACTCCGGGGTTTTCCTGGTTGTCTTTCGACTTGCCCTTGAATAGAATAGTCTTGGAATTTTTCAGTCATTCACGCGCTCTACGTAGCCTGCATATTGAAGCTTTCGAATTTCATTTTGGGTCGCGGTTTCTGGTTTGCGCTGTTAAGGGTGTACCATATGCAACTCCCTCTTGTATTTAAACCGTCATATGCTGCCCTTTCTTACAGGATATAAAGGCAGTTTGACATGACGCTCGTAATTCATACGAGTCATTGGTGTGAGCACTGGGGGCGAGTGTTTCGCTACGATAGTGACGTCTATCCGCTAAAATAATATCTCCACTCCACTGGGCCATTTTAGCAAACTATATGTACTGTCAACCGCTTAAATAACACCAAACTAACCACTCGTACATGCCAATCGTATCGGAAAGTTCGTTTCCAATAGCTGACCTTATACGATCAGTATTTCATCAATCTGGCGTCACTCAAAATGACAAAATCATGGCAAACTGATCGTCTAGGGTATTTTCATGGCTATGACTGATGGACTGAAGAATATGTAAATGTTTAAATAACATCGGTCAGTACTCACGGACTGGTGATTCGCTGGGTGGAAGGCAATTGTCTTTGTGTTGTTAATCGAAACATTACTTCCAAATGGTTCGGATGTTTAAATCCATGCGATAAACCCCTTTTTGCCGTCTAGTTTAAACTAACCTGTTCGTCCATCAGTTTTTCATTAGTCAGTGGATTGACTTATGACAGACTGATGACATTCATGAACACTTACAGCGAGCACTGGAATACAGAACACCAATTCACACAAGGAGAGTACTAAGAGATAGTACTCCGTTTTGGTGACCCTTATTAGTATCGTGTAAAGCGGCATTAAGATTTTTCTGCGCACCCCGCCTTCGGAGGCATTAATTGCCTGGTGCTCAGCCTAGAATATCCTTGTATTTTTCGAAAGATAAAAAAAGAAGTCACAGCGGTATCAACTCAAGCAGTTACAATAAATTATAAGGTATTAGATGTATCAGTCGAAATACTCTAAATTATGACTTTTAGACTTTAGTTCTGCTTTAGAAGGTGTTTTATTGAGGCCTTTGCACTTTATACATTTTGGGAACAATTCCCAAATAAACTATAATTTATATTCGCATGTGAGTATTTATTTTGCACACTTTCGATATTAGACGGGAAAAATTGCTACTCGTAGAATCAAAGACGAATGTTAACATTTAAAGAAGCATAACGCACCTGAAGATGAAGTCATTCCATGATGCGGGCTCATAAATGAACTCAGCTTTGCACTGTGATGATATGGTGTCATAAACAGATCACTCTGATATTTATAAGTGTGATCACTGGCGGCGGGTTGTGTGGCTGCGGCTAATCCTTGGAAATCGAATTTATATGCATATCGTTTCCCATGAACTTTTGTCATGATGTTCTTATCATAGTAGTATCTGGAAAGATGAAGAGAAAAAAATAATTTTAAAATTAATTTATTGAAGTAAAATATGAGTATGGAGAAATTTAAGGGAGTGTTTGTGGGCTGGGAGTCATGATTCCATTTGTTATTCAAAATTTTTGGGTCCGTGAGTCCTTAACTTTCCGACAAGTATCAAAAATCAGACCGGATTCGGAAAGTACTAACCGAGACTTTTCATTTGATATCCCACATGACTACATTTGGTGAAAAAAATACACCCCTCTTTTGCATGTATGGGGGCACCCCCCTCCTTAAATTTCAGTTAGAATGATGTAACTCACTGTATGCGTGAACATTCACAGTTAGCACCTTTCCTTCAAATTTGGTGGCAATTGTTATTTTAGTCTTGATAAGAGTTGATTGTAATTTTCTTCTATATATTGGATTTGGATATCCCTAGCAACTGCTTTCGATTCGGAGTCAAAATGTTGCCACCGAAGTGAACCATAATCTATTTTAATTTCAATGAGTAGAAATGTCCTTTTAATTTCCTAGAGCTTTCTTTCAGTAAAAATTTACTTTACGCGAACTCCATATATAACCAAACCAAAATACTGCCTTACTAACTTCTTGGATGCTTGTATATGCATTGAGTATTATCGCCGATTCACTTCAATGTGATACCAAAATTTTATGACGTAGTGTGCAGTAATTCCACGTGGAAGAGGAAATTCTATCTCTTATATCTATTTGTGTTAATAATAATAGGATTCCTACCAAAAGTCCAGTATTGTGTTCAATATTATGGCGTGCAAATTGCGACCAATATTATTACAAACTTAAAGGGGGGCTACGCAGTAAATATGTAATAGTGTATTGTTATTTACTTTATTTGAGCAGATATCAGGATGACCCAGTTTTGGTATTCAGGTACCACCATGAATCTTTACGGATTTTTCGGATGGGTAGTTTCGTAGACCAGTTTTTACCCCTGGAATATTTTTAACCACCGGAATCTCTTCCTCTCCAATCTTTACAACTTAGGCCAAGAAAATACTTGCTTCGAAAAGTAAGGTGCGTATATTTCGAGTCCTAACTCCTCCATTTTTCTACTGATATAGAAGTACTAATTGACGATATTATTCACTGTACACGTGGTGGTTCCAACGCTTCAACAGACGAACAGACAGAGAGTGAACCGATTTTCGTTTAGCAAGAGTTCCTTTTTAACTGCTATCCACGGGCATTGGGTTTCAGTCTTCCATTTTACATAACTTGGCATACATTTTTTTTTGTTTACAGAAGTCAGCGAAACAAGTCTATAAACTTAAAGATACTTTCAGAACCTAATCTCCGTAAATTTTTTACAATTGCAGATGTAATAAAATTTGATCAAGTAGCCTGAAAAACCTTCAAAATCAATAAAAAAGAAACAAGCTGCAATTTTGTAGGTAGCATATTATGCACCAAAGCCACTCGTGGTTAGCAAGAAGTAGTCAAGCCACAATTCCAGTAAATCACCCTCGTCCTTTTCTGTTACGAACATTTCATCCGTAGAAATTCGCCTATAAAACTTCGTATTCAAGGACTATGTGAACACGAAGCAATCCAAACCTACGTTTTTCGCCCATCAAGAATCAAAGGAGAGGGTGAGTTTGGTCCGACCTTTGTCTGAAATTAGCTACGATTGACTGTAATCGAGTTACGCATCTAGAAAAATTACTTTTTATTGCACTCTATGAAAACAAGGGAAAGCATTTAGGGTGATAAAATGAAAATGTGGGAGAGCGTCTTTTGTTTCTTTTGATTTTTATTCTCTATTTCTTATTTTCTTTGATTTCTCTTTGCGAATTATTAAATAATTTTGTATGGTTTCTATGATTGTAAATATTGTCCGTCTGCACGGCATATTTTAGATGTTATTTAGAACCATTTCGAAATTATCACAATCTCAATAGCTGTTTAAGAAAGGGAAACTATGTAAGGTTGAAATATGAAAACAAAAAAATTCACTTATTAGTCATAGGTAATTTGTCAGCTCCTTGGTGTTAAAATCAAGACAATACGTTCAAAAATGATATATTGGTAAAATATGAGGATAATTTTATTGTTTATGGTGATTTTGAATTGTTCTTCGCAATTGGGATGGTAGCTTTTGTCCCGTTTGATAGCGGGGTCGCTTTTCGCGGGTAAAGGCTTGGTCCAGCGATAGAAGCGATAATACATTTAAGCAAATGTTGGTCTATTCAAAGAGACCAAGTTACTAGAAACCCTACGATCTTGGTAGATTGATCTAAGCAGGTGTCGAAGGAATAGCTACATAAAATAGGAGAGCGTATCCCGGTGGATACATGCTTGAAGAACTCTTGATTGAGTGCTCGTTACTGCTTGAACTGCAATGATATTTTCAAGAAAATCTGTCGAAATAAGGGAATGCCCAAAAAAATGTAGAATGAGAGATGATGTAAAAGGCCTTAAAAAGGTTCAGCTTTTGTCCTGTAAGGAGGCAAGAAGCAGGAAACAGCACACACTGAGTGCTTGCTACAGACAATCGAAACTAAAAAAATATAAATAGATCAAAATGAAAATTTTACTAGAAATGGAAACTAAACAAGTCGGACCGGAAACTAGACGCTTCAAGTATGAAAGGTTTTGTGTATTTCTTTTATATAGAGATTTCAGTGTGCATTGTCTCATTAGTATGTAGCACGTAATACCCATATACCCACTTTCGAGTGATATTGACATTCAGTCTTGAATTTGCACTGAAGCGACAGTTTTGACCTATTATAACTTTGTTAGTAATAGCTCGATTTTCACAAAATTTGGTAGCATCATGCTCTATGATGTAGCCTACATTATTTTGTGATTCTAGGGTGAACTCAAGGGGGCTGCCCTGCCAATTACTAAAAATTATAGTAATGTATTATTATTAACTTTATTAGAACAAGTATCGGTATGGAAGGTATTTTGGAGCCTAGGCACTATTTAGTGGCAGCCCCCTGTTTTTTTTTGTAATTTTTCGGTTGGGTAGTTTCTGAGAATGGATTTGTTAAAAAAATGATCACTTTGAACCCCCGCACTCCTCACCTCTCTAACAAATTTCAAAACTAAGACCGACTTCGAAAAGTATGTGCCGCGACCTTTCATTTGATACCCCTCATGACTATATTTGATGAAAAAAAATTTACACCCCCCTTTTGCATCTATTGGGGACACCTTTATAAATTTGGTGTAAAATGATTCAACTCATTGTATGCGTGCGCGTTCATAATCACCTTTCACCTACCAAATTTTGTGTCAATGGCTACAACCGTCTCCGAGAAAAATGCGTGTGATGGACATACAGACAGACAGACAGACGGACAGACAGAAAATATCATCAACTTATGGTGAAAGCCAAGGGGATATGGACCGAAGCCGAAAAAATGATTGCAGTCATCGGAAAGAAGCTTAGGCAAGAAGAAGTCATCCGAAAGAGTGAAACGAGAGGGACACGAATATTAACATGAGCGCGGAATAAATTCTGATCCAGCCCCGCGACGTAATACTAAATGGGAGTCCCGCGGGGAGAGTGGAAGGAGAAGGAGGTGGTTTTAGTGGGCAAGAGTCCCACATAACCGCGTAGCAGGAACTTGCGGTAGCTTTTGAAGCTTTCCAACTTCCATCGGAAAAAAAAACAAAAAAAAAACGATAGACAGATAGACAGACAGTAAACCGATTTTAATAAGGTTTTGTGTTTACACAAAACATAATAATAAGCATCAATCATAATGTAGCTTTCCTCTTTGCTCTAATGTTTCCTAGGTACCGGTTTTCCAAATATTCTTCCTACATTTTCAAATCGCCTCAATCTCAAGGTGATTTCGATTCAATAAAACTATAAATTCTTCCTAGTTTTCACAAGGATAATCAGTTTAATATTGAGCATCAATCTCGAAATAGTATTGGGAAATCAATTGTTTTGTTTTTCTTTGCGAGAGCATAAGAAATTCTTAAAGGAATGACAGATCGTACAGACCTGTTTAAAAATCTTATTGAAAATTCAGAATTTATAAAGTTGATTAGGCTGGAATAAGTTTCAAATCTAGATCTCAATCTATTTCTACTATCTTCTCGCTACAGTTCTGCGACTTTCCCTTAACAGAACTGTAGCGAGAAGATAGTAGAAATAGATTGATTTTCTAGAGAAATGTTCTCCTACGATATTTGAACTTAAACTGTTTGGCAACTTTTTCATCATTTATTTGACTAAACAATTTTTTCGCATTATATTCTAAGGGAAATAGAAATAATTCTAAGCTAATTACGGAATAAAAAAAATTCCGCTCCAATTCACACAATGCCTTACAGTCTACTCCAACGCCTTATACCTCAATATTAAATAGAGCATATAGCAGTCTGGCCACATTTAGCTATACGATCAGAACATCCCATTCTCAGCATCATGGTCAAACAAGCTTTTATCAGATGCTCGGACAAACGATTAACAATCTTTTCTTCAACTTCAGTTTTTTTTGGAAACCGATGTAAAGGGAGAGTAGAAAAGATCATCAGTAACAAAGCATAACCGGTATATTTTTTCCGCGCCTTCATACAGACCTTCACAAATTTAGATAGACCTAGGCATGAAATTGCAGATATATTTTTAAAGTGCTTATTATTTTCCATTATCCTTTAATTCAATTAATTGAGTCATCCTCAAATTCGAAGTAATTGTCCATACTATGAACGCCAACTAATGACTGTGTACATCTAGATACAGAGGAACATAAACAGATGAACAAAGCTTGACACAAATCCTCAACTTTCAAAATGGCAGCTTCCACTACAAAGTTTGCGAACGTGCCACATTTTTAAGAATTCCCTTGGTGGAAATAAAGTAATTCTTTTTACCTTTCTCAGTCTCGTCAGTATCCTATTGATGACCTGATCTTGAAATGTGACAGTTTCCAGAAATAGAAAATAATTCTAAAAAGTGAAGTGCCTTTTGGCACATTTTTTTTCCCGAGTGATGATGAGGTTGACCACTTCAAGTGACCTAAGGCGAAGTACTGGCCATTGTGGTTGGCCCGATTAAAAGTCCCTATGGTTGTTTGGAAGCAAAGCGAGGTTGAGTCAAGGTGCTCGCCTAGTGGGGTCCTCCTAGAATTGAAGAGAGAGATAGGGCACGGGGCCCAACCTGCTGGACAAATGCCGGCGACCTGGAAGAGCTACTAAGCACAGACTTTATGTAGGGCATGCCCGAGTGGAAAGGTGGTGCGTTCAAGACTTTTGCTTAAGGCTGTAAGAGGGGCAGATGCTCATGCTAGAATTTCAATTTCAATCCTAAACATAACGAAAAACAAGTCGGGAAACCGGACGCCTCAGGTATAAAAAGTTTTGTGTTTTCCTATGTGAGGTACTTTGAGTGCGTGGCACCTGCACTCCTCCCCTCTAATATTGCCTATGCTGATGTCAAATTTTATACTTCTGGGATAAACTTAGGGGGGGGGGGGGGGGTTGGATCCCGGTAAATTTCTAAAATATGGCAATATATTATTATTTACTTTATTTGTGCCCATATAGGAACGGGATGTATTTTGAAGCCTAGATTTTCTATAGATTGTCACTGTGATTTTTTTTTCAGATTTTTCGGTTGGGTAGGTTCTGAGAACGAGACATGTTTCACTTTTTGGGGGACACATTTTGAGCCTTTACTGTGAAAAAAAATTACACCTGCCTTTCTCATGTACGGCTGCTTTTCAAACAGACCCCCTTCACACGGATCACGAATTTCGTGACAATCGGTTCAGTGGTTTCCGTGTAAATTGGCTGTGATAGACAGACAGACTGACAGATAGACATTGAATCGATTTTAATAAGGTTTTTTTTCACACAAAACTTGAAAAAGTGCTCACCTAATATCAGAGAGTAAAAGGGTTTCAAAACTACTACCAGTTTCGGAAAGTACTAACTAAGTAGTAAGTACTACTTTGGTTTGATATCCCCCATTACTATATCAGGTGGAAAAAAATGTACAACCCCCTGTTGCATGCATGGGGAGCTCCCCTTTAAACGTTACGTAAATTTATGTCACTATCTGTATGCGTGAGATTTCATAGTTCCCATCTATTCGAATCCGAATCTGAATTTCGCCCAGATCGGTTTAGTTGCTTTGGAGAAAAGTGCGTGTGGCAGATAGACAGACAAGACCTTAAAAAATGAACTCATTTTGGAGAATCAAAACAGAACAAGAAAAATACATGAGATTTTTGAGACCCTCCCCAAAATTTTTAACTCCAAAACAGACCTTCAGCAAAACTTCTTCTAAATAGCATCATAAAAAGTTCATATACCATCTACAACTAAAATTGAATGAAGAGAATATTAGCAGGGAAGAAGCATCGAATAAGTTTGCTCTCGGTCGTGGAAGAATAGCAGAATAGCAGAAAGAAAGAAGAAAAGAAAAACGTGAAATCCCTTTCGAGTTCGACAATAAATGTAGAACTCCCATTGTGGACAGCCGGACCTAGGACTTAACTTTAACCCCCCTTATTCATCTACTTTTGCGCACTTATGCGTTTCTCCTTCCTTTCAAGAAAAGGACTAACGATGTTCGCGAGGAATTTAAGTCAATCTAGTTTGCTCTGCTTAAAGTTCAACAGTTGGGGGGAGACCAATATTATTCCAGTCTGGGACAGCCTTACGCTGCCGAAGCATATTTCCAACCGAACGCCCGCCTCAACCAATTTCCTCCTTCAGACAACGAAGAAAAAGCATCTTTGGTAAACGGAACGCGAACATTTATTTTTCCATTAAATTAAAATAAAATCCAAACTTCTCTCTGATAAAAAATAGAAATGTTTGGTGAAGTTAAAGAAAAAAAATTCGGATTTTAATGAAATTTGCCACTTTATAAAAATGCTGCTGCGGATCTTGTTAAATATTCTCCCGTGTTTGATTTTGACTGGAAAAGAACTTAGCTTCGAGAATGGTCAGCCGTAATTCCTCGTTCCCTTTCTGCACTTCTAATCTCTTTTTGCCTTGAAGATAAAAAGTAGCATCGAAAGATAAGAAAAAAATCAATTTCACTTACTTAAATGAAAGACAGTTCCCAAAAGCTCGGATGGCATAATTTTTGAGCCTTTGCGGCAAAGGACCGTAAAAAGAGAGAGAGAGACTTATGGAAGACACACAATCATTTCATAATAAGAATAAAATGATACTTTATCTAACATCTTCACATTTTTTAATTTTCAAAATCAATAATACAAAGTTAACAGCACATGGGAAACTTTCACATGAATTAAATGACAGAATGTTACCGCAGATTATGTCGTAGAAGATCAAATCTTGAATCGGAAATAATCGAGGGACTCACAAGCCCGCATCAAGTTCGGATAGGCTGTTAAGATCCTGCTGGACATCATTTAAAAATAATTATTTTGATTTTATTTTCTGACAATTTTATTTAAAACCCTCTCATCTTTTAAATCCCCCAAAATGATAAAATTTTATTTTAATTTTGATATGGTAATTCTCTAGAATTCCAAAATGATCATTAGCTTTTCTTGTTGTGGTTTTACCTAGACCTGATCATGGTTGGAAGCCCGAAAATAGAGATAGTTTTCAGGACAAGCTTTCTGAAGTTTTTAAAATAGTTTTTAAAATTTGAAACTAAAATAGACCTGCATCACTTGTTAGTAATTGACACAGAAAAGCGAACACTACACACATTTAATAGGTTATCAAGTACTAGTGACATCAAGATTGTTTGTTCTAAAGATTACTTACATATGCCCTGAGCTCAGGGGACTTTCTTTATTTGTTTTGTAATATGATGGCTGGGTTTAAGTCTTACTATTGTATATCTGCTAGCATTTAATTTAAGACACTCCATTATTGTCATGATTTCATCTCAAAACGCCGTATTATTAGCGCTAATGGCTTATACACTTTCAACAATTTAAGTGCCTTTTCTCCTGACTGATCGCTCATATGCTTATTTTTCTATTATGGCCAGAAACTCTAATTGTATTTAGAGGTTTAAAAATATTTGAATATTATTATAGGAAAAAGGACCTGGTTATGGAGCTGGAACGTTATCGACTTTCGATTTTTAGTTCCTTTTGTTTACACGTATTTCTTGCTTCTCACTTTATAAAAATTTTCTCCCTAAACCAGACAATACAAGGGTTAACACGCCAGTCAGTCGTTGATATCCTGTGGACCATTATTCCGACGCTTGCAAACAACTATAAGTGTATATCATAATGTGTGCACACACTTCAAAAGGGTTGTGCTGATAGTGACGTCGTCCCGACAGCAGTGATGAGAGGATAAATGAGGTGAATTAGCCTGGAATCCTGTGTACCTTTTTGTGGTGTGATATTGTATGGGCCACGAAAAAGGATTCTTGTCTAGCTTCTTTTAATGGCTCGTGTTGCTGTGCAAACACACTGAAGCGCTTGAACACTAAAGACCCATTAGATGCTACCTCTTCATTCATGTGGGTAAGACGAGCAGGAGTGAAACACTTGAGGAGAATACCAATGTTGGTTTGTTGCTGTTAAGAGTTTGGATAAGTTGAGGAAAACACAAAAAGACAATGCGGAGATGGGGTGATTATTGGGATAATATCATTGATAGTATCTGGTAAGGGTTTGGGGAAATGAATGAATGATTGCTGCTTAGTGGATTGTTAATGAAATTTTTGAAGGCAACTGTCCTGATTTTTGATAGAGGAGAGGGGGAATGTTGACAGTAGAATATACATGTATGTAGGATTCAGGCAAGAAATAGAAGCTTCTAGAAAGTTTGAACAAAAACTTGAGTTTTGAGAGACGAAGCATGATATATTCGTTTACAAGGTTAAATAACTTATTTCACACTGTATTTGAGGAGGACCCAAAAAAAAGAAATCTCCTATAAAACACGTATGTTTTCAAATAAGACTTTAATTTGTTTGAAAGCATCTTTTAAATTTGCCGGAGCTTGAGGTTTTCCTTTTGAATCCTTTTTAAGGAGTATAGTAGATTGGCGAATACTGGGAGTCAAGTGCATAGGAGCGTTATTACGATGCACCAAAGACTCTCCTAAATTCTATATAAATGGAAGTTTTCGCCCCTACCCATTAAATAGAAAAAGTCCGCATCGAACTAGACGACTTCTGTTGATTGACTTCTGTCTTACTTTTTCTTGGTGGTATAGTTTGCCATGTCTTTGTTGAAAAAATTTTGGTCATCATCTAATGCATCCTTCATTTCAAGAATGACCTGAACGTGACGGTACTTTTGATCCCCAGTAAGAAGTCGTGGCATGTTATTCTTCGTATACCTCAACCATTTGTCAAAATGCGCTAGGTTGAGCTCCAGGACAATCTATCGAACTTCGTTTATGAGGTTATGTATTTAGAAGGTGTTCACGGTTCGAACAGTTGAAGGACGACCGGACTAAAGCTGATATCTATTATAATAACCATGCTCTATGACAAAAAATTGTTATCAGGTTGAGTTGCTTGGTAAGATAACCCATGAGAGATCCTACTCTAATATAATATAATATTAGTGGTATCATCAGTTACACAAGCATACGATGCCCAAGCCTTTCGTCAAGATTTTCGCTACACGGTTATTTGAAATTAACTGAAAATTTAGGGGGTCGGTTTAGACCAGATATAGTGCACCATACACGGTTAAATATGAATTGTGATTCAGAGAAATTATAATCTAAAGATCACACCGGGGATTGAGCAAAGGGGTGGTAAATAAATGTTCTGAGGCTCAGAGTTGCGCCTCTCAAATGTATTTCCTTTTTTTGTACTAACAATCAGAAAGCAATATCTCCTAGGGTCAGCTGTGGTTCTGGTTTAAGTAATCGCATTATGACAGCTCAAAGGCTCTTTTTGCATGGTTAAGCCGTCTACTTTTTTTTAATTTTATTAGAACAGGTGTTTATCTTGGTTTTATTTTGTTTAGGGCCTCTCGGATTCTCCAATTGAGAAAGATAAGCAACCGTGTGTTGACACAGTACATCTGTGGATTTGACGTCTTTCTCTATACGGTCGAATTTCTTTGAGTTCTTGGGGTAGCTCTGTCCTCGTGCTTGACTATAGTCAAATCGGTTACTCAATATTCAAAGTCATTACAATAGTGAACAATGCGGTGCTCGAAACTGAAATCCTCTAGCGACTGAGATAGCTGGTCCAAAAAAATGGCTTTTTCCGTTGTGGAGTTTAGGTTCCTTAAGTGATGGGCTTTTGAGGAGTCTCCGGAAATACGGGCCTTAATGGCTATACGTTGAGAGGTATTTCCGGTCCGAGCTTCTTTCAAGTGTCTTTTCCTGCTTTTTGAGATTGTCAGTTGTTTTATTATTTGTAACATGATCCAATCGTTTTTATTTGCCGGCAGACGAGATGAATGTGTTTTATCTGTTACAGAAATTATTGAGACAGTCGACAGTAGCTGCACCTTTTCCGTTTCTAATGGTGAATCCTTAATTCAATTGCGATTCTTTTAATGTTAAACTATTTTATTTTGAATGTTGACTACGTTTAACTCGTTCCATTGTTGTTTTACCTTGTGGCACACCAGCTTCTGTTGCGTCTGCTGCAAAAATTTTGGGTTGGAGCGGTTGTAATTGGTTAGTACCACAGCAGAAGAATCTAGTAATTTTTCTGAAAGAGAAAATTCTTTCCAGCTTCTCTACTTTTACCATCAGATTGAATGAATGCAAAATAATTTGAACTAGTAGATGCCAAGGCTGGATGGGAGCCCTTTAAGCTGTGTTTCTTTGCCACCTTAAACTGAAGTAAGGTGAGGTCGGGGATCAATCAATTACAGGTATCCTTCCATCTTCCGATTGTGATATTCGGGTTCCTAAGTGCTTGGCCTCATGCGCGCGGTTGTGTGTCTTTAATTCCACATGGTTCCGTGTTTTTTTCGGTTAAATTTAGACATATATGGCAGGGATGGAACTGTCCAAAGACCAAGATGGAATTTGCCGAGCCTGACTGGCAAAGAGTGATGCTAGCGCGTGTCGACGGGGGACTCTTTAGTGCAGTTGAGCTTTGGCACTGCTGGGATTTGTATGGTCTTTTTGATCGTCCTCAATATAAAGAGTCATCACAATGCGCTAACCATGTTCTGTAGTGTCGCACTTAGGATTGAGTGGGTTTGCTCGGCTGTGTTCATCGAATCCCAGATGTGAAATACAGTTTTTCCTTTGTGGTGCACAAAATTTGATAAGAAAATTGGGAAACTAAAAAAAGTGGCTGCCAAGAATACATTGGACTCGGGAACTCTAGAGACTTCGTAGAGATATTTATGCTGCATTATCAAAAAAAGTGGACTAACACCTTGTAGGTGGTATGGTGTTGGTAGAGTGACTCTCCACTACAAACGTATCCTTTTGGTGAATCAAGTCCTGGCGGCAGAATAACATCATCTAAATAGCAAGCAAAAATTTTTTTTCTCTTGAAGAAAGAAAGCAATGCGAAATAAGGTCATACGTTTCAAGACATACTATTACCAAGAAAAGAAAAACTCTCTCATTATCATCATCATCATCGGATCGGATTTTATCCACAACCGGACGTTTATGGTAACGCTCATAGATTTCGTCGTTATGTAGGCTACGGAATCGTCCATCCTCATGTAAGGGGCCAAAAATTCTTCGAAGGATTCTTCTCTCGAACGCGGCCAAGAGTTCGCAATTTTTCTTGCTAAGAACCCAAGTCTCCGGGGAATACATGAGGACTGGCAAGATCATTGTCTTGTACAGTAAGAGCTTTGACCCTATGGTGAGACGTTTCGAGCGGAACAGTTTTTGTAAGCTGAAATAGGCTCTGTTGGCTGACAACAACCGTACGCGGATTTCATCGTTGTTGTTATCGGTTGTGATTTTCAACCCTAAATAGGAGAAGGTGCGATCTAGGCCTAACTTAATAATGAACTCCACCATTGTGATTTTGCGCCGATGACCACTAGTTCAAAATCAATTGAGCACCATCTATTTGTCCATCGATTTCCGCAGGGAGGAAATCTGATCTATTACTGATTTATTTCGAGTGAAACCTCTCTGGTATGGGTTGATGTTGCGATGTTCAGATAGCGATACCTTTATAAGTGAGTGGTCTCTTCTTTTTCATGCATGGGGTAGTCATTAGGCATGGACTTACTGTCCCAAAGCTTGAGCAAAATTTGACGAACTGTTCGATGATCATCCAACCATCCATATTCATCCAATTTAGCAGTAATTCCTTTAATTCCTGGGGGATGAATTGCACCGATCATTTTCTCCTGGTGATGACAACATTTGTCCACAGTCTTCAGTTGGCGGGACCTGTTTGACATACCTTCTTATTACTGATTTAACATATTGGCACCCACTTAGTGACGGAACGGACCACTTGGGAAGCAACTTCCTTCCTCTTTTGTAGTTCTAGGACTCCTCTTTTTTGAGTTAAACCCAAGTTTTCAAAAAAGAATGAGGCAACTCATCAGATGCTGCCTCACCTCTGCCCTGCCGCGGATGAGGCAGCGTCTGATAAGTTGCCTCTGCCCTGGACGAAATCGTCAGTCAACTTTTTGTTCTTACATTGGTAAAACTTATGCATCTGGTGTGGTTACTCGCTCCATTCCTCGAGCTCATCTGTTGCATTCTTTGGGCTTCTTTTTTCTATTTGTAAAGTCGTATCTCACTTCGATATTCTTTCGTTCCATTGCCAGCTTATAATCATCATCGAACTAGTCGGTCTGACTTTATTGTGACTGAGGCCAAATGTGTTTGTGACCGAACCAATGATAACGTTCTTTAGGTGATTGTAACGTTCATTGGTCGATGTTTCACCTCCAGGGCATCTGATAGGTGTGATGCTTGGTGATGTTTGAATCGTCCTCCGGAATGGTAATGTGATATTACACTTTACATTACATACATCATCTACATACATTACATTATGTATACATACATCATCTACAAATCTCTAACTCCGTCCCTACTTGGCTGTTAACATCTCCAATTATGATTTTCATTTCTTACCTGGGCAGACTTTGAGGGTTCATTCCATTGCTTCGTGGGAGATATCCTTCTCTGAATCTGCCGCCTCCTCTTTACGGACATGAACGCTAATGAGGCTTATGTTTCGAAATTAGCTTTGCAAGCCTAGAATGGATTCGTTTGCGTTTGCAAAACCGATAATAGTAGCTTTAATTTTGTGGATAGCTAGGAAACCTTCTCCTAGCACATGGCTGACTGGATGGCCGCTAAAATGTATGCGTGTAGCCCCTCTTTCAGAGGAAATCGGTCCCTTTCTAGTGCATCCATTGCGACGCAGTGACATTAGCTAGGATAGGGTATTGCAGGTTAGTCAAAATTTAACGACTGCCAGCCCCAAAAAAAGGTTTTTAAGATTTAAGGTCTTACACTTAAGTGTCACGGAATATGGAAAACTATGATATGAATCGCAATTGAGTGTTGCCTAATGTTAGCCCCGAGCATTTATTTTTTAGATGCAGATATTCAATTAGCAACATGTGATCCAAAATTGTTTTCCAATATTCTAATTTTCACCGGAAACATTCAACTACAATACCCGAAATCCAGGACAATATCTGAAAAATATCAATTCGCATCCTATTTCCAGCTTCCAATGTTTCGCCACTATTTATTTTAGTTCACTTCAGATTTTTTCATTTTCATGTCGCAATTTTCCCTTGTATCATTTTATTTTGATTATTATATTATAGAAAACGGTAGACATATGCCAACATTCGTTTTTGTTGATCATCGAACATGAAACGAACATCCTATTTATCCAGGATGAAACAACATTCGAGCTTGCATGCCCTGCTGCTCAGCTGGGGGTGGAAGGATGATGATGATGAAAGCAGGGATATTAATGCTGTGTGGAGCAAAATCAATTCCCATATATATAATCTTTTTTATTAAATGGTCGGAACGAAAATGAATTTATCAGGACATGTAATTGAAAAGTATATTTTTTCCTCTCGATGTTTTCGGTTGTATACATTGGGCCCACTGTGGATGTTGTGTTCGAAATGAAAGGATATATAAAATATTTTTTCTGGCCATTTTGTAGTATTTTTATGAATTTCCGATTTCTCTCAATTTTTTTGCACATATGACGAATGTCAATCTTGTTTGGAGACATTTTACATGGGGGACGGGAAAGGAGAGCTTCAAGCTGCAGAAATGACTTGTTTGGTAACTGTAATGATTTATTGACTAACATTCCAATTAATTCACATAATAAAAATTCCAAGCACATCCCTGACAATCTCAATCAAAGCGAATTCATAGATAGAACACAAAAAAGCAACCCTTAAGGCAATCACTGGGCTCAAATAAAATCCCATTACTGGATCGTTAGAAATCATTTGTAGGCGTTTTAATGGGATTCACATCATTAGGGGTGAGACTAAGGGCCACAAATCACATTTAACGTTTGTCGGCAGAGACATAAAGTTTTGGGATGAAAATGTAGATTTATGTCTGCGAATTGTCTGAATAGATAAATTTGAATTTAGATATTGTGATATGGAAATTTGTGACTGTGTGGAGTATAGTACACGGATTAGCTAAAGGAATTGCTTGAAGACTTTCGTATTTTAGGGAATTAGTTTTATTATGAGGATAGTGGGGTATTCTGAATTCATAATTAACTGAAAAGATAGCCAGGACGACGTCCCTAAGATGACTACAATCCTTCTTTTTGATTTTTGATTAAGTGTGCAGATATTCACTAAAAATAGACACACCAAAGCAATGACGAAGAGAATCACATTTCTACAACTTACGATGAGTAAATCATAAGTTTGAGCTGCTAGAACTTTGTTATTAATAGTAAGATTTACACGAAAGTTTTCAGTATGATACGCTGTATTATTCTTTAGGCAATCACAATAGACTTAAGGGTGTCTTCTGATCAATTTCGTAAATTTGGTAATATACTATTTGGAAGTTTGAGTAGATATCGGAATATGATGTATTTTAAGGCGTTGATTTCGTATAGAATTTTCAGACTTTTGGATTTGGTGCTTTTCGAAAATGAGTCCCGTCTAATTTTAGGTTCGTAATTTTTAAACCCTTATTTGTCTATTTTGCAACAGATGTAAAAGCTAAGATCTTCTTGTGAAGGTACTAAATGAGGAATTTCACGTGAAACCCTACACGAATATATGCGTTTTTTCCCCCCCCCCCTCCTCTAAACTCCACGCAAATTCATGCATATTGCTCTATATGTGAGATTCAGAGTCCCCATATGTCTACCAAATTTCAATTCATAAAAGACCAGGAAGAAAACTCTGTATTAGACACAAAATGGAAATAACATGGATCAAATAAGTTCTTTTCAGACCAATTATCGGTGGTCCTTGTACCCTAAACAAGCACTTTTGTGGGACAATTCACTTGTGCATGAATAGCACAGCAGAGAGGATGATTTGTTAAGATTAGATATATATTAGAAGATTTAAGAGGGAGCTAATTTATGCCGAAGAAGGATCAGGAAAAACTTGGTCCCACTGCACTCAATGATCGGGGCCATGGAGATGGCGTTCAAAATCGTCTTTAGAGACTCGCGCTTGCCAAATTATTGGAAAAAGACAATGATACCGCGGTGGAAGCCATAGAAGGGCTTCTTAAAGAGAAATAATCAGGCCTACCAAAAACCAGCCCTGGTTGGAGTATTGTCAGAACATCTACACTATCAGTGAGGGTTGATTATGAGCTAGGAACATTGGAGCCGTATTTGTGTTAATAAGTCGGAGGACTCTTGTACGAAATTTTCTGGTGAGCCATTAGAGCTGCTAGGCGCGCTTCTCCTCATGCAAAGATAACTGAGGAGGTTATGCGGCCCATTCCTTTTTGAATTTAGAATCGATATTCACCGAGGATAAAATCTGCTGGGCTGGCGGCTTTCCCGTATTTAAATCTCTAGGTCCAGAGGGCTCCAGGAGCAGTAACAAAAGGTTGACCTATAGAAATTCATCAGAATTGTATTTAATTCAGATATATACCGCACCCCTGGAATTACCCGGGTAGTTTTCTTAACAAAAATTGGCAAGTACGGTCAAGACGTCATGAAGGATTTTTGGTCAATCGGTCTTATATTCTCGCTTCCTAAACATTCACGTAAGGTAATCCTCTCCAAAGCTCAGCCCGCCTACTTCAAGACAAATCCATACAAACCTTTCCCCATAGAAACATCATACCTTAGATCATTTTTCTGGATATAAAGACTTTTCAAAGCTAATTCTAACCAGAATAGGATAGAACATAGAGGGCTGTCCTTTGCAATGGTAAGTGCCAGAGCACCAGAGAGTTGTACCATCCTGGGGTCACCTTCTACTCGCAGGCCTGATCAACAGGCTATCTTCCAAGTCAGATTGGATAATCATGGTTCTTGGATCATCAGCATCATGAAACCATGATAATCCAATCTGAAGTGGAAGGCAGCCACTTGATCAGGCCTGTGAAAAGAGGGACGCCTCAGGGTGGTGCAACCTCTATGGTGGTCTGGTTAATAGGAGAAAGTTGAAGGTAAGGGCGCATTTCGACAACTTGGTGGTACTGATGTCAGGGATATTTTTCTCTGTTATCGGCGAGATTATGGAGGGAGCGTTAGGAAAGATGTGCCTGAGGGTTGCAAGATGCGAACTCAGTAAAAATCCAACCAAATCGAAGTTGGTGTTATTTGTTATAAAGCCAAGGATGCCTGAATTCCACATCCAATATTGGCATATTTTTCTCCGTTAAGTATCAAGTATCTGGGTACGAAATTTGGACTAGATACAAAGGTTCAATAAAAGGGTTTTGAGGCAACTCAGATGCAATGTTTCGTAAATGATGATTTGTTTAATATATATAGATACGACCTTGAAGTTTTAGTCAGTAACGTGTTTGTAGCATGATTTGGCAGACAATAGTTAAAAGAATGTCCAGGAAATTTCAAAAGGTAAGGTTTCAGTGTCGCAGGCCAAATTTTTAGTTGTTACTAGGGTCGGCTACATTAAGTGTTCAGTTGAAACTTTTTTGAAAAAAATCCCTGAAACTTGGTCCAGCAACCAAAAAATAGGACCATGAGCTATAAAGAGATTTTCGTACTTGATGGTTCATTTTTGAAGAGGAGCCCCATTTTCTACAAGGATTGTACGACGAAGACTGCAAGAGTGTGGGATGGGTGGGCTAGAAAACGAATTCGACCGCTCAAATGAAACGAAAATGCCTTGCATGGGCAAATGAGCATAAAATGTGGACTATTGATGATTAGAAGAATGTGATCATCTTAGATGAATCGAAGTTCAGCTTCTCTCGCTCTGATGAAATGCAATATATTTTTCGAACATGAAGGCATCCAGTCAACAGAATGATTTGGGGTTGGTTGGACGATTGGATATGTTTGAAAAGACGATCAAGGCTGTTCATTGCAAAAAAATTCTGATAGTAAATCTGGTACCTGTCTTCGGAGACCATTACCGAAAATGCAGCTTTCCTTTACAGGTAAAGAATTACGTATACGAATTCAGAGTTTCATGTTTGTCAGGTTGGGGGAAAAGCCGACTAATTTGAAAAATTTGGGAAAATAACCGAAAAGGTTTAGTCCTAAGGCTTTTCACCAAAAGTTTTGGTTAAATTAGTCAATTCAGTGCACGTCCAGCTGATGAAAGTTGAAGTTCTGTACAGTGGCATGTGAAAGATGAAAAGGATCCCCCCGCAAGGGCGTGGCGACGGAAAACTTCAGTGGAGTTTCAGTATTTACGGACTCGGTGACGTCGCTAGTGGTAATTAAATTTCGGGAGCAACTTGTTCTTTTCTTCAGTGCCGGGTGTATACTGGTGGATGTGAATAAAAATTGGAACACATCAGCCAGTATATACACAGTACTGAAGAACGGGGCAGGTTGTTCCCAAAATATCGATATATGCCGAATAAAAAATTACTACTAGCGACGCAGACGGTGTTGTTTTTAGCTTCTAAAAACTTTTTTGTTAGAAGTAGCGCGAGCACGCATTGATTATTACTCGGTTAATTTCGTACACTTCTTAGATTTTTGGGAAAACTCTTCCATCTCTGTACATCGTAGCCAATCAGAAGCGCTTAAATCAATATGACATCACAGATTCTTGGCTGGATTCTTAAATATGGTCAAATATTTCGATTGTAATACGAAGTAATTCAAGTTTTTCAATTTGCTCACATTTTATTGGCGGCGAGTCTTGAATTGACGATTAAGAAAACCTATGTAGCCTACTAAGAAGTGGGGAAATGAGTTCTCCGGCCGGGGATGGTTTTTTGGAACTACATAGCCGCTGTTCATCTCATTCCATGGTTGGGACATGGTCCGACCCCCAAGTGAAACATAGACACTCCGGCCAAGAAAACAAAAACAGTGTAGAGACACGCTGAACCGTCTGAGCAATATGCTCAATTTCTTCAATTTCTTCTGGGTTCCCGATCAGGCCCATGGATTGGCCAGGCAGAGTTCTATTGCTGAGAGTCTCTCGGTGGGTGCAGTCTGTGTACTTGTGGTGACTGTGAAGGGAAGGATATACCACTTGACAGCTGCTGGCTCCTAAACGCGAAGACACAAGAAAGGATCTCACTCCGTTAAGAAAGCTTTTGAGTCGGAGCGCGTATATGATTATAAAAGATTAAACTGGATTTCATGCCGCCAGACTCGGCATATCCTACAACTCGCATTGTTGAAATTGCGGAGAAAAAGGAGAAACCATTATACATTTCCTTTGCGATTGCCCACCTCTAGCTCTACTTGGTAACCTCAAAGAGATCTCGGGGATAGGGTGGAGAATTTGCAATCATTGGCGGATACTACAAGCTAGCTCTTCAGTCTACAAGTGGTAATAATTGTCATTCTAGTAGAGCGCTGTACTCACCTTAACGCTCGGCTTAGCTTGTCGTAGTTCATATTTGGTTTAGATTTGCGTTCTCCCCATCTCCTGGCTACTTCATCTGGATCTGTTAATTTGAATTCGCCATTGGTGCCTTCCCATGTTATGCAACCAGCATTACTCGAATCGCTGAGGAGCTCTAGAAGAAACTGCCACAATTGTATTTGTCCGGAACCTAGAAAAGAAACAGACAAATTATTATCAATTTTCTCTCATTACACACCAGGTTTTTCTAAGTTCTAAGTAATTTAAAAAAAAATTTGGGGCTTCTATTGATGTTAGACACGTAACTTATCCCCGATTGATTTAATTAAAATCGATATCTATTCCACTTTTAATTCATCACTTGCCCTACATCTGAATCCTATTTTGATGCAGACGCTGCGGATATCCTCCCTCCTCGATTGTACTATGTTTTCCTCGATCCCAGCCATCTGACCGCAGTGAATTAATTCATTGGAATTTCTAAACACTTAATTTTATCGGCCACCAACCGTATACAAATTTCCGAAAACCACAAAACCGTAAAATGTTTCCTTCCAAATTCTTTTTTGATTACAGACTTTCGCCCACTCAATGGCGGACACCAATGGCGTCTATCGAAAAGCCAATCGAAATTAACTGTGACTAATAACCATTTATTTACGAAAAAAGCCATAGAGCGAATAAAAAACGTAGCGAAAACACAAAAGAATTGTAGAATCAGTGTAAGGACTAGACGTAGGAAGGACGATCAGGTTGGACGATGGATAAGCTTCTGTACAGGAGGTGGTCGCTTTGTAAGAAGGGCCTAATCGAGACGTTGCATGCAATCCGGTAATAAGTCTTAAAGTCATGCTCTTCAAGGCTAGAGGATAAGAATTTCGAAATGAAACCTTCGAGAGAGAAATATTATGGCTGATTTCGTATAAAGTTTGGCTACAAGACGATTGTATCTAATGCGATGAAAGCGGTACAAATTTCTATCTGGGAGAAAAATGATATATGGATAAAGGCGATTAAGGTCATCAAAATTCAGTATGGAGGAAAGCTTGATTTATGTTGCACGAGTATAAAGTGCTAACATGACTTCGGCCTAGTCAAATCTTAAAGGATTCAGGCCACGGGGTAATAATAGGTTTCTTCAATGAAGTATTGACTAGGATCCCTTGCAGTAACTTAAGAACTCTATCAAGGTGCAAAAAGTACGAGGCTTCTCGCAAAACATGAAATAATTCCGCTGTTGATAGGAAAGGGATCTGTTTTATGGAAAACCATGTAGAGCAAATAATTTTTTCAGTGGTGCTGTTTGGAATGGCAATGGTATGCTCATTTGTATACATCTGTATCAAAAGTGCACGAAATATTAGTAAGATAGCCGGCAGATATGTTAACATGAAATCATAGGGTTGAGATCGTTTTAAAGTAGGAGTCTATATCTGTCTGGATTAACTCGAATTAGATAATAAACCTTTTTGTAGAATTTGCTCATTTAATCCTAGTAACCTGAGGTGAAATTAATAGTCCGTGTATTTGGAGTGCTTTTAAAAGAGGGAAGTTAGCTATCCTAATCCTTGCCTTCATGTACAAGCTAGTTGTGAAGAGTCAAGAACATAATGCAAATATGGAACCTTTTGTGGAAACTGTGAAAGCTAGCCTCCTTCATGTTGTCGATGTCTTCATATCGAGCGATTAGTTCATTCTGCAATAGCTTCAAAAGGAAAAGTCGGGAGCATTGATGGTACTACTTAATCAAACCTCGTCAATGTCTCCGGAACCAAATTCATAGTTCATCGCGGCAGGCTAATTCAGGTAGGTCAAATAGTAAAATGAGTAAAATATCAGGGAACAATAGCGGAGTGATATTATTCAAAAGTTCACAGTCCAACTTGATCCGAGATGGGGTTCTCGATAAAAAGAATCCCTAAGTTTTGGAGTTTAAAAAAAACAGTTGTCTGGGTGTTCAGCAGCAATGCTACGTTTTAGCTGCCTTCATTTTGGAATGTGGAAAGCAAAACTTTGAAAATGCAAAATAAAGTATGGATAAGATAATTGTTCCGTGCGGTTTCCCAGTTGGGCTGATATTATGCGGTACCCCTTTTCAGATTATACCGGCTAGCTAGTTGAAGCCAACGGATACTGCTACCGCTCCGCGTAGGTCATTTATTTTTGGGACAAATCGAGCTGGATCTCTTGAAGTATGTGAGGCTTTAATGGATGAAGACCAATGTTGGCGATAGTATTATAATGAGAAATGGTCCTGCCAAAAATCCTGCGTTTTGAGACTTTTTTATGTTAAGTTTTTTTGTAATATGTGCCTTATGCAGTTGAAGGTATAGTTTCACCCCATTTTCTCTTTATAAAATACGTTTTGGCTGGTCTACATAGGTTCGAGGTTTTTAATTAAGTCCTTGTCGTATGAAGACTGGTTTGCAATGACTTGTCGTATGAACACTGGTTGATAAGGGCTTCAAGCATACTTCTGCACATCAGTTATTGCTGATGAGGTGTAATATTTCCAATCGAGCACGAGGGTGACGGGAGGCAAAAGTTGGCTATTTCCATTGTTGTTTTCCGTGAATGCATGTCCGGGGGCCTAATCTTTTTCATGGACGATAAAAATCTAATACCTTCCGCGGGTCCCTTGGAATTACAGGCCTGGTTGTTTTTAGGAGTGTTACGTTGATATAAAATGCTGCAGCCGTGGGTGACTTGGCTACTGTAATGATATAACAGATTCGCTAGTATGGTCTAGGAGCTAGCTAACCATGGACTCTTTCAAAAGAAGCTTGGTCGTACTGAGCTACATATTTGCCTATTAGAGTAGAATTCATCATCAATCACATGACTAATTACAGAGCATATACGGGAATGAATGAATAAACCAAGAAATCAGCACTTCCTTACCGAATGGAGTAACCAGTGCAAAGCTAACCGATCATCGGGCAGTGGTGCTCAATGTCCTGAGCAAGTAGATCATGAACTTTTGTCATTTGATTAATTGTAAAAAAATATACACCAACATATGTAGGGGTATAAAGGTTGGCATTGGGTAGATTCCAAGCCGAAGCAAACGTAAAAATGGGAACAAGGAAAACAACCCGATCGACATAATTAGCGCCGTGTAAACCATTAAAAAGTGGAAAATTAATTTGAATAAAAAGGTTGCGCTCCTGATAATCCAGTTTTTATACCGCGGGAGAAGAGTGTTCCTAGAGAGCATAACCCAAAAGCTCGGACTAAAGGGTAGTAAAAAAGGAGAGGGAGGCAGAGAATCAGAGCGGAGGCAATCATTACCTTCCTTGAAAAAAAGGAAAGATAGAATACGCTTCGATATTCTGAGGAAAGTCAAAAGCGACTAGGATTTGGATGGACTGGGAGGAAATGTATTAGATGGATTCTGAAAGGAGATTTCCCGCCGGAGCTGAGGAAGTCCGGGGATAAATCACCAGATGATTTTTTCAACAAAGTGGGAAAATCACTAGGACGGCATGGCTGAATGCTGTGGCAGAGACAGAAACACGGCAAATGAGGACGTAAGAGATCCATTGTGAGACTAGTTTTCTTTTGCACGGATTGCAAGAATCGCCGGAAAAGTGTGTGAGAAACGGATATTCTGACCTTCAGGCAGTAATTATGTACCGATAAATTATTACCGGCTGTGAAAGTGAAAATCTTTTGCTGCCTTGAAGAACAAATGTCTCTAAAAAGATGTTTTAGATGCATCGAGCTTAGGCACGTAGCATTACTCTTTAAGTTCGATAAGGGTAGGTCGGGGAGATGCTGAGGTGCTGGGACGAAGACTAGGCACCTAAGGAATGTGGAACTCGTCTAGAATGTATGCTCTGTACGGCAATCAGCTGGGACGAAGACTAGATATATAATGAATTTAGAACTCGTCCAAATTGTATGTTTTATACGGTAATGCTTCTATTTCTGAGGAAGGCGTGGTGATGAAGAACTCAAGTTTAAGAAACAATTGTTGGAACTTAGGAAGCATGCATGGTTGAATGAATAGTTCTTAGGTTGGTTATTATACTGACAAGGAGCCGTCGTAGCTAATTTGATTTGATAGAGAAAATCCTGAATAGACTATTCACAGCAGGTTACTCCTTGTTATCGAAAAGGGAAATCTAGTCTGAGTTTCCCATCCATAACGTATGCTGCCTGGTGTTGACCCTGCATGCTGAGGATGGATTCAACTCAGGCAGGTGTGAGCAAACGAAGAGCACACTGAATAACATAGCATTGAGACTTTGAGCTATTTGAATGATGTAGGAAAATGCCGGCTTAATAATTCTAAATTTTCCGGCGATCCGCGGTCTGCCAGATGGACGTACCCAGGTAATTTGAGATACGTCTTTCAAAAAAACATGAGCCTGCATAATACTGAAATGTATTATAAAATATAGATAGTATGTTATGTTTATAGTTAATATTGGCTGGGTTGTCAAATATCTTGGCGTATCGTCGATGCGAAGGTGACCTTCAAGGTAAACTTATGGCATGATTGTTAGCTGACAACGATGATCCTAATATAGGTGGACAAAAACAAAATCTCGAGCTGCTCATACCTGGTTCCGCACATTCTATCACTACAACCATCGAAACAAACCACAAGAGAGTAAATTGAGTATATCGATTCAAGAGGTAAACGGTAAAGGTTCACATCCGGTGTGATATGTTCCATCCTCCTTTATAAAGTGCCGGTTTGAGTGAATAAATTTGTCAAGGAAGTAAATTGTGAAAGAGTGAAATCTGCACTCTGTTCACCTGCTCCCAGAGTCTGTCGCAACTTCAAAGCCACATCAAAGTGTGGTAGATTTTCTCAAACATCGAAGAACTGCGGTGGGGAAGGCCTGCAGCAAATAATGACAAAGGTATTTTTATTAAGTAGTGGGCTGAAAGACGACTGACTGTTTTTTTTACGAAGGCATTGTTTCATTACCCAAGGAGAGGAGGATCGTTTGTCATGCTATATGCGAGGTGGAGCCAGGAGAGGTAGCTAACAGAATTTTATTGGGAGGGTCCTTAACCAAAGCAGCATTCGCTGGAGGTAAATTCCCCAAATAAGGCGTACCAAGACACCTTATCGAGAAAGATGAGTGTGCGAATAGTACGAAAATCTGATAACGTGATTGCTTTGCCCCAAACCTGTATCACAAAGTAACACCTAACGCAGATCTCGCTGTGCTCGGGTGCAGATGAATCTCCCTAAGACTTTATCCCTCCATGCGTCAGTCTTTGCTATGCAGACAAAAAGAAGGGGGACAGAAAACGCGACTTCTCGCTAAACATATATAATACAAACGGGCCCGACAAGTCTGCTTCATTAAAATTCATTTCCAGATGAATTTCTTCATCTGAAGGGTAGAATCCTATCCATCACAAACACCACCTAAGAGCAGTGCCTAGTAGGTAGTAGGAATGAAGAATGGAATTTCTGGTAAGAAAAGAAAAAAAGCAAGAGATCCCATAAACTATAGTAAAATAATTCTGCATGTGAACAGGGAATCATAATCCTCGCGGACAAACATTACTTATCACTAAGAAGTATTCGTATTTTCTATTGCAAAGAATCCTCACAGCAAGATTTTCCCACAAAACGGATATCATTTTCCACAACGTAAGTGGTAGCCGGTATCAACGCTCGGCAGCCACCACATAACGTTACATATCACACCAGTAATATCACCCTCACTTTTTTTGGTTGGTAATGAGGTGATGTTGCGATATTAGATGATGTTGTAATGTTAAGTGATGTTTTGGTGTTTGGTGATGTCTGGATCGCGCTTGTTGGTAGTAATTTGGTATTGCACTTTAAGTTAATATCATTTTGCGATACTTTATACATCACCTACCTATCTTTATTGCTCATTTTTAGCATTCAATAGGGTAAGGGATGCAGTGGCATGGATTCGAATACCAGAGACAATCGAGCCCCCGCAAGTTCTGGTTCAATCGCAAGAATGAATCAGATCAAATTACTGGTTTCATCAAGTATTATTTTGTTAGCATCAACCTTATTCCACGCAGATTTTCTAGTCGACTCAGATGCAGTTTCTAGTTGTCTAATGTTGAGTCTGCTCCTAATAAGGGTCGGAAGGACTGTAGTCTTGAAGAATCGAATTCTGATTTGGTCACAAAATTCATCCAAGTTTGAAAAATATTGCCTGCGATGAAGCTCAACAGCCGCTACATTGGATTTGAGTATGTGGGCGCGAATTTCCCCAAAGGCGAGGTAAGGGAGTTAACACAAGGCAACATTTAAATTTCAATGAAATCGTATGTTTTGCAAGTTATGTATGGTGAGCTTAGAATATGTATCAAGCTGGACAGATAATGAATGCTTGTCAAACGACTACTTTTGGTTACTTTTTTCCTCTATTGTCCGACGAATTCAAATGCATCCCATGATTTGAACCTATCATAAATCATATCCTACTTAACAACCCCAATAAATATCTCAATTTTTATCACAACTCTTAGAATTCGGAAAAATTATCTGCAAACTATTTCATTCCTCAATACATTTATGCCTTTTACTGCGTACTTTTTGGGGGTTCGTCTTTCTTGTTGCTATTAACGTCAATCGACCATGAAATCGTTATGAGGGTGCGGTACCCTTAGTAGTAGTTCTGTACCCTTCTCAGATGTTTTTAAGGAGCATTCGTCGATATTGAGGGCGTGTTCTGCTTTTTTAAGCAAATCGCTTACTCATCTGGCAATTAGGAGTACATTATCGCTATTCATTCGTGTTACGTATGAGCACGTATGCTTCTCGGCATATGGGGGTAGATATCTAATGTTACGCACTCGTGTGTAATATTTACATGAATTGTGTTAATTGTTATCGGCAGCATGACAAAATTTATGATGTGGCAGTAGGGAAGAAATGGATGGTGGCCTCCAATTTTACTTAAATATGTGTATGCGGTACTCCTTGCTTTGCTGAGTCGAACAACTTGTACTTCTTAACTTTTTGCTCTTCCTTGACTGGAATAAACGAATTCACCACGCCACAAATATTGTTATTCTGAGCGTGGTGGAAAAAAGGGGAAAAATTCTCGATATTTCAATTAGTGTCTAACACTTGCAGCTTACAAGTTTTGGGCGTATATCCACCTGAGTAATCTATTCAGAAAGAGAATACCCAACAATTTATGGAAGTTTAGCACGAAACTTGGCCTGAAACGGTCTATTACATACTCGCAGGATTCTAATCAGAGTCAATGCTACAAAGCTAGTTCACCGCCAGTTTGTAACATTCAACTTTGTACGTGGTCAGCCTGTGCTTTGCGAACATGCATTACCGTGCATTGTGGGGATAGTACGGAGGTGGAAAGTGCAATGTTACATTGCAGAAATGAATGTAGTTCCTTGCGGGGATGCCGGGGAAACATAAAAACTAAAAAGAAAGAAAATCTAGCAAAAATTAGCATACAACAGAGGCCTTGACTTGATCCAGTTTCTTCCATAGTGAGGCACTAGTTTTCCAGCTCCTTGCCTGCCTCCAACTTATTCGTCGATTACGTTGGGGTAATAAGCAGGAAAAAAAACTGTTGTTGATTAATTATGGTTTCCTCTGGACAAGGAATCGCTTTGTAAAACGACCTTTTGAACAATTAAGTTTTTCACAAAGTTTAAGAGAAAGACGAGATTGTTAGGCTGAGCCTTGAATGTCGGCACTTTTCATAGGTGGTCGCAGGTAGAGTAGTGCACAAATACTACAATGGAATCCAGGCTTAAACTGAAACGCACCTCCAGCCGCCTGGGAAAGGCCAAGTCATATCACAAAAAACATCAAAGCGAGATTAAGGAATTAATTGTTTCCGGATTTCCTGTTAAATTAACAATTTCTGCGCTAGTGGGAGCGACCACTTCATATCATCGCCAACTCGTGATATGACGCGTATGACTGTTTGACGGTGTTTGAAGCGAGAAACAGAGTATCCATTACATTACTCCACGTATACCCTTTCCTGGAGGATGCAGGAAATTCCTGATGTGTCGTAATTAGAAAATTGTGAAGTTGAATTTCGCGCGCAATTAAAATAGTCGGAAGCGCACGAACATAGGATGTGAGAAATTGGGTAAAGTGGATAAAGTCTGTAATATTGCCGTGACGCGTTTCCTTTGTAATTCAGCAAAACTGTAATTATGTATGAAAATTAGTTTCGAATATTAACTCAAGTGTTTTTGGGACTTTGCCTATTATTTTGTACTTAATTGTGCTTATTTGGCTGGTGGCAGTACTTGACCAAAACAATTATATTATTAGTACTTTACGCACTTTGAGGGCTGATTGTAATCTTTTGTTTTTTTTATTTTTCTTAAGTGTGGGGACGAAATGGTGTGTTTCAACAAAACGAATCCTTTCGTTTGGGGAAATAAGGAGGTGGTCTGAACATGTTGAATTCCTGGTTTATCTAATTACTTGAGGGCGGCTGGACTTCGAAGGGATGGTAAGTATTGCAGTATGGGATATAGAATTAGCATGCTGCACACCAAGCACTGACCCCTATCCTCATGGTGGCGTGATGCACGATAGCCAGACACAATCAGATTGTTGACGAAAAAAAGGCAGCGAACACAGAGAAATAGACCTTCATGAATTTAGACCTGATTGAGGGGTTAAGTGGGAGGCTTACGAGTCACCACATTAAATATCTTTGAATCAGCCAGATCCAATAACTTTGACTTCAATGGCAGAGTATAATTTCTACTTGTAGATCTTGGAAATGCGGCTTATTAACCAGATATAAAGGATTGCCAGAATATAAATTTCAATGAAAAAAGGAATAATATGGGGCCCGGATTATTTCCACCCAGATTATTTCCACCCCTGACCTGTATAATTTTTAGCTTAGATCCGGTTTCCTCTCCGTGCACGGATTTTCTTTCTACGGGTCTGGTAAGCATTATGCGTTGAGTGTTACGTGAGTGATATCTATTCGAACAACTGCAATCTATTCGCCATGAATTTCAAGAAGGATCACATACTTTGATTTGTTTGTAAGTTTATATGTAAGCTATCAAGAACTAACCGCTGATAAGAAAATTGCAACGTTCCAGAAAAAGATTGTGACTCACTATTTATTGATGCTACAAAAATTTCGGCAGATAATTTTAAACGCAAAGCTAAACAAGAGAAGATATTTCAAGTAGCAATTGTAGTATCTGTGGCTTCACATCAAGTAAATCATTTCGTGTCCCCTCTGTCCTGAAATGAGCTGACGAGAAGGTATATTTGCTTGTACGTAGCCTTTTTCCTTTTCCTATTATTTAGGATCCTATATCATCTCCAAATTCCTAATTTTCAAATTCCTAATTCCCGGTTGAAACAAAGGTGGCTTGATAGGCTGGATGGGGATTTGACAGCCTCGCCATCGCATTCAGATTAGGCGTTTGACACAGGAAAATGCTGTAACCGATCATGACGAGCCGACTCCACTTATGAACGGGACAAAGGCTAAAAAAAAAGAAGAAAAAGAAGACTCCGCCTACCTTACACCGATCATTATAATTCCTTTTTAGAAATTTTTGTCACAAAAGGCTCTCACTTTACGTAAATTCTCAAAATATTAAAAGTGATCATTAACCGTATTTTGTTCTTGTTTTCCATAAAAATTGCATGGCCTGACTATATAAATGCCCATGCTGTGGGGTTGTGAATGCATTTTCTATAACGGAATGATTGGGAAAGGCGAATTAAGGATATATTTACACATTGCAGTGAAGCAGTTGATCTGATGCTAAGGATCCAGGATTGTTGAGGGAGTTCGTGCGATGACTTATTTGAGGAGAGTAACCCAGGCTGTTTATCTTTTTTGGTGACTTTATTCTGTCGGCGAGCGAAGTTAGGATATTTGGGCTTTTGTTTTTCTCGGCGAGCGACCGGGGGAAACAGGAGAAAACATTTATGTGAAATGAGACCAAACTGTTTTGAGAGATTGGAGGAGGAGTCCTCGTGGATTCGCGGAGTATTTTTCTGTGGAATTTTTAGGCGCACCATCAAAAGTCGTTGAAGTGATTATTGCCTTGTTTGAATTTGAGTTGAAACGAAGATTTTAGTTTCTGTGAGATTTTCGGATTGAAACGAGAATGAAAGAAATTATATAATATCGTCCTTGCGAAAATCCCACGGTTATAAGTGCACAAACTTCGAAAAGCTAAGATGCTACCCTACAGTGGAAACGTGTGATTGATAATAGATAAGATTTGTAGCAACTTTAACATTAGAAAAATAATGACTGTTTTGTGGAGCGATCGCCGGAAGCCTTGTTTGGCTTTTGAGTTTCTGTTTTTGGCGAGTGGCGAAGGAAAGAGGAAATAGAGTAGATTTCACGGTGGTTGCTTTCGGGTGATACGGATAGTAAAAGGAATAACATAGCGAGTTGCTCCTGGCTATCGCATTGGATACAATTTCAATCTCAAAATTTTTGCTGATAAACTTTCACTAACTTTTCTTACCTATTTTTTGGGGGTCTAGAAAATTTTAATTGAAATTCGGTCGGTTCGTATTTGTGATTGAAGCAGAGTTACCTGGCAAAAAGACCTAGAATATTTTAGGAAGATTGTGAACGAATATACTACCGGTAGTCGTAAGGTCCATCAATTGGGCGGATTAAAAGTTGTCTGTCGGAAAATAGTCTTGTTTGCGGCCGCAGAAAATTAAGTACACCGGTTGTCCAAATCGTTACATTTGGAAGCATTTGCCCACTATATATGCAATACCCGGTTCTCAAGTTTTTCCCATTTTAGCTTTGCATTACGAAATTGGTTAGAGGACACGTGAAATTTTGGAATGAATGGGATGATAGAGACTGAAGTATCCAAAAGAATCCTCGCATTGCCGAGCCTGGCTAGTATAGAGGTATGCCACCGTGTGTTGATGAGACACTCTAGTGGAGCTACAGGATTTACGGGCGAATTAGCCATTTCTTTAGTTTTTTTGAATTCAGTCAAATCGGATGGTCTCACTTGCCACTAAGTTATCACGCAATGGGAAGGGAAGGGGTTGGTAATATGACTTAGTAAGAGCGAAAACAGACATACATAATCATGATTTGTAGTGAGAGAAAATTATAGTCCTCCCCGCTAATAATATCACTGTTTGTTGTAGAAAAATATCGCCGCCTTCTTTTACATTTTCTCTGACCCCTCTCATCTATTCTAATTACATAACACCCTTATTTGTATCTCGACCCCCGCAGTCATAATGACCACATCCTCAATTTGGTATGACTGGAGTGCTACCCTGAAAAATTTATCATACGATTTGGCTGTTTCAGCATTTCATTACATTTTAGAAAATTTTCTTCCCTGTTTTGTTCTCTCCTTCCGTCCTAGCTTGCGTAAATACCTTGTCTGCTTCATTGTTGAAGTCAAAAAATAAATCTCGACTGAGGCTCCAATGTTCTGGTAATGCCGAACACCGAGCAATCTTTATCGCCTTACTTTTGACTATGAAATTCCACTCCAAATCCGATTGTTCAATTCATTCTCGCTGTTGTTGAAGTTAATGGCAGTTGCGGTTCCGATGGTATTCCAACTCATTTCCTAAAAACTACAATTGCATAATATCTCTCCTCCTTTTGCTATCATTTGTAACAAGAGCTTATCCGAAGGTTTCCTTTTCGAAGGAAGGTCGCATTATTGCCTTGCAGAAAAAAGAAAGTAATAGTATAATCCCTTTTTTTCCTTGCCTAAAACTTTTGAGAAATATATAAAAAACTGCATTTTGTCTTGTTTTGTTCAGCTCATTGTGAAGAAGTAGCATGCGTTTTGATTGATAGCAAAGACTCCGAATATATTATCCAAATTGACTTCTCCCATCGGAGAACCATTTGTTGTGGTGCGCTTGCCTATTGTATTTCGTTATTATACTAAGAGTTTCCAAATATGAAGATAGAATCTAAGTATCTTAACTCTCCAAAGTGAGACGTCAAAGGCTTCGAATCCAACGCGACCATTAGTGATCAAGTCTCGACCGTTCTCTACACTCCTAATAAAAATTCTGGATTTTGGAGGCTTCGCAATATATATATTCCTTCGCGGAGAAATCTGGAAGATATGCTATTCACTGCGGTGGAAAGCCTACATTTAGCAAAAAAGGGAAGTATGAAACTCCTATAATGCGAGAAACGGAAAGTCCGTTTAAAACCGGCCCGTCCGAGGGATTGCTGCCTAACTCGACCTGAAAGCGGGAAAGGCGGCGGAAGGATTTTTCAGTCGTTAAGGAGGGGAACTACAAGCTAGAACTTGTCTGTTAGGACCCCCTGATCCATCGCAATTGGCTCATAGCGGTATGTCAAAATGAAACCCTGTGAACTGGACACTGTGAATCTGGCAAGGTTTCCAGCTCACGACGGGAAAGGAAGGCAGTGCCATACGCTTCGCACTGTTTCCTATTACATACGGTCTTCCTTTGTGCTGGTAGCAAGGCTGTCAAAGCTGCGGGAGTGCCTTTTTTTCTAGTTCAAAGGCTATGTGTTATTTGTGGTAGTTAATGGGGCTAAAAACTTTTGTTTTAAAAGATGCTCAAGACCCTGATGCTTGAGAGTTAGATCCCAAAATTGTTAGAGGTAACAATGCTGAGAAAATGTTATTTCCAGGACCTAATTGCGGTTATCTGACAATACCAGATTAGCGTTGTAGTTGCCTTTGCTTACTTACCCTATGATACTTTGTGTCCTGCTCCGCCGCAGTCAAGCGATCCTGGACTCTTAATAGATTATGATACGAACATCCAACATATTTGTTGTGGGAGTAGCGAATGTAATCCTAGAGAAGAGATGTGCCCCCAAGTCTGTGGAGCCAAGGTGAAGTGAAGTAATTGAATTAACAATTTTGAAATTGTTTTGTCTTACCCTCAGAACACCGTTACTTAGAATTTACTCTGACTATTGCGGGCAAACAGGCTGTAATACAAAGACGGAATCCTAGCAAAGCGGATTGGGTAAAGTTAAATAAACTTCTGGCAATGAAGAATTCCTCCGGAGTTAGAAGCTTAATTGTTAACTCTGAATGGCACACTTTTAGAGTACTTGCCTTGTTCTATTATCGGAGGTAAATGCATTAAACAGTTTCCGGATGGAACTGAAAACAACAAAAACTCAGTAACAGATAACTTCTGAATGGTGCTTGTAAAAGCAATAAGAATGAAGACTGATTAAATCACAGGAACTCATAGCGTGAATATAAAAGATTTATGACAAACGGGACCATTTTAGGACATACTTTGAGACACAAGAAGGAGAAAGAGAGACTTCAATACTTCTATCCAACGGGATGAGTTGAGCAAGATGGACCTGCTTAGAA
The DNA here is from genome assembly GCF_905115235.1 of Hermetia illucens. Lineage (NCBI taxonomy): Eukaryota > Metazoa > Arthropoda > Insecta > Diptera > Stratiomyidae > Hermetia > Hermetia illucens. The sequence continues at coordinate 147,644,314 of NC_051850.1, forward strand.
AACCGGATGCTGCTTTCACAAACTTTAAAGTTGAGCCAGCGCAGACTCCCTTGAAATATCTGGCACAGTAGGTGATTCAATGGAACATTAACGGGGCAGTAACGTTTTTTACAAATCTTGCAACACATCCATGTTGCAGGGGAAACTGGACCATTGCAAGAGAGTGGTTACATATGAAAGAGTGGGAGATTCCGTTCTATCCTTTTTTAAATGATGCTAAAGGAGAACATCTCTCTATCCCTACAAAGGCTGGAAATACATATCTGAGCTACATGCCTACTACTTGGCAGTCTTCATGACAAAGCGTGGGAGAGGTTACTATTGGAACCCAGAAAAAAAATTCAACAAATTACCTTAACATCATTCTTGCTAAAATGTCTGGAGGAAATGATCGAGTATCACATTCGTGAGAAGACACCAAAATCGCGGCAGCTAAATAAAAACCAATATCTACTCTCCATTTCTTGATTTTCAAGATAGAAGATACAACTCTTAAAGAGCGAGTACGCAATGAATTAGTTCGTGGGCATTCAAGGGACCATTAACTGTGTGCCCTTCAAAGAACTTTAGATCATGCCAAAGAGCATATTGTGGAATATACTATAGTTAAATGGATCTATACTGTGGTAAGGCAGAGATTGTTTTGCGCTGAAGCGGGTGTTGATTATTACCTGACAACAGAAGTTGTGAAAGTCTGTCTGCTAGGAGGTGAGCAAGCCGACTTTTGCAGAGTATGCTGAAACAGTCGTTGCTGTGTGAACTACAGGAACTGGTAATACACACTCAAGTTTATGCGGATGACGTTGTTGTGGTGGATGTTGGTCGCAACCTCGAAACTGTGTTTAAAAATATATATCGCGAGATTGATTTCATTGACAGTTGATATCTCAGGGATGGGCCTTCTTTAAATTCAAATTAAACGATGGTGGAAAAGACTCCAGCAGAATGCAAATCCATTATTAAAAAATCCCCCGAACTGAAAATGTCTAACCCCTCTCTATCTAGAATCAAATGCCTGCCGAAATCCATAAAGAACGCAATGAGGTGTGAGAGATAATAGCAGAAACGAATTCGCCGGCCCAAAATATTGCAAAGTGGCTCTTGGAAGAAGTAAAAAGGTTAAGCTTAAAAATAGCAAAACGCGCAGTGGGTAACAGCAGGGATGGATACAAAATGGTGACATACTATTATTCTTCTACGTAGAAGTGATGTTCCTAAACGTACCAATTTAGGAAGCCCCTATACTTATTTGAAAAGTGGGTTACGTCACATGAAAACTGCATGGAGAAAGATCGCCAAACTATGCATAATACTGGGTTTCACATGCATCAGTGAGTCTTATTTTACATTCAGAAATCCATTTTAATAAAACAGCATCCAGGACAACGATGGGCAACACCTCTCATCGCTGCTAAGCATGATATTTATGGAGGATCTGGAGAATTAACTCGTGGAGCCGGCACACTTATGAGATTCTGAATCAGATATGTCCAAAATGCACTGGCAATCATTAAAATGGAAGAAGCAGGAACGATTTTGGAGGTCGAAAAAGAAGGGGAGATACTTTTCCTGGATTAAAAAATTACCTGGAATCGAGGGCATGTTGAATTCGAGATTTATAGGAAGCCAACCCAAACACAACCAATCATCACATACACCTCAAACCACAATTTTCACCACATGATGGCGGCGTACAATTTCATGATCCACTGGATGATCCCAACACCGCTCAACGAGAAGAGGAGGCAAAAGGAAACGAGCTACGTTCCCGACACAGTCAAGAGAAACGGGAACAACAGGGACATTATAGTGGATTGGATCTACTCGGACTTGACGCATAAAATTAAAAGGTACTGCAAAAACGGGGATTTCGGGTTACCTAAACATATAATTGGTACAATTGGTTAAAGACAAAAAGGAGAGTTTCGAAAAGAACGGTGTATACAGGATTCCAGACATGGTTTTTATAGGACAGACTGAGCGACTAGTCCACACACGAGAGCATATAAAAGAGGCTAAATCAGCAAGAAGAGCAACAACCTACACATACAGTCCGCGGTAGCTAAAGGTATAGTAGAACGAAGATATCATCGCAATCTGCAGAGATACCTAATTAGATTTGAGCGCATTCGGCAGTCTACGACGGCGAGACAGCATAAAGACGGGCGCAAACATCCATGACAAACCGGAATTCAAATTTTGATATTAGCTTGTGATATTGTTATGAAAGCTGGAGAACGCGTGTCAGAATTCCTGGTTTCTGAAATTTCAAGGTTTAACGTATCTTTAACCGGTCGGAGAAGATTAGGTGTTATAAAATAGTATATCCAAAAACTTGACATCCATCCAAACTACACCAGACTCCCTAGAATCTTCTTTCAGCCGAAATTTCTTGTCAATACATCAAGATACCTAGGCAATGAGACCTTTGCTGCAGAAAGAGGTTTCGTTATTTTCCAACGTAGTGAAGTAGAAATTGTCTGCTTTCTATATCAGAATTTAAAAATTTTGGTTGTGACAATTCTCTCCTCGCAGAGGAAAGTTTCTGTTTTAAATCGAAATAAGTAGGGATGACAGCTATTATTGCTTTAAATTCCAATATGAAAGAAGTACTCCGCATGGAGACATGTCTCCTGGATCAAATATGCATATATATAGTAGGCCGAGAAAAAGTTTGCAATGATTTCTATTTTTTTCTTACAACAATCTTCCCCTGCGACTTTATCTTCGAATCATATTGTAGTCAATATATGGTGTCAGCAAGGACGTCAACGGTTCTTGCACGTATTTTGATTGTAATGGTGAAATAACAAAGAAAATATTATTAACATTCAAGAAACATATTGCCCTTCCTTGTACATATGTACACGTGTCGATCAAAAAAATCTTGACAAGGCTTTTAAAATGGAAATGATTGTTACAAAGGATATGTACACGTACATAACATATTCATCTACACACCCTTTGCCACATGCGAAATCGAAGGAGCTTACTATACCCGTGTAGGCGTCTATAAGCGGAAACTTTCTTATGAAAGACACAAAATATGTATCATAGCTTTATTGTGGAGTTCATGTGGGTTAAGGGTACTATTATGGAAGATAATGTCAAACCGATTTTAATAGATAGAAAAACGTTTGTGGAGAATCTCAGTATCATTTAGATATTTGCCCGTATATACGCTAGTTCACTACTACTCTAGAGGGTTCGAAACGTAATTTTTTTCCATGTGGCTCTATGTTTATGCCATTCAGTGTAGAACAAACAATGACAGGGTGCCTTGTTCATGGTGCCAAGTCATCCCTGAAGAAACGTGCCACATTTGTGGGCGAGAAAGATATAATCAGTGCTTCACGCACTTTAGTTCCGAAAATCAAAATGTCTAAGGTGTACAAAGATTGCGTGATTGACTTTTGTAATGATATGATAATGGATGGGAACCGATATGAATATGGATAAAGCGATTTGTGAAGTGGGCGAACTAGTTTTGCAGTCCCGGGAAGGAATTCAACCCTCTCGCGAGCAAAGTGATTAGAATAATAGCAGTCTCACCTGCCCGTCTTTGTATATCTTTTGATCCTTTCGAGTGGGCCGGGTGGAAAAATGCAATAAATTTTAATTTCAGAGCATGGATAGTCGAAGTCTTACCTATATATGGTGGAAAGGGTGTATGTATGGTGACTTACCTGAACTTGCTAATCGACTACTCGTTGGGCCAAAAACTTGATATGGATCTGAAATGATAAAATGAAATTCGGCTTAGTTTTCACAGAATTAAATTATAAAGGAGGGTGTCAGGAGGGAAATTCAAATTAAGACAGTCATGCATGCCGAAATTCAAAGCGATATATTTCCACTCAAATGGAAATTTGTTGTATAAAAGTTATGATTGTTTTGCATCGCTCGTTTTGAGGATAAAATACTCTTGTCATAAACCTGAACATTTCAATCATATATAATTGAAGTGACCCGTGTACAATGACCAATTATTGTTATTTTAATAGTCACCTTTTGCTTCACCGCGCCAATGTTTATTTTAAATAAATTTGGACTCGCTCGCTTTGTCGCCACTAAAACTACCCCTTTCAATCATCCCAACTTTAATAATGTCCCAAATCGATCGTTAGAGTCCCTCTTGAAGTATTATTGTTTCCACTATTTAAAGCTAATCTACATGCATTCGTACTTATCCCTGGTGAGTCCCTAAGAATACCATGCACGGGTTAAAAGTGAGCCGGGTGCGTGCCAAAAGGACTTTTGTTTGCCAACATCTTACCATTGAACTACATTATTTCATTCCATTTTACGTTCAATTTGAATGTGAAAAAATCGAAACAATCACAGAAACATTTTCGAAATGTTTTTAAAATATGTCGTAAGGATCCTGTACAATGCAATGTAACATTGAAACCTTCGTAGCGCTGAAATGGGGCTACGACTGCTTGTGTATTGCAGTCAGGATGAATTTGAAATCCCTACACCCACTTGTCAAGACTCTGGAACAATATTTAATAATAAACTCGACGAACAAATATCACTTGAAGGACACTCGACGCGAAAAACACACTTGAAATGCATTATTCAGGATAAAGGTTTCGGGCTTCGCGCACTTTCGGTTACACAGTTAAGGGCGTCTGAGCGGTTTTCTCCTAGTTTTTTGTTGCTTCGCCTTTACCTCGAATATGGATGTGTTCATATCAAGCATTGAGTTACGGTTGATTCGAGAATAAAGTAAGGCCGCGTGCTATTGTTATTACATCTCTAATGGAAACGACTGAATTTCAATTCTAGAAACTGAGAAACTGTGTTCAGCCCTCCATTTGTCCTTGTGCCTTCGTTCCCATTGCATTGCATTTGTTTCTTCGAATAATTCTATGAATGATGTTCATAAGCACGACGTAATTGTGATCCTCATTGCTGTCGAATCTGGTGAGAGTATATTTGTCGAAATGCTGCAGGAAACTCAAGGACCGTTCATAATTTGAAACATTTTTATTCATTGAGGTGGAGTGAGCGGTAGACCGAGGAAGAAAAAAATTTGAAGGGGTTGAAGCATTCCAGGGAGTGAATGCAAACTGCAAGCGTTTTAAGCTTGTAATCAACTGCTACTGTCTGTAATACGTTGAAGGAGTCTATTGAGGTCAATTGAGGGTAGCCTAGATTTTTGCTGAAATGCTTCATCAAGGATAGGATTTTATATCTTTGAAACGGTTGGAAATGAACGAATATTAGTTACCACTTTTTGTTGAATGAACTGTTTTTAGTAGTGGGTGCAAGAGGGTTTTTCGAATGTGTTTCCAGCTCAAGGTTTCTTGGAATAGAAGTGGTGTTGGTTTGGGGGTTCAGTCATGCGAGGACTGCGACCTTTATGTCAAATGCAAATTTATCATTCACTGTAGTCTACTCCCACAACTTAAAGGACTGAAAATAGAGAAACTTGGAAATATTTTGCGATAATTTCCTGGATTTGGCAAATGAAATGCTTTGTCTATAATTTTGTGGCTTCAACTTTGACGCCAATTAAAAAACAACAATGGGTAGACGATTCTGATCAGTGTTTGAAGCTCTTCCTCCATAAAAAACCCGAATTTATGCATCGATATGTGTTAATGGACGAGTCATAGGTCTTCGAATACGTCAGTGTTTTGACCTTAATCATATGATTGGGATGAGGATTTCTGCCACTTGCATCGCCTCGTCATTGGCGGTACATCTTTCGAACACAAAGTCAGATGGGTGTCAGCTAACTGGCATATGGTGATCAGCAGTAGATCTAGGAGCTGTCTTCTGGATGTGCAAAGTAAGATCAACGCTGAAATAGGCCTCGAAAGGAATCATAATCTGACGTATGAGTGTCTTCGTTTGCATGTTGCTTTTAGGGGTAATGGTAACCGTATATATAATACTTTCGCGGCGCCTTTTGACGTATCCTTGAATGCAATTGGGCAATTAACTTACACAATTTTGCGATCCATATTCAACGCAGGTAAGGAAGTTTTAGGAAGCACAGCGGGCAGGATACCTTAAAATACAAAGCAGTTGTAATTTCGGGAGAGATATCAATGCTGTTTAACAGTGGAATTCTGAGTGCACGATTGATAATATCGAGGTAGCAGAGTTTATACGAAGGTTACGATAAAGTTTTAAAAAGAGATTAGTTGAAATAGAGGTTAGGATTACGGCTAATTCTATCCTCTCCAAAGGTCTTTCCGAGAAGGTTTCTCTCCGCCTCTATTGTTTTGCGTCATGTGATTCTCGGTCGTTACATAGCATAACTAACAATGTAACCAGCAAACTATTCGGCCCCGCCTCCGACTCAGCAGCTTGATATTTAGGAATATGCGGGATCCTAAGCCCACATCCGCATGATGGTGGACCGGACCAAATGGGGAGTAACTTACTACCACGTTTTTTGGTCCACAGATCCCTAGTTTGGGGCATAGCACCCAAGCATTGAAAAATCAAAAACCAAAAAAGGACTAATGGCTTCGTCCCGGGCAGAGGCAACTCTTCAGATGTTGTCTCACCTCTACCTTGGGAGCAGTGTGACCGAAAGTGGCAACAGGTTCCACGCATCGCATATCCTAAACAACTACCCAGCTTTATTCTAGCTTAGACTAAAACAACTGGCGGTTTAGTTCAATAAAATTCGCAACCTTGTCGTGTTTTTGCGATGACGTAAAGGAGCGTTTTTCCACGTGTTGCCACTTTCGGTCAAGCTGCTCCCAGGGCAAAGCTGAGGCAGCGTCTGAAGAGTTGCCACTGCCCTGGACGAAGCCGTTAGTCCTTTTTTGGTTTTTTGAGCTTGATGTTGCTGTTGAGATATCTGAATTTTCAAATTTTATAGAAAACAGTGGATTTGTTTCTCACATCAGCCTAGGTGCCACAGTCGGTAGAAACAACGGTACCAAGATAGACGCTGATCTATCCGCTCAATATGGTGCCTGTTAATGCAAATAGGAAGAGAGTGAGAACTTGTGTTTTGTTTATGTTTATCTTTAGTCTGACGATGCTTGCTTCTTTTTCCATGGTTCGGTGAGAGAAAAACAGGTGTCATCAGTCCACGTTCCCTGGACAAGGCCGCATGGAGAATATCATCGGTAGCAAGAAGGCATAGTGTTATCTATAGAATGAGGTTTTTTATTTATTCATTCAATTACTGGGAAGGATCTAGCTATTCTAAGATTTATGGATCAGAAAAAGGAACAGCTCTGCAGAGACTGAAGGGGCTGCGATGAACAGTTTCTCGGGGAGGGAGTCAAGCCTAGTAGCCGTACCCCGTTTGAATCCATTGATCGTGGAGATAATTTCCCTTTTGCCTCTTACGCTGCTCGGAATCTACTGTTAACATCCAAGACGAGAGATTGGTGAACACCTGCACTTTCTTTTATGGTTTGAAATTTCGAAATCGTAATTACAATATTTGCGGCAATCGGCAATCATAGATTCCCTTTTAACAAGGCGAATGCTTTATTTCACTTCCGAAGACTTTCAGCCTTCAATTTGCCACACTTCTGGATCCGACACAATGTACCGGCAATCAGTGAAACCTTCGGGATCAAATCGATCATGTCCTATTTGAAAATCGGTCTGCAAACAGCATTATGGATACAAGGAAACTTCGTGGGATGAACTGAGATTTTGCCAACTTTTTTTTTAGCATTTCTCCTATTTGGTAGAAGGGTTGAATTGTACAAATTGCGTTCGCATTTGGTAGTGGCGGTAGTGGACTTAGGGGTTGCTTACATTTTATATGTATTTAACTGCTTCAACAGTGCGTTATTAGCCGAACTGTATCTTAGAAAAGTGTGATTACAACTAACAGATAAACAGTGCGAAAGCCATGCAAATGACAGGAAAACCTTGGTAGATAAGGCACGTAAAGTACTGCTGAAATTTTCAAAGTGGAGGATGTGATCTAAAGAGCGAAATGCCTAGAAGAGATGTCTTCAAGTATGCATGCAGTGTCCGGATGGCTCAAGTGGTTAGAGCGCAATTCAAATCTCAATGGTGACAGAGGGATTTCTTATCGTGATTGGATGTCGGATACCAATCGACTCAGCTGTAAATGAGCATCTTAGTCAAATCAGGGTAATATCTCGGGTTAGCGCAATACTGATCACATTATCTTCTACAGTGTACTGCAGTGTACCGTTGCGGTCTTGAATGGAGTGCTCTAACACATGTCCGAACAAATAAACAGATTCTACTTCTCTTTTTCTCAATGATTTTGCGGAATTCCGATGAGGAAGGCAGCAAGTTGCTGGCGAAATACGTATTCGGGAAAATAAACGAAAATCATTGACAAAAAAGAAGGTAGAATCTGTTTATTTGTTCGGACATTAATTCTGTCAATGCGAACACGCCGGACGCTCTATCACACTTCAATGTCCTGATCCAATTGGATTGTTGAGCCAGCGGTTATTAATATTATTATGCATGCATGCCTCCTTTCCACGCTTGGTGGAGTATAGGTCATCCAAACAGTCTCTTTTTCGTATTTGATTTTTGATGATATCGTACTTGATGCTTTAAAAGTGGAAGACCTGCAACAGCGGGATAGCACAAAGGGAAATATAAACATTCATGGCTAAGCGGGATTCGAACCCGGGCGGAAAGCATTAGTCTGATGTTTCTATTTTGAAGACTAAGGGTTAATTGGACCCATTGAGCTTTTAAAGAAGAAGAAGTGCCCACTTTTTTGGGTTAGGACACAGTTCACAAGTACTGGTGGAGGTGGAAGAGAGAAGGTCGTTTATGAAAAAAAGAAGTACTAACGCACCTCAAACCTGCCAAGAGCGGGGTGGAAAGAAGGGGATTCCTTTCGGGATCAGAGTTTTTTAGAGCGTTCGAAACAGCGATTTCGGTGAAAACTAGTGATAATAAGAGGGGCTGCACAATGTTCGCTACAAATTCGGATAATTTTCACCCCGGGATTGGATTTTCTTTCTACGGCTTTGCTCAGAAGCCTGTGATACCCTTTGGAAGGAAAAACATTATGAAATGTGCAGCCATTAAATTATGCTGTGTAGGGCTGATTAGAAAGATGGATATTTAACGGAGGAAAGCTGAGTGCAGCGAGTTTCGATAGGAGGAACTCATGAACTGCTGAAATAACAGTTCGGAAGATCATTGTAGAAGATAGACAGTTCATACCGCGAATTGTGGTATTTGGTCACAAAGACAAGTTTAATTAGCCTTTAATATACCTTCCGAGGAGTTTGAAATCAGCCCAAGTCAGCCCAACAAGAATAGTATATCAGGGAAGATGTACAAAGTATTTAGCCAAAAGAAGCTTGGAAGATCATCGGGAACCAGCATGATTGTTGATGAGTAATTGAACTAAAGAGAGGTCTAAGAGGAGGAGTCATCGAAAATATAGCAGAACCGAGACCCAAATTGAGGAGGAAAGGATGAGAATATGATAATTTACATACTAAGAATAATTGGTTATAAAGTAAATACTGAATATAGCTTAAGGGAGCTACGTGAGTTGTGAATGTTGGACTACAAAATATTCCGTTCAGATTTTTTTTCTGTTGATTTCACAGGGGACAGAAGAGCTTTGAAATCAGCAGAATTGGTCGGAATTCAAGAATAAGAGTATTGGTCTTTCGGAGGAAAAAGTACGTGACTAAGAAGCAGATCAGACGGGTTGGAATAATAGGTGATGAGAGCTTCGCAGCACGGTAAGATAGATATTAGGTGAAAATTCTTAATTATGGTCATTGAAATCGTCTTTGCGATAGCCAAATTCAGCAAAAAATGGATGCATCCTCTTCAAGATTTGGATAGTGAACATCTGTTTTGAAATAAGGGATGCACAAGGAGATTGAGGAACTTCTCGTTCCCCCTAAGCAAAGACAGAAGTAGAGGTGCCTTCTGGTGGGATTGTTCCAACCAAGTAGTTCCAACAGTGAATAGAAGTAAATAGGATTGGAGGAACCCAGAATGAAGATTGGTTGACAGTGGACAATTCATTTTGAAGGAAGCTGTCACATTGTCGGGGATGCTATTCTTTACCAGTTCAAGACATAAGAACGGCGAAAGTGGCGAGTCAACTCAACTTTTGATGTATTTTAAAACTTCGCTCAATGATCCACTGATCTGGAAACTTTTTAAGATAGGAAGGTAATTTAAACAGAGAATTACGACCAGGGTAGGATGACAGTAGCATTTCATTTCTTTATTAAGCTTTTCGCATCTGTGCTGTTTTCTTTCTTAGTCTTGGAAAGTTCAACAATGATTCTGATCCAGTTACGCATAAAGCATTTACCTGATCGCAGGTGCGGAGTTACCATAGTTTGCCTTAAGCTAATGAAGGTTCCTACCGCTATTTTTTCAATGATGGTGGGATTTTGTAGTTCGACTAGAAATCGCAACGCGGTAATTTTTAATATTTTATCTGGTCTGCCGGGGGGTAATCAATTTGGTTCAGATTTCTAGGCTTCTGTCTAGGTTCCTCCACGTAGGTTTGAGGATTGAGTTCCCGCTCCCTTCAAATCAAACTTTGGCAATGCATATGTATTTGAGAGCCTTGCTAGCGTTTTCATACTGCTGTTTGTTAGAATTTTATTCTGTTTGAGGATATAATTTTTATGAATTTCTGAAATATGGAGGTTATTGAGAGAACTCTTCATAAGCTCTCCAAGAACATCTCCTTAGCTGAATGATATACTAAGTACTTTGATTTAATGGCACAAAAACGTTGGCAGATTATGAGAAGGAATGAGGTTACATTATTGTCTTTTTCTATTTCCCATATCTTCCTAACATAATGAATCAAAGAATATTCGCAACAAAGAAAATAAAATGCGAGACGATTCGGACATAATATGACCTAAGTATGACAGAATTCACTACATTCATTGTATACATTCCCATTAGCAGGCGGCAGTGTTAAATTCACACTCCTGCATCTAGAGGCCATTGCTTTGTATCCTTACAATTTTGAGAGTGTTTATTGTTTCCAATGGCGTCCCCTAGTATGATTTCTCCCTTCTTTTACGGTGTGAATCCATAACAAAATTCATTAAAAATGATCCACATCACAATGTACCAAGGGAGAAGACGTGCTAATTGCGTTTTAATTAGCTTTTTGGTCCAGTGCCCAAAAGAGACAAATGGTTAGGTCGTAAAAAGAAAAAAATCTACCATTAAAGTTTCAGTTCTAAAATGGACTTTTCATTTAATATTCTGAGATGTAATCAGAGAAGCTTTTAGTTAAGATGAAGGTTTTATAAAGTTTGTTAAATTATACCAACTTGAGATGTTATTCCCAAGAAAGTTTCATTTGAAGAATTTAATAACACTATAAAAATAGCAGGTTTCATATTTGTTATAGTTTTTTTTTTTTTTTTTTGGGAGTAGGGTAGGTGAATGCGTTTACGCACAGAGTGTTGGACTCCCGCAACAGCACGCTGGCGGACTACCAACTAAAGACCTCCCTGTCATCAGAGAACTAGCCTGGAACCGTTTGACACATTACTTCGGGCTAGCCCTCCCGCTCTCCCGGCTTTGGGAGCCTTCAAGTCAGGGAATTCCCTTCACCAACGGGAGGGGAGGGGAGGAAGGGAGTTGTTAGTTCAGGGAACCCCTTTCCGTCCGATCCCTCTGCCGGTCGAGTTCAATCTTCTTCGTAGTAAGAAGAGCCCGAACATAATGCGCAATACGATTCCAGCTGCCAGCGCTCTTCAGCATCTCTCGCACAATGTTATCTGGAGAGAGCTCCCCTGTGTCTACATAAAGCTGCTGGCGGAGGCCGTCCCACCTCTCGCAAGAGAAAAAGGTGTGTTCAGCGTCATCCGCCACTCTATTGCAGAACACACAATCAAGAGATCGCGCCTTCCCAACCCTGTGCAGGTAAGACTGAAAACCTCCATGCCCACTTAGAAGTTGGGTAAGGAAGTAATCAATCTCACCGTGCTTTCTGTTCAACCACGGATCTAATTTGTCGATGAGCCGCGCAGTCCACCTGCCCCTTGGCTCATTTTGCCAAGAAAGTTGCCACTCGTTAAGGGTGCGTTGACGTTCTTCACGGGCAACCACTTCTCTTAAGTTTTCGCTCTTACGGCGGTAGATAGCTTTGCGCTCCTTGGCAAGGAGGGCAACGGGGATCACTCCCGCAATCACCATCACAGCCGGTTCGGAGACCGTGCGATAAGCAGACGCCACTCGCAAAGCTCCCCGCCTCTGCATTTGAGCGAGGCGTTTACGATGCACCTCCTTGTCAAGGGCATCAGCCCATACCTCCGCACCATAGAGAAGGACCGACTGCGTTGCTCCCATGAGGAGACGTCTCCTAGTTGATATAGGGCCGCCGACATTCGCCATTAGCCGACTCAAGGCCGCGACTCCTGCTGCAGCCCTGTCCGCTGCTGCTTTGATTTGCTCGAAGAAGCTCATCTTCGAGTCGAGCATTAAACCAAGGTATTTAATCACTGGTTTTGACTCTATAGTCAACTCGCCGATCGATATGGGACGCAAGGTCGGGATTCTCCTTCTGGTCAGGATGACTACTTCGGTTTTTTCCAGCGCAAGGTTGAAACCGCGAGCAGTCATCCATCCGCTTACCCGTCGCATCAATATGCCAAGTCTGCTTTGCGCCTGTTCAACAGTGCGTCCGGCAACAAGTGCCGCATCGTCGTCTGCATAACCGACCAGGCGCGACTCTTCAGGCATATCGAGTCTCAGCAGACTATCGTAGGAAGCGTTCCAGAGGTCCGGCCCTAGGATGGATCCCTGCGCTACTCCCGACGTGATTTCCATCCTCCTCTGGCCCTCTAGCGTCTCATAGAACAGGGAGCGGTCTTTCAGATAATCCCTCAATATCCGCAAGAGATAGCTTGGCATGTGAAGAAAAAGAAGAAGAAGTGAAAGGAGTTCTCTAGTGTGCCTAGCATATCTGTCCATCTTACGGAATTGAAGGCATTTCTGACATCAAGCGTTATGAGGAGCACTATCCGTCGAGATCGGCGGCTGTGTGCCCCGGCTCGATTAAACGCATCTACGACCTCCATAACAGCATCCACTGTAGATTTCCCTGTTCTAAACCCGAACTGCCTTGCGGATAAGTCCCCGGCAGCACGGATCGCTTCAGCGAGTCTACCCCTGATGAGCTTCTCGAGCACTTTTCCGGCCGTGTCAAGCATACACAGCGGTCGGTATGCAGACGGGAGCTCCGGGTCTCCTTTACCCTTACTGATCAACGCGAGTCTGGCCACTTTCCAGCGACAAGGAAAAATGCCCTCCTTCAAGCACGCGTTGAACGCTTCGAGCAGCAATTCTGGCCGTTGGCGGAACACCAGTTTGTAAACTTCCGCCGGGATGTCATCAGGTCGTAATTTCGTAGGTCGGCAATTTCCGCCGTCCACCAGTACATAGAAGGCTTGTCGCGCCTGGGGCCTCTCCGGGGCATGGAAGCCTCACACGCCGTCGTTATCAGGTTCATCATTGAATTTACGACGGTGTCAGCTGCGACACCACCACCCCCCGGAGTGCCCCCCAGCGCGGCCCGACCTGCTCCAAGAGCTTCGACGAACCTTCCGATGTTCACCTTCGCGACATTCCACACGCAGGGGGAACGTCGTGTTGGTGCTCGCCGGCAAGTAGCGTCAAACACTTCGAACGCAATGTACTGATGATCACTTGCCGAGAAGTCTTCTAGGACTCGCCACCCGTCCACCGATGATGCCAGAGATTCCGACGCAAAAGTGATGTCGGGAATGCTTCCTTCACAACCTGGGCGCCGAAACGTTGGCGTGGATCCGGTGTTTAAAACTACGAGCCCGGTTCTCGCCGCCATTTCCAGAATCCGTTTCCCTCTGGAGTCTGATTGAGGCATGCCCCATTCAAGAGCCCTGGCATTAAAATCACCGCCAACCAGGATTCGTCCCTCCGTGCTCGAAACGGCGTCCTCCAGAGCATTAAGCCGGCGCCGAAAGTCCGGAATCGACTCATTCGGCGTCAGGTAAACGCTAAAAAACGTTATCCCTAAACACCGGATCCAGACAAATCCGTCCCCCCGGCCTTCGGCAAGAACACGAAGTCGAACGCCGTCCCGAACCCAGATGGCAGCGGTGCCCGATAAGTCGAGATACCATGAGGACGGGTCCTTGTTTCGATATTGCTCGCTAATCAGCACTAGATCAGCATTTACTTCCGCAGCGAACTGTGCTAGCAACTGGTGAGCGGTTGCACTCCGGTGCATGTTAATTTGCAAAATGCGGATCATGGCGTTCGCACCCTAGCCCTCTCCAATTCCGCCCTGAAGATTGGACACCGTCCCGAGCCCGCAGTGTGTGCGACGCTTTCGCCAGACGCGCCACGATCCCTGCAGAGAAGACAACTCTCGCTTTCCTTGCAAGTCTTCGCTTGATGACCCGCTTGGCCGCATCTCCGGCATGCTGCCCTCCTGTCTGGACCCTTGCAAGCTGCTGACGTGTGTCCATAGTCCAGACACCTGTAGCACTTGGTGGGGACTATCCGCATTCGTACCCTGCATACTACCCATCCGATTTTGATTCTCCCGCTGTTAAGGAGTTTCCTCGCATATTGCTCGGGGACATCCACCACGGCAAGTTTTTGGCCTCGAGCATTTACAGAGGTAATACCTACCCGGGCATTGGTTACCTCTGGACACTCACGCTTTAGCGCCTCCTCTACTTCGAACTTTTCTGTGAGGCAGTCAAGATCCCGTATTTCTAGAGAGCACATGGGTTCTAGGCTGGAAACAAGAGCCTTCTCCCCCAATAGCCCCTTGACCGCTTCGCAGAACGTGCTCTTGCTGGTCGTCTTTGGGCCCAGTTCGACGAGAACTCCACCACTCCTCGTTTTCCGTATCGAAGACACCTCTGCTCCGTTCTCCTCGGGTTTCATCCTGTAGCGGATTTCACTAAGGGCTTCCGCAAATGTCTTGCCTTCCGTCGGCTTAATGAGCAGAGCCGACGGTCTAGTCCTTCTTCGTTTCCTCGTTTTTTCCGCTACTGGCTTTGGGTTGGCAGCCTCCTTGTTTTTGGACAGACGTGTCTCTGGCGACGGAGTCCGTTGTTTCTTTTTATCCTTTTTCGCCTTCTTTTTTTGCGCCTTGGCGACTACTTCGACAAAGTCTCCTTCAGGCACGTCGTCCTCTTTACGCTTTTTCCCCTGTTCCCTGAGGCCTGACCTACGCTTAGCCGATCCCGGAATTCACGGACGGATCAGCGCTCGCTCGGGGCAACGCGGTCTACTAACACCGGTTCAATGCACACTTCCCGACCAGGGTCCCGAAGGCAGAGCTACGCTCACATCACCCCGTCGACGCCGACAGAGAGTTGTTGACGGCTCCGGAGACTCCCAGTGTGTACCGACGTGTACCGGTCATTCGCGGTTCGCTCTTCACCGAGAAGCTTTCTCGAGGCTACTACCTAGGACGCAGGTATACTGTCAGCTAGGGGGCAGAACTACTTACTCGGGCACCTCGGGGACGTCACACCCCGTATCGTAAGCGACCCGTTTAAAAATCGCTAACGACCCCTGAGGGGTTATAGTGAATAGATTCCTTAGGAACTTAATATTGACGCTTCAATTTTCAAATCAAATTCCAAATCGTAAATTTCAGAAGGCACTTGTAAATCCAAAGAAAGCCACTTTGCATCTTTCCCATGAAAAGCAAAAACCAAATTCCCATTCCATCCATCCAACATTCTGATTCGAGAGCACTCCTTATTAACACCAACTGAATTTCTGGCTACGACATGCTCTAAAAGACGATAAAAGGGTGCGATTTACTGTCACTCCATACGCATCTGAGACGATTACAAGGATTCGTCTCAAATAGAGCATCCCCAGCATGAAAGGATAAAAGGATGTGCAAATTGCGATACAAGTGTAAAACCATCCCTTTCAGATAAGTCATCATTGATGATGATGATACACGGTTCCAAAGCACATACATGGCATGTGGCAAGTACTGAATATCTAGTGAAGTTGTAAAAACTTGTGGAAAAGTGTTAAGCATGCTGATAAAAATGTAGGACTTTTTTGAAAGAACTCCCATTGAATTTGAATAGAGGCTATTTTCCTTTCACTGGAATAAAGCGGTAGTCTTTCAACTAAATCGGCTACAAGAAGGGATGAAATGATGCGTGAAAGTAGGAGCAGGTAATTTACTTTCACATGACTGACAAAGTGATTTTTTTCCTTCATTCTCGTGTAACATATATACGAATGTGATCATATCCATATGGTCATGTATACATTTCCCATTCCTTGTAAATTACATGTATTGCCATTTGGACTTGGGCTTTCACGCATCGAAGGGTGTCAATTCTGCTTTTTTATTGTCAGATGTCTTATCAGTAGGTAAATTCGCTTCAGATCAATATTGACTGGAGAATCAGGAGCGGAGAAAATTCTCTCTGGCCAGGACATTTCAAATATTTGCTTTTCTTATTGATCTTTTGCAGCTGATTGCTTATTGCCGTCCAGGCGGACGCGTGGGGTTAGTATTGACCCTAAGTCAATATTTCTTTTTCAATGACACATCAAGTCCATTCCCAAGATTCAGGGGAGTAGAAGTATCTTAAAGTTTAAAAATTAGATTTAAAGGTAGGAGTTATTTAAAGTTATTGTGTTATTTTTGTATCGTTATTGTTACAAAAATCGCTTTAAAAAATTATAAGTAACATCACTCGAAATTTAAAGTATTGAAAATCCATAAATATTATAGCAAAACTCAAGTGGCCTTCGAATGCTTCGCATTTAGTCATAACACGGTTATCCACGGACATACCAAATGGGTTGACAATTTCGTAGGCTAACACACAATCGGCGCCATTAGTATTAAATTCATATGATTTTTAGTTAACCCGAATCTTCAAACGACACGTGTATACATTTGACAGCTTCGGAGTATTCGTTTGTGGGATAGAACATTTTGAGTGAAGCAACTTTCGTTAGTTTGAAAAAAAATGGATGAAAAGAAATTTTGTGTGTTAATAAAGCATTGTTTCTTGGCAAAAAAAAAATACTGTTGAAAGCAAGGCTTGGCTTGATAAACATTATTTGGAGTTTACACCAGAAAAATCAACCATTAAAAAGTGGTTGGCCAAGTTTAAACGAAGCGAAATGAGACCCGAGGACGATGCACGCAGCCTCAAAAAGGCTGTTATCGACGAAAACATCAAAAAAGTCCATAAAATAATTTTTGATGAGCGCAAAGTGAAGTTGATCGAGATAGCTGAGGTTCTAGAGATATCGAAGGAACGTGTTGGACATATCGTGCATGAATGTTTGCGTATGCGAAAGCTTTTGGTCAAAATGGGTGCCGTGCCAGTTCACAGTCGACCAAAAACGACAACGAGTTGACGATTCTGAGCAGTGTTTGAAGCTCTTTCCCCATAAATACCCGAATTTATGCGTTGATATGTAACAATGGAC
The DNA here is from genome assembly GCF_905115235.1 of Hermetia illucens. Classification (NCBI taxonomy): domain Eukaryota; kingdom Metazoa; phylum Arthropoda; class Insecta; order Diptera; family Stratiomyidae; genus Hermetia; species Hermetia illucens. The sequence goes on from NC_051850.1 coordinate 147,661,732, forward strand.
GAAACATGGCTTCATTATTTCACGCCAGTATCAAAACGAACGTCATCTGAATGGACTGCACGTGGTGAATCAACTCCAAAGCGCGCAAAAAAATAACGGTCGACTGGCAAGGCTATGGCATCAGTATTTTGGGATGCGCATGGTATAATATTCATCAACTATTTTGAGAAGGGAAAGAGTATCAACAGCGACTATTATGTAGCTTTATTGGAGCGTTTGAAGTATGAAATCGCAGAAGCAAAAGAAAGTGCTCTTTCATCAAGACAATGCACCGTTCCAGAAATCAATGATGGGAAAATTGCATGAATTGGGCTTCGAATTGCTTCCGCATCCACCGTGTTCTCTATTCCTGGCCCCCAGCGACTTTTTTCTGTTCTCAGACCTCTAAAGAATGCTCGCTGGAAAGAAATTTAGCGCGGATGAAGAGGTGATCGCCGAAACTAAGGCCTATTTTGAGGCTAAAGACAAATCTTACTATAAAAATGGTATCGAAAAATTGTACGAACGCTATAATCGTTCTATCGCCCTCGAAGGCAACTATATTGTATAATAAAATCAAATTTTATCAAAACAATTTCTATGTTAGCCTGCAAACTTTTTAGCTAACCTTAGGTGCTCCTTAACAGATTATGGATATTATGAAGGATCTTATAGAGAGTCAGTTTGGCTGGCGCTAAACCTATTTTCGCGTCGCCTTACTGATAACACCCAGCACTTCAAACCATCCAAAGATTTGTAACCACGTGCAATTTCTTTCGTGATGCGGTATAAACTTCTGAAATCATTGCGTTCTGCGGCATTTTCCGTTTCCCTGGCCAGCATAATAGCAAAATCCATTTTGTCACGGCGTACATTATACTGAATTTCCTGCAACTTCGCTTGATGTCTGAGTTCGAGCAAGTCAATAGATCATTCAACCCCTTCCGTTCATCAATCCTCTTCCACGGTTCCGCAGTCACCCAGGATATTATGACGCCTCTTCGAAACGTGCCAGGATCTCTGCCTAGTACCCGAGAAAGTAGAATTTTTGATGACAGCTCAATTCTCATCGATATTCTCAGGAAGGTTACTTAGGGTATTTGCCGTCTATTTGCAAAAGTGAGGTTTTCCACTGCCGAACGACAGCTGGATCATACAAGTGGTCAATTTTACATAAGGTGGGCCCTAAAATGAATCGTTGGAGATTGGAAAATTTGTTCTCCACGTTTGGTCTCAATTCTGATAACCACAATTGGGAAGTTATTATATTTTTGGATAAGTTCGTCTATAAGTTTGTTTGTGCATTCGGAGACAAGAACTGTTTTCTAGATCAAGTGCACACGTTACGGTTGGTTTATTGTTGACGTTGCGTCTAGAAATGACAGTGTCGTGAAGGTAGCTCAGTGCATGTTGCATTCGTTATTTGTAAGAGATTCCGAATCAGTTATTATGAATATTTTTGAGATTATAGTGCTGGACAAGTCCCTGTTGTCTAGGTCCTCTCAAAAAGTTTTTCCAGGTTGGAAAGGTTAGGGAGATAAGTCTGTAATTGTTTTGTTCCGCAGAGATGCCTTCCTTTTAGATCGCAATGGGTGTTGCTAAATTGCTAAATTGTCAAAACTACTATCAAAATTTTAAGAGGGACTAGGGGGTAATATTTTGGCGAAATTTATTTAGCAGGGCGATATATGATGGTGCAAAATGTCACGTGCCGCACCGAGATAAAATCTCGGGGGATTTTGAGGTCCATAGCGGAGTCCGGCGTTGGCGCATCCTGTCACAATTCAATAGACGATGACATCTTTCCTCAAAAACTTCGGCTACGCTGATGACATCTTTTTACTCTTCCACCAGGTCATGGAACTTGGCCAAATGGTTCTGGATATGGAGAGAGAGGCAAGTAGAGTTGGACTAAAGATAAACACCAACAAAACCAAAGTTCTCAGTATGACAGGTCAATACACTCTTCCTATCTGTGTTAATGGGCAGAGCATCAAAAGCATCGATCAATTTGTATAACTAGGAAACGTGGTTTCTGCCAACGGTGACACCGAACTAGATGTTTTCCGACGCAATAGCAATGCTAGATTCGCTTTTGCTGCCCTGTCTAAAATCTAGAAATGCAGTTATCTCAAGACTAACATCAAGTTAAGACCATTCTGTGCTAGTGTTCTTTCTGTGTTGCTATATGAGAGTAGCACATGGGAAGTAACCTCCAATGTTACTCAAAAGTTCCAAGCATTCGTCTGCGTCGTATCATCGGAGTACGCTGGTCTGACACTCATCTCAAACGAACAACTCGTATGCGACGGAAGACGGAATTGGCAGTGGATAGGTTACATAGTAATGGGGGGCGACAATTGCATTACGGTCTATGCCATGCAGTGGAATCCACTCTCCCAAGATGGCCGACGAGTGGGTCCCCCCAAAACATTTGGCTCAGAACAATATAGGAGGAGTGCGAACGTTTCGCAAAGTCGTGGGGCATTTCAGGTAACTGTGAGCGATGGCTCATAGCTGTGGTTGATGCACTATACTCCACCAAGGGCCAAATCATATATTATGTCGGCTGCCAAGTGAGGAGGCACCTGGAGCGTCAGTTACGATGGGTGACACACTGATACGTCTGGCAAACGCGATAATGTCTCTTATGAAAGATATTAGTCATAACTCGGGAGATTTTAAGAACGGCATTGAAGTCAAATTTAGAGAGGTCATTCGAAGGTTTGAATTAAAAGTGGGAAACCAGAGTTTTACAAGCCTTAAGAGTTGAACATGGGTGTATACGTTTAACACTATAATATACTTGAAAAAAGCGAACCAGAACCTGATTTCAAGTTGGACAGATCGTCATTTGCAACAAAGTTAGAGCAAGGGGGACAACGCTACTTAGTATTTTTAAACTTCAGTTTGAAACCGTTGTTGCACAGAATCACTAAATTGATGGTAAGTAGTAAGTATTGCAAGGCAAATCAACAAACCCTCCAGACTGAGCTAAACAGTTGAGGTAAAAGGTTAATCAAACACTAAAGGAATTAACAGCCTAACAACCGAAGTAGAGACATGGCGTAATCACATTGTTGAGCAGATTACGACTACGGTTCATGGAAAAGCATCACATTCCATCATCCGGAAAGGCCTAGCAGATGAAGTGTCACATGGAATGAAAAATACAGGGCATTACCAGAGAAAAATCATTTTTTCCCGTAAAAGCGTTTTTGTTCTTGGGTACAGTTTCTATCTAGAATTGGTCAAGGACTGTAAAATGGGCATTCGGTTCGGTAATAATCTCAGCATAAGTCGTGAATTTCTTTCCTTGAAAATGTCTTTGATCTTCGCCATCAGGTATGGTGACGATATATTATAGAAAGTCCAGTCGATTATACTGGAGCAAACTATGATAAATGAAAAAGAGGCAGTGTGCAGTGGTGGAATACCTCTTTGTTCTTTAAAATCAGGGCCACAATGAACAACCACAATGAGGGGAAATAGTGATTCGATTTTTCACTCAAAACTCTCGAATTGGATTCATTGTCGTGGCCTAGAGACCAAGGATTTTCTTGCAGTAATATTATCCTTTTCCTGCGAATTCCTTTCAATATAGCTCTTGGAAATCACTTCGTAGTAACACGGGCTATGTCATCAGTTGATGTGGAAGGTCTTCCTTGTCGAACGTCATTTTCAACCGAATGTCATCCGTTTTTATAATTGATAAACTACTGATGACATTGCGTATGCAAGATATTGTTAGAAGCGGTGCAAACAGGTCAATACGAGTAACTTCGTAGGCCATATTTTAAAACCTATTATGTATCAAGTTAGAAACAACCAATTTATACAGGAAGCTATTATAAATGAAAGGTTGGCTAGTGAAGTAAGTAAGGACTATCGCTTGTAAAATAATTAAAGAAATTCGCTTCCTTTTGGATTATACCTCAAATTTATTTTCACAATAGGTTATACTCTGCCATTGAGTACTTCACTTTGCGGAAAAGTGGGAAATAAAATATATCAATTTTTTTTTTAATTATATACATAGTGTGTGAAGGTCCTTTCTGGGTATATCTACACTTATTTTAATCTTTACCTGGTTGTCGAAGATGCGAATGTGGATCTAATGATGATTTTCCCACACTAACTGTGCTCAGTGCATTTGAGCCGTATCCTGTAAAATTAAAGAAAAACATAGACCTTATCAATATTTGGTTCAAATTTCGGTATTTAAGGATATTTTTTTAAAAAATTGATTAAGTCATGTAAACAAAAGTTTCTTTGATATCATGATATCTACCGTAATCATTTTATTGCAAACGCTTTTGATTGGTTTCATACTGTACAAATAAATACTTTATTGCTTTTTTGGGGTTACGTTCGTTATTTTCATCAGGAAAAAGGAAGCCCAGTAGAGGGATTTGGTACGAAGAATTACAATTACTGCCCTTTTTAAGGGGAGGTCCGGCATAATAAAAATCTCTGAAAGCTTATTCCGGGTGGGTCATTCATTTGTTTGCTCATTCCGTGCACAGTGGCTACAGAATTGAATTCATTATTAATGCCTGGTATAATCTAGCAGGGTGGCGACATTGAAGACATGAGAATGGTGGCATTTTATTGCTGGAATATTGTTCCGCATTGATGTATTACTTTGTTGAATTTTACGTATTTGTTGTTCTGGAGCTGTTCGCTTTACATCTTTGGCAAAATAGGTTTAGATGCGATTTGAAAGGATTCACAGAACTATAGGTGCATGAGGAAGGCAGTTTCATCCTATTCATTCTAAACTTTGCTGCTTCAAGTATAAATTCCTTTCTGGAAATAAACTCCACAAAATTTAAATGAATTTTTCTTAAATGCCGGATTCTACGTACGTATATACATATGAATATGCAATACGATATTTGAAGTACTATGCATATTTTCACATATTTTACCGAAGGCAATAGGGAAGCTACAAAGGTAGCACTTTACAAAGTCGCAAGCCTCGAAATTAGGATATTGTCAGAGTAGTCAAATGGTGCAAAAGCCCGTGGTCTGGTATATTGTCGGGTAAAAATCCGGTGAAGTCGCCATTGTAACTATCATTCCACGTTTACAACATTTTCCTTGTCTCAAAAAGTAACCACGCGGGTCTACCTGGCCCGAAAAAGATATTTTATGGGAACTCAAGAAACAGCCTCGGATTGGACAAATCAAGGATCAAGGACGTCGGCATCTTAAAGTGGTCTACTTGTTTGTATCCTTGAATGTGGGGTACCTTTGATGAACCAGTGCATTACGAGAACTACTTTAGGGGGTGTTCAGTGTATATTCCCACACTCATATAAATGGAATTGCCGGTAAGTGAAGATAACGTCGAATGGATCACACCCAAAAGATTTGGGGCTGCATTCAGACATATTACTATAGGAATGTTCGTAATCCACATTGAGAGGAAGTCCATGTGGACAATACTTTTGATAGGCTACCTCAATTACATGAAGATATCAAAGGGAGATTTTAACGCTAAATTGGAGTTTGCTAATGAAGGGTATAATGGAGAGGCATAGACTACATGATAAAACGAGCGATACTGACCAAAAATTGATTGATTACCCCAGCAGCAAACACTAAGTTGTAAGCTCTATTTGTTCCCAGCTTCGAAACATGCAGGGTGTACAAACAGGTTAAGTATCATGTTCAAATGAGATGACACTGTAGACCTCAAAGAATTCCTATATAAGGAAGATAACATTATTAGCTATTCATTTGACGATTTCATAGATTTAGCCCTTGGTTATTTGGATGATCTAAATGGAGATCGTGTGTCAACAGACAACTGTATATAGTATAAAGCTCAATAAAGTTCCCGGAGTGGCCAAACATCAGCTCCTGAAAAACAGTGAAATACAGCTCAATGGACTGAGGATTGAACCTGGTGCTTAAGAACGTCGTTAGGAAGGCGACATTAGTAGACTCCGGGCGTACGTGGGCAATACCATGATTCTCTCACTGTTGTTTGCCTATTTGTCTGTCAAATGCATATCAGATTGCGTGGGAGGGTTGGTACTGTGAACCCTTTGCCTGCCGCTAAGCACTATGTTTTTAGCCTTACTGAAAAGAATGAAATGGTATGAAAAGGGGTAGTCAAATTTATACATGAAGAAAGGAGGAAAAACGCGGCTACAATAAGAAATAGATGAAAGGGCACTGTAAAAATTAAGAGGTCATCTCCGGAATTAACTGCCTCTCTCGGAAAATCCTAGAATAATTATTGACAAAACTTGAACTTGCGGTACAGAATAGGGAATCGCTTATCAGATTAACTAAGGGAAATGACAGATAAAATGATGAGACGATTGCGTAATTCGATTTGGAAGTAGAACTCCTAGATTAGAAAGAAAATTCACCTCATTGGTGGAAGGAAGTATATCAGCCTCTTTACGTAGGAGTGAAAACTATATCAATCTGAGGGGTAGTTTTTTCATGGGAATGTTACCAATGGGAGACCATTTTTTACCATTGTTGAATAGTAAGTATTTAAGGTTTTCCATAGAAAATCAAAAAGCAAATGCTAATACTAACTTTCCGGTTGGATGCTGAGGCGGTGCTGTTGCTATCGATACGAACGAAGCGCCGAATCTCAACAAGACTAATACGATTATTCAATTTACTAACACATATTAGTGACCGTGCTGGCGATGGTGCATATGACCCAGCTAATCAAGGAAAGGGATTCAATTTAAGCGTAAAATGCCCTCAAAGAAATAAACCCTGAAAATTGGAATATTAAGCCCTGGAAAAGCGCTTTATTTAGTTTAGTTTGTGAGGAAAGGGTTTGTTGTTTGAAGAATCAAAAGAATGTTAACACAATGGAACAAAGTGCAGTATCGAAATAACAAAAGATGAACCTCGAGTTTGTCGCAAGTATGGCTTATCAGTAATTATCAAAAACAATTTAGCTTTCTTAGTATTTCTTGGGGTATATTTGCAGCACATGGTTTCGACTAACTTTTTTTTTATCAAAGGAACTACGTGGAGCCTGACTTACTTTCTCTTATAAAAAAAAGACCATGTCAGCCACTCATAAGAACAAATCTAAAATGTGCAGCCAACAAAACTGTCATTTTGATGATTGCGACCAGGAGCAATCCTAGGCGCGCTAATGCAAACTTCTAGTTTAGGAAAAAATGTTCATAGACCCTATCGGGAATAAATCTCATTGGTGGAATTGGAAGCTAGTCCTCAACGAATGACCCAAAGTATTCGCAATATATCTATTTCTCCCAAAGCACCACTTACTAGGCGACTAAATAAACTGCTTTTGAGGTAGCCACGTCTGAGTAAATCGCTTTACTATGTAAGATTGATGAGAATGGATCCTGTGGGCCATCTGCAGTCACGCGTATTTTGGGGAAGAGTGGTCTTCCGATGATGTCAATTTGCATATCAGTTAGGAACGCGGTGGTGGCAACGACTTATGTAAGATCAGCCAAAGCTATGAAAGACTGGGTCTTGTGTGACAATATCAGTCCATCAGGCTATAATGTGTGGGGTGATTGGGGTGTTTCAGCGCCAACTTTTCGATCTCGTTACAACGGGATCGAATCTCAGTCGTCGAGGGTGTTTCTATTCGCCCCTGTGCTGTTCCGCTGCTGTATGCTTATCTCGTGCACGGCATCAAGTATTATCATCATCAACGGCGTAACAACCGGTATCCAGTCTAGGTCTGTCTTAATAAGGAACTCCTTACATCCCGGTTATGCGCCGAGGTCGACCAATTCGATATCCCTAAAAGCTGCCTGGCTTATTGGCCTACGCTATCCATTTTAGGCAGGGTGTGCATCGTCTTCTTTTTCTACCATAGATGTTGCCCTTTCGTCCCACTTTTTGGGCTGGATCATCCTCATTCCTACCGATTAAGTAACAAACCCATTTCAACCTATTGAGCCGGATTTTATCCACAACTAGACAGTATTAAGTATGCTGATAATGAAGTAGAAGTACAGCCTCATTGAAAACTGAGACTGTGAGGATGTCGTTTACTCTCCAGAGGAGTGAACGGGAAAACCGGGCTATAGTAGTTAGCGGTTCGAATAGTTCCAGAGACGACTTTGCTGCATAACTGCAATGCTTTGCCTCACTCCAAATAAGTATCGGGAATATCAGACCCTAGGTTGAAAGTTGTAAAGCTCCAGGATGCAAAAACGGACTCCATTGTATGTCAAAATATTAAAACGCCATATTCTAAGAAGTTAGTATCAAAAAGCCAACAATGTGGACGAAAAGTGGAATCAGCTAAAGTCTGCATGACCGGCAAGGAGGTTACTCTAGAATTACATGGCCCTAGAACAGTTGGGAAAGGGTGCAAGTATCTCGGAAAATCATGGTGGTTGTGAAAACACATTGCTGGGAACTGATAGCTATGGCCCATGGTTGGTATTCAAGTCATTTTAAATCTACCTTATTTTTATAAAAGTTTTGTGTAAATCAACGGTAACGGTAATCGGTTTGCTGTATATTTGTTTGTCTGTCGTTTTTTTGGTGGAGGTGGAAATCTTCAAACAAAACTGACCGGGACACGCTACTGTGTGGTACCGCCTTTGACTTAATCATCATAACGTATCATATCGCAGAGCCAAGTTCGCTCATTCTAGTTAGGTCTCCTTTCTGCGGCATTCGTTACTACGCTTTGCTTGTCTGTTCTGCTTTTCGCAGCTTACGTTTGATGACCACATCGTAATTTTTCTGACATGCCAGCAAGCTCCGCAGCAGATTTGCCGTTACTAGGAATTTTCTCTGGGTTTCTCTTCCTTTCATGAATCTTGGTCTGTGGGAGAACGCGTGTTCTAAGTCGTCTGGGACTCCAGTTTGGATAATCAGGTGATGGGTCCAACTTAAATTTGTAGAGTTACTGGCGCTATCTTCCATGTCCTTTGGGTAGCTGGATTATATAATATTTAATCTTCCCTTGCTTTTTTTCCAGATATTTTCTGATGACAAGGTTAAGTTTGTGAATCTACCGACCTTTTTCTGAGCAGGATAAAGGAAAAATCGATTTCACGTTATATTCCCTTATATTCGTGGCCTAAAGAGGGAGCTTTGTGGAACACCGTCTATTGATTTGTTTGTCGCATATACTTTTCTCGGAAATGGTTACATCTGTTGACATGAAGCTTGGTGTACATCTTAGGGATGTGAGTTTGCACGTATCTAGAGCGTAATATTAGTTTAGGTTGAATCCAAAAGGGGTCACTATATGCACATATATGTACATGCAAAAGAGGGATGTACATTTTTTCCACCAAATATGGTCGTGTGTGGTATCGAATGGATGAAATGGAGGGGTTATTAGGCAAACCCTGATATGGTGCCTATGTCTGCCCCCATACCGATATCGGATAAAAGTAGGAAAGTTTGGTGGAAATTCTATTATTAGTAACAAAATTGTAGTAGTTCAAATTGATGTAGACTGTCTATGTCGTGCTTCAAAATATTATATATACACAACACCATTCACACCTGAAGTGCCTAGCTTCTGGCTTGCAATTTGTTTAGAGGAGAAAGCTTATCTTCGCTTAAAAAGATAGTCAATTATACTGTTGTGCACTTATTTGGAAAACAATTGGCAATCGTTCTGGTGCCTGTGGACCATATAATCTCCCGATTTATATATTCTGTTGAAATGACTGAAGAAGAGAAATGATCGTTGAGCGGCTACATGCTTTTAGGGATTAGGCAGACTCTCCACCAACAGGTCAGCTGTGGGAGGGGTCGGCATCAGACTAAATTCAGCAGGTTCATAAGATCAATAGAGCTGCATATGTTATTTCTATTGGTGGTGGAACCTATTTTGATAGTCAAGCAGCTTTAACAGTACTAAACGCAAACACTATTTGAAGACGATTGGTATCAAACCTACTGCTTAAACTTGGTCGACTGTCCGAAGCTATCTTCGTGCGAACAGCAAGGCACTCCGGCATGATTGTTAATTAAGAGGATGGTAGACTAATAACACGTGCACCGTCTCAACTTAGGAAGAGGGATTTTAGTAGGGAATTTAGAGTGATGCCGCTTTTTTAACTATTGCCATGAAAACGCTTAGGGATTCAAGCAAAGATGGGCGTGTCTACCCCTTCTAAAAAATTTGACTAATTTCAATATTTATATAGTATGGCTGTATCTGTAAATCGCAAAACCTCGCAGCGCGAGGAATGAGAAACGAAAAACAATGGCAACACTGTGAACGTGTAATATAGGATCGCCTCTTACCTTCACTTAAGTTTCAGACCGCCACAGGTAGTTGTCCGTGAGCAGCGTAACGATAAGGTTCGGCAAGTACGCGGAAACGCGTGGCCAAAGGGGTTCATAAAACGCTTAAACCGCTATCCATAATTGAACGATTCATGTACCGAACGTTATAACGGCATAGAGAAACAGATGATATCAAAAATCGGCCGAGAGAGGGGCGTTCGAGGTCTACAGGACAGCAGATTGTTGTGGAGGCTGTTCGTGCAAGGGTTTATCGGAATCCAGCGTAATGAACGCCTCCATGTGTACCATGAGTCGTGTTTTGTGCGACGATCTCTAGTTAGGGGCAAGCAGACGCTGTGAAAGCCGTTTACTTCCCCTAAATTAATAGAAATTCGTTTTCAGCAATGCAAAAAACTGATCAAACGCCTCGCAAAAGATGAACATCACAAATTCGGATGAACAAATTTTTTCTAATTAAGTCGCCAAAATGATCGGGTATATGGAGGGTCGTGTCATGAGGCTAAGGATCGAGAACCATGCGTTCCAAGGGGGCACCACCCTCCTTCAGTGATGGTGTAGTAGGGAATTTCGTACCACGGCGTGAAGGACATTAATTTTTGTTAAATCGGTATCAAGACCAAATCAGCGGTGGATGAACAGATGTGAGAGACCCTAGTTGAATTTCTGAATGAAAACTTGTTCGATGGTAATGATTGGTGTTTCAGAAGGATTCTGCGCCAGTTCATAAGGTCAAGAAAACTCAAAAGTGGTTGTCGGTGAATGTGCCAGATTTCATAGCGTCAACCGTCCGAAAGCCAAGACTTAACTCCATTGGATTATTCTCTGTCGAATAAGCTTCAAGAGGTCGCCTGTCGTCGGCACTCCAGTCGCATGTAATTTTTGCCCGAAAACAGATCGTACAGGGTTCGATGAGTAGCCCAAGCGTCTGAAGCTTTGTGTGAAGAACCGTGGCGATCATTTCGAATAACCCCTATGTACGCTTACTTATTAGAACATTTTGTATCTACTGGTGTAATTTCAGCTTTCTATCTATTTTAGTTTGCTGCAATAAATTTTCAAAGTACTGACAGAACTTATGGCCATACTGTGTCGAATAATATTGGTTTCGTTTGGACCGAATATACCATATTTTCGTCTTGGCTTTCAATGAGCGCGTTATTCAAGGAAAAGCATCGTCGAAAAAAGGTTGACAATAAACGGAAAAACTGGGCAAAATGTGCATAATTGTCTGAAGCAGGTGCCAATGAAGTAGGAAGAATATTGACTAGTCCCTTTTATGCTTGATTTAGTTACAAAATAAATGAAACTCACACCTAAAAAGGAGCAGGGTCCTGATTCCCCAGAATAGGTGCTACAAATATCTGAAATTGTACACATTACTACATGGATAAGACAATTTAGACATTTCGAGAATTATTACAGAACTGGAAATGGTTGCAAGTTCTCCGATTTTATTAATTTCCTCAATTGGAACAAGTCGACCTAAAGCATGGTACTTATAAAGGACGGCCATTCATTGCACCGTAGAATGGGGCAATCACTTTTTGAGTAAATTTGGTTTGAGTTATTGAAATTATCCAGTCTGATTTTTTTATGTGTATAACATAATACCTCCTTCTATATATGTAGCTCCATAAATTTCTCGCGGAGTTTCCTTAGTGGGGATATACAATGAGATTATACTAAAACCCTGTTTGCTTCGGGCTTGTTTTGAGAAGATAAAGTTTTGAAAACTGGGTCGACGTAAAAGGATTTTCTAAAGCGCTATATCCTGCGTATTCATGTTTTTATTATTATGCATGGCGTAACAATTCTTTGTAATGAGACAGCCTGCAAACAGCCTATAAACAGCCTTCATACTCTCAAGCATCTTCATTTATAGAATTCATCGAAGCGTGGCCTCGCAGTCAAACTTTATTCAAATATCATTTGGATAGGATTCGTCAACGCTTTCTAACACACAGGATTCAATGTTCGTCTATGCTCACATGCACAAGCCATTACGCTGAAATGTCCCTTCGGCGTTCACTTTAAAATGTCAAAAGTTAGCGCTACAAATTACACCCCGTGGCGTTAAGATCATCTTCGTCCTTTGTGCTTCCACTGAAGCGAAACTACACAATGACAATAACAAAGACAGAAGCAATGGCAGCACCAACGTCACCATCAACTAAATACCAAAATCTAAAATTTTCTCATTTCCAACGTTGACGAAAACGACAACAAAGTCACAAAAACATGTTTTTCCTCGAAATCAGTGCGAGGAGACGAAGTTGAATTTAGGGGTGGGTGGGTGGTAGCTGTTGAGTTTAGAGATTTACAAATCTCAGAGTTCACGAGTTTTTCGAAGGATGCTTCGTGCGTTGGAGCGGATAAAAAGCCTCGCAGCTGTTTTCACACAAAGCACCCGGCGAGAGGGTTGCGCAAAGTGAATAGTCTGCTGTGATTGTGCCCGGGGGCTCAGTTTTCACAATTTTCACAATAGCTGGGAGAATGCTCTTTTTGGGATGCTTTTGATGGTCCCGTAATGAAATTTCATGGCAGCAGTGTAGTGTGCGGGCGTTGGAAGTATGGTTTGAGGCTAAAATAGCTATTAGGGACGTTCCTCTGCGGTTTAGGTGTTTCATGCTGTCTATCTTTCCTTTTATCCTCTTGTTAACGCGCGCTCTCCCTGATTTCACCAATAGTGCAATCTGATGATGATGCCAACGCGAGGCGAACGTCGGAGGGATAAATAACAATTTCCAGCCGATTAACTATTCATTTAGGATGAAAAAACACCAAAAGGATTCGTTTCGCCCAGCCAATTATGTAAAAACACTTGTACGCGATGAAATCGGTGGTGAGCGAGAGTGTCGAAATTTGACGGGTAGATATATGATAAGGACAACATAAAAGCGTTACGAAATCTGCATTTTTACAAGTTCTTCAATTGTTCAAAAGAATATGGTTTCACACAATGCAAGAATAGCACATTCTTGTCAAATAAACATGTCCTGAAGGACTCAGACATCAAAAAGATATCGACTCTTGTCCCCTTGTTTTGTGAGCGGCGGCGTTCAAGTGCGATGATGAGATGTGAATCCTTTCGATGATTCCTGATTGTTTGTCGTTGTTAGTGTGACAATTGGAGCGTGTTAAAAGATTAGGTTGATTCGAACATTGCCTCATCTTTTTTCCGATATTTGACTATTTTCAGTTCGAGATAAATTGGTCACAAATGTTAGGATTTTTTTTGGAAAAAATAGAAAATACATGAAACGGATGAAATCCAATAAAATTCGGTTGTGTTTGATTTTGTTCTGGGGGAGAAAAGGTATACCAAACGAGTGAACATACAAACGTTGGTTTTCGATAATTTCTTTGATGTTTTGCTGTGATATGTTCGGGTAGTACAAACACCGCATGTGTATGAGACTGCATGTAGGCATGTCTGCATCTGAATTGTTGCTGAGTTTTGAAAACGGGATAGTATATAAAACAGTCAATATACGATCAATTAATACTGTGAAAATTGAATAAATAACTTGATTTTATTTGCCTGACGATAACCACTGAACTATGGCTGGCTTAGAAACTGCGAAAGAATCTACATAATCTTTTTTAGAAAAATCAGAATTTAGGTGACGTTGGGAAGGAGGAAGTAGAAGGAACTAGCGTCTCGAATCAGATTTTCATTTCTCCTGGCGCTGCGAAGGAGGAGTTCTTGACAAACGTCATAATTGTAAGGCTTTAGGTTGCCTGGTTGAATTGGTTGAGGCTGGTTGATTTCGAATTGACGTTGTTTTTGAAGCGTGAGTTGCGATTTTTTAACGCTCACTAACTTTTTTATTCTCGTTTCAGTGTTCCGGTGAGAAATGTGGTATTTTGTGTCATATATCGACTATATGGTTTCAATGATGGAATACATTTCCGCCACTGATGTTATGTACTTTCCTGTAAAATTGTCTTTCTCCTTCAGTCCCCTATGGGGGAAATAAACAAAATTATTGAATTCTTTTGCCTGGCTACCTCCTATGTATGGGAAAAGGTGCTGTGCGAATTTTTGTCTTCCGTGCCATATATTAGCATTTTATTAGCCAACTTTAACTACTGAAGAACAAAATTTTTGCTACGATTCCCTTAGATTTTTCAAGTACCGGAAGGATATTGGCTGTTGCAATAGCGATTATTCGTGACATTTCATTGCGGAAAGTAGGTAGGGGTGTCAATAATGGCATACTCCGGCCAAGAGCAAACCATCCTGATCAGAAACGACTCAAATCACGCTGTTGATCTTGTCCTCTCTAACCTGCTTGTGCGTTGCTTTTCCAAGTCCAAAAGTACTCCTCCTAACGTTGTTCCTGATGCTCATTATTCTGCTTTTAAATTTGATAAGCTAAATGTTCCTGGGATCCCATTGAATTGTTGGGACATCAGCCGGATCAGGGGGTAATTTGAACACCATTGGACTGCCTGTCTTTTCTTTATTGGAATGGGCGTGCTTTCTTGCCAGTCAGGCGGTATTCTATCCTCCTCAGCAACGCAATTGAAGAACTTATTGAGCCATCGGGTAGGGTCCCAGCTTTTCCTCTTTCAGAACTCAATTGGAGTGTCATTTGGTCATTTCCATTCGTTTGATTGCCTTTTGAAGGGTTGACAGGTAGAATTTGGTCAAGGATATCCAGTGCTTGGGGAAGTGGGGAATTAACAAATTTTCCCCTTGAGATATACTCAAGGTATTCCCAGAATCTGTTCATAGCGGCTCGTCGGTTGGTAGGAAGCGCATCCTTCTTGTCATTGAGCTCCTTATATATAGACTTCCCAATTTGAGAGTTGATTCAATTCGATTGTTGTGGGAGAATTTTTGGGCCCAAACATTGACTGCCTTCTTAATTACCTAGTATCGAGAGGATGTTGTTTTTCATGAATTGGATATTTTCATAACTTTTGGCCGGTAGAATTGCACCTTTGGTAGGGTGACAGAGCCACTTTATAACAATATAGGTACATGAAATTTCGAAAAGTTTGTTGCACACCTTGAGGAGATATTATATCAACAGCTACTGAATGTCGTGCTGAATTTGAGGATACAGAACTTTGAGAATGAGGTTGGATGTGGTCGAATTATTTATTTGTGGATATTGCAGGCTTTGTTTGCTGCTTGATTGTGTTCGGCAATGATTCCAATCTGTAATACGCTCGGAAGTAGGGACTATATGACTAGCCAATTTGTTACCAAATACGAAAGAATAAGGAGTCCCCCGGCCCTAGGGAGCAGGTTTTAGGACACGCCTGTGGCATCGGAACTTGCTTCAGACTAGATTGTGAAATTAAAGTGAAAAAAATTTGGCGTTGATTTCGTGTCCAGAACCGAACATCTCGCTAGCTCGGAAACTGCGATGAGACGAAGGAATGATATTTGGAGTCTTCTAAAAGTAATCAAAAATCGGATATTTGTAGAGCCTATAATACATATAGTAGTATCTGTAATGCATACGTGCACCTCCCACCCCATCTTAGTGGTTATATACCGAAAAATCGGGTAAATTTGTTTTCATCCTGTAAGTTCCAATGAACATTCATATTCCGAGAGAAAATATCTCATCAAGTGCCTCTGTTTGCTAAAATGTCAACTAAAGGTATACACATCGACTTTCTGGCTATGTTAGAAGACTACTCCTGCTTATAAAGCAGCTGTGCATTGCTCATCTGCTTTCCATAGAGAACAAAACACCAAAGACACCGAAGATCTGATTGTAACCATTACATATTTAGTTGAGGCCACAAAGCAGCATCCAAAAATTACTATCAAGAATTATGAAACTGACTTCCGGTTTCGTCCAGGGTAGAGGCAGCTCGTCAGACGTTGCCTAACCTCTGCTGTGGGAACAACATGACCGTAATGGCAACGAGGTGGTATTTCTTCCATTTTATAAATTCAAAAATATGTCTTCTTCTTCTTTTTCTTCAGCCTTTGTCCCGTTCACAAGCAGGGTCGGCTCGTCGTGATCGGCTTCGCCATTTGGCTCTATCGAATGCCTGATCTGGGTGCAATCTCGAGGCTTTCAAATCCTCGTCCAGCGTATCAAACCACCGTTGTTTAGGTCTGCCTTTTGGTCGTTTACCATCGACCTCGATGTTCAGACCAATCTTGGTAAGTGAATTCTCGTTTGCACGAATTGCGTGACCATACCATCGAAGACGCCTCTCTCGCAACTTTTCCACGATCGGTGCAACCGCATAACGATCGCGGATATCCTCATTTCGGATGTGATCTAAACGTGTGACGCCACTAGTCCAACGTAGCATCTTCGTCTCCATTCCGTGTATAAATTATGTTATAACCAGGACAAAAACCGTTTAGTAAAACTCAAGCCTAAACCGGCCGAAGCTAAACTAGATTTTTTTAGGAAAATTGGGAAGACCTCCCCAGTCCCCCGAGGACCACAATTTTAGAAGTAAGTTGCCATCCAATGGATGGCGGAGTTAGGACTCCCTCAATTCTCTGAAGAATCCATTACGAAGGAACTTCACATGAAATAGGTATCCCCATGAGAATGCTAATGAAGAACAAAGGAAAAAAACGATTCGACATTTCAATGATCAATCTTAAGATGTTTCAGGATGACCAAGGACGATTTTTGTTTCTGTTTGAAAATACGGGTGAAAATTTAATTTATTATTCCGATCCTGAGATTAAGTGCTAGTCGATATTTTGGCAGTGATCGCCTTCACCGACAAGCTATCCATCTGATTTGTGAGATTTCCTGGGAGTCGCCATTATTAATGACCCAAACAAGTCGAAAACTAGAAACTCGATTCTTCACGTATGAAAGGTTTTGTGTATTTCTTATGTTAGAATATCTGTTTCGCATTTAATATGTCAGACGTTCGGTCTTAGTTTGGTATTGATTGGTTTCAATTAGGAGGTCGTTTGTTAGCCGAAGTCTTAAAAGGAAAGATTGCCTTGGAATATATTTTTCCTTTTTATTGGCTAAAGGGGCACAATAGTTCTTCAAGGATACGGTGCGACTTTCCCTTAACAGAATAATATTGGCTAAAAGTATCTAGATAGATGCTTTTACCCAATAAAAACAATCTTTCATTGTATTCACTTTGCATAAAGGAGACGACCTTGGCCTAACACATTATAACTTTGTTATTAAAGGTGCGATTCCCATCAAACTTTGTAGTACCAGGCTCTATATTAAATATGGTTTGTTGAGCATATGTTGGAATCATACTTTTGATTTTATTATAATATATATATATATACTCAATAATGATTCCCTTTTGTATCCGATTTTATTTTGATATCTCACGGAATGAAAAAAATCAACACCTTCCACTTTCTTCATGAGGGAATTAACAGGAGAGGGTGAAGGGTGTCATATCAAAGATGAGTCTTCGATACAAACTCAATATAATTTCATTCAGATAGTATGCGTGTCCTATTTCGAACGAAGCCTTCAGAACTTTTCTTTGTTTCTGTAGAAATGAAGCCCTGGAACCATTGAGCATTCTCTAGTATATCAACCATAGCTCATAGTATCCAGATACTGCAATTACGACTAACGATATCTATGTTATTATAACTACGGATTGTTGGGAATGATTTATGAAGAACCATTTGAAAATATTTTTAGACAATTCTGTAAATGACTCTACTAAGGATGAATATTCTTCGAGTACTTGTTTCGGTACTTACCTTGCGATTGTGATGTACTGTGTGAACCCCATGAAGTTTTGTAAGACGAATCTGGAAAGAATGGATGTCATGATTCAATTAGATATTTTCATTTTTTTTAAAGAAAGCTTTAGTTTGTATATTCAGAAATTTGAATTACGTTTATGTTGTTTTTCGCTATTTGCAATTTTATTTCATTTCATATTCTGAACCATATAATTAGGCAAAACAGTAGGTTAGGGAACATCTACTACAATTATACTTCTAGTGCTAGAATACCGGTGAACTCGATATTTATAAACGGTTCAAACTGATTGATTATTCTCTTCACAATTCAAACCGAGTTTGTGCCTTCTTGAGAAATTTGCACTTCTCTTGCTTGTGGACGAAATAAAGACCATTTCTTACTACAGATAGGTAGGGAAAACATGATGAGAAGCAAGTTGATTATACATAATGCTGCCCTTCAGAGAGATTTTGCGGTTATCATGGCATCACATGATCTACGGAATTGTTCACTATCTAAGATTTTGCGGACTTGGTAATGATAGTTCTTTCAGGTATGCAGTGGCATCACTCTTTTTTATTCCATAAATCAAGTCTTATAATAGACGCTGCTTTTGACGATGGCCAAAAAGATCATTCGAGTGAGTTCTCCCAAAACTTTAAAGAAATGGCGAAGTTGGTCGAGAAGATTCGCCAGCGTCTAAGTGCAGTTCTGCTGAAGAATCCTGTCGACACGATATTACGCGACTCTGGGCTAGTCAGGCTTAAGATTGTGCCGGGTTGATTCATTGTGGATAATTTAGTCGTTATCAAAATATTGCGTGTCATATATCCAGGGCGTTGTGATCGCACCAGAATAATACCAAACGGACAATGTCACGAGAAATTAAGAACACGGCCGAGATGGAACGCTTGGGACCCCAAACGCCTCACTAGATTAAGGCCTGATGTAGGAGGTACACCGGTTGAGGATGGGATCCATCATACATCTTCTCTTTGAACGACGTGATTTTGGGGTGAAAATATCAACATTATTGAAATATATATTTGTTGAAAAAAGTCAAGCAATGACGGCTTTACGGTTTCTTACCAGGGCAGAGGCAAATCATCAGACGCTGACTCACCTCTGCCCTGAGAGCAGCGTGACCGTAGCGGTTCGCAGATGTTGAATGCTCCTTTATATAATTCGTAGAACACGATATGCTTACGAATTATATTGAGCGCAAATCCGCCTTATTGACCAGAGCTTGGCCAGAGCTGAAAATATTCGTTTTGAGAATTTTGAGAATTACGAATTATAAAAAGGAGCACTCAACATCTGCGAGCCGCTACGGTCACGCCGGTCACGTTCCAGAGCAGAGGTGAGGCAGCGTCTAACGATTTGCCTCTGCCCTGGTAAGAAACCGTAAAGCCGTCATCGCTTGACTTTTTTGGAAAGTTTGGGTGCAAGCCCTAAGCGAGGGGTCCGTGGACCAGGAAAGAGGGAGTAAGTTGCTCCCCATTTGGTCCGGTCCAGCATTAAGTTGATGCGGACTTAGGACCCCATCATTCTCAAAACGAATATATTTGTTGACTTGTTGAGGCAATATCTATAGAAGGAAAAGAAGACGTATCCAACTCTGACTTAATGGAGGGATCGCAAAGCCCAGGACGCCAAACTGTTACTGGAGATATCGAATTGGTGGACTTCGGTACAAAGCCGATATGCTAAGGCAGGCCTAGATAGAAAGATCGGTTGTTGCACTGTTCATGATATAATAGTAACCCTACTTCGTCGGCAGGCATCGTTACGTATGAATGGAAAGATATGCATTCCTTCTATGAGAAGTTCATTATAAATTGAAGGAAGTAAACATTTGTTTAACAGGAGAGGAAAAGTCATAAGTACAGAATCATAGGGATTCGATCGTTCATGCTCACCACTGCCGGCGCACAGTTTAAATAAGGATCTTCATCTAAGGCTAGCCGGGTTTAGATTAGTCAACACAATACATCTAATATGATGTAATCAATATTGTTATATGATAATATCAACAATACATTTATGAATTTTCTTCAGGAGGTGTGACAAAAGGAACGCCAATTCGAGCTTCGAAATAGACATGTTTTTTGGAACGAACGTAAGAAGACTTATCCACTTGAACGTCAACCATGTCCCTTATAACCAAGTGCTAAGCATAAGATATACATGCTACCCGGCAGCCCTTAACCTTGTCTACACACTCGAATCAGGTCACTCACTGATTTGGGAACACGGAAGCGGTATTTCTCAATGGTATGTTAGGAGTTGGCAGAAACAAGGCAAACACATCTAGGGCAGATAGGCTGGATATAGGGATTTTGAAAAAATTACCGGGGAACCTTGTAGGATTTCGGGAGAACCTTGTAGGATTCCGGCTAGGATGCTTTAAATATTAGCCGATCGGGATTGCCGAAAGTTTAGAACGCTAAGAAGTTATCTACAGAAGGCCTAACGAAAGTTGATGATTCGTATTAGTTTCTCTATGACTGTAGAACCGAGCGCTTACTACAAAACTAATATCTAGCGATTGGAATTTGATGGTAAAGAGAGCATAATCATAAAAGCTATGTGCTACCTAGTCGACAACGTAGTTTCAGAGTCTCAGATTCTCTGAGCGGAAAGCGAGTGCGGGTATCTCGGGAAGTCGTGAAGAACTGAAGCACATTTTGAGTAACCGCGAACGATGGCGCATATGTATGGTTGACGTGCAATACTCGACCAAGGGGTAAATATATATTTTCAATTATGCATAAAGAGAACCGTCTCGAAAATAAATAAGTAAATTGTTCGTGGTAGAAAGACAATGGGTTTGGCGCATTAAACGTTTTGATGAGCAACCTGGGGCAATAAACGAAAAAAAAAGAGCTCGCAAGCTGAAAATCTGTGAGGGGAGTTTACGTACGGTTATTAAAAGTTACTTCAAGCTCGAATTTTTTAAGCTCAAAAGAAGCCCAATAAACGAAAAGGTTGAAGACAATCGCTGTTAAGGCGGCATGAAAGTCCTTTGTTTAAGCATCTTGTATCTTCAGCCATAATGTTCAAAATTACAGATTACTTCAGATGCAGATGATCAAGAGAAATATCTAGGCCTGTAGCAGTTAAACCACTAACACCAAAACCTTGGGGCTCTTAACTCCCCTTTATTACAATCATCAGGACATGTTACATGTAGAGAATTTTTTAACTTATCTATGACAGTTTGGAGCATGGTTCATATTTATCTGCGGAGAGAAACTGAATTGGCGATACGGGCTTGTCAAATAATTATGCGCTCTCTTTCAAATATTTTAAATTCAGAAGACAGTACACTGATGAAGGGCGGTACTCGAAAGGCAGCATACGTGATTTCCAGCGGAACATTTTTAGACAATGAAATGAAATACTCGCATCAATTTGTTGTTTTAGTTACAATTTGTCATCTTTTCTAAGATTGACAAAACGAAATACAAGATTTTTGGCAGCTAGAACTGGAACTAAACTAAATCATCCCCATTTTCATGGGCTAGGTGGCTTTATGACTTCTGAATAGCTCTGCCTTATAAATGAATGATATTTGTTTGAAAAGGTTTTCTATGTTTCACTTTTTGAAGAATAGTTCATTCAGGGTTGGCAAGTTTATTTTAAACAAATTCTTTTCCTACTTCGGAACTATTTTTCACAAGGCTAGAGTTGGGAGAAGTTCCATTGCCCTCGCCACTTCGAGTTTGGCTTAGTTCTGCCCTCAAGGCCCTTACTCCACTTCGCCGAGTGAGAAGCAATGCTTTTTAACCTCGAGGGTATTCAATAGCACAGGACGTTCGCAATCCCGTTTACCCCTAGTTCAATTTGCTTATCAACACGGATCTCAATACACTTTGGGTTGAAGTTTGATTATCGCTTAACTTCGAATTTTACTCCTACCCTGCTCTGTCCATAGAGAAACTTCCATTTCAGGTTAAACATTTTTATTGATCTTACAGAAGTACTGTATTTGGAAACCGGTTTCGCTGGCCTAGATCAAGGCTCTTCCTTCAATTTTTGGCCATGAACGGACATTTTTCCTCAGTTATTTTTTCCATTTGTTTTTGAAGGGTAATTGGCGCAGAACAGTAGAGGACGAGTGCGAGCGTCTCGGGAAGTTGTGAGGGGAACTGAAAAGCATTTTAGGTTATCGTGACCCGCTATACCCCACCTAGGGTTGAAGGGCAATCATATATGTTAACACAAATGTAATTGTACTATTTGGCCATATCGTCCCCATGAGCTTATTCTTCAAAAATTGATATTCCTCTGCGCTGATATTGCATGGCCTTTGCGATCACAGAATTTGCCTTTCGTAACCTTTTACATATAAGGAAATATGGAAACTCGCCTAGTTAAAGCAAATATACGCACTAACATAAGCGAAATTGAACCTGCGATACCCTAATATTATGTACAAAAAGTGATAAAGGGCGCAAAACAGTCGAGGAAGGATACGAACGTCTTAGAAGGTTTTAAGTGATCTGAGGCACATCGTTCGAGACCACTAACGAACGCATGTAAGCTTTGTTTACGCGTTATGTTCTAGAAAAATTTTCTTTGACGGCCAAATATGTAACTCCAGTAGGCCTTTCGGGGCCACACAACTTGGTATGCCACTAGTCTTGTGTATGTAAGTTGACTTCGTCCGCTGGTATAACAAAAAGGATGGGAAAAGTATACAGCAAGACAATATGACAATATCTCTAACAAATCGTCTTTGATATAACGGGATCGTTGCCGATGAGTATAAACTCATCGTCATTGATAGCACCAATGAAATTTCAGGGTTAAATTTCGCTGTGTTCGTTCTTGGATACCAATGGAGTGTTCGACAGTACATCAGACACAGAGATACGAGGTGCCATAGTCCACAAGGGTGCGGCAAACACTCTGGTCTTCTGGATGAGCATGATGTTAGAGATTAAACTAATAGAAGTGCCGACACGTACGAATTCTATTGTCATGAACACTAGATTTTAAACAGGGCGGTCTACTATCAAAGCTAGTTTGGAGAAAGATAGTTGAAGAACCAGAGTTAACGAATAATAGAATATAGATTCAGCGTTACGCTGTATTAATGGAGCAATGAGAACATATCCAACGGTATCCCTAGAGATTCTTCTGGGACTGTCTTATCTGCTTTTGCACATACAAACGCAACCAAGGAGGGCGATCGTCAGAATGTCTGGGATGTCTGCCTAAATCAAAGGAAGATTAATATTCTCTCTAGGCCGTATCCCGAAGTAGGGGCAGTATGGCAGTGACCCATGGCTTAAACAAACAACTGATTACATGGTACGCTAATGGCTCGTTCACAGCTGATGGATCGGACGCCGAGGTCCTTGATCCAAGGAAGCATGTTTGAACCAATGGGTACTCCCACTAGTATATTCCAGGCGGAAATATATGCTGTAGGTAGATGTGCCTCCTTCAATCTTGAGAGGAACTATCATCATCATCAACGGCGCAACAACCGGTATCCGGTCTAGGCCTGTCTTAATAAGGAACTCCAGACATCCCGGTTTTGCGCCGAGGTTCACCAAGGAGGTGGAGGTAGGAGGGGAACTATTGGGGGTAGAAAATTTTTATTTCAACCGGCAGCCAACCGGCTATTAAGACACTTAAATCTAACCAGTTGAATTCGAAACTGGTATGCCTTGACAGACCGAATATGCTCGGCTGCTGAACAATAAGGTCTGGATACTCATACTTTGGGCTATAAGGTAATGAGACCGCAGACGAGCTAGCCTGGAAACGAGCAGGGACGTCACTAGATGAACTAATGTCGTTATGTGAAATCGGCAATGTGTTGGCTATGACGTTGAAAAACGAACAGAGACGACAGAGGGAACTGTACTGGATAAACCTTTCAGGAATGGAGCAGTTCAGGGTGCTCAAGGGGCAATAAGAACCCAAGCGCTAGAATGATTATTTAAACCTCACTGGTCAGTGGGGGCCCAGCAATTATATCAAAAATTATGAATTTTGAACCATAAACAGAAGCAGGCCCATTATATCAATAAGCATCATGAAGTTTTGAGTCTCAGTGTTTTATATAACGAACATCCCAAAGTAAATACTATTCCGCTTAAAATAAGTTTGCTAAATTTAACATCAAATGCACCAAACATTATAAAAATAATTCACTTTTCATAGAAATATCAAATAAATGTTCTTTGATATTTTCCACAGTCCATGATGACTCTAGATCTTGAGTTTTAGTTCTAGCAGATAAATATTAGGTAAATATTTTTGTATAGTATTGTATTCTAGATCTATATATTCTTGGTAATTTTTAAATTGCGTTTGAATTTAGGACAGAATAAAAATAATAATACGAGATTATTTTAAAATTATAATGAAATTGATGGATTGGAATGCGTTAGTGACTCACATTTAACTCTCATTTTATCGATGGTAATTTTGGCTTTGATTTTAGGAAATAAATAAGCATATTTGAACAAAACTATATGAAAATTACATTACGTATTGAAATACTTGCATACCCGCAAACAACATTGAGAAATTACTAAATGTTCCTGCTGAACGGGACAGATAATCAGCGGAGCTCTTAATATCGAGCATCATGACACGGAAAGCACAGCAAAATGTTATTAAATTCTTTAAGTTTAATGTGTCTTTTTATTGTGGTGGTTGGTTGGTCAGATACGGCTAAGTCATAGTTTTTTCATTACAAGTTTTCGATTATCTTCAAAATCGAGACACTGCTCAGGATGAGCACGCACTTAGTCAGTTCAATTTTTCCTTGACGATAGTTTGGTAGGAATCGAAGGATTATCGCAAATCTATTTATTTTCCAAATTAACACCCTTTCGAAGATTTCGGTTTTCACTAAATATCTGTGATTATGCCTTAAAACGTTAATATTAGATAATCAACTTCAAGTTGTACTGAGACGTTGCAGCGCTCATAAATTCCCTATTAAGCAAATTAACCACTTAATCACAAACCACTCACGAATTAACCGAATATGAATCCATCCAAAGAGACTTGATAACTGATTGGCAAACCGAATGTCTTTTAGCGATTATATGTTAACCCTTAGCCACAAACGATAGCAGGGTGATCCGAAAACAACATAAAATGTTAGAGTCCTCTCAACAGTGTGCAAATATTGAAACGACCGACAACGGAACAGGAACAGGAACGGGAAAGAACGACGATCGGAACCGGTTACCGTTACCGGACACCTCTACTTCCGGTTCACTCTCACTCTATATAGCGACTATAGTCGCTTGTCTATCTATACGTAGAGTTACAACTGAACATGACTGATACGTCTCCAAATATGTCCTTTTGCTTTTAACTTCGCTCGCTTGTCAGGATATTTCGGGAGCAACTTGGAAATATGCGGCAGTATGACCGTCTTGTAGCGCGACAACACAACAATTGAACGAGTTCCGTTGAACAACAACATTCAGCACCCCGAGTTGAAAAAGGACGACCCACGACCGTCGTACAATAACCCTCCCCTGAGTAAGTCTTTTATATGGTGCAAATCAGGCAACATGACCTCGCTGTAAGGATAACTAAAGCTAGGGGAGCAACCCTTGCACCTTTCTCAGTTCTGTTTTCCCGGTCGAATCATATTCAAGGGGTGTGGCCAATGTTCCTTCCTACTACACAACAGAGTGGATTCCTGTTGCCTAGGATTTTGCACCCTGTGTGAATGCCGACAGAAAAAATGTACAATAAAACGAATGCATACACTGAGACAGGAAGGGCTTTAAGGGTGTGTCATCCTATAGCATGTATGTACGGATGCAAGGATATTTGAGCGCGTAGTGTCACTGAAACGGGGTTGAGTTTGGGATGAGGGTTGACATCATGAAGCAACAAGGACGGATGTATTATCCACTTCCTTCTTCCTTCCACCAAACACGAGGATATTACCGTTTCGTTGTCGAGTTGTTAATACACCTACTCGCACTTTGCCAGGTTCACGATACCCTCCCGACATGTCCCTGGCTCCCGCTTCAATCCCTTGTTTATCTCAGCTGGTCCTAGCTAGTTTCGTACTTGGAATCATGATTGGGAAAAAATGTGATAGAGGTGCGGGTGAGGACTGACGGGAACTTTCTTATAAAGTTCAGTTCTCTTATCGCGGGAGGTGATGATACCTGCGTCAAGAGTTTTTATGATCATCTCGATGTGAGGACACGTTTTTTAGCCAAAGCATTCTATTAAAGCCTTGGAAAGTTTTTTGTTTGTGTTTTGCAGAGGGGAGATTCAGGGGGAGGGGAGGAGGTATTCTTGCAAAGCTATCGTGCCTGGATGGAACATTTTCAAATTATAAAATTTTTGGAACAAAGTAAGGAGCGATGATAGATTCTGCGCTTGAAATTTTCAGAAAATCTGTAATTTTTTTTGATTCATTTATTGTTGTCATGCAAAAGAAATTTAATCTGAGAGATACTTTCCAGAATGCTGAGTTACCATAAGAGCAATTTTCTGTTCACTTGGGTTAGTGATTTGATTTTTTTTCCTAATTCTGAATTTTAAATATAGTCTATTTATTAAAGTTTGCAGATGAGTGAAGCGCTGAGGGTGTTCCTGCTCGACTGATTCTTAGACTAGCCTAAATGCAGGAGACTAAGCAGTGGACTGGAAATGAGATCCATAACAGGTCCTTTTCATAGGAGCTCAAAGCTTGAAAGGTTATCACCGATGGCAACGTTTCTTTAATGCAATCAAGATTCTTCACGGGACTTGAAAAGGAGCACGGATAGTCTCCAGATTGTCATTAATGCCGCTATTGCAAAAGACATCGCCTCACAACAAAGGCACTAGAGGAGAAAACTGCGAAAATGCGGGGAAATTTGGTAGTCCCTCGATTACTGTTTCAATTTTATTAAGGGGAAGAACTGGCAGTTCGTAAGCCCGAGACGTGGACAAAGGTGGGCGGCAAAATGCGGCTAAACGACACAATATCGACTGGAATATCGGAAGCTGGACGTTTCGGTTATATAGGTTTTATGTTCATCTTGTGTGAACAATTTCCTATGCAGGTCGTATTCGTACATAGCTAAAAATTCAAAATATTACTTGATTATCTAACTCCGCCGTAATAACGTCATACCAGCCTTCTAATGTGATAAATTCATTTGAAATACAAAATTTTGATCTTCTATAACTTTGTTAATAATGGTTGGATTTCCTTCTTCTTTCCAAAATTACGCCTTATATTGTCCCTTATGCCAATGCCAACTTTTGTACTTCTAGGGTGTACTTAAAGGAGGTTTTTAAGGTAAATTTCTAAAAAATGGCAACATGTTATTATTTACTTTATTTGAGCAGGTAGTGGAACGGGATGTATTTTGAGGTTTTGACTTTGTATAAGTCCATCATTGTAGATTTTTACGGTTGTATAGGTTCTGAGAACGATACCTGTTACACTTTTGGGGCATACATATTGAAGCCTCACTCCCCTATGATTTACTCAATGTAAATTTTGAAAAGTATTAATCAAGCCCTTTAATTTGATACCCCACATGACCATATTTTGTGAAAAAAATGTTACACCCCTCTTTCGCATGCCCCCTTTAAACTCAACAGAAAATGGCACCACTTGATATATGCTCACCAAGCGTTGTGACAATAGTTTTAGCGGAGAAATCCGGTGTGACAGACAGACAGATGGGCAGACAGATAGACAGACAGATATTGCGTCGTTTTTAATAAGGTTTTGTTCCATACGGGAAGGATTTCCGCAATTGATCTTTATTTCCAAGAAATAAGATAATTCAATATCGCTCAGAATTATCTGACTTGGGCGGTAGTGAACGTAGAAAGCTAATCCGATATTGGAACTAAATAAATCCTGTCTGCGGATAGTTTTCGCGGTCAGGTGGAAATGGTGCTAGATAAAGTTGCAGAAGTTAATGCTCTAAAGTAGGAGATTATAATCGATTGTAAGGACCTAGACAAGGTTACATTACGGGAGGAACAATTTAACTACAGCGGAATTGGAGAGAGAGATATAAAGAGGACGAAGAAGGCACACGAAGGTGCACAGACTGCTATTATTTGCATCCCGGTGGCATCAGTGGGGAAGGTAAGAATAGGTTGGGTCATGTGCTGAATTAGTATCTTTCAAGATATGCTTCAGGTATCACGATTTTGCTCACTTTGCAGCAGCATGCACTAATCAAGTTTCAATGGTGCATGTTAGAGGAAGCTGAACCGTAGGGCTAAATAAGGTTGACACAAATTAACCTCATCATTGCGAGGCAGTTCAAGACCTGCTTTCTAGTTTTATCGAAATAACCGGAGTGCCACGCAAACGATACGTCTGGAAACACGACGATATGGGCATGAGGAAAGTATGTCATACAGGAAAGAATGGGATTCTCAACAGCTGGCTGTGTACAGGTAAAAATCAACGGCGTTCGTCTCTATAACTATTACGTGCATCAGAATGAATGTGGCAATACCACAATACCAGGAGATACACGTCAGCTTGGTATTGGACGCTTGACACCAAAAACCTAAAATTATTGAGGTGATTTCAACACGTGGGCTTTGGATTCAAGAAGCCCATTGACGAACACCAGGGACCGAATTCTACTTCAAATCTTCGTGGGACGTTGTATAAACCAACTTTGAAGGCAGAGTGTTAGGGTCTATTATCAATCAATATCTCGTTGGTGAGAGAAATAGACTTTTTGGTGAATGAGCATTACATTCACAGTGACCTTCGGGCCACTTTTCTCGACATTAGCAACGAAAAGTGTCCGGATAGCTGAGCTATTAGAGCACAAGGCTGTCGTACGGAAAGGTGTTTAGGTGTTTTAGGTGGTAGCAGTGGTGTGACGAGGATGTGAAACTTTATGGAAGCGAAACCAACAAAGTATGGTTACCAACGGTTAAATTGGACTTCGCGTCCAGTTCGCATTCCGCAGTACTTATTTCTAATATCAGCAAAAACAATGCTGGAGTGGTTATTACGAGCTCATTTCAAAATCGATCATTAGATATGCGCGAGTAATGATCGATGCCAGGTTAAACTTTAAGGAATGCTTGGACCGTGTGGGAAAAAAGGCTGTAAAGGCTAATTCATCTCTAGCAAGGATAATGCCTAATATTGAAGGGTTGAAATATAGTCACCGGTTGTTTATCGCAGGGGGACGGGGGTGAAATACATCTTGCTATATGCGTTTGTTTTGTGGGAACGAATTTGAAGTTGGCAACGCATATCCGGGCAACGCATGTGACCGCGAATTTCCGAAAAGCGAATAGGAAAGAGCTGTACAGGAGTTGACAGCAACGGTGAGATAATTCCGGAAAAGAACGCTGTATTGAGCGATAGGTCAAGTCAAAACACGGAGCGTTGAATGACCACTTAACATAGTTGCTTAGAGGCACGGTGGTTCGTTTCGGATTGTGATGAGACTTCCGACTGTCCGAAGGGACTCCGAGCCTGTTGTGTTCCATTCTACAGGATTCGTGAAGAGTGGGTGGAGGTGAACGACGCCATCAACTTTTTCATCGGTCTCCATAATCCCATGAAGGATATCTTGATGTCAGAAACAAATTATAGCGCGACAATCAGAGTGTCCGGATAGTTGAGTCGTTAGAGCACAAAGCTGTCGCACGGAAGGTCAGGGTTCAAATCTCACTGGTGGCAGTGGGATTTGTATCGTGATTTGACGTCGGATGCCAGTCAACTCAGCTGTGAATAAGTCCCTGAGTCAAATAAGGGTAATAACCTGGGTCGAGCGCAATGCTGAGCACATTGCCTGCTACAGTGTACTACTGTAGTGTACCGTTACGGTCTTGAATGAAGTGCTCCAACACACTTCAAGGTCCTGGTCCAATATGGATTGTTGCGCCAACGATGATTATTATTATTAATGATATCAGCCTTCCCCTCCAAGTAATACTTCATGGTGATTTCGCGGAGATGAGAACCTCAAACACTGTTGCAATCTGGTACAGTAACGTCTTTTTAAGACTTCCACCTCCATCCGTAAAAAGAAAAACTATCCAAGATGTAGCGGCAAAGTAGAAGACTGACACACTGATGGAAACATAGCACTCTGGTAGCCAACTTCTCGCTCTATGGGAGCCAAGATCCTCGTATGCCGAGAACGGCCGATATGGTGACCATGCTATTAATAACAGACTACGGATTTATACCGGTGAGTTGAAAAATATTCCCTCTAATGCAAGGTATTATGTTCACCTCCAATAGTTTGCAGTGCATCTGACTGTCTTTGAATGAAGCCTCACTGCTACCTGGTCACCTCATGAGTAAACTTCAGCTCACTATGTATGCTATGAGGCTGACCTCCAAAACCTCATGCTCGTAGGGTTCACATTAATAAAATGGATACAAATAAAAAGAATAAGCAAAGAAATTGGTGCAACAGGCCTACAACAGTGATAACTATGAGAGTGTTATCAAGAAAAGAGAAGTTGAAAAGTCAGACAGTGCAGCCAAGTTCAGCATTGTCTGCACACAAATAAGGTTCATGATCAGAAGACAGTGATGAATAAAAGCATGTCTTAAGTTAGCTAATCAGATGTCACAAAGAACTTCAGTGCCATAGATGCTTAATGGTAGCTACGCTACCCGAAGGAAGACCTGCGACCAGAAGGGATCCTCAAGAAAATTTAGGAAGGACCTAATCCTTCAATAGCGGAAACGAAAAATAGAGAATCAGCACAGATAAGCCCACAAAAGGGGGATGTTCTCAAAAAATCCGAATCTGATACCAAGGAGGGGAAACCTCGATTAGGTCAGCAGCGAAGGTGGAAGCCAGGGGACCGAGTATTAGCTAGCGGTGAAGGTTATCCAACTATCCATATGCCTTAATGATTTTCAGAGCAAATATTCACTCTTTAGGAACAAGAAATCATCGAGGACTTTACTGTCGGTCAGATGCTTCATATACTTTCGAACAAGTTTGATACTGGTAAAGTGTGCGGTGGAGGATACGGCCGAATGGCTCTGGACCATAGTCTCTAACTTACCAGGCTGGAGATAAGCAAAATGGAAGCGTATCGAGATCTCTGAAGAAATCGCCGAGATTATGAAGGCCGAAAGGGCAGTATCCAGCAAGAAAAAGATGACCTGCTGTCTGTTGGATATGCTAAGGCTACACTGAAGAAGAGCTTCAAGTATTTATGGACCCAAAGGCAAAGCATTAACATAGTACATGTGAACGTCCACCATGCAAAAGTTGCATTTTCAGTAATTCCATGGACAATATCCAAGGATGACATCGGAATGCGCACAGTTTGCCGGAACAGATTTGTCTGTAAGGGAGAAATGTGCAAGTAATTTGAGATGCCGCTCCTAAAAAACCAGCAGTTTGCAACATTCTTGAAACGAAATTATATTATATATTTCAGGGTTCTGACTGATCTCGTAGCCATCCAAGTTGCATTGGAAGCCGGTGAGAGAACCATAGAGACAATCGTGGCTTCGAAGTTCCTAACAAGAGCTAACACCCGGGTCGTACTTAACAAGCGGTTAGAGTGGTGAAGTAATGCGAAAGAAAGGTGCTACCATTTCTGGGAAATTAGCGACACCAATTAAAGAGTTTGGAAGTATACATGTAAGAAACACGTAAATATTCGTGAACATAGCCGCCATAACATAGCCATAATAAATACTATTATGAATGCACTAGTTAGGAGAGTTTTGGAGGAACTTTCTCAAGGATAGAGTAATCTCCTTTGGAAGATAAAATATTTAACGACCATGACTAATCCTATCCCAAGGTGGAGGATACTGACGTTCTGTCTGATACCCGAGTAAGAGACAAAGAGAAAGGGAAATGGAAAATTGCAGAATGCAAAATACCAGGAAAGGAGCAGAAACGCCTCCACATGGACCAGAGCCTTTTGCAGAATTATGGTCAAAGCGTTAAGAGGAAGGGTTGAGGGAGCTATACTAAGCGAACTTAATTAGATTAGGATGCTCATAGGGAAATATGAACGAAAGTACTCTCAGGATTGTTTTAACCTCGCCCAGAAAAGCCTTAGGATCATAGCGGAATACTCACTGCCCCAGGAGATTTATGAAACCTTCATATGCATTCTGGGAGTTCATAATATTAGACTAGGCTAGAGCGCTTAAAATTAGAAGTCATAGGAATGAATTACATACTATAATTATGTAAAAGGTACACTATACTCATCAAAGGGTCACAATAAGATGCAGTGCAGCTTCCCTTAATACCATTATTATTTTTATTATGAGTAACATGTCTTTTTCCTATAAAGCAAGTGATCCTTTGCTTCATTCCTTGTCCACCTTGTAGAGAGAAATTTTTCTTTTGATTTATTCGTTGAATCGTCATTTTTGTGTTCGTCTTGGGACGCTTTCCAAGAATACTTGGAGGTAAGGGCCTTTGCGGCTACATGCCGAAAGGTATTTGCCGTTTGGATTTCTGAGAATTGTCCTTCGCCACGTTTTTGCGAAATGATCGATTGCAGACGAGGAAATCACATTTTCGTGCCTCGTGTTTGGTGGAATTAGTTTGCGAAAGGAGGAAGCAGTCGTCATTATAGTCTAAACTGCCGTGTTACAACCAGGTGCTTCAGGGAGCAGGTGCAGAAAAAAAGATAAAACTTTGTGGTCTAGCAGCCTGAAATGTTTGATTCGTCTCCTGGTTATCGAAACGTTTCATTTCTTACGCAAGGACGAAATTAACAGCTACGATCTTCGACTATAGTCCAGAGATACGAGTTGATTTTTGGATTATCCGAAGACTTCTCGAGAATGGTTTCGGAAGCCCAAGATCATTTTCCTTTCTAGAGAAGCAGAAGTTACTGTAGATAATATCGATTTCAGAACTGCATACCAGTCTACGAAAGAACTTGCAAAAGGTTGCAAATCTTTTCATGGTGCTGTCAGAAATGCTAACATTGGGCTCCTCATTTACGATGATGAACAATTCAAAGAGTGAAAGACTGTATCTGAAATGATTTCTAACGAGGCCGGTTTGACTGTAATAGTAGTAGTTAATGTCTAGCTGAAATGAGACCGATTCTTTCGTCTTTAGAATGAAATCTGTTTCGTGATAGATCCTATCCTATTTAATTTCACGCTACAGTTACTTCATGAAAATTTGCAGTTCATCACGTGTTAGCTGGCAGTGAGTTCATAAAAATGGTTAAGAGATTAGATTTTTGTCTGCTGATTGTAGTCTAGCCTAAAATTGAGAGACACGGAGTAGCTTCCTCCAAACTACAATTTTTAGTTTATATATTATTATATTTATTATATTTTTCGGGAGCAACTTACCCCCTTCATCAATACAGCACATTGAAAACTAAAAATTGTAGTTTGGAGGATCCTGTGTCTATCAATTTTAAAAATTGTTCTTTATTGTTCAATAATTTTCTGAAGATTATGGGAATGATAAAAGGTGCTATCTAGTGTCAAGAGGGGAATTGTTGAGTGCGATCAATTATATCTCTTCACCAAAACAACGCAATACATAATAAGTAAACAAATGGTTGGCATATAGTGAAATTGCGAGGAAGAAAGGTATCTTTAGCTATTTACAAATGGAACAGCCCCACCTAAAGCTGCCCATATGAGTGAACACTAAATTTTGAATACCATTTTTCCGAATTGCTATTTTTAGTGTGGTAGTTTCTGCGACTGAGTTTTATTTAGTTGCCGTGAACTATTACTTGAATTTGTTTTAAGGGATGAGCAGTTACAAAAATCTGAATTTTTAATTTTTTTTTAAACGAAGTCCTTTTAAAATCGATTCGATGTACCCATATTTGACTGTCTTTTTCCTTTTAGGCGAAGGAAATCTAGTATGAATCTTTACCGAAGAAGCTCAAGAGCTGAGTTAAATTATAGTTCGTCTCTCCATGGTTTTGCAGAGTCCACTCACCTATATTTGGGATAAGCTTGTGTGCCCACTGACCATTCTTCGCCTGGTACCATGGTGTTTGTTACGCAGCCTATGACCTCGTTCGCTGAGTTTATTCACTTCCGTCTGCTTGTTGCTTTTCAGGCAGACCGCAGGCTTATTCAATTAGGATGCCTACCGGGAACATCCCTGAAATTACACATGTCGCTCCATACGATGTTGTCTGTATAATTTTGAACATAATTGGAAAAGCAGAAAAATTAGCACCCAAAAAATGTGCTCAATAAAAACTTATCCAATCAAAAAATCTACGGTTCAAGATTACCCCATTCCGATAACTTCTCAAATAAAGTTAATATTAGTTTATTGCTATATTTTAGGATTATCAGCAAATCCCTCTTGAGTTCACCTTAGAAGTACAAAATGGTGATAATGTAAGGCATAATGCTGAAAAATTTAATGCAAATCTTGCAATTGTTAATAAAATTAAGGTCGAAGTTTTCTTTCGTCTCAACTTTATGCACGATAAAATAACATTTCATGCATAAATACGGTTTCCCGATTTGTTAGAATATTGTCCAAGCAGTCTGTTGAGGACACATGTTTATTGATTTAGGGGGCAGGCAGAAAAACTAAAGCAGAAACCCTGTTGAATTGCATATAAAAGGCGACAAGATGAGAATCTTGTTGAGAAACAAAAAGCTTCGTTATTCTGTTGAGCGCTCGTTAAAAATACCCAGAGAATCTATCCTTGTGCTATATTCCACCTTACTAAGAAGTCCAAGTACATGCATACACCGATACTCCCTGCTCTAGATTAATATCTGAATGTGTACACACTCGTATACCTATCCTTAAAATATGAAAGGTACATAATAATAGATTCACAAGAAAGATTGATGCTGGAAAATTTTCGCCAGAGGATATCCAGTAGTTAAAGATATAGACGCAAAGAGAAAATTTCCATTCAACCATAACGAACAAACGAACAAACTCGAAATGGAGAAAGAAAAACTTCTTTCATGGATGCATATAGAATTTGCGATGGCATTGTCTTGCTAGAAGACGTTGACGACTTCTTTAAGTTTTCCGAAGACTTAGGAGACTGCTTCTATGGAAAATGGCTACCCGAGCGAATACTGGCAATGCGCTGTCGAGCGAGGAAAAAGTTTTTCATTTGTTGATTTTCCTTTATCTCCTTTTATATTAATTCTGCGAAGGGAATTATTATTCATCTGCTTTTTGGCGCCTGTCACGGTAACGAAGTTCTCTTATTGTTTTTGTTACGTAGATGTGAAAAACGAATTGTGTAGTTTTTTTTGTTATTGTTGGATGGGTTTTTATAATTGTGTTTGCGTCGCCGTAACTCTACTTTTATCTTTTATTTAATTTCCCAGGGAAAAGGACAGGGAAATGGTTCGGATAATGCAACAATTATAGGCAGGCTTTTACGAAATTTAATTAAAGTTCCCGCTGCGTTTTAATCGAAGCCTTTTGGTAAATTTCATTGATATGTAGTATTGAATAGAATAATCAAAAGAGGCTTACAAATCCCAGTACCAGAGAATATTATCAGAATATAGTACACTACACATGATTATATTTCCTCCCTAAGCCCCTCCAATTTCTGTTTTCAGAGTCTGGAAACGAAGTTAAGGTGGTCATCCCGTGTGAAGGCCGTTTTTTGGCTTTTTTAGAAATATTTTGTGAAGAACTAGATCAATATAGAAATACGAATTTTTCACCATAGATTTGACAATATCTTGAGCGTGCATAGTAATTTTTCCAACCTGAGTGCATAGTTAGTTATTGAAATACAGAGCAGTTTATACACCCATCTCCAAAAAAAGGTGTTTTTCTGCATTTTAACGTACAGACTTAACTACAGTCCGCAAACTAGGATTATTAAAAAATATTAAAAACTAAATTTTTGGTGCCTTGTTAAACTTTTTTTTGTGATTTTGGTGTTGCTGAATGAATCGCAATTATCCTAGTTTGCAGACCTTAAAAATATGTTCTGAATAAGTCCTGAAAATTTCAAAGAATTTCGTTGGATAGATTTTGGGCTATGGTGGCAGTCGATTTTCAATATGCAGTTTCGAGAGAAACGCATTTAAAAATGCGATTTTTAACCATAAAACCTTAACTGACTGTTAATCTGCTATACCTAATCCCTAAACCTTAGGTTTCTTGAAGAAACACATGTACAACCTTGTCTTCAATTCTTGTCCTTTTATCGAAGTCATTCGAACATCGTTCGGACTGATAAATATTCCGAATATCAAAAAATCACTTTGCTCATATACTTAACACTATATCTAGGTACAATAGATGCCAAAAAAAAAATTCGATTCCGCGGATCCGACACACGGGATGACCCCCTTAACTTCTGCCGATCTAATGTTAACGTTTTGGAAGAAATATGTAGATGATATCTGTGCCATAACCAGAAAAGACAAATTCGAAAATATGTTCAAATTTCTCTTTGAAGATGGGAGAAGAAGGCCAACTACCATTCGTAGACTTGCTATTGAGGAGAAAACAAAAGAAATTAGATCCGAAGATCTACGGGAAGCCGACGGATACCAAACGAGCCATCCTCAGCACTTCGGACTATGCTCATCAGCGAAAAGCTGACTCTTTTAACCACATGGCCGGATACTAACCCTTCCCATATTCTCGGAAGACGCGGTGAAAGAGACCAAGCACCTTTTAGATGTTGCCTGAGTTAACAGATACACCGACCTGATTTCCAGGAGTTTGATCAGCAAACGGAAGAGGACTCTTCGACGGCAAGCCCCCACGAAGTTGACTCTGAACTAACAGCTCAAAAGGAGAGCAGTTTTGGAATTTTACCAAACCTTTCTTTAGTTACAGTTGGGGAAAAGCTTTGTATGTCGTCTGTAGCAGGAGTAGACACCTCAAAACTCTTCTAGGATCAACCAAGGACCAAATGGACCAAATGGCCAAGCCCGGGATATACGAAGTTTCCTGCGCGAATTACATTAAAGAATAGATAGAACGTACGAGAAAAAATTGGGAAACACGTCTTTGAGAGCACCCGATGGGGCATATTTGATGAGAAAAAGGGACAATTTTGGATTTCTTCTCTCTTTTGAATACAAACATTGAAGAAGGCGATAAGTAGGCGCCGAAATAAGTAAAAGACAATTGTTTTTTGGGTACTTTGACTAGCATATACTCAAGGGTGTTACTTCACCTGCTCGAACATCTCCCGTTTTAAGGTGGTGTATTGTATGACTTGCGATTTCGTCCAGGGCAGAGGTAACTAATGAGAAGCTTCCTCACATCTCCTTGGGAGGAGGGTGACCCCTTAGCCTTGGGTAAGCAGCTAATTGCAAAATTATGTGCCTTGAATACGCAGGTTACATAATTTCGTAGCTTGGGCACTTGCCGAATACGGAGGGGTGCGTGGGCCACAAACAGAAAAAGTGAGTTGCATCGCAACTGGTTCGGCTCGCTATCATGGTGCATGGCGGATTTAGGACTCCCTCAATTTCCTAAACGAAAAAAAGTGGTGTATTCTATAATACCAAAAATCCTTTTGCGAGAAACGTAACGTTAAAGCGGCCTTTTACCGCGGCCTGAAATGTAGCGAAGCTCACTCTCCCACTGGGAAAGGGTCAGGAAATAACATAGCGGGTAGTGAGATAAGAAGAAGTTGTTAATCAATTAGCGACGCAATTTGTATTATCGTTAAGAATTATTCAGACGACGAGGGTAGGGAGGGAGGAGGTTACTTAAAAAGTGGGTAACCGTCTTAGAATATAAACATTTCTGCAAATGAAGGCGGAAAAGAATAAGAGGAGCCCAAGCTGTGCGCGGCATCTCAAGGAAAATGCAGTACTGGACAGTTGAACAACGATCGTAATGACCAAATCTCAGTTAAGTTGAAATCAACTTTGTTAGCTACAACGGCATTGAAGAAAAAGAAAAAATACAAAGACCCCTCTCATCTTCTCGGCAAACCGAACGAGTTTTTATAAATGTAAAATCCGGTGGTCAAAGAGTAGTATAGGTACCAGGGCATAATGTGGATTGGTGCTTACGATGGAGCATAAAACCTGGGAAATGCCTGCTGAACCAACACCAACAGCTTTACTACCAAACCCTATCTCCACCTCCATGTGGTGACCGCTGGGAGCTCTTTCTTAACGAAAAGCAGCAGACGGAGAAGGATGAAGGCGAGTCTCCCGCGCCCAAAAACGGGACAAATTGTGCCAACTGGTCCTCCAGGTTGGGTGTTGGGAAGAGCTGACAACCCTACATAGAAAACAACTTGTTACGAAGCCACAACAGGAGCCTCGGACAGAACGGATTATACAACGACGAACCCGGCAACGACAACGGAATAACGATTTGCGCATTTTCTCATGGAACGTGCACTCCCTGTACAGAGATGAAGCTGATAAGCAGCTAGCCGATACTTTGTCCCAATATAGGGCTGATGTAACAACGTTACAGGAGATGCGTTGGACAGGGACCGGTTTCCTGGAGAAGAGCCGCTACACCATATATTATAGTGGCCATCCAGTAAACCATGAAGGAGTAGGTTTCTTCATCATCATCATCATCGGCGCAACAACCGGTATCCGGTCTAGGCCTGCCTTAATAAGGAACTCCAGACATCCCGGTTTTGAGAAGAGGCAGACCCTGTCTAAGATGGAGCGATGGCGTAGGTCAGGACGCCAGGCAGCTTTTAGGGATATCGAATTGGTGGACCTCGGCGCAAAACTGGTATGTCTAGAGTTCCTTATTAAGGCAGGCCTAGACCGGATACCGGTTGTTGCGCCGTTGATGATGATGATGAAAATTCGGAATAGCGGGTTAGTAAATGGTAGTAGGTAGATGTCAAATCAATTCGCTGGACTCAAGCCAGAAGTGGCTCTACGAAGCAGTCTAGGACATCCTGGGACGAAAGCAGTGGTTGCCTGCCTTGAGCAGACATTCACTCTTGAAATAAGAGATTTAGACTGTCTTGTGGATAAGAAAGAGTTATTACAAGCAATCAAATGAGATTAAGCAGATGTGATCAGTTGATACCAGAGGTTGATTACTGGTAAAATCTGCGCAACTGCTGACGTACGCAAACCACATCGCAATGGGCGAGCATGATTCCGAACAGGTTGACTAATTCGTCTACCTAACAGCCTTACTCTCGAAGGACGGAAACTTCTAAGATTTTCTAACTCAAGGACGCGGTCTTTGAATTCGGTGACAAAGATAGTAACCTGAAAAATCGAGGCTCTGCGGAAAGCCTGTTCGCTTAAAGCCGAGCAGATGGATCGCATTGTATGGGCACTATTCCCTGCGCATTCCATAGACGATGATGACAGCAGCAGAGCAGAGGGCCAAGGACGGCCGACCTATATTTTTAAAAGGGGAGGAAAAGGCAGTCCTCTCTATAAAAAACAGGAAGTCGCCAGAATCCAGAGGTATACAAACTGGTGCTCCAATATCAGCCAGACCTACAACTCGGCGCATTCAACGCTTGCCTGGAAGAGGACATTTTTCCTCCTCGCTGGAAGGTATTGAGACTTGCGCTAATCAGTAAAAGGAAAGACGACCCTGAGCTGCTGTTTGAAAACTACTCTGTATGCTTGACTTGGGAAAGTGTTCAAAATGTTCAAGTGTGACTGGTGATTTATCCTCACTGCAGTTCGTCTTCAGGGTAAGAATATCAACAGTGGATTCTGTCACCCAAGGCGTCGGTGTCGTTTGTCGAGCGGAAGCACACAGCCATCAAATTGAAAAGACATTCTAAACTTACTAGGCGCGTCTCTTACTGATGTTCAGGGATTATCTGGCAAACAACTCTCTGCTCTTTAATACGCTAGAGGGTTGGAGGAGGACGAAGGTCGCGTAGGGGATGCCGCAAAGATCCATACTACGACTGAGCTTCTTACAGGGCCCAGTCGATTTTGCAGATGATGTTGCGATATTTGATGCCAGACGCACTGTCGAACGTGTAAGTGGATGAATGACCGCTCATGCTTTCAACCTTGCAAACCGAAGTAGTCATCCTCATTAAAAAGAGAATCCCGACCCTGCATCCTATGTCAGTCGGCGAGTCGGTAATAGAGCCGACGCGAACAGTTAAGTATCTTGGACTGACGCTCAAAGAAGAGTTTTTCGAGCAAATTAAAGCAGCAGCGAACAAGGTTGCAACTGGAATTTAGGCTTTAAGTCGGCTAATGGTAAACGTTGGGTGTCCAAAGGCTACAAGCCGACGTCTTTTGATGAGTACAATGCAGTTTGTCCTGCTATACTTCGCCGAGACATGGGCTATTCGTAACTGCCTTGCGTAAGTACGGAGACGGGAACTTTGCGGGTGGCGTTTGCGTACCGCACTGTCCCTGAACCGGCCGTTATGGTGATCGCCTGAGTGATTTTCGTCCATATACAAAAGCGGAGAAGAGCCCGTGAAGGCGGTTGTTCGTGAAGAACAGTAACGTATACTAGATGAGTGGTCAATCTCTTGATTAAATGAGACAAGGGCGAATGGATTGCACGGCTCATTGGCAGCTTAGGTGCGTGGCTGAATCCGAATCATGGCGAGATTGACTATTGCCTTACCTAGCTCTTAAGTGGGCCTGGAAGTTATCAGTAGTCTTACCTGCACAAGATTCGGAAGGCACGTTCTGCTAATTGTGTGTAATGTGGTTGTGGACGGCGCTCATCACAGGGGGGGGGGGGGGGTGGAATTCATCAATGATTTTATTTAAACACAGGGGATTTCCCTGTAAACAACGTTGTCGTGGAGATTCTGAGAAGCGCTGACAGGTGGAGCCGTGGTTCTCCTTAAGTTCGAGTTCTTCTCTTCAAAGAAGCTCGAGCTCGACCGGTGTCATGCATTAAAGGAATTCTTGTCACAGCTCCAGCCTATATCCATCCATTCTCGACAGTCTTCCTTTTGAATTAACTTATTTTCTTTTAAGTTTTTGGTTAAGTGATAATAAGTTAAATAAATGATAAATAAGATAATAAGTTAAGTGATGATAAGGTCATGATCTTTTTTGTTTATGGGAATGAAAGATTCATGGGTCCACAGGATCGGACCTCCTCAATTGTGCTGAACTCGTTTCTTTTTTTGATGCACGGGCCTCTCATTGTAGATTTAACTCTACGCCCAATACAGCACCATGAATTTACTAGTGCCTATAGAGGATTTATTAAATTCAGGATTTGCTTGCTGACTATATTAGCTGTAAGGATTAACGCTTCCAGGTGACATCTCGAGGAGTTACTTCTTTCTCTCATTTAGTCTATCAAAGATGGTGCTAAATTTTTTAAAGTGCGAAATAACTGCGGGAGACAAAGGGAATCAGGACACTAATATCATCATCAGCTTTACGCACGCCTCATCCCATTCAACTTCGCATTCATTCAATCCATAATTGAAACGTAATGACTAAAAAACGCACCCATAAAATGAAAAAAGTTAGAATTAAAATTAAATCCTGGCATTGCACACAAAACAATATAATACGAAACGTTCCAGTGATGCTGGCCGAGGGGTGTCAAAATCAAATTCACATCGAAAATGAAAATAAATAACTCGTCAGACTTGGGCAATATGCTGCACGTCCCTAATTCGCATTCATGGGTAATACAACTCGGAAGGAGAGTGTCCTGATAGACGTGTCAGGGGTTAGAAGGATGAACGGAAAGTGGATTGGGAAGTGGTTATGCGTTCGGGTATAGTGGAAACAAATCAAGTGATAATTCACAGCCACGGGGTGTCTGATGACGAAATGAGGGAAGAAGGTCAAACATCAGAACTGTAGCGATTCCTAATCTTAACTCCTGGGAGACTTGACGCAATGAAAAGATACGACAACAAGCAGGAATTCGGTGCGGTAGCCACTGATTGCTCTCTGGAGACAGTCGGGGGGACTAGACTAGCAGGTCTGCCGGTATGTGGAAGTTGGTTCTTCGAAGAAAACAATTATCGTGAGTTTTCAGACGTATACGTGCCTAGGGGGCTGTAAGTTAAAGTCTTCTAATGCAATAAATTGAATTCCTTGGGAGTGACTGTTTCCAGGATGGATCGCCTCATTCATATATGGTAGTGCACAAGAAAAGTATTTAAATGCCTTTCAATCCGTCGAATTATTTCATTGTTTTGAGCGAAAAATGAACAAACTCCTTAAGGGTTGTTATAATTACGATCGCAATTGTTCATACTGGACAAAATCTATCCAGCTCCTTCGTAACTACCTTCCGATAAAAAATACAAGTTATGCGGATTGTCAGCGAATTCTGCAGTAGAGCGCTCGTCATGTCTCATGACCCATCTTGCGTATACCCTCCAGGAGCAAGCCTTGAGGGTTGAACTTTCAGATTTTATTGTGTGTTAGTTAAAAGAGCGATGCACACGTGCCACATAATGACTTATGAATGACATAACACGCGAAACACACGTGTCGACAAGTAAAATATGTTGCCCGTTTTCAGCCATAAACATTTTAAATGGAAGGCCATTCATACATTGTTGCTGTTGGGTGATGGGAGCAAATGAAGTAGCGTAAGATCTGCCTTGTAGATTTGTGTTTGTTCACAGGACAAGCAGAAACCAAAGTCCGGAACAAATTGGCTAGATAGAAAGATGAAGTAATGGGGAGTGTATTGAGGGTGGGGATAATTAAATTTTTTGTCTTCTATTTTCTATGTAATAATTGGGAAAGGATATAGATTTCCATGTACATTCAGGCTGAGAGTCATTTTGGAAGGATTTATACTATTCTAATCGAAAACAGCGTCTGTTATAAGGAACCATAACGAGTTTAGTGCTTGAATTTGGTGCCTTACTCTCCATAATGTAGAACTTAATAGGCTGTTATCGAGAAGCATAGCAAATATAAGGCTATCTTCCCAACGATGACATCAACAAAATCAATTATAATGAACCTTTTTGAATACATAATGCTAGCTGTAGTCAGTTTGTCTGGACTATCCAAGGGCAAATCTTGCACGGAGACTGAGGATAAGTATTTATTATACTATTTTGGTCACTTCTCAAGGAATTGGGAGCAACTTTCAGTTGCTCAGTTGTCCGACTACGACCGACTCATCTGCCGTACTACAACCCAATTCTACCCGCACACGGAAGAGGAAGGCTAGGCAAAAGGGAACTTCAGTCACAAAGGAGGGGGAATTACATGTTGAATCCTAACTGCCAGAACCTTCTCCTTTACTCTTATCGGGAGAAGCGAAAGAAAGGAAAGCTGGTGACGTGGACGCTACTGGTTTAACGACGGTATGTGGAAATCGACCCAAGCGCCCGGACACGGTGAATCTGGGAAGGCTCTAAGCCGGCGGCAGAAGAAAGCATTGCGAAGGAAGATGAAGCATCTCGGGAATGAGGACATGGACGTGGCTGTACGACTATGTGCGATAATGTTCGGAGGAATTTTCGGCGGAAAGTGGGGATAAACTGATAACCTTGGTGAAACTCACACTGGTTGCACCAAACTCTTCTGTAAGCGATAATGCACGCAAAAAACGTAGGGTCATCACATCTGTGTTGGGCAATGTTTTATTGTGCTCCGCACCAGGACCTACATCTGTACGTTCCTACATCAGCGAGAGAGACCCCAACAAAGCTAAATGTAGAGCATCATCTCCATTTTGAAAGTGAAGAACAAGATATTTCACACAATATAGAGCGAATTGTAAAATCTTCGGTGCGCTCTCCCACAATGGAGCTGCGCGCGGAGGATAGTGCATACTGTGGCGGAGCTCCCGTATGGTGGTTCGCACTGGCGAAGGGACTACAAAATGAATCCTACCTGCTAGCAACTTCTCCTACACCATGTACGGAACAGGCGGAAGAAAGGGAAACCAGAGACGTAAACGATACTGGCTTGATGTCAGTTCGAGTGATCGAATCTATGCAAACCGGACACCGTAAACCATGGAAAACAGATGAATGATCTGTGTGATGGGATGGGATCTTTCATGGATGAGGACATAGGAATTGCTGTAGTGCAGCTGTTCTCAGAGAAATCAAACACTGGGGGATCCAGTCTCCGGCGGTACAGTGTAGCGGAAAATCTGTCACAGGCAGATCGCGGCATACACATCTAACAGCTTTCTACTGCACATGAACTAAATTTATGTCGAAAAATATAAAGATTGGTCAAATTAACTTGCAGCATGCCAAAGGCGCCTCCTGTTTACTGGCAGTGAGGGTGACAAAGCTGCAGGACTGCCCCTACGTTTTTCTGGTGCAAGAGCCATGGCTTCGATTTAATAGAATTTGTGGCATTGGATCAGTAAAGGGATAAGATCGAGAACTTGTGTCCAGATATCAAGACGGTTAGAAGCAACCATGCTGAGACAGTTCTGTTATGGCTTAGTTACGGTCATCGTATAATACCAGATTCATGGCGAGAGGAAAGTAAAAACATCATAGTTGCCTTTGCTTATTTACCCTATGATTCTTTGCGCCCTTTACCGATCCAAGAACTAACTATATGGTACTGTATGTAGAATTAAGTGGTCTCAAACTCTTAATTGGTTGCGATGCGAGTGCTCAACATATTTGTTGGGGAGTAGTAAATGCCATCCAAGAAAAGAAAGGCTATTTGATTTCATCATTTCAGTTCAGTCTCATGACTGGAAATGCAGGGTGCGCCCCTCTCGTGGGACCGAAAAGAAGTTAAGTAATTGACCTAATAATCTGTACTTCAAAAGTGTTAGAGTTGATTGCTGACTGGCAGGTACAAGACGAAGTCTTACTGTCAAATCACCGATATCTAGAATACAATTTGACTATTGCGGGCGAACAGTCTATAATACAAAAGCAGAACCCTAGAGAAGCGGACTGGACAAAGTTCAATGAACCCCTTCGCAATAAAGTGCAGCTCTCTTGGCGACTAAGGACTCCTTTGGCGCTTGAAAATGAATTGGAAACTCTGAATCGCTCACTTTTCAGATGCTATGAAAAGACTTATCTTTTTTCCCGAGGTCAAAGCGGTAAAAACTCGGGAAATCAACTAGGCGACTTCTGAACCGTGCTTGTAAAAGCAATAAGAACGAAGACTGATTAAACTTCCAGAACTCACAGAGTGAATATAAAAGGCTCGTTAAGTGTTCGAAACCAGACTCCTTTAGAG
Source organism: Hermetia illucens (assembly GCF_905115235.1). Lineage (NCBI taxonomy): Eukaryota > Metazoa > Arthropoda > Insecta > Diptera > Stratiomyidae > Hermetia > Hermetia illucens. The sequence continues at coordinate 147,706,666 of NC_051850.1, forward strand.
CGTACTGTGAGGAACTGCAAGGCGAATGAGATACTTGAAGGTTGTGCAGGGTCCTTAAAAGAGATGAGTCGGCCAAGCTGGACTCTCTTAGAAAACCTGATGGGATTTTCACGAGCGCCAGACTGAAATCAGTACAGACCTATTAGAAGTACACCATCTGGGAGAACTGGTGAGAGAAGTGGTGTGGGGAGAGTTGACAGCTATTGCAACCCCTTCAACACGCAAGTGAATGAAAATTTGAGAGCTGCCATACTGCCTTTAGAACACTTCAAAGCACCTGGCATGGGTGGCATCTATCCAGCAATGCTAAAGCAAGGTATGGAGCACTTAAAGCGATTGCTGAGAAGTATTTTTCTAGCAAGTCTTGCTTTGGGCTATGTGCCTACCTTTTGGCGGACGGTTAAGGTAGTCTTCATACCGAAGCCAGGAAAGATGACTATTCTAATCCAAAGAACTTCAGGCAGATCAGCGTGATTTCGTTCTTGCTGAAAGGTTTGGAGAGGCTGGATGAGCGTCACATTCGTAGATAGTCGCTTAGATCGCACCTACTTAATGAAAACCAACATGCTTACCAGCGTGGAAAGTCATCTGAGTCTGCTCTTCACTCTTTGGTTACAACTCTGAAGGGGGAGTACGTGATGGGGTGCTCGTGGACATTGAAGGGGCGTTTGACAGTGCGCCTGTTCAAAAACTTAGTGATGCCGCTAGAGCGCATGGTGTTGATAATGCTTTAATTAAATGGATTCGTGCTATGCTAACGTAGAGATTGCTGTGTGCTGAAATGGGTGTCTATCGCTACTTAACAGCAGAAGTAACGAAAGGCTGCCCCCAAGGAGGTGTGCTATCGCCACTTCTGTGGAGTATGCTGATCGACTCACTACTATTAGAACTGCATAATTTGCCCATACACGCTCGAGTCTATGCTGACGAAGTGGCTGTGCTGGAAATATACAACGTGCCTTTGATTTGATAGATAATTGGTGCCTCAGGCATTGTCTTTCAGTTAACCTAAATAAAACCACAATATTATTATTCACAAAAGGGAGAAAAATGGACGGACTTTCCCTGCCAGAGATGAGGAGTACACCCCTTCAATTCTTCAAAGAAGTGAAATATCTGAGAGCCACTCTATATTAAAAAACTTCTTCGGAGCAAACCTGCAGAGGTAAAGTTGAAACGAGCTCTCACAGCTTATGTGTGCTCAATTCGAAGCCCCTGGATATATTTATTTCAAGCACTGCAATGAGAGCAGCAAATAGACTAATTCAATTAGATCTATGGGGAAACAATGGCCGTAGGGGGCATAGAGCATTGGAGGAGTTATTGGGAGTACTGAATCCAGTTCTTACAATGCCTTCCGATTCTCGTTTTGGTAGAAGATACGAAGTTATCCTCAAACGTAGAGAGAACCGGATAGTTTCAGAGGAATGTGTGGCGGGATATACGGAAGTCTTATACATTGATGGCTCAAAAACAGAATAGAGTTCTGGAGCCAGAGTCTATCTCTCAAACAAAAATGAGAAGTGGACAACATGAAACGATTTTTCAAGTGTATGCGGGTATATGCGGTTCTAACGGCCTAAATGCTGCTCGACACATCAAACTTTTCCTTTCAGAACGAGACACCGCAAAGTTTCTGTTGTCCAAAAGCAGGAGAACTTGCAAGACTTGCGAGACCATAATTCATTAGCTGGACATATGTTCAGAATAGGAATTATTCAAGCTGATACGTATCCCTCCTTCAATAAGGAAGCGGAATCCACGAAGCATTTTCTAAGTGAATGCCATGCCTATGGATGCATCAGATATCAAATCTTCGGTTTTAATGTTCTCCAATTGCAACGGATAGCATCACATTCACTAACGGAAATCCTGCGATATTTTAACGAATCGGAGATATTCTGTTAGCCGAAGGAGTCAACTACAATGGGCCACAATGGCCTGAGTGCTCATAGGCTAGAGCTTTTCCCCCACCACAAATACACACACACACACATCCGTTGCTTTACTCTGGCTAGAGCTAGACAATCATAAAAAAAGTGCCTGGTTGTTTTTCCCTCTTTTACGCAGCTTGAGCACTATGAACTCTATGGTATGCCGAGTCTGGGAGCTCCTATAGGACAGTGCCAGGTGAAAGTATGTACGACTATCGGTATCTGAGGAAACTCCCGTATTGTTTCTACAGACCATTTTTGATCCGTCGATGAAGAATACTGTACTCGCACCATGTCGCCGTTATTCTACTTTGCCCTAAGTGGAAAGTCCACAGTAAAATTCCTCCTGAAGTTCGGCTTGTGTCTGGCATACTCCGTAGGGATTGGCCAGAATTCCCGAAGGCTTCGCTCCTCGACATCCGGATTTGCGTAGTCTGACAGGACTGCAGACTACAGCATCTTTAAGATGGAGCTTCAGAGGGAGGAGGTGGAGGAGTGCTTACTGTTATTTCATTGGCTGAAACCAGTTAAGGTTGCACACTTTCATATCCTTGTCAGGTTTCATTTTGAGCATGCTCAGATACCATCTGTAGTCGCTTTTGGTAATGCTACTCCACAAGGTAGAGGCATGAAGCAGCGTCTGATGCGTCTCTGCCCTGCGATCAAAACGGATCAGCCACAAATTTTTGTATGATTTTTTTTTGTTCCAATAATATGAAGCTTCGTTATATTGTACTTTTTGCTCAGGCCCCTGCCACCACACAATAGAACCTTGCGTCAGGGTGGGACGAACCACGGCTCTGCATATCTAGAGAAACATCTCATTTCTTTCTAAAGTTCTCGTGTAGGCGTAGAAGGCTACTTTGGCTTTCTTAACCGACAGTTCTATATTCTGTTTCCAATTTAACTTAGGATACAGGACTACTTTACATTGGTGGAAAGAACCAATCTTTGTTCATTTAAGCGAGAGAGGTGGAATTTAGATACCCTTGTCTTGGTGGTGTGGTGCCCCGCCACTAGAGAGAATTTGGCATTTCTCTGGCCGGGAAATTAGGAGTTGTCGCGGATGAAAATGATTCGGATATCAAATAAGTGTGCGATGGTCCAATTAAGAACGTTAAGGGAAGGTTTCTCATTCAAGTGATGAACAACTGAGGAGGTGGAAGGGGTAGTAACAGAAAAAGTCAGAAATGCCCTTTATAATCCCGAACATTTCTGCGGAAGTACTATTTCCATTTATTTAAAAATTCTAGAAGTTTGTGACCTCTCTCATGGAGTGGAAGAATCAGATGATCGTCTCTTGCTTTATCTGCAATTTTTCCGGAAATGCTATTTTTTTCGAAAATCTGAGCATATGCGATCTTTTACATGATGTGAAAGAAGAGAATGAACGTCAAGATCCACCGGTGTTGAGTGTGGTAATTTGAGAGATATTTATGTACCCCCTGACATCGCTATTATATTATATTTGATCATGATATGTTTGAAGGAACATTTCGAAATGCGGCTCGATAAAGGTAAGGTTAATTTCCTAAATCCTCCTGTACTAACCATATTTACACCGGTTAGATTATTAAGGAATGCTACAACTATCTTGATGTTATCCATTTATTTTGTTCCACATAAAACTTTGTTAAAGTCGATTCAATGTCTGTCTGTCTGTCTGTTACACCTGATTTACTCGGAACCAATTGTCACAAAATTTGGAGAGAATCCCTTTATATTGCTATATATAAAGGGATTGTCACCAAATGCACTTTGTGCTGAGTTTGAGGGAGGCATACATGCGAAAGGGGGTGTAAATTTTTTTCTGAAAGGGCTAATCGAAACTAATATTTTTGATATTGGGTGAAATATAGGAGAGTGAAGGTTCAAAATGTGTGCTCTGAAAAGTGAAACAGAGCTTATTTTAGGAATTTCTCCAGCTGAAAAATCTGGAAAAATTCAGAATGGTGTATCTATATGAAATCAAGGAATCAAAATACACCCCATTCTAATATCCACCTAAATAAAATTAATAATAGCATATTACTATATTTTAGAAATTTACCCGGAAACGTCCCTTAAGTTCATCTTAGAAGTACAAGATTTGTAGTTAGGGATAATAAAAGGCGTAAATTCAGATTTTGCCAGTGTATTCCAAGCGAAAGTACAGGCGATATTGGAGGTCTATCGAAAGCTGGAGCGAGATTCGAGCCCCATAGGCCCATAGGAGACCATGCCAGCAGGCTCAGCATACCCTACAATTCGAATTGCCGAAGCTGCGGAGAAGGAAGGGAAACCCTCATGCATACTTTCTCTGCGATTGCCCAGCTCTAGCTAGAGTCAGACTACGCACAATGGGTAAACCATTCTTTGGGGACCTCAAAGAAATTTCTAGCTGCAGGGTGGGAGAGCTGCTTTCCTTCGTGAATGTTACGGGCTGGCTCTGAAGATCCGAGCCGGCTGGACTCTGCCTCCCTGTTCCCATAATAGCGGTCACGGTTTTGGGAGTTTGTGGCATCAAAACGGCGCACCACGGCGCTCCTCGGAGCGGCCACTGATACCTACCTACCTACCCCATATATTTATACAGTGGAATCCGCATAACCCGTATATTGATTGCTCGTATTTCCAGCTAATTCGTATAAATCTACCGGTCCTCATCAAATTTACTGCGGACCTCTTTAAATGTATGTCAGTTCCGTGAAGTTTTACAGGATAAACTTTAATAAAGCACCACACTGGACAGTTTAGTCGATATTCTATTATTATTAGCAAAGTTCTAGTAGATCAAAGTTGCCATTTTGCGTGGAATTACTATTCCCTAAGAGTTTATCTCTTATGTCAGCTTTATATTAAATTGAAAACGCATAAACACTACGAATTATGTATAATATAAATGGAATCATTGTGTACCCCTCTATTTTGGCACCTTGCAAATAATTTCAGCAGGCTATGCAGATAAATTCGGCTATACTGGGGTACTTTGATCTGTCACTATCCCAAATAAAGAGATCTACAAGTATGCGGGTTAGATACTCGTTGACGAGTTGATTAGATGGAAGTAACAGTGGATAGGTCCCATGTTAAAAAAGAACGACAGTTTTATATTTAGCTGTGCCGAAATAACAATTTTACAATCTCTTCAAATTGATCTACGATATTTTGTACAAATGTTGTAATTCGGAAAGTATTTCAAGATTTCCTTAAATGCAGTGAAAAAATCCTTTATACTCTGATAGTTGTACATTAAATTGCTAACTCCTTGGAAACACATCAAGCAATCCTTTAATGAAGGCTGATTCGAAAAATCTATCTATCTATCAGCTTGATTAGAATTAATTCGAACCAGTAAATCTGAGCAAATCTTTGGATTTGGTAGACCAAACCAATATATCGATCTTGTAATAATTTATCCTCTCCAAGCAACCGAGCTCCATAGAAAAGCATCAAAGGTTAATGTATCGGGCAAAAATTTATTAGCCGTGAAAGTAAAGTTCAATTCTTCACTAACGCAAACCATAAGGAAAAAGGGGAGAGAGTCGGTCAGATAAAATTGATGTTTTGTGTAAATATTTTGGATATGCCCGAGGGTAACTTCCTTCTTTTGTCTCCTTTGCCCCCGCCGTCAGACTCGGTCGTTTAGTTTTCCATTTTTAACACTCGCACTCCCAAGAGCGCAGGACTAGCTTCCGGAATCGAGCGAAAGGAGTCATTAATCATTATCATTCGATTGGATTTCGGTAATCCGTACGCGTTACAGATCGCGTGCCATCCATTGACGACCAGTCCCATGCATAGTGTTTCTTTGCTTTTAGGCAGTGACTGGTCGAAAATCGACATTGAGTAATAAGTTATCCTCACCCTTCGTCCTTGATGGTATTTCTGTTCATGGGGAGGTGAATGGGAGAAAACTTTTCGATTTTTTCTTCTATTTTATTAATTGCTCGACTCCTGCTCCTGGGAAAAAATGACTCCTCTCTGCAGCGAAATTTCATAATAGGATGATTAGCACAATTGAAAATGCGCAATCTTTATAATGGGATAATCACGAACTTACACGGTGTTTATTTTGATGCGCTCCCTCCATTGAGAAAGGGGGAAGACCTTGAGTTCATTGTCACCGGACCAATTCTCTATTCGAATTTGAAAGGGATGTGCGTAGCAACAAGAGAGGATTTAATGGGCTTAACTTCAAGTGCTATCACACGAGAGTTGATCAGGGGTAGATAAAGTAGGGGATTTGTAATTATTATATTGTATGTAGGACGTTATGAAGCGCGGGAAGTGATATGCCTCTTGAGAAAATATTTTGGGATGCTTGACTTGATGACTTATTTATTCGATGCCCAGTCAAGGGATGATGTTTATAGAAGAAATGGGAGAATTCTTGGAAACAGCTTCATTTTCCGCAATTTTTACAATTTCTCCATAAAAAATAATTTTCGGGGTCAGTTATTATTTCCAAAGAATCAGCTTTTCTACAACATTATAATCAAAGTCCTTCACTAAGAAAATTAATTTTTTACGGAAATGTGGGAAGTACAGTTCTTTGAGCGAGTACAGTAAAAGGGATATTTTAGTAACACGGTATTGAAAGTGCAAATATAAATTCTATTCCTCTCCAAAGTATAGTGTCCTTCGCCTTTTTCAGAGATAATCAAAAAGGGAATGCATTCGCTAATATGTAATATTCTCATTATTTCTTCCGATTTTGAACACCCCTTACCTTTGTTCCAATTTCCTCTTTGCCTATCCCGACAGATATTTACATCATCTTTTAGAATTTTAAAAATCAATCGTTTCGTTATTTTAGTTATTAAAACCTACCTGTTATCTCCCCCTAAAAATTCTAAAACTCATTTTGTATATAATATAATAACAATGTTGAATGTTGCATGACTGAACATCGAACTTGTATTTAAAATTGACCGGTTTATATACTTCGGAATACAGACCTGGTTGGGCCCAGTGAGGATGCATTTCTGCTGAAAACACTAGCGGAACCGGGGACCGGCTGATTGGAGGAACAGCTGATGAACTAGACTGGGTCGTCAATATGTCAGTGAGTTTCGCAGAGTAAAATGTTTTTTTTTTCCACAGAAGTGTGGGTGTTTTGAAAAACTGGTAATTTTAAGACAATAAATCTGTTAATCAAAGTGAGGTAAATTGTTCATATTCAAGTTTTGAATGTGTGGGCAATTATCGGACAATGAAATTGTCTTGAGAGGGAGTGTCTGGGATCAGAGAAGTGGTCTACTAGCGGGTGCTGGTTGCACTGCGAGTTTTGTCTCTTGGAAACGGGCTGGCGGTGGCAGCCGCTCCATGCTAGAAGTGAAATTTAGGTGGCAACGGTATTCTGGAGTTTGCCTCTGTGCAATTAGAGGTAAGTTAGCGCTTTTGGAATTTGTCATTCAGTTTACTTGAGACGAGTAGTCGTGATCTAACTGCAAATATTTTCGATTTTGGAGCGACGCAAGGTACTCGGAAAAATTCGCCAAGTGAGGTGTGACATAAGTCGTGACATAAGTCCGGATAGCTGAGTGGTTAGAGCGCAAGGCTCTCGTACGGAAGGTCGCGGTTCAAATCTCACTGGTGGCAGTGGAATTTGTATCGTGATTTGACGTCGGATACCAGTCGACTCAGCTGTGAATGAGTACCTGAGTCAAATCGGGGTAATAATCTCGGGCGAGCGCAGTGCTGACCACATTGCCTCCTAGTGTACCGTTACGGTCTTGAATGAAGTGCTCTAACACACTTCAAGGCCCTGATCCAACATGGATTGTTGCGCCAACGATTATTATTATTATAAGTCTTCAAGAACTAAAAGAACATCGTTAATCCGAAGGAATGGCAGTTTATTCGCCGTAAAGATGGGAATTCAAGTGGATAATTTTGCCACCTAAAACAAAAATTAAATAAGTTTTAAGACATAATGGACTTACGAAAGAAATCGGGAAAACGTTGAGCTAATATTGTGATCAGACGAACAATATAAATGCATTATTTAAATTTTAGCCAAAAAGAACTACTTAAAAATATTTTTAATTGTTTATTTTTCTGAAACCCTCTTAGTTGTTTGGGTCTCAATCGTTACAGAAGGTTTGAAGATTTTCGCGAGCAAAATAAAAGAATTCGGCGAAGAAAACGAACATTACATCGTGCTAAACCACAACTCAAATGTATTTTAAACGAAAGATTCCGACAATAAGTTCAAATCTTTGACAAAAATAACAAATGACAAATGCATGCAATGACTTAAAGCAGAAAGGAGAAAAACTATTGAAATGACAGATGAAATATGAAATGAATGACGTTAATATTTACAGAAGTAAAGTGTCGAAATTCCCGAGTTGTGTATAAACAGACACATAAAACGTAGTGTACGAAATTATAGAGAGAAAGTGAATTAAAGGTAGTTTTTTCTAAGGACTATATGTTTTTTTATTATTAATATTATTGAATTATAAGAAGGAAATAGCAAGGTTTGACGAAAAAATGTGATCACCAGAGTTATGGGTGAAGAATTTATTTTATATTTTTTATTACTCACTTTCCTTTTTCGGAGTGATTCCTTTTATTTTATTTATTTGTTTTTTTTTGGTACTAGAATTTAAAACGACTGTAAAGCTTACAAAAAATTATTTAATTAACAAAATAGGTGCCAGTGGATTCAAAACACTTCTCCCAGCGACATACAAGAGCATGTATGCTAGTTTCGTAGAAGTCCAATTTTCAGGTGATGATAAACTCGTCGAAGGCAATTTTGATGGCCTCCTTCATTCCTAAATTGCCTTTCCGCCAAAAAATGATCCAAATGCTTAAAAAAGTGGTAGTCGGTTGGCGAAAGATCCGATGAATATGATGGATGGGGCAGAGTATCATACTGCAATTCTATCAAATTTTGAACCGTTGTTCTGGATACATGAGGTCGTGCATTGTCGTGAAGGAGTATCACACCATCTCTGTTGACTAATCTCGACCGTTGAATACTCAATTTTTTGTGTATTTCCTAGAGTTGGGCACAGTATTTCTGTGCATTTATCGTTTCTCCAGGTAGCTGTAGACCACCAAACAGTCCCCATTACCTTCTTCGGATGGAGGCTCGGTTTCGGCATATGCTTCGGTGGCTCAGCAGCGTCTAGCCATTGTGTATAATATCCGCTTTTCATCACATGTCACTAATCTGTGCCAAAAGGGATCGCTTCTGTTGCGGGAGAGTAAAGAACTGCAAGTTTCCATTCGAAGCGCCATGTTTTGCTCCGTAAGGGCATGCGGAACCCATTTGTCGAGCTTTTTTGCCTTTCCAAGTAGTTGCAAGTTCTGGGAAAGTGTCGAATAGTGTACGCCCAGTTTCTCTGCAATGTCTCTCACAGACGGACGTGCGTCGGATTTAACTAGCAAACGCAGCTCGTCGTTGTCAATCGATGGCCCTGGATGTCCATAAGGCTCACTTTGAAGGTTTACATCGCCTGACCGGAATTTTTCGAACCACCGCCGTGTGGTTCATTCGCATACCGCATCAGCTCCACATGGGCTGTTAATGTTCCTGGTTGCCTCTGCTGCTTTATGACCAAGTTTGAACTCATACGGAAAAATTATACGTTCTTGGCTCTTTTCCATCCTTTTTTCCTTTTTATTCACTGTTATCACAACGATGGTCAACACTTAAATGACTCCTCGATTAAATGTAGGAGTATCTAAACTTCATTATACGACACCAACAGCGCCAACTGGTGGTGGTTTGATACAGCAAAATCGCAACTAACTTCACTTGATTGCCAAATCGGTCATTTCATGTCCAACAACCTAATATATTTTTTTTCTTGGAATGTACCTCTACTGGCTAGCAAATTTGCATGTTTATTCATTTCGTTATTTTTTTTTTGCATGAATACAATCATAAATATGATTCTTCATCTTCAATTTGAGGATTCACTTCTTACCTTTTCCTTCTTAACCCCGTAAGACTCTTAATATTACTAGGGATATCCTTCAAAATCATGGCCTGTGGATGTTAAGGAAGCCCGGGAACCTTACAAACCTTCTGAGTCAGGGGAAACATGAATCAAGGATGGTGGATCCCGCTCAATCACTCGTTAGGTGTACGCGAATCCCCATGCTTATATATTTGTTGTGAGGATTTTGAGCGGACCCACACAGCGCCGGGGCACATTCTCGAGGTTATCGACAGAGCACTTCGTTTGGGCTTCAAAATTCGCGGGCGGACACACGGTCGATTTCGCCATTTTTTTAGGTTTTTGGGATAGCTCTTTCTGCTGACTCATCTACAGTCACTTAGAATGGTCTTGTGATCATCGCAATTTCAATTTGTCTTTACAACAACCAGCACCGTTTTCTCAGAAAATAGTGCTTTGTGTAGCTTTACCAATCTATGCAAAATTTTCCTATTTCTGATATTAGTAGTAAGTTTTTTCTTAACAGTTGGTCGGAATGTTAACTAGCTAATAATTATCTGAGAGCATATGTTCTATTTCATCCTTCTCACTGTGGAATCTACCATCGAAATTTATTGCTCCTTTCTACGGTTAAGCCTGTGCTTGGATCTTGGAGGGTTAAGTTGATAGGTAAGGTGGCTGGGGGAGGGGGGGGGGGGGCAAGAGTAGAGTTTCTAAATCAAGCTGGCAACATTTCATCGTATAGTAGTTTCGTCGGTGATCAAGGGAACATCAAAAGTTGGTATGTTGTCTACATTTGTCGAGCTTAATTATCCCGAAGGTTATTTTGTATCCCCACTGGCTATTTGTATGTAAAGCGCACCGTTAGCATGTTTTCCACAGTGCTTGGTTTTGCGGAGAGGGTGCCACTATTGAGTCAGAAAGTATTCCAAATATTAAAAAAGTCAAAATGTTTGATCTTTCAATCACTACACCATTTACATAGTGAATTGCTCACTACACACAAGGAATCCCCCCTCTGATTTATTTAATTCATAATGTATAATTAACAGATAAATTCAATAAAGAAATTATGAAAAAACGACAAAAAATTAAAAATTATAACAGTACGGACGCTACTTTCTGATTAAATAAATCAAAGGATGAGGACAAAGGACCAAGCTGCAGGTCGTTGCATTCACGAAGCATTTTTCGAGCATTGGAGTAATAGTAGCATAAGAGCTCCGCGAATTCATCATCAACGGCGCAAGAACCGGTGTCCGGTCTAGGCCTGCCTTAATAAGGAACTCCAGACATCCCGGTTTTGCGCCGAGCTCCACCAATTCGATATCCCTAAAAGCTGTCTGGCGTCGTGACCTACGCCATCGCTCCATCTCAGGCCGGGTCTGCCTAGTCTTCTTTTTCTAACATAAATATTGCCTTTATAGACCTTCCGAGCTGGATCATCCTCATCCATACGGATTAAGCGACTCGCCCAACGTAACCTATTGAGCCGGATTTTATCCACAACCGGATGGTCATGGTATCGCACATAGATTTCGTCGTTATGTAGGCTATCCATCCATCCTCATGTAGGGGGCTAAAAATTCTTTGGAGGATTCTTCTCTCGAACGCGGTCAAGAGTTCGCAATTTTTCTTGTTAAGAACCCAAGCCTCCAAGGAATACATAAGGACTGGCAAGATCATTGTCTTGTACAGTAAGACCTTTGACCCTATGGTGAGACGTTTCGAGCGAAACAGTTTTGTAAGCTGAAATAGGCTCTGTTGGCAACCAACAACTGTGCGCTGATTTCATCATCGTAGCTGTTATCGGCTGCGATTTTCGACCCTAGATAGGAGAGTTGTAGTCTCCTGTCTTCATTGTTTTCGTTTGACCAGTGCGGTTCGATGATGTTGGTTGGTTGGTCGATCTGGATGAAGGCAGTTTGTACGTCTCGGATCGGTCTTACCATGATGTCGATATCGTCAGCATAGGCCAGTAGTTGGGTGAACTTAAAGAGGATCGTACCTCTTGCATTTATCTCAGCATCACAGATGACTTTCTCCAGGGCCAGGATAAAAAGGATGCATGATAGGGCATCCCCTTTTCATTGACCGTTGTTGATATTGAATGGTCTTGACAGTGATCCTGCTACTTTTATCTGGCCTTGCACGTTGGTCACGGTCAGCCTCTCTCATAGCCGTGTACAGTTTTACCCTGGCTAGGGTATCATAGGCGGCTTTAAAGTTGATGAAGAGATGGTGCAACTGATGTCTATATTCCGACAGTTTTTCCATCGCTTTCCGCACAGAGAAAATCTGATCTGTTGCTGATTTGCCTGGAATGAAGCCTCTTTGGTATGGGCCAATGATGTTCTGGGGGTATGGGGCTATCCGGCCTAGCAAGGTAGCAGAGAATATCTTACCTGAGGCATTCAGTTTCAGGTTTCTTCATTGTTTTAATTTTAAGAGAAATATGAATTACACAAAATTACTTTAAATTTAGAGAACCGTTAGAATCTTTTTTAAAATAAAGAGAATCAAAACATTTCTGAAAACTAAAAGAGAGAAAGAGAAAATATCTAAAACTGCATGCTCACATCAACCAAAAATATGCACGCTTGACTGAATTTATGAAGACAACTCATTTAACTTTTGGACCCCTAGAACGCTCAGCAATATTTACCCTTCACTCCCTGACGAAAATCTCACACAAACAATCTTCCCACACCACTCCTCCCATCCACTCATCGCATCTGTGGCAAATAAACAATTAACAATTCCGCACGACACAAAAAACTACTGAATTTGATCTATTGGCCGAAAGTTCACAGGACAGTAATAAATAATCGAGGACAATTGCTTCAGATCGAGTTCGGGGACACTTTTTTTATGGCATTTCTAAATTATCGACGCACGTTCGGAGGTAGTTTTCCCACGGTGGCAATCGAAAATGACATCGAAAATATGTTCACCAGCCACTTTCCCTGCTCGATAGATACATGCTTGCATAGGAGATAGTCAACCGCGGACTTGAATGCAGAGATAGTTGACGTGTGCCGTGGGTGCAACAAATTTGACACCGAACAGCTTTTTGACTCCGATAGCGTACACCGTAAACACAATCATCCCCTATTGTTAAGTCCTTGTTGGCAGTGGGGTGGTAACCTGGTGGCTGGCTGGTGGTGGTTTCACTTTGTGTGACGCGTAATTCAATACGCTTCTACGATTTCAAACAGTCTGTTTTAGATTTTATCAAAGTTTCTACCGTGTTCAGTCAAGGGTTATGGTGGATATAATAATTTACATTATGCGAACATTGGTGGGAGCATCGATAAGAGAAAGAATCGATCGCTTTTCGAAGTTTTCTAGAAGATACCAATTTTTAACAGTTCCAATTCAACCCTTTTTCTTTCTTCTGTAGTTATGCATTTATTCACTTTTAACTGAATTTGATTTAGAGCTGAAATCGATTTAATTATCCACTACGTACATTAGCCACTCCATGCATAGCGCCCTGTCGAAACCTTTCTCTCTGGAGACCTCTATATGGAAGGAACCTATCCGAAAGGAATTTAATTTTCGCTATCTTTATGTTTAGATAACACCTATAACCATCGATACTTAGGAATCATAGAACTAGACTTGTCCACAGCTGGAGTAGATCCAATCTAGATTTCATCGCCATTTTCCCTCTAGACTTCGTCTCGGAGCCAACGTACACCGTCAACGTTATATTAACTTGCAACCCTTGCGTAAATTTAATTTAGCCGACTTGCTCGTGAATGAGACAAAATTTCGGGTGTAGCTGAACATTTGAGCTGATTTGAATGAGCGCGAAATGAAAACGTTCGGTTGGAAAAGTGGGTAAAGTCGCGCACAATCCACCCACATAACTTCATTTCCGGAAAGACGCTCGTTGATTGTGATTCCTTGCTGTTAGCGTGCACAGGAGCTGTTACGGATTTTGATTGCGTTCCTTCGTTGCTTGCACAGGGTGTATGGATCTAGACGCCCAGCATCGCCCCTCAGATAAAGTCATCTCGTTTAGGAATGCACGACATGATGACAGTTAATGGAAAAACATGAGATAAAACTTGGAGAAAATGATGTCCTCAAGATGTTAAGGAATTGTAGTAATATTTCAGGAGAGTACTCAGCTGTGATGAGTCTTTTTAAATGTTCGTGTTTAGAATCTGATTTATGATAAATCAGGTTTAAGTTTAATATTCTTTGTTGATTTAAGATAAAGTGTCTACTGAATAGATAGATCCAAAGCAACACCTTTGAATTCATGGGTGTTTCTATAATCCCGTGAAAATGATGGAATAATGAAGTACAACTGGCACCACCTCTTCCTCTGTATGTTTTCGTGTGACTCACAAATAGTATATTTTGAAAGAATACTCCCAAACCTTTTCTTAGAAGGTGAGAATGTCTCTGTTGTTTTCGAAGCTATTCTTTTAAAATGTATGGTCGGCAGACCGCTTCGACTGGAAATTTTAATACATTTAATTTCGGGCTAACTCGTACAAATTTGCAGGTCCTCAGTGTTAATTTTCTTTATTTTGCATTCCTGATAATTGGTAATCCCGATATTTTGTACCAAATCGTCAGCCCCTTGACCACACGAATTGTCGGGATTCCACTGTTTTAATTTTCCTATATTTCTTGGAGCGACTTGCTGCTTTTAGCTATAATTATAGTTATCAACAAGAGATGACGGACATTTTATGGAAAACGTAAATGCAAGTTACTAAGTTTTGCCTGAAATTTGAACAGAGTCGGACAGGTTTGTTGTACACATATATTTCACCAAAACAGGGTCCATGACAATTTTATATTCTCTTTGTATTTATGTATGTATAGTTGCCATTTACACCATCGAAATCGCGCTTCAGCTGCTGTCAGGAGACGCCCGAACTACTTCTCTACTGTTCTGCACCAAGTGCCCTTAGGGCAACCCAATCGTCGCCCATCTTGGGAGAGTGGATTTCACTGCATGGCATAGCAAGGAATACAATTGGCAATCTTTGTTAATATGTAACCTACCCACTGCCACTTCCGCCTTTCGACTACCGTGCGTACGATTGTATGTGGTATCGCTCATAGATTTCGTCGTTATGTAGGCTCTGGAATGTCTATCCTCATATAGGGGGACAAAAATTCTTCGGAGGATTCTTCTCTCGAACGCGGCCAAGAGTTCGCAATTTTCCTTGCTAAGAACCTAGGACTCGGCACGGAACAGTGGCACGATCATAGTCTTGTACAGTAAAAACTTTGACCCTTTCTAAGTTGAAATAGGTTCTGTTCGCAGCCAACAACCGTATGCGGATTTCTTCATTGTAGCTGTTATCGGTTGTAATTTTCGACCCTAGATAGGAGAAATTTTCAACCGTCTTAGGAGAAATTTTAAACGGTCTCAAAGTTGTAGTCTCCTATTTTTATTATTTTCGTTTAACGAGTGCAATTCGATATAGTTGGTTCCTTGTTCTTCGGCGTTGACATTGCGACCATGTACTTCGTCTTGCCTTCATTAATGTGCAGTCTGAGATCTCGTGCCGCCTGCTCGATCTGGATCAAGATAGATTGTACATCTCGCGTTGTTCTTCCTATAATGTCAATATCGGTAGCATAGGCAAGCAGTTGGGTGGACTTCAAGAGGATGGTGCTTCTTGCATTGCCATCTGCATCGGGAATCACTTTCTTCAGGGTCAGATTTAAGAGGACGCATTATAGGGCATCCCCTTGTCTTAGCTCGTTGTTGATGTTGAATGGTCTCGAGAGTGCTCCTGCTGCTTTTATTTGGCCTCACACATTGGTCAGGGTCAACATAATTAGTCTTATCAATTTCGTTGGGATACCAAATTCTCTCATGGCCGTGTACAGTTTTACCCTAGCTATGCTGTCGTAGACAGCTATAAAGTCAATGAAAAGATGGTGCAACTGATGTCCATATTCCAGTAGTTTTCCATCGATTGTCGCAGAGAAAAAATCTAATCTGTTACTGATTTCCTTGCAGTGAAGCCTCTTTGGCATGGGCCGACAATGTTCTGGGCGTATGGGACTATCCGGCCTTGGTATTCAGCAACGTGATACCTCTATAATTGCTGCACTAGGCGATATCTCCCTTTTTATGTATGGGACAAGTAGTTGCCAATCGTCAAGCATTGATTCGCTGTTCCACACTTTGAACATCAGTTGATGAACCGCTTGGTCTAATTGGTCGCCCAATCAACCAATTAGGCTATAATTTGGTTCCTGGCGACTTATGGTTTTCAAGCCGATGAATTGCAGGGACTGCTTCTTCCATGCTTGGGGGTGGCAACATTTGTCGGTCATCTTCAGTTGACAGGACCTCCAACTAGCCGATATTTTGGTTGTTGAGTAGTTCATCAAAGTACTCAACCCATCGCTCCAATATGCCCATTCCGTCGGAATCAGATTTTCCTCTTTGTCTCGACAGGATAAGCAACGAGGTGCATAAGGCTTTGCCTGCTGATTTGTTGCTAAAATTTGCTCGCCTGGTGCGGTTGCTCCCTATACTTTTCGAGTTCACAGATCGGTTGGTTTTCCCAGGCTTCCTTTTTCCGTCTATGAAGTCGTTTCTTCACTCGACGCAAACAGGTGCTGCCGAAAGCTTCGAACCTTCGAGTGACAGTGGGGTCACCCGTCATGCACTACTCTCATATAGCACAACAGGTGAACTTGATTGATCTTGGTGTTGATACTCTGCCCATTAATGTGGATAGGGAGAGTTTAATGACTCGTCAGACTGAGAACCTTCGTCTTGTTGGTTTTTATCTTCAGACCAACTCTACTTTGAACAAGGTCCATGACCTGGTGAAAAAGCAAACAGATGTCACCAGCCTAGTTAAGGAGTTTGAAGACACATGTCATAGTCCATTGAACTCTTCCAAGTCCTCCGAACAAGGTATTATGAAGAACGCCACCGACAATAAGAAAACGTAATATCGGTGACAAGATGTGTGACGGACTCCGCTTTGAAGTTAAGATTCTTTTGAAATTTTACCTCGTTGTGTCATCATATGTCACTTCGATAATAGCTATTAGTTTCTCCGCATGCCACTCTAGCGTACAGTACGGCAGATAAACTGCTTGTTCACGCTATCGAAAGCTTTCTCGAAATCGATGAAGAGCAGGTATAGGGAAGATCTAAACTCCGCACATTGTTCCAAAATGATCTGTACGTTGATGTATCAAAGCAGGAGGATATAGAGGGGAAACCAACAATCTCTCTGTCCATTAAACTTCCGAGATGATCTTTAATGCGCGCCAGGTGTTTTTTTGCTATTATTTGTGTGGCGGTAAAGAGCAGCAGATATCCCTTCAATCGGGAAAGGTTACGAATTCCCAGGATTTCCATACTAGTGAAGGTAGCAAATCTGCAGAAATTGCAGGTGCATCGATAAATAACTCAGGCATGAGACTTTAGTCACAGTTGTATAACTAAAAATCAAATCACGCAACTTATATTTGTATTGTAAATATATTATTTCCGCTTTGTTTTGAACAAATCTTTGGATGGCAATTTTGTTAGAGTTGTTTCTTATAAAATTTGTGGAAAATATTAGTAACAAATATTAAACCGCTAAAATACTCAACAACCCTCGTCAATTTAAACGAGATAAAACTTTCTAACGAGAAATTTACCAAGTTGCCACGGAATACAATATTTTAAATTAAAGGAGACAACGCGAGTGTTCACTGCCGCGGTTGGAAACAGAAGAGACCGACTTATTTCCATGCGGTCCTTACTGTCCCAACCAACGGCATTTTTTTACCGCTGGTTCTCCACTCCCCTGGTGCGTTCAGAAAACGCGTGAGTGGAGAGTTTCGGAGTTCAGCGCCATCTACCCGTCCGCATCCGCAACATCCGAAATAAATTTCGAATGCTGCAGATCCTGCCGCGCCACAAGACCGTCGAGCCAAGCGGCTTTAGTAACTCTCGGGTGGCAGCCTTAACACGCAAGCGACCATCAGATGCTGATCCCTTCCGAGCTTAAATCTTCTGTTGATCACAAAGTGGTCAATTTGGTTGCTCGTACGGTGTCGGACAGGTGGAAGCTACGGGCATCGACAAACCTGCCACTATTATCGTTGCCGTCGCCAAGACCGTGTTTCTCCATCACATGCCGAACAAGGTGTTATGAGAGCTCACCCTGGTATTCAGATCATCCATCACGATCACAATATCACCTTGAGGAAGCCTCTCCTGGATTGCGTGTAATTTCCCGCAGAAAGCAACCTTCTCCACTATATTGGAAATCTCCGTTGATGCATAGTGCGTCACAATTGTGATGCTCCTTAACCTGTACCGGAATTTAGCATTTAGATGTCTTTCAGAAACCGGCTGTCTGGTTAAGAGAGCGCTATTTACCGTAGGCGTCAGAAACAACCCGATTCAAGAGTCGCGTCTACTACTAGTTGGCTTCCCAGAGAATAATAACACATTGCCTTAAGTGCGGCAAGAGGAAGAGGAGTACTCTCTAGAGTTCTGCCATCTTATTAAGGCAGGTTTAGAAATTCCAGCTTATATCGCCGGAATTCTCGCTCAAGTTGGATAGGATATCTTTGCCGGAGAGCATGCCCACATTCGACCGCTAAAAGCCTTCGACGTCAAGTTAGTCCTTATCCGAGGCATTGTTGACGTTTCGGTATCAGTAAATTTTCGAAGTTTGCACATTACTCGCCCATAGGTTTCTATCGGTCTTAGTTGCCTTTTACGACAAGCAGGGAAGACTTTGAGTGTCTTCGTAAGTACTTCTCTATTGCTCATAAGGGGGCGCAGTGACCTTGTTAGTATAGTATTATCCAGAAGATCACTTCTCTATGAAACCTATTAATCTATTAATGTGCTCAACAACTTAAATCCAAAAAGGATTTTTCTTCATATAAAGGTTACAGAATTTGATCATAGAAAGTTACAGGGTACAAAAGTTTACTGAAGGATTCGCTAAATTCAAAATAAATTCGGGTTGTCGCAAAATCTTATAAAATTGATTCGGATCATGACCTGTCAAGAACTGAACAATCTTGAGTCAGAATATATGTGAGAGTCCATAAAACTCTGGCTGCCATCGTTCACAACAAGGGAGAAAGAGATTGAATGCTTTCGAAACGAGGACTTTTCGAGGTTATCGGGAAAGGCCAATCGTAACAATAACGTGAAAACATTTGTAGATTCCTGCAACTTTCACTCTCTTGTCATCATGGGAACATTAATTGACCATGGGGCTTGTCATTAGATAATTCGGCTTGAAAATAACAATGCGCATTTTATCTGGTCAGCCTTATCGCGGCCAGCGGTGAATTTAGAAGGTGCCTTCTGAAAGTGAGCTACGAAAGAGGTGCTGATCTGCGTCTCGAAAGGGATTATCATCTCGTGCTACTACTGCACTTGCTTGCGGAGCAGGAAAGCTTCGGCAACAATGGGAAAACTTACTGCACAAACAACATAAACGACAGGATGTTGCTAAGCACTAGACCGTTATCAAAATTGTCTTTATCTCCGACGGGGACTAAATTTTCGGCCAATTCCAAAAGGACGTTATGAGACCTGGTTGACTGCTAGCGAGGGTGGGTGAAACACGCTGGAGATCGTGACAGGGAAGTGCAGTGTCACGTACGTGGTGACAAAAGAAGTTCCACTATTGTGTTGGTGGGGGAATGAGAAGTTGCCGTGAATAATAACTTTTTTAGTAAATCCTTTGATGGTCCTGTGAGGGATGTCAGCACTCGGAACTGTACCATGATTCTAAATGGTATCACATCGAGTGGAACCTTTTAGATGTCATGACCAGCCCAACGGTTTCTTTAATCAGAAACGAACTATCTTCGCCATTACCATGCTCAAGCAGAGCAAACTGCGGGCCTCAACGGTTTCTGTGCAGAACTATTTAGGAATAGCTACATACATCACCTATATCTGTATCTAGAATGTTGTACACAGAAGTTCATTCCGGAAAAATCAAAAGCTATTATCAGGACGACAGATGTGAAATCCTTGGGGCTTCAACATGGGCACTTATTGGGTAGGCGTAATCCGGTGTGACGGCAAAGATAGTTAAGCCGTTAGTTTTGCGACCTCCATGTTGTGCCCTGGGTTCTAATCCCGACTATAGTCATGAATGTTTGTGATTGTCTAAAGGCGTGATTGCTCCAACTACGGTTCCCCTTTTTGTTTGAAAAAAAAGGCGTAATTCCACTGTTATCTTAAGACATCGATTGCTTTCGAGATCACAATCAGCGGATAAAATCCAGCTTAACGGGTTGCATTCGGTGGGTCGCTTAATTCGTATGAATGAGGATGATTCAGTCTGAAAAGTCTATAAGGACAATATGTATGGTAGAAAAAGAAGACGAGGCAGACCCTGCCTGAGATGGAACGATGGCGTAGACCAGGACGCCAGGCAGCTTTTAGGCATATCGAATTGGTGGATCTCGGCACAAAACCGGGATGTCCGGAGTTCTTTATTAAGGCCGACCTAAACCGGATACCTGGCTTTGCGCCGTTGATGACGATGAATGAGAGCGGCGCCGTAACTGGCACAACGGTTCTCGCTTATCTCAGGGCAGGTTCAGCATTTCGATTGATTGCGAGGCCTTCTTAAGAATCCTGCTACTGAACAGCGCAACCCTATGGTTGAACGCACGAGGAATACTGCTCGCAATATGGGCACAGCCACCATGAAACTTACACAGCCAACCACAAATAACCGAGCCATGAGCGCATGCCCAAGGAATTCTCTCGAAAGGTTATCTCAGTCTCCATGGCACCTTATAATCTCTGGTGAGGCTTCGTGGCGTGATGAGTGCTATGCTAGACTCAGGTCTGATCGCCCTTCTCAAGTACGTGGAGACGGAACTTTCCTACGGTCGGAAGACATAGCAATCCCAAATGACTGGATGAAGATAAGGTAAGGTAGAGGAATTTGAAGTCGTAAGTGGAGTTCGGCAGGGTTGCATTCTTTCTCCAATACTAATTCTTTTTTTATTGTCTGGAATATACATATAAAGTGCTTCATTGGACCATTCCATCTTTCCTCAAATACCTCGATTATGCTCAAAACATCTGTTTGCCCTCATACAGTCTTTAACCCAGGCAAAGTAACTATAGACTTGATAGTATCTTTCCAAAACCAAGCTTTTTATCCCGACGCGGTATATTCATTAATGGGCAGAATATCGTATGTCTAATAGTCGTATCGTATCGTATCGCATGTCCAATAGTCTGTGTAACTAGGAGACTGCAATGACGCGAGGCTTGAGCAGAATGTATGTGGCGTTGCGGGAGGATTGGCTTGACAAATTTCCTTTTTTTTTTGAGCGTTTTCCGGAATATTAAATTTTTGTCTGTTTTCGAGCAGCTTTCCTTTCTATTTTACATTTTTCTTCTATATTTCCTTATATATATATTTTGCCAACTTGGGAAATTCCTTTGGAGGTGTAAAGGTGTAGCGGCGCGAAAGTTTTCGTTTGTATGGGTGTAAGAATTGCGTCGCAGGGGGCCATTGCGAACAGAGATTGTGGTGTGATGGGAAGAGTTCAACCGCTGGAAAGGAAAGTGGGGTTTAGAATTTTATTTCTATAGATACTTGGGCTGGAAAGCTTTTTCCGACAAAAAGAGCAAAATTGGCATGTCAGGTATATGTATACATTGATATAATTGTCTAAAATTGACGTAATTGGGATAAGCCCATCGTCGTGTCGTTTTGAGTCGTCACGAGTCCGATCGGAAAAGTTATGCTTTGCGTGAATTCCCCGCCATTTTTCCCAGGTTGCAGGCAATAGGGAGTACGTTAAAACTTGTCTCACAATAATTCTTATGGGAAACGGACCGGGAGAACGTAGTATATTCAAACGTCAAAATCATGGTATGTAATTTTTTGGAATCCTGGAATGTTTCGAGTACGCCGAAAATAATCGAACGCTTGGGTTGCAGATACTAAATTGGACATGTGCTTTCAATATTCGCAATTTTCAAGTAAGCAATAGTTCTACCTTTTTGGCTCTCTGTCAGCCCAAATGGCATGGAGAAGGTTGAAGTTTATGGGAAGTGTAAGACAATCATATGCATTTATGGGCCTGAAGAATCTGAAATCTTTACTTCCTCAAAAATTATATTGGCAACAACAGTGCTTCTAAAACGATATTTGTTAATTTCGATTGCATTATCAAAATGTACTTGATGAATTGACATTTTTTGGAAAGATGGGGAGTGAGGGGGGTCGAAAGTGATCATCCTTTTAAAGGACTCATTCTCAGAAACTACCCAACCGAAAAATCTGAAAAAAAATCAAGAGGCTACCACTATATGGTGCCTAGACTGCGAAAAGTTAATAATAGTATATTATTATAATTTCTAGTATATGGCTGCAGAACGAAATTGTACTGTGTACTGTTGTAGTAATGTAGGCTATAACATAGAGCGTAATCCTATCAAGTTTAGTCGAAATCGCAATATTACTAACAAAGTTATAATGGGTCAAAGTTGTCGCTTATTTGCAAATTGAAGACTATTAATGTCAATATCCCCCGAAAGTGGATAGTTCACATAATATATGCATATATTACGTGCTACGTACTAATGGGGCAAATGCACACTCAAATGTCTTTATATAAGAAATAGACAAAGCCTTTCATACCTGACGCATCCAGCTTCCGGTTTCCCGACTTGTTATTTTTATTTTGGCAATTTTGTTCAGAAACATTTTAAACTTCCCGAAATCCTAGAATTCATTTAAATGTTTCTAGAAGAAATTTAAAAATAATTGGACAATTATTATTAAGCTTTGTTGTTGTTTCTTTTACATAGATCTGATCATGCTGTGTATTATTTGCATAACGCACTTCTAACGCTTACTTCGGGCTAGAGCGAAATTCATTGCATGTAAATGCGAATGCTGGGATATTTCAGAATTTTGTTTTGTACAGAGGTCGGTTCGATGAAGGATGACTTGATGTAATAGAAAATTCCAAGTAACTTTCGTTGTAGTCCCAGCTGTCATCGTCTGGGCCCTAACTAGCCCTGGTAACTGAGTGGAGGTAGCAAGTCAACTGATTAGAGAACTTTGTTTATGTCTGTTGCTAGAGTAACATGGTCTTTGTGATTGTTGAATTTTAAAATTAAAACCTAAAGTAAGAGAAGTGGTTTGTTTCCTGCAAACTGAAGTTGAAACAGTCTTAAGGGATCCTAGCGGCATTTTTCAAGAATTCTAGGCAGTGCGATAGTGAGTGATTTCTCAGCGTAAACCGTGGATTTTGCAGAAGAAAGAAAAACGCGTAGATATTTGGATAGAAGTAGTGCGTATTTTTTCCTGCAAGATAATCATACGGTCTATTCGTATTCCTGCGACGTTGGCGGTAGTGAAGAGAAATGTGTTAACCATTTTTAAAGCTACTTTCAACTTTAATTATTTGAGGTTTTGTGGAAGAAAATGCTCAAGTTTCAGCGTGAAGAACGAACAGCTAATTCATTGCCAACAGTAATTTTTAGAAGTTAGGTTTTTAAGAAGTTAAGTACGTTAATACTGAAGCAAGCGATAGCGGGTTGATTTGATTAATGAATTATGTCATTTCAATTAGGCGTCAGTTATTTTATAATTTATTGAGAGATTTCATCCTTCCCATAATAATCTGTCATTTGGTAACTCAAATCGTAAAAAATCACCAAGTGGTATTCTGTGTGCACCTCGGAAATTTTATACAGAGTCAAAATTCAATATTTATGATAGAAACTATTCGCAGCTTAAGTATGGTAATTAATCTAAGACCAACAGAATATGAACTTTACTTCCATGTAAACCGACTTTTGGAGTTTCAGGGGTTGGCCCTCTATTTGAGATGATGTTTTTTCGTCGGAATTTTTCAGTTTTCCTTATTCTTTTGCCCTGACGTTTATTATTATTATTTTGTTAAGGGAAGTTGCATTGCATCCTTAAATAACTATTTTGCCCCTATTACTGATTATAGTGTATCCATTAACTACAGCAGTTCTCAGTGTTCTCTCTCAGTGCTTCTCAGTGTGTCAACTTGGCATCTGGTATTATTTATTCTACTAAGTGCCTTGGCCTACTTTGCATAAGTGCCTGATACTGTTCCCGAACGTATAGGTGGTTACGACCCACTCCGCACAGAACCTGCAGACGGTAGATATACCCAGTTTCCACAAGTGATAAAGAGAGAGTAGAGTATTCCCACTAAAATCCGCAGGTTCTTCTTGGTGACTTTTCAACAGTTCTTTGTGTATTTGGGTTCGTATCCTCCTAAAAGCATCCTGGTTTATGCCAGTATAGTTACTTACGCCGTTTCTCTTCATTTTTTAATGTCATAGCACAGAAGGTTTCTATTCTGTGTAGAGACGTCACTGCTACTTTCCTGGCGATGCTTCATTGCCTTCTAATTCAGGATGACCTGGAACGGAGAGTATCCTTATTGTGCAGGCCGAGTGTATTCAGTCTTTTAAGACATTTCTATACCAGTTTAGAGTTCACCCGGTTGGATCTAAGGGCTTTGATCGCCGGTTGGCTGTCGGTCAAAATAGCAATGTACTACCCCCTATAGCCCCTTTCGAAATTCAAGGAGACAGATTTGTCTATGATGCATATTTCCGCCTGGAATTTTTGCTAGTGTGTACGCATTGTACGTTCATTCGTATAATATTTTTCTCAGAAACGAAAATGATGGATTCCTTATTGAATTAATGTGTTAGTAACACATGTCATCTTCGATATTTTCACCTGTTATATGTCATTCCCAAAATGAGTATAACCACACAAAAAGTTTATATTCAATAAATTACATTGAAAGACATGGAAGCGTTTCGATTGCTTCACCAGGCAGGTGAACGGATTAGACCAATTTGAGAGCAACTTTGGCCACACAGCTTTTCATTTTAACCCTGTGCCAGCTCAACGTAGTTCCGTTTAAATACATTCTGGTTCTCCATTTGGTAAGATTAAACCAAACAGGCAAAATGTGGGTGAATGGAATACTACTTTTAAACTAAAAAATGCACACAAAATTTTGTTCGTGTTACGCGATGCATTCCTTAAAGGGGTATATATAGCACACCGACTTTCACAACATTGTTAATAGCTCCGTTCCGCATTGAAATTATTTTATTTCCATAGAAATTAGAGTATCATTTGTTAAAATACCCTTTGGTCTAAGCAAGAATCAAAAGCAGATAAGTGGCATAAAGTCCACTAAATCCTGATATCCACCCAAATCCTACTAAATGAACTATGACATGCAAAACTGAAATCAAATTCCAGTCACTCCACGGCAACTTGAATTCCTCAAGTTCTTACAGTCACGAGTCTGAAAATAGCCCGTGAACAGATGCAAGGAACCTTCACCCTTAAAAATGAGCTGTTGATTGGCATTTCTTCCACACGTCGTAGCAACTTTAAGCAATAATTAAGGCAAACATGAAACATGCAAAAGAATCTGGAACGCGTCCGTTAAATCAGTCGCACTCGTTTCTATGCTCACTTCAAAATTGACCTGACAATGATACAAATCTGAACAAATAACCCTGCCAATTACCCCGTACATATGTTTAGTCCTGGTCGATAGTTGCGTTCCCATTGTACAGGACCGTCATTGTGTTCAAAGCCACCATTTTTTCACGCATTTATAGACGCTCTTTGTAACCACTGCGCAACACCCCCAATTGACAAGGCTTCCAGCACATTCGAGTTGGTGGCGTGGATACACAAACTGCGTGTGTGGGAGTATACGCTCCTTCGTTCAATTCAACATTGAAAGGAGCGATTATGAGGCAGAAGGAGCATGGAAAGCTCGTGGAAGGAAGTGGTGTATTGTAGAGATTCTTCCTAATGCTCATAGCACGCATATCGACAGCTTTTTGTATTAGAATTCAGGGTTATTGTCTTTGATGGAAAGGGCTGATTTACCGTTGAACAATTTGAAAAATGCGGTTTAATATGAATGAATGGATTTTAGGTGACGATAAATATGGTATTATTTTTTATATTCCTTTATTTGTTGTTAAGGTAATTTCAACTTGGGTAAAAATATCAAAAAATATAAAAATGCCCTATAATACTATTATATAATAAGAAGATACTATCTAAACCATCCTGGGCGCTATCTAAAACATTTTTCTTGTTCTATGACCAGCATGACAACAAATTTAAACAGCCAACGAGATTTGAAGTATTTTGAAGGATTGAGAATTGTGGGGTCCTAAGTCCGCATCAACTTAATGCTGGACCAGACCAAATGGGAGCAACTTATTCCCCATTTTTTTCCACGGACCCCCGTTTAGGGCTTAGCACCCAAACTTTACAAAAATGTCATTCGGTGACGGCTTTACGGTTTCTTACCAAGGCAGAGGCACATCTGCGGGCCGCTTCGGTCGCGCTGCTCCCAGGGCAGAGGTGAGGCAGCGTCTGACGATTTGCCTCTGCCCTGGTAAGAAGCCGTAAAGCCGTCATCACCTGACATTTTGATTCAAATAATTCCCACCCACGGTACTCGACCCATAAGTGGAAAAGCTGGCTTTGCAGGAAGGACCTTTTTCGGAGTGAATTTTTCGGAAATGAATTCTTTGCATAGACCAGGTTTTCCCAGAATCTATTCATCTCCAGCAACTCTGAAATTCCTATCTCAAATCAATGATGAGATCTCATCTTGACTGTGCTGCTACAACTACAATCATTTTTGTATATACCATTGTGACCGTGAGATCGCACAGTCAGAAAATACGCTTTCAAGTTATTGTTTGAGTACTCGATGAGATCCACCATGCAAAATTCTTCTGGAACTTCAGCGGAACTCATTAAGGCAGGACATTGCTAGACCTATTCAAATTAGCACTGGCGCTGCCAGTAGACGTGTGAACGATAAAGTGCAAAGGGTGTACGGGAGCTATGCCATTACCAGTGAGACACCCGTAGTTGAAATACTGGACACACTAAAGCGGAGACTGTCTGTCGTATGCAGTCGGTTGTGAGGGTACGTTGTTCGTGCGAATGGAACGTACGCGAGGAACCGGTATTTTTTCAGACCATTCAACGAATCCAAGCAGAAGGTCTAGGCAGTACAGTCTTCAGCAACAGAAGCGAAAGAGTATTGGGTTGGAATTTGGGGATTACGGCGGAAGGCGCCCGCCATGCTTCTGTGTCGGGCATAACTATTGAGGATGTTACCAAAGAGAAGGTTCAATGAATTTCTAGTATAAACAATTTACCAATGTACATGGTCGGTTAGGACAAACCAGCGCAAACCAGGTTATTAGAGTGCCTGAGGAATATCCATCTTTCCTCACAGCCGATGTTACCTATCTTGACCCTGCAGCCACAAACTGATTGGTTGTTTACCAAACCTCTACAAATTTACAACGTCCATTATTAGTGGAAAGATGCGCACCTCGAGCCCAACAACTTTCCGGCCGAGGAGCTGAAGGACTACCGAGTCGGTCAAAGGGTTGCAAAGAGTAACTCTTAATCGACTCGGTGATTATATAACACGCAACGAAAAACCAAAGAATTTTTTTTAGTTATTCTATCGATTACGCCTCACACCTGGCTAATCGATGTCCTAGGTCTGGATCACATTCATCCGAAATTAATAAAGCGGCAGTTATGGAAGGGTGGAGTACCGCTTTATCAGTGCATTCATCCGAGATTATCAACACCTCAGAATCCATCCATATACGGGGGGAGGGCATATTCCAGGGGGATTCGTTGAGCCCCCTTTGGTGGCTACTGAATGGTATTAGAGGGCATGATTTTGCAATAAAGTATGGCTTGCGTGCTAACTGCGAGCTGATACACTTTATGCACTTAGATGATATCAAGTTGTATGCTGGTACTGGCGACCACCTTAGAAGTCTGTTACGAATAGTGGACATGTTTAGCCGCGATATTGGAATGGAATTTGAATTAGGAAAGTGTCGAATCCAAATCATCCATAAAGGTCTACATCCAAGCTATGACTGAAACAGACTTCTATAAGTACCTGGAAATTCTGCAAGGAACCCATGCTTGAGTTGATGGTTTGAAGGATGCTCCTCTAAAGCTGGTACTAAAATTGCATTTCTCGGGGAAGAATAAAATAAGCGCATTGAATATATTCGCTATCCCTTCACTCGCATATGCTTTCGGAATATTGCCGTGGCCGAAGACCGATCTGAAAAACGTCCAGCGGCGGATACGGATTACTACATCCAATTCCGAATGCATTGTCCAAACTCTGCCATGGCGCTGATGAACCGTCTCCTTCATCGAGGGTAGGGGCGTGGTTGACATGGCGTTACAACATCCCCGCGAAGTCGACTCACTGCGCGCTTATTTTTACAACAAAGAGCAGGCGAGTCTCCTCAATCCTCTGAGTGGCGTGAAGTCAGACCAAAAGCGGATCGATGAATGGAAGTCAATGCACGGTAGACATGTGAATTACTTCTATAGTGCAGTCTAACAAAACTCTCAAAGACCGTTTTTTAAAAAAAAACTGTTTTTTGAATTATCAGCATTTTAAATTTCAAACAAATTGGAAAGCACTGTAAAGCCCGAGACATATTGTCTAACGTCATAAATCGAGCCAATAAATTTCAGTAGACCGGCAACTGGCATATGAAACTGTCGAAAATATTGATTCGTGACTTTCTGCACAAATTACTCCACAAAAACGCCGCAGAAAGCTTTTTTAGCTGTTTGGAAACTTTAATTCCAATCTTAATTGACAATATACGACCGCCGTCACAATCGTCACAAGAGAAAAGATACCGCTGAATATTCAATCGGCCCCAGGTGCAAATCCCGCTCAGTGCAATTCCACTATTTTCGCGGTCTGTGAATCTGTCAGAAACGTAAGTTAAAGGTAAAGATACAAATAAAGTTTCTTGTGCACCTGTGTTCGGGCATTATTTTCGCCAAAGCCGTACAAACATTGTCCTTGCGTATTAATTGCATTCCAATCACTTCATTGTCTCTATAACTTTTATGCTGGCAAATATAGATCAATTATGTAACAATAGCGAAGATTTGCATTACTTTTATTTCTCAAAATATGCAATCGATGGAGAAATACTAAGCAGCCTTACAGCAATATTATTTTATTTAGTATAATTAGCTTGTGGTAAACAACACATTGAACTTTGCGTTCTGACACCTTTTTTTGGGACGCTGTACTTGCCAGAATTTGCTGTATAGATTGTTACCATTACTGTTGAAACGTAAGGTAAACTGAAGGATTGTCCTTTCACACAACAATTTCCCACTTTCATGTTAGTAACTGATTGATTATTTGAAAAGTGACCAGTAACAAACACTAAACCGATACGGAGATAAGATTCAAATTGCTCACTTCGTGATGTCATATGAAGTGTCAGCCAATCATGGCGTTTTATAATGGTTTAAAAATTGAATTCTCACAAGACGGAAAAGATTTCCGTCTTGTGAGAATTCAATTTTTAAACCATTATAATTCATGGATGAGGGTTCTGAATTGGTTTTTTAACGGTTATGGTAATTGGGCAGATCAAATTTCCCGGTAAAAAACATATAGTCATTTTCTAATTCGGAGAATCTCTGGTGTTTAGCAGCCATTTGTCGATTGGCAGTTGTCGAATAGAGGGCTGTATGCTAGGACGGAAATATTTATGTGTATTACTCAGATGCTGTCTGCTGAGACGGAAAGATTTATGTGTGTCATTCAAGCCGACGTGGTCGCCACCTGAGCTAGTAAAAGGCACATAATAAAAGAGTCGGTGTTATGCCGACGGTGCAATACACTAGAGATGGGTAGGTGATTTACGTAATATTATAAAAGAATGATATTATATTACCATCACCGAACGCGATCCAAACATTACAACACCATCAACTATTACCGCGTCACGAAGCATCGCCGCATTACCAACCATCATCCCATTACTTAGCATCATCCCATTACCAAGCACCATCTCATTACAAAAGTGATGTTATAATATAGCATCACCCAACATTAGCACTCTACGTGGTACAAATCGCGGCGGCATTTGTGTTGTGATAAAAAAGATGGGAATGCACGAGAAAGGGTTGGTGGAACTGTAACCTAATTCCTACTGTTAAGTAATTGTTTTACATAAATCCTAAAAAACTGCAATGCACTGAGTTGTTGGTTATGGTCTACTTAAATATAAATAAATAATCAGTAAAGCCAGGCATCACTAAGGGTACTCAAATGTTTGACCTTGTTGATGTGCGCAATTTATATAGCGCAAGCACCGGAAGTCAGATTTGAGGGACCTTGTAGTCCTCTAAAGGTCACCGCATATACTTTGGGGCTGCGTTTAGCGTAAACGTACTTCGCAGTTGCGTGCTACGGTTGAGTATACTGGTAGAAGTTATATTATTGAATCAAACGACTTGTTGGAGTCTTCCCAAAGGATGAGTGTTTTGCATGGATTTCTGTCTTTCTCCAGAGAATCTTTCATTTGGCCAGCATACTAGCCGGTGGTTTCAATGTCTGTCTCACCAAGGCAGTACTGAAAATGTCGGCTGAGGCAAAAGCCTTTTTTAATCGTAAATAGTCTAACTGATTTATTATAGTGAAGAATTTCGTACATTGCATTGAGAAGAAACTATACAGGAATTATAAATTTAAACAAGTCGGGAAACCGGAAGCTCGGCTCAGGTATGAAAGTTTTTGTTTGTTTCTTATGTTTGTATATTTAAGTGCAGAACTATCCTATTTGTCCGTAGCCCGTTATGTATACGCATTTAGCATGTTAGACTACTCACTTTAGGGTGATATTGATATTTAGTTGCAGTAAATTTACACGGTAAAGTCAACTTTGAGTTACTGTAACTTTGTTAGTAATAGTACGATTTTTATCAAACTTGGGGATAATATGACTCATATTATATTCTATGCTACTACCAACTTCTATAACTATGGGATAAACTTAAGGGGGGTTTTACTCAATTTCCCCAAAAATATTGTAATATACTTTTATTAACTTAATTTGAGCAGATATCGATATGAAGGGTATTTTGAGGCCTGGAGACCATATAGAGGCAGCTTGATGATTTTTTTTCAGATTTTTCGGTTGGGTAGTTTCTGAGAATGGGTCTGTTAAAGAAATCATCATTTTCCACTCCTTCCACTCTCCGCCTCAAAACTAAGACCGGCTTCGAAAAGTACTAATCGAGACCTTTTATTTGATACCCAACATGACTATATTCGGTGAAAAAAATTGTACACTCCCTTTTTGCATGTATGCCTAAATCTGAACGTAGGGCCTAGCTATCCATAGTGGCATAGGAAGTTTGCGTCGGAGATGAACAGTTCTGATATGCGCTGTAATGAACCGCCAAGGAAACGCTCGTCGGCTAAAGCAAATTGTACCTCAAGCTGACAGAACCATGCTGTTGAAATCTTTCTCTAGAACGAGGGCCCTATCTAGGTACTGCCTATGGGGGCCCTATGTCGGTACTCCTCCCATGTATAACAAACAGCAGACAAGTGAAACAAGGGCTAACAAAATGAAAGAAACGATATCCGTGCCGTATCTTGCGGGGTTTTCATTTTCAATTTTGAAAATAGATTTTACAAACTATTACACCGGGACGACCTTTTGCAATTCTTTTAGCCCATTGCTTGGCGAACACTTGAGTTGGAGTAGACATTCGTTCAAGTCTTTGTACCTCGTGAGTACTTTGTCCGTCTCAAGAGCACTTCAACATCATGAGTTGCACTTCATTACAAAGGCAGAGTTTCAAATACCGTATGAAGTACCAGTACCAACTATTGGTATTTAGGTGAAGCAGCAACTCTGCCAGCTGAGTCAACACCGGGAAACGCTCTGGTTGTCCCATGAGATGTTTCCAAGCCGGTTATTTCCCATTTGCCCCTTGCGGGAATTTAATTGTGGTTGCGGCTGTGATTATGTGATGGACAGAGCCCCTTATGGGCTCAATCATGAAGTTGCGCTGTATAATTCGGGTGCCATACCCCTTAGTTGCGGCAAAGTTAGTAGATTGGCCAAGGCGGAGATCTGATTGTACTCTCCAAATCAATCCGGGGTGGGAGGGGACCGTGGGGTTATGCCTACGGGCAGGTATTTACGGTAAACCACCAGGTCTTAACCACTGCGACGGCAATGCTTGGCAGACACAATTTTGTCTGGCGGCAAAGAAGCCCTAATGCACTCTGGAAGATCCTCTTGGAGACTGCACAAATCAAGACCTAGTTCGGGATAGAAACAGGAAAATTCACTCCTGGCGTTCTCTCAACCAAATGCACCCCTAACCAAATTCGTGGATGCCTCAGACATCGCAATAAGTGCTGCTCTTCACCAAAAGGTGAACCACATCTGGAAGCCGCTGAACTTTTTTCCAAGAAATTGAATACCAATCAAACGGAACTACGGCACCTATGATCGTGAGGCCTTAGCCGCGTACATGGCAATCAAATACTTCCGATATTCCCTAGAAGGCAGGCCGTTCACAGTGTTCACGGACCACAAGCTTCTTATCTTCGCTTTTAATCAAAAGCCTGACAAAGCGTCGTCCTGCCAACTTCAGCAGCTGAATTTCAGTGAGTTTACTTCGAACATCCAGCACGTGTCCGGCAAGAACAATTTAGTCGCATTTGTTTCAATTTTCATGTGTTTCTGGACACCCTTAGTGTAGCAATAAAGTACCAAAGGCTCCCCAACCACGAGAAGGTGGTGTCGAGGGGGAGTTACCATGTACTTAATTCTATCCTCAGCAAAATAAAACAGAAACAGAGATAAATAGAGTCTAATTGGAATATTCCCATCTAATCTACTCGGTACAGGTTCAACGGCAAGCCGACTACGGGAATAATTCACTAGGAGCAATTCCACCTGTCAACGCCGCTGGTGCTCTAAGGTGGCTGCGAGGATGATGCACCCTGTCGGCCAAACCAAAACCAAGTGGGCGAGAAGAACTTCCACGTGGTAGCACCGAGAAACGCAGTCGACACTTTGGCTTGCTGGCCGTGATACAATGGGGGAATGCCTTAAGGCCTAGTTAGGTCGGTAAGGCCCGAATCGGCACGGGGACCATCTGAGGTGGCTACGACTACGAAACTGTACCAGGGGTATACTAGTTCCTTGAGAATGACAATAGTTCTCTAAATCTTCATGTCTCAGGAGAATTTCTGGTTCATATGCTTTCAGCTCACTTATAGCGGTTGGCCCCCTAGTGGGAGTCTCATGGGGGTTGTGATTACGTCCAAGCGAACAAAGAGACCTTCAGGTCTCAAACATGAAGTTGCGTTTTAACTTGGGTGCCGTCCTCCTTAGTTCAGTAGAGATTTAGGTAAGTCTTATGTATGGATACTGAGCCATGCATCTTAAAAACTCGGTTTACTATAACTGGCCGTTTTCCTACAGTTACTGTGCTGCTGCCGACGCACTGCACTGTACCTTTTCTGAAGGATGAAAGGGGCAGGGATAGGTTACATATTAGGATCAAGGTCCACCGTGGTATATAGTGCAGTCCACCTGCAATCAAAGTTAGGGATTGGGCCCTCCAGGAAACCTGTGTAGGTCCTGGTCGAAATAGCGCATGTAGTTAAAAACCGGCAGTATTTCCTGAAAAGTGTGACACACAATGGTTTTTCTGGGAGCTATCCAGACGCCAGTATCTGTTTAAGAGGAGATAATATATTATACCAAATACCAGTAAAGAGACTTCATATCTGGATCTAGAGTGGGCAGAAACATAAGTTCACAATTTATGGAGCATAACAAGGATGTGTTTCATTGTTTTATAGGTAGAATTCCAAGAAGTAACAAACCAAATATTCAAACATCTTTAAAAATTGGCCACGTGCCATACGTCTGTGAAACCTTAAATTTAACACTCATGAATGATGGAAAACGTGACGAAATGGAACAAACAATAGAAGCGATCCCCTCCCCACACAATTTACCTTAAGGACGCAGCGAAAATAGCATTCGTGTGAGATTTTTCACTCGTCAGTGTTTCTAATTAAATCCAAAATAGGGCAGCATAAAGAAACAATCTATGGTAATAACCGTGCCGAAGCAAAGGGATAATTTTATATCACACCCAACGTGCGGGTCAGAAAACGTTGGCAGCGCGTTGTTCCGCGAAAGGGGTGAAACACACTCATTAGTTGGCTGACCTCATAAATATTTATATGCCGCCCTTGATTTGAATACCAGCCGACCGTCCGATGGCTATTCACGTTCCGCACGTTGATATGCAACACATATTAAATTTATTAATACAATTTTTGCAGCTTGGCCTTAGCACTTTACAAATTTGTTCAGAATGTACACAGGCATTGAGTGACCAGATGGATCTGGGAAGAAAACTAACCAATTTAAATAAAATTGTTAAGCTATCTAAACATTAAAGACACTTTTGAATCAAGTTTTTGTCGTTGAGTCATAGAAAGTCTCTCTTCCGTTTATTCGTACATATCATCATACATCATTCCCGATAGGCAATTTATGAATATTCCCATAATCTCTACAAAAATTAAATGGATCAATGTCGGGGGATTCAGGGTGAGGCCACTCCTTGCACATTAGAAGTCGATAATCTGGAGTATACGAGAAGCAGCACCATTGCCCTACGTTTGCATTATTGCCTTAGAACATTTAAGCATTATCCCCAACAACAGGAACCATTTGTTATTGTTAAAAATATGATTTATGGTAAAAACGTTTTCCACTGCGCTTTCTCTATACTTTCCTTCCCAAGGAGCGAAAACGACGTAACGCTCGATGCCTTGATACAAAAGCCTTCATATTTATGGGTGTGTTCGATGATATCCTTGCGAGAATGGTTTATTGTACGAGCAAACACAGAGGATGACGCCCGTCGATGTGAGGGTGATACGGCTCTTCCTTCTTCTAGGAATCTTCACGATAAAATAGACAATCGAAACTTATCACAAGCCATTCCAGATTGCATTAAAAGACTTTTCTGTGTGAAAATGAAATGGCGTATTGACGATGTATGTATGTACAACCGACATTATGTGGAGGGACAGAAAAATCATTTACTCGCTGCCACAGTGGCTTTTGTGTAATCGGGTCCTTCGATGGCATTATGGAATTTCGATTCCCGGAAGCAGATAGTTTATGGATAATTCATGTTTGCTTGGTGTCATAGTCATCATCGAGCCTTTTCAGTAAGTAGTTGAGATATTTTCTGCGTCTATGGCCTTTGTTGAATGATGGTGTGCTTTTGATATTTTTATCTAGGCAAGGGTATTTTGCCAGCCATGGTGAATAGCTTGGTCTTCCTCTAGATAGTTTCCTTTATTCATGTGTGACCTCACAATTTCTTAGCCTTGAGTCATATTGGTGGACGGTTCATTACTTTTTTGAAAGAGCCTGCGGACATTTATCAGCATATTTATCTGAATATGTTAGAATAATGTGAGATTTTTGATTTACGAAACTTTGTTCATTCATTTCATACAAAACACTATCTTAAATGTATTAAAGGAAGTAGGTCACCCCATTCCCCAGTCAAAATATGTATTCAAAAGGGTCATAAGTCCGGATGTTAAAAAGGACGAAAATGTTTCCAATGCGTGAGAAATATCTCTCAGAAAACAGGTCTAGGGATAACTGATATTCTGAACTACAAAACATTGAATTTACCACTGGGTTACTGCCTTGCCCCCCAGTCTCGTCTTTCTGCTGTATAAATTGCATTGGCATTGCAGAGAAGAAATTTTCGAGATTCTAATAATAATCGTTAGAACAACAGCCGAATTGGATCATGGCCTGGAAGTGTGTTAGAGCACTTCATTCAAGACCATAACGGTTCACTACAATACACTGTACGAGGCAATGTGGTCAGCATTGCGCTCGCCCGAGATTATTACCCTGATTTGACTCAGGTACTCATTCACAGCTGAGTCGACTGATATCCGACGTCAAATCACGATACAAATTCCACTGCCACCAGTGAGATTTGAACCGCGACCTTCCGTACGACAACCTTGTGCTCTAGCCACTCAGCTTTCCGGACGCAGAATAATTTTACAAAATTGATGTACATCTTAGCGTCAGGGTATATTACCCTGTACCCTTCAGAGGCTCTGCCAAAATAAGGACATTCGCGGATCATACTTCTTGGTTTTTTAAAATTTTTCATTAAATAGTTTCGGTGAATATGTTCGTGACAATAATTATTACTTTCCAGACATTGTAGTGCCTCCCTTTCCATCAAATGTGAGAACTGGAGCCAGCTAAATCGAGACCTTTCATTTTATACTCCACATGCGGTGAAAAGAATCTCACGGGTTCGCCCCTTAAATTCAACTTAGAATTATATTACTTACTGCATGCAAGGAGATTTACAGTTCTCACCTTCTCACCAAATAGGAGTAGGCGTTGCGTGTCACAGGCAGACAGACAACAGGAAGAGAGTACATATTGACCGAAGTATTATTACACCTGAATGTTGCTCTAGTAAATACCGCCGGAGTCAATACTTTTCGCCGAATTGATATGGAATTGGAGATGTTCTTTACGTCTGTTAGACATATTATTCAAGGATTAAGGAATCTCCAGTGACAGGTGAGCGATAAATATACGCGCAACGAACGTCAGACTATCATTTTCAAGTTATGTATTCATAGACATATACACTTATATGCATATGGTTGCCATTTATCCGTTCGCGGTTACCTGAAGGGCGCCTCAGCTCCCCCACGATAGTGGTGTTTATTCCCAATTTAATTCCATCTGCAGCTCTTTCCAGGGCCAGAGCTATTTAGCCAAGGTCCATGGCCCGGTCTGAAACTAAACAAATGTCATTAGAGCAATCGAAACGTTTGAGAAATGATATCATCCGTGTCCTCCGCACAAGGCAGCATGACGAACCTAGCCGATAACTAGAACAAATAATATCGATGACAGGACGGAAAGCTAGTGGACTCCCCTTTGGAATGCCCTCCTCCGTAGAGTACTCCAAATACACTCCCTGTTTCCACTATAGAGGGCTATCGCTAGAACGATGAAGAGCGAGTGGAGCGAAAATCTGAACTACGCGCACTCCTCCAAAATAATCAATAAGGTGGTCAATACTGGTTGCTCTTTATCGGTCAACTTTTTGGGATGCTTTCTGATGCGTTCCAAGATTATTTTAGCTATTCCCTTTGCAACGGCAGGGAGCACGCAGATGACCCTACAAATGTCACACTCAAAGCGGGTGCTTTTCTATAGAATCTTAACGATCATTTCCTTTTGGCGCCCTCTGGGAAGGGTCCATTCATCCACAAGAAGAACTTCACCGGATGTGATCCGGTCAAGAACCGTGGTAAATTGTTCTTGCTGTTGTTGTCCACCTATTCAGTTACTCGTTACCGTCCTTATCAGGACCATCAAAAGATTTGTGATCACATACAAACACTTTCATGATACGGTACATACTTTTGAAACAATTGCGTTTTGTGGCATCTTCCACTTCCATGGCCAGTACAATAGCAAATTCCCTTTTGTCATGACACATATAACGCTGAACTTTCCTGGATTTCGCTCGGTGTTGGAGTTCGGTTGCGTCACGCCAACTATTACTCACATCGACCAATAAAACGTTCAACCCCTTCCATTCGTCGACCCGCATCCACGATTTCGCAGTCAACCAGATCTTATGACGAGATGTTAAAAGTATTGCTTTCCTTGGCGGCAAAATGCTCGTCGATATTCTCAGTTGGGGTACTCAGTATATCTGCCGTCCGATCAGCAAGATAGCTTTCCCACTTTCGAGCGATAGCTTGATCAAACTCGCCGCCAATTTTGAACTTTGGGGGCTCGCACCCTTCCGCGAGAAGTTGCGGGCACAACAAGCAAGCGAATGTAAGTGAAATGGTAATCTGTTTCGAGGTCGAGTCAGCGTCTCTCTTGTTATGCAAATCCAGGAGGCAAGTCCTAAATCTACTGCTAATTGTCATCTGATTGCTTATATGGTCTCGGTCAGTTAAAATGCAATTGACCTTATGGCAAATACTGTGCTAGAACAATATGCCTCAATAACGAGTTGGTGCAGGCTGTTACTATTGCCAAGACCGTGTTTCTCCACCACAAATTCGAGAGTAGGTGTTGTCAGAGCACACCTTGTCATTCAGTTCAGCCATCACAATCCCAGTGCCACCTTCAGGAAGTCTCTCCTGAACTGCGTGTAATTGCTGTAGAAACAATCCTTCTCCACTATATTGGATGTCCCCGTTGGTGCATAGGACTGTGCAATTGCCATTTTCCTTAACCTGCCTTTTACGGCAAGCAGGTAAGCCTTGGAGTGTATTCTTAAACCCCAGACCATAGGGTTAAACCTCACAGAGCCTGACTAAAACAATGATGACTTAATACGTTAGATAAAATTCGAAATCATCTCGACTCTATCCGGACCAAGCTTATAACTGATAAAATTGGTGAACTCGATCCAGACGCGCTGCTCCTACTAGCAAAAGATGAAAGCTACAGAAAAGTAGGAAGAAAAAGTAGACTTTCCGTTTACATAGTAGAAACAAGAGAATTTTTTTTTTTTTGGCAAAAAAGTGATCAGAGAAGCACCGTTGATAGGCGAAAAAGGTCAAGGGGGCTGCTTGGAGGCAGTGTTGGGCTTTCAGTTTAGACTGGTAATCTTCTGATTTTTGATTTGCGCTCAGAGAAAATATTTCTCTTAAGTTGGGTTCACATTCTCAAAATTAAAATATTCGAGTACATTGAGAAATATGTGTACATAACAAATATACATATATTGAAAAAGCCCAACTATTAGGCTGGGGAAAAAGTAATGTCGTATTTTGTCAATAAATGGCGACACTTAAACATATCTTGTGTTGTACTTATCGCATCCGGTCATACTATACGGCAATTCGAAGACGACAATCTATAGGTGTCTCTTTGACAGTTTTATGATCGCACGTTTCAGTCTCAAGTTATAGCGCGTCAAAAATGGAGTCCACGAAGCAAGAAATTCGTCATATTTTACATTTTTACTACCTGAGAGGTAAAAATGCAACGAAGGCGGCCAAACAAATTTGTGGAGTTTATGGGTTTATGAGGCGTTGGTTCGATCGATTTCGTTTTGGGGTAGTGGATGTCGAAGATACACCCCGTACTGATAAAATCGTCAAAATCAAAGGCCTGTGAGCACTCGCTCGATTGGCCAGGAACTGGGTATAGACCATAAAACCGTTTGGAACCATTTGCAGAAGATTGGATTCCAAAAAAAGCTGAATGTTTGGGTGCCACATGAGTTGACGGAAAAAAATCTCTTGGATCGAATCAACGCATGCGATGCACTGCTGAAACCGAACGAATTCGACCCATTTTTGATGCAGATGGTGACTGGCGATGAAAAGTGGATCGCGGCAAGCCGGCCCAAACCATCGCCAAGCCCGGATTGACGGCCAGGAAGGTTTTGTTGTGTGTTTGGTGGGATTGGAAGGGAGTCATCCACAATGAGCTGCTCAACTATGGCTAGACCCTCAATTCGATCCTCTACTGTGAGCAACTCGACCGTTTGAAGCAGGCGATTGACTAGAAGCGGCCAGAATTGGTCAATAGGAATGGTGTTCTGTTCCACCAGGACAACGCTCGGTCTCACACATCTTTGATGACCCGCCAGAAACTACGGGAGCTCAGATGGGATGTCGTATCGCACCCACCGTATAGTCCGGAACAAAATGACGCATATCTGACTTAAATCGGATAATTATAAGTATGTTGAATAAAGCGTTAAAATTTGATCACAAATACGACATTACTTTTTCCCCAACCCAATATTTACTTAGAAATTAACTAGCTCACCTGATCCACATTTTGTACTGGGACGTAAGCTATCACTAAATCCATGAGTAGATAAGCACAACGATGACTTCTCTGAACCTGCAATATGAAATATATCGAAATTAAGCTTAGTAAATAAAACTTTGCTTATTACCTAAAATATGGAGTGGAAAAATGAATGTAATGAAATATGTTTGTGGATAGCCAGAATCGAATTTAAACTGTGCGTATTATATTTAGATATATGAGGAGATGCCTCTAAGAAGTACCTAAATAGACGTTGCCATCGGTTCTCGGATATGCTTTTAACTCCCTCTGGGACAATCTGAAAAGTTGACAGCCTCAGAGGATGGACCTTCAGAGGTCAGTCCAGGGGTGGATGCTTATGCTACCCCCGACGCGATCTCCATCCACTTCTGCATCTCCAGCGTCTCATAGGTAGGGAGTGGTCCTCAGATTATCCATCAATATTCATAACACGGCATGTGGAATTAGCATCAGGTTTACCAATCTTACGAAGTCGAAGCTATTATTACATCAAACGTAACGGGGAGCACTACTCGCCAACATCAGCGATTGGTGCCCCATGCCAACTATTTGCATGAGAGCATCTCCTGCGGATCTCATTTCTCTTAAATTCAACTGCCTTGTCACCTTCCGACTTGAAACATCGGTTTATATACTTCTGACAAGATAACGTCGGGTCCTGAGCGTTCTTATTTTTCATAGAAGAATTTTCATTCACCTTTGAAAATTTGAAAATCCTCCGCGGGGGTTCGTAGGGAATAATTTCCGCACAATTCGGTCCATCTGTTCGACGTAAAGTGAAATCCCGATTTTCTGGGTGATAAACTTATTAGCCAGTTCCCACATACATCTCGTTGATTAGCATCTGCCAGCACCGAGCTGCGGAGTCTGATTTTAGCTGATCTTAACTCTGCTATTGTGGTGCATGCTTCCCCCGGTTGTTTAAATGCTGTACCAAACGGCGGATCTTATGAAACGCTCTTCTTGCGTCGGAAACTCCGCCGTTCACCAATAGGTACGCCTCCGGAGTTTGGAAGCCCCACAGACTGCCATTACCAAGTTCATAAAATTTACGACAATGCCAGCTGCAGCGCACCATGCTCTGAAGTGTGCTATAGTGTCGCTCTAGGTTTCCCAAGAGCTTCAATGAATCTCCCGATGTTCATATACGCTACATTTCATGTGCAGGGAAAGCGCCGGGCTCTTGCAAGTCGAAAGATAGCGTCAACCATTTCAAACCTGATGTATTGATGGTCACTCGCCGGGAATTTCTCCAAAATTTGCTACCCGTCCACGACTACACAGCTGATTCGGACACAATAGTTCCATCGAGAATGACTCCTCTGCAACCTGCAGTGTGGAACGTTGGCGAGTCCCGTTCTCGTCATTGTCAGGCGTTACCTTAACACTTTGTGTTTGGATGGCTCAGTGGTTAGAGCACCAGGCTATCGTAGCAGAAGCTCACGGTTCAAACCTCACTGGCGGCAGAGGAATTTGTATCGTGACTGTTTGTCGGATACTATTCGACTCAGCTGTGAATGAGTACCTGAGTCAAATAAGTGCAATAACGATGAGCTTCAATACGTTTCAAAGCTCTGGATTGGATTGTCACACCAGCAGAACATTATTCTGTTACTTTCAATCCAGATCCCCTTTCCTTACCGAAGACAGAAGTGTTTAAACTCATAGATCACGAGTTTTCCAAATGGCACAATATACAATAAAAGATTCCTGAATTTGGTAGGAACTAAAGGGAAATGGGTCGAAGGTTGTAATGACAATATCATTGATCAAAAGTTATATTCATCGACTAACTGCGATTTCGAAGACGAGGAATTTAACTTAAGAGTTTCCGATGTAGAAGCAATTTTATTTTGCTAATGGCTTACTTAACTCGACCAAGTAGAACCAAATCTTATAGTCGAACCCATGAGCTAGCCTGCAAAAGCTGGCAAAAAACAATCTAAAATGTATGATTTCTTCAGATTTTAATCTCTTTGATTTACTTTCCTCAAGCAATAGACTGGAGGATATAGCCGCGTGGGAGCCAACCTATCTCTCTCTGGGGTCGATGGCTCTCCAGGAGACAATTCTCTCGTCTACCAAGACAGTTAGTGGATGGCGACAGCCACACCCTGTACGAGGTGGCACTACTATTAATAAAACGCTACGGATTTAGACCTAGGAGTCGAAAAACATCAGTCGGGGGTAACTGACTATATTCGAACGGAGCCTCACTGATACTTGGTCACCTCAGTGAGTAAGCCTGATCTTACCGTGTTAGGTGGGGCTATCGCAGGGCGGATCTCCTAATCTCCATACTCGTGAGATTCAAATGATTAGAAAAAATAAACACACAGAAAAGGACTT
Source organism: Hermetia illucens (assembly GCF_905115235.1). Lineage (NCBI taxonomy): Eukaryota > Metazoa > Arthropoda > Insecta > Diptera > Stratiomyidae > Hermetia > Hermetia illucens. The sequence continues at coordinate 147,748,668 of NC_051850.1, forward strand.
ACAAAAAACAAGGAGGAGGCACATCTCCATAACACTGAGAGTTAGGTGAACACACCCTAGAAAGGAGAAGCTGGTGGATCAAGCAGTGAAGCCAAGGTCAACCAACCGCAACCAACGAAGGTCTACTCCTAAAAAGCAGGGACGAGCAAAGGTACGTCTCGGGTCACCATATCAGATATTAGGAAGGAGACAGGTCTCAAATTCGCAGATGCTAAATGGTATCTGCGCTATATGAAAGATAGCCTGAAGCCAGAGGCGGCCCTTAAGAAGGCTCAGGACAAACGTAAGCTTTGAACATCGGAGCCAAGAAAGCGGGGAGCAGCGGGAGTCAGTCCGCAAGAGAGAAATGCTCACAAGAAACTTAAATCCGATCCCAAGAAACGAAAAATCTCGGGACGATCAGGGATGAAAACAAACGCCAAAAGACCTAGCTATGCCAATGCGATCAAGGGCATTCGACTGTTCATACTGCCGAAAGTGTTTCCGGAATGAATATTCACTCGTGATGAGCAGGAAATAATTGGGAACCTCTCGTCATCCAGATGTGTGAGGCATGAAATAAGGAGCTCGTGTTCACCCGCATACAGTTTCGACGGACAGATACTGGTCAAATGCGCGACAGGCAACGCGGTCGACTGGCTTAGACTATCGCCTCTAAACTGCCAGGATGAAATGGAACAGAACTGTCGACGTCTGCTGGGATGATATACCAGGGGCACAGATTTTGACGGCCTACTTTCCCAAAGTCGCAGCGGTTGAGACGGGGAAGCTTCTACGTCTCCTCGTCACTCAAAACCTTTATCTTCACACGCGGTTATCGAGAGTTTTTAAGAAGCAAAGAAGAGGGCAAAGGCAAACTCCTCACGGTCGGGATAGCCAACGTCGGACAGCAAAACGCAAGGGATGCCATGTCGGAGGAGTAGGATAATACTTCGACATTGGAGAAGAGCTCCAAGCACTAACAGAGCCGATAGCCAGCACTAAGATAACCCGGGTAAATCTCACCATGCGAAAGTAGAATCTACAGTAATTGAAAGGACAACTTCCAAAGATAACATTGAAATAGTGCTACGTGAGGAGCCCTGGGTGTACCGGGGGCAGATTCGCAGTCTACAAGGAAGAAGTAGGCAGGTAATTTGGGATTCCTCTTATGAAAGCCAAGAGCTTGCATCACTCTCAAAAGACACTTAAGATACATATATCTCTCGGAGATCTTGTTCCTGTCCAAGTCGCACTGGAAGTCGGGGGAAGAACCCGAGAGGCAGTCGTGGCATCAGGATAGTTTCTACTAGACGGCACGCGGATCCCCCCGGAATTAGCCGTCAGACTGGCAAAATTCTGCGAGAGGAAGGCACTACCACTTCTTCTCGGCTGCAATGCCAGCGCCCACTATGAAGTTTGGGGAAGCAGCGACAATAATCGAAGAGGTGAGTACCTTCTGGAATTCATTCTCAGTAGTAAATTAAAATGCATAATGTAGGGAACACACTAACATTCGCGATCAGTACCAGACAAGAGGTAATAGACATAACTCTAGGAAGCATTCTGATGAGCGCCTTGGTCAAGAGTTGGAGGATGTCGGATCACAGAATAACCAGATTCGACAACAAGGACGACTCGAAAGTGATTAGAATAATGGGGAATCCCAGGAGAATATGGTTGCAATGTCAGCGCCAACGAACAACATCGAATCGCACTGGTCAAACGAAAACAATATAGATAGGAGCCTACAACTTTGAGACCGTTGAAAACTTCTCCCATCCTAGGGTCGAAAATCACAACCGATGACAGCTATGACAATGAAATTCTCGCACGATTGTTGGCTGCTAAAAAAGGCTGTTTCGCTCGAAATGTCTGACCATAGGGTCAAAGCTCTTACTGTACAAGACTTGATCTTGCCAGTCATAGTGTTCGAGGGAAGAATCCTCTGAAGAATTTTTGGCCCCCTATATGAGGGTGGACTCCGTAGCCTACATGACGACGAAATCGATGAGCGATACGATAATCCGGATGATAATCCAACCGAAAACTATAAGGGTAATATTTATGGTAGAAAAAGAAGACCCTGTCTGCGATGGAACGATTGCGTAGGCCAAGACGTCAGGAAGCTTTTATGGAGATAGAATTGGTAGACCTCGGCGCAAAACCGGGATGTCAGAAGTTCCTATGCGCCGTTCATTATGATGAGGAGAACAGACTGGGACACTTACAGAAAACAGCTAAGTGAAAACATGGCTCTTCTGCAGATGAGTGGTGACATCATGAGTGAAATACAACTAGAAACAATGGTAGATGCCTCAGCAGAGTCGTCATTGACCCATATGAAGCCAGCTGTCCAGCTTAGGCAAACAAGTCGTACGTTCCTCGATCCTGGCGAAATATACTCTAACCAGAATAAGAAAGGAGGACAAAAACTCTTTAGCCGGGCGAAGTAAACCGAGAACTGGCAGAGATACAAAATTGCACTGACGATGTATAGCAACGCGATCAGGAAAGCAAAACGGAATCGCTTCATGGAATTATATGTATATAAAGCTCTAGCCAAGATAAGATAAAGATCTTCTGTCTGTCTGAAGAAGGCAGTTGGGACATTTAAGGAGAATGAGGAGGATAGGGTACACCTACTTCTAAGAACTCATTTCCCGGGGTATTACTTCTCGGCGGAAGAGACGGACAAGAGGGGGTAGAAGTGAATTAGAAACTAGCGAAAGAGGTATGCTCGGAAACTAGAGTAAGATGGGCAGTGGAAACCTTTAAACCACTGAAATCATATGGAATAGATGATATTTTCCCAACACTATTCGAGGGAGGCCCAGAAATCATTCTAGAATCTCTTCTAAGAGTGGTAGGAGGCAGCATAGCCTTACGATATATACCAAGGGCATGGAGACTGACAGGAGTTGTCTTTATTCCGAAGCTAAGCGAACGAATGCTGGGACACTCTAATAAAGTCCAGGGTTACCCTGATGATATAGTTTTAATTTGTAGAGGCAAATATGAGGATACCCTATGTGACAGAATTCAAACCGGACTGTGAATCACTAGTAACTGATCTAGAAATGTGGGGCTGCATATCCTGTCAAGGCCAACATTATACCATTCACTAGGAAGCGCAAGCTTGATCACCTGAGAACCACTAGATTATGTGGCATATAGGTGAAACGAGTAACAGCGTTCAAATATTTGGAAATCATACTAGACCAAACACTACTCTGGAAGACACATATTGAAAACGTATGCCGAAAAGTCACACTTGCAGGTCCATAGCAGGGAAAAAATGGGGATGAACGCAGGGGGAGCAGGTGTCATTGGTCCAAGGAAAACGCATTTTGAACCAATGGATAAGCATACCAGCATATATTAGAAATATTGAACCTCGAAAGGAACACTTAGGTCCAGGTAAATTACAAACTGGCATGGAAATGCCTGAACAGAGTGAATACGCTCAACAAAACCTTGATACTCTGGGTTTCAGGTCAAATTTGGTTTGAAGACAGTGTAGCAGCGGACGAACTGACCAGGAAAGGAGCAGTGACGCGCCAGAGTAATTCTGTGGAGCTGGAAATTGATTCATGGCTACTATATGAAAAATGAAGAGGTACGGTGGACGGAACTTGCCTGGGCGAACTTACCAGGAGCGAACCAACCAAGTGCTCGAAAGGTTGTTTAAACCTCATTAAAAAGCGTCTGTGAATCATAGTAGGAATACTCATTGGTCACTGCAGGCTAAACTATCACCTGGGGAAACTAGAGATATCTACCGACACTATCTGTAGATTCTATGAGGAGAGTGTTGAAACCTCCACGCATGTTCTGGGATATTTGTGCAAAATAGGTTTAGGCACCTGGGAGAATACTTAATAACAGATAGCAGGTTGAAACCCTGGGAAGTAGGGAACGTAATAAAGTTTCTGTCGGTCATAGGTTTAGATGACATACTACCATATTGTTAATATCTATACTATACTGGGTAAACTGACACAACAGTAGGGTGACCTAGGCATTTTATTTCTAATATTCGGGCTGATACCCTACTAGGATTTCTTGCAGAAGCTCGAACTTGTCCTTAATTTTCCAGCTTCACGCAGTTTTGAATCCGTTCACATTGTGTTTTATTATTATTCTTTATTTTGTATGTATTCTTTGTATACTTTCTATTTTTGATATGTTTTGTGCAAATAAATAGAATAGAAAAGATTTTACTCTAAAATTTCACTAAGCTGAAGTCAGCAGTAAATAAATTTTTATCATTTCGTAGATACAAAATAACACTTTATTTCAATTGTCATCCGCACATTAGGATAGTGTTATCCAATAAATTGAGAAGCCTAAGTGTATTTACTCAAAATAGTTCACGCCAATTGAGCAATTTGAAAAGGTTACAACCCCCTCAATCAAAACACCACTCACCCTTCAAAGTAAACTGCCAGCGAACCATACTACCCCTGCGAAGATACACACAGTCAAAAAGTATAGATAATTAATTGTATGTAACCGTGCAGGACATTATCGATATAGTGTTTCGGACTATCATTGCGAGGAGACTTATTGTCATTCAGAGTGGTTTATCGCTTTATCTGTGACCGAAAGTGGTGGGAACGAGAGTTCTTGAGAATCCCACCAGCCATGACAGAGCTATCAATACCAACCACATCTAATCGAAAACTTTGTCATGATCGAAGTTAAATTGAAATGCATTGAACCGGGACGAATTCTGGCACATGCCACTCGAGTTTTATTGAGTTGTTGAGTTGTAACATATCAGGATAATACTGTGGAACAAGATCAACTCCAGTGTGGGAATGGGGTGGTTTAATGATGCAATTAAGTTAGCGTCATCATTACTTGTAATGTTAGTTACAACTGAGTGTGGAATTAATACATAGAAAGGTAAAGGAGCGAAAGCAAAGCTTAGATTTATCATACTATCATAAGTGTATCTCTCATGTTCGCTTCTCTATGGAACATCTGTTTAGTCCGTTCTTCTGGTGTTTCTACTTTTCATCCTATTTCAGGACTAAGCTTCAGTTTTATTATCGACACAATTAATAGGTAAGTCAAAAGCTTAGTAGGGGGCAAGTGTTTTCGCTTGTTCATGACACAACCTGGTTTCGAATACAGGGTACGAGGTCGAGAGGATGACACTCTACCAACTCGATCATCGAACAGTAATAATTGCTGATATCAGCTATTGGCCCAAACTGTTTTTAGGATGTAATATGAGAGGATTTGATAAAACGGTTGAAAACAAGCATTTTATGTAAAATGTATTACCTGCTGGATGGTAACTACGATCCTACATTTAGATCGTCACTACTTTGGAACATGAACCATCTTCCTCGGCTGTTCTTAACTATTCGTCCAGCATCTTGGAAAAGAGTGTGCCTGGCATAGTTGATAATGAGATCCTCTTCCACATCGTTTTTTGATAAAATACATGATATTTTGCACTAACATCCTCTACGAAATTCTAGTTTCTTCAACGTGTCCTTGCCCATAGAATACTCCAGACACCGCAACTATTGCCACTATTGAAAGTTGTCCCAAAATCATAGAAGTCGAGTGAAGTGGGGATCTAATTCTCGCATGCTGCTTCGAAGAGCGTTAATGCCGGTAGCACAGGAGAATACTTTGCGAAAACTAGCATGCTCACTGTCAACTTAACTCGAGAAGTTCCTTTATGCGTTCCAGAATTATTTAAGTATTTTTGTTACGGCAGAGAACATGCAAGGCCACTTTAATTATTGCTTTCAAGGAGTGCTTTCCTTTAGGAGCTTACCAATTATCACCTTCTTTCATTTCTTAGTAAATAATCTGAAGTGAAAGTTACTTTGCTTGAATGCATTGAAGCCAGAGGTGTTATCACTTGTGCCTGAAGGAGCAAATCATTAAAGACCACTCGTTTTTATACGACGTGGAATCTTGCTGAAGTGCTTTTTTCACTGAAAGCCAATTGCTAATGGTCTTGGCCGGACCTTGGTGAGATTTGCGACCATCTTCAATTTTCTTCGCGACATTGTATGCAATGACGGGGTCGTAATAATTTCTAGCAGCTTCTTTGACCAGTGTAATGGTGAAATTTATTTTATCGCCTTTGATGGCGGCCCAATGCACACAAATATTCTCCGGGGGACTTCATGGTATTTGTAACATACTGAGGCGGTTCTTCCATTGCCGAACGACAACTGGGAACTCACTTTAGTTATGAGAAATGCATGTCAACTCTTGCTTTTAGACGGTAACTGTACACCAAGAAAGTAACTCTTAAACTTTATTGACGAGAAGACGACCAAGTGGATCAGGCGGTACTGCTCCTCTCTCAGCGATATGTGGGAAGATATGAAACAAACTTTCAAGAGTGTCGCTGCCATTGTTCAGCAACTGTTCTTTAATCTCTAGATAACCAATAAATTACGTTGGGGTCCTGAAACAAATTTGGGTCCAAAACCATTTAAATACCACCACTTAGATGTTGCTAGGCAACGGATCACAAAGGAAAACTGATAGGTCGAGAATTTTCCTGATTATCGTCATTCATAAAGGGGGTGTAAACAAAATTTGGTAATAAATAGGCTGTGAGATTTTTTTGGTAGCACATATCGGCTGTATGCAACCTCATGAATGCAGCTCGACAGATGATCTATAGTTTGTATCTCTCTGACCTCTGGTTAAGACTGGTCTAGCACCGGAAGTGTTAAGTAGGCTAGGAACGCTCTATCTGCTTGTCAACAATGGATGGATGGAAATGTAGTTAGCACAGGCAGACAAAAATCTAGGAGTGCATTTCAACTTCAAATTAACGTGGAAGTACCATATCCAGGAAAATCATCAGAACTCCTGTACTTTAGCGTGCACGACTGTTATAAATATGACCTGGGGGCTTTCACCGTGATGTATTTACTAGATGTGCACATCCATAATAAAGTCTTATTTAACGTAGGCGTGCATTATCTGGAAGTCGAAGTTCATCTTTGTTAATAACAGGAAGAGTAACGAATTGTACGGCCGTATGTCAATTCGAAAATTCGGGGGAAAAATCCTGTGGCTCTAGTGTCTGCTGGTCATTTAATATACAGATTTGTCCTTGAGAAGGTATACTCTGTAGTAATCACAAAAAGAAACTATCGGTTGGTTGATAGTCACAAGTAGTCTGGAATTACTAACATAACAGTCTTCACCGACATGGGGGATAAGTTTTAAAGATTTTAGAAAATCCAGATTATGGAATCAGGCCAACCTCTCGGAGAAATGTTGACCATATTCTCCTCGGAGATATAAGCAGTTGTATTGGCAGTAGAAGAATACTCCAGTAAACTGGCGGACTAGCGCCATTTGAGTTGGTTCCGGCAGAGCACAACGTTTTCAACACTAAATCACCAACCCAGATCAAGTCAGTTGGTATAGAGTTGCCTAACTTCTCTGGACCTAGTTATATGTTTTGCAAGTAGGTGTGCATGTCCTTCCATCAGTGATAATAATATTGCTGACACATTGGTTTGTCAAGCTTCTAACTTTACGAAATGTGAGTGATATTCTCTGCTATACAGTCACTGTAAGAAAGGGAAGGAATGACCTGCATTCCCCGATTGTTAATCATTTCAGACAAAAATGACTCGGTAAGGTCATCCCCGACGAGAAATCTGGCCACTCTCTCCCTTAAAAAACGTTTCTGCATTCGCTACTTCCTTTAGGTTTTGGGGTAACTCATCTCGAATGGTTGCCCATGGTCAATTTGGTCATTACAAGTCAGTATTATTTCTTCTCACCTGCAATGGTAATATTCCAGCGAGATTTGGAGAAGCAAAGACACTAACCGAAGAGGGTAGTATTTTCTTAAATTTATTTTTAGTAATAGGTTGGAAATGTAGGAAATACGCTAACATTTATGGCTAGCACCAGGTAAGAGATTGTAAATATAATCGTAGAGAATAAAACTCTTATCAATAGGTTGCTTAGGAAGTGGGGAGTGCCGGAGAAATCTTGTATGCCATTACTCCAAAGCGATATAAACATCACGATTGATTCATTACCTGGTATACCTCTCTAGGCTAAAGTGCGTTGGTGCAAGACAAAATGTGCTTAAAGTGTACAATGGTACTTTAACCTTCCTAAGAACCATAGGAAACAGAATATATTCATCGATACTGACAGCCAGCCCTTGATAAATTGAATACGTTTGGCTCTGGGTTTCAGACCATATCGGGTTAGAACGCAACGAGCAAGAAAGTGAGCTAAAAAGAGCCTTTGGATAATTGTGAGAATACTCATGTATTCGTATTGTGCGACAATGTTCTGGACTTGTGCAGAGTAGGAAAGCACACCTGAGAGAGTACCTAATATAAGACGTAAGGTTAAACTCCTAGAAGTAGAAAACGTAGTCTATCGGTATAATTACTGGTGATAAACATACACCCTGTGAGTTTAATACTATACACTCAAAGTCTTCTATGCCTATCATAAGAGGCGACTAAAAGGGAAAAATTTGTGGGTTACTAACTTGCAAATTTTGAAACTTTATTACTACCGAAATGTCAACAACACCTCGGATAGGGACTGCCCTCATACACACGGTAACCAACATCGAAAACGGGCAGTGATTGATTTCTGGAATGCGCGTTCGCTCCTCGGTTATTCCGGAAGTCCGCGGAATGCTCGCTTTCTCCAACCCGAGCACGGATTCCAACGACATAAGCTGGACATTGTGAACCTAATTGAAGTAAGATCGTGGGACTTTGGTAGCAGATGTGCACAGGTGTCGGATTGTTTTTCACGGCTACCGCGGGGCGCGGTCTCTTCACCTGGAAGTCGGTTTCTAATAGAATTCTTACGGCAGGATAGTACAGTGCTATGCACCAAAGGAGACTTCCGATATAATGGAGAAGAATGCGTTCTACCACATGCAGCTCAGGGGAGGCTTCCTAAAAGTGACATTGTGATCGTGGTTGGTGGTCTTCACGCGAAAGTGGATTTTGACAATACCATATGATGGGTAGGTTAGCGGAACTGTGATCCCCAAGCACCCCATTCAATATCGACCGCAGCTGTCGCTCGCAGTGGAAGAGCTATCGTGCTGACTAGACTGCGGATTCAATGAGTAACCGGTTTGAGAATAACGAAGAGCGTTGAGCCAACATCAAAAAAGCTCTTTTCTTGGGCGCTAGGTAAGCCGCCAGGCTGGCTGAGTGCAAAATCATGGAAGCAGATCGATGGATGGAAGAGATTGCAGGCTCTATAGACCTCTGCGAGTGACAGTGAGCGTGAGGCGTTTGGAATCCGGTACCGAGCGAAATCCCGGGAAGTATAACGTACTGTGCGCTCTGACAAAAGGGACTTTGCCATTACGCTAGTCAGATGGCGTAGAATGCAATGATTTCAGATGTTTATTTCACACCACGGAAGAACTTACATTTTTTCTTCAATGGTTCTGCAATGGTCGACTTCTCATGCACGATAAAGAGCAACTGAACAGGCTTTTAAGCGTATCACATCCGGTAGGTTCCTCCTCTTATGTATGAATTGGCTAGTCACCGTAACATAACACTCAAACGAAGTAAAGACGCTCGGTTTGACGGTTTTCCTGCAAAGATATTTATCGCTATACCTGCAGTTATTGCAGATCTGCTATTTTCACTCGTATGGAAACCTTGGGAATCCGAAAACTTTCCTAGAAAGTGGAAGGAGTGTCACCATTGGAATAATAGCTAAAATAATCTTGGAACGGATCAAATAACATTTCAAAAGCTCCATCTGCAGAGAGCAGGCTGTTCTTTAGTTTCTGTTTCGGATCGTCCTGCATTGGCCATATCAACATCCTACGGATCATTTTGGAACAAAGGGCGGAGTTTTGATCTTCGCTGCACCTGCTCTTCATCGGTTTCCAGCATGCTTTCGATAGTGTGAATATGGAGTGTATTTGGTATGCTCTAGGCAGAAGGGGTATTTTGGAGAAATTAAAAGTTAAAGGAGTGACATATGATGGTGCAAAATTTGACTTGTTGCACCGAGATGAAATCTCGAAGGATTTTAAGATCCAAAGTGCAGTCCACTGGGGTTGCATTTTGTCACCGATATTATTTTTTCTTGTAATGGGTGACGTTCTATATGCTGCCTTGCTCGGAAGATGTGGAGGAGTTCAATGGACTACGGCATATTTCCTCAAACACATCTTTGCTCTATCACCAGGTCATGGACCTTGGCTAAATGGTTCTGGATTTGGAAAAAAAGGCAAATAGAGTTGAACTGAAGATAAACAGCAACAAAACAAAGGCACTCAATCTGACACATCTTCGTACTCTCCCCATTAATGGGCAGAGCATCGAAGGCGTTGATCAATTTATATATCTAAAAACGTGGTGTCCGCTGACGGTGTACAGATCTAGTTGTTGTCTAGCGCATTACCTCAATACCATGGTCAAGTTGAGCTGTTCTGCGCTAGTGTTCTTTCTGTGCTGCTATATGGGAGTAGCACGTGGAAAGTGACTGCCACTGTTACTCGAATAATCTAAGCTTGCCTCTGTGTAATATCATCAAAGTACGCTGGCCTGACGCTATTACAAATCAACAACTTGGTCGGCACACAGGCTTGGGACCTGTATGCGTTGTGATCAGAGGACGGAACTGGCACATAAAGGAGGGACGACAATTGCATTGCGGACAACACCATGCAGCGGAATCCACTCTTCTAAGCGCTATACCTCACCAAGCTTTAAATGACAACCATATAGAAGGTACAAGCAAAGAAGTCAAACTTCAAAGCGCCTGTCACCTAAGGAGAATGAGCGGGCACATGGGTCATTGGCCCTAGAAAAAACCAAAGTGGGTAAGTATACTAGTACATTTTAGGCCGCGATATACGCGATAGGTAGTCTAAAAAACAGCTGGCGAAGAGCAGAAACTTTTCAAGGGTTCTCAGAGATAATTGTTATTGGCTATATGCATCATGAATGTTGTTGAAAAGCGAAGCAACATCATAGTGGTATCAATGCAACAAGTAAATTATTTATTCGTGTGTTAGCAAAGACCAAAGGTCAATACGGAGTTTCCCTTGTTTTATTTGGAAATGTGGAGAACGAACAACCAACGGGATGCTAAAAAATATCGCCTTATGAATTAGTAACAAAAGGGCCAAAACTTGCTTAAACATGCATTGCACATGAGAAGTAGATTAGCTCTTCCCTGTGGAAGGTTGCAGAACTGATTTTCCTCTTCTCTTCCCATTTATTTCTCAAAATAATATCGCGGCAGAATCTTAGTCAGCTTTCTCAATAACTATCAGAGAAGCGGAAAAATGGCTATCAACTATCTGTCTACACCTACCTTCGCTATACCTTCATCACTATTGCTACTAGCCTGATAAAAAATACTCGACCTGGCGACCGACGCTGGCGGGGTTTCTACACCCAAGACTTGTGTTGGCGACAAAAAGACCTAAGTCTGTTCAAGATCCTTTTGAAGTCTAAGGCCATACTCAGTACTTGTGTTCAGAAAGTCTGATAGGCAAGCATATCTTTATTTTGTTATCTGTTCTATCGACCAGTGGCAATTTTGGAGAATGAAACGATGAAAAAAATTAGCACACACAGCTACATAGTTTTCTTCGTCTGTCTTTAAATAGGAGAAATGCCTTGGGAAGTGTCAACCACAGTCTATTTTGTGGTTACCCTATCCTACCCTAAATATCTTAGTCGCCAATTCCAACACCTCATTCCTTCAAGCCATCTATTAACTTCCCGCCTCCAAATTTAGTTTTTGTCGATAATTATCCCTCCTCCTAAATGAGCGTTCCCATTAGTAAGTCAGCACAAAGCAATCCCCAACCTCTCCGAGTGCAAATCTGAAGCATCTGGAATTGTACAAACAGCGTGCCACTCTCCCCATAGATTTTCACTTCTATACAAATTGAAATGCGAAATTCGATTCAGCACAATACAACGATACAACAAAGAGACATGATGATGTTGTCATGACAATAACATCCCTTTTGTTGTGCTCATCCCCATCCATAGCCCCGGGTTACATGCCGAGCTCCCGTTAGAGGTACGCCTCGAAGCTGCACCCTCTGTCGAATGATCAGGATGAGGGTGGCGTTCAATGAAGTTATCTATTCAAATACGCATCCTCCTACAAAATCAGATGATTCGTATGTATTGTGTAGAGATGAATGTATCTTGCGGCATGTGACTCAATCATAATGCTCCTCGTTCCCGAGGACATTACTTCTAACCCTTGTAGAGACTATAGATATCTCCATGTTTCGAAACTTCCAGACAACCGAATTTATGCATGTATGGAAATTTTTGGGGTGCAGAACGAATCACAACCATTTTATTTGTTCGAGACGATACAGAAAACATTGCAGTTGACTGGAAAAAAGTACCAAAGAGACCCAAAAAATGTAAGCCTTGTCTAAGACGGAACGATTTTGGACGCTAAGTTAATGCTGAGGCAGGCCAATGTGAACCTGCTGCCAAAAAGTATTCGTGTCCCCGGTAATTTCGTGATAGTGGCGACGGCAACGGTGAATGATTCCTTAAACGGGCGGAACCCACAAACGGGTTGAAAACAAATCTTTCACTTCCCGTGGCGAAATTTTGGCAACTGTTCCGGTTTTTTTCGTCTCCCTGTGGGTTCTCCTCCTCGCCCTCGGCTTGACTAGTCAGATTTGGAGGTGATCAAAGGGCTCGAACGAGACTCTTCGAACGCCATTTACACCGTATTACAATTTTCGCTTATAAAATATTGCAGCGCATAGAATGTGTCGCGTGCTTTGCAAATATTTTAGTCCTGCCGGCGACCATTTCTCCGAGTCGAAAAGAAAGAAACGCTGTCTGAAAAGAATTTGCAATTTTTTCCCAAGTGCACCATTGGCGAAATAACCTGGGACTGTGCAAAAACGTCAACCTGTGCTTTATGTCCCGTTCAAGAAATTCGACAAATATATGGCGGGGGTGGGATAAAATATATTGTTAAAATGGAGCTCTGAAGAATGGAACGCCATTGCAGTGACTCTCGCAGTCATCCTTATTCAAATATTATTAGGCAGGTTGTGTGCCTGGACATTTTCCCTATTTCTTTCATTTCTATTGCTGAGACTTTTTCATAATGCCGAGCATTGTGTTCAACTCAAAGGACCCTCTCAGGCGTAACTCATTATTTCAACTAAACTTGATGCTGCTCCTTTCTAGTTTGAAAGGAGGTCGTCTCTTCTATTATGTCAGGGAATCGACCGTGTACTTCCGTTTTCTTTTGACTAAGCTTGGACAACTTTTTCTCGGCGCTGTAGACTTGGAGTTTTGTTGGATCCAGACAGATAGCCATGGAGTGGGGAGCATTCGAAAGGGCTGCATTGATGGTAACTTTGCTAAGGATGAGAGTGGCGGGATTGTGTTGATGCTTCGATGAACTTCTAAAGAATTCGAGAAATCGTTGGTCAAGAATTCAAAAACTTGCTGTTCAAGCAATTCAAGTTGGAAACTAAAACGATTGTATTGTGAGTGAGTGTAGATGGGGGAGGGGGCTTCTTCAGAGAGTTAATTGAGTGATTTGAAAGTCTGAAACTCTGAATAGAAATAGATACGTTATTAGACTGTGAAGTAATCAAAAAATCATAATCACTGACTGCTGCTTCAAGAACTACAATAATGATGCCATCATGTATGGCAAATTTTACTATTAAGGAAAACGGTTAAACTATACTCATTCTCATTGCTACCGAGCGTGTGCTACCTCACCTTTGAGAAATGTTACTTGAGCGGCCTTAATGAAGGATGGTCTGATGATCATCATAATAGCCGGCGCAACAACTGGAACCAGGTCTAGACCTGCCTTAATAAAGAACTTCCGGATCCCGATTTCGCGCCAATTTCCACCAATTCGATATCCCTAAAAGCTAGCTGGCATCCTGGATCAATGATACGGATTAAGTGACCCGTCCACCGCAACTTGTTGAGCCGGATTTTATTCACAACCAGATTATCATGGTATCGCTCATAGATTTCATCGTTATATAGTCTACAGAATCCTTCATCCTCATGTAGGGGACCAAAAATTCTTCTCTTGACCGCGGCAATTTTTCTTGCTAAGAACCCAAGTCTTCGACGAATACATGAGGACTGGCAAGATCATTGTCTTGTACAGTTAGAGCTTTCACCATATGGTGAGATGTATCGAGCGGAACAGTTTTTGTAAGCTGAAATAGGCTTTATTGACGGCCAATAACCGCGCGCGGAAATCATCGTCTTAGGAGAAGAAATTCTCAACGGTCTCAAAGTTATAGTCTCCTGTCTTGTTCTCGTTTGACCAGTGCTAATGTGAGCACCATATATTTGGTGTTGCCTTCATTGATGTGCAGTCCAAGATCTCGCCCCGCCTGATCGATCTGGATGAAGGTAGTTTGTAGGTCTCGGGTCATTCTTCCCATGATAACGATATCGCCAGCGTTCGCCAGTAGTTGGGTGAACTTAAAGAGGATGGTGCCTCTCGCATTTTCCTAAGCATCACAGAGTATTTTTTCGAGCGCCACATTAAAAAGGGAGCAGGATAGGACACCTCCTTATCTCAAACCATTGTTGATGCTACTGCTTTGATTTGGCCTCTCACATTGATCAGGGCCTACCTAGTCAGTCTTATCAATTTCATCGGGATATCGAATGGTCGTGTACAGTTTTACCCTGGCCATAAGCGGCCTTGAAGTCAATGAAAAGATGGTGTGACTAATATTCCAACAATATATTCTAAAGGTTTTTCCATCCATGCCTGGAGTGAAGCTGCTTTGGTATAGGCCAATGGTGATCTGAGCGTGCGAGGCTATCCGACTTTGCAGTAACGTGATACCTTTATAATTGCTACACTGCCTTGTTGCCAGTCATCAGACATTGATTTGCTGTCCCATACCTTGAGCATAAGTTGATCATCCGTTTGGTGTAATTAGTGGCCTCCATATTTAACCAATTCGGCTGTAATCCCATCGGCCCCTGGCAGCTTATGATTTTTAAGCCGATGAATTGCAGGGATTATTTCTTCAAAGGGTGGTGTCCGCCGTCTTCAGTTGGCTTGATGTCCAACTCGACGCTATTTTGATTGTTGAGCAGTTCATCAAAGTACTCAACTCATCGTGCCAATATGCCTATACGGTAACAAAATCAAAGCGTGGAGGTGTATACCGCTTCATCCTGATGACTTGTTGGAAAAACTTCCGCTTTTACCGCAAGCCAGATACTCACAACAACCATGTCGTGCATTGAATAATTCGCAGTCCAATGCCCGAATAAGGGCTCCGTCCCTACTTCACCATTAAAATGTCCAAGTATGTAGAAAGTAGCGTTCTCCGAGTCTGCAGTCTCCTCTTTAAGAGCGTGAACGTTACTGGGGGTTATATTTCTAAATTCTTCTCGGAAGCGTAGAGGGCATAGCCTTTCGTTTATATTTTCAAAGCCGATAACAACAGGTTTCAGTTTTAGGCTGGTTAGGAAACCTACTCCGGACACATGGTTCACTGGATGACCACCATAACATATGGTATAGTGGCTCTTTTCCAAGAAACCAGTCCCTGTCCAGCACATTTCTTGTAACGCTATTACACCAGCCTCATATTGGGACAGAGTATCAGCTAGCTGCTGGGCAGCATACAATCTGTACAGGGAGCACCCGTTCCATAAGAGAATGCGCAAATCGTTATTCCAGTTTCGTTGCCGGGTTTGCCGTTGAAAAGCTCCACCCAAGTCTCAATTTGGAGGATCAGTTGGTAAAGTTTTGTTCGGTTTTTAAGCGCGTTTGATGATGATGTGATGAATTCGATTCACTAGCATCACAAAATACCAAAGAAACTTGACGAGACAACGACGAATTCAGATCCTATCGAGAAATAAGCCAATGTTCTTGGTACAATAATGCCAGCGGGTTCCGCACTGGAGTACTTAAAATTGGGATGTGACCGATAATAGCGAGAAACTTGCAAGAGCCCTCCAGAAGGGACACATCGATATTTCCGATAGAGTGGTGATAGGAATTGGCCTATAGAGCATAAACCAAGCAGTAATTGATACTAACTAGTCTATTTTTGATGGCCGTTATTCTTATTTAGGTTGGCTAATTTTACAGTCCATTCTGATGTAAGTAACGAAGGTTGATGGTTGATTAAAAGTCTTGCCGCATCTTCCAACATTCTATATGGTATAAATGAAATACAGAAATGCTATATTCTCATGGAGTGCTGTTAATTCCTTAACATTACCAGCAACATGGAAATAATTCAACATTAGGTGCCGTTCTGCGAATCGAGCGTTCATTGAAGCAATGAAGGGAGAGGACCAGTTCAAATGAAAATCAAATGGCAAGAATGGATGGTGCGATGGTTGAGAGGGTAGAGCGTCAGCCTCCCAATCCCACTGCTCTGAATTCAAATCCCAGTCGTCATGGGTGTCTGTGTTCTTTTGTTTGTCTCGCTGCTGTCAGCTTACCACTTGCACAGCATTAAGTGTGATGATAGTGAAACCGAAGCACAATTTGTGTGTGTGGATAACCTATACTCCTCAAAGAGTGAATAGGAGACACTTAAATGGCAACCATTGCTATTGAACAAATCGAAAAGAATTGGGAATCGGAATCGAAGTCAGCAATCCTGATACGGACTGGAACAATAGCGAAGCTTGGTCTAGGGCGAAGTTCCTGAGTGGGAAATGTTGGCTAACTAGCAGGTCCAAAGGAATGGCAACGTGAAGCGATACCAACTCGAAGATTCCTTCTACGATAGTTTGCTTATCGACCAGAGAGTTCCCACTGGCTGAAAATCTATGAAAAAGGAATCGATATCGCTATTGTTTGCAAGCCATATAAGAGACTCCATCACGATGTTTGAGAAAGACACGTAAATAGAAAGGCTGGGATGTGAGCCAGCATAAATCGAGTTTTACAGCAAGTAATGAAGCATTATCAACACGACTTTGTGGTGGTTAAGAAAATTGTTATGCCCCACCTACTACGACAATACTAGAGTATTCTAATATGTTGGTCAGACTAACGAGAGACGGCTAACAAAGCAACCCGAAGATTATTGTCGGAAGCTTCTAACTTGGGTAGTGAAATGCGTAAGTGGGGAGACAAATAAAAGAGGAAGGATCTTGTTCGAAATCTCTCCATTCTGGTCAATATCGGAAATGTGAATACGTTTAGGCGTGGAGAACCAGATTCTATCGAAGATTTTACTTTCGTCAGTCACTCGCTGGTCCAACACCTAAATAGTAAAATTATATTATAGTAAGAGTATACGCAATGGGCACCATCAGGTGATATCTATCACAATTCAAAGGCGACTCGGAGCGACACTCGTAAACCTTAACCTGAAAAAAGCAGATAGAGGTTCTTCTTCTTTTTCTTCAGCCTTTGTCCCGTTCACAAGCGGGGTCGGCTCGTCGTGATCGGCTTCGCCATTTGGCTCTATCGAATGCCTGATCTGGGTGCAATCTCGAGGCTTTCAAATCCCCATCCAGCGTATCAAGCCATCGTTGCTTAGGTCTGCCTTTTGGTCGTTTACCATCGACTTCGATGTTCAGACCAATCTTTGCAAGTGAATTCTCGTTTGCACGAATTGCGTGACCATACCATCGAAGACGCCTCTCTCGCAACTTTTCCACGATCGGTGCGACCCCATAACGATCGCGGATATCCTCATTTCGGATGTGATCTAAACGTGTGACGCCACTAGTCCAACGTAGCATCTTCGTCTCCATTACCGCAAGACGCCGTTCATTGTCTTTTATGGTCGGCCAACACTCAGAACCATAGAGAGCGACTGGACGGATGACATTGCGGTAAATTTTAGATTTGAGACGTTCGTTGATACGTCGATCACAAAGGACACCAGTTGTGGAACGCCACTTCATCCAGGTTGCGTTAATGCGTGAAGCAATTTCATAACGCAGCTCTCCATTGGCTGATAGCGGTTGGTCATCAAAATCACCTGACGACAAGGCGTACAAGATCGCCCAACAAATATATCGATCGATGGAATGGGGTGGATGTAATAACAGCGAAATGCCGTAAAGAATGCCTGCAAGACAAAAGGCGAAGTCAACGATGAAGAAAACCACAGGGTATGAGCAACAATGAGAAAATAAGTGGAGAAACCAGAAGCTGAACGCTTAATGAAAGATGTGGTGCATTGTGTAATTTTTAATAATCTGAAGGTAAACATGCCTAAAGCACTAAGGGAAGGGAAGGAATATGCCGAAAGCTTGCCCACCAAAGTACAACCTGGCTCCCACGCTGAACACATTTATATCATTAACAGCATCACATCATTCTTGATGAAGCAATGAAGAAATCGCCTATCCAACCAAGGCAAAGGTGCGGCTTGTGACGAGTTGCGTCTGGCCTGGACGAAACCGTCAGTCAAATTTTTCCGCTTGTCTAGTTTGGCAATGTCAAGCAAATTTTACTTTTGCATTAAATATTTTATGTATAAATCTGTTACTCTTTAATCAGAAGTTATTAAACATGAAGTAACACTTCCTCTTTCGCCCTTCAGCCCGTCCAGAAGCTGGGTCAATTCGTTTTGATCTATTGCGCTATTTTGCTCTGTCATTTGCCTGATCTGGATGCAGCCAGAAGGCTTTCAAATCAGCGTCAAGTGTATTAAGATGCCACTGTTTTGGCTGGCCTTTTGGTTGTTTCATATCGACTTCGATGTTCAAACAAATCTTAGCAAATGAATTCTCTCTACCGCGACTATCGAAGACGCTTTTCTCCCAATTTTTCCACGATTTGTGTAATGCCATATCGATTTCGGATATGATCATAACGTGTTATGTTGCATGTCCAACGAAACATCTTCGCGTCTATTACCGCAAGACGTCGTTTATAGTCTTTTGTAGTCGGCCAACATTCGGAATCATAGAGGGCGACACGACGGACGACATTGGGGTAAATTTTCGAATTGATAAGATCGGTAATACGTCGATCACAAGGATGCCAGTTGTGAAACGCCATTTTATTCACTGTTTCATTAGGATGGACCGTCAAAAATTCTATTTCAAATTCAATTTTTAAACAAGTTGCTCCAGATAATTTTTGCTATTAGATGCTAGGAAAACATCATCTATATAGAGTAGTGTATAGGACGTTGAGCGTTAGATGTCCCGTATGACAATATCCGTAAAAGAAGGGGTGGTGAGAGGGCGCTTTCTTGATGAACACCGACAGAGGCACGAATCGGTTTGATACACCCGCCACACTTCGAACTTTACATTTCGGATCATGGCAGACCAATTTAATCCAGTGCAAGAATTCTTCTGGTACTAGGTGTTGTAGATCCAGAAATATATTGCGTCAATAGTTCCGCAGTTCTTAAGAAACTCCGCTTGATTCACGGTTATTTAAACGATGTCGTGAATACGGTAATTTGACGGTAATTTGAACATTCAGCAGGACTACCTTTCTTTTTCCATATTGGAACTGTGGCATTGTCTTGCCAGTCAGATGGTGTTCTACTTTCCTCAATAGCCTCGTTGAAGACCTCACTGGGCCGCGGTGTTGACTCCCAGCTCGACTTCAGTCGCGCTGACAGGTGGAATTGCTCCAAATGTGGGCGGTGCTTGTGTTGAAATTTTGTTTGAAATACTCTAGCTATCTATCCGTTGTGGCCTCGTCGGTAAGCAAAGTATCGTTCTTTTCATTAAAGCAATAGACAAATGCTTATGAGAAGTCGAGACAGATTTCTTTTAGTTTATCGAAAAGATCTTTGTAACAGCGATCGCTTTCTATACTTCCCGATTGGCATTCTTGTAAATTTGCCAATTGGCCAGCGTTTTATTGTCGAGAAACTTACGGTAGAGACGTTTCTTTTCACGGACCTTCACTTAAACATCGTCAAGCCAAGTATTTCGGTTGATGAACCGCTTACCAAGTTTGGTGACCGCGAGGGTTGAATAGGTCGCTTTATGGATCGTGTCTTTAATTCTTCCACATTTGTAATGGTTAGTAATTGCGTGAGATAATTTCTTCTCGCCAAAACGCCACCATTGAATGTGCTACATGCCAGTGCATTCTCACGATGTTTTATCGTTGACCTCAATTGGAAGAGGCCAATCAACGGCCGAAGTGGTGGTGCGATGGTCGGCGGATATGATCGATTACCAATTTAGTGCTCTCACCATAAAATGCGGGAAGATGAGATAGTAGTTTGTTGAACCATGTATTGGTACATATAAGTTCATGAGTATTCGCAAAATCGCCTATACACTCGCCTTTTCCCCCATGGCACCTCTGTCTCATGTCACCCACATGAACATTACGGTCACTCGCAAAGAAAATATTGTCATCACCAAACACGTTATAGGTCATTGTATGGAGAAGTTGCGGGAAGTATTCTTCCAGAATCAGGTCGACCTGTTTCTGGTGCGTATGCGGTGAAGAGTGAATCGTATGTTCTACTGATATAATAGCCAGCTTCATCAGCCGGTCATCAAATCATTTGATTTCTTTAATGGCATCTGGAAAATCCTTTGGGATGGTAATGTCGACACTATATTGAGCTCGTGAGAGTTGATGACCATTTTTAACGTGCTGTGTCGCCGTTTATTGCGCCTTTTCCGAAGGTCTCATCCTAAATCTTTCCAGTGAGGCTGCCGATATTTAATGTGTAGAAACCTATTTGGTTTGCTTGGACTGATTTACTTGCGTCCTGCGGTGTCGATTGAAACGAACGCTCTAGTATTTCTCCAAGGCTTTGGATACCTCAACACAATGGCTTTTGTTTTTAACGAAATTTAACGCGCTTTCTTGTTCGGCCTGTCGCGGACCTGTCACGAGAAATAAGGTAGGATTTAGCATAGTGGAGTAAATTATACTTCATTTATCTCTTTCCCTGGCCTCAGCATTTTATTTTTGTTTTACTGAGAATTGTACAAAGCACATTGCCTCAAACCCTTCTTCCTTATCTGGGCGTGGGGCCAGCATGACATATAACCTAATATCCTCATCCCTCGGTCGTTAATAGTATTGCTGAAAAACTAGCTAGTGACATGCTAGAGATTTTCTGTTTAGTATTCTAGCCTGAGTCTTATTGTGAGTTGGGAGATAAGATTCACGATCTTGGGTAGAACTTATCCAAAAAAAGACTCAAATTTCGAAAATCAAGAAAAGGGATAAACTTACCTGATCGATTTTTGTTATCAACGACTGCATCTAAAGTTTGCGCCAATGAAGATGTTACCGAATTATTTGTGCTAACTTGCGGTAGAGAATCGATTCGATATCGTTGTCCTGTGGTCCCCGATACTGTCGTTATACAATTACCGTTAACTACTAAGCCAGAGGCTGATGATGTTGGACTATTTACACCGACAATACAACTTGCCGCACTACCGTTTATACTAACAGACTCTAACGAATCTGCTAACCTTGGTGTTGTGTAGATATCACTGTGAAAGACAAAAAAGGACTTTGGTACCAATATGTTTTCAAGAGCATGGGGTAGTAGAGTCCTTCGGAAATGTTTCACATTTTTCTTACCTAAATGCGCTTGATGTGCCAAAAAATCCCGTACGATCCTGAAGTGCTGCTTTCGCCTTTTCGACACTTTGCTTCAATTGCTCAAAGGTGGATTGGTGGAAACGATATGAGGTCCAGTCTGGGGAACATTGCCCTATTCCTATGCAGTCCTCAGTTTTTACTTGCGCTGTTGCAGGCGAGACCCGCTTGAGGTCCAGCGCCGTTTGATATGAACAAGAACTTTCGTACATGGTGGAATCGTTTGTCCACTTGAGCCTGTAATCAGATAATTTTAGTTAGGGCAACTGATATCTTGGACATTTTGAAATGTGAATAATTGTATGACTCACTAAAGATTAAGGTTTTCAGTACATATTACCTAATTTCCAAGTATTCGCCTATCGAACCAGAGCATATAGTATGCACTTAAGATTGAGGAAATTTAACTATCGCCTTATAGCCAAAGGAATAATCTAAAATCAAATTGAACGAATAAATAAACAATATTTGGGTTTATGTCTGTTGAAGTTGATAATAAGTCAGGGGGAGGTGGAATACTTCATCTTTTTTGTCTCTCTCAAGTAAAGTTTTCGAAATTTCAAACCTAACTATTCATAGAAAATTTGAGAAGATTCCCCACTCTTATAAAATTATTGACTTTAAGACTGAACGATTCATACTAATCTCGATGAAGGAGTCAAACGGAATATTAAGTTTCCTGGGAGCCAAGTTTCCAGGAACCAAGCCTCTTGTCTACCGAAAAACATCTCCCCCAATCCAGAGTGTCATGCGAACCGTGTCCATTGGATAATTTGCAGTCGGGGTAACTGACTGTGTACGATCGGAGTCTCACCGATATCTGGTCATCTCAGCGGGGAGCTATGGCAAAGCGGACCTCCTAACCTCCAACCATATGAGTACGATCCTAAAAAAAAACTAAAAACAAACAGGTGCGACCCCATACCGCACACAAACTGGTCAACCAGGCGGAGTTACATCTCAGAAACAGTGAGATCCCGGTGATCACATAAAGAAAGGGAGAAGTTGAGGCTTCAAGCAGTGAAGCCATAGTCAACATTGGCCTACTGCGAGGATTGTAACCAACAAACACCACTGCTCAAAGAGCAGGAGCAATCAAAAGCATGTCTGAGATCAGTACATTAGATGTCAGGAAGACAGGGTTCAGTGGCGCAGGTGCTGAATGGTACCTACGAAATCTGAAAGAGGCCTGAAACTAGAATAGGCCCGTAAGAAGGCTCAGGACAAACCTGAGTCGACATTACTGCAGCCAAGAAAGCGGAGAGCAATGGCGATTAGCCCACATAAGGGGAATGTTCCAAATAATAAAAACCTGAACTGAAGACGGGGGACATCCTGAGTAGGTCAAGGGTGAAGGCAGTAGCCAGAGAGCCCGCCGCCAGCTATGCTAGTGTTTTAAAGGACATTTGACTCGCTATACTGTCAAATCATTTCCGGAGCAAATAGTTACTCGTGCGGAACAGGAAACTATCGAAGAATGTCGAAATTTCCATATTAACTAAGAATTTCGCAACATACCAGTGCACCTGCATAGGGAAAAGCGGAGGAAGGACACTTTGGAAAGTACACCGGGTGGATAACTTACCGAGGAAAGTAGACCTGCTGGCCTGAGAAAAGGAGAAACTGAACGACTTAGACTTGGATCTTCTAGGACTTAGGGTGGAGGGTGATACTCCGGCAGTGGAGAAGAGCTCTTAACGTTAATAAGAATAATTATAGTTGGCGCAACAATTCAATTGCATCAGGGCCTTGAAGTGTGTTAGAACACTTCATTCAAGACCGTAACGGTACACTACAACTACACAATGTGGTCAGCAAGAAGTTGTATCATTCTTAAACGTAATTTAAAAATATATATGTCTTTCAGAGTTCCTGACAGGAGACCTTATAGCAGTACAAGTCTCACTGGAGGCCGGGGGAGAATGGCATCCGGCAACTTCGCACCAGACGTCATCCCCATTCCATCAGAGCTAGACTAACGAAGTTCTGCTAGACTAACGAAGTTCTGCGCTACCACTTCTTCTCCATCACGAAGTCTGGGGAAGCAGCCACACTAATCAAAGATGTAAGTACCTTCTTGAATTTATTCCTAGTAATAAGTTAGGAATATATACATTCGTGGCCGACACTAGATAAGAAGTACAGAGGTACTAGATATAACTCTAGGGAATATTCTGATGAATAGGTTGGTCAGGAATGAGGGTGTCGGATGAGCCTTCTATGTTGGATCACAGAATAATCAGATTGGACATTGAGAGCAATTCCGAAATAAAAAGAATAATAAGAAATCTCAGGAGATTGCGACTCCTATGCAATGCACCTGAACAACAACATGACTCATCTACAAAGGGGCGGTTATATCAGGAGCGAAATGAAACGATTTCTCGAGGTCCTAGCCCACGGCGAAGTGGCGTCAACATTCTGCCTGATACCCCAACATTGAAGAAAGGAGAAGTGGGAACTAAAGCTACGCTCGGAAGCTAGGGTAAGGTGGGCAGTGGATGGCATCTTCCCAGCACTACTCCAGTAGGGCCTAGAAGTAATTTTAGAGTCTCTTCGAAGGGTGATATGGGGCAGGATATATATGGGATATATACCAAGGACATGGAGGGGGGCAAATGTGGCCTTTATTGCGAAAGCGGGTAAAAAGGATCCTTTTCACCTCAAATCCACTGGGGGATGGGGAGGATTTCCATATTGATTGATGGAAAGTAAAGAGCTCAAATTACTAACCAGAGAATATTTGTATGTAACATACACTAATATTCAACGGCAAAAGAGCAATTCGAGCAGGTGTTTATTTGGATCAATCCTACGACGGAACTTTGCATGTACTATACATTCTCAGTATAATTAGATGTTACGTGGAATTCGTGCGCCAGTAGTTCACAGATCGGCCAATGCCTTCGCTCAGATTTTCACCCGCCTACCCAAGGGCATTTTGTGTATTAGGCGCTCTTACAATAGTCATAATACTCACCAAGAATCGTAAGTCACCACCGACTTGTCCCGAGCAAAATGCAAGAGTTTCTCGAAACTCAGAGTGGCATCAGATACTTTGTTATCAATGTCGGAATGCTTTTATCCAAGAAAAACGTGAGGCTTGCGTCCTCTACGCACCAACCACCGCACAGGCAGACCCACGCCGCATGAACGTAGCATCAGATGCCAGGACCAGAAAACCCCTTGATTTGAGGCCCTCTAATGCCCTACCACACGCAGCCATCACCTGGGCTCTACCCCAGATGGCCCCCAAATCGTACGGCAGGAAAACCTGAATCTTATTAGAGGTTGCGGAAATAACGTTGGGAATTACAGTGTCAAACAAGCTCCGGAACGACTTATAGATCCGCGGTAGACCATTTTCAGCATCCGGATTCAGAATCGCCAAATAATAGGTTTTGGGATTTCTTTCCTTTAATTTAAGAAGTTCTGTCGCTGGCAGTAGGGGCCTTCTGAAACGGAGAGGTGGTTCATTGGCCAAAGCAAAAATCTGGTACATTGGGGTGGTTCTCATCACACAATACGAGCAGATATTGAGTCGAGCTTGTTTTCAAAGGAATTTGGCGGATTCATTGTGGACGTTATGGCATACTCTAAAATGTACCTTACCACAGATCTATATAGATTGATGGCCTTACGGGCTGTGAGGCTTCAAAAAAAATCAGTTGAAAAATTAATCAACCTATCTGTCTTTACGGTTCAAGTGGTCTCTGACCGAACATGTCCATGTTATCTCCCTTCCTAAAATGGTGGTGGATTTGACGTTGGCAAGGATAAGATAAGATTATTAATTTTAATGGGCAGGTGTGTTTTTTTCCTTGCTCCTCTTGAAGGATATTGATTGGGATTTGGTTATGTTGATTGGTAGGCCCAATGTTTGAGATTCATCAACAAATGCAGTTACCTGCTTTTGCAAATATTTGGAAGTCGACAACCAATCGTCTCCAGTGCCCAAAATGAGGAAGTCGTCGACATATTGGAAGTTTTCAATGGTATCAGAGCATTTATTATGCAGGGATGTTGTATAGACATTAAACAACATTGGGCTTAAAACGCTTCGTTGGGGAATGCCATTTCTAACTTGTATGCTGTCCAGTCCTAGTTGTAGGCGTCGATTGGACATTATTCTTGACACCCATAAAACAATTTCACAATTTCAGCAGGAAAGCGAAAATGTGACATTATGTCGCTAAGAAATTGGAAAACGCTGTCTCTCGACCGAGACGAGTGGAGTCGAATACATTGCATCCTCGATCCCCGTACTAGAAATTTATTCGGTACACACTTCGTCCCCCCCCCCCCCCCCCCCAACCACTCTCGTAACACAAGTTTTCTTAGTGATTTGGTATTGAGAAAATCTTCTGTTGGACCTTGTTTGTAATTTTACACTTCTCTTATTACGACGAAAAGGTTATCATTACTTTGAACAAGATTTGCAGACAGTTTTAGCTGATTTTACTTATGAGTATACATTTTCTTCATAGTATCTTCATAAACTGTGTCCCATGAGTTCCTGAGCCTGAAAGGCTATTTACCAATAGCATTGCTCTCCATCAAGCCCACTCTGAAATCGTTTGGAAGATGAGCAATCTAGTTAGTCCCACTTATATTGATTGGCTTTCTTGGATCGAAGAGCATCCTGCGTTTCCCATGTGACTTTTGTATTAGCTTGCTCTTCCAGTTCCTTAATAGCTACGGCCATCTGATGACGTTTATCTAGACAGGGATGTAATGATAATCCACGTAGACGCTTGCAAGGAATAGAAACCGAATAATGTTTTGCTTCATTCTTCCTTTCTATTGAAACAGCATTCTATTGAAACAGTTAGTTACCATACGGTGATTTCAATATTCCTTTCATGTAGAAGGCTGTGCAAATTTATCTCGTCAGTATTAAATTCCTGCTAAGTAGAGCATGAGGCTGTCGTACGGAAGGTGGCAGTTCAAATCTTACTGGTGGCAGTTGAATTTGTATCGTGATTTGTCGTCGGATACCAGTCGACTCAGCTGTGAATCAGTACCTGAGTCAAATCAGGGTAATAATTTCGGGCGAGCGCAATGCTGACTATATTGCCTCCGATAGGGTACTGTAATCCTGTAGTATACCGTTGCGGTCTTGAATGAAGTGTTCTGACACACTTCAAGGCCCTGATCCAATTGGATTGTTGCGCCAACAGTTATTATTATTATTATTAAATTTCTGACCTAAGTTTGAGGATCCCTTGAAGTTAGTTGAATAATAATCCAAAAAAACCTAAACCTTAAGAGCTCTTACTTTTAATTCCGAGAGGTAATGGCACGCTTCGAGATAAGTATTTCGCTCACCCCAACCATTTCCCTGATTTGACTTCGGTCCAGCTGGCCAGTATCCGACATCCAGTTTACAATACAAATCCTTCTGACACCAGCGACCACAACCGTCCGTTGAATTTGAATAGTTTTGCTGATATGCTCTTTAGAGTATCTAGAATGCCTTTGTCTTTATAACTCTTCTTCCATCTTTGCTATAGTCTTCTCGAAATTGCATTCATTCAAAAATTGAATAAGTTTTTATCCGATATCTGATCATATTATTTATAGCTGGAGCATTTCACAATTCACAGGTCTAGGTCCAACAAATACGCATCTATCTACTACTTTCATCGATAGCCAAATGTGCAATAATTAGTGCTACATCATCATCTTCAGTTAAAAATATTGGAATGACAATTAGACTTTCTCAACTATTTACAATTGGTACATAATTATGATTTCTTCCGAAATCTATTCCTAATGATAATCAAATATCAGCAGAAAAAATAGCTGGGAATTTCCATTTTCAAAAAGGAGGTGGAGTAAAATGTACTGTTTTCAAATTTACAATTTTGCACTTTCTTTGTTTAAAATTAAAACCAGAGAAAAATAGGAGAATATTCCAAACACCCTCTCATAAAGGATTCATTCCGAATATTCATAACTTTTCTGATGAGCTAGGGTAAGCAGCCCAACGTATCCTTTTCGAAGTCGATGAATATTCAAATTTTCGTAACGGAAGTAGTATACAATTTGATTTATGCTATGCATATAGCCAAAACACCATCAACAACCGACTGGCTCGATGATATCCAAACTTAGATTTTATGGACCTTGCGGTACGTGTGCATCGTCTTCCTTTGCATGCGTTCCGACCACCCTTCAACGACCATCAGACAACAACGACAATAGCAGCAACGGCAACCCCAATCTATGATTTGTTCTTGTAATTTATCGTCCTGTTATGTTTATTTATCTTGCGAACTGTTCAAAAACTTTTCGGATAAGGGATGCTGCATTAGCCTCTCCATGACCACTTAGCCGACAACGCACAATAATTATTACGTAGAGACACACATGTATCCAGTGGATGGCTGTGCTGTACGGACTAGCGTATCTGCAATAAATATATTATAACATTACTGGAACGAACGTACGCACTCAATTAAATCGACTGTATCTGATTACAGATGCAGATAAAATGGGGATTTTCTTGCCATGTTTTGAAAGGGTTGTTTATGGGATAATCGCAGATTAGGGTTGGTTAGATTGGCTTGTTGTTACCACCCTTGCCTTTTAATTTCAGAGTAAACATTTTAAGAGAGCCGAAATACGTCCAGCATATTGTAGGCATTAATTACTATTTATTTGTCAAAATGGTGTTCATAAGCAGCCAAGTGAACGCGATTGTATTTAAATTATCCATGATTCCCAATAAAAATGTTTTGAATTTTTAAATTATTAATTTAAAATAACTTATAATTTCCCAGAAATAAATAAATTTACAAATGTTAATTAGAATAAGAAGGAACGAAGCATGGCTTAAAAATTATTATTACATTATCTCTATGTACAACTTTTGAATATACAGTGAAAACTCCCATGGCCGGACACCGACCGTCAAGCAATTTTTGTCGAGGGAGGTCACCTTTGTAAGCAAATGAATCCAATTTCTAAAGCTATGACAAAATTTGTATTCCATTTTTACCAGGCAAAACTTGAACTAAACATTTATTCCTTTGTTTGCTATAGTTCGTTTTTTAAGTAAAATTATTAAAAGCAAAAGTTTCCAGTTTATTTGAGAATTGCAGATACGTGTTTCGGACACAACATGCGTCGTTCTTCAGTGCTGGTTCTGTAATAATTTAAAATTTAATTTAACTAATTAATTTAAAATGGTTAAACTGGAGACTTTTCCTTTTAATAATTTTACTTAAAAAATTTTCTTTTGTTAACTAGTACACTACGCTGAACTTCTCGGAATTTCGCTCGGTCGCGTCACGCCCGCAATCAGTCGCAGCGGTCAATAGAGCCTTCGACACCTTCCTTTCATCGATCCGCTTCCACGATTCCGCAGTCAATCAGATCTTATGACGCCCCTCCAGTACATGACCGACGGCCTGTATAGTACTCAAGAAAAGACCATTTTTACTGGCGGCCCAATGCTCATCGATATATTCAGGCGCGTTAGTCAGTGTATGCCGTCCGATCAGCAAGATGCTCCTCCACTGCTTAGTGACCGCTGGGTCACACAAGCGGTCGATGTTGAACTTAGAACATCGGAGCTCTCCAACCCTTCGAGAAGTACGGATGCAGCACGCATGTGAACGTAAGCGACCATCGCATGGTGATACCTTTCGAAGCCAATATCAGCGCCTCTCTTGTTACGCACATCCAGAAAATAGCTTCTATATCTACTGTTGATCGCGAAGTGGTCGACCTGATTGATTGTACGGTGTCAGTCAGTTGCAACCCAAACTGACCCTTGGCAGGCTCTGTGCTCGAACAATGTGACATCAATGATGAAGCGGTTGAAGTTACAAAGATCCACAAACCTTCCGCCATTACCGTTGCGGTCGCCAAAATTGTGTTTTCTCATCCCTTGTCGGCGCAAGTTGTTGTCAGATCCTACCTTGGCATTCAGGTCACCCATCGCGATCACAATATCACCTTTAGGATGCCTTCCTTGAACTGCGTTTAATTGTGCATAAAAAGCACCCATCTCCACCATATCGGAAGTCCCCGTTGGTGCAGCTTATGGTGCTGTTTATATCGCCGGAATTCCCTCTAAAGTTGGTGAAAGTGGGCATTCTGAGGTCTCTCGCTACCACTATCGAGGAGCCGGCGTACCTTCCAGAAACCCGTCCGTTTTCGATAGCCGTAGGTCATGTGCGTAAGGTTGGTTCCTATCCGAGGCGTTACAGTTTTATAGCCGGCACATTTATATTCCTTTTACTCGCCTCCTACGATACCAGACTGGAGCAGGGAAGACTTGAAGTATATTCTTCGGCCACAACTCAACGGGTGTTAGGAGAGCCTTCTTAATTTCCCTTTACGGCAATGTTTACGGAACATGCGTTCCGCTAAGAATACATTATAAACTGTAAGATGCAATCACAACCGATAACAACTACGGCAATGAAATCCCTCCTCCTCCTCACTGTACAAGACATTGATTTTGCCAGTCCTAATGTATTCCTTGCAGACTTGGATTATTAGCAAGAAAAATTGCGAACTCTTAGTCACGTTTGAGAGAAGAATTATCCCAATAAGAGGATAGACAATTTCGTATCCTTTATATCATGACAAAACTTATCAGTGATATCATGACCGTCTGATTATGGATAAAATCCGGGTGAATAGGTTGCGGTGGGTGGCTCACTTAATCCGTATGTCTGAAGATGATCCAGGACGAAAAGTCTATAAGAGCAATATCTATTGTGCTGTAAAATGACAAGCCACACCTTGGCTCAGATGGAGCAATGGCGTAGGCCAAGTCGAAAGACAGCTTTTAAGGATATCGAATTGGTAGATTTCGGCGCAAAGCCGGTATGTCTGGACTTCCTTATTAAGGCAGACCTAGACCGGATACCTGTTGTTGTGCCGTTGATGATGAAGATGCATTGGTTGGATCATCCCATCTGAAGCGATGCCCTTATGGGTAATGAGCTAGCATTTCGCTTAAAGTTGATCAAATGGAATCTATCGGGCCAGTCAAAAGTGTTTGTTTCTTCAAGACTGCTTCGAAAGATGTAGAATATGTCATCTGGTGCTATACAGATGAAATTACATGCATCTCTCATTGGAAGCTCAGTTTCCTTGAACCGCACGTGAAGAGTGTTTTCGACTGGAAATGTAAATGGGAACAATAATAACAGTGTTGAAAGAACCATAGCTGGATCGCTATCATTAGCAAATGCACTCATGGAAAGGATAAACCAATTTTTTGAGGATCATGCAGGATACTATTTCTGTATAAATCTTTATTCCATTTAAATGTGACAGTGTCCAGAAAGCCCGGCGGGAATCTTAGTTTATTGCCCGACATTCAAGAAGGAAAGGAGGAGTTTAGGAAGTGAATTAGGTGCAATAGTCGTATTTGAAAATAGAACAAGGAAAATGATGGTTTTTGTGAAGTATTCGTATGCAATCGGTTTCAAAATCCAGTGTATTAAGCCTAAATTAAAGAACATAGAAAAAGTGGGTACGCGGGCAGCCGATGCATTAATTTACACCAGGTGGAATTAACTTTAGACAATTCTACTAAAGCGAGATCCGCACGGTGTGAATTACTTTTGGCTGATTCTACGGAGAGAGAAGAGTCGGGATAGGGTTCGGGGGTAAAAAACACACAAATACTCATCGGGAAAATCAACCCGCAGACAGGGAAACGGAGACCTAATGACAGGGTGACAGATAATCCTTATTATCCATCAGACGCTTCCCTTCATGTAAATAGGGGAATTTTCAGCCAGCCTTGCGGCCTAAGGTTTCAAAAGCCCACTGGCTGCGGGCGCGAACAGTCAAGTAAGCTCCCGGTCATCAATATCTCTGAAATACAGTGGCTCGGTGGTATATTAGTTAACTACCATTACATACAATTTCACAAGAAATCGAATGAAAGGGAAATTTCAAAGGTATGTATCACTCTCGAGAAGATCCACTGCAAGGGCGGGGAAAGATGCTTTACTGCCTGTGCACTAGTCAGCGGTGACTACACCTCGGCGGGAGATATCATAGGAGCTATTGTTGAATTCATTTAGGAGAGTGTCGATGATCGTGCGATTTTCCTAGATGCCAAGTGCGAAGAAGGAGATCAAGGGGTCTGACGGAAAACAACTGCGAGAATAAGACTGTCCGAAAACGGAGTGACTATCCTTCTCCCTGCTTTAAGCAAAAAAATTAGTTGTCCAAAGTTAAACTATTCCATTCAACAGTATTCAATTTAAAGGAAATAAAGAACTGAAAGGGGAGAAAGGCATAGACTAAGAAGAATATGGACCGAATCAACTGTTATTTCCGAAACAGCTAATACGACACATGTTAATGCTAGGTTGTTGTTTAGGATCTGCGGGATCCTAAGTCCACACCCACGTGATGGTGGACCGGACTAAATGAGGAGCAACTTACTCCCACGTTTTTTCGTCCATGGATCCCTAGTTTGGAGCGTAGCACCCCAAGCATTAAAAATCGAAAAAATCTGATTTTTTCGACATGTTAATGTTCTCCTGAAGGTCAAATTCGATCCGTAGTTGATCGACCTAAACGAAAACAGTATCCAAATCAGGCGTTCCTATAAAAACGATTTAACGCTGAAACTGAACAAAACTCCCGGCAAGCCGGCAGAAAATTTTCTCTGTAAGATGGAGAGCTCCTTAATAGAACATGTTCAAGTGCAAGACAGGAGCTTGCTAAACAATGCGAAGATATCTGTAAAGTAACAATGAAGGAGGAAATGCGTGAAAACCTAGAAAAATCATTCGGACTGTTTCAGTTTCAACAGAGGGACTCAAGAAAGTAAATAAAGGAAATCAAATGGTAACTATCAGAACCAGTGCTTTACCTACTGGCAGTTTACAACCTGAAGCTAGGACGGATTGCCGACAGGACTATTCCAAAAGCTGTTTTAGATTCTTTGAATTTAACTACAGAGAGTCAGTGTGCCGTGGTAACAGATCAAAAGGGTTCAGAAAATCAAGGAGTACCAAACTCGCCGTGACCGTATACTTTGCAATTGAGAGTCAGATAGCGACTGTTGGCATCATATAGGCAGTAGCAGATAACCAGTGCCAAGAAAAAAAGCTTTCGCGCACAACATAAGTCTCTCACAAACCATTAGGGAATTCAAGTGACCTTATCGTAACAACAGCAGTGGAATTTGAGTCAAGGGTTGGTTTCGTAAAAATGGTACCAAAAGGTTACGAGCTTAAGGGCGTGGCTTCAGAAAAGGTAACACAAGTAATTAGATCCACAACCAAAGCATAAGACATTGCCTATGGATGGAACGATAAAATTGTGGAGTTGAGGCTGTGGGTCTTCTTCTGCCCATGGGCCAGAGGAAGACTGGAATTCAGCGAAAACCAGAAGAAAACCATACACACTTGCCAATGTTCAAAGAACTTTGTGTGGAGACAGACCTAAATCCTAAATTATCGAGAAAATTTACTTTAAGTTGTTAAATTTTAAAATCATCAGTGCCATAAAAATGTGGCATTATGGACATTATTATACATATTCAATATATTATTATTATACATATTCAAATTAGATAATTCTCTCTTTCCTCAGAGCAGTCATATTCTCCTGTGCATGGTTTTTTCAGAACCGAAGAGATTATCTTTACCTTTTGGATAAACACACTACACTCCTAAAAAAATGTTTTATCTGATCTGATAGCATTATTAATTTAACTATAGAATCGCAATCCTTTTAAAATAACTATACAATTGACCCAACATACACTACAACTTCTATTATTTCTGACCCTATAATTCCGAATATATACACCATTTGCAACCCTTCGGCACCGAAAATGACTAATGCTTCATCGATATTTTATAACTTCCTACTAGTTCTAATGGCGCAGCTTCCAAAATGGCTCTTCCACAAATTTTCCCTTATCTAACTGGAAATAAATCGTAAATATAAACAAGGAACGACCGCGTAAACTATGAGCTCCTATATGACCGGGAATAGTGCAAAATCGACAGGATGCCTTTGCCCATATTTTGTGTGGTCCTTGTATTGGGCGATATGATAGCAATTAGTCAAAATCGTTTTTATTTACCCATGATTTTTTCCCAGTTTTATAGGATTCGTCGTTAGGTAATGTGAGCGATAGAATGGTAGAAGTTTATGATTAACATTCATCATCTAAAAGTGTAGCTTTTAAGAGTTGAAACCGACAGAGGAACTCTGTCTCGAGGTCTTTAATTTTTTTTTTTTAATTTTTGATAAGTATTAAGCAAGCTTTGGAAACTGGAGAGCACAGACTTTGTCAAGCTCTATCTTGCGGTGAATTGCACCCAGGCCTGAAAGTTTTTAAAAAGTGAAATGCAAATGTTTAATGAATATGCTCTGTCAGGAGAGTGAGCACTACGGTTACCATTAGGCCACTTTCTTCGGCATTCTCTCCTCAAAGGGATAAAGTTGTTATAGGAAGTAGTGCCAACAGTCCGTCCAGATGACGCGGACTCTGGCACGGACTCGGACCATATAATATACCATTTGCGTAATGATGACCCAACGGGGATAGGAAGAGAAGAAAGATACAAAACTGCGGAGCCATCATTCCCGTTCTACTAACAGAGTAAATGAATGCGCTGAGTCTTCATATTAGAATAGTATGTTTCTAATATAATATAATAAGGGTTGATGAATGCTTATATTATAACTGCCTTCGGGACGTGAAGCTACATAGAGTTCTTAAAATGGCCGATAGGCGAACCAACACCCTACAGACCTATATGTCTTCTTAATACAATAGGCAAGGTTCTCAAGCGAATAATATATGATATAAATGGCTACATCGAATAATAAATAGTGGCGGTTATTTATCAGATAGACAGTTTGGCTTCCGGAAGTCTCAGTCAGCGGTTGGTGCCACCAAAGTGGTTTTTGAACTAACCAGGAAAGCCTTGACGAAAGAAAACACTGCGCACTGGTAACTCTCGACATAAAAAACGCATTCAATTCTGCCAGATCGAACCGCATCATCGAATCGCTCATCGCTACACAAACGAGAAATTATATATTAGGTATAATCATCGACTACTTCGGACAGCGGAAGTTACTTTACGATTCGGATGAAGGGACGAAGACATACGATATCACGGCAGGAGTTATACAGGGGTCTGTTCTGAGTCCACTGCTATGAAGCATAATGTATGATGGCGTTCTACAGCTCCCAGTGCTTAAGCAGGCTGTTGTCGTGGGATTCGCAGATGACGTTGAGGTGGCCATAACATCCAATCACCCTGATGAAGTAGAAATTTAGACGATTGAAGCTATCTGTACGATCAAGACTTGGCTTAAAAACTTCGGACTGAAGGATGCGAACAGAAAACGAAGCTGGTACATTAATTTTTATGAAACGACGAAAACGAAAAACCGTTCAAATCTGCATCGGTTCACTTACCGTTCGCTCCTAGCTATCGATAAAATATTTGGGAGTAATTTTCGACTCAAAGCTTTGTTTTAAACCCCATTTAAAACTTACTGAGCAAAAAGCAGCGATCATCAGCTCGAAATTAACAGCTTAAGAAAATCCTTGTGATAGCTTGGCTGGTCATAGCTAATGTGAGAAGAAGATAACTCCGAACATCATTTGCTGTTCGAAGACCTCCATAGATTTGCGAGAATCTGCGATCAGTACTCAAGAAAATTGTCTGAATCGAAACACCGAAGGATAGTATAATTGGAATATTGTGGCCTAGCTGATTGAAATTACCTCAAGTTTTGCTGGGCGACCATCAAGGCGGACAGTTTTACTCCGTTTGAGTGCGCCAATGGCAAAAATAGTTTAGGTTCTGTTTGAAAAATCAGTTCCAATCCGCATGTTACGATACTTTGCAATATCATCCACAAGAGCTGGAACTTCGTCGGTTCAGGACCGTGGTGAATTGCCCTTTTGCTTCTTCAGCTGCTCATCATCGTGGCTGAGGAACCTGCTGTTAACATCTCTGACAAGATAATCGAAATACCTATGATCACCTTAAAACTTTTTCGTGCTGCGAAATACGGTGGCGAAAACGTTGTTACTTCTGGCAATTTCAGCTCCAATTACCAACGCAATAATAAAATTCTCCATGTACTTATTCACGATAACGTCTCACCTCCGCTCGCAATTAACAACAAAGCTCTCAGCTCCTTCAAGTCCATCGATTCGCATTAGCGTTTCTGCAGTGGACCAGACAACGTCCTTCTGAAACGTGGCCGATAAGATACAAAGGTATTTTTGATGGCTGGGCTATGATCGCATTCGTTAATATTTTCGCGAGGGTTATTTGTTTGTGTCGCAACACCGATATCAGTACATCTTTTGTGATGTATTATAGATTCAAACAACGAGTCCTTAATCTACTATTAAACGTGATATGGACGATTTGATTAGATGTTCGTTGCTGGTCAAGTGAGACACAACTGATCACAGGCCCTATGGTCGAACATTCTTCCTATGATGACGAGACGGTGAAATCTGTCGAAGTCTATAAACCTTTTAGGATTGTTGTTACGGTTAACTAGACCATACCTCCTATCAAAATGTCAGAGCCCAATTTCGCATCACCATTAGAGTGTCACTTAAACTACTTTTAGTTACTCATAGAAAATACCCTTTTCCACCATCATCTACTTCTTCCTGAATCTATACCAAATTCCCGCAGTCAAAATCCCGTCAGAAACTGGCTCCCACCTCATGAACACGCTTTCCGGTAGCCATCAGCAACAGTCCGGTGCCAAATTCGGCACATTGCCATGAGTGTTGTGGAAGCGAGGGGAGTACACTGCACTGTCTCACCGTCTCACCTGGCTTCGGTGTAAGATGTTCAGCTGGATTCCCGGAATGAATTGTGCGAGTTTTTTGGGTATAGGCATTCATTTATGACCAGAAATAACAGCGATGTCGATAAGGTAGGCAAGATAGTGAGATTATCAGGATGCAACCTTCTCTTTTACACTATTGTACTTTGGCGCCAAATTGGTGCCATCCACATCCCTACGGTATGCCGTTATGGCCTCGAAACCGATTACAAACCGAATTTCGACTGCAAGATTCTCTTCGTGTGCGTCAATTTACCTCTCAGAGTAGCTCTGTGAACAAGGTATTTTAATCGACCGGTGGACCTTAATTGGTTTAGTTTAGTGGGGGAAGCCCTCGTCATTCAGACCCTCTTCTAGGCCCTATCCCCGAAAACCTGCTTTTTTAAGGGCTTCTCGTCTGCGGCATCCCCAGGTTTTTTGCTAATCTGAGAACATTCCCTAGGGATAGTGAGTGAGCAGATCTACGTTGAAAGAAACCTTAGCAAAGTATCTTTGCCTGGGATTTGAGAAGGCCGAGTAGCTGCCCTCCTTCTCCTCCTCCTGACATTGGGTGCATATAGTCGTGCCCCACTGTTGTTGACCCAGACCCTTGGCAAACCAGCCTGTCAGCTTCCTCATTACCAGTGCTGTCCGAGTGCCTTGGCACTGATTTCAGCAATATTTCGTTTAGTCGACCAAGTTTCAGCAGCATTTGTCGCTGTTGTTTAGTAATGATAAAGCTGCTCGACTATCGGAACAAAATCGCCATTTTTGTCACAAGCATCCACTGCTGCCAATAAAGTGGCGTATTTTTCTACCTGGAATATAGTCGTTATTTCGGT
The DNA here is from genome assembly GCF_905115235.1 of Hermetia illucens. Lineage (NCBI taxonomy): Eukaryota > Metazoa > Arthropoda > Insecta > Diptera > Stratiomyidae > Hermetia > Hermetia illucens. Next base: position 147,785,849 of record NC_051850.1, read on the forward strand.
CGGGTCGAGCCAGTTCCATAATGGGATTTCCCGAAAATGCTCCTGCCCCCGATCCGCCTTCTATGATTGACCCTTCAATTTATATTCTGGCTGGCGATCAGCTTTGCGAGCATCACTTTGTTGCGCGGAGAACAGACATTTTAAGCAACTTGCCAAACAATATCGAAGAGCACTGAGTGCAGTTTGAACGTTCAACCTTACCTCGTGTGGACGGGAGAATGGGGAGTGTTGAAGATTGTAGAAGAAGGATGAAAGTCTCCTCTTTCTAACCCCTATGAAAAATTGTTGCGGTCACTCCTTTCCTTCTTAAAAAGCTACGGCGCCTCAACGTGGGACTAATTTTTCCATATCAAAATGGTAGGTTTTAATTTTGAACTCTATCCCTGCAAAAGAGCATGGGGAGCCCGAGGTGTTCTCAAATCCGGGCATCGGGAAAGTGAAGAAGCAGGGGGGGGGGGCGAACATGCCTCTGTAATAACCTTGCACATTGCGACAATGATTGCCCTAACAATAAGCTTATGAAAATAGCCACTTTTCGGGGGATTGCCATAATTTTTCAATGATATTAGAAGGGGGCTGGCAAATCAAACTTTACCATGACGATATCAAAATATAGCCCGTCTAAAACGCCATAACTTTCTAAGTGGGTGCCCGGCGCGACTTTTTAAGTGGTTTGGGAGATAAGACCTCCCGCTTCTTCTTTCATATCCCCTTCTACTCCTGCGGAAGTGGGGTTTAAAGTTAAAAACCTTAGTTTTTTTAAATGAAAAAAAAAAAACAGAATTAGACCGGGGAACCTTTATCTTCCTTCTACATATCCTCCCCATCCACTCTATTACACGGAGTAAGGTTGAAAATTCTAAACTTACCGTGTTGATATAAGAAAACCCACTTTGAGGGGCCATAGTTTCCTAAGGAAGAAGGATGACCGCCACAAGTTTTCATCGGGGCTGAGAGGATTTGTGTGTTTGTCATAAACTTCGCAGCTCCTCCGGGGATGAGGTAGAAAATTCAGCCTTTATTGAATGTATGTATATTGCAGCACACATGGACTTTTTGCAGATAGTAGTAAATCTTTCAATGGCTCCACTTAGAATTCTTATGACAGATTTTTCTTCCGTGCGCACAATCCTAAAATATATTACATCGAATGAAAGACAACTCCTAGTGACTATGCCCCACCAAGATTGTGCCTATCGCGTTGTTTATGAAAGTGAAATATTTCCCGCAAATTATATTAAAATCGGATTTGATATCCGGAAAAAAACAAAAAAAAAAAGAAGAAAAAAAAACCTCCAAAGCGCAAGAAAATTCGTGAAAATAGAGAAATACGACATTGAGCTTGTCTACTCGAAATGTTCTGTGTTTCAGATGAAATCATCGAAATATGATAATACCATATGTTGATGGTAAAGTCATCGTGCTTCAGTTTATACTTGAGCAAAATGTCCTACATACAAGAAAGATCCTTTTTCACTATCTCTAGAAGCATGGTAAACTACGGGGTACCCCAATTTTTGGTTATTTCTGCTTCCAAGTCCGTTATTTACAATTGAGATTTCATTCTTTATTTAATTGATATTTTATTTTGTCAATTGATACGTTAGAGTTTTTCAGCAACATATTCAAGATCGTACAAACTGCGTTTCAAATCACATTGCATTCTGGGTGGAAATAAATTATTCCTCGTATCATCCCCTCGCTTCTGCACTATATGCGACTATTAAACTCCTCTAAGGGCTTCTTTCAACAAAACTCAAGGTCAACATTTCAATCAAAGGATAACAACCTTTCACTCACAACATTTATCACAATTATACCAGCCCCGAAATTTTTAACAACACATTCGAGGCTAACAGAAGGCAACTTCTTCACAAATCACCACCGCACAGCTGATGATGTCTTCTCGTAATTTTTCAGACAGTACACGAAACTTAATGGAGAAAGACGCTTTTCGGCGAAAATCCGGAAAATGGTCAGCAGACGTTACTAAAAGACTTTCTACAAATAGCAGTTGTTTGCGAAGTTTATGTCGGAGAAATTACCTAAGGAGTCAATTTTAAGTCTACGTTTTACGATGCACGAAAGTTACTAGGTACTAGCATAGACACATGAGACGCTCGAAAATAGAGACGACTAGTTGTCCATCGCTGGGCCGAAATGATTCAATTGACCCCTTCCGGTACCGGACATGGGTCACAACTTATCTCCATGCAATGCACGCTGCTGATACGGAGGTACTGTGTCAATATGAGTGGTTATTAAAGTAAGATATGCCATTTCGGATAATGACTCAATTGCAGGAATGCGACTAATTAGTAAAATGGGATAGTTCTCATGGAGAAGAGCTGTAAAAAAGTAGCAAAGTTTATAGCATCTTTTTAATCGAAAAATAATGAGAAAATGTGGCTGATTGTGGGATTATAAAATCCTTCCGGAGTGTTATCACTATATGTTTAAGAATAGGTTCTAAAAGCATATCAAGGGGATATATAGACTATCCTTTTCTTCCAGAAAAATGTGAACAACAAAAGCACATCCAGCAGTCGTAGACATTATAAGCCAACCCATATCTTTTTCTGTTTCATTTTATTTATTCTTAGAATGACTATCCGGTAATCTTTCAATAATTTTAACAATCTATTAAATTTGGCGCAGAACAGTAGAGGAGGAGTGCAGGCGTCTCGGGAAGTCCTAGGGGAGCTGAAGCGCATTTCAGAGAACCGAGAACGAAGGCGCGTAGGTGTAGTTGCCACGTTATACCCCACCAAGTGGTGAATGTCAACCATATACATTCTTCAATTTACTGAAAAACGGCTAAACCAACTTTCTATAAATTTAGTTAGGAGGTGAAAACTGACAAACATTTAAATAAAAAACGCTTATGAGGGAAAATATTCAAAAAAGTTGACTGACGGTTTCGTCCAGGGCAGAGGTAACTCATTATTCGGTCCGTCATAAAGTAGATGCGGACTCAGGACTCCCACAACCCTCAACAAACTCAACACTTCGGCCTGGTTTAGGTCTGAACTTACGACGGATTTCACTTCAATATAATTCGTACTAATGACTTGTTTGCGATTACATATAAATGGAGCAATTATCACCTGTCGTTACTTTCGGTCACGCTGCTTCCAAGGCAGAGGTGAGGCAGCGTCTGATGCGTTGCCTCTGCCCTGGACGAAATCGTTAGTCAACTTTTTTTGGAAAACTTTGGTGTTTAACCCAAAAAAGAGGAGTATGTGGACCACAAGAGAGGAAGTAAGTTGCTTTCCAAGTGATCCGACCCATCACCATCCTCAACAGAAAATATTCAATTCTTTTCCAAATATGATCCGTTCATAGAGAAATGTCTTTGCATTTTAAAATAAAATTCAAAGTAGCATAATGAATGATGGCAATAAGATCCATATATAGTATTTCTCAAGAATCTTTAAATGGAAGAGTAAAAAAAAACGACAATAAAATAATCTAAATTAAAATATTAAAATAATTTTATATCTGTCAATTAATCAAAATTTATTCATCCTACGAGTACCACGGTTCCACTGAAATTAAGATTGCCATGGAGTCCTTACAAATGATCTCCATTGTTACCTACCGATAATTAGGAATAATTTAATTAAATATAACGCTTAGAAAAATATATTGCAGATTATGAAATTCAAATTTATTTATAGTATTTACCCCTTGGTGGGATATACTGCGTCAACCATACCTCTATGCCATTGTTCGCCGTTACTTGAAATGCGTTAGTTTGTATATCAGCCGAGCGTACCCCTATGATACGGCGCAGATAGGTGTTGTCGAAGGCTTGGAGCTTTTAGGTAACAATAGGGTTCACTTTCCATATGCTACCCCCATACACATAGTAACACAGTAAGACAGAAAGAGCACGAGCAGTGTACAGTCTCAACTTGATCTTGATGTTGAGATAATTACATTTCTAGATTTTATACAAGGCAGCAAAGGCGAATCTACTGCTGTTAATGCGGTGCCACCCTTGGCAAAAACAACGCTTCCTAGATATACAAATTGACTGACGACTTCGGAGCTCTCCCCATTAATGCAGATAGGGGGAGTACGATGACCCGTCAGACTGAGAACCTCGGTTTTGTTAGTTTATGCCCCTCTTTCCAAATCCAGAGCCATTTGGCCCAGCTCCATGACCCGGTGAGAGAGCAAGCAGATGTCATTAGCATAGTCGAGGTGTTTTCTTTCCTCGAAATAGGTATGATGGCCATAACCTCCCATGTGGGGCATACGACGCCACTTTCCAAAAAGCTTGTAACCTTCCTTCAAAATTCTGTATCATGCACTTCGTCATTCTGGGAAAACGAGCTTAAAATCTACAGTTGAAATAAATTGTTTACCCGCTCTATGTACTTTTGTGTTATTATTTCCGGACATATGTAGCATCTGCATATCTTTTATAAAATGGCAGGAAGTCGTTCCGGATAATAGTTCAGACACTGAAGCTAAAAACTGAATGCGACCTCCGAATTTTTTCGGTCAAAGCGAATTGACATGCACGGGTAGAAGGTAGCATAAGTAGCGAAAGTTATATAACGCCGATGGGTGCACACTTAAAGTGAGACAAGACTCATTTCAGAAACTACCCAACCCTAAAATCCGAAAAAATCAAGGAGGTGCACTTATATGAAAACAAGGCCTCAAAATAAGCCCTATTCCGATATCTGCTCAAATGAACTTACTAATAGTATATTACCAACATTTCGAATCGAATGAAACACCACGTTTTGCACCAACATAGATGGCAATATTTTACATTTGCATGCCAAATTCCATGCAAATCCGGGCATTAGCACCAAAAGTCCAAGCTTATCAATTTCGCTCGAATTTACTGCATCTGGAGCCATGCAAATAAGATGTTGACGTCATAATTAATCAGAATTATTGACATTCGAGTAAAATATTAAAGTTAAAGTTACTTTTCCCCACCACTTTTACACTTTGCTGCTGTGAGGTGAGCCCTTTTTAGAATTATTAAAATCGATTCAATGTCAGGCTGTCTGTTTGTCACATCCGATTTACTCGGAACCACTTGTGATCAAATTTGGTAGGAAGGCGTGGTCTGTGAGTTCCTTTACAACTGGCATTTTGTGTTGAGTTTGAGGGGGATTCCCCATATATGTGAAAGGGGGGTGTAAAATCACTTTTCACCGAACATGTGGGGTGTCAAATGAAAGGGTTACGTTCTCGAAAATGATTTAGTTTCTGATACTGGATAAAACATAGAGGAGTAAGGGTTCCAAATGTACGCCCCGAAAAGTGAAGTGGGTCTCGTTCTCAGAACCTAGCCAACCAAAAAACATGAAAAAAAAACAACAGTGGTGCGTGTCTACGAATTTCGGTTCTGATATTTGCACAAATAAAGAATTGGCATTGGTATAAGGGATAATATAAGGCACAATTAGGTCAAGTTTAAGAAAATCTAAACTATTATTAACATAGTTATAGAGAATGAAACTTTTCCATTTTTTGAGAGTTTCATGCATTATAGAAAGTGTATGACGCCATCATCACATATCAAGTCGTCAATACCACACCAATGTTAGCTCATATTAATGGGGGGTCGCAAAAAATATTTTCTTTTAGTTTTTTAGTCATTCGTTTATTAATACCAATTATTCTAGCCAGGCATATGTGTGTACGTATGTATATATTCGTGCTAATGAAGTTTGCAGGTAGATAGATAGATATATTTGTACATTCAACTAGCCGCATTCAATATACCTACGATATATGTATATATGTATGCTTTTGTGCAGGAAGTAAATCGGAAATATGGGCACGATCAATCTATATACGCGCATCAATATGTACAGTGTTCTTAATAGACAGTTTGTTTGTTTAGGGTGAGGATAATATCTGTGTCTGTTTGGAAAAATATGAAATAATATGTTGGATTTATACCTATATATGGATGGTAAAATGTGCGTAGAAGTTCCTCACATAAAATTAAAACAAAACCTCCATACCCGTAACGCGAGCTTCCGCTAGACGCTTCAGGTATGAACAGATATCAGTATGGAGGGTATTTAGGAATCTAGGCATCGTATAGTGGCAGCCTCTTGATTTTTTTCAGTTTTTTAGGTTGGTTAGTTTCTGAGAATGAGTCCGTGAAAGAAGTGATCACTTTCGACTCCCGACACTCCCCACCATTCCAACAAATGTCAAAAGTATGGCAAAGTACTAACCGAGACTTTTAATTTGATATTCCACATGACTATATTTGGTGAAAAAAAATGTACACCCTCCTTTTGCATGTACGTGGACCCCCTCCCCCTTAAATTCAAGGTGGAAGGATGTTACTCACTTTATACGTGAGGGTTCACAGTTCTCACCTTTCCATGAAATTCGGTGTCAATGGCTATAACGGTTTCCGAGGAAAATGTATGTGGCAGACAGACAGACCAATTTTAATAAGGTTTATACAAAACCTTAAAAACCAAAGTTTTCAATTTAGATTAACAAAAAATGACTTTATTATTTGAATTATATATGTATATAATGCTGTTGAAGCCCAACGCCCCCCTTACATTTAATACTCTGTAACGCCGCCCCCATGTTTAATTGGACTTTCACACGATCACGTATACTGCGAATACAATTTCTAATCATTGGTTCCAAACCATCGTCATTATATCATAGATTCCTAATGTTTTTTTTTAATTTGTAAGCGTAGTGTTTCTGCGCTGATATACTTTGTGTTTCAGATAAGACTAACAATTCTCTATTCGGTTTAAGTCCGAAGGATTGCCGAGCCAAAGCTGTAGATCCAGATCCAGTGAATTTAAATAATACATACTATAATAGCTATGGATGTATGGCAAGGTGCACCATCCTACATGAAGGCATATTCTATACCCAGTACCATCAGACTGTTGATATATGGCACAAAAACCCTTTGTACAGGGTGCGGCAGCATAACTTCCTTTTTTCAAAACTCAATAAAAACTATTGTATGCATCGGAAATTATTATTTATTTTTTATAATGTAGGTACATGTCTAAAGTTTTTATTTACATTGTTTTGAAGATCAAATCTGTTAGGTGACGTCCCCCATTCTCCATAAATTGCGTAAACCGATTTCTGGCGTTTGTCATGACTCTTGTTAGCATAGCAGGTGTTATGTTGGCAATTTCTCCTTGGATGTTGGTCTTCAAATCTTGTAGGGTTCTTGGACGGTTCACATAAACACGGGATTTCAAAAAACTCGATAGAAACAAAATCACAAGGGGACAGATCGGGAGAGCGTGTCGGCCATTCCAAATCGCCTCTAATTGAGATAAGGCGCTCTGGAAAGTGTTCCCTCAAAACAGCCATCGATGCTCTTGAAGTATGTGCTGTTGCACCGTCTTGTTGGAACCAAGTTTCCCCCAAATCCAAATTTTCTAGCCGTGAGAAAAAAAAATTCTGTAGCATGTTTACATACCGGTCCGAATTCACTGTCACTGTAACCTCATTTACCTCAAAATACCAGCGACCAATAATTCCTTTTGTCGCACTTGCAGTTTGTCTGAATGTAGTGACCCATGTAACAATTGATTTGCGGTCTGGGACGGTAGCCAACGGGGCTAAATTAAAGTGATTCCGAAATGCACGCTGTGTTGCAATAACCGAACATCCGCTTGAAAAGTAAACCTCAACGGCAAAGGCACGCTCCTCACTATTCCAACGCATGATGGCGACTGAACCATGCCAGGACAAAACTTCACAGTATCCCCTCTTGAACGAGACCACTAGCGCTCCGCTATGACATCAACTAACTGAGTGGCGCACATTTTAAAAAATGAAGTTATGCTGCAGCACCCTGTATTACGTTAATGTACTCCCCAGATCGCATCGTATCTTCAATAGATTGCATTGGATAAGGTCCTTCTTCAGGAATGCAGTTACAAGTCAACACTGCTGGTGGATATTTGATTTGCTTAACCATGCAAGCATCAGATAAGTGTTCACCCTTTCTTCTCCGAACAGTATTTACCACCTCAGTCACCGCCTCCAGATGACATTAAAAATGACTTACAAAAAAACAAAAAGAGCCAGAATTTAATGTTCGAAGTAAAGTGTAATATTTTTAATATTTTAATTTCTCCAATAGCTCGAATTGTATACCTCGTGGTCGGGTGGGTCATTGTCCATGTTGAACTCATGACTTGAATAGAAAAGTTATTATGAGTCCTTAAGTTAAATCTTTGATTTAAGGATTCACTCTTCCCACTCCCGCCTAACTTCCGCAAGATTCGCACTAAAGCTCACCGGAAGAGCCGGTAGTTGAACTGAAAGCACCATCCACATACCGGCAAGCGGCAGCATCAGTAATTCAATTCTGGACGTAGAAGGCCTTGAGACGTGCATTTGAAATATTTTTGTGTGTGATCATTTACCATAAATGTTCATTACCGATATAGTGGCCCATAAAATTTTCGCTCGCAACCTGAACAAGCATGACATAATCGCTCACATCCTAAACAAACATGCCTGGCTGGTTGGCCGAATAATTTGCCAACACCGACCGCCTGAACAGTTAAAACTAAACGCCAACGCCATCCCATCCAAGTTTTGACCGCGGGCTCTTCAGGTGTAATTGATAGGCCGAACAGAATGTGAATGGCAAGCTTAACAAATCGGTATTCCCCACTTTTATAGCCTAAGGGTATCGCTAAATGCTGGTACGGTGCGACACAGCGGTTCCAGAGGACGTGAAATTTTGTCAGTGACATGAGAGAGATTGTCGATCCCAAAAGGATAGAAGCATAGAAGGGCGTATAGACCGGACACTTCAATGGAATAGCAGCATTTGCAAACAGATCTGCACGGTTTGGCTTTGTGAGTCTGTTCTGCCATATTATGATAGTTGACTTCGGCTAACTGCGATGAGCTCATAAGTCATTACAGGCTTTATTATTATTTATGCGGTATGTGTACTTTATTCCTCACATCTTCGCCTAGTTTTAACATTGTTTCAATGCCCTGCCTGCTTTTGTTGTCTGTCTATCTTAGCCGCAAAGTTTGTAATATTTTTATCTTTTCTGTAGTGTTGGTCTCTCGATGGAATGTCATATTAACTTGTTCTTCATCGAAATTTCTACTACAATAAATAAATTTCTGCCCCAACAATTCCCCCTCCCGTTTAGCGGGCACTCATATTTCCTTCACTGTGGCCTATAGGAGCCCTATATGATGAAAAAAGAACACCGTCTTAAACAGGAATCATACCAAGCTCCATTCTGAAGAACAACATAGTTCGCATCTCACTGGCTAAGATTGGTCTAAACTTGAGCATTACCCACAGAAATCTCAATTTTCGTGAGAACGCACTTAAATTAAACTATCTGCTTATCAGATCAGCGGATTATTAACCTAAGGAATAGTTAGTTATTCATAGCCTAACTCCTACATATCCAAGGCATCCCTTTGATATGAACTGTCTAACCAAACACACAAATTCTCGTCTAGCCCAAAACGTTTTTAAAATCTTTGCTGTAAACAGCTAAATAGAATAGTGTTTGCGGCAGCAATTGTTAGAGGTGCAACTATAATTGCATACAGTATGCAATCTTCTTCAAATTTTTGTATTCTATCAAACGAGTGCCTGACCTAAGTGACTGGCGTTTCCACAAATCAGAATCAGTACTCAAAAGGGAATATCTCGCCCCATTCTTCCCTAAGAATCACAAAAGAGCATCTTCAGTCAACTGTGTAACCCAACTAACCAACAGTACCCGCATCCGAAAAAGTGAACATCTTAAGACTTGTACATTGACACCATGCCTGCAACCTTTCCGACCAGGTTACTCTCAATGAGGAAATGAATGGGATCCTGTCCAGTTCCGGTTTCTTGCCGCTGGCCACACAATTCGCAAGTTATGTCCCAATTCCAGAAGAAGTACAATGGACACGAAATTCATTAAAGTGCATTCAGTGAAGTCTATTAGACGTTGGGACGCTAACCAATGGGGAAAAAACATCAGCGGCAGCTGCAACGTGCCCCAGCCACAAGTTGCAGTTGCGGAGGTGCAACGCAAATGTATGCAACCAGGAAGGCCACTAATCGAGTTATATGTCAGTTTGCCATTAGAACAGGAAGTGATGCGTTTATTGTGGGCGTCGGATAATTGACGGACTGTGTTGTGACTGACTGTGCACTTTATTCTACGACATGCTCACAGATGCACTTTTCACATGGCCAGAGTCTCATGCAGAATATCATGTGAGAATATACTAATATGATGGGTTCGAATCAATAAATCCATGCGTGCATATCTGCCTACGAGAAAGTCGAAATATTTCAGGTATGAAATCAGATACTGGTTCACTGGCAAAAGGATTTACTTAAACAATTTTTACTGTTCACTCCTAAAATTGACGTAGTATCGTTGTTGGGATAATGCATTCATTGTTACTTTGGTTTTCTAAACTGCTTTCTATTTGATTTATCCACAAGAAATCGATCAGTGCGAGGAACGCTGCATTAACAAAGTAAGGAGAGTTTGTAGTTTCTCTCTTTCTTTAGTTTCGCCACAGATTGCAAGTTCTAGAGGCTTTTGGTATGGGACAACCTAGATAGGCATGCAAATTACTCAAATCTCCAATGGTGATCGGAATGGTCAAAAAAGTAGGTTGAGGAATTACATAGGTTATTAATAATGTATGATATTTTACCAGGTTGTTCAATAAGTCTTGCGGTTCGATAAGAAAAACACAAATTTTATGGTTTGAAACACACTCTATTAATCAGTATAGTCTCCGTTAATATATATATATATATATTGTTTTACCAGTTTGCAAGTAATTCACAAACAAAATTGCTTTCGCATACCAAAAAAAACTGATGCTAACACCTTCTTGGCCGATTTCGGGACATGAATGCGTTTCGGAGGCGAAGAATCAAATTCATTCCACTCTTTGTCTCTTGTTTTGAGTCAGGATCATGGTGATAGACCCAAGCCTCATCCATAGTCATGAATTGACCCACAATAACTACTTTATCCTTTCAAAAACGCTCTAAATGTCGCTGAGAAAATCGCATTCGAATGTGTTTTTGTTCCATTGTTAGCGAATGCGGCACCCATTGTGCACGCTTTCTGACACCCAACACTTCAGTCAAAATATTGCTTACACTGCCCAATGATTTAGCCGATTTTCCAATACGATATCCTGTATTTTTTCTACGATTTCTAGTGTTGTTGCTATTTTTGGACGCCCTTGACGTGGATCGTCTTCAGAGCTTGCACGACCACGTTTAAATTCAGCAACCCATCTTCCTACTATACTAATTGAATGCGAAGAGTCCTTGTACACTTTCAACATTCGTTCATAAATTTCCTTTGCTTCTAAAACTTCCAAAAATAAAAATTCAATCACTGCACGGTACTTGATTTTTCCCATTGAAAAAATCTCTGACGAAACTAAATGGCTTGTAAACAAAAAATGAATTGACAGACTGAAATGAAAATTTACACACGTTTATATGAAGAGTGTACCAACTTAACAAAAAAAAATTTAGGCTAGTGGCAACGCCCTTTCTTATCGAACAGCAAAACTTATTGAACAACCTAATAATGGATCGAGCGCCACTTTGGGTTCCTCCCTTATTTGAGCCACTGGAGAATTTACTGAAATGCACTATATTTGTTTTCAAAGGCGACTATTTTTAAGGTTTTGGGTGAAACAAAACCTTGTTAACATCGACTTTCTGCCTATCTGTCTGACCGTCCGTCTGACTGTCACACCCATTTTCTCAGAAACGGTTAATCCTATTGATACGAAATTTAATGAAAAGGTGGGAACTGTGAATCCCCTCGCATGCAGCAAGTAACATCGCTCTATGTTGAAATGAAAAGGGATTTTCTAATCGCGGCTGGTCGATGAATCAAATTTTAGGTCAATAATGTCAGCATTCCATTCTTCCCCGGTTACTTTCTACAAAGATCAGGACCCCTCACATTGTGTGTGGAACCGTTTGAAAAACTCCTGATCTTCATGTCTGCAATCCTTAAATGAAACCTGGAAACTTTTCCTTTTAATAGTTTTACCTCAAAGAACTATAGAAAACAAACGAACTACTTTTATAAAACTCATGATCTTCCTTATCCAGAAGTTTCAGCAGTTCTACGCTTCCTGTCTAGAATAGCAAACAGAATGTCTTAATGTCCTAAAAGTCGCTTTCATATTCATGACAGTGCTATCCACAGAGTCATCCATTGATTGCTGAACAGTCTGAGAAGCTGAATTTTAGACTGTCCGGGGGGCATCGGACCGTGTCAACCTTCTTGCAACCCGTGGAGGCCGGTATGAGGCGTGCACCACATTGACAGGGTAAAGATCAGTTAAAAAGAGCTATAAGGAAAATACAACTTCACTTAATGCCGATTAGATGGACCGAATTCCCCGGACATTATTCTCTACGGATTCTGTTCGGATTGATGAAAAAGCTTGGTAGACGCCAGGGATTTTTTGCCTACTTTTCAGACAGTCTTCTCTATAAAAAAAAAAGGAGCACCAAGCGTCGACGGTATCTGAGCAGAGGTAAATAAACTAATGTTTCACTAACCCTCGAATCTGCTACTCGGCGCATTCAATGCTTAGCTGAAGTGAAGCATTTTTACTTACCGCCGGAAGTGGGAAAGGCTCGTGCAAATGTAGGAAAATACTCAACAAGCTCATGAGAAGTAGACTCGATGAAGCGATGCGTGTTCCCGTCAGTTTGGTTTTAGAACAGGGAAATCCACACTGGATGCTGGAGGTTGTGGGTACTCTTCATCGAGTGAGAAACACAACATCGATCTCGATGACTAGTACTCTTCGTAACCTTTCATGCCAGAAATGCCTCGACTACGTAAAATTACAAATATGCTGGGCCTGCTAGTAAATGAATTTCATATGCCGGGCTACCTCTTGCAGATATTGAGGGATTTGCTTAGAGACTGCTCTATGCTCTACAAGATACTGGGGGCCAGAGGAGGCGGTAGCACAGGGATCCATGTTAGGATCGCACCTCTGAAATGCATATTACGATAGTCTGCTAAGACTCAACATGTCATAAGAGCCCCGCCTGGTCAGTTATGCAAATGATTTTGCGGCACTTGTTGCCGAACGCGCTGTTGAACAAGTGCAAAGCAGACTTGGCATATTAATGCGAGGAATAGGCGGATGGATAAATGCTCATCGTTCCTTGCGTAGGAAAAAAAACAAGTAGTGGTCATCTTGACTAGAAAGGGAAACTCAAATCTGCGGTTGGCCGACCATAAAAGGCAATGAACTGCGTCTTGCGGTAATGAAGACGAAGATGTTGCGTTGGACTAGTGACGTGACATGTTTTGATCACATCCGAAATGAGGATATCCGCGATTGATATGGGGTTGCACCGGTTGTGAAAAAACTTCAAGAGAGCGATCTTCGATGGTATGGTCATGTAATTCGCGCTAACGAGAATTCACTTGCCAAGATCGGTCTGAACATCCAAGTCGATGGAAACGACCAAAAGGCCAGCCAAAACGACAGTGACTTCATACGTTGGATGGGAATTCAAAACCCTCGCGATTGCATCCACATCAGGCATTTGATAAAATAAAGGGGCGAAACCGATGACAACGAGCCAACCCCGCTTGTGAACGGGATAAAGGTTGAAGAAAAAGAAAAAGACTCTGCGCCGAACGTCGCGCAACACCCGGTATCCGTTCTATGTCTGCCTTAATAAGGAACTCCAGGCATCCCGGTTTTGCGCCGAGGTCCACAGATATTGCTCTTATAAACTTTCCGGGCTGGATCATCCTCATCCACACGGATTAACTGACCCGCCCACCGTAACCTATTTAGCCGGATTTTATCCACAACCGGAGGGTCATGGTATCGCTCATAGATTTCGTCATAGTGTAGGCTACGGAATCGACCATCCTCATATACGGGGCCAAATTTCTTTGGAGAATTCTTCTCTCGAACGCGGCCAAGAGTTCGCAATTTTTCTTGCTGAGAACCCAAGTTTCCGAGGAATACATGAGGACTGGCAAGATCATAGTCTTGTAAAGTAAGAGCTTTCACCCTATGGTGAGACGTTTCGAACGGAACAGTTTTTGTAAGCTGAAATAGGCTCTGTTGGCTGACAAAAACCGTGCGCGGATTTCATCATCGTAGCTGTTATCGGCTGTGGTTTTCGACCTTTAATAGGAGAAATTGTCAACGGTCTCCAAGTTGTATTCTCCTATCTTTATTCTTCGTGTTTGACCAGTGCGGTTTGATGTTGTTGGTTGTTGTTGCCACCATATATTTTGTCTTGCTGTGCAGCCCAAGATCTCGCGCCAATCACCGCCTGCTCGATCTGGATGAAGGCAGTTTGTACGTCTCGGGTGGTTCTTCCCATGATATCGACATCGTCAACATAGGCCAGTAGTTGGGTGGACTTAAAAAGGATCGTACCTCTTTCATTTACCTCAGCATCACGGATCACTTTCTCGAGGGCCAGGTTAAAGATGACGCATGATAGGGCATCCCTCTGTCGTAGACCGTTGTTGATGTCGAATGATCTTGGAAGTGATCCTGCTGCTTTTATCTGGCCTCGAATATTGGTCATGGTCAGCCTAGTCAGTCTTATTAATTTCGTCGGGATACCAAATTCTCTCATGGCCGTGTTCAGTTTTACCCTGGCTATGCTATCATAGGCAGCTTTAAAATCGATGAATAGATGGTGCAACTGTTGTCCGTATTCCAGCAGTTTTTTCATCGCTTGCCGCACAGAGAAAATCTGATCTGTTGCTGATTTGCCTGGAGTGAAGCCTCTTTGGTATGGGTCAATGATGTTCTGAGCGTATGGGGCTATCCGGCCTAGCAAAATAGCGGAGAATATCTTATAGATGGTACTCAACAACGTGATACCTCTATAATTTAATAAATAGAAGACAATATCTAACCTCTGATTTCTTGATTTCCTCAGGGGCAGGGAATATAGACTTTAACAAATTTAAATTAGGTGTGCAATTTGGGGTGGGAGTGCATAAAATGCACCACGAACCCAGATTTTCTCTCTAGACTCATGGAGATCATTCCAGTACTCCAATATATGAAGAATCCAACTGATTAAAGGTGGATTGAAACAACACTGTTTGAAAGCTTAGCATAAGGCATGGTCGATATATGCGCCCAAAGCTTATTCTTTTTTCGATATTGGTTATTTTGGTTCTAAGCTGGTGGAGTACTATCCTCCTGAGTTTGCCTATCTACCAGGAATGTCACTTACAATGGATATAAGTATTTTTACAAACCAATTATCTAGTCTTATCAGTAGAACTACATTACACTGGTCCGTCGAAATCCTGTCGTCCCCATGAACGGTTTAGGTACGTCTAAGTCTTCCCCGTAGTAGACAAGTCCACTCCAGTATCTTCTGCCTCACTCCAGATTCATTTCGCTGCAATATTACCGTTGAAATCTAAGACTTTTCCTCTAGAATTTTAGCCCAGGATAATCCTGTTAATGAAAACGGAGCGTAATGGAAGGCAATTTTCTACTCGTTTGCTGAAGAAGATACTCATCAGACTGGTCAGCAATTTAAATATATCTCCACAGGGGAGATATCAATTACAATGATCACTGTACATGACAAAAATTCTGCATGGAATGTCAAAAACCGAAGCCGCAGGAAAATATGCAACCAATGAGGTAAATAAAAATGACTGAACAGTGTTCGACTCCCAGAGAGATTACTTATTTTTCAGTGAACGTGCTGCAACTTAGATCTAGACCAATATCCAACAAAGAGTAGCGTAATTAGCCATAATGAATTTTGGTTCAGAGTTTTCTTTTCCAATTTTATCATCATTGATGTGCAAAATGATGTATACCACAAGGGAATGTAAGGTAAAATTGATTTTTATTAAATGTTTTCTTAAAGCAAAGTTAATTTTGTAGTTTGGTCTAACCGCCTTCCGTTCCAGGAAATATTGTAGCGTTTTTATTGGAATGAATTATTCCCGTGCTTGTGCAGGCCAGCTTCGACTCAGAAAAGGATGAAAAATGTCACCAATATTCTCAACCACTAAGAGACTTTGCGTAGAGGAAAATAGTCCTAATTTTTCTTAAGTTTAAATACTCAAAGCTCTTTCAGGTGAGAGAAAATAAAGTTCAAAACAAAAATAGTATCATACATAATTCCTCGGTTCCTTCCGATAGGGAAGAAGTAGTATGCATATTATTGAAAGCATTTCCTTTTGACTGATAACTCTGAAACTTCTATTCAAAATATTTACCTCAAATTTTAAGCATTACTCCTCCGTCCGAGATTAATAGCTACTTGAAGATTGCTCCAGATTTCACTCCACGCATTCTCTACTCCAATTATAATCCGTTTCAACGAAAACACAATGTTGTTCAGTTAAAAACACGACACGAAATTCAACACTAAATCTTCTAAGTAATTTCAATCAATTAATTTCACACGTCACAAAACACCTTTAACAACTCCACGCATATCCTTTTCCTCCACTTATGAAATGTCACAAAACAAAAACGTTCCACCACATTCCAAGAATCCGGAAATTCCGAGCACTTGAAATCAACACAAACCAGTACGTCTACCACACACCAAATATCCTAGAAATCCTCAATAAATTGCTTCAACGACCAGGAACAACAAGTTCCATACATTTCTTCGTCCAACTTTATGACAAAACAAAAAAATTGTAAACAAAATCGAGAAAATCGGAAAACCGGGAGAACCTCGCTCGACAAAATTGAATCGAATCAAAACGCATCAAATTCACAACTTCCACGCTGGAAGGATCTCTTAAAATGGGAGTCGGTCGTCAAGGATCCTTCCTAGTTTGTTCTAGTACACGGGAAAAGGACATGGACACGAAAAACAGAGCTTATCCTCAAGTCGCCGCGTTCCAAACCGACAAAACCAAATTGAAATCCGTGCCAAACCGCCTACAAAACACTGCTTGTATGTAGTTCCCTCTTCCACACCTCCATACTTTACCGCCCCCTACGTTCCAAGACGAATCAGGACGAATGAGGACCTTGGCCGAAAGTTTCGCCTTCAATGCTCAGTACTGGGAAATCCGCTCATCGTCAGCATTCGGTACTTGTTCCTATCTATTTATTCAGTGGACCTGGCAACTCGCTTGCACCCTGCTTGCAAAATTCATGTAAGGATATCAATATCACCCCCGCAACAAGGAGCTGACGACGGGCGGGAAAATGCTTCAACCGCTATACCGGTAATAATTAATCGCAAATACAAACAACTCACTGAGAACAGGACGAACAGGATCATCCCTTTCGTCCTTTCCACGGTATACATCCTTCTCCTTTTCAGTCGGGGGTTGTCTCAGTTCACAGCATAATGGAGTGTCGTCACCCGACAAGCAACGACTCCTCGCACAACAGATAATACTTTCATGTGACGAGCACCACAAGTGTAGTTGTGACTCGTCCTTGCCTCGTAGCCCCATTCACTTGCGTTCCTGTTGGCTCGTCACCACCGAATCCCAATTTCGAACTCAAAGCCCGAATGGAAGTCGGTCGCTTGTGTGCGTACGTTTTATGTGGGTGGAGCCTATGTGCGAAAATGCTGTTGTATTCTGTGCGGATGTTCGGCAGGGATGCTGTTCAGAGATTGTTGCTTCGGTCGCGAAGATTCGCCAGTCAAGTGGTGGGGACGGTGCCAATGGAGAGAAGAAGGGATGCTTTTGCTTTATCCTTTATCCCTTCATACGCTTGATATCACTTTTATCATGGCGAGAGATTTTCTCGTTTTTAGGACGAGATTTTTATTCTCCTCGCGCATGAAATAACTTGAAGACTCTTTTTGTCTAGGGAACTACTGGTAAGATGCTGTTTTTGCATTATTATCTTTTTGTTATTTCGCTTTTGAGTTTTTCTTTTTCCATTCACTTTTCATTCATCATTCTTTGTGGAGGTTTTGCTTCTTGTACAGCATCCGGTTCTTTACCTGATACTTAATTGGTGTCTTATAGTGGGTATCTCATGGCAGGGAAGTGAACTCTTACAATGATCAAGTCCAACTTTTCAGGCTTTTCTTTCGTGGGAGGAAACTCATTTTTCCACAAATTATTTCGTGTTCTGCGGATTAATGAAAGTGGTATTAGGAAAAGTCCAATTCATAACTTATTGATAGGTTTTTGAGGGTTGAATTTAAAATTTATATTATTCAAGGGCAACCACCTGCCACAGCTTCTCCGCAGAACAAAAAGGACCACAGCCAGTTGTGCAACATTTAGTCCTGTTTTTGGTAACTGCTTTCCAGTTGCTAAACCCTAAATATCACCTTTTGTTTCAAAAATGAATTTCTGTTTTTATTGCAGTAATTCATTCTCTTTACCTTTATCGATTTCCATGTGTGGATTTCATGCAGACTATGTATACCCCTGGGTCATATTTGGATTTGTGTTAAAACGATACACGCTGTTACACTAAACGAATGAATCTTGACTTGATTGAGGTGGATAAATTGAAGGATATACTCTATATATGTAATGTAGGGTAACTGATTGATTAAAAATCGTTTTAGTGAGGGCTCCTTTTAATAGAATCTCCAAGCATCCTATAAGGACGGTCGAACACAAACCTTCCAGAAATCCACGTTAAAAACCACCTTCATTAGAATTTATAATTAAAGCTTTTTGAGCTGGACGAATTTTCGGGCTATTGCCATATGAGCTACCATATTTTTTGAATCCAAATTTTCTGGCAAATAAGAGCGTCCTTTAAACGTGGAGCTGTTGAGGTAACATTAAATCGCGCAATGTCACTCTCACCTGATTCACAGATTTTCCCCATCCCCTATCATAAAGTACACTTCAACTTTTTAGAAATTGTATTCATGTTCTCCGTGCGACTCAAATGACACTACATGCCGCGGTTGATATTACCAGGTTTACCATTGTTTGAATCATTTGGTCTTTGACGTTTTCTACGGGGCACTGTCTCATACTACTGACACATAAATCATTCACCAACTGGCATATATTCGCCTTGTGAGTTGGAACTTGAGAATACACTCAAAGTTTTCCCTGCTTGCCGTAAGAGGCGACTAAAATGAAAATATGTGGGCTAACAACCTGCAAATTTTCAAACTTGATTGCTACCGTCTCGCAAAGGGACCTCACGATCTAGACCTAGGCTATCGAAAACAAACTTCGATTGGTTTCAGGATTGTCCGCATACTTTTCGACAAGGGCAGCGAGGGTCCCTGGAGAGTCTCCAACTCGAGTGGGAATTTCAACGAAATAAGCTAGACATTCTGGGCCTAAGCGAAGTACGACGGTAGGACTCTGGGGAGCACTTCTCTCCCTCTTGCGAAAAAGTGGTAACAGAATGAATCCGATATTGTGTTGTTATTGACGGCAAAGGGCGCTCTCTTCACCTGGGAACCGGTTTCTGACTAACTTCTGACTGCAATATCCAGGTCCAGGTTAAGGAGCATCGCAACTGTACAGTACTATGCACCGACGCAGATTTCCAATATAGCGGAGCAAGACGCTTTATGTTAGCAATTATACGGGAAGCTTCCTAAAGGTAGCATTGTGACCGTGAAAAGTGATCTGAATATCAAGATGGGGTTTGACAACATTTTGCTCAGACATGTGATTGGGGAAACACACTCTTGGCGATCTTGGCGATAATGGTGGGATGTTCGTGGATTTCTGCAACTTCCGCTACCTCGTTATCGGTGCCACATTGTTCGAGCCTAGCGATTAGTTGGGTCTCAGACTGACACAGGCTGACTAACCAGATTGACCACCTTCTGATCGCCAGTAAATTTAGAAGTTTGCGGGTTACATCCGGCAACTCTCAAAGGATTGGAGACCAGCATCCTTCAAGTTCAACATAGACCACTTATATGATCGAACTATTGTTTGACAGTGGGATACCTACCTTGCATTTCGACCATCTATGCACTCAAATGGATCAAAGTCGCTTAGCTTGACGTTCTCTCCACAGCGTTATTTATTGCTGCACCCACAGTTACTGTAGCTCTACTACTTCCACTCATACGGAAATCTTGTAAATCCAACACCTTTCTCAGTGAGCGGAAGTAGTGGATCATCATCGTCATCAACGGCGCAACAGCCGGTATCCGGTCTAGGCCTGCATTAATAAGGAACTTCAGACATCCCGGTTTTGCGTCGAGGTCCACCAATTCGATATCCCTAAAAGCTGTCTGGCGTCCTGATCTACGCCATCGCTTCATCTCAGGCAGGGTCTGCCTGGTCTTCTTTTTCTACCATAGATATTGCCCTTATGACTTTCCGAGTTGGATCATCCTCATCCCTACGGATTAAGTGACCCACCCACCGTAACTTATTGAGCCGGATTTTATTCACAACCTGACGGTCGATGTATCGTTCACAGATTTCATCGTTATGTAGGCTACGGAATCGTCCATCTTGTAATCTTATCAATTTCGTTGGGATACCGAATTCTCTCAAAGCCGTGTACAGTTTTACCCTGGCTATGCTATCATAGGCGGCTTTAACGTCGATGAAAAGTGCAACTGATGTTCATATTCCAACAGTTTTTCCATCGCTTGCCGTAGAGAGAAAATCTGATCGGTTGCTGATTTGCCTGGAGTGAAGCCTCTTTGGTATGGGCCAATGAAGTTCTGGGCGTATGGGGCTATCCGGCCTAGCAAGATAGCGGAGAATACCTTATAGATGGTACTCAGCAACGTGATACCTCTATCATTGCTTCACTGTAATGATATCTCCCTTTTCTGTATGAGACAGATAATGCCTCTTTGCCAGTCGTTAGACATTGATTCGCTGTCCCACACCTTGAGCACATATTGATGAACCACTTGGTGTAGTTGGTCGCCTCCATATTTAACCAATTCGGCTGTAATTCCATCGTCTCCTGGTGACTTATGATTTTTAAGCCGATGAATTGCACGGACTGTTTCTTCTACACTTGTTGGTGGCAGTATTTGTCCGGCATTTTCAGTTGGCGGGACCTCCAAATCGCCGATGTTCTGATTGTTCAGTAGCTCATCAAAGTACTCAACCCATCGCTCCAATATGCCCATTCTGTCGGAAATCAGATTTCCCTCTTTGTCTCGGCAGGATGAGCATCGAGGTGTGTAAGGCTTCATCCTGCTGACTTGTTGATAAAACTTCTGCGCCTGGTGCGGTTGATCCCTCTACTTTTCTAGTTCACAGACTTGTTGGTTCCCCCAGGCTTCCTTTTTCCGTCTGTGAAGTGGCTTCTCCGTTCACCGGAGTTCGTGATAAGTATCCGCGCGTGCCCGCGTCCTTTGAGAGTGCGGCATTGCTCGGTATGTAGCATTCTTCCGTTTCGTTGCTAGCTTACATTCATTGTTAAACCAGCCGTTCCGACTCTTTTTGTGGATGGAGCCAAGTATGTTTGTGGCCGTATTTATGATAACGTTCTTTAGGTGATTGTGAAGATCATTTTTTGATGCTTCGTCTCCAGGATCTTTGTTGACTGTGGTTGTTGCGGCATCCATTTCCCTCTTATATGTGTTGCGGAGGGCTGTTTTGTGGATGGCTTCAGTGTTAACTATCACCTGATTGTCAGAGGGGATTCCAACGAGATAGTGATTCGAGTCTATATTGGCCCCTCTATTGTTCTGACCCGTTCGATCAACACGTGGTCAATTTGGTTGAATGTGGTCCCGGCTGGAGAAACTCACACTTGCTTGTGGATCGCTTTCCGCGCAAACCAGGTACTTCCAACAACCATATCGTGTAACACTGCTAATTGAATAATCTGCAGTCCGTTACCATTTGTATTTTGATGTAAGCTATGAGAGCCAACGTATCGCTTGAATATGTCCTCCGTCCTTACTTGGCTTTTAAAATCCCCAAGTATGATTTTGATATCATATCTGGGACAGGCTGTGGCGCGGCAGGATTCGCGGCATTTGAAATTTATTTCGATTTTCGTGCAGAAAGAAAACAGTTACATACGGAAATCAGTATTATTTCTAATATCTCGGAGTTATAATAAGAGTAATTTATAATAAGATTGATGTCTTGAAATTTTGTATTGAACTTTGCAACATACGAAAAATATGTCAAAAACCTATTTCGAATAATAAAACAATAAAAGGTTAAATACAAGCTCCTAAATTTGACTGAGAACTCCTATATTGGTGACCCCGGAGCAAACATCGCCGCATTAAAATACGTTTAGGACCAAACTGTCCCAGATTCCACCGAGGAACAAAGCGCAGAATAAATAAATAAATAAAGATCCCGTGAACATGCACCAAAGTTGAACTGCAAAGCGCAAGAAGGGAAAACACAACCGGCGCAATCAGCAATCTTACCTAGTGAAAGTGTATTGAACCACCTGGAGATACGCACCAACGAGTCTTCTTGAACTAAAGTAGAGAAAAAAGGAAAACCCTCTAAAAAGGTCGCAACCAGATGCGCTGTTTATAAAAATAACAAGCGAGCTGACATATGCGGAAAACTTGCGGAATATTAAGACAGACTGTTTCCTCCTGGACTTAGGTGAATACATGAACTTAAGAAATATATGGATGAGACGCCCTCATGAAGGCAATTTACTTCTTGAGCTTATGCCTTGGGAGAGTAAGTCTCGGGCAAACCAAGGCCTTAAAGACCCAGTTTGTCCTAGATTCCATCCTTGATTCCAATATGATCAGGCTTCGTGATGCATATGGTCGTGCTCAGACGGCCACAATAGCCTTGTCAACTGGGTCACGACCATATCACAAGCAGTTACAGATGTCCGGCGTCCAAGGGGGCGATTTCAGCTTTTCGTAAACGAAATTTCTGCAGCTGAATTTAAACCACTACCAGGCAGCCCAGGACCTGCTGCCCCAAAGCGTGCTTGAAAGTAAAATTGACGTTGCCATCATATGTGAATATTACAAACTTCTCTACAATGTTGTTTTTATATCAGACAAAAGGGGCAAAGCGACAATATGGATCTGTCGAAACCAACCAATCGAAGACACGAACACAACGCTTCCATGCCCCGCGAAAGAACACCGAGCAGCCGTCTCTAAAAGTAATACTGGACACCTCGAAAGGTTATGCAAGAAAACATGGGATTCCGACCCATAAGAGAGTGCATATAATGCGGCCATGGCATCAATCAAGGGCAAACGCTCACCACCGATCACTGATCCTAATTTACTGAATGATATCATTAGTACCCTTTTTCCACAACTTTCAAATGAACCAGATCTACCCCACTATCCAGGTAAATACCGATGAAACTCCCAAAGTAACCACTGAAGAAGGAGCAGTGAAGGAAAGTGTCGAAGATAAAGCCCCAGGCTCTGGTAGTGATCGTTAAAACAGTTCTAAAGTGGTTTGCTGAAACATTTACAACGTGCCTCAAAGAGGGGACTTTCCCAGAAAAGTGGAGGAGACAGAAGCTTGTTCTAATCCCGAAGTTAAATAAACTTATAGGCCTATATGCCTATTAAACGGCGTTGAGCAAATTTTTTGAACGGGTCATCTACAAAAGATTTGTGATCACAGAAAGGGTGGGTGGCCTCTCAGATAAGCAGCTATGATTCCGAAAGGCAAGATATACTGCCAATGCCATCAGTACAGTGACGAAAATTGCTGAGGAAATAATAGAGGCCAATGAATCTTGCGTGATAGTTACTCTCAACACTGCGCATAGTCATAGAAGGCAATAAAGATATAAGCAAATAGAAGAAAAATCGCAGCCCCAAGTCGATTAAGTGCATTGCGAACGTCGTGCGCTTACCGTACAACATCAGACAAAGCAGCATGTAGTGATAGCAGGCATGGCCCCCGTCAACATCTTGTCAGACGAGGGTCGACGTTTCTTTGACCCATGATATGCCAATGCGAGCCCTGTTCCTACCGTTGCCAATTAGCACGAAGTAAAGCCATTTTGGAATGTCAAAAAGATGGGATGATTCGATAAAAGGATGATGGACTCATAGGATTATTCCACATGTTGCAAAATGGGTCAAACGAAGGCATGGTGAAATTAGCTACCATGTAACTCAATTCCTAAGCGGACACGAAGGGTACCATGCATTCCTTTACCGCTTCGGGTGTGATGACTCCGGAGGATGCGGAGCATGCTGTTTTTAACTTGCTTGAGGTTCACCGAATAGCTGTGTTCCAATAGCTCAGTAGTTAGGGCATTTGGGTTGTGATACGGAAGGTCGCGGTTCAAATCTCACTGGTGGCAGTGCGATTTGTATCGTGACTTGACTTCGGATACCAGTCGACTTAGCTGTGAATGAGTACCTGAGTCAAATCAGGGTAATAATCTCGGGCGAGCGCAATGCTGACCACATTGCCTCCTACCGTTACGGTCTTGAATGAAGTGCTCTAACACACTTCAAGGCCCTGATCGAAAATGGATTGTTGCGCCAACGATTATTATATTATTGATGTTCACCGCACCTAGAACGGAGGCGGAAATTGTCGCCGGGGCACGGTTGGCACTTGGGAATATCGTGGATCACATGGTAACCGCGGAAAAAACTTGGAGGGCGATGGAAAAATTAATGAATGCGATACACAATCTGCTGGGTAAGGGGGGCTTCGGAGAAAGTTGCAAATCATGACTAGAGCTTCAGGTCGCAACTGATCCTGCACGCGACGTAATGTCGAAATGGCAGTCCCGCGAGATAAGTGAGGGGGAAGGAGGTGTTTTTAGTGAGTGAGTGAGCCAGAGGCAGGTTCAGGACCTTTCCACTTTCCAACGCCAAAAAAAGAGATACACTAAAAGGATTTTAATAAGGTTTTGTTTTACACAAAACCTTAATTCGCAGAAGCTAGGGGGTATTTCTTCTGTTCGAAGCCTAACAAAGGTGCTCAAAGAATCACTCGTTGCTGCATATTGACTTTTATGAGCTACGAAACTGTATAAATTTCTGCAGATAATAGATTTACACGGCTAGCTATAATATAGAATTGAACGTTAACAATGAAGCAATTTTCCTTGCAGCATTCACAATATATGTATTCACTTTTAACATCAACTCAAATACGAGGTGTGTTCATAAAGTAAGGTAAATTTTACAATAGCGCGGGCAACGTTCATTCAATATCGCATTTTTTTGTTGTTGTATATATGTCCCCAACATATGTGCACAATTTCAAGTATATAGCGTAGACAGTTTGTTTTTAGCAGAAAGAAAAGTTAGACGTGTTTTAGTGTGCTCGGCAATTTTCCATTATTACGTTACATTATTATTTTGTGTAGAAATGGAATTAAGTGTTCTGAAATGCTTCAGATGCTGACAGTCTCATACACTGAGTCTGCTCTAAGTACAAAAATTGTTTACAAATGGTACAAGCTCTTCCAATATGGCCGAGAAGATGTCAATGGCGAACCTCGTTCTGGACTCCCTAGCACATCAACAACAGATAATAACGTCGAAGCTGTGAAGAAAATTGTTTAGGAAAATCGTCAAATTACCATAAGAGAATTTTCTGAGAATGTTGGCTTATTAGTCGGCTGGTGTCATAATTTTTTCGGAAATTTGGGGATGTGACGTATGGCAGCGAAGTTTGTCCCAAAACTTCTAAATTTTGACCAAAAGAACTCTCGCATGAGTATTGCTCAGCAGTCGCTGAATGACGTCAACGATGATCCAGATATGCGGTTTGGCACCCTGCCACTTTTTTCGGTTCTTAAAACTAAAAAGATCTATGAGAGAACGGAGATTTGCAACAATTGACGAGATAAAGACAGCATCGCTGAAAGAGCTCAAGGCTATACCAAAAGTGCTTATCAGGAATGCTTCAAAGACTGGAGAAAAAGCTTGCACAAGTGTATTATATTTGAGGGGATTACTTTGAAGGGGATAATATAAATGTTGATGAATAAATAAATATATAAATAAAAATTCACCTTACTTTTTGAACACACCTCGTATACCCTCAATGTTGTTCCAAAAATAATATGAGCGTTTAGGCATCGCAGCAATTGTTTATGGCATTAAAAGCTAGTCTACTATATATTCTTACATCTATAATTAACAGTTTTATCTACACAATCTTAAATCATTCCATTTGAATAAGATCCTTATCAAAAACGGCATTTAATCTAATGTCCAATGTCGATTTAACATTGAAATCGCTTATAATAAATTTCGCCCCATCTTCATTAGCGCGACTCCCTCTCAAGTGGCCACAATCAAAACATTACGTGTCCTGCCGAGGGGAAAGCTTGAAGTGGTCATAGCACCGCAAAGGAGCAAAAGGTGTCCCCAGCACATTCAAGCCACTAAGTAATTAAAACGAAACCAAAAGTGTTTTCATACGCAATTCAGCGTTTTCACCTTGCATGAGAAGCAATAAAGAAACACAAAGGAAAGTCGGGCGACTGGTAACTTGGTCATAGAGTGGAGGGTGTCCTAAAAGACAAATAAAACAGAATGTACTCGTACGTAACGCCAACGCTGCGAACCCTTATGGAAGGTTGAGAAGTAATAAAAACACCTTTCGCGATGTTATCGACCCTTCGTTCATCATGTAAAGATTTGCATGTTAAACAGTAGTTCTTTTTGGAGGAACGCCACTTTACATACTTCATATAATTTCTTCAATAAAAAATATGACTAGATCCGTTGATATGTATGCTAGAACATGAAGTGGATAGTTTTATATGTCAGGAGGCGAATAACACATTATGGACAGTCTTAAATGCTTTTCGGAGATTAGAGGCTCGTTTGACTCCTCGCCATCTCTACTCAAAATTCGATTTACTTTCAAATTACATTAAAAGTTAAAGTGTTAATAGCACTACCCATCAAAGTAAAGTAATTGAAGGCAAATATTAACATATTAATTTCGAGGACATAAAATACCTTCAAAGACCCTCTATATGCAGTCGATACCAAATCGATATTTACTAGAATGAGTAATGAGTAAGTACTTTTGACCTTCTCGTTAACAGTATACCTTGAGAAAGCCTCTCGGGGGACACTGGGGTTCCTCGGAGCCGCCGACAGCTCTCGAAAGACGTCGATGGGGTGATGTGAGCTTAGAGCAAAGTGGTAGTTTTACGTCTATCAGGAGTCAGCTGCTTCGGGACCCTGATCGGGTAGTGAGCATTGAACCTGTATTTGTAGACCGCATCGATCGCTGACCCGCCCGTGAGTTCCAGGATTAGCCAAGCGTAGGTCAAAACTCAGGGAACTGTGGTATACGCTTTTTCTTTGAGATTATACCTGTTCCTGACTATTGCGCTCCCCTGCACACGATGCACTTGTAAGAATTCCATGGAACAATGAAAGTATTAAATTCGAAGAATTGATGAAGTAATCGCGAAAGAGAAAGAATTGACGGCGTCTTGGAGCAGTACGAAAATGCATCTATCACCGCAGCGCTCCACGAAAGGGTCATCGAGGGCGGGCCCACCCGAGAAGACACGGAGACGCCCAGATAAAGATAATCCACCGCGAAGCGAACTGAGGAAAAAGCGGAAAGAGAAAGACCCGTCTGAAAGATACTTCGCCGAACACGCCACATCGTCGGAAAACCATCTGTCTACCGATTATGGATAATAAATCACCAGCAGAAAGGACGAGGAAATGAAGAAGGGGTAGACCGTCTGCTCATTAAACAAACAGGGGTCCTTGTTGAATTAGCCGCGAAGACAATCAACAAGAGTATATGCTACGCGGCAGTCAGGGGGCTATTTGGAGAAAAGGCTTGCACTGGTTTCAAGGCTTGAGCCTATGTTCTCCCTTCAAAACCGAGATCTTAATTCACCATCATCAACGGCGCAACAACCGGTATCCGACAGACACTCCGGTTTTGCGTGAAGATCCACCAATTCGATATTCCTAAAAGCTGTCTGGCGTCTTAACCGACTCCATCGCTCCACCTCAGGCAACCTCCGCCTCGTCTTCTTTTCCTCCAATAAATATTGCCCTTATAGACTTTCCTGGCTAGATCATCCTCATCCATACGAATTAAGTGACCCGCCCACAACAATCTTTTAAGCCGGATTTTATACACAACCAAACGGTTGTGGTATCGCTTATAGATTTCGTTGTTATGTAGGCTACAGAATCGTCCATCCTCATGTAGGGGGCCTAAAATTCTTCGGAAGATTCTTCTCTCGAATGCGGCTGAAAGTTTTTAATTTTTCTCTCTAAGAATTCCGCGCCCGGGTGTTCTGCATTTCTCGCGTTGTTCTTCCCATAATGTCAATATTGTCAGCATACGCCAGTAATTGGGTCGACTTGAAGAGGATAGTGCTTCTTGCACTGACACCTGCATCGCTAATCAATTTTTCCAAGGATGGATGATAGGACATTCCTTGTCTTAGATTGTTGT
Source organism: Hermetia illucens (assembly GCF_905115235.1). Lineage (NCBI taxonomy): Eukaryota > Metazoa > Arthropoda > Insecta > Diptera > Stratiomyidae > Hermetia > Hermetia illucens. The sequence continues at coordinate 147,814,174 of NC_051850.1, forward strand.
GGATGTTGAATGGTCTGGAGAGTGATCCTGATGCTTTTATCTGGCCTCGCACTGTCAGCCTAGTCAGCCTTGTCAATTTCATCGGGATACCGAATTCTCTCATGGCCATGTACCTGTCCTGACTATGCTGCCATAGGCGGCCTTGAATTCGATGAAAAGACGGTGTAAGTGATGGCCATATTCTAACAGTTTTTCTATCGCTTGCCGCACAGAGAAAGTCTGACCTGTTGCTGATTTGCCTGGAGTGAAACCTATTTGGTATGGACCAACCATATCTTGGGCGTATGGTCCATCCGCCCTAGCAAGATACCACCTCCCCCTCCCTTTTTATGTATGGGACAGAAAATGCCTCGTTATCATTCGTCAGTCATTGATTCACTGTCCCACACCTTGAGCATCAGTTGATGAACCGTTTGGTGTAGTTAGTCGCCACCATATTTCGGCTGTAATGATTTTTAATGCACGGACTGTTTCTTCTATGCTTTGTGGTGGCAGCATTTTTTCGTCTTCAGCTGACGGGACCTCCAACTCGCCGGTATTTTGGTTGCCCCAAAATGCCCATTCTTGCGGAAATCGGCAGGGTAAGAGTCGAGATGCTGAATTATTGGTAAAACTTGCGCGCCTGTTACGGTTGCTCCCAGTACTTTTCGAGTTCACATACTTGCTGAATCTCCGAGACTTCTTTTTTCCGTCTGTGAAGTCGCTTCTCCGTTCGACGGAGTTCGTGTTAGGTCTATGTGGGTGCCCGCGTTCTTTGAGAATACAACATTAATCGGCATGCAGGATTCTTCCGATGAACGTTACTAACTTACATTCATCGTAGAACCAACCATTCTGACTTTTCTTACAACTGGGACCAAGTATGTTTTGACCGTATCAATGATAACGCTCTTCAGGTGGTTGTGAAAATTATTTTCATCTGCCCGAACTCTCCACATACATAATGCACAATTTTGGAAAGTTTGATGAAAATCCAACTATTATTAAAAAAGTTATTGAAGGTCAAAATTGTATAATTCACGTGAATTTATCGCACTCTAAGACATGTATCACGTCATGAGTGCATGAGTGTATGAGTCGGAGTTGGAGCTTGGAAATGCATATATATATTAAGGAATATTTTGAAGAATGGAAAAAAGTGAATAGGAAATTTCTCACCGAAGATGAACACAAAACCTTTATACCCCAAGCGTCCAGCTTCCGGTGTTCCGACTTGTTTCAAACAGGTAGAGGATATTATCCTATCGATGGCTTTAGCATTGTATAGCCTGAATGCTTCAGTGGTTTTTTCAATCGCTTCACAGAATTTCCTGAAATTATTTCGCTTTTTATTGCTCTTATCGTGTTGCTATTTGTCTGGGTTTTTAATAGGAATCACAATCTTTTCTTCTGCGTATCGTATCGGGAGAAGTACCTGATACCACGACTGTCAATCAGTTCTCCCGCCGGCTTCCAATGGAATTTGGACCGTCAAAAGGTCTCCAGTCAGGAACTCTGAAAGACATATACATATATTTTAAACTAAGGTTAAGAATGATAAAAGCTCTTGGTTTTTTTTTTCGCAAAACCACTACTTTACACACCTACTTTTTTACAGACCACAAATTTTCAATAGTACTTCCAGGGTTCTTGAGGCAGCACTATTCCAATGCTGTGCTTGAAAACTTCTCTTGCAATTACTCCAGATGCAGCTTTAAATGTTGGTCATTTACCTGGACTATGTTAGTGCTGCTTATTGATTCAATTAATACTAGGATCAATCTCAGAGTCATCCTTTTCCTCTGATATTTCCTGCGACTCGCTGTTTACCTTGATACTTACAAGGTCGCACCCAATGACTACCGCGAATTTTTCAAGGAACTCGGTATGCTTTTTACTCGATATGTTTTTCGAAGTATCCTTCCGATTGGCTTCTGAAGACTCTTCAGAATAGTGTGCGAAGAGCCTCATTTTGAGTAATTTAGTGGTCCGGAAGCTCTTCCAATCAAGCGGTTCTGCAGAGGAAGATCGTCACCATATGTGCCTTTGGTAGATGTCAATACTTCTGTTCCCGTCCAACCAGTCAATACGGAATTGTGGTTTTGATATTTTTCGCCGTCTCCTCCGTCGTACACTCGACCAGTATGGGAGCTATTCGAAAATATATATCGGTGACCACTAGTTTGGCAATCCAGCCCTTAAACATAAGGAAAAATGATGGACTCTGCTGAAAAGGGATTGTAGCTATTAGCTACAAATGCCTTTTTAAAAGTAGCAGAAGATTAAAAGAAATTATTCAAGATATTTGTCGTCTATGTATGGACATAACAACCTAATTTTCCGACTAACTTGGTTAACGTAGTAGTAGTAGTTATTCTAGTTTTCTACATATATGTGTATATATTTTCTTCTCTCTAAGACAACAAGGACTTTATCAGCCATTCAAACTAAGGAAATAAAGTAAGACCTCTGAACTGACCAAGAAGAAATCTAGATTTGAATTATATTGCTTAGGCTTAACCGAATAAGGAAAAGACAGAGTTAAAGTAAGTGGTGAAACTGTTTCTTCTTATACAATTGTTGGGACTGTCATAAGCGTAATTTCTCTGGCTAGACCTTAGAAGATTAAACTTTCCAAATAGGCTTTCAGCTCAATAAAGATTAAAATCAAAACGTTCTTGCTTCAATCCCATTGACTTGTTGATGAAGTTCCAACTGTCATACGTACATACTATTTTTACATTCCCCGATTTCACTACGCATTGTTCATGTTTGCCACCATATTCTTCTCACATTCAACATTTTATCCGTCATTCCCCTTGAACTTCAAACATTTCCGCAATTTCACAAGCAAACAATACATTTTTCTGAGCAGATACATCAGCACGCGTATGTCATCCTTTCTCCAACCGGAAGTTTCACATGGCATCTGACAAGGAATCCTTTGTGATATTATCCAAACGATTTGATGTTTCTACGGACCGTTCGGTCAAAATAATTGTCTTCAATTAGGGCGTAAGCCTTGGCTATAGTACATGAACCAAATCGTCAGGACGAAAGTTAGATGAAGATTATCTCAAGTGTGCATGTACATGTTGATTTGCGACGTTGTGTATTATGGGGACATTTTTTTCTAAAAGGGATCGAACAAAAAGACTTGATGCTAATTATCGGATTAAATTTGTTGGAAATTATTATTTCATGAGTCGTTGGTTCGCTCGCTCTCCGAACCTGATTCTGAAATTATTAATGTTTAGATGGCTTCAATGAATGCTTTACATGTTCTCCTTTAAAAAAAAGCTATATGCGCTGTAATGACATACATAATTATACGGACAGTACCGAATGCTATGTTAACTAACTGCCCATGAAGTGCCTGTGACGTGATAGGTTATGCTACCATTAAGGACACTCTGATTATCGGCTAAAATCGGCTAAAAATTGATTTCGTGGGTCTTCAATTCTGCAGTCTATATATAAGCTCATTTTCGTCGAAATTGTGAACACACAAAGTGCCGGACTCCTGCCTCAGACAGTCTACCGGCTAAAACACCCCCTGGGACATCTAGGGCTCTGGTCTGGAGCCGTTTGACACATTACCTCAAATCAGGCCTATTCAGTATAGAGGCATAACCCCGTGGTTTCAGGGAGTCCCTGCTACTCTGGCACCTTTCCTATCAATCTCCCTCTTTTTCGTCTTAAGAACACCTCGAGTGTAGCGTGCCACTCGGCTCGACGTGTCTTAGCTCTGCAGCATGGCCTCAATTACGGTGTCCGAGAAAGCAAAACACCAAAAAGTGATGACGATGGCCAAAGAAAAAGTTCTGACACACATCACATTCTTGCAATAAGTGCAGTCGGGCGATCGTGATTTCCGAATTCCCAATTCCCAGGTAAGATTGAAAATACCCATGTACGCTGAGCAGCTGGATTAGGAATAGTCAACCCCACCGTGCATTCGATTGAACCATTGCCGCGCGGCTTTTATGAGATGCGCGGTCCATCTACCTCTCGATTCTGTTTTCCAAGATTGCTACCATACGCAGAGAGCAGCGCTCTCTCTTCACCAGCGACCGCTTCCTTATTTCTTTCGCCTTTCCTTAGGTTATGAGACTCCATTGGGCAGCATGGAGAGCGATCGGAATAACCCCCGCTATTACAACTGGCTTCGAGACGATACGATAGATAGACAAAACTCGCAGAGCCCCCGTCTTTCTACTTACAGTATACTTCCTTACTGAGGGAGTCAGCCCATATTTCGGAACCGTAAAGGAGGCCGGACTGAACCGTGCTAATCAGCAAGCGAGGTCTGCTGGATAAAGGAGCACCGACGTTGAACATCTGCCGTCTATCACACCCGATTTATTCGGAAACGGCTGGACGGATTGTCACAAAATTCGTTGAGAACATATGGTCTGTGAATCCCTTTACATATTGCTAGTGGCGCCAGTTTGTGTTGAGTTTAAAGAGGCCCCCTACATGTGAAAGGGGGTGCAACATTTTTTCTCACAGAATATAGCCATGTGAGGTATCAAATGAAAGGGCTCAATTAGTACTTTGCGAAACTGGTCCTATATTTGATATCGAGTGAAACAAAGGGGAGTGAGGGCTCAAAATATGACCCCCAAAAACTGTAACAGGTCTCATTCTTAGAACCTATCGAAACTTGGAATCCATTATATTTTTTTTCCATTTTTCTGCTTTTGTCGCCTCTTGGACACCACGGCTAATACTGTACTTTTTAACCCCTTGATCGCACCAACCTTTTGTTGAGCTTCTGAAGTCGCTGTGCTTGCAACGACTCCTGGAAAGTACCCAGGGCCCGTGCAGACTCCGGATCTTTGGAGCTGTCGACAAACACCGCGGATAAAATCCACGAGGTGCATGTGCGCCTCGTAAGTCTGAGACACTATGGATTGCTAGGGATCTGCAGAATAGGTCTTTTGTAGATCCCGTAACTTCGTTCAGGTTTTGAGGAAAACTTGCCACCTGCTCTACTATCAATCTTTCAATCATTTTTTAAGAGGTAACCAACCCTCGCATGCGCGCATTTCTTCAAGAATACAGCAACATAGCTATCGAAAGTAGTCTCTCGCAGCCAGCTAAAGCACCACATCTGCACAACTGGTTCTCATATCTTCTTGAAGGTGCCTCCATTACCACCCCAACCGTCAAATAGCTGCTGCTCTTCTCCACTACACATGGTCAAAAAATCCAAAGGCGAGTGTTTTACGACTTTAGACTTAGCCAAGACGTACCATCAAATCCCTGTAGCTCTAGAAGATATTCCGAAAACAGTAATATGCATTCCCTTCGGACTCTCCAAGTTCACGCGGAATCTTTTGGTCCGTGCTCATTCACTCTGTGCTGCGAAACCTTTACTTTTGTTTCATGTATTTGGATGATGTTTTCGTCGCCTCTCCTTCATTTTTCAACGTCTCCTTGAGGCCGGTCTTGTGCTTAACGTTGAAAAGTGCGAATTCCTTCAACAGCAGGTGACGTTTCTAGGCCACAGACGGGTACTTGAGGGAATCCAACCGCATCCTGACAAGGTTCAGGCCACCATAGACTTTCCACAACCTAAAATGGTCAAGGATCTGCGAAAGTTTTTGGACATGTTAAACTTCTATCGTTGTTTCTTTCCGAAAGGCGCTCGAAATCAAGCAATCCTCAATACCTACTTGTCTGGACCCAAGACCAAAGACTCACGCGTGATTGCGTGGTCTACAGAAGCCGTCCAAGCATTTGAGCTAGCCAAACGACAGCTGGTGAACGATACACTTTTGGCATTCCCTCAATCAGTTGCACCCCTAGTTGTTTTTGTCGATGCCTCAGACATCGCGGTAGGTGCTGCCCTTTAACAAAAGGTGAACCAAATCTTTCAGCCGTTGAGCTTTTTTTCTAACAAATTGAATACAGTTTAACAGAACTACATTACCCACGATCGTGAGCTATTTGCCGCGTACATGACAATAAATACTTCCGATATTCTCTAGAAGGCAGGCCGTTCACAGTGTTCACGGACCACAAATATCTTATCTTCGCTTTTAAGGAGAAGTCCGACAAAGCATCCCCTCGCCAACTCCGGCACCTAAACTTCATAAGAGTTTACTTCGGATATCCAGCACGTGTCCGGCAAAAACAATGTATTTACAGACGCTTTATCACGTGTTCCAGAGGTTAAAATCCCTGCCACGGGCGATTTTTCGACAATCGCCGAAGCACAGAAAGATGACGCAGTGCTTCAGAGCCCCAGGGTTATCTCCAAATATAAATTTCGGGAGTTTCCCATCTTCGGCTCAACCTCCGAAATACTCTGCGAGACCCCTGAAAAGGGAGCTCGACTATATATTCCAGCCGCTCTTCGCAAAGGAGTGTTCCATGAAGTACACCATCTTGCGCATCCAAGCATTCGGACAATGAATCGGCTGATCACAAGCAAATATTTCTGCCCTCAATGAATAAGGATTTTAACTCCTGGACCAGGGAGTGCATCGCGTGCCAGAAGTGTAAAGTCACCAAGCACGTACAAAAAGAAGTAGGCTCATTCCCTTGGTTTACAAAGCGAGATTGGCATGGCTTCAAGTATTGCCTCACAATCATCGATAGGTTCACGCGGTGTCCTGAAGTAATACCTCTGGCCGACATTTTGGCACAATTGTGAGCTGAGCCCCTTTGTCGTGAATGGATCCCACGTTTTGGAATTCAAGCCGAAGTCGTTACTGACCAGGGAATGCAGTTCGAGTCTACCCTGTCCCCGTAGTTAGGCAACCTCCTAGGCTTCAAACGCCATCGGACGACTGCGTACCACCGGCAATTCAATAGGATGCTAGAACGCTGGCATAGGACTCTGAAGGCCGCTATGATGGCACACCATGACTCTTCGTGTTCACAAGTCCTGCCTTTCTTTTTACGCGACCCACGTACAGTCCATCGTGAGGAGTTTGCCGCAAGCTCTGCCGAGTTGGTATACGGATAGAATTTGAGACTTCCCAGCGCCCCGGTGCTCGATACCAAGTCAGCCCTTTCCACCACTGGGCTTTTGCCCTTGTTCCGGGACACCGTGGCCAAATTAAAATTACCTGGCGGAGGTGGTCCCGTCATTCTGCGATGAAGACTAACATCCTCAAGGACCTGGACGTTCGCACATACATCTTGATTCACATAGATGCTTCCCGTCCTGGCAATCACCATATGAGGGCCCTTATGAAGTTTTGAACAACGGCGATCCCTTCTTTAGGCTTAACGTCGACAGCAGACAAAAGAACGCCTCCGTGACCAGGCTAAAGTCTTTTGTCCTCGGGGCTGGGGTCTCAGAGGAGAAATGTGCACGACGCGTGAGATTTGATCTGCGTCACGAAAGTTATTAGGCCAAGAGTCGGGTTTTATCGCTGAAACCCATTGTCAGCTGAGGGTGGGGTAGTGTGGAAACGCTGTAATGTGGAGCCGCTTAGCGGAGATTCGCCCGAACTCCACACCAGGTTAGCGAGACTCACCACGGCTGAAAACTCACTTGCCTACCTGTTGACGGCAGGTTGAGCCAGCCATTAGCCGTAGAAAAACAAAAATGCAAAGAAAACTGTTTTTTGGCGTGAACGGAGAAAAGTAGATGTGAAAAAGAGAACTATTATTGAAAATGTAATATTATAATAACTTCAAATGTTGTAATGTAATACGAATAAATAATTTTAATTACAGTAATGCGATGATGCTCGGTAATCAGAATGTGTTAGGTAATGGAATGATGCTTAGAAATGCGACGCTGCTTGGTAAAGCGATGATGCTTTGTAATACAACGATGCTTGGTAATGCGGCAATGTTAGGTGATATTGTAATGTTTGGATCGCGCTCCCTGGTAGTAATGCAATATCGTGCTTTAAGGTGATATCAGTTTTGTAATTTTACATATATCACCTACCCTTTCTATTACACTTATTATTACAAAGTTTTTAATTAATGAGGGTTTCGAGTCGTGGCCGTTTGAGTTCCCTCCAATCCTCGGGATGCGTTCAATTCAATTTGAGTTAAACGCCCTTACACGCACGTACCACCTACCAAATGGGTGCGCAAATCACGCCACAAAGGAATTAATACCTTAAAAACTTTAAATCATTTGAAGGCTTACTTTGAGAATACTACAGCGTCCCAGAAGTGAGTGTTTACTTTCACCAGCACAATTTAAGAACAGCCAAGTCTCGTGGATAACAACTTCCCCTCGGGATTTTCTAGAAAGTGATCCTCTGCTAACTGTTGACAAAATTGCGGCAGAAGTGCATATCGGCATCAGAATTGCTCATACCATTATCGGTGAACATCTTAGATTCAGAAAAATTAATGTTCTATAGATTCAAGTAAGGACGAAACAGCTCCGACATAAAGGGGAGGATCTCTTAAGATACATCGTCTGATGTCATGAGGCTTCATTATCGTGACAATTTTTTTTTTTACTTTTTACTATAAAGGAACTTTTTTATCGATTTGATTTCTTCCATACTGAATGAACATGAATCCTACTTACTACTGCCAGCTATTGTTTTTCCATAATAACACTAGATTAGATACAATACACTGGACAAACCTTGAACACTTGAAAGCGTCGCTTGAAAGAGAAATGTGCGCAATTGGTTGACAGAACGCCCTCAAATTTTTCTTTTACCAAAGTAGATGGCCATTAAGGCCATGCAGAAAATAACTGAAGCTATAACTTGTGTATATTATTTATCAACAAATATTTAAAAAATACAGTTTATATTTGAATGTCCCTCCTGGCTTTAACAGATATAACTAGTCTTCATTAAAGTAGACACCATATTCCTTGCTAAATCATTTCCCAACACTTTGAATTTCTTTACTGGCCGCTGATAGTATAAATCAACTCTTGAGCATACTTCCACTATTCACTTGAATATGAACACCAATAAATAATATGAGGAATTACGCCCATAATAATAGCATGTCCACCCAAAAGCCTTCTTTGCGTTATGCATATTTGCGCTTAGGTGAGAGGCTCTGTTGTCCAGAAGTTGAGAATTTATCACAAAAATGGAGAACCCCCATAATGCAGATCTAGATAGTGTTCTCTGTTCGCATTCCAAATTCAATTCATGGACTCAAATTACTATTTTACTAACGAACTTATGAAATGTAAAACATGCAATTGACGTGAATGAAAGCTCATTCGTGATTCGAGTTCATAGTTCCACCAGCACAAGTATTTTTCAGCCTCTCTAGTAATTAGAATGGAATACACACTCAAGAACCAAAACAGGAGGGCAAGGGTACCAGAAGTCAATCCCGCATTTAATATTGCCTCAACTCTAGCTACAAAACTGGTTATGCGTCCTAGCCGGACATTGGGAAAAGGGAAGATGGATTCGATTGAGAATCGCGTGATTAGGCATTAAAAGGACATTTCCGAGCGGTAATTTTAATGCTACGAAACGAAAGCGTTTTCCCCGTATTAACGTTACAGGTGATTATGAACTCTAGTTTCCTTAGTATTTATGTGAATATTATGATAAGAAAAATTGTTAATAAAGTACTGGTCGATAGCATGAATTTGAAGTTCCAATAAAATTAACGAAACATGGAATTTGTGCACGAACGCGGTACTATAATTTCTTAGAATAATATTTCACATTTCTAAATGGAAATGCAATAAGAAATATCATAGTTATATGGTTTGAGCAGAAGAATAGATTCATGCACAAATTGGAGCTTAGAATGGAAAATCCGTGTGCCTGAATGATCATCACATCATATTTTAGAATCATTTAAGTCTCAGTCTAACTTACGTAGACATATTAAATAGAACAACGCAGAAGAAGAAATAGAAAGGCGCTTATTGGCGGACCCTTTCCAAACGATGTGGAGACTCCTCATTGTTGAATCTAGACTCTAAGGTAGGTTAAAGGGCTAGACCGTAATAGTACACTAGGTCGTAATGTGGCCAGTATCTCATTCGACCGATATTATAAACCTAACTTAACTCAGCTCTTCATTAACACTTGACTGAACTGGTATCGGACATCCCTCTTAGCAATCAGACTTGAATTGAAATTGGGAATATCTGGGTGCTTTGAAAAGCATCAATACTACATTCGTGAAGAGTTCTACCAATGGAAATCTTGCGATAACAACATGCCAATAGAAAAATCCCTTTACAGTAGCCCTGGTACGTAGCATCTGATTGTCCTTGATATACTTATTGTCACAATGTCTAACATCAACAGCAGAAGAATAAGGCACATAAATCGAGAAAGAAGCCAAAATTGTGAAATAAAGGAATATTTACAGTCCACAGAATGTAGGCGTACTCTGAATGAGAATGAACACATTATTTCTACTATAAACTTAATTAAATGCTCACCAAACAAGATCAGGAAATTGGTATTCTTGGAAAAAAGTAGGTTAACTGTATTGTCCGCTGGCTCCACGACATTAGTTTAGTTTAGTGGGTGAATTCGCAGCTCCAAGCTTTCAGACCTTTGTTAGGTCCATTGTACTATACCCGGAGATCGCCTATTTATCGGCATATTCACAGGCTTTCGCGATCTGAGAACATTCTTCAGAAGCAGAGAATGCACGGACTCTTCGTTGAAGAAAACCTTACCAAGTTATCTTCGTCTGAGGTCTAAGGAGGCCAGGCAGCTGCACACGAAGTAAAAGGCTCCTCATACTCTTGCTCCTCCTCACATTGGCTGCATAGGGCCGATACCAGCACTCCAATTTTTTTCATGCGGTAGTTTAAGGAACAGTGCCCCGTTAAAAGCCCTTCTAGAGTTTTCAAGTCCCACTTCTTAAGGGACAACAGGACCCCAGGTTCTTTCACAAAGAATCTCGCCTGGCGGCAGAAGTTCCTTACAATTTTCCCCTTCAGAATAGACTTGAGAATAGATGGTAGGATCAAGCTCTTTATTATAGCCTACATTGCTGCAAAATTTCGTTGTGCTAGAATGAACTTGAGGGGGGTTCTGCAGCCAATTACTGAAGCTTATAGTAATATACTATTATTAACTTTATTTGAAGGGATATTAGTATGGAAGGTATTTCGTAGCCCGGCCTCTTGATTTTTTCCAGATTTTCTTGGTTGGGCAGTTTCTGAGAATTGTCCTCTTAAATAAATGATCAATTTCGCCCCCCGAACTCCCCGCTTTTCCAATAAATGTCAAAGCTAAGACCAGCTTTGGAAAGCACTAATCGAAACCTTTCATTTGATACCCCATATGACTATATTTAGTGGAAAAAAACTGACACCCTCTTTTGCGTATATGGAGACCCCCTTAAATTCGACGTAAAAGGATGTAACTCACTGTATGCGTGAGCGTTCACAATTCCAGCCTTTTCACCAAATTTGGTGTCAGTCGCTGTTTTACACAAAACCTTAAAAAAGACAGACGACAGAAGAAGTGGTGATGCCGGGCGCATCATCGGAGGACTATCTACTAGCAGCCGTAGTGCCGCTGTGCGTAAACCAAACGCAGGAACCTCCCAGAGCGACGTGGTAGACTGACTAGTTGCTTCTAGCTTAGAACTGTAATCAAAAGACGTGATTGCGAATTGAGCTCCTTTTCTCGAAATTCTCAATATTAACAGAGATACGTGCGTTCAAAGTTTTAAGTTAAGATTCCCCCACTTTACGGCCATTTTCCAAGTTCCGAGACCCCCCAATCTATATACCATTTGAAAAGTCGCCTCAGGAAGCTGACCAAGGAGATCTTCAACATCTGCTACATGGACAAATATTGGCAGCCATACAAGACCTGTCGAAAGAAGTCGGCCAGCAAGACTGCCAAGAAACGGTCAGGGTTGGACTATAGTCAGAACATTGAAAACACCAGTAAATCTGCGAGGCGATTCTGTTTGAGGAACACAGGAGCCCATGCTTTCATAAAAAGGCGGAAGGCCCATGGATGGAATCTTCTGGTGAAACCCTGGAACTACTGGTTCAGAGGCAATTCCCTGCCAGTGTGGAGGACAAAGAGTCAGAGACTTGCTTGGAGGGTAATTACCGAGGATAAAATCGGCTGGTCTACAGCTCCTCCGCATATAAATCTCCGGACCTGGAGGGCATAATGGCAGTCATGTTACAGAAGCAGCAACAAAGGGTTGTACCGTGGCTTGTCGAGATTTGGGATACGTATCACAGTCTTGGAGACGCGCACGAGTGGCTTTTATACTGTCCGACTTGGTGATATTTGTGTCAGGGATGTTTCCCTCCATTACGTTGCGTAAGGTGTGCCTGAGGGATGTTTCCCTCCAGAACGTTGCGTAAGGTATGCCTGTGGGTCGCGAGATGCTACTTTGGCATAAATCCAACCAAAATGGAGCGAATGCTATTCACCAAAAAGACAAGGGTACCAGAATTCCACCTCCCTCAACTGAATGAACAAAGATTGGTTCTTTATTTCAATGCGGGTTTAGAAGGCCTGTGTAGCTATCTATGCCTGAAAAAGGACCTTCGCAAAGAAATGGGGTCTCCAGCGCGGATTGTTCTCTAGGGGTACACACCTGTGCTATCTCGCGAACTCTGGGCATTTCCCACAGACTACGCCCGCGCAAGTCGAAATTCAAGGGGAACTTTGCTATAGACTTTCCAACCAAGGCATCGTGCAAGATCAGGGGTGTGTTGCAAGACTATGACACATTATTCGTCACCGACGGATCAAAAATGGTCCTCAGGATCGGTGCGGGAATTTTCTCAAATACGCACAGTGCATACGGGTCGTACAGTATCCAAGGTTTCGCCAGTGTATTCCAAGCGGAAGTATTGGTGATACTGGAAGCCTGTCGATGGTTGAGGTATGATCTGGATCTGGACTCTGCCTCCTTACTCTTATAACAACAGTCATGGTCTTAGTATTTTGTGGTATTAAGACGGCTCATTACAGCGCTAATTGGGCTCTTCGGAGCAGTTCGGTAACTAGCCATTCCATCCACAAGAGGGGGAACTTCACCTGATGTGTTACGGTTAAAAAGCATGATAACGTATTATTTTCACCTCTTCTATTGCCTGACATCATGAATGAGGAGTTGACCGTTAACGCACCTCACAGGTCCACCGAAAGTTATGTGACCATATGCAAATTCCTTTATGATGTATTATACACCTCTGAAATCATTGTTATCTGCGTTACTTTTCTGTTACTTTTACCATTCTTATATTATTCTTCGATTGTGACTCAGCGTGTGAAAAGTGCATAAGTTCTCGCTAAAGTTCCTCGATACACAAAATTTCCATACGAGGTTGATGATTTTTATTAAAATAGTGAATCATTTTCATTTAAAAATAACTTGCACAACTATTCATCTAACAAAATAGAACATCTAACAAAAAACATGTGCTCACGTCAAACGAGCAAGTATGGCCTTCTTCACACGATTTCCGACTATGAACTAGTCCCGCTTTTTTCAACCCGCCTCATGGCTGGCTGCGTTCTTTCCGGCAGATGGTGCGCCCGACAGGCACGCCGCACATTAACTTAGTTAATAGTGCGCCCGGCGAAGGCGCTTGTCTCAAACAGGGCTGTGAAGCGAGTGCTTGGTACCGCTCCGCTACAGGAGCTTCTGTTTCCCCGACTAACTCAATAACAAATTCCTTCGATCGAATAACGCTCGACATGCGGCGATCAATAGAACTGTCATTTATAACCTGCATTTATCAATCCACTTTTATGATTCCGCAGTCTGCCATATCTTATGGCGTCCCTTCGGAACGTAGTCGACAACCTAAATAACACCCGCAAAAAGAGCATTTTTCATGGCGTCGTGTCACACACGAAATCTGCCGTCCGATCAGCAAGATCACTGTCCGAATGTCGGGCAACAGCTGGATCATACAAGCGGCCGATGCTGAACTAGGGTGGACGCTGCTCCCCAATCGTGTGAGAAGCAGTAACCGCATCACTCAAGCGATTCAGATCAATCTAAGTGCGTCTTTTTATACGCACATCCGGAAGACAACTCCTAAATCTACTGCTGATTGCAAAGTGATCAATCTCAATCAGTTGAAAGCTAAATGTCCTTATGGCACTCTCTTGCCCGAACAATGTCCACCAACGACGAAGTGGTGGAAGATGCAGAAATCCACCATTGTTGTGAGGGTCGCCAAGACCGTGTTTCCCCATCACGTATCCGATCAAGGTGTTGTCAGAGTCCACCTTGGTATTCAGATCCCCTATCAGTGTCCCACTTTATAAAGAATCTCCTGAATTGAATGTAATTACTTATAGAAAGCATCTTTTTCCACTATACCGCAATCTACGCTGATGCATAGCTCTATAAAATACTGACGTTCATCAACCTAGACGCGAATCTTGCAGTCAAGATCCTGTCAGAAACCGGCTCCAAGGTGAAGAGGACGCGCCTTGTGGTAGACTTCAGTAAAAATCCAACATCAACAGAACGTTTCAAATGGAAAAGCAGAATAAGTCCTCCATTAATAAAACATCAAATGAATATATTTCTTTCTAAATTTATTTTTAACAGATAACCCAATAGTCCTTACTTTCCGAGTATCCTCCCTACAGGTATTATAATGTTATAATCATATGATGAGTTAAGTTTGATATAGTTTCCTGAACAACTCTCTCACACTTCATCTTTGATTGGCGGTCTCCTAATAAACATTCTATGACGTACTCGAGTATCTCCGGAAACGCCACAAGATAACACTCATTAACCAATCCATTACTTGAGCTCCAATTTTAGTCTGAACAAAAAATTTTCTCAGCCGGTCTACGAGCACTAGCGTTTTTTTATTTTCAGCGCTCAGTTCGTAAAACCTGGAGTCACCTAACGCGTGCTCCCACTCAGTTTCATAGTCAACCAGGGTAAGAGTGATACTCGTCCTTTCAGTCAATCCCAAATATTTTCTTAACCTAGCACTGAATCCGTCATCCATTGGTCTACTTTTTCCGTTTTCTACTACGGTATCTTCGGGTACTTTGGTGTTCTGCTTTACCGCATTTCCCTCCACTTCATTCTGTATCTCATACGTGGTGAAATTATAAACTGGAATTTTGTATAAAAATGTGAACTCCATGAATTCATATCCCGTGGTCCTGGCACGATCTTTCAGGAAATGCTGAATATTCTCAGTTGAAAAAACTGAACGGCAATGCTTTTCAGTATCTAAACTCATATTGTATTGATATCCTGGGACGCAAGCAGCCCTCCTTGTCAGAAACATTTGTATTTCGTACGTCATAAATGGCATAAAATGTGATAATCCGTCTAGCAAGGCTTGAGTCATTGCTTTAAATTGTGGCGTTTCCAGCTGTACCGCTGCCAAGATGAAATAGCGCATGATGATTTCCGACGCTTTCTTAACTACATTGACTGGCAGAAGACAAAGGTTGAATTCATCCTTGATTCCCAGCATATATCCCAAAACAGCCCAAAAATGGACAAATGCTTCTATATCTTCATGATTGTCATGACTTATCCCAAAAATGTCTGGACGGATCAATGCAAATCTGAAAGAATATAACAAATACTGCAAATTATATCACACGCAATAATAACTAAGCTGATCCCCCATTTCCCCAAAAGTATTAGTCAACTCACCCCATGAATCCAAATTGAGTAATTGCCATTTCTGTCTGATTAATTATCCCTATTTTTTTACTTTGTGCAGACTTCGAAGCATTTAAGTGCAGCTTCCTCACTCTCATCAAGGACTTCCACGATCTGAAAAAAAAAATAATGATCCTTCTAGAGCTAGTTCTACCAATCTATACGGTATTCTCACTTGGAGCCAGGAGTCAGATCATACTCATACCAAATTATGGTTTGCAAAATGGTTGAAGCATATCGTTTTCTTGCTGTATTAGCGGTACTGGAGCGTCCCGTCGAGCACAAAACTTCAAGTCCTTTTTGCTGGGCCAACAGGGAGATCAAACCAGCCATATTTGAATTCAATATCGGGCCACGATTATTTGCGAAATATTCTTGAGCACTGCGAAAAAAAATTAATTATATCCTTACATTAACGAAATTAAGTGCGAAGTTACCGTTTGTATTTGGCACCATCGAACCAGCTGGGCAGTGTTAGCTCAAAATCGGTTAAGTCATTGTCGCAGGGAATGGTATCGGCGTCAGTTGACAGGCGGAGAAAGAAATTAATTGCGGCTGAAAAAAAAATCACGAATAAATTGTTTGGCATTCATAAAATGAGCGTGAGAGTCTTTTCAATCAGAAAGTAAAACATGGAAGACAATCAAATATTCAAATGCAGTTGACTCTCGCCAATTTGAACTCTCAGTAATTCGAAATTCTCGGTTTTTCGAAGCAGTAGCTCATTCCCTTTAGAACCCTTAGAAGGTTTCACGGGTGCGTCAACCATGAGTAAAAAGAAAAAATACAAGTGCCTTTCAGTTAGTGAAAAAAAGAAGCAATGCGGTCGGTTGAAAGTGGATCGAAAAAGACGGAAGTGGCAAAACATTTTAAGATTTATATAAATATTTTTCAAAAAAAAATGAAAAGATAGCTAATGTAGCGGCGGGTTACTTAGTGAAAACTAGCATGCTTACCAGCGTGAAAAGGTCATGTGAGTCCGCTCTTCATTCTTTGGTAACAAAGATAGAGGATGCAACTTTGAATGGTGAGTACGCGATGGGGGTGTTCATGGACATTGAAGGGGCTTTTGACTGTGCGCCCTTCCAAAAACTTTGTGGTGCCGCCAGAGAGCATGGTGTTGATGGTGCTTTAATTAAGTGGATCCATGCTATGCTAAAGCAGAGATTGCTGTGTGCTGAGGTGGGTGTCGATCGCTATCTGACTGCAGAAGCAACGAAGGGCTGCCTTCAAGGAGGTGTGGTTACGCTACTTCTGTGGAGTATGCTGATCGACTCACTACTATGCGAACTGCAAAATTTGCCAATATACGTTCAAGCTGTGTGTGAACGGTGTGTAGGAATATACAAGAGCAGCTCATAGACTAATTCAATTAGATCTATGGGGAAACAACGGATGTGGGGGGCACAGAGCATTGGAACAGTTACTGGGAGGACTGCATCCAGTTCCTACAATGCCTTCCGATTCTCGTGTCCCCATATATCTGTTTGGTAGAAGATATGAAGTTACCCTGAAGCGTAGAGAGGACTGGGAAGACCCAGAGGAATGCCTGGGGGGATATACGGAAGTCTTCTACACCGATGGCTCAAAAGGAGAAGAGGGTTCTGGAGACGTAGTCTACCTCTAGAATAAAAATGAGGAGTGGGCTTTTCTTTTGAGACAATATGCAACGGTTTTTCAAGCCGAAGTTTATGCGATCCTAAGGGCGGCAAACTAGGTGATTGACGAGCGGTTGAAGGGCAGACGCATCGCAATCTGCAGTGACAGCCAAGCTGCATTGAGTACGTTGAGTAGTACTTTGATCACCGCGAAAATTGTTTAGAGATGCAGAAACCGTTTAAACTCTATTTATAGATTAAATGCGGTGGAACAACTCTGGGTACCTGGTCACTGTGGCGTAGAGGGAAATGAAATCTCGGATGCTTTAGCGAAAGAGGGGTCAATCTCCCTATGCCGGGACCGGAACCAGCAATTGGAGTATCAGCAGCATTGGCTAAGTCTGTTTTCAAAACTTGGGAACAAGCTTCCCACAATGACAGGTGGCAGAGCCTAAATGCTGCTCTACACATCAAACTTTTCCTGCCAGAACCGAACATGCGTACCGCAAAGTTTATCCTGTCGAAAAGCAGAAGGACTTGCTGGTTTATTGTGGGCATTCTGATAGGCCATAATTAACTAGCTGCGCATATGTTCAGAATAGGAATTACTCAAGATGATACGTGTCCCTCCTGTAATGAGGAAGCGGAACCCACGGAGCATTTCCTATGTGAATGGCCCGCCTATGGACGCATCAGGCATCAGATCTTTGGTGCCGATGTTCTTCAATTGCGACGAGTAGCATCACATCCACTAACGGAAATCCTGCGATACGTTAATGAATCCGGAATATTCCGTTAGACGGAGGTGGCTAGTACAATGGGACAACACGGTCTGAGTGCTCAGTTTCTTCGTATAGAAAAGTGTTTGCTTACATGACTGAAGCAATGTAGAAGTGAAAACGTATCTGGGGTGGTTTAATTTTAAAAGAAAAAGCGAAGATATTCGCAAAGAAACTCAACATTTCTAATTTCATGGCCAGTGCGGGGTGGCTGATCAATTTTAATAATAGGAATGGGGTATACACATTCAAAAGATTGAGTGGGAAAAGCGCAAGCGTTGATGAAGAAGTATACTCTGATTGGCTTGGAAAATTGGTTAATGGAAAATTATAAACTTTGCAACATTTTTAGTACTGATGAAACTGGTCTATTTTCAAATGTATGCCGGACAAAACATTCAATTTCAAAGATGAGAAACGCAATGGTGGCAAACACAGTATGGAAAGGTTGACGCTTATATTGACTGTGAACATGGACGGTTCAGAAAAGTTGAAGCCACTCATCATAGGAAAAGCCGCAAAGTCTAAATGTTTTAAAGGCATCCAGTCATTCACAACAAGTTACCAGTCGAACCGGAAGGCGTGGATAATCGATTGATTCAAAAGCGGCGAATCTTGTTATTCCCAGACAATTGTATAGTGCAAAACAATCCTCCCCCTTTGTCAAATGTACAACTTAGTCAAAGGGTAGTGTAGGTCTCAGGGTGAAACGATAGAGCATAAAACTTGAACCAACACCAACAGCTCGACTATAACTAAAACTACTACTACAACCCTACCTCCACCACCAAATACTTGAAAGTTAAGTTCCACGAAATCCTTAAGTTTAATCCGCACCTGCAGCTCATTATCAATGAGGCACGCCGCGCAGCTACTAATATCTACTACCTTTTTCGCAAGAAAATAGTTTTAGCGATAAACCCAAAATGGATCTCTACAAGACCCTGATATGACCCGTCATTTGCTACCTGTTCCAACCCTGTCATGACAAAATGAAGCAATTGAACCCCGATTAAGAAGATGCAGCGATCTGTCTTATAAGAAGACTAGAAAGGTGGGAAATAATGCGGAAGTACTTGGGCGGCCAAAAGTGAAACCACGACGAGAATACTTTCTGAATTTGATGTATTATAAAAGATCTTCAAGAAAAGAGACGACCACCCAAATTCACTAATTTGTCAACTCTGTAAACAGGGTAGCACATCCCCTATAGCAACATTTCTTAGGCCCTGCTTAAACCCTCTATCCTTCCCCCGTTTCGATACTCGTGGTCAGGTAAGGGTACATAGTAGACAAGCAAAAGTTACTCTAATGTACGATTATATACAATAGTTTTATTTGCTTTAAGTTAAACATGTAAATATGATAATAGCTTTCAAACAAGCCAAATAAAGAAATTTCTGGTGCTTTTAATGTGGGCGCCTTTTTGAAATAAAGTTAATATTTAATAAAATAAAAAATGCAAAGATTAACGTATGGAAATTAGGTACACAGCAAAGTAAAGTAACATAGAAAGTCGGCTAGGCCAAACAATTACTGTAATAGCCACCCGTTGGAAAAGAATTAAGATAGTTAACTTCAACTTAGCGGGGTCGTCCCGTGCGACGGGTCGGTATTGAAATCGATTGTATCCAGATAAAGTGGAGAATATTTCGGCAAAGCCATTATTCGATATTCCAGATCATTCGAAAATTACAATGTTAAAGAAATAGAATATCATATGTCAGGTTTATGTCTTCCCACATTTTATAGTGGGAACAATAAAACGCAAATCAACTATATTCTCATAAGACGCCAACATTTTACCACTATCACTGATTGCAAAGTCGTTCCCTATGAGACCATCGCACCTCAACATCGGCCGTTGATTGCCGTCCTGCGAGTTAAGCCACCGATAAAACAGCGTGAGGAACGCACTGGCCCGCCGCGCATTAAATGGTGGCGATTGGGTGAGAAGAAAGAAGAAACGGTCTCACTCATACGATTGCCAGCCATTACGAATGTGGAAGAATCATGGAACCAAATGAAAGACACGATCCACAAAGCGGCCTCTGCAACCCCTGGGGGTCACCAAGCCGGGTAAGCGGTACATCAACCGAAATACTTGGCTTTGGAATGATGATGTTGAAATGAAGGTCCGTGAAAAGAAACGCCTCTACCGCAAATTTCTCGACGATAAAACGCCTGCTAATTGGCAAATTCATAAGAATGCCAACCGGGAAGCAAAGAAAGCGGTCGCTGTCACCCGAGCGAACCATTTCAAAAATCTTTACGATAAACTGGACACTCGGGATGGCGAGAGAGATCTGTATCGACTTGCTAAAAGCCGTGATGAACGAACACAGGATATGAACACTTCTGTTGTGTTAATGACAAGAACGGTACTTTGCTTACCAACCGTCGAGCTGCAACGGATAGATGGCGAGAATACTTCGAGCAGATTTCAACTGAAGAATTTGCTCATCCTCCACTTCCACAATCATTGCCGACATTTGGAGCAGTTCCACCAGTCAGCGCAACTGAAGTCGAGGAGGCAATAAAACAAATGAAATCGGGGAAAGCAACAGGACCTGACGACATCGCATCTGAGCTCTGGAAAGCGAAGAGCTGGGACCCAACACTGTGGCTCAGTGAATTCCTTAACCGGGTTATTCAGGAAGGAAGAACACCATCTGACTGGCAAGAAAGTACCACTGTTCCAATATGGAAAAAGAAAGGTAGCCCAGCAGAATGTTCAAATTACCGTCCGATCCGGTTACTTTCCCATACCATGAAGATTTTTGAAAGCATTCTTGACAACCGTATTCGTGAAATCGTTGAAAGAACTGTGAATCAAGCCGGATTTGTCAAGAACTGCGGAAATACTGACGCAATACACGCTGCGCGGTTACTCATGGAGAAACACCGTGAGAAGCATCGCCCTCCTTACATTGCCTTTCTGGATCTAGAGAAAGCGTTTGACCGTGTACCACACGAACTCATCTGGTATGCTTTACGACAACACTTCGTGCCAGAAGAACTCGTGCGCTGGGTTCAATTGCTCTACCACGATCCGAAAAGTAAAGTTCGAAGTATGGCGGGTGTATCAAAACCGCTTCGTGTCTCTGTTGGTGTTCATCAAGGAAGTGCCCTCTCACCACTCCTCTTTGTCCTTGTTATGGACACCGGCACACGGGATATCCAACGTCCAGCGCCCTACGCACTGCTTTATGCAGATGATATTTTCCTAGCATCTGATAGCAAAAATGATCTCGAGCAACTTGTTCAAAAATGGAATGATCGCCTCATGCAACACGGTCTCAGATTGAATTTAAACAAAACTGAATTTTTGACGACCGATCCCCATGAAACAGGCACAATCACTGTCAGCGGTAGTAATCTGCCCAGAACTTAGCGATTTAAATACCTCGGGTCAACGCTATCAGCCAATGGAGAACTGCGTTATGAAATTGCTTCACGCATTAAAGCAACCTGGATGAAGTGGCGTTCCACAACTGGTGTCCTTTGTAATCGACGTATCAACGAACGTCTCAAATCTAAAATTTACCGCAATGTCGTCCGTCCAGTCGCTCTCTATGCTTCTGAGTGTTGCCCGACCAGACAATGATCGTTATGGGGTTGCACCGATCGTGGAAAAGTTGCGAGAGAGGCGTCTTCGATGGTATGGTCGCCCAATTCGTGCTAACGAGAATTCACTTGCCAAGATTGGTCTGAACATCGAAGTCGATGGTAAACGACCAAAAGGCAAACGTAAACATCGGTGGCTTGATACGCTGGATGGGAATTTGAAAGCCTGAAGATTGCACTCAGATCAGGCATTCGATAGAGCCAAATGGCGAAACCGATCACGAGGAGCCGACCCCGCTTGTGAACAGGACAAAGGCTGAAAAAAAGAAAGATGTCAGGTTTATGTCGATTGCCGTAATGAAGCGCGGATTAACCGGTCTAAACAACATTCGAATGACTTCACTAAATGAGCAAGAATTTATACCAAGGTTTTACATGTCTTTTTGGAAGAAACCGTAGGTTTATGGACCAGATATAGCAGGTATAGGGTCCAGGGCGAAACGTGGACTGGTAACCACCATGGAGTATAAAACCTGAAAAACGTTTGCTGAACCAACACCTACAGCTGTTGTTTGGTAGACAACACCTCTACCTCCACGTGGTGATCTCTGGGAGTTCTTTCTTAATAAAAAAAGGGTGGGGGCAGTATAGACACAGATCACTATCTCGTTGGCATAGTACTCCGGGCACAAATTACAAAACCGCCTACAATTCCCTCTGACAATCAGGTGAGAGTGAATTACGAGTGGATAGTCGCAATAACCGCAGCTAACAAAAGTTCTGGAGATGAAGTATCTACAAATGATCTTGACAACTACTTGAAGAACATTATCATTAATACGGTCACAAACATGCTTAGCCCCAGCTGGAAAAAAGTCGATGCAGCTAGTTCAATAATGAACGTAAAGTAACAACAAAAGAGTAGAATGCATACCGGGCAATGCTGCACCCTCTAACAATGCGTGCACGCGCAGATACCTGTCATCAACTTTCTTGAGTGGAAAAGCGACAGACAGACAGACAGTAAAATGTAGCCTGGGAGAACCAACAAGTCTGTGAACTCAAAAAGTACAGGGAACAACCGCACCAGGCGTGCAAGTTTTACCAACAAGTTAACAGGAAGAAACCTTATACACCTCCATGCTCATCCTGCCGAGACAAAGAGGAAAATCTGATTTCCGACAAAATGGGCATATTAGAGTAATGGGTTGAGCATTTTGATGAAATGCTCAAGAGCCAGAACATCGACGAGTTGGAAGTCCCGCCAACTGAAAACGACGGACAAACATTGCCACCACCAAGTCCGTCCAATTAATTGGCTTAAAAGTCATAAGCGCCAAGAGTCGATGGAATTACAGCCGAATTGGTTAAGTACGGAAGCGACCAATTACACCAAGCGGTTCATCAATTTGCGCTGAAGGTGTAGGACAGCAAATCAATGCCTGACGACTGGCAAAGAGGCAGTATCTGTCCCATCCTTAAAAAGTGCAGTGCAACAAAAGAGGCTTCACTTCAGGCAAATCAGCAATAGATTAAATTTTCTTTCTGCAGCAAGCGCTGGACAAACTGTTGGAATACGGTCATGAGTTGCATCATTTTTTTATAGACTTCAAGGCCGCCTATGATAGCATAGCCAGGGTAAAATTGTACACGGCCATGAGAGAATCCGGTATATCGACGAATTTGATATGACTGACTAGGCTGACTCTGACCAATGTGCGGGGCCAGATAAACTCACTCACTCTCGAGACCATTGAACATCAACAACAGTCTAAATCAAGGCGATGCCCTATCATGCGTCCTTTTTAACCTGGCCCTGGTAAAAGTGATTCGCGATGAAGATTCTAATGCAAGAGGCACCATCCTCTTTAAGTCCACCCTACCACTGGGCTACGCTGACGACATTGGCGTTATGAGAGGAACAACCCGATATGTACCATCAATCTACCTACCAACCCTACAGATCGAGCAGGCGGTGCGAGATTTTGGGCTGCATATCAATGAAGGCAAAATGAAGCACATGGTGTCACCAGTGTCAGCGGCAAAAACCAAAAAAACAACGACATCGCATCGCATTGCTCAAACGGGATCAATAAAGACTACAACTTTGAGACCGTTGAAAATTTCTCCTTTCTAGGATCGAAAATAACAACCGATAACAGTTACGACGACGAAATCCGTTCACGTTTGTTGGCAGCAAACAGAGTCTATTTCAGCTTACAAAAACTGTCCCGCTCGAAACGTCTCACCATAAAGTCAAAGATCTTACTGTTCAAGCCAATGATTTTGCCAGTCCTTATGTATTTCTCGGAGACTTGGGTTCTTACTGAAACGGAGAATTTTTGGCCCCCTACATGAGGATGGACGATTCCACAGTCTAACGATGAAATTGATGAGCGATACCAAGCTTGTGTATAAAATCGGGCTCGTGAAGTTACTGTGGGTGGGTCACCTAATCTGTAGGGGTGAGGATGATCCAGCCCTAAAAGTGTAAAGTCTATGGTTGGAAAAGAAGACGAGGCAGACCCTGCCTCAGATGCAGCCATGGCGTAGACCAGGACGCCAGGCAGCTTTTAAAGATATCGAATTGGTGGCCCTCGACGCAAAGCCGGGATATCTGGAGTTATTTACGAAGGCGGGCCTAGACCATATACCGATTGTTGCGCCGTTGATGATGATGAAAATTATAAAGCAGATTGAGGGTCAGTTAAAATTTCGCTGTAGCTATCTATCCAACGAAATTCTTTGAAATTTTCGCAATATTTTTAGAGCATATTTTTACTTTCGCAAACTAGAGTAATTGTGGTTGATCGGGCCGTTATTTTTTTATATAATACATTAAAAAAAACCTTAAAAAACTCCAAAACAGAATAGCCGATAGGTGAATCACTTGTATGTGCCGTTGGATGCAGCGTGGAATGCGATAGTTGCGACGATGAAACGGTTGCACTCAAATCAACAGACGCTGAACTGGATAAACCCCTGTTCAGGAAAATTACCAGAATAACGGACGCGGTGATAATGCGGGAATAATTCGAAAAATGTGGAAGGTTTTAATCGATACAACCCGTAGCCGTGATGGATTTCATTAATCCAAGAAAAGATCGAAACCATCCAGCGTAAAGCAGAAATACTCCCTAATATTGGGTATGCAGAGAAATGCTGAAGGTGAATGAAACGGTCGGCATCTTGAGAACATGTCATACTATGAACAACTATAAATTAAGAAAAGAACTAGGTATTGTTCCTTATTCTGTAATTTTTTTTAGTTTCCTTGCAATTGTTTTGGAGACCACGTGCCTCCTTCACCAGTCCTAGTACCTAATTCATTAATCTGTCTTAAACTATCCCTACTTATACGGTAACTTCTAACTCTACTAATTACTCTGTAATTGATTTTCATTTTTCCCATCCTTCCTGTTTTTCCCCTATTTTTTGATTATCTGCTGCATACTTTGTTACCAAGTTCATTGCGCAGTTTCCTTCATCGTCATTTAAAGTTACCTGCATCCAAAGGGTGAGTTTTCCACACCTGCTTTATAATATCCACGTTGTCCATCGTTACGGTATGTCCCCCTTCTACCATATGCCTTGCTACCATTGACTTCATGTTTCGAGGGTCATCGCTTTTTCGTTTGGTGTACTCTCTTATATGTTCCTCGACTCTTGTGGTCCCTAGCCCTTTAGTCTGACCAATATAAAATTTTTCACATTCTGGGCAGCTGACCACTCATCTCTTCTTTTTAAAGTTTTGCGTAAAACAAAATCTTATTAAAATCGCTTTACTGTGTGTCTGTCCGTCACACGAATTTTCCTCGGAGAAGATTATAGCGATTCACACCAAATTCGGTAGAAAACTGGGAACTGTGAACGCTCATACATACAGTGAGTTACATAATTCGTCATTAAATTTTAGGGGGAGGGAGGGTCTCAAAACATGAAAAGGGTGGTGTAAATTTTTTTTCGCCAAATATAGTCATGTGGGGTATCAAATAAAAGGTCTCGGTTAGTGCTTTCCGAAGGTGGACTTAGTTTTGACATCTGTTGAAAAGGTGGGGAGTGCCTACCCGAAAAATCTTAAGAAAATCAAGGGGTTTCCACTATATGGCACCTAGGCTCCAAAATACCCTCCATACCGATATCTGTTCAAATAAAGTTAATATTAGCATATTAATATGATTTTTAGTAATTGGTTGCACAATCTCGCTTAAGTTCATTCTACAATCACGAAATACATTGCAGCAATGTAGGGTATAACATGGAACATGACCCTACCAAGTTTGGTGGAAATCCCACTATTACTAACAAAATTATAATAGGTGAAAATAGTCGCTTTTTTAAAAATTCTACTAATAAGACAAATGCACATTCAAATATCTTTATAAAAGAAATACACAAAACCTTTCATACCTCTATGTACTACACTGTGGTAAGCCGCCATTTTCTGCCCATATGTGTGTTTTGAGGTCCTCCTCCTATTCGTTGGTGATTTTCTTTTTCCATTGTGAAAGTTATATTGCGATGTATGCTGTTTCTTGCTTCCAGTATTTTCTCGATATCTTCGTTTCGGATTATAACCAATACGTCGTCTACGTAACGCGCCCAAAATTTTGGCATGATACCCCTTTTTTCAATTTCTTCTTCTACTCCTTTCATGAAGATTTCGCTTATCAAGAGGATAACGGATTCCCCATCGCAGTTCCTGAAGTGGTTTTGCAAAATGAGCAGCTCTCTGCATGAATGAGAATTACTTCATCTGTAGAGACCAATTTTACCAACTTATGAACAACTACTTATGGCAGCATACCACGGTAGTACTAACCCTACTTCAAAGAAAATTGTTCATTATTTTTTAATAACCTCATTACCACTGGATGCTGCCCCACCTTCAAATTGTACTCACTTTTTAAACCAATTTCGATGCATGGATGGTCTTAACGTAATAGTTTTACTTGGAAATGACTTATGCAAATCTGTTTAAAGAATGGATAAACATGTAGCCATGAGCAAATCGCAACAATTCGAAAACAAAACAAATCTTGGCTGCATATTCTGTCTGTATAACATAGACCACATCGGGCATGTGTGTCAAGATGGCAACAAAAAAGATTGGAAAAAATGCATCGGAATCAATCAAATGATCACTCGTATCTAGTGTTATTTTATAAATGTCAGAAAAACTATCTTTTTGCTTCGTTCAAGTTTGGTTGCCATTTCGTCGGCAATAGGTCAAGTGCAACATTTATCTAAGGCAAGGTCAATGCAATGGGCCAGAAATTCGAGACACAATACGCTTCCCTCTTGACGATAGATATTTGCATAAAGCTGTAACATTTAATATTATAATATAATTCATACTTCCTAATGTTTGTAACAATAAGATACCATTGAATGCAACTGACCTTTGGATTACAGTTTAATTGACATCTCTCCTAGTAAAAATGCATCGTAATATACTCTCAGATAACTCTTTACGGCAAAGCGGATTTTCTTAGTACATTGGACAGAGTATCATGGAAGCAAACATGTCTTCAAACTATGTGATTCCCACCTAGTATTCAATGCTAATATCGGAATAATCTGAAGATGGGGTGAGAAGCACGTGTAGTGTCATAGAAATATATTGAAGCGCGCATTTTCAAGATAATTAGTGAATTATCTTTAATCTGCTTCTCGTTCTATGCAATTGTTATGCATGTTATGCAATCCTTATAATACAATGGTCAATGGTCATTTATAAGAAACCAAGTTAGTAACTCCGTACAAGAATAATTCTTGCGTATGTTGAGCTACTCATGAGCTTACATCTATCGCCTTCCGGGCTTGGCTTCCGACCCAAGTTTAAACCCACCCCTACTGTGGGATATTCCATAATGGCAGAGAGGCTGTAATATCTCCTGAATTTCTAGATGGCCAAAATAACCAGCCAAATTGTCTTTGTTAAACTATGAATGATAATCTATGCAAAAACCTTCTTGGCAATATTTGATGCGAAATATAACGAGAATCCCTTTTATTTATTTATTTAATTAATTTAAGGAACAGTACAGAGAAAAATGAATCTGCAATTACGTATTGAGCTCCAAACAATAACGGAGCCAATGGCCGGCACTAAGATTGCCCAGATAAACCTCCACCAAGCGAATGCTGCATCTGCAAGTTCCAAGGAGGACATTCCTGTTGTGAGAAACCAACAGTTTGCATAATTCTTAAGCCTAATTCGAAATACATATGTTTTTCAGAGTTCCTGACCGGGCACCTTGTGGCTATCCAAGGCTCATTGGAAGCTGGGAGAAGCGCTCGATAGGCAATCGTGGCATCGGGATACTTCCCAGGAGACGAAATCCGAGCTCCACCGGAATTCAATTTGAATTGACAAGCAGTTTTTTGTTGCTGTATAAATGTGAAAAATTATATGCACTGTCAGATTGTAGTTTCTCAATAATGGTAAGTTTTTGAAATGCGTTAATTAAAAAACACGGCAAAAACACGAAGAATGAGTGTTATCGACAAAGGAGAAATAATTACGTTATCTCATAAAAAATATAGCACACAAAAAATGGGCTTTAGTCAGTTCTCTGTAGATGATTTTTGAAAAGAATTCCGAGCCACTGGGTCTACTGCTCGGAAACGGAGTTCTGGAAAGCCGAGAAAGACTACATCAGCGGAAGACAGACTGTTGCGGCGATTCTGCTCGCGGAATCGGTTTAAAAGCTCATCGGACATTTAAGAAAAGCTCAAGGATGCCATTGGGACAGAAATTGATGCATCAACGTTTCTTCGGGAACTCAGAGAGGGCGGATTTCATTACCGACGTCCCGCAAAAAAGAGAAGAATGCGGAAGCAACGCTATTTATGGGCGAAGGACCACGAAAATCGGACCCTGGAACAGAGGCAAACTACAATATTCTCCTATGGGTCCCAATTTAATATTTCTGGTTCGGATGGGATCAATCACGTATGGAGAAAAATCAGATGAGCGATACAGTGGCAAAGGTATTCAGATCACAGTACGCCAGCTGGTGGGCAGGATGATCTGGGGCTGCTTTTCATTTTATGGCGTAAAAGGACTTTCATTAGTTTATGGAAGAGTCAATGGCGCAGCCTATAAACGAATCTTGGAGGGGCATCTGATACCTTGAATTGAAGAGCAATATCAGTATTCAAGTGGGGTTATCTTTCAAGACGATTCTGCGCCCTGTCACAGGTCCCACATTGTAAGTAATAATTTTTTTCATTTTCTCTAGCTGTTTTATACGAAATATTGAAGCTTTTCCAATTATTTGACCTTTTTTGCTTTGGAAGTGCGTAACTTTCTGACCGAAAACTCAGTAAAGCAGCTGACTTAGCCCGGGAATAGTTCGGATTTAAACCCCCCATAGAAAACTTGCGGGCACTAATGAAGAAAAAAGTAGCTGAACAGAAGCCGAAAAGCCAATATGAGCTTGATTTAATCCTCTTTAGGACGTGGAGTGATGAAGTTGACCTGCAGATTCTGCAGTATCTTATTTCATCGATGGCAGCGAGGATTAGAGTCGTAATTAAGGCAAAAGGAAGTGCAACGAAATATTAATTAAACATTTATGAGTTCGTTGTTTAGTTATTAAGTGAACAAAAAAAAAAATATCGTGATACTACGAACTTTGTGACTGACATGAAACATAAAACAAATTTATCTATTTTTCGTAAAGTGGACTAAATTTGGATAAAAGTCCCTCCTGAAAAATGTTACATAGGTTCCTTTCTCTCCAACAACTATTTTTAATACAAAATATCAATACAAAAAACCTCATATTTACTTTTTTATTAGCTTGATATTTTTTCTCAAAAATCAGATTTTCCTACTGATCGGATTTTTTTGCCCAGTACTGTATATAACTTAGGGAACACTCCAACGTTTGTGACCAGCACTAGATAGGAGGTACTAGACATAACTCTACGAAATATTCTAATGAATGGAATGGTCAGGAATTGGAGGGTGTAGATGAACCCTCTATGTCGTTTCGAAGGATAATCAGATTCGACATTGAGGATAACTAGGAAATAGAAAGAATAATAAGGAATCCCAGAAGAACGGATTGGGAATCCTACGTAACGCACTTGAGCAACAACATTGCCCACCTTCAAGGGGGCGGTGACATCAGGAGCGAACTGGAACTAGAAACAGTAGTGAAAAGCCTCAACACTTCGATGTGACAAGCAACAACGGTACCAGTCTATGACGAGTGCATGGCTCAGCATTCATACTGGTAGATGAAAGACCTACTTAAATCTGTACCGAACTAAGGAGTACGGCTCCCGTGTTGAAAAGCAACACCATGTCGAGGCCCGAAGATCTCTGTCGCTTAAACGTAACCACAACTCCCACCATCCGCTGGTTGGAGCCAACAGGAACCACCGAGCTGAAAGCACATACAACAGGAATTCTCGTGAAGTATGTGAATTCAGGGGCTATCCCGGTTACCATGGTACCAGTGTACCCCTGCCAAGGTTTTGTGACCTATTGCCACTTCAGATGAGTCTGCTCGCCCTAATTAGGTCGTTGAAGCATTCGCATACTGCGTCACGGTCGGCAGGCTAATGTGATACAGTGTCTCCCGGTGCCACCACTATGGAGATCCTCCTCGCCCAATTTTTATTTCGGCCGACAAGGTTGCCGCCTCACCGCCACCTCTGAGCTAACAAGTCACTGATGAAGTGGTTGCCGAAATATCGGATAAAATCTACCTACACCAGCGGAAAAGAAAAAACAAGTTTTTTTTTATTATTCCAAATAATTAATCGCTGGAAACACCGCATAATTACACTCAGATATTCTGGTTAATGGCAAAGAATCTAGAAAAACCGTTGTAAATAGCGTGTAAGTGCTGCCATGAATTAGAACATTTAGCAGCAAAGTAGATAAAACCCAAAATTTTTGAGGTTGATGTTTCACAACATCACTCTGCTCCTTCGCTATGAGGCTGCAGAAGTGCGAGGTGGTTGAGGTATCTCTCGAAGATTTTGGAGCAAGAGAAAAGAAGGAAGATAGGACGATTTTTTGGACAGGTAGATGGGTTGGATAGTACAGAATTGCGGCAGAACAAGTGTTTACCGAAGGAAAGAGTAAAAGGGGAGAGTGGAACGGGTTGTTGAAAGGGGCTGTAATAATTTAATCGTTAGAAATGCCGCGAAATTACAGAGGAATTAGAAGGCTATAATGAATAAACTAATTGAGCATGGGAAGGTTAAAATCTCCACAGAGAAAGAAAGGGAAGGGAGGGAACCTGACAGTAAGGAGTTCAGACAAATTGTCAAACCATTCTTCATACAAGTGAGAGGGTAAACCCAGGGGTATGCATATATTATTTCCAGTAAGATAAAACCGAGTTGATTGGAGAGACACGTAGAGAAACACAATCAGAAGGGGAGCTAAAAACAGAAGACAAATTCGGGGTCGATTGGATGCTAAATTGTAATCGTACACTAGTCTAGAGACGGACAGCTGTTCTGCTGGGGAGGCAGCGGAGTTCAGCAGTAGAGGCTTGAGGTTCGTTACCGGCTGAACCGATATCAGAGGGTTAGGCAAGTTTGTTACCATTCGTGACCTACTGAGGAGGCTGCGAATATCTTAACATTGAAGGTGCACAAGAGCGAAACATAATTGGGGACTTCTTCGGCTGCGCTTTAGGTTGTATTGCAGACTGGGTAGTACGCGCAGTTCGGGCTACAAGCAGTCCAGCAGATTGGCAGCCGCCGGTGTAGTTGCGAGAATCATGGAAGGGGCATGAGCCAGAGCCAGCTTATCGTGGAAACCTCCAATTGCTATAGAAGTAATAATGGTTCTTCATATGTGGCACTTGACGAAGTTTCCACCAAGTTTTGTCCGGTTGGAGGCTAAAATGTGCTGATGAAATAGGCCTGTCGCATCAGTTAGCGATGCGCAGTCGCAGTTATCGCTACGATAGTAAATGTTAGAAGGAATTCCAAGAGATTTAAGATGGAATGGTTCCCCGCAATACCCACTTTGACACGTTGAATACGTTGCCCTTTTATCGAGAAAGAATACAAGTGAAGCTTTATACTGCGGAAAGTACTAGCAATAGTAATACTAACCTGAGTGTATGTGTAAAAATTGTGCTAGGTAAAAGGTTCACTGAATAGTAACCGGATTTCACTATCAGCAAAGTTGCAATGTTATGCAGCAATGTAGGGTCAATGATTGGTAATTTAATGGAGTCGTCAG
Organism: Hermetia illucens; assembly: GCF_905115235.1. NCBI lineage: Eukaryota > Metazoa > Arthropoda > Insecta > Diptera > Stratiomyidae > Hermetia > Hermetia illucens. The sequence continues at coordinate 147,845,898 of NC_051850.1, forward strand.
TGCGATCACTAAGCTTATATGTAATTCACTAAATCACTGCATACAGCTTAAAAATAAACGCATCACACTGCGATGGAAAATCAGGTGACATATTTACAAGATTAAAAAGAAATAATAAAGTATGGATGAAAAGAGGAAAAATTGAAATCAAAGATTCACATCAGCGCGCGTTGAACACTGAGCAGTTCAGTGGTTACCATTATGTAGAATCTCAAATAAAAATGACAATTTAGTTATTCGTAATCATTAATATTCCCAGTTTTACACAAATTGTACTTATAAATATCAAATTTTGCGTGATTTGTACAACCGCTTCTTTTGCTAATTGAGAAATATCATGTTATTGTTGAGTAGTTCAATTAGTCGACAAAAAAGATAAATAAATTCAAGTTATAGCAACCAAGGTAATCTACATAATTTAACACCAACGTTATCGAAACTAGTTCTAAGACAACATTTTTCTGGAATCACTCTTACTAGTACTCATTAATTCAAAGCGACAGTACAATTACAGTAAAACAATATTTCTAGGTGTCTCTGACCATCTTATGAGCGCTTCTGAGAAATAGGGGAGGCAAATGGTACTCAAAACATTCCACAGAAATGTGTTATGCCCCGAGAAAGAATGATAGAATTTGGCAATTTCATAGCGATGTTTGCTAACAAATTCAATTTCAAGTAGAAAGACGTTTAAATCCGTTGGTTTTCACAAAACTGAATGCCAGGCTGAGGTAGCACAAAGTACCTCAGTGATAATCCTGACAACGCTCCAATAGCGGTCCCAATACTTGATACCAGCCTCTATCTCCATGGATTCCGACACTAACAAGAAAATGAAGGGCAAAGAACCCGAAAAGTGGGTAAAGGTCTTTAAGATAGGGAAACCACTGGAAATAAACAAGTCGGGAAACCGGAAGCTGAACGCTGCACGTATTACAGGTTTTGTGTATTTATTTTGTAAAAACATTTGAGTTGACCTTTGTCCCATTAGTACCTTCCACCATAATATATGCATATATTATGTGAGAATATCCACTTTCGCGTGATACTTACATTCAAAATCTTGAATTTGCACAGAAGCGACAATTTTGAAATATTATAACTTTGCTAGTAATAGTGCGATTACACCAAACTTGGTAGGATCGTGTTCTATATTATAGTCTACATTGCTGAAATTTCATGATTGTAGGATGAACTTAAGAACTTAACTTATTAACATTATTCGAACAGATATCAGTATGGAGGGTATTTCAGAGTCTAGGCAGTCTCCTGATTTTTTTCCGTTGGGAAATGATCACTTTTGCCCCCCCCCCCCCGCACCACCTTTTCAACAAATGTCAAAACTAAGATCAACTTCAAAAAGTACTTACCACGACTTTCACTAGATATCCCACATGACTATATTTGGCTAAAAAAATGTACACCTCCCTTTTGCATGTATGCGGGTACCCCCTTAAATGTGACGTAGAATGATGTAGCTCACTGTATGCGTGAGTGTTCACAGTTGCCACCTTTCCATCTAATTTTATGTCAATCGCTACAACTGTTTCCAAGAAAATGTATGAGACAGACAGACAGCCAAGCAGGCGGACAGACAGACAGTAAACCGATTTTAATAAGATTTTGTGCAAAACAAAAAATCCGCTGGAGAAAATCTGTTTTAAATTGAAAGGGACAAATGACGAACGCTTTGAGGACGAAATTGGTAAGACAGCAAACTGACTCCAGCGCAAAAGGGACATGACTCTGTTTGGTAAAATCAAAGATTCCAAGCCGGTGAACTACTATTTGGCACCCAGTGATAGCATAGCATCTCATCGAGGACAAAACAGCAGAGACGTCTCTTAACAGCAGCAGGAAACTTTAAATCTAAGGCAGTTGAATGAAGTATACAAACAACAAACTCAAGAAAAGATGTGCTTTAGATATGGTAGCTTAGTACGAACACAAATACTATTACAGGCCTCAGCAAGGACAGAATATGTACGTAGTGACCATTCCAGATACCACGTTAGTGTGAGGGGCTTATAGAAATTATTTACAAATTAGAAAGTGAGCACTAGTGCATCAGTGACAGTATTAACTATATCATTGAACAATTTGGAAAAAATTATCTCATTTCAGACATTTCAAGCTCTTTGTTTTTGCGTCAAATGAACGGTAAGGCAAATATGGCTTTTCAAACAATTTCATGCATTCGGGATGGTTCAAAAACAAAAAGGTTGGGTCACCTGTAGACTGAAGCTAAGTGTAACTGAACAGCATCTTTTTCTGGTATCAACAGCTACTTGAATGACAGACGGACTGATAGGTAGGTACTACTGCCCGTTTCGAGGAACCAAACGGTGCAACCTTTACTTGTCTAATACCGTAACTGGTGTGGGAAGGGCAAGGGGGCAGAATCCAGCCAACTCAGATCTTCAGAGCCAGCCCGTAACATTCGCGGAAGATAAAAGCTTCTCGCTCCACTCTACAATCAAACATTTCTTGAAGTCTGTCCAAACGTGGTCCTACCTAGAGCTAGGCAACGATAAAGAAAATATCTTTTATAAGTTAATCCCCTGCCCAAAACCGGCATAACACTGCAATCATTTGCACGCGGGTAGCCGAAAAGCTCCTGCAAGCAGGTCTCGATATAGAACGGAGAGATGCTCCTTGATTTGGCGCTATTAAAGACTTTCCAAATAATTCCGAAAATGGATGTCTCAAAGATAACCAGATATATGAATGTCTTCTCCGTGGTGACATATGAGCAGCAATAGACAGATTACACATTAACCAAAGGCGATAACACTATGCAATGGAATCTGTTATCCCAGCATGGCCGACGAGCGAATCACTCTATCTGGAAAGTCAAGGGGAGGGTGGAGGAAATTGCCAAAAATGGGTAGCGCTATGTTTGACGCGCGCAATCCCATATAGGGGTTCACGACAGCTCTGCCTGTGGAGTTAGTATACCGGACTTTACATCTACTACCTCATAAAAAGTATGCGTATACATCAATCAAGTGAACTGATACCAACTTTGCAAAAAGGTTCCAAAATTTTAGATTTTATTCACAATCAAAACAAGTACTCACCTTTTTCATCTTCTGTTAACTCCATATGGCAATCGTTCGATGCCACCATGATGTCGGCAGATGACAAGTCTTCGAAATTCAAATACTATCCTCCTGAAATTTGAATGTTGGTGGTTAAAGCTGAGTTCATTTTTGTATCTATGTATATCTTATATCTTTAAAGAAGTAAATGAAGCGAAAAAGCGCAAAGAGCAGCAACAGAACCAGATCGTCAGACATCAGAAAATGCAGAAGTCATAAAAGAATAACTAACCTGAACAAACTTCACTCATATGAGGGTCTCTACATTTCTAAAGTTCCTAAAGAGAAAAGATTTAAAATGGAATTTTTGAAAGTGTTTAAGAAATGGATGAATGGGTGCGATAAGTCGAGCGGAGCCGGGGACTGAAAACATACTAATAACATACTAGCATTCGTCCTAGTCAAGGGCTAAAAGGCACTTTAGACATCATAGATGATAATAATAACCTTTAGGGACCTAGCACTCGGTGTGAGCTTAGCCGATAAAATTCGCTTATGAACGTTTTATTCTACTTTTTTTAGTGTCCAAAATTTCAAAGCGTTTTTCCAACAATCCACGTTTTCAAAACACGATGCCCCTCATAACTCCAAAATTACTGCACATAACATTATTTCTGTACATACTTTACAAGGTAACAATGAAAAGTTTTTTATTCAAATTTGTTGTTGATATTTTTTATTTTGCATTTTTCATTTTGTAATAAAAAATTTTCCTTTTTTTTCGAAAAACCATGATTTTCAGTTAAAAGTTTTCCCAAAAAGTGAAAACCTTCCAAGCATTAGAGAAGTTTTATTTTTTCTACTTCAAATGAGCCAACACCGAACGCCACACGTACGCACCATCGTTCACGGTCCGTTGAAATGCTTTTCAGCCCCCCCTGGGAGAATCCAAAACGAAAATCAGGCTGCTCTTTGTCGATCAAACTTTCGAGGTGTTCTTTTATACATTCCTGGATTATTTTAGCAATTATCTTTGCGAATGCAGGGAGCACACAGAAACTCCTCCAATTGTCATGCTCAAAGCAGATGCCGTTCTTTGGAATCCTAAAGGTCATCCCATTCTTCCACTCTCTAGAAAAGGTTTCGGAATCTCAGGAGTAGCAGATGTGGAGAAACTGCAGGGGCAAGTGATGAATAACTTTCCATGCAGATCGTTAAACTCAACGGCTTTGTTCCGTTTTAGCGAATTCATGGCCGAGATGATTTTTCTTCTGCTTGAAGGAACAGTCCGTATCAACATGTTACGGCTGCCAGCCATCTCATCCGCAAGAGAAGGAAACTCGCTGGAAGTGATACGATTAAAAACCGTGATCAAGTGTTCTTTCCGTTGTTAATATGCTTTGCGGCCACATGAAAATTCTTTCATGATGCGGTATTGACTTCTAAAATCATTACCTTCTGCAGCATCTTTCGCTTTCTTACCAGGCCAATAGCAAATTCGCATTCCAGGGATTTTGCTCGGTATCGTAGTTCGGTTCATTCACCATCATTCGCAGCGGTCGATAGACACATCTTACCCCTTCCGTTTATCGAACCGCTTCCATGATTTCGAAGTTAACCAGATGTTATGGCACCCCTTTCGGGACGTGGCCGACGTAGCACCCAAGAAAAGAGCATTTTTGATGGGGGTCCAATGCTCATTGATATTACCAGGTGGTTTACTCAATGCATCTGGTGTCCCATCAGCGATATTACTGTCCTACTGTCGAGTGTCAATTTGATCATATCAGCGGTCAACGTTGAAGTTGGGGAAGTGCAGCTCGCCAACCCTGCGGGAAGTGCCCGACATAACATATAAGGTAATCCCATTCGAAGCAAATGTCAGCGTCTTGTTACGAACATCCAGAAGACAACTATTAAATCTTAGTCTGATCGCAAAGTGGGCAACCTAATTACTAGTGCGTCGTCATATAGTGACCGTATGGCAGCTTCTATGCTTGAATAATATGCCATCGAGACGGTGGAAGCTGCATAAATCCACAAACTTCCGTGGTTTTCCGTTGCATACTCGAGGAAGGCGTTGTCAATGCCCATCTTGACATTCAAATCACCAATCAGCATCACAATGTTACCTTCAGGAGGCCTCCCATGAACTGCATTTAACCAAAGGTTGTAGTGGAGATGAGTCCCTATCTGAGGCGTTGTTGATGTTCGGGTAGTAATAAAGTTTCAAATTTCTATCCCCCTCTTACGACAAGCAGGAAAAACTTTGAGTGTATTGTTACGAGGATTGTCCCAAAAGTACCCAGCCTGACTTAGAGATACCAGTAGTTGTGTGAAAAATGATACTGTAGTAGGAAGTACATAATCAATAAAATATACGTTTCAATTTTGAAAACACAACCTTATTTAGTGTGCCAGTCATCTGGTATGCTTTACGACAATATTTAGTGCCAGAAGAGCTCGTGCGCTGGTTTCAATTGCTCAACCACGATCCGAAAAGTAAAGTTGTCGTGTCTCTGTTGATGTTCATCAAGGAAGCGCCCTCTCACCACTACTCTTTGTTCTTGTTATAACCACCGTCACACAGGACATTCAACGTCCAGCGCCCTACACACTGCTTTATGCAGATGATGTTTTCCTAGCATCTGATAGCAAAAATGATCTGGAGCAACTTGTACAAAAATGGAATGATCACCTCATGCAACACGGTCTCAGATTGAATCTAAACAAAACTGGATTTTTGACGACTGATTCCCATGGAACAGGCACAATCACTGTCAACTGCAGTGATCTACCCAGAACTGAGCGATTTAAATACCTCGGGTCAACGCTATCAGCCAATGGAGAACTGCGTTATGAAATTGCTTCACGCATTAAAGCAACCTGGATGAAGTGGCGTTATACAAACGGTATTCTTTACGATCGACGTATCAACAAACGTCTCAAATCTGAAATTTACCGCAATGTTGTCCGTCCTGTCGCTGTCTATGGTTCTGAGTGTTGGCCGACTATAAAAGAGAATGAACGGCATCTTGCGGTAATTAAGACGACAACGGTGGCTTGATACGCTAGATGGGAATTTAAAAGCCTCAAGATTGCACTCAGATCAGGCATTCGATAGAGCCAAATGGCGAAACCGCATATTATCATATTATCGCATATTATCTGAAAATTGGGACATGAGAAAGCTGTGCCCAAGATTGTTGACGTATTTGCCCACTCGAGCAAAAGCAGTGCCGTGAAGATGTTTCAATCGAGTATTTAGCGAAGTTTGACCGGAACAAAGCAAATTTTTTTCGCCGTTTCATATCCGTTAATGAAACAGGAGTGCAACACCACCACAGCAGACAGAAAGAAATTATTGCAACGTTTGAACGAAGAAATCAAACAAAAACGGCCGCATTTAGCTAAGGAGGTAGTGTTGTTTCATCAATACAATGCTCACAAATTCGTTATTGCAATGTCCAAAATAAAGGAATCAATTACTACCACATGCTGTTCTCAAACTTGCAAAATATGACTCAGTCGTCAACGATCTTTCCAAGATGAGAAGTGATGTCGGCCGTTAATGGCTATTTTAAGAAGCAAGTCAGTTCTTATTACAGAAAGGCCATCAAACTTATTGAATATCGCTGGAAAAGTGTATGGAGCTGCAAGGAGATTATGTTGAAAAATAAATACATTTTTCTAAAAATGTTCGTGTTTTCTTTGTTAGGCCGGGTATTTCTGGGACCTCGGAAGCCCCAAGTAGCACGGCTTTCATTTCCTTAACAATTTTATTTCACATTAAGAGTTCATGGTCAACGAGATTTTCCGAAATGAGAATTTTCCGGGCCACCCTCTATTTTAAAAATCAAGCTGATTTCATTAGATTCTATATAGCCCCTTGAGAAAATTTAGGATCTAAAGAGAATCAACCCCTTCCTTTCTCCTCCCTCGACCGGCCAGCGGCTCATTATTTCAAATATGAACACCTCTGGTATTTGAAAGCCGAGCCTCAACATACGTTGAATTTTACAATGTTCCAGGTGCACTCCGCATGTCAAAATGCTGTGAATAATTTCTAGTTGCCATCGAAGGCCTCAACTGCCGATCACTATCTATTTGTCTAGAACTTTTCGCCCCTACTTGATTACCACAAAAAAATTGTCTTTCCAGGAGTTCATGGATTCTTTTCCGGGAACACAACTGAGCGCTGATCCACATGTTGTCTAACTTAACAAGTATGTACTACTTATTTCAACATTGGCCCTTTCTGCATGATCTATTTTCATCACTTGCTACCCCTTTTTCATACCGAAACACAGTTCAAATTTCTGGGTGTGAATTATTACACTATCGCAATTTTCATTTCCAAGTTTCTTTTCACTTAAACGAAGATTTCCACAGGCTCGAGACTAGAGACCATTTTACACAATTAGATTAACTGTTAAGAGAAACTATTGAAATACTTCAAACTTCAAACTTCAAGCTCTTCGAAGTATTCAGAAGGAAACGAAAGGTAATTTAAATATTATACGAACATTCAGGATAAGTAAACACACACTCTCTGACGATAATTTTTATACCTAGAAGAATTTCACAAAACACTTCAGAAATTCATTATCCACACCGGAAAAAAAGGAAAGACACCAAAGAAAAATAACTCTAAGGTAGATCGTACGAATTATAGATAGCAGTACAAACTCAGCACTTTTATAATTAGCACAATACGCTCACTGGCCGTAATAGCACATAAAAAAAAACAAGAGAAAGGTAATATCAGCACTTTACCTTTCTCGAATTTATTCTTTACTCAATGAATTTTCCAGGAAAAGACCCTCATTCAAAATTGGCACCTAATTCTTAAAAAGTGAATATAACAATATTTCCAATTTTCAAATAAACACGTACAAGCTAATGAACAATTGAAAAGATACAAAAGCGATCTTGAACTACTTCACTCTCGAGAGTAACAGCAATAAATGCCATATTCGGATCTTCGAAACTCAATATATTCGTTGAATTGTGAATGTGTCTTCACAATAAAATGCAGTAGAAACTGCATATTTATTATAATACATCGACTGTAATTATCAAATGCAAAACTAGCTGGGACTTTGAAGTAGCTAGAATTCTTCGATAACTTGCCGTTGTTAATATCATGGGAACTTTATGCACGCGAAAGCAAAGAATGATGAGTGCGTAGTCTTGTAGGGCCTTCATAAATGTTCAGAAAGTAAGGGGTGTTAGTTTCAGAATTGATTAGAGTGGAAAAGAAAGATATGTTTATAAGAAATCTAGATCCCAAAATGCAAACTATTCTAAAATGTAAAGAAAATGTGATCAAAAATATGAAACTTTTTTGAAACTCAAGAAGGCTTGTTTCGAAAGTTTTCAAAAAACAGTGCCTGATTTTTAGAATAAAAAGGCTTGAAACTGGATATATTTCAGTATATAAATAGTAAAATTCAATTGTGAATCCAAGCTTGCCTATAAATATGAATAAATGTTTCTTAGCAGTTCACCCCGTTCATAAAAGGGTCAGTTTGCAGGAGTTCTCAAAAACCGACGTAAGTGATCTCAAAATTCAAAGGGTGGTAAAAGCAGAAAAAAGGAGTTAAGAATACCAAACAATTTTTACGAACTCCCACTGAAAATGGTGCACCAGGGACACTGTTATTACCGACTATAAAAACTAAAAGGTTTCAAAAGAGAATTACTAAAAAGAATGGTGACCCATAAAAAGACTATTCTTTAAAAAGGTTATGTCATATAACGCTGGCATTCCCAAGAAGCCTCTGACGTATCCATACATTCCTAAAAGAAATGATTCTGGAAATGAAGAGAGTCCTTAGACACCAGACTAGAATAAAACCCAGAAAGCAGGTGACTACGCGGTGCAGGGTTACTGAGTTACGATAAAGAAAAATACATACCAGGCCCACGAAAAACAATTTGGGTCGCTCGGTTCGAAAGTGTGGGCATTTAACTGACTTTGCAAAGCATATGGAAACACGCAACCTGGAAAATAAAATTTAAGAACCACCACTCAAACTAAGGATGGAAAATGACGGGATATGTGGTGAAAAATATTGTATACTACTGTGTTCAAAAAGTAAGACCAGTATCTATTTATTTCAAAATGTATTTATTTATTCTTGCAAATCTATTTCGTCGCCTTCAAAGTAATCCCTCCGGCACATTATACTTACGCCAACGTAGTTTTCAATCCTCGAAACAAAAATCAAAGTTGTCTTTTGGGATGGCTTTCAGAGCTCATAGCAGTTCACATTGTATCTCTTCTATCGTCCAAAACGATTTTCCTGTAGTGTTCTTTTGAGTTCCGCGAACAGTCAGAAGCTACCAGGTGCGAGTGATTTGGTTGTATTACGAAAAAGGAGTCCTCTTTTTCCAAGGAATTAAGATGTTTGAGCAGCAGCCACGACTTGAAACATTTCAGTTTCCCAAAATATCTAAACTGGTATTGATAGATTCCTTCGAAAAACTAAAAGCATCAGTAAGGTCCCTAACAGTCATTCGAAAATTGGCAAGCCAAGTTTTTTCGATTTCATCGGTAGAAGTTGATGGTCGTCCGGGACGCTCTTGGTCTTCAACACTTCCACAACCTTCTATGAGCCCCCCCACCCATATATCATCCAGAACGTTTCTGTATATATAGCTTGTAGTGTATATACGCTGAATACACCTGATATTCAGTCCGATGTAAAACTGACATTTTATTTCTTGAGGAATGATAATTTGACGGGAAGGAGGCAACTTTGACCTACAGTAACTTTATTAATAATGGTAGGGTTCCCACGAAACTTTCCAGAACCTATACTACGGCGAAATATGATATATATTATCATATTACTAACTTTATTTGAGCAAATATCCGTATGGAAGGTATTTTGAGGCCTAGATACCACGTGGCCAGGCCACCATGATTTCTCCGATTTCGCGGTTGGGTAGCTTCTGAGAATGGGTCCTTGAAGTAATTGACCATTTTCGGAGCTCCACTTCCCCCTTTCTAAAACAAATGTGCCTGGTTCGGAAAGTACTAATCGATGCCTTTGATTTGACTCCCTACATAGCTATATTAAGCGCAAAAAAATTACCCCTCCCACTCTGAACAATGCTATTCACCACATGTATGGGGGTTCACAGTTCCAATCTTACTCCCAAATTTCGTGTCAATAAGTATAACCGTGTAGTGCGTGTGACAGACATACGCACGAACAGACAGACAGTGAATCGATTTTTAGCAAGGTTTTATTTTAAAAAAAAAAAATATATATTGACGTGTGGTTTACCTGCGCAATTTTAATTGAAAACTGGCCTTACTTTTTGGACACTAGTATATAGTCTATGCTAAGGCGCCTGCTTTGTAAGATAAAGGAATACAAGAGCCGCAAGAATCGGGTAGTAGAACTGTAAATAGGAATGGCGGTCTCTTGCTGAAGATTTTCACCGAATTAAATGCTTCTACTTTCGGAGGGAAAGGTTCGACTCAGTAATTCATTATATTCACGGGGACCAACAGAAAACGTTCATCCACGTCAAAAATTAATTATGCAATAAAGAAAGTGTTCGCGGGTGTATTTGGATAACAAGTTGGTCCGTTGTGCTTGTGGAATGTTGCCAAAAAGATTGTTTTCAAATGATTCTGGATATAATAATAGTGTTAGTAAACTTTGGCTCATAATTCAAATTGTATCTGGGTTTTGAAGTATCTCATTCAAGGCGGTAACGGTACACGACAGGACTACGGTACGTCGTAGAGACAATGGGGTCAGCATGGTCTCGCTGTAAGTATTACTCTGATTCGACAGGTACTCATTCACAGCTGGAGACTGGTATCCGACATCCAACTAAGAAACAAATTCCTCTACAACCACTGAGATTTCAACCGCGAATTTCCACTGCGATATAATCACTGAATCACCCAAACACTATTTTACATGTATATAGGTATCGATATTTCGAAAGGCAGATGCACCCTCCTTCATTGCGCATTACAATTTGTTCTGAAAAGTCGTTTACATCTATTTACATATTTAATTTAAGATTATTATATGATGATAAATTAATTTCTAGCCAATTAATCGAAAGGGTCATGCAATCCCAGTTGTTGAATAGGAGATTACTGAACTCTGAAGAACGTCTCATTTCATATTATAATATGTTCATAACCATATGCCTGACTACCGATGAGTTAATTTCCTTTGGCATTCATCTTTATCATAGAATATAATAATAATAATCGTTTGGGCATCCAATTGGATCAGGGCTTTGCAGTGTGTTAGAGAACTTCATTCAAGACCGTAACAGTACACTACAGTATACTGTAGGAGGCAATGTCATCTGCATTGCGCTCGCCCGACATTATTACTCTGATTTGACTCAGGTACTCATTCACAGCTGAGTCGACTGGTACCCGACGTCATATCACCATACAAATTCCACTGCCACCAGTGAGATTTGAACCGCAACCTTCTGTAAGACAGCCTTGTGCCCTAACCACTCAGCTATCCAAAGTATTTGCACTGATTTATTCCTTGGTGATAGTGCAGGAGGAGTCTGTGGATTTCTTCAGCTTCCATCGACTCGTCATTGTTGATACATTGTTTGGGCGCAGAGCCTGCCATAAAGTCAGCAAAGGTTTCAACTGACCGGCGCCATGCGAAAGGGATTACCACCTAATGCTTGTGGGATACTCCATTTCTCGCAGATTTGGAGGGCTACGACACCGAAGTTCAACATTAACCGTTTATATTATCCAGCTGTTGCTCGACAATGGGAGAGCTATCTTGCTAATCGGATGGCACCTACACTGACTACCCCGCCTGGGAATATCGCCATCAAAACTACCCCTTTCTTGGGTACTATGCAGATCGTCGAAGGCTCTATTGACCGCTGTAAGTGAAGTGAAATCTCGAGAAGTTCAACGTAGGGTGCCCCATGAAAAAAGGGGATTTGATTTGCGATGGTCAAGGAAGTGAAAGATGCTGCAGAACGCAATAAGTGTATAGCGCATCATCAAAGAATTTGCATGTGGTCGCAAATGTCTCGATGAAGCTGTGAGGACGTTAACGGTCAACCGCTCGCTCATGATGAAAAGCAGGTGAAGTCGTTTAGTTCTGGTCCAATCGCTTTGACTGATAGTGATTATACCAATCTCATTGGGAACCCTATTTTTTCTTACTAAGCAATCGTGCTGCATAGGCCAACCATTCCAGATTATGGCGAGTTGCTCTGCAACAGCATCGCTGTGAAACATTGAATTGAGGTTGCTCCTCGTGCTTGCTGGTTCATCCAGACTTCCTTTTTCTGCCTGTGAAGTCACTTCTCCGCTCGACGGAGTTCGTGATAAGTCTCTTCGCGTCTCCGTGTCTTTTGAGGATGCAACACTACTCGGTATGAATCTGCCGACTGCTTTCCGCGCAAGCTAGGTACTTTCAACAACCATTTCCTATGACACTGCGAATTTATCAATCCGCAGTCCGTTATCATTTGCATTTTGATGTAAGCTATGAGAGCCAACGTTTCGTCTGAATGCGGGCTCCATCCCTTCTTGGCTGTTAAAATCACCAAGTATGATTTTGGTATCATACCTGGGACAGGCTTCGAAGGTTCGTTCTACTGCCTCGAAGATGATATCCTCCTCCGACTCTGCAGTCACATGCCATGAGAAAATGCGCAAATCGTTATTACGTTGTCGTTCCCGGGTTCGTTGTTGTATACTCAATCCAGTCCGAGGTTCCTTTTGTAGCTTCGTAATAGTTTGTTTTCCGTGTAGAGTTAGCCCTACCCAACCACTAACCTGATGGACCAGTTGGTACAATTTGCCCCGTTTTTAGAGGCGGGAGACTCGCCTTCATCCTTCTCCGTCTGCAGTTTTTCGTTAAAAAAGAGCTCCCAGCAGTTACCACTTGGAGGTGGAGATATGGTTTGACAGTAAAGCTGTTGGTGTTGGTTCAGCAAACGTTTCCCAACTTTTATGCTCCATTGTGAATAACAATCTCCGTTTCCCCCTGGGACTTGTACTACCTTTCACCACCTGACATTATATGCTTAATCATAAACATGAATGCATGTTTCTTAGCATTTCATCTCGTCCATAAAGTTTTCTAAAATCGACGTAAGTGATCTCAAAAGTCAAAGGGCGGCTGTGGAAATGGGGCAGATTCTCTGCACGGCACCAAAAACCAAAAGTCTTTCACTAGAAAAACCAGGAAAGTTAAAATGTACCAGCGACACCAGAAGAACATCAGAAGAATCAGAAGTTTCTAAAAGGGGTATGTAATGCTGTAGATGGAATGATCTCTAGGCGACCGAGAAAAACTTTTTTGGCAAAGTGAAGAAGTGCTTAGGAGAGCCGGGTAAACTAAGGGTGGAAAGGCGGGAGACTATACAGTGCAAGGATATTTACAAAGTCTCAATGAAAGAGAATACCGCAAGACCTATGAAATTCGAGCCGATAATTAAATGATAATGAAAGCCGCAAAGCATAAAATTACCGGAAGAACCAATGCACAAACTGCGATGACAGGTAAGGTGAAAGTAGGCTGGGCCGTCAGAGAGCAAATATCTCTCAAGCCCTGTTCTAGATACGTTGAATTTGACTACGAAGCAAACAATGTGGAAGAAAGGGTAACATATTCAAGGAGTGGAGGGTATCAACCGTCGTCACGGTTCAAGCGCCGCAGCAGGCCGCAGCAGGTACTGATACGAATCAGCTCGTCTGGATGAAGGGCGTAAAACGGGGCCATAACCTATGAATTTTTTCCTAACGCTCTCGCAAACCTGATCAATATGACAGAAATGACTTCCACAGCTGCGCCTGCCATGTTGCTTCTACTGCAACGTTGGCACAAAATGAAATATTGCTAGCTGCCATGTTATCCAATGCGAAAAGCGGAGACCGCAAAAGTCTGAACCGACAGCTTCAAGGCTTCCACTACAGGAATGGTGTACAAATAAGAGGTAGTTGCGTTCTGCTCAAAGTTTCCACTTTCCAAAACTGAAAATACTATATTAGATTGATGAGTTAGTAAGAACTATATTCATAGAGACCACCAGGAAATTTTCCCATAGATCAATCGATGACTGTGCGGCAAGGAGAGACAACCCTATATCGATTGTGGATGAATATACATACACTAATTCAACGCAACATCTTCGCCTCCATTATCGCCAGGCGGCATTTAATGTCTTTCGTAGTCGGCCAGCAGTCAGATCCACATAAAGAGACATGGAAAAGGCATTGCAGTAGGAATTTTGAAATTAAGACATTCATTGATGCATTGATCGCAAAGAATGCCACTGTGGTACGCTACTTTATTCAGGTAGTACTAATGCGTGAATGCGCTTTCAATCTGCGGACAAAACGAAGATGATACTAAGAGTAATTCTTTACCTTTCTCTAAGGTCTTTGCTTTATACCGTTAATTTTCGCAAGTAAAGACCGTTATTCAAAATTGATGTCTAATTTGGAAATAAATAAATATGACCATTATAATGAACAACTACTTTTGACATGAACAATGCAAACAATGCGGAAATTAACCAGAACTACTTCACTCTCGAGAGAGATAAGAGTATTTTTCTTCATCTTCGACCTTTATCTTGCTCGGTAGTCGAGCTGCCCTGTCCAGATCGAGTTTTCCCCTTAGTTTACACAGTTTCTAATCACCGTTTGTTTATTTGTTTCTCATCGGTGTGATTTTTCAGTCGTAAGTTATTATCAACGTGAATATCATAACTATGCAATTGTAAATAGCTCTCTAGTAGAGGGATCCCTCATATCTCCCCCAACGAGCTCATACAGTCAGGTTCAGTGCAAACTGGAGCATCCATCAAAGAGATAGTATGGTCCTGTAAACTCAATGCAAAGGCTGGTAAAAATACCCCTTAATACAGATTTTAATAAAAGAATTTTACAGCAGCGAACTCTACATTTACAAGACCAGTGTCAGTTTCAAAGTCAATGCGGTAAGAGTTGTTTTTTTTTATTATCTTGACGTGCGACAGGGGCGAAGGTGACCGACCCTGCTCTAGATGTCTTCTAGAACCTCTTCCAAGGTAGTGGCGGAGAGGCATTATTTTTCATGTTAAAGTATTAAAACAATACTTAACATTATCACTAAAACTGAAAGATAGGGAGCTTTTTTTTTATGGGATTAGGGGGGCTAGTTTCTCAAATAAGGAAATTTACCTCGAAAATATTTGTACTATGGTTTTTATTTCAGCTTGATTATTTTACAAATTCCAATGAGAAAATATAGTGACTAATTTTTACACTATTTGGTTATACTAATTGAATATTTCACGAGCTACTTAAGTATCTCCGGAACCGCCACATTAAAAAACTGAATAGCCAATCCATGACATAAGTCCCAAATCTTGTTCCAGAGAACAATTTCCTCAATTTTTCCCTAAACGCCAATTTCTTCTGATTTTCAAGACTCAATTCATAAAATTTGGAATCATTCAATGCGTTTTTCCATTCAGTTTCATAATCCACTAAGGTGAGAGTGATACTTGTACTTTCATCTAAATCCAAATATTTCCTAAGTCTCGTCCTGAATCCATCGTCCATTGGTCTACTTTTTCCATTTTCTACAATCACATCTTCAGGTACATTAGTCTTGTGACTAACAATATTCCCATTAACTTCAGTCACCATCGTATTTTTGGTAAAATTATAAACCGGAACTTTATGAAAAAATACGAATTCCATATATTCGTAGCCTGTGATTTTAGAGCGTTCCTTCAACAATGTCTGAATGCCTTCTTCTGAAATGAATGAAGGGCAAAGTCGTTCTTGCTCGCGATCCCTATTGTACTGATATCCTGGAACGCAAACGGCTCTCCTCGTCAGAAACATTTGTATTTCGTACGACATATAGGGCACAAATTGTTTCAACCCATCCACCAGGGCTTCGGTCATTGCTTTGAATTGTGGCGATTCTAACTGCACTGCTGGCAAGATGAAATAGCGCATGATGGTTTCTGATACCTTCTTGACTACATTGACCGGCATAAGGCAAAAGTTGAATTCATCCTTGATACCCAACATATACCCTATCACTGCCCAAAGATGAATAAATGCTTCTATATCTTCTTCGTTGTCATGAGCTATCCCGAAAACATCTGGACGGATCAGTGCAAATCTGAAAAAGAAAAACGTGTACGAGTATTATTAAAAAAATCCCACAGCATAATCAAGTCACATCCCTTATCGCAAAGAGTCGACAAGCAAAAGGTAGTAGTCAACTCACCCCATGAATCCAAACTGCGTTACTGTCATTTCTGTTTGAGTTATCATCCCAATTTTCTTACTTTGTGCAGATCTCGAAGCATTCAAGTGCAATTTTCTTACACGCATCAAGGACTCCCATGATCTGCAAGGTAAGGAAACACTTTAAAACTAGCTATATTCTTCTTTTCCTAGTCTTACTGTGATCCTGGGGTTAGGTCGCACTCATACCAACTTAGCGTATGCAAAATTGTTGAAACATAGCGTTTCCTTGCAGTGTCTGCCGTACTGGAGCGACCAGTCGCACATAAAATTTGAAGTCCTTTATGCTGGGCTAAAAGGCTGATGAGGCTGACCATATTCGAACCAAATATACCTCCACGATTGTCCGCAAAATATCGTTGAGCTCTGGGCAAAATGAGATTATATCTGAGATTACAACTTTAAAAGCAAAAGATTATGTTACCGTTTAAATTTGACGTCATCGTACCAGCTGGGCAAACTTGGTTCAAAATTAGTTAGGTCAGTATCACAAGGTGTATTGTCGGCATCACCAGAAAGTCGGAATAGGAAACCGACAGCAGCTGAAAGACAAATTATCAAGTTTTCATTTGAAATAATTTCAATGGAACCAGTTGCGGCTTATCTCTCACGAAGTTATCAATACCTAATGTAGTAAAGAATTTTCATCAGAATCAAGTGAAGTGCTAAAGGTTTTGGTAACCAAAGTTGATCGACGGTTGATCTAGTTCTGTCAAAGTACAATCGTTGGTCTAATAATCTCCTAAGATTCTTAACACCATGGAGGAATCTGTTGCATATTACTCATTTCGGCATTGAAAAGACAGATCGAGACGTGTGGTTTGGGTGATCCGTTACCTTTAAATCTCCCAACTCTTTGATGCTTCCGTACGGGTGTATTCGCTCATGTCAAGGTTTAGGTACGGAGCGTTGAACTTTTGCAACGGT
Organism: Hermetia illucens; assembly: GCF_905115235.1. NCBI lineage: Eukaryota > Metazoa > Arthropoda > Insecta > Diptera > Stratiomyidae > Hermetia > Hermetia illucens. The sequence goes on from NC_051850.1 coordinate 147,863,154, forward strand.
ACACTTCAGCCTTTGTCCCGTTCACAAGCAGGGTCGACTCATCGTGATCGGTTTCACCATTTGAGTACAGCGCTGGACTACCATCTAAATACCTCCATGTCATCTGAGAACTTGCCTAGAATCGTTTGACTCATTAACTCGAGCTACCTCTTCCACTCTCCCGGCTTATGGGGCCTTCAAGTCAAGAAATTTCTCTTATCAATGGAAGGGAGAGGAGGAAGCGAATTGTTAGTTCAAGGAACCCCTTGTAACAAGCCAACCTGAATCCTGTTGCAGACGCCACCCGCAAAGCTCCCGACTTCTGCACTTGGGTCCTTGACAACGGCGTCAAGCCAGACCTCCGCGCTGTAGAGCAGAACGGATTGTGCTGCACTCATAAGAAGACATCCCTTGATAGATAAAGGACCACTACTGCTTTGAATTGCTCGAAACAGCTCATCTCCAAGTCGAGTGTTAATCCAAGATACTTGGCCGTTGGTTTCGACTCCACGTATAGAGAATAGCGTCAACCACTTCGAATGCGATGTTTTGGTAATTACTTACTGAGAAGTTTTCCAGAACTCGCACCCATTTACCGACAGCATCAGTGGTTCCAATATGAACGTTACGTAAGGGATGCTTTCTTAGCAGCCGAGGCACCAAAACGTTAGCGTTAATACGATGTTTAAAACTACGAGCGCCGTTCTCACCGCCATTTTCAGAAGCCGTTTCCATCTAGAATCTGGATGAATCACGCCCCATTCAAGGGTCCTGGCATTGAAATCACCCCAATGAAGATCCACCCCTCCGTGCTCAAAACGCCGCACTCAAAAGCATCAAGCTTGCATCGAAAATCCAGTATTGTCTCACTCGATGTTAGATAAACACTGAATAACGTTATCCCTAAACGCCGACTCCAGAAACAGACGAATACTTCGGCTTTAGCAAAAACTCTAAGTCGAGTGCTATCCCGAAGCCAGATGGCTGCGCGACTCAATGTGTCGAGATACCATGAAGCTGTACCGATACCGTTCTCTGATTAGCCCTGAGTCAGCTTTCACCTCCGCAACAAACTGTGCTAGCATCTTGAAATCCGTCCAATACGTTTCCCTGGGCTTTTTATCTAGCACAGTAATTCATGCAATTCACTGATAAGGCAATTCATTATTTCACCAGCAATTAAGCTACTGCATGCATACTGGGAATATGTGTCGTTTTAGCAGCATTAATAAGCAATGCTCTGTTATATCCCTCCAAGGATGTATCTGGCATGGTATTTTGGTCCAGTCACTTGTCCAGAAATATTTGTTTGCCCATTGTTGCTTCTATAATATCTGAACCTCAGAATGTTGCTCATTCCAATGTTCCCTCAAAAAGAGCTCATAATAATGTACTATTACTTTAGGAAATTTGCTAGAAATGGATGTTTATGATAGAAGTACAGAAAGAAAAAGATTAATGGGAATCCCACAATTACAATAAGTATTTCCAAAACAAAATGTTAATCAATATGACAACACTCCTACATTTTTCTTTTTCTTCTTTATCCTTTGTCTTATTGAGAAGCAGGATACACTCGTCTTGATCGATTAAGATCGAGAGACTATCAAATCACCATCTAACGTATCAAACCACAACGATGGTTAGAGCGGCCTACTGGTCATTTCCCATCGACTTCGATCTTCAGACCTTGACAAGTGAATTCCTACTAGCGCGAATTACATGTCCATGCCATCGAGAATGCACGACCATCTGCTATCATTCCACTTTTGGACTAGTTGCTCGAGATCAGTTTGTTGGGAGACGGTAGGAGGACATCATCTTTATAGAAGACCGTTAAAGGATGGATGTCCATGAAAAGAACAGAGATATGGAGGGGTTTTGAATGCCTGCAACATTTCGAGATATGCGGGATTGCGATGAAACCATTCAACCTGTCACACAAGTTCTTCTGGCACTCGGTGTTGTTGCAATGCATATCGGAATAATTTTCTGTTCCACACTGTTAAAAATCGCTTCTAATTTCAGGTATACAATGTAGAGAGAACGATGATCCCCTCGATGTTTCTTCATGAAAAATTAGGCAGGTTTGATTTACGATTATTTGAATGACCTTGCGAATATGATTCCCAAGAATGCGTTAAAAAATACTTCTTCTGCACCGCCTTCATACTTCCTTATTCGAATGATCGTGCTTTATTGCATTCTACTCTTCTCAATAACGTAATTAAAGAGATAACTAAATTTGGGTCCCAGTTTTCCACTTTCTAGAGTTTAGCTGCGATGTCCTCAGCTCTTGTCGCTTTTTCCCATTCCCACTCGTTTGATTGCTTCCTCATTTTCTATTGCGTTGGCAGGCGGAATTGCTTCAATTAACGGCGGTGTTTGTGAAAGTGGAAACCGGGTAAATTATTCTGTTGAAATCTACTCGAAGTATCTCCAACATCTGTCTGCCGCGGCTGGTCGATAGCTGGGCAAAAAACATGGATGCATTGGTGTCCGCTTTTGACAGATAGGACATATTTGTTTGGCCCGCACTAATTTGCTTATGTCCTGATGCCGACCATGCAGAGACGAAGGCACTTAACTCGCGACATCCCACGTCTAATGATGGGTCGTCATGGTCATTAGTGTCAATTCACGAGTTCTTTTGACAGTGGAAACAAATCGGAATACCGGAAGCTCGCGCTTCGGGTATAAAGGTTTTGTGTTAGTCTTATGTGAAAAACTTCTACGCACATTTTTCCTTCTGTGTATACAATTCCAATATATTACTTCATATTTTTCCAAACTACAAGATATGCGTACATATTACAGACATAGATATTATCCTCACCCAAAACCAACAAACTGCCTATTACCGAATACTGTACATATATGTGTATGCACGTATATAAATTGATCGTACCCATATTTCCGATTTACTTCGTACACAAGAGCATACATATGTACATATATAGTACATATATCGAATACCGCTGGTTAAATGTATAAATATATATGTACTTCTAAGATGAACTTAAGGGGGTTGCCGCGTAAATTTCCAGAATATGGAAACATACTCTTATTAACTTTATTTATGCAGTTATCAAAACCGAAGCCATGATTTTGTAGATATGTATAATACAACTGAGATTTTTTTCAGATTTTTCGGTTGGATAGGTTGTGAGAACGAGAACTGCTTTACTTTTCGGGGCACATATTGGGCCCTCACTCCTCTATGTTTTTCCAATATCAGAAACAGAATGGATCCTTTTCGTTTGATATCCCACATGACCATATTTGGTGAAAAAAAATTTACACTTTCCTTTCACACGCATGGGGAGCCTCCCTTCAAACTCAACACAAAATGGCGTCCCTGGCCACATGCCAAGGGACTCACAGGCCACACCTTCTTATCAAATTTGGTTACAATCGATCGAGACATTGAATCAATTCAATCAATCAAAAGACGAAATCATAGAAGCGATTCATAATTTCCTGTTGCAATCAAGGTGAAAAAGGTAAAAATGTTTGAAAAATTGAATTTGTTGTTTTTCCATTCTATATACCTTTAGAAGTCACGTCCTACAGTTTTAGAAAGAAATTCAAGTGTTATAACAGAATGTTTAGGCGATTATTCCCTAACAAACATTTACATTTCCTTAAAGTATGCATACTTTTTGGCCGGGTTCAGTCAAGAATGGAGAACTCTGTTCAAAATTCAAGACATAATGGGCTGCCCCTTTAAATCCTATGAATACGCCGTACAAAAAGATGAAGAGACGGTCGCAATGGCGGAAAAGGCTACGACAAAAGAAGAGAGTTCGTTTAAAAAGTAGCTCAGCAAGAGAAGAGGAGCAGGAATATATCGACTCAGAAGTACCTCTGTATGATCCAAAGATAGCAAATTGATCAATTGTAAATGTTAAATGTCTTTTTTTTAAATGCCACCTAAATAACCGGTGAAAAAGTTCAAAGGCGCTTTTCTCAAATTTACATTTTATCAAACTGCAGACAGTTATTCTCAGGATTCACTCGGCCACTTTTAATAAATCTTATTGGATTTTCTTTATTAAGGTATCCGACGTGACAATTTACCAAACTATCACAAAAACAACAAATAAAGATGTAACGAGGCAAAACCGCCGATTTTTTCGACTTGGATGTGCAAATTGTGAGATTAACCGTCTGCAATGGAACAATGGATCTTTGGATGGCCAAACTTCCAACGTCCTCACTTATTGAATGAGTTTTCTTGGTCCGCCTTTTGCGGGACCTGTCAGGTACGATTTATGACAGCAGAGTAACTCCTACTATACTTTATTCACCTCTTTCCCAGTTCTCAGCATTTTATTATAGTTTTACTTACTACTTACTATTTCTTTATCTGGACTTAGGGCCAGCATGCTGAACAAATAATATGTCTCTAATATGTGTGGGATATCTTTACAGAGTTGCTATTTTTTCTCTCTACTCCTTTAAAGATCGCGCCTCCAAAGCTTATTTACAACACATTATTAGAATAGACTTACCAAACATATCTTAAATGAGTTTATATTGAGAAATGCTGACACATCTAGATAAACTTTTAGTCTAGCTGACTGGCTCAAATTAAATCGCAACGTATTGTTTGAAAATTACTCGAGTTTTCGTCACAATATTCACCAGAGTCCATTTTACAAAAAAAAGCATGGATTTTACGAAACACCCCATAATAAGTATAAGGTAATAGAACTACCGAAGGTCTACTTAAGATCATCAACTTCTGAAAAAAGTCATATCTTTCTCAGCAAATGTCACAACGCCAACAAAAATCAAGAAATTATTGTTTTCACCAGCGCTACTATTTCATGTACAGAAAAATTGCTTCCTATTTTGTAATACCTTAATTATTACCGCTGGCCACTGCAGTAATCTTGAATCGGATTTTTCTCAACTCTCCAACCAGTTTTAATAGAAAAATCTCAGCGTACGTATCTTAAGAATGAGTTATGCAACTCTCTGGAAATAATATGCATACATCTTGAGAAAAACACAGCCTCTAGAGAAGAAAACCAGCTATGACTGCACATTTTGTTCAGATTTATATAGATATATGTATTCAAACATAGCGCGGTGTAGCAAAGCTTCGGTTTGTATGTCAAGAATGAGACGAATAAGGTATAAACAGGTATACTTGAGCCAATATAATAATTATCTGAATATTGTCTTCATAGAGTTAGCTAAACTGTTGAGTGTACATATAGAAAAACTAGTATTCGTTCGACCGACTCGAGTTGGGTTGCATTTTGACCGCCAACAGTTCAAGTGCAATATTTATCTATTACAAGGTCAATGGAGGGCCTGTATTTCGAATACCACACATATTCACTTCCTCTCTTTGATAGTTGTTAAGGCCAAACTGTATGTTTTATAAGTTCAACTTAAAAACTACTGCCACAGCCAGAAGAAAAATAAGTAATGTGTGCATACTATATTATGTAGATTTTTAATTTCAGTCTTTCTTTGGGTCTACTAAATTTAGCCGGTTTTCTCAGTCTTCCATGTAAAAAAAATCAGCTTTGCGTTTTCAATATATAGTACGAAACGAGTACACAGATCTGTTCTTGGAAAGAAATAGTAACATGTTCTCTAAAACAATAGTTTAATTACATTGAAAACATCATTAGGTCCTTTACCATCTTCGTATTTTTCTACACGGTTTTATTGTGTTACATATATTATTGGGTAAAAGGTATGTCAGTCAAACTTTAGAGTGATCCCGCTCGTAGCAATTGCCCATGCCAAGACTCTAATCTTCTGAGCGAGGATAAGAGCCTCCGTTCAGAAAATAGAGCTCAGTGGAAGGCAACAGCAGAGCTGATCAGATTAGCCAGCAAGAGGATGTACACATATGTATTAAAGGATTTACTGAAATCTCTAAAAATTAAGGTTAATGCAGCTCTTTCTACGTGCGGCTAATTAGCTGCACCGGAACAGTCTACATTCAAGGCAGAGTCAAGAACACCTGGGAGTGTCAACAAGGATTTCGCGAAGCAAATGGGTAAGGAACGAAACGATAATATGTATCCTGACGGAAGATCTGTTCTCTTCGACATTCGAAGAAATAAAAGTAAATAAGTCGGGAAACCGGAAACTAGATGCAACAGATTTAAAAAGTTTTGTGTTTCCCTATGTGAGGAGTGATGAGTTCCTGGCAGTTCCATGTGAACATAGTTAAAAATTTCATTGCCCTCTACTTTTTAAAAAGACATTTACACAAATGATTTGATCTAGATAGCACTGTATTGTTAATGTTCATCCCCATAGGCTTCACACTAGGAGTTCAATATATTAGTAAATGAAAGTTAACCTACAAATGATACAAAAAAGGGCTGGGGAGAAGCAGATTCTTCAGGAATGGAATTTTAATATTGCACTCGATTGTCAATTATTCTCGCTAATTATGACGTCAGCATCTTATTTGCATGACTTGAGATGCAGTAAATTCATGTTAAATTGATAAGTGTGAACTGCTACAACCTGGATGTGATTGTTCTAGTAGCCCTAGGATGAATTTAAGGGGGATTTCTCAATCAATTTCTAAAAAGCCTAGATTTCATTAAAGCGCACCACCCTGATTATTGTCAGATTTTTGAGTTGGGTAGTTTCGGAAAATGAGTTTTGTCTCACTTTAAGTATGCAGATTTTGACTCTTTACTCGCGTATTTTACAATCCACGACAAACTAATATCAGTCTCAGAAAATACTAATCGCGACCTTTCATTTGATACCCCAGATGACTATATGTATATGGTGAAAAAAAAGTGAAATCCTCCCTTTGCATATATGGGGAGACCCCTTTAACCTCCACGTAAATTTATGTCACTTATTGTATGCGTGGGATTTCGTAGTTCCCATCTGTCCATTAAATTTCGTTCGGATCGGTTGGGCAGCCGTTTTGGAAAAAATACGTGTGACAGACAGACAGTGAATCGGTTTTAATAAAATGTTGTTTTACACAAAAGCTTAAAAGGAAAGGGTCAGTACTTATATTGTAACTTTTCCTCCTGAAAGCAAACTTGTCCCTTCTAATTCTACCCAACCGCAAAATAAAAAGGTAAAAATGCAAATAATCTTTGTTACAATTTAAATGCTGTGTTATTTTTGAAAGCCTTTGAAGAGGAGGACCTTAAAGCGTCATCAAAAAATACAAAGGCAAATGTTCATGCCAAAATATTCTCTCTCATCAGTGTTTAATAGTTTCCATTTCTTCCTTTCTAAACGCCTCAACAATCAACCCTATCAACCTTCAGAACTCAGTCTGTCATTATCATAGGTTTCCGCAGGAAAACGGATCCTAAGGACAGCCTTTTCGATCTTACCATGAAACGCTTTCAATTAAAATTGAATTCGACAAGCAATATGCATCGAAATAAATACATTAAATACAACAGTTGTTTACCCTGAGGTTTTAGAATTTAAAATTACAAGTGAAGATTAGTGTTCGTATCGTTAATATATGCAGATGACGACAGAGTTATTCTCTAATAACATATATTGTAGTACTAATAGCTACGCCATGAATGCAAATTTTCTTATAATGAGGTATACCATATAATTGCCGGAAAATATGTAGAATATATAGAATAATTAGATATCTCTAATCACCCTCTTTGATCAAAGCTCGGTTTGGCAACATCTGGCAACTGCAACTCATCGGAAAATCCCAATTTTACTTTTTTTGCGACGTACGTATCAATCGTACTGAGTTCAAAATAAGTTTAATAATAATAATAATCGTTGGTGCAACAATCCAATTGGATCAGCGCATTGAAGTGTATTAGAACACTTCATTCAAGACCATTACGGTACATTACAGGATTACAGTAACCTATAGGAGGCAATGTGGCCAGTATTGCGCTCGTCGGAGATTATTACCCTGATTTGGCTCAAGTACTCTTTCACAGCTGAGTTGACTGGCATCCGACCTCAAATCACGTTACAAATTCCACTGCCACCAGTGAGATTTAAACTGCGACCTTCCGTACGACAGCCTTAAGCTGTAACCGCTGAACTATCCAGATACGGACACAATCTATTATTTTGATGAAAATTTAAGGAGGGAGAGGGGGAGTGCATTTTAGAACTACTGGTTCGTCGGTAATTGTAAGCTACCAACGGAAGAATGCTGCATACTCTGCAATTCAACAATCTCTATGGACGCGGGCAAACGCAGAGACCCATCACGAATCCTATAGGGTGGAGAAGCAAATTCATAGATGCATAGAGGAAGCTTGGGAGAACCAACAGGTCTGTAAACTTGAGAAGTACAGGAAGCAACCGCACAAGCGGCCCAAGTTTTACCAATAAGTCAGCAGAATGAAGTCTTATACAACTCGATGCTCATTTTGCCGAGACAGCGAAGGAAGTCTGATTTCCGACCGTATGGAGCGATGGTAACCAGAACATCGTCTAATTGGGAGTCACGCCAATTAAAAACCACGGACAAATACTGTCACCACCAAGCATGGAAGAAACAGTGCGTGCAATTCATCGGCGTAAGATCATAAGTTGCCGGAAGCGGATGGAATTACAATTAAACTGGTTAAATACATCCAACTAAAGCAAGCGATTCATCAACTAATTTTCAAGGTTTGGAGCAGCGAATCAACACCTAATGATTGGTAAAGGGAAATTATCTATAGAATTATAGAGGTAGAGGATTATCATATACAGGTATTTGATATTCTGCGCTATCTCGCTGGGTTCAATATGTCCACACTCTCCATACTCTCTCAAACTGCAGGCTCGCTCTCGAGACCTTTCAACATCAACAACTGTCTAAGAAAAGGCGATGCACTATGATGTTTCCTTTTGAACCTAGCCCTGGAAATGGTTATACGTGATGATAATATAAACAACATCAAATCAGCGACGCCAATGTAAATATTAGAGATACTATCCTCTTTAATTCCACACAACTACTGAACTATGCTGACGATATTCACGTAATGGGAAGAAAAACCCGAGATGTGCAATCTGCCTTTTTCCCCTTCTTCCAGAACGAGCAAGCGGGGCGCATTAACGATCATCATCATCAACGGGCCAACAATCGGTATCCGGTCTAGGCATGCCTTAATCAGCTGTCTGGCATCCTAACCTACGCCATCGCTTCATCTCAGGCTGGCTCTGCCTCGTCTTCTTTTTCTATCATAAATATTCCCCTTATAGACTTTTCAGGCTGGATCATCCTCATCAGTGACCCGGCCACCGCAACATGTTGAGCCGGATTTTATCCACAACCAGACAGTCGGGGTATCGCTCATAGATTTCGTCGTTATGTAGGCTATGGAATTGTCCATCCTCATGTAGGAGGCCAAAAATTCTTCGGAGGATTCTTCTCGCGAACGCGGCTAAGAGTCGCACATTAATGATAGTAAAGCGAAATGGACGGTAACAATGACACACCAAAACCGAAAGAAGAAACAGTACCAAATGGCACAGATCAAATAAGAAGAATAAAGATAGTACAATACAGCTTTAAAACTATTGAAAACTTCTCCTATCTAGTGTCGAAAGTCACAACCGATAACAGCTCTGACAAAAACGTCCACGTACGGTTCTTGGCAGCCAACCAAGCCTATTTCAGCTTTCAAAAACCGTTCCGCTCGAAACGTCTCACCATACGGTCAAAGGTCTTAGTGAAGAAGACAATGATTTTGCTAACCCTAATGTTTCTTCGGGCCGTTAGGTTTATAGTAAAAAAGCTGCGAATTCTTAGCCGCGTTCGGGAGAAGACTTTTTGGCTCGAAGACTCTTGGTCGCGGTTCAAATCTTACTCCTGGCAGAGGGATTTGTTACCGTGACTGGTGTGAGCACCTGAGTCCAATCAGGGTAATAATCTCGGGTGAACGCAATGCTGACCACATTGCCCCCTACAGTGTACTGCAGTGTACCGTTACGGTCGCAAATGAAGTGCTGTAAAACACCGCAAGGCCCTGATCCAATATTGATTGTTGCACCAACGATTATTATTATTATAGGAGGATGGACGGTTCATGACCATATAACGATGAAATTTATGAGCGATCCACGATCATCTACTAATGGATAAAATCTGGCTCAATAGGTGGTGGTGGTGGACGGAACAGCTATTCCGTATGAGTGAAAATGATCCAGCCCAAAAATTCTTTAAGGGTAATGTCTCTGGTAGAAGACGTACAACGGCACAGGTTAGGTCGCCACACGCGGTGCAACTGCCTTTCAACGGATACTTAGATTTACTGAGGCCCAACTGTCAATCACATCAACATTGTATATTTCTTCTCGATCAACAGGTAGCATTGGAACGTCATCCGCATGCTTTTACAGATTTTATCAATATACTCTACCGAAGTGGCAATAGCACACCTTCTTGTTGGACGCAGCATTTCATTTCTTCTATCATCAAGAGCCAAGGAATGAGGAACAACAAAACAACAAAACTTTCCACGCCAATAAGCAGGATGGTTTTCTTTTGGCGGATGCGAACTTATTGCTTTCTTGCGCATACCTATGAAGTTCAACCAATCTTGTCTAACATTTCAACGGTATAAATATTGCCTTTATTTTCTGCTAAGAGATAGGCACGCATCCCAGAGCAAGACATGCTAAGAAAATATTTCCTATGCTTGCCTCCAGGTGTTCTATACTTTAGCATTCTTTAGCATAGCCATTTAGTTTGAAATGGTCAACGGATGGTATAGCAACTCTTACTTTTTCACCGGTAAACACCGCTCTTGCACCGCTCTGCAGTTTCAATTCCTTTTACGACACATTGGTATTGAAAGGCTTGCGGAAACCACTGACTGACTTCCTCTTACTTCTGCCACCAATTCCCCTGAAAGATATATTTAACAGAGAATCTGCACTAACTCAACTCTAGACTTTGTAGAAGTATCATTCGGTTTTCTAAGCGAATTAAAGTTGGCCAACTCATCAAAAACTGTTTATCCTGTCCCCTTTCGATAAATTTCTTTGAAAATTGCCGCATTTGGTGGAGCAACAATGCCCATGCCCTCATTCATCAATCCACCTTAAGTATTTTCAAATTTTCGAATTAGCTGCTTCTCTGGTTTGCGATGTCTGATCAGCACAAATTGATTTTACACACTCATATCGACTTCACTAGTTGCCTTTCTTCTCGTTGCTCCACGGAAGGTGTTAAAGAAAGTTCTAACAGGTAACATTTAGCCCGTATTCCCTTCATTAGTGCGGATCTGCCATCTGACAATCGGTCAATGTACGCATTATTCTCCGCGTACAGATCCACTTTAGAGAAAGGCACTGAAGATGTTGCGATTTGAGCTGTTCTGTCTCTCACTTTTCAAACGAAAATGGCATTTGACAGTTTCCCGATATGACTGAATTTTAATGTACCCACGAAAAGTGGGCTTTTCCGACTATTTTGATGGAATTCGAACATCAAACTGAAATCCTCTAAACCTGGGGTTCGCACAGCAGCGGCCCGAAATGAGGCTTCAGCAGCTAACTCTTCTTTTCCACCTTCCTGTTAGTATTTCAGTTGCAGACCTCATCTTCATTGAGAACTCTCACATATCGATTCTAGTCCCCAGGAAAACATGGAAGTAAGACTTAGTGCGGAGTACATCCAAGCCTCTCCCACCACAGATGTGTTGATCCTACTAGATCGTTACCACCTCCTGCTTCCTTGCATCCAATTTCTCTTTATATTACCACACTTGGTGATGTAGCAACATGCTTATCCTCATTTTTCGACAGCCTCTTCCACTGCCAGCGGTTGGAAGCCTTTTATAGTGACTGGGCCAGTTGCGTACAAATCACCAGCGTTATTTTCTTTCGCTTTTCCTTGTAAGAGCGGAGGAGAAGATTCTGACATCCAGGATTTATCTTGTAGTCCCCTCCTCAGTAGCCTTCCTCTTATGCTTTATGAACAATTTAGGCAATAGTGCCGCGGAAGGGCGGGTAAATTTTTCTCATCAGAAGAATTTCCATACTCTCCGGCTAACTGAGCTGTAGGCACTAAATTAAATTATTTCATCATGCGGAAGCCCGGAAGGAATCTTTTGAGACCTGCAAAATTCGCGTGACTTTTTACCGCTTGGAGCGCCAATAACCTTGGATTGCATATCCATGTTTAAACACTCTTAGGGTAGTAGTGAACTCTACAGGCCACCCCATCATCAGGTGATCTCCGAAGCCTTTAGCGTTTTTTACTGAAACTAAGAAAATGCTTGAGCAAATAGTTCCCTACCATATAAATGGTTCAAAGAAAATGCAACCGCTAGAAATTCAATTTTTTTAAATTTTTATCTCTTCCGCATCAAAGAACTTTAAAATGGAAGCTGTATCTTTTCCATGTTTCATTGCTGTCTATAATACCTGTAGTTTTAGTATGTTTGATGTTTCATTTGTAGAGATCTTACGCTAATTTAACCTTTCGGAGCTCATTAGTGCGACCTTGTCTCACACAGCATTTATGGGAAATATGTCTACTGTTCGTCAATAATTGCATTATGTAATGAATGAGTAGAACATCTATATGTCCTTTAATAAACACTGAGAAAGTGGGCAGTAGCCTGCGAATCATATCGTTTACACATATTTGGTCCTACAAATAATTTTGCATTGGAAATGGTGCCTGAATAGAACGTCCGTTCAGGGTGTACCTATTTTTCTTGACGCATTTCCTATTTTAATCAGCATATTGTGTCATTTTGACTGGAGACCATCAGTTCAAATGCAAACTTCCATTTATTCACTAAAGATTGCAGAAAGGTTGTGACTCTTCAAAGTACTGCCATCAATTTTTCTCTTACCGATGAATTTTTAATCAATGGTCTCTACTTCATCAAGTAGTGTTCCAAATCAAGACCAACTACTTGAATCGATCAAGGTTTCCGCCATTGACCATCCACTCATTTGCTATCGAGTCTTTACTTACTAACAATTCCAACGGTGAACTAGCGCTTTTCTAGTATGTGATCATAAGAAGGCACACAAACCAGTTGAGTTTAAGGTCGTCCAGATATTTATGTCTTTAACGGACATCATTATATAATAGTACTTACCTTGTTCCTCTTCAGTTAGTTTCGCATCACTTGAAACCATGGGGTCCATGATAATAATTAAAGTTGAGCCTTCAAATTGGAAATGCTATTGTCCTGTAAATAAGAAGATATCGATGTATTACAAGTTGTTATGTTTTCAATTGTATATCAAATAAAATTATTAGCGCAAAGCATTCTGTGCACTTAAGACGTAATCAAAGTTTACGATCTTTTCATTTCTTAACCTTTGACTCAGTAAACCATTTGCTACTGGTACCCAATAACTATCAGACAATAAATTCGTTTTCATTTGCTGCTTTCTTTCCAAGCAGTAATTGGTGAACGCATTATTCGCAAAGTTCAGTAAAGTGTTCACTGTAAGATTTTATCATTCTAGAACGCTAAAGTTTTGTGAGTAATTAGATCTGGTTCAAAGCTAATGAGTAGAGATAATAAAGTCTAAGTGCAATCGCCATAAACCAGCTCATATGACAATGGACTAGAATTTTACTCGTAAATATCTAATGAAGTATAGAATATAGAATTTCCACGTTCTATTCAATACTTCAGTTTTAATTTACCATTAATACATGCGCTTCACACCTCCCCCTGACCTAAGTCAAAAATATAATAACTTTCCTTACAGGGAGATGTAAAGACACTTTTCAATCCAAAAACTATATTTTAATTTCTAATCTGATTGGATAACAAATTGTCACTATCGCCCTTTTTGGAACACTATTCGTCTACCATATATCCGCTTAAAATGCACATGGCCTTGATAATAGAAGGAAAGCAAAGCAAATTTGTCGACATAAATATGATATATTGACTCCATTTGTAAATGTGCGGGATCCATTTGAATATCCTGACCAACGACTAATGAGGAAGAAAACACCAAACCAGAAGACACTAGTAAACATAGATGCAAACCTCCACTGTTCCACATCTAAATACTGGCAGTATCGAAACTATTAGGTTGTTGCACATATATGTCAGTTTCGTAAAAGTCCAATTTTCGGGTGTTCATAAACTCGTCGAAGGCAATTTTGATGACCTCTTCATTCCTAAATTGTTTTTCCGCCACAAAATGATCCAAATGCTTAAACAAGTCGGGAAACCGGAAGCTGGGCGCTTCAGGTATGAAAGGTTTTGTTTGCTTCTTGTGTGAGTATATTTGGGTGTGAAACTATCCCATTTGTACGTAGCCCGTTAAGAATATGCATTTAGCATATCAGATTCAGTACTTTGGGTTCTAAATTTACACGGTAAAGACAACTTGGAGATAATATGCTTCATATTATATTTTATACTACTACCAACTTTTATAACTCTGAGATAAACTTAAGGGAGGTTTTACTCAATTTTCCAAAAAATATGGTAATATACTATTATTAACTTAATTTGAACAGATATCGATATGGAGAGTGTTTTGAGGCCTGGGCACCATATAGAGGCAGCCTCATGATGTTTTTTTCAGATTTTTCGGTTGGGTAGTTTCTGAGAGTGGGTCCGTTCAAGAAATCATCACTTTCCACCCCTCCCACTCCCCGCCTTTTTAACAAATCTCAAAACTAACATCGGCATCGAAAAGCACTAATTAATGCCTTTCATTTGATACTTCACATGACTATATTCGGCGAAAAAAAATTTTGCGCCCCCCTTTTACATGTATGGGTACCCCCTCCTAAATCTCAAAGTAGGAGGATATCACTCAATGCATGCATGGGGGTCCCCAGGCCCCACCTTCTCACCAAATTTCGTGTCAATCGGTATAGTCGTTTCTGAGAAAAGTGCCTGTGACAGACAGACAGACAGGCAAACATTGAACCGATTTTAATAAGGTTTTATTTTGCAAACAAAACCTTAAAAAGTGGTAGTCGGTTGGCGAAAGGTCCGGTGAGTATGGTGGATGAGGCAGAGTTTCATACTGCAATTCGTTCAACTTGTGAACCCTTGTTCTGGATACATGAGGTCGTGCATTGTCGTGAAGGAGTATCACACCATCTCTGTTGAATAATCGCGGCCGTTGAATACTCAATTTTTGGTGCATTTCTTCGAGTTGGGCCCAGTGTTTCTGTACATTTGTCGTTTCTCCAGGTGCCAAAAAAAATAGTGGATAACTTCAGCTGTAGACCACCAAACAGTCATCATTACCTTCTTCGAATGGAGGCACGGTTTCGGGATATGCTTCGGTGGCTCATCAGCATCTAGCCATTGTGCTGATCGGCGACGATTGTCGTATAATATCCACTTTCCATCAGATGTTACTATTCGCTTCTGTTGTGGGAGAGTAAAGAACTGCAAATTTCCATTCGAAGCGCCATGCTTTGCTCCGTAAGGGCATGCGGAACCCATTTGTCGAGCTTTTTCACCTTTCCAAGTTGTTGCAAGCGCCGGGAAACTCGCCTAGCAAACGCAGCTCGTCGTTGTCAATCAATCGTCCTCGATGTCCACGTGGCTCACTTTGAAGGTTTACGTCGCCTGGCCGGAATTTTTCGAACCACTGCCGTGTGGTTCGTTCGCTTACCGTATCCGCTCCAAATGCGCTGTTAATGTTCCTGGTTGCCTCCGCTGCTTTATGACCGAGTTTGAACTCATACAGAAAAGTATATGCTCTTGGCTCTTTTCCATCCTTTTTTCCTTTTTATTCACTGTTATCACAACGATGATCAAAACTGAAATGACTGCTTGATTAAATGTAGGAGTATTTATACTTCATTATCCGACACCTACAGCGCCAACTGGTGGTGGTTTGATACAGCAAAATCGTAACTAACTTCACTTGATTGCCAAATCAGCCATTTAATATGTAACAACCTTGTTAATTAGTCACTCTTAAAATTGTAAACATAATAAAAGTCTAGGTCAAGGTCAACCCGAAGTATTGCAGCTGAACACTTCGCTCGGGCAATATAATCTTAAATTTTGTCTAACAGCACTAATGTAATTAGTAAAATCCTAGAAAAAAGGTACATCTGTTATAATATTTTTTTCTTAGCAATTCCATTGAGCAAACATTCAAAAGGCGCCCAGTACTCTACCCAAAGGATTGAAAAGAACTCAGGCGTCCCAAAAATAGCGAGTAGCGAGAGACAAACAACGAAACCGACAGCAAAAGCAAGGCATACATCGGCAAAAAGGTAAGGTAAATGGAATCAGTCACACAGTTAAGTGATGAAACTGTCCACTTGCTTGAACAAGTTGATTGAAACGACCAAACAAACTGACCTGCTCCAACATCCTCTCCTCTTAGGCAGACTCATTGGTTCAGTTCTACAAACCAAAAGTCCATCAAACAAGGCAATCACTTAACACAAACCCTCCTATAATCCTCAAGAAACGCCATTTTACATCGACTCCTTCCTAACCGCATTGTTCAACCAACATCTTTCTCAGGATCACCCTCAGAACATCAAAATTAGCTTGATATAGTCAGAATACCGGAAGGTGGACGCTTCGACGGGGACCTGACAAATTGGAGAGAAACTTTCCAGCTCGCTTTTCCAATTAGCCCGGAGTGCCATCAAGTAGCTGGTGGATTAAGGACTCCTAATTTATACTTCTGTCAGGTAGTGTCTAATGAGTAGCCTCTGGGCTGAACGATACCGCAAGTCCTCTATAGTTCTTTAAAAATTTTATTATCAGCCCAAAGCATGAGGCCCGTGGACCAGAAACTGAGGAAGAGAGTTTCTCTTCGATTGGTTCGGTCTGGCATCAAAGGGATGACCAAGACTCCCCATATCCTAAACAAAAACTTTATACAGAAGAGACAACTTTGAGCTACTGTAACTTTGTCACTAACGGTACGATCGCCACACTTTGCAATATCGTGCTCTATATATATTATAGTCTATATAAAGGAGGTCATCCCGTGTGAAGGCCACCTTTTGTCCTTTTTTTTTAGAATTTTTTTGTGAAGAACTGGTTAAAGTTACAAGTACAAATTTTTCATCATTTACTTATTAATATAGCATAGTTCATTATTGAAATACAGAGCAGCTTATACACCCATCTCCAAAAAAAGGTGTTTTTCCGCTGCTACACTAGAGGACACTGACCATCTTAAGGAAAAAATGCAAACGCCATTTTAAAATGCGTACTTAACCACAGTCCGCAAACTAGAATTTTTAAAAAATATTGAAAACTATATTTTTGGTGCCTTAAATTAAATTTTTTTTGTAAATTTTGGTGTTTTTCAAGGTTTCTTTAATGAATGAAAAAAACTATCGAATGAATAGCAATTATCCTGGTTTGCGGACCGTGGAATATATGTTCTGAATCGGTGGTGAAAATTTCAAAGAATTTCGTTGGATAGATTTTGGCGTATGATGCGGCCAATTTTCAACATGCAGTTTCGAGAAAAACGCATTTAAAAAGTAGAATCCGATTTTTAACGATAAAATCTTAACTGTTCACTAATCTCCTATACCTAGCCCATAAACCTTAGGTTTCTCGAAGAAACACATGTAAAGCCTTGATTTCAATTCTTATGATTTTAGCGAAGTCAATCGAACGTTATTCGGACCGACAAATGTGCGCTTTATTACGGTGATCGACATAAACCTGGCATGTGGCATTTTACTTGCTTAAGACTGTAATTTCCGAACGACTCTGAATATCATAAAATCACTTTGCCCATATATTCAACACTATATCTAGATACAATTGATGCCAGAAAAAAAAATCGATTCCTCGAATCCGCTACACGGGATGACCCCCTTAAAGCAAATGTTATGTTTCTAGGACAAGCTTAAGGGGGTTTCTGGTAATTTTCTGAAAAACATGGTAATATACTATTATTATCTTTATTTGAGCAGTTCTCGATATGAAGCCTGGGCATCGTACAGCGGCAGCTACATGTTTTTTTTTCAGATTTTCCAGTTGGGTAGTTTCTGAGAAGGGCCCGTCAAATAATTGATCACTTTTCAACTTCCGCATTCACCCCTCTTCATAACTAATATTAAACATAAATTACGCCATCAAAAAGTACTAATTTAGATCTCATTTAATACCTCGCATGACTATATTTATTGAAAAAATGTTTTACATCCGCCGTTGGGCCGCTTTTTCGGAAGCACTCTAACCTTCAAAGCAGCTTATGGTACCACTAACTACATTCCACACTTCTCGGGATTTGAGCATTTGCGAAATGATCGTCTCCACTTGTAAGGGTCTCGTCAAGCGAAGTTGAAGTTGTTCCCTCTCATTTGCAAATCTCGGACACACGAAGAGCATGTGCTCCAGATTCTCGTATCCATTTGGACATTCGATACAGAAGGGAGAATCGTAATATCCAAAAACTACGATATCCACCATGTTCAGTTAGAAACTGGGCCAAATGATAGTAGACACCTCCATGGCTACGCTAGAATTTGCGTGCTGGATATTTGGAATGAGCCTATACGTCCACCTTCCCTTGTGAAAATTATCCCAACGTTCCTGCCACACCTTGATTGTGCGCGCTCTCTCTTCTTGTCGTCGATCTTGGGGATTATTTTCACTGCGTGCTTTCCAGTTGCATAATCTTCGCAATGGGCACCATTTGCGCGACTAGGAAAGCTGCTTCGTCTGACGTTGTTCGCATTGCGCTAGCAACTCTTAACGCGCTCAGACAATACGCTGAAGATAATTTTCTCTTATATGCCTGAATATTAAGGGTGTTTGTCCAAACTGGTGCTGCGTACAGCAAAATATATGAACACACTCTGGCTAGCAACAGCCTCCTCGGTGGGTTGGCTCCTCCAATATTAGACATCATGCCAGTTAACGCAACTACAGTCTTCCCTGATTTCTTGCTGGCGTAACGCAATTGTTCCTCGAAGGTCAATAGATGATCCAGCGATGCGACTGCTAACCAGAACAGCCTCATTTTTGTGTTCCACTAACTTTAATCCATGTGATACCAACCAATTCTTGTCCGATGTCTCACATGCCCAGAGAGCATCCTCCAGGTGTTTGTCGTAGTACAATTACAATGTTGTCTGCATAGTCCATAAGGGTAGCTTATTGCGGGAGTTTGATGCGCAGCACATGGTCATACATCATGTTGCAGAGCAGTGGGTCCAACGCCGAAACTCGAGACTGTCCGCCGGTTACCAAAAATCCAACTGGGCCAACGTCGATGTCATAAACGAGCTTGGGCACATTCAACAGGCTTAAAAATCTGATTATATGCTGCCATTGCACTGAGTTGAAAGCACTCCTCACGTAGAGGGTGTTGAAGGCACAATATTTTTCGGTGCCGCCATGACACATTATACTTGCAATTGCTTCTTTTACCAGATTAATCCCTGCGTTGATAGCATCTACCGTTGATCGGTCAGCACCAAAACGTATTGTTGTTTGGATATGTCTCCTGCTTCCTCTAAAATTGGGAGCAACCTATTGCATATAGTGCGCTCCAGCCACTTTCCCATACAGTCTAACAAACAAATGGGACGATACGATGGTGACTCACGCTCCGTCTGTCTGCCTGTCACACGCACTTTTCTCGGAAACGGTTGTACCGATTGACGCCAAATTTTGGTGATGAGACATCGTTCTATGTGGAACTTACATATGTACATGCAAAAGGGGGTGTAAAATTGTTTTTCACCAAATATAGTCATGTGGGGTATCAAATGAAAAGTTCCGATTGGTACTCCATAGTCCTCTGAAGTTTGTTGTAAATTGCGCTATTATCAACAAAATTATACTAAGTCAAAGTTTCCGCTTCAATGTAAATTCTAAGACTTTGAATGTCTGTATCACGTTAAGTAAGTATTCTGATATAATATATGCATATACATTACGTGGAATGAAACGGAACAAATGGCTACTCAAATATTTTTAATTAAACATTCACAAAACCTTTCACAGCTGAAGCACCGAGCTTCCGGTTTCCCTACTTGTTTTTTTGTTGTTTTATTTTTAATATTAGCTCTTGTAATTACTCCCAATACATTCCCGCGGTATCCCCCATATTTGGTTTTCAGATTCCGGTGCGGCTCCATGAATTGGCTTAATGAACTGTGGAGTTTTGTGACCCGTGAGGGACTTTTACGAAAAACTTTTGCTTCAAATGAAATCTGTATCTGCATGTACGTAGATTCATTCGGATTTCGTTTCACGGATACTCCAAGGTCGTTAATTAATAAAATCTGTCTTTTGGATAACGCCTGCCAGATGTAGTTTGTAAAATAGGTGCCAAGACACCGAAAGTCAAATGTACAGTTAGAACTAAAGATTTTATGTAAACATATACTTTGGGCGAAATCACATCACAAAGAAATGTCGTAAAGAAGACGGGAATTACAACGTTTTTATATGATAATTGCTCCTTGGATATTTTCTCTTTTAAGTGATTTTGATAATTGGTAATCTTTAATAACAGCAGTAATTAATTAGCTACATACTTTCAGAAAATACAATTCTACAAAATGAGATTCTTTCCCTGTTTTCCTCTTTTGTGGGGCATGGAGTACCGACATAATCTCTTGTTTTTGAAGGTTTTGTATAAAACACCTAATTAAAGTCTGTCTGTCCGTCCATCTGTCTGTATGTCTATCTGACACACATTTTATCTGAAAAACAGTTACCCTTATTGATACGAAATTTTGTAGAAATCCCATTGTATACAGTGAGTAACATAGGTCCACATTGAGTTTAAGGGGTCTCATATGTGCAAAAGGGGGAGTAAAATTTTTTTTCAGTAATGTGGTCATGGGGTATCAAATGAAAGGTCTCGATTAGTACGTTCCGAAATCGATATTATTTTTAACATTGGTTGCAAAGGTAAGAGTGCGGAGATCCTAAATGGTCCAGTTGCTTCAAGGGCCCGTCCTCAGAAACTATCTGAAAAGAAATATGGTGATCCATGCACATGATATCTAGGCCTCAAAATACTCTCCATACCGATACCTATTTAAGTACAGTTACTAATAGTATATTACAATACTTATTATAAGTATATGTTGTAGAAATTGTGTCTCATCTTTTGTAATAATATAGCTTTACTATAGAGCATAATACTATCTACTTGGTGGAAATTGTACTATTACTAACAGAGTTATAATAGGTCAAAGTTGTCACTATTGTACGAATTTCTAGCATTCCATCTTCTTTGAATGTCAGTATCATACTAAACTGAACGGTTTGAGAAACTGAATGCATAAACATTATGAGCTAGTTAGAAATGGGACAAATTCCGATAATTCGCATTTCCGGCTAATTCGTACAAATCTGGCGGTAATTTTTTACACTCCGGATAATTGGTAATCAAGATATTTCGTATTAAATCGTCCGTCCCTTGGCCATACGAATTATCGGGACACTTCTGTATAAGCACGACATAAACCTTACATACCTGAAGCGTTTAGCTTCCGGTTTCCCGATTTGTTTCTACTGTATTCCATTTTTTAATGGGAATACACTTCAATTATATTACCACTAGCCTTAATATTAAAAGAAGGTTAGAAACCTACAGCTGGGAAAATTATTGATTTGTTTAATTTCTTTTTTATTTTATGGTTTATTTTCAACTACTCTCCCTCGATTCGGGACAGGTTTCATGAAAAAAAACCGGACTCATGACGATTCCTATTTTCATATGATATGTTGTGGGTTCTACTCCATCTAACACATCTCAGCCTACTAAATTTCAAATTCCTACGAATCCAGCTGGAAGTTAAGAGAAACAAAGCAGGTCCTTGATATTAAAGGCAAATTTATCATGAACTCAAGTTGCCAGGTCGGCTCGCTACGCGCTTATTAAGGTTTTGTCTAAAATAAAACCTTCTTAAAATCGGTTTACTGTCTGTCTGTCTGTCACATGAATTTTTCTCGGAAACGGTTGTAGCGATTGACACTAAATTTGGTCAAAGGTGGGAACTGTGAACGCACACGCATACAGTGTGTTATATCCTTTTAACTCGATTTTAAAGGGTGTAATTTTTTTATCACCAAATATAGTCATTTGGGGTATCAAATGAAAAGTCTTGGTTAGTACGCTCCAAAGCCAGTCTTAGTTTTGACATTTGTTGAAAAGGTGGGGAGTGCGAGGAATTGAAAGTGATCATTTTTTTTAACAAACCCATTCTCAGAAACTACTCAACCGAAAAATCTGAAAAAAAAATCAGAGGGCTGTCTCTATATGGTGCCTAGGCTCCTAAATACCCTAAATACCGATACCTGGTCAAATAAATTTAATTATAGTACATTACTATCTAACTTCTCCGTCGAGCGGAGAAGCGACTTCACAGACGGAAAAAGGAAGCCTGGGAGAACCAACAAGTCTGTGAACTATAAAAGTACAGGGAGCAACAGCACCAGGCGCGGAAGTTTTACCAACAAGTCAGCAGGATGAAACCTTATACACTTCGATGCTCATCCTGCCGAGACAAAGAGGGAAATCTGATTTCCGACAGAATGGGCATATCAGAGCGATGGGTTGAGTACTTTGATGAGCTACTGAACAACCAAAACATCGGTGAGTTGGAGGTCCCGCCAACTGAAGACGACGGACAAATACTGCCACCACCAAGTTTAGGAGAAACAGTCCGTGCAATTCATCGGCTAAAAAATCATAAGTCGCCAGGAGCCGATGGAATTACAGCCGAATTGGTTAAATATGGAGGCGACCAGTTACACCAAGTGGTTCATCAACTTGTGCTCAAGGTATGGGACAGCAAATCAATGCCTGACGATTGGCAACGAGGCATTATCTGGCTCATACATAAAAAGGGAGATGTCACACAGTGCAGCAATTATAGAGGTATCACGTTGCTGAGTACCATCTATAAGATATTCTCCACTATCTTGCTAGGGCGGATAGGCTCAGAACATCATTAGCCCATACCAAAGAGGCTTCACTCCAGGCAAATCAGCAACAGATCAGATTTTCTCTCTGCGGCAAGCGATGGAAAAACTGTTGGAATATGGACAACGGTTGCACCATCTGTTCATTGACTTTAAAGCCGCCTATGATAGCATAGCCAGGGTAAAACTATACACGGCCATGAGAGAATTCGGTATCCCGACGAAATTAATAAGACTGACTAGGCAGACCCTGACCAATGTGCGAGGCCAGATAAAAGCAGCAGGATCACTCTCAAGACCATTCGACATCAACAACGGTCTACGACAAGGGGATACCCTATCATGCGTCCTCTTTAACCTGGCCCTCGAGAAAGTGATCCGTGATGCTGAGGTAAATGCAAGAGGTACGATCCTCTTCAAGTCCACCCAACTACTGGCCTATGCTGACGATATCGACATCATGGGAAGAACTACCCGAGATGTACAAACTGCCTTCATCCAGATCGAGCAGGCGGCGCGAGATCTTGGGCTACACATCAATGAAGGCAAGACAAAATATATGGTGGCAACGTCAGCACCGAAGACGAATCAACCAACAACATCAAACCGCACTGGTCAAACACAAACACGAAGAAGAATAAGGATAGGAGAATACAACTTTGAGACCGTTGACAATTTCTCCTATCTAGGGTCGAAAATCACAACCGATAACAACTACGATGATGAAATCCGCACACGGTTGTTGTCAGCCAACAGAGCCTATTTCAGCTTGCAAAGACTGTTCCGCTCGAAACGTCTCACCATAGGGTCAAAGCTCTTACTGTACAAGACTATGATCTTGCCAGTCCTCATGTATTCCTCAGAAACTTGGGTTCTTAGCAAGGAGAATTGCGAACTCTTGGTGGCGTTCGAGAGAAGAATCCTCTGAAGAATTTTTAGCGCACTACATGAGGATGGACGATTCCGTAGCCTAAATAACGACGAAATCTATGAGCGACACCATGATCGTCCGGTAGTGGATAAAATCGGGCTCATTAGGTTACGGTTGCCGGGTCACTTAATTCGTATGGATGAGGATGATCCAGCCCGGAAAGTCTATAAGGGCAATATCTATGGTAGAAAAAGAAGACGAGGCAGACCCTGCCTAAGATGGAGCGATGGCGTGGGTCAGGACGCCAGACAGCTTTTAGGGATATCGAATTGGTGGACCTCGGCGCAAAACCGGGATGTCTGGAGTTCCTTATTAAGGCAGGCCTAGACCGGATACCGGTTGTTGCGCCGTTGATGATGATGATGACTATAATTTTTAGTAATTGACAGGAAAACCCCCCTTAAGTTCACCCTATAATCGCAGCGATGTAGGCTACAGCATAGAGCATGATAATGACAAATTTGGTGAAAATCCCACTATTACTAACAAAGTAACATTAGGTCAAAACTGGTGCTCCTCTACAAATTCAAGACTATGAAGGTCAATATCACTTGAAAGTGGATATTTTCACATAATATATGCATATTTTACGTGCTACATGCTAATCATCTAAATCTCTTTATAAAAGAAATACACAAAACCTTTCATACCTGATGCGTCTAGCTTCCGGTTACCCGACTTGTTTTTGATTGAGACAACTCAGATAACCGAAATTTTACCGCAAAGATACCAGAAACAATTTATCAGTGACGAGGTCAAGGACGATTCAAGGTCACAGGAACGGTTACTATTAATTTTCAAAAATACACTTTCAAGGACGAAGCATGTATCGTAAAAATAAAGCCAAATCTCAACTATCTTTGTAATTAATTCCCACAAATAAACTCGAATTTTTGACTCGAAGTTTGACCACCCCCTTAAAAAACGCAATGATATGATAAAACATTAGTTTTTGCTTTTAAACACCATACTTTCATTTTCTAAAGTAAAACGTTGTTGATAGATTTTAAGAATACAGTAAAGCACTACTATGCACAATAACAAACTTCCTTTGAATTGAAATTGAACCCACCATTCTAAGGAGAAACTTAAGTTTCACAAAGCTATACTTCTAAACTTCCTCATATGAGAACTCACCTTAAAATGTGGTGTGGGTCCTAGAAATAAATATTCCTGTAGAGAGATGAGATCAACTGTTCTGCGATAAATCGAGTGGTATAAATGGCCCAACAAATAAGATCTTATCGACAACTAAGAGCAAAAGAAGTTTGCAGTCCCTTTAAAATTCATCCTCATTTAAAGGAAGATTTTTTAGGCATTTAAATACCATTTTTATTCCAATTTTCGAATCGGCTTCTCATAAATTTACTCACATAAATAGATCAGATAAGTTGCAATTTTATTCTTTACGAGATTACCATCCATCAGATATTTAAGTCTTTAACCCAAAATTTAAATTCCACACAATAAACTTTTAATTATCTTCAAGAAAATTAACAAAAATGATGATTGGTTGTTGGAAAGAAAGCTTAAGAACCTCGGTAACCTTGTTGAGTTATTACAACCGCAAAATAGTCATACACTTTATGTAAGGACGTCACTCCGAATCTGTTATTAGTTTTAAATTACTTCGATTATATTGTTTGTTATGAACATTAAGGGAAAAATATTCCACACGAAGCGATCACTACCAGAGGCGTATTAAGCGAGCATTATGATAATTATCAACCCACAAACTTGGAACAAAAGGGTACGAATATTACGCAACATTAACTCCGCTGATAGACTTTTCTACTTTGTCGATAAACATAGATTCGTACAATTATTATTCTATATTTATTATCATTTACCTTTGAACGCTCACGTGTAAAACCACATTAGACGAACAACATAGGACCCCTATGGTTGGAGCACTTGGGCGAAACTGGTTGGAGTATCTATGAATGCAATGTTTTAATACTTCGCTAGTGGCTATCTTGGAACATGCTTCACCTGTGCTCAGTGAAATTACTGCTGACATCTAGATAGAGGTGGCTCATTCTCTTTGGAGTACCAAATAGCCGGTCGCAATATTTATGTGAAACAAGTTCGGAAGCACCCAATCTCATAATGGTACTTCGCGGTCAAGTTCGTTGCCCACACTCCATATCTATGACTTCATGGTTCATTGTTCCTTGATAGAAACAAAAACAAACGTAAAGAAATAACGTAAGATCAAATCTGTAGTTGCAAATTGGTTGGATATGAATTGGTTGTTGCTTTTGCAGAAGAAGGGGATCAAGGATTTCTGAAAGAGAAATGATTGAGACAAACATTTTGTTAGAAATATGGAGCACCAATGGAGTATAAGTGAGCTAATGTGTGTCTGGTTGAAGTTACCGGTTAGTTTGAAAGCGGAAGCTACTCGCTTCTGGTATAAACGGTTTTGTGGTGATAGATCTCATGTAGGAAACTTGGGTTCCACAATTGTTTCGCACGCATATGGCTAGAAATACAATTGTGTACTTCAATATAAGATCAGTTTCGTATTGTATTGTAGCGCGAAATTCGGGCTGGACTGTGTTTCGTTAGAGCTGAACATTATTTAAGAAACACAAAAAAGTTCATAATTAAAAGGGATACAAAAAATTCTCTGCTTTCTTTATAATTATAATCTCCGCACGTTTATCTTTTCTCGACTAACTAAAAACTAAAAACGGTTAAAAATAGTATTGAAGGACTTTGCTTACTTCAGACCGGATTCTTTTTCGAAGTGCCCTTAGAAGTCAAATTAGGCAATTTTTGCATTTTGTTTACGCAGCAAGTGTGCCACTGTTTAATAAACGCTTTAAAAGAAAAATGTTATAATCGCACCCAATTGCCCCCCATTTGAACAGTCGTTATTCCCTACAACGCTTAACCTTCATGATCGAACCAAAACCAATTTTGTTTTCAAAATTCATTTTAGTTATAGAGTTGAGGGAAGTTATAAAGTATCTAGCGGTTTACAATTAGCAAGAAGACAGTAGACCTTGAGTACGTCGAAGCATTTACTTTAATATAATACTATTTAATTTTATTTAATATAATAATGTTAATAGTTATTTTTCACTTTTGATCCATTATAACTTTATTAAAAGAAATAGGGTTTGGAACAAAGCTTTCGATATAACGCCTAATATTACGATTTTAATTGCTGCGAAATTTTCACGGATAGTTTTTCTAAACAGTTGACATCCTAAAATTGTGGCGGCAGATACCGACCCCGCGAAGTAGTTTTGATCACCAGCGGTAGGAAAGCAAATTTAGGTGATATCTATTATAGATTGATAACACATCACCATTTCCAACAGAGTGTCAATGTTAAGGAATTACACGGAAGACATGAAATAGAGCCATTACAAAATATCGGAGAATGACAAAAGAGAGATGTCTCTGATAAAGTAGCAGCAATGAAAGGATGTTGCTAAAGGATTGGATACTAATATCGCAACATGAGGTTCCATCATACTCCGTATTACCGTAAATATAGCAGTGGACCTAAAGGCTGAGAGCATGTAGTGTTCAACAATCCGCCACTTGATTCAGAGAAATTTAACATCATCCTCGAGAAAATGCTAAATCGGAGGCATGTGATGAACCCCGCTATAGCGGGGATTTAAATAAAGTTTGGAAGGCAAAAGGCACCAGAGAAGAGCGAGAAGTGGATAGCATGATCACTTAAAGCACATTCGCTTCCACGGCACAATGCTTCTATTAAATGCCAAGATTAGTGGATCTTTCTCGGGTAAATATAAACAGAAAGGGGGATAGCGTTAATTTCACACAAAATGTCTACCACAAGGAAGACAGACAGATAATCAACTAATTTAAATAAGGGTTTGTTTTACACTATTACACGGGGTGATGCTTTCCTAGCGTTTAATTGCAAAGATGATCTCGAGCAAGTTGTCCAAAAATGGAATGATCGCCTCATGCAATACGGTCTCAGATTGAATCTGAACAAAACTGAGTTTTTGAAGACCGATTCCCATGAAACAGGCACAACCACTGTCAGCGGCTGTGACCTGCCCAGAACCGAGCTATTTAAATAATGAAATTGCTTCACGCATTAACGCAAAGTGGATGAAGTGTCCATAAACTGGACACTCGGGATGGCGAGAGAGATCTGAATCGACTTGCTAGAAGCCGTAATGAATGGACAGAGGATATCGAACACTTCTGCTGCGTTAATGACAAGAACGGTACTTTGCTTACTAACCGTCGAGCCGCAACGGATAGATGGCGAGAATAGATAGATAGATTTCAACTGAAGAATTTGCTCATCCTCCACTTCCACAATCATTGCCGATATTTGGACCAGTTCCACCAGTCAGCGCAACTGAAGTCGAGGAGGAAGAGGAAGAGCTGGGTCCCAGCAGTGTGGCTCAGTGAATTCTTTAACCGGGTTATTCAGGAAGGAAGAACACCTTTTGACTGGCAGGAAAGTACCACTGTTCCAATATGGAAAAAGAAAGGTAGCCCAGCAGAATGTTCAAATTACCGTCCGATCCGGTTACTTTCCCATACCATGAAGATTTTTGAATGCGTTCTTGACAACCGTATTCGCGAAATCGTTGAAATAATCGTGAATCAAGCCGGATTTGTCAAGAACTGGGGAACTACTGACGCAATACACGCTGCGCGGTTACTCATGGAGAAACATCGTGAGAAGCGTCGCCCTCTTTACATTGCCTTTCTGGATCTAAAGAAAGCGTTTAACCGTGTACCACACGAACTCATCTGGTATGCTTTACGACAACACTTCGTGCCAGAAGAACTCGTGTGCTGGGTTCAATTGCTCTACCACGATCCGAAAAGTACAGTTCGAAGTATGGCGGGTGTATCAAAACCGCTTCGTGTCTCTGTTGGTGTTCATCAAGGAAGCGCCCTCTCACCACTCCTCTTTGTTCTTGTTATGAACACCGTCACATGGGATATCCAACGTCCAGCGCCCTACACACTGCTTTATGCAGATGATGTTTTCCTAGCATCTGATAGCAAAAATGATCTCGAGCAACTTTTTCAAAAATGGAATGATCGCCTCATGCAACACGGTCTCAGATTGAATTTAAACAAAATTGAATTTTTGACAGCCGGTCCCCATGAAACAGGCACAATCACTGTCAGCAGCAGTGATCTGCCCAGAACTGAGCAATTTAAATACCTCGGGTCAACGCTATCAGCCAATGGAGAACTGCGTTCTGAAATTGATTCACGCATTAACGCAACCTGGATGAAGTGACGTTCCACAACTGGTGTTCTTTGTGATCGACGTATCAACAAACGTCTCAAATCTAAAATTTACCGCAATGTCGTCCGTCCAGCCGCTCTCTATGGTTCTGAGTGTTGGTCGACTATAAAAGATAATGAACGGCGTCTTGCGGTAATGGAGACGAAGATGCTACATTGGACTAGTGGCATCACACGTTTAGATCACATCCGAAATGAGGATATACGCGATCGTTATGGGGTTGCACCGATCGTGGAAAAGTTGTGAGAGAGACATCTTCGATGGTATGGTCACGCAATTCGTGGAAACGAGAAATCACTCGCCAAGATTGGTCTGAACATCGAAGTCGATGGTAAACGACCAAAAGGCAGACCTAAACAACGATGGCTTGATACGCTGGATAGGGATTTGAAAGCCTCGAGATTGCACCCAGATCAGGCATTCGATAGAACCAAATGGCGAAGCCGATCACGACGAGCCGACCCCCCTTGTGAACGGGAATAAGGCTGAGGAAAAAGAAGAAGATCCAGGAAGGGATATTCTACTCAATTTTTTCTCTTTATTAAGAACGTTTTTAATGGTTTTTAATAGATAAGTAGTTAAAATCATAGACTTTTTTAAAATATTTTAATAACGTTTCCATGGCTGCAAAAACAAACTTTTTTAGAGAGCATATTTTTTCCCGATTAGATACCATACATATCATGACTTGTCTTAATTTCATACATATATATGAATGTAAAACTAGCTGATTCCAACTCAAGTAACCACCACGAATGGAACCAGAATTTAATAGACGTAAATGAAATAGACTTCAATTTTTAAGAAAAAATAAGCTACTCAAACCTTTAGGTCCCAAGGTAATATTCCGACGATACCGCTTCTATCTATATGATCTTTGAGCAGCACGAACACAAGTGGCAGCCGAGTGTTAGTTATCCCCTTTTTAAGGTGTAAAACAAAACCTTATTAAAATCGTTGTCGTCTCTCTGTCTGTCTGCCACACCTATCTGTTGATACGAAATTTGGTAGAAAGGTGGAACATGTAAATCCTATCGCACGCAGTGAGTAACGTAAATTTGAGCATAAGGGGGGGTCCCCATACATGCAATAGGGAAGTGCAAAATTTCATTTCACTGAGTATAGTCTTATTGGGTGAAATGAAAGGTCTCAATCAGTACTTTCGGAAACTAATATTAATTTTGACATTTGTTTCAATAGCGGGGAGTGTGGGGATCCAAAAGGGGCCAGTTACTTTAAGGACCCGTTCTCAGAAACTACCCAACCCAAATATCTGAAAAAATATGATGGTATCTAGGCCTCAAAATATTCTTGATGCCGATACCTGTTTAAATAAAGTCAATAATAGTATATTACCATATTCATTGTAAGTATATTTTTTTAAAAATTAACTGGGAACCCCCTTTAAATTTATCCTAGAATCATTAAGTTTTGCAGTAGTATATAGCACTATGAATAACAAAGTTATAATAGGTCAAAGTTGTCACTTTTCTGCAAATTTATTGCATTTTAAGACATTGAATATCACAATGTGACAAACTAAATGCATAAGCATTACGAGCTAGGTACAAGTAGAGTGAATTCTGCTTATATAAGCAATACACAAGACCTTTCATACCTGAAGCGTTGAGCTTCTAGTTTTCCGATTTTTTATTAATTTACAAACACATCATGCCAGCAAATTATATTCCAAGAGGAAATATATCCTTTGTTTTTGAGAAAAATGATCTGCAGTTACTTCACGGCTGCCACATAACGTCCTCTACAAGTACTCTCAGAGAAGAGGTGGAATAGCATCTGACGAGTTGGTAGGTATTTAAAATTCACGTTTTGTTCAAGGCAATAAATTTGAGAAAAAATCAAAAGTTGTTCTAAATAGAATTTTTAGTTTTCTGCCACCGCAAAATTATATTTTTCTAAATCACAGACTTATACAAATACATCTATATATGGCTTTGGGCGTTTTCTATTTACAAATATAAAACAATGACTTGGTCTCCTCTACTATCCTCTCGCCGGACAGCATGTGCTTCTTAAGTTTATTCCCGATAGCAAAGTAACCGTGGAAAGGCTATAATTTTGCGTAAATGTTGGTCATTTTTGGAGGGTTACATGTATTTCTCATGAATTATTTACGCGGGCAAAATACCGTTTGACCGATCCAGATTGACCGTTCGAGATACGTATGTAAAAAAGGCCTAACGGCCACCCCACCCACAGCCGAAAAATTTTTATAACTCCAACTTCCGCGGTTCTTGTCGTTATACACGGTCTACATTACAGAGGTGACTAAAAGAACGGGAAATGCGAAGCAATTACAAAATATCGTCGTCCTTAGGGTTCCAACCCGAAAAGGATAGAGCCACATTTCATCTTGACATGCAATTTTTTCTGCTTCTCACGATTTGTTCGCTCCTTTTCACTATGTCGTTGAATTTATTTTTTTCGCTAAAAACGCTTGAAAGGGTTACATATTCCTTGCACGAAGGACTACGGTGGATGGAGGGGGAGTTTGTACGTACAAACCTCATGACTTTGGACCTGATAAAGTTGTTATTGGGTGCGAACTTGAGCCGTGGGGCTGCTCCCGTTGTTTGCAGGTGGACTTTCTGTTGCTATTTTCCGTTCCAGTGACCTCCAGCAAGGAAGCAATTGATTTTATGGATGTGTCCAGTGCCCACTTGTTCGACACTATGCGTGCCATTGAGACATCGGGACACAGTTCGTCTGGACGTATGTGTACATTTCATGGAATCTCTACAAACTGTTAAGATGATGTCATGCGGTTTTATGGCTGCATTACCTAAGTAGGATTTTTATAATGAGTTATTAAGATTTATGAAAATTATACGTTGGGGAAGTGATAGACGGTCTAGGCGAGAAGCATTAAATAGATTTATGGAGAATCAGATAAGGAATATGAGCGTAGCATAAGATTTGAAAGTTTGATTTACATTAAAGAACCTTGGTTACCACGAAAATTCATATTCCGTAGAAACTGGGCTTTTCGCAATCAAACTTCATACAATGAAATTACTACCCCACACTTTGTAAGTTTTCTTCAAACATTTCAATTTTCAATTCCGAATCTTAATTCGAATTCTTTTCTAATTATATAGTTTCTGTGTTCCTTGGTAGGTATGGGACAGCGAATCAATGCCTGACGATTAGCAACGAGGCATTATCTGTCTCATACATAAAAAGGGAGATATCACACAGTGCAGCAATTATAGAGGTATCACGTTGCTGAGTATCATCTATAAGATATTCTCCGCTATCTTGCTAGGCCGGATAGCCCCATACGCCCAGAACATCATTGGCCCATGCCAAAGAGGCTTCACTCCACGCAAATCAGCAACAGATCAGATTTTCTCTCTGCGGCAAGCGATGAAAAAACTGCTGGAATAGGGACACCAGTTGCACCATCTATTCATCGACTTTAAAGCCGCCTATGATAGCATAGCCAGGGTAAAACTGTACACGGCCATGAGAGAATTCGGTATCCCGACGAAATTAATAAGACTGACTAGGCTGACCCTGACCAATGTACGAGACCAGATAGAAGCAGCAGGATCACTCTCAAGACCATTCGACATCAACAAGGGGATGCCTTATCATGCGTCCTCTTTAACCTGGCCCTTGAGAAAGTGATCCGTGGTGCTGAGGTAAATGCAAGAGGTACGATCCTCTTTAAGTCCACCCAACTACTGGTCTATGCTGACGATATCGACATCATGGGAAGAACCACCCGAGACGTACAAACTGCCTTGATCCAGATCGACCAGGCGGCGCGAGATCTTAGGCTGCACATCAATGAAGGCAAGACAAAATATATGGTGGCAACGTCAGCACCGAAAACGAACCAGCCAACAACTTCAAATCGCACTGGTCAAACGGGAAGAATAAAGATAGGAGAATACAACTTTGAGACCGTTGACAATTTCTCCTATCTAGGGTCGAAAATCACAACCGATAACACCTATGATGATGAAATCCGCGCACGGTTGTTGGCCACCAACAGAGCCTATTTCAACTTTCAAAAACTATTCCGCTCGAAACGTCTCACCATAGGGTCAAAGCTCTTACTGTACAAGACTATGAACTTGTCAGTCCTCATGTATTCCTCAGAAACTTGGGTTCTTAGCAAGGAGAATTGCGAACTCTTGGTGGCGTTCGAGAGAAGAATCCTCCGAAGAATTTTTAGCGCACTACATGAGGATGGACGATTCCGTAGCCTAAATAACGACGAAATCTATGAGCGATACCATGATGATCCGGTAGTGGATAAAATCCGGGTCAATAGGTTACGGTGGGCGGGTCACTTAATTCGTATGGATGAGGATGATCCAGCCCGGAAAGTCTATAAGGGCAATATTTATGATAGAAAAAGAAGACGAGGCAGACCCTGCCTAAGATGGAACGATGGCATAGGCCAGGATGTCAAACAGCTTTTAGGGATATCAAATTGGTGGACCCCGGCGCAAAACCGGGATGTCTGGAGTTCCTTTTTAAGGCAGGCCTAGACCGGATACCGGTTGTTGCGCCGTTGATGATGATGATGTGTTCCTTGCGCTCCTCAATTCAATGCGCGTTTGCGTGGGTAGAGTAGGTGTTGACTCAGGATCCCCTTCGCTCGCGCTATTTCCAGAGCAAACCTGAGACAACATATCGTGAGTTGCGTCTACCTTGAAAAAAAACCGCGTTCCCTTTGATATTAGAATTATTCTGCGCTTCTTTTCTTCCTTAGTTCATTAACTATGTCTCATCTCCAACTTTCCTAGCTCCTGGAAAAATCATTATGTTGACGTCATCAGCAGATGCTACTACTTATGAGAACTGAATCAGCATCATGCCCGAATGATCTTTTCTATGGCCAATAACATGGAAGCAAGCCCAGTCCGCTCCTATTAGCTTTTAATATTACAAAGTAGCTGTTCATTTTATAAATGGGGGTTTTTCATACTAAACTGGATCATTAGGGAAAATTTTTGTAAAATGTACAACAGCAAGCTGTGTACGGATACGTGGTACATATCACCCATCTGCGTCATCATTCCTAGTAAACTTTAACTCTCCCGAGGATTTTCCATGTACTTTTCTTATACCCTCCCGACTCGCCTATAAGGAATTAACGCCTTATTGTTAAGATATTAGATTTTTGTCTGAGATTTGTATTCCACCCTATAATTAATAGATAAAGAGAACTTTACCCAAACTACAATTTTTTATTTCGGGAGCAACATGTCCTCTTCTTCACCACGAAAGCTACTAAAAAGTATTGCGGTTACAAGATTCTTATAGAATATATACTTTCACACCAATTACCTAATTACCTTTAAACTAATTACCTGCTAATTACCTCGGCGAGTTTTATTACTTTCCAGGGATAGTTATCTGAATCCGTGTTTAATAATCGCGTCGCGTCTTCCCTCAACATTTCTAAACTTTCCGAGTAGTCCAAGGTCATCGTTCGCTTTGCATCACACAAGGGCTCAAGATTTCCCCGTTGAATGGTCTGACCTTCTTCGACTATGTGCGCTGCAACCGTTGACCTTATGCACCACCTTTGTTTCCAGACACTACTTACCGCTTCGCTACTATGTTCGTTGAATCTAGTCGTTATCAGGAGTTTAGTCTGTCTTATATACACCTTGTTACAATCGCTGCACGTTATTTGGTCGATGCCACTTTTTCCTCCACTGCTAAAGGATTCTTGACGCTTCGCAGTAAATTCCGCAAGGTGGACGATCGACTTGAACTTCCAATTCACATCCAGTTGACACTGTTTTATCCAATTCCTGATGTTGTTGAATAGGTAGGAATACGGGATAGTTACCCGGCTCGTGGTAACTCAAGCTTCCCGCTGGAGTTGATGATATTCAGGTCTAGAAAAGGTAGAGCACCATCCTTTTCTACATCTAGTGTAAACTCGAGTTTATGATGAATCTTGTTTATCGAAGAGATAACCTTGTCATCATCCATTCCAATAAACGCAAATACATAAACCATTCCGTTAGTAACGTCGAGGGAGGGTTGGCCATTGCTACTCCCGAAGTGGGTTTGTTGAACTTATCCCTAAACGTAAAACAATTTTCATTCATGCAGAGCCTGGCAAGGCTAATTACGTAATTGTCAACATGCCCCACGTTACTATTATTTACCTGCGGACCCGATTAGTTTTTTAGGTCGGGCAATTTTTTATTTAGAGCGCGGCCTCTTTTTATAATTTCACACTCAAAAGCCCGATGTAGTTTCGCGGTTGGTTGCTCGATTAGCAGACCCGATTCTGTGGCTTCTTTTGGCACCTTCAGATGCCTGTAACGCGATACTATTCTGTTTAGCTTACAAAGAATCAAGAGTCACGGTAACGTGTTTCATCTCTTACTTCAGAATTAATTTGCTAATGAGGCGACCCGATTTTAACTTAATGCGGAATTCTCGTCGAACTGGGCCCGAAGATCACTAACAAGAGTACGTTCTGCGAAGTGGTCAAGAGCCGTTTGGCACAACGTTTGCACGCCAACGAGGAGGCATGCGCCATAAAAGCACAGCATAGATCAGCAAAAAGGAGACTCCGCAGCGCTATAAATAAAAGCAAAGCTCGCGGCTGGCAGAACTTTGTCAACGAGCTCCCGTCTGCATACTGACCGCTGCGTATGCTTGACACGGCCGGGAAAGGGCTCGAGAAGCTCATCAGGAATAGACTCCCTGAAGCGATCCGCGCTGCCGGGGACTTATCCCCAAGGCAGTTCGGGTTCAGAACAGGGAGATCCACAATGGATGCTATTATGGAGGTGGTAGATGCGGTTCATCGAGCCGAGGCACCTAGCCGCCGATCTCGACAGATAATGCTGTCAGAAATGCCTTCAATTCCGTAAGATGGACAGATTTGAAGGCACATTACAAAACTCATTTCAGAGCTATCTCTTGCGGATATTGAGGGATTATCTGAAAGATTTCTCCCTGCTCTATGAGACCCTAGAGGGCCAAAGGAGAATGGATATCACGTCGGGAGTAGCACAGGAATCCATCCTAGGGCCGGACCTTTGGAACAAACAGTAGCGGAACCTGGGCTTCTTTCACAAGAAGTTCGCCCAGAAAGACCCTCCAATGGTTGTGGCATTTATTTAAAGAAATCAGACCACTCTGCCCCAATCCAGAAAAGAGAGGTGCATTCAGAGATGCCTTGTAGGTATGAAAGCTGTCAAAACCTGAAAGTCGTTATTTTAGGCATTTAGGTAACTCTGACTTAATCCGATCATCATGTTTAAGTCAGAGTTACCTAAATGCCTAAAATAACGACTTTCAGGTTTTGACAGCTTTCATACCTACAAGGCATCTCTGAATGCACCTCTCTTTTCTGGATTGGGGCATGTACGACGAGGGCCCAATGAACAACTCAATTTGACAAATGTTCGCTTCACAGTAAAACATGGTTTTGGTCTTGCATGGCAGCATCGGGCGTTGGAAATCACGTGTTCATCGATGGGAACATTGACAAAAATATGTACCGCGCTAACCTAAAGGATAAAAGAATAAAAAGGATCAAATGCTGAGAAACTGAATCTGCTCTTCAACTATCGATTTTATCAAAACAATGACCATAAACGTAAGTTAGGGGTAATGCAGACTTGGCTGAGATGGAACTGCCCCCATGTAATGGAACCGAAACGGTGGTCGTCAGATTTAAATGCCATCGAGAATTCATTGGTATTGCATTCGTAAACACGAGGTTATCAAAACACAAAGTTTAATAAAAGCTTTGCAAAAAGAGTGGAAGAACATCAAGCGAGAAACACGAGAAAACTTGTTAATTCCATGCAAAGGCGGCTAAAGGCTATCATATCTAACAAAGGTTATCATACCAAGTATTAAAATAGTTAAACATTTCAAAACCTTTGTTATTTTATAAGTAAATTTTATATTGCATCAAACAAGCTGCTTAATTTGAAATGATTGTTTTTTTATACATTATATACAGTGAACCAATAAAAAAGTTAGATAGTTTGAAGTCAAATATCTTAAAAACCATATGAAATTTTTAAATGAGTTATGAAAGAAAAAACAATAACCCTTTATGGTTGGTTTTACCGTTCTTATTATTTTGTTAATTCTATGTTACACATAAATATTACAGAAAAACAAAAAAAGTGCTCAATTATCGTAGCCAAAAAAAAAACTTTAACACTTCAAGTTATCAGTTTATATCGCAACACGTGATGCGATTGCTGTTCAAAGGTGGTACCTTTATGTTTCTTGTTGCGTTTAGAACTTTTGGGCTCCCTGACGTATACGACAACTATTAATTCGTTGCAATTATCACACGTTAAAGGGCCGAAAATAACAATGAGCAACTGTTCCTCCGACTCAAGTGAGCTGATCAAAAACAAAAAAACCAACGTTCATCACGCATTAAAAAACTTTAGATACAGTGACTCCGTTTCTCGCAAAACAGGTGATGGTAGAACTGTGAAAATCTGGTCGGAGTAAACAAAACGACAGATTTTGCGAAACATAAGAAACAACTCCAAGACAACCGCAGTATCTTTTACAAAAAATTTTGGAACAAAGGTATAGTAACAGATCTTCCTCAAACCGTTCCCAATTTTCTTCACAGAGAGAGATTAAGGGACTATACTCCAAAGAAGAAGCTATCGCTTTCCCAAAGAAATATTGAAACAAGTCGGGAAACCGGAAGCTTGACGCTTCAGGTATAAAAGGTTTTGTGTTTTCTTATGTGAGGAACATAACGCAGTTTTCCATTGGCCGATAACATTGACTCGAGATATTTAAATCACTTAGTTCTGTCAACGGCGGTGACCTGCCCAGAACTAAGCGATTTAAATATCTCAGTTCAATGCTAGCAACCAATGGAGAACTGCGTAACGAAATTGCTTCACGCATTAACGCAATCTGAATGAAGTGGCATTCTACAACCGGTGTTCTTTGTGATCGACGTATCTTCATACTTCTGAGCGTTAGCCTAATATAAAAGACAATGAACGGCGTTTTGCGGTAATGGGGACTAACTTGTTCCATTGGACTAGTGGCGCGACACGTTTTGGTCACATCCGAAGTGAGAATATCCGCGATCGATACGGGGTTGCACAGATCGTGAAAAAACTTTTCGTTTTCGATGGTGTAGTTACGTAATTCCCGCTAACGTGAAGGCGAAACAACGGTGGCTTGATACGCTGGACTGGGATTTAAAAGCCCCGGGATTACATCCAGATCAGGCATTTGATAAAATAAAATCACGAAACCGATCACGACGAGCCGACCCCGCTTGTGAACGGCACAAAGGCTGAAGAAAAAGAAGATGTCTGGAGCGACGAGCGCATGACAGCTCCGTGTCACATAGCTGAAATTCCATTAATCTCTATTTTTTAGAAAGCTATTTAAATAAATCATTTGATGGAAAGCCCTGTATTGATAATAGTCAACCTCATACGCTTCACACTCTCAGTTTAATATTATTAGCAAATGCGAAGGATTTAACCGACACCAGATTTCAAAAAGGGCTGGGGAGAAATAGATTCTTCATGAATGAAATTTTAATATTTTATTCGAATGTCAATTATTCTCGTTAATTATGACGTCAGCATCTTATTTGTATGGCTTAGGATACTGTTAATTCACACGAAATTGATAAGTTTGAACTGCTATAACTTTGACACTAATAGTTGGATTTTCATGACACTTGGCATGCGTATGCACGATACTGTCCTCTATGTCGATGCAACTTAGTAATCCTAGGATGAACTTAAGGGAGGTTTTTTTAGTCAATTTCTAAAAGTTGATAATATACTATTAATAAATTTTTTGAGCAGATACCGGAATGGGACATCTCTCGAAGATTAGATTTCACATAAGTGTTTTACACAAAACCTTAAAAAGGGCTGCAGATAAATAGATTCTTTATAAATGCGACTTTAATATTTCACGCGAATGTCAATTATTCCGGGCAATTATGACGTCAGCATCTGATTTGCATGGCTTTGGAAGCAGTAAATTCGCGGGAAATTGCTTGAAGTTTGAAGTTAATTGCCAGATTTCAACGAAATTTAGCACGTATATACAAAATATTGTCCTCTATGCTGGTACATTTCGGAAGTCCTCAGATGAATTTAAGGGGGTTTTTCATACTATTAGTAAGTTTATTTGAGCAGATATCGGAATGGGACATATTTTGAGGCCCAGATTTCATCTAAGTGCACTTTCCTTTTTTTTTTTTTATTTTTGGAATGGGTAGTTTCCCAAAATGAGTCCTGTCTCACTTTAAGTGTGTACATTTTGACTCCTTACTCACGCACTTTGCAATTAACGCCAAAACTAATATCAGTTTCGGAAAGTGCAAATCGAGACCTTTCATTTGATACCCGATTATATCCGGTGAAAAAAAATTTTCAATCCCTCCTTTGGATGTATGGGGAGCCCCCCTTTAAACTCCACCTAAATTTATGCCACTCGCTGTATGCGTGGGATTTCATAGTTCCCATCAGTCCACCAAATTTCGTTCGGATCGGTGTGTTTGACAGACAGACCGACAGTGAATCGATTTTAATAAGGTTTTGTTTTACACTAAATTTTAAAAACGAATTGAATATGCTCAAGAGGTCGTTACTAACACAGAAGAGCTTTGGAAAACTGTTATTTGGTATGCCGAGTCTAAATTCAACACTTTCGGTTCCGATGGCGTGCAATTGGTGTGAAGAAGGGTGGTCACTGCCTTAGAAGTTTGTAATATTGAGACAACAGTTCAACACGGCGGTGGCAGCATCACCATGCGGGGTGCTATGGCATCTAAAGGACGAGGACTACTGCATAATAACCAGGAAAACGCCACTAAAATATGTAGATTAACTTAACATACCAAGCCAGTACATACCAGCTACTAGCTTAGCATCTGATATAATGTTAGATTATTACAATGATCCAAAAAACACAACTAGGGTCTTTAAGGAATGGGTCCTCTATAATGTCAACGGGTCCAGGTTAACTGTACATATTATATTATAAAAAAAACAATACATAAAGAAATGATTCTTAAGAAAAATGCACGTCCTTTTTAATGCCACGCTGGCATGCCTTTCCGATATCTTATATAGTTTTTCAGTAAATTTTGTTTGGAATTTCATTTTTAGGTTGCATCAAATAAGCTAACACTCACTGCACATATATTCTTATGTCTGGGAACACATTACTCTCCTTCTTTTTAAGGTTTTGTGTAAACACAAAACCTTATTAAAATCGGTTTACTGTCTATCCGTCTGTCTGTCTGTCCGTCACACACTTTTTTCTCGGAGACGGTTACAGCGATTGGCACCAAATTTGGTAGAAAGGTGGGAACTGTGAACGCTCACGCATATAGTGGGTTACATCCTTTTACGTCGAATTTAAGGGGGGATCCTCATACATGCAAAAGGGAGGTGTACATTTTTTTTTCATCAAATATAGTCATGTGGGATATCAAATTAAAGGTCTCGTAGTACTTTTCGAAACCGGTCTTAGTTTTGACATTTGCTGAAAAGGTAGGGAATGCCGGGGGTTGAAAGTGATCATTTTTTAACGAACCCATTCTAAGAAACTACCCAACCGAAGAATCTGAAAAAAATCAGGGGGCTGCCAATATATGGTGCCTAGGCTCCGAAATACCCTCCATACCGATACCTGTTCAAATAAAGTTAATAATAGTATATTACTGTAATTTTTAGTAATTGACAGGAAAACCCCCCTTAAGTTCACCCTAGAATCACAAAATTTTGCAGCAATGTAGGCTACAGCATAATTATGCCAAACTTGGTGAAAATTGCACTATTACTAACAAAGTTATACTAGGTCAAAACTGTCTCTTCACTGCAAATTCAAGACTACGAATGTCAATATCACTTAAAAGTGGAAATTTTCACATAATATATGCATATTTTACGTGCTACATGCTAATGGGACAAATGCACACTAAAATCTCTTTATAAAAGAAATACGCAAAACCTTTCATACCTGAAGCTTGAACACTTGAACGTAACTAAGATGCACATCGGCTCTTAACTTTTAAAACCCTTCTGCGTTACCCTGTACAATGCACCAAAAACGCGGCAAATGCATCCCGGGCAAACAATGTGTCATTGCCAATTAATGACAAGTTACTTTCCTCAACTAATCGATAACACCACACATTCGAGTAAATTGCATTACAAACCTTGTCTCCTCGTGTATCAAGTCATCTTCAAAGCAATTGTGGTTCTGGTTTCATCCTAGAGATAGGTCAAACTCCGAAAAACGGTTTTTTAACGGAAATTTTGGTATATCCAGCAAGCACTATAAAAACTGTTTTCCAAGCCCGAGAGGATCTCACTGTGAATTTCCCTTTATAGTACTTTGTAACGAAATGCCAAACGCAACATTTGAACAATCGTCGACCTCCGGATATTGGGTGAAATACGGACCGAATTCTAACTAAAACAAGGGAGTATTAATGTTGCAATTTCAATGTCAAACGCACTCAAATTACATAATCGTTGCAACCAGTGGAATGTCAGTCTGGGAAATTTTTGTGCAAAACTTAGCGACGACTCGAATTATATTCAAGGCGCGAACCTACTTTTCTCTTCAGAGTCGTCTTGGGGTTTCGGAACGTTTTAATGTTGTCTATACTATTCAATGCCAGAACCTTAAAGTTTATATTTCCACCATTTTCTGCCCGTATAAGACGAACCGGTTTAATGAGAGGGTGAAAGGGGATTTCCCTTTGTTGGTTTAGTTCCCGATAAGGTACCTAATCTCAGTTCCTATCAAAACTGTTCAATAGAATGGTCACCCTATTGTCCAAAAGCTTAACATGTCTAACAAAATCACAATTTTCCACTACCCCAATCATTTAATCCCCGATTTGACACCATTTTCCGAAACTGCAACAAATTTCACATGAATGGACATTTCTCTAATCGGAAATCACATCGAAGATGCAACTGTTAATGTTAAAGCTCTAAAGAAATGTCAAAATCGACTTTTCATTTAAATTTTAAAATGTAATATTGTAACGAATGGCATGTAAAACGATGTGCTTACTTATGGGAAACTGACGAATATTTTGCATGAAATTAGAGAAAACATGGTCGTTATGTGCAGCAAATTAGCTAAAATATTGACATATATGGTTGTCTTTCACCACTTGGTGGGGTACAGCGCGTCAACCACACCCACGCCCCATCGCTCGCGGTTATCCGAAATGCGCTTCAGCTCCCCCCCCCCAAAACTTCTTAGTGCTCTTGGGACGATCCATTCGTAGACCATGTTGGGAGAGTGGATTACGCGCATGGGCACACTAATGTGCAGACCGGGCAGGATGAAAATTGGCTAGGGGAAGAATACCCAGAAATCAAACCAAAATGTAGGAGAAAAAAGGATTTTTTTCATGGCATAGCCCGCAATGCAATTGTCACCCCTCCTTAATGTGTGATCACTGCCACTTCCGTCTTTCTATCACATCGCATACGTGTGTCAAACCTGTGCGCCGACCAAGTTGTTTGTTTGGGATAGTGTCAGACCAGCATACTCCACTTGGAGCTTTTGAGTAACAGTGGAGTTCACTTTCCATTGGGTACTCCCATATATCAACACAGAAAGAACATTAGCACCTAACTTTCTCAACTCCATCTTGGTGCTGAGATAACTGCATTTCCAGATTTTAGACAGGGCAGCGAAGGCGCGTCTAGCGCTGGTAATACGTTAGGCAAAATCTAGTTTGATGCCACCGTAGGCAAAAACCACGCTTCCTAGATATACAAATTGATCGACAGAAAGGGGCTTTGGTATGCATTGGCCTTAATATTGCCGTATATAAACAGTGCAGCGTTTCCGGGGTGCATTCCCATTTTTTTCCCTGCTATGAATCTGCAAGTGATCAGACTCTTTGTGACTTTTCGACATATGTTTTCATCAAGTGTCTTCCAGAGTTTTTAGTCTAGTATGATTCCCAAATATTTTATCTCCGTGCCATGAAGTCTAATAGCTCCCAGCATTTTCCAATGATTAAAGCAATGTCATCAGCATAACCCTGGACTTGTATTCCAGTGCTTGTTAGCTCTCCTAGCAGTTCATTGATCACCATGCTCCACATTAACGATGAGAACCAACAAAGACCAACAAAACGAAGGTTTTTAGTTTGACGGGCCAATGAGATCTTTCTACCTATCTTGATAGACAAAACATTGTAGGCGTCGGTCAATTTGTCTATTTCAGTAGCCTTGTTTCTGAAACGGTAGCACTGAGTTTGATGTCACACAAAAAATTTGTCTTCAATGTTTTGTCTAATATTTGAAACACCAACATCAAGTTGAGATTGTACATTAACACTTACCTCCACCGGGCCATTAGAGTTTTTGGCCCGACTCAATTCCGAAGGAAGAACTACGTCTGGGTACCGGTTAGATACCGGTTGGCGGTGAATGAAAGTTGAAGCAGATAGATCACAAGGGCGGCAACTCAATTGCAGACTACTGTACGCAATGAAATACATTATCCTAAGGTAGCCTACGAGGAGGTCGCCCTAGAAATGCATGGCGCAGAACATTAGAAGAGGAGTATAGGCTTCTCAGGAAGATCTAGAGGGGGCTAAAGTAAGTATATTTCGGTGAAGCGATAGCGACAGCGTCGACGATACGACAGGTAGGTGTGTTCACTTCCAGGTTTCTTCCCCAATAAATATTGCGAGTCTCATACTCTCATGCACTTACCCTTGGTATTCTAGATATTCCTAATGAATCTCTAATTAGCAGTCTCGTTCTCATGATAAGGGAAATAACTAAAATATGATAGAATTCTTTTATTTCTCTGGCAACCTTTTATGATTAGCATAGCGACATCACCATTATTTTGCCTGAAGCTCTTCAAACCATTATATGTGTATGGGTTCAACGAAGTCACCGACATACACGAAGAAGTGAAAAAACGTATTACTGCAGAGATAGTTTTGTATTAAGCATATCTTTCGAGGGGTAAAGGCATTTTGGTGCCATTCAGAGTAATGTTATCGTCACCCACATAGGAGAGTCAGAAATGACCAATTTGATTTCGTATTAAAATAAGAGAAGTATCTAGGGTGATGTGCAACACTGTTGATATCTGGTATCATCATCAACGGCTCAACCACCGGTATCCCGTCTAGGCCTGCCTTTATAAGAAACTCCAGATATCCCGGTTTTGAGCCGAGGTCCGCCAATTCGATATTCCTAAGAGCTTCTTTTTCTGCCATAAATATTGCCCTTATAGACTTTCCGGGCTGGATCACCATCATCCATATGGATTAAGCGACCCGCCCACCGTAACCTATTGAGCCCGATTTTATCCACGACCAGACGGTCATAGCATCGCTCATAGATTTCGTCGTTTTGTAGGCTACGAAATCGTCCATCCTCATGTAGGCTAAAAAATCTTCGCAAGGTTCTTCTCTCAAACGCGGCCAAGAGTTCGCAATTTTTCTTGCTAAGAACCCAAATCTCCGAGGAAAACATGAGGACTGGCAAGATCATTGTCTTGTACAGTAAGAGCTTTGACCCTATGGTG
The DNA here is from genome assembly GCF_905115235.1 of Hermetia illucens. Taxonomy (NCBI): domain Eukaryota; kingdom Metazoa; phylum Arthropoda; class Insecta; order Diptera; family Stratiomyidae; genus Hermetia; species Hermetia illucens. The sequence continues at coordinate 147,907,732 of NC_051850.1, forward strand.
AGACGTTTCGAGCAGAACAGTTTTTGTTAGCTGAAATAGGCTCTGTTAGCAGCCAACAACCGTGCGCGGATTTCACCGTCGTAGCTGTTATCGGTTGTGATTTTCGACCCTAGATAGGAGAAATTATCAACGGTATCAAAGTTGTAGTCGGCTATCTTTATTCTTCCCGTTTGAGCAGTACGATTTGATGTTGTTGGTTGATTGATTTTCGGTGCTGACGTTGCCACCATATATGCCCAAGATCTCGTGCCGCTTGCTCCATCTGGATGAAGGCAGTTTGTACGTCTCGGATCGTTCTTCTCATGATGTCGATATCGTCAGCATAGGCTAGTAGTTTTGTGAACTTAAAGAGGATCGTACCTCTTGCATTTACATCAGCATCACGGATCACTTTCTCGAGGGCCAGGTTAAAAAGGACGCATGATAGGGCATCCCCTTGTCATAGACCGTTGTTGATGTCGAATGGTCTTGAGAGTGGCCCTGCTGCTTTTATCTGGCCTCGCACATTGGTCAGGGTCAGCCTAGTCAGTCTTATTAATTTCGTCGGGATACCGAATTCTCTCATGGCCGTGTACAGTTTTACCCTGGCTATGCTATCATAGGCGATTTTAAAGTCGATGAATAGATGGTGCAACTGGTGTCCATATTCCAACAGTTTTCCATCGGTTGCCGCACAAAGAAAATCTGAGCTATTGCTGATTTGAAGCCTCTTTGGTATGGGCCAATGATGTTCTGGGCGTATGGGGTTATCCGGCCTAGCAAGATAGAGGAGAATATCTTATAGATGGTACTCAGCAACGTGATACCGCTCTAGTTGCTGCACAGATAATGCCTCGTTGCCAGTCATCAGGCATTGATTCGCTGTCCCACACCTTGAGCACAAGTTGATGAACCACTTGGTGTAACTGGTCGCCTCCATATTTAACCAATTCGGATGTAATTCCATCGGCTCCTGGCGGCTTATGATTTTTAAGCCAATGAATTCCACGGACTTTTTCTCCCATACTTGGTGGTGGCAGTATTTGTCCGTCGTCTTCAGTTGGCGGGACCTCCAACTCGCCGATGTTCTGGCTGTTCAATAGTTCATCTCAGTACTCAACCCATTGCTCTAATATGCCCATTCTATCGAAAATCAGATTTCCCTCTTAGATATTTGATTCACCTGAGGAAAATGAACTGGTCTCGTACATTGTGAAATGTGCAAAAATGAATTATGGTCTATCCATAAATGCTATTCGTAACTTGGCTTACGAATATGGGAGAAAGTATGCGTGTGCGATGCGGAACGGTGGACGAAAGCTGGTAAAGTCAAACAGCTTGCAATGATCGATAGGACTTTGCAGAGCATCGGTGGACGACTTTTTGGACAATTTGAAAGCCTTTTGGAGGGGACGCAATTTGCGGAACACCGAATCTGGAATATCGGCGAAAGTGGCTTCTCGACTGTAGCAACCCAACCTGTGAAAGTAGTCGCACAGAAAGGGACCAAACTTGGTTCTTTTACTGCAGGTGAGCGTGGGACTTAAGTTATTGTTGCTGCCGGTGTAAGCGCTGTTGGCAATACTATTCCACCTTTTTTAAAGTTTTGTGTAAAACAAAACCTTATTAAAATCGATTCACTATCTGTCTGTATGTCTGCCACACGCACTTTTCTCCAAAACGGCTAAACCGGTTCGAACGAAATTTGGTGGACAGAAGGGAACTATGAAATCCCACGCATACAGTGACATAAATTTAGATGGAGTTTAAAGGGGAGCTCCCCATACATGCAAAGGGGAGATTTAGGAAAATTTTTCATCAGATGTAGTCGTGTAGGGTATCAAATGAAAGGTCTCGATTAATACTTTGCGAAACTGATCTTACTTTTGTCATGAATTGCAAAACTGCCAGTAAGGAGTCGAAATGTACGCACTTAAGGATAGGTAGGACTCATTTTGGAAAACTACCCAACCGAAAAATCCGAAAAAATCAGGAAAGTGCGCTCAAACAAACTTACTAATAGTATATTAACAACTTTTAGAAATTTACTAAAAAGCCCCCCTTAAATTCATTCTAAAACCACCAAATTTCGCACCAGCATATTTCACATACCCGTGCCAAATTTCATGTAAATCTGGCTATTAACCCGAAAGTTATAGCAGTTCAGCGAAAACCTGAAATCTATTTTAATGGATTATTCACGGCCGGAATCTGTTGGATATGCAAATGATAGCGGTTGGATGTCAGTAGCGGATTTTGTCATTTTCCTGAAGCATTTTATCAAGTTTACTTCGGCCTCAAAAGACAACCCCCCAATGTTGGTCATGGACAATTACGTGTCACATGTTTCGATTGATGCTATCGATCTGTGCATTGATAATGGCATTACTGTCTTAACACTGCCGCCTCATTGTAACCACCGCATGCAACCGCTGAATGTGTTTTTGGTCCCACCAAAAAGTCATACGCGGTGAAATTCCATGAATGGTGTCTCAGTAATGCCAGGCCGAAGTTCGGCATGTAGCTGGATTGATTGGTAAGGTTTTGATTCAGAGCTGCACATTCTTCAATATCCGAGAAGGCTTGGCATCAACGACATTTTTCCTATAAATTCTGACACAGCTCACGATTTTCTTATGTCAGACTTTAGCAGTGAGAATCTAATGGCCAAAGAACCCGATGAAGAGGGAGACGTGTGCAATATGATTTTCCTAGACTATGGTCATTGGTCGCACTGGGGAGGTGTCAGCAATAGTAACAGCATCTGGCATGTGAAGGAATTTTGCCAAAAAAAATGAATCGTAACAATTTACTGCAACACTTGCGACATTCCATATCATCTAAAATGCAAGGTCGCAACTACTTCACTTGTGCACATTGCGATTCAGGTGAGAAATCGTTTTTCGAATAATTTCTTCAATGTTTGAGCATTAAAAAGTAAAAATTCTAATAAAATAGGTTTTTTCTTCAAAGTTCAATTTTTCTAAGCTCAGTTACATCACACAAAAGATTTTTTTCACCAAAATTTGATTACTTTTCAGCCTTACAGCCATTTATGTAAATATCATTGCATGTATTACCTGATTTTCGCGGATGTTGCTGTTGGACGACGTTTTTCGAAAAATGCCAAGAACGACCTTCCGGAAAATTTTCAGAATTAATACCAAAATCTAAATTAAAAAATAATGATAACGAAATTTAGTATTTTCCTTCCTTTATATGATATAGTCATTTTATATTCAAAGATTTAATTTTTGGAGATTTTCCCTGAACAACGAAGAAAAGTGTTGCACATCACCCCACTCCACTACATAGTTTCAATCTTGCAATGGCTGAGGTAGCTTCACCGGTGGATGTTAGTCTTTGAGCATATATCATTACTGGTGAAAGGATATGTACATCAATAAATAAAAACCAAGTATTTTAATTTTTATAAGCATTTTATTTTTAACTATATTCACGTTCTCTTATAATTTCTTTGCATTTTTCTCTTTTTTTCTTTGTTTTTCTGTTTAAATACAGTATGTCTTGTTTTATTTTTTTTTGTATGGCTTCTCTATAGTTTCTGTTAATTTTCTGCATTTTTGGATACAATTTGGTTATTAAACTATTTCAACTATATTCATATTTGATACATAATGTTTCGAAAAAGGATTAAATGTTTTATAGGTTGTGTTTTCTTTTTCTTGTATGTATGTATGTTTTGCATGTTATCTCTGCTTTCTTTCGCTAATACAATCTATTCTTATTTCTGCTTCGTTACTTTTAACAATGATATATGCATATAATGTATGGGGGATGACGTATTTTTTCCGAGGTTTTCGATGACATTTGTCGATTTGGGTTCTATTAAAGCATTAAAGGAGCGATTCGTTTTCCAATGAAGGAAATTCGTTACAGGATTCATGATTGTGTGAGATGGTTATTGCTTTTCTGAGATTTTTTATGTTTTATGATGGTTTCGTCTTTCTTACTCATGTTATGTAATATTCTCTTGAATAATACTGTTCGGTTTTGTTTTGAAATACAGAGTCGAGACTTCATGTTATATAGAAGAATGACCAACAACTGGCTTTCAATGCATTTTCATGACCTGATTTGGATGCTGTTTTGGGTAAAGGTACTAATTTCGTTTCAATGTGTAGTGAGAGTCGAAAATAAAGTCTACTAACTAAATGTTAATTGTTTTTATGTAAAATTCTAAATTCTAAGTGACCGAAACGAAATCAAATTGCACAAAACTGCTTGATTTATATTTTATAAATTATTTATTCAAAAGTCCAATGTTTTTGTTACAAACCTAACTTCGACTCTGCCAACTAATAGCATTCTGGTATCAACTTATAAAACTAAAGTACATTTATATAAATATTTTATGTTACACCATCATTGATTTGAATAGTCGAATAATGTAAGAATATTGTTGAAAACAATTCATATTACAGTTCATTTGACAACTAAGCACAATTTTAAATATATTTTACATTTATATATAATATTCATAATTTATTCAATTTTATTTGTATATTATTCACTTTGTATGTATATCATAAAAAATCGAATAATAGAACGCTTATTGTTATCTGTATAATATGTATAATAGTGTATAATATTTTTTAAAGATCTTTTACTCACATTATTATTGTTGTTTGTTCTTAACTTAATTTAAATAATAATGAAAAGAAAACATAAATCAGAACTTTGTTGTTAATTCTCGAAATTTCACCTTATGAGGTTTTGTTTCAGACTTATATCACTTTTATTGATAGATATTGAAATTATGATAGTATGTAGATGTACATTGTTGTTGTAAGAAAAGAATGCATTTCGGCGTTATTTATTGTAAGTTTTCAACTTGATTTTATTTTGCAAGAGCAAAATATCCGGTGTCTGCTTTGTTGTTGTATTTAGAAAGCGAGTATGAATTTCATTTATTCAGAAATACAATTTGATAATATATTTCTTCAGTTAGACTGATTTCAGAATTTGCCAATGGCTATCACAAATATTTCCTAAAATACTCGCTTTTTACTTGTTCAAGTCTAATTATCAACGGCAAATGATAGTTTCATATTGAATAAAGAGTGCAAGAATTCAGTACAAATCCAGAAGCAAAATCACCTCAATGTGCTTCTAATACACATCCATTGACTATACTGAATGCTACATTGATCTTTGGAGAGTTGGTTTGACTTATTCATTTACTTCTGCTATGATTCAGTAAATATTATCCGTAATTTACATTATATTTATTCGATTTTGTATAAAATCTGTGCGTCGTGTTTTTATTGTTTGCCCATTAATTCATTAACTAAGTTTGATTTGATGAATATAAGAAGCTTTCTATATTTCTTTTTTCCGTTCGTTACCTACAGTTGATTTTCGATATGAAGAAACTTAGGGCAACTTATAAATATGGTTATGTTTTCATAAATTATTACTTAACCGCTACTTTTAATCGCTTTCTTTTTGAATATGGTTTGCATGAGATCACAAAAGGGCTTGATCTCGTACCGCGCTTCTATGCGTTAGTTTTGTTTGCTTCCAATACTTTGGCGGTTAGAAAAGTGAACTTGGGATGACTCTGAAGAAATTAATTGAATAAAAATATTCAAAAACAAGGGAAACTTGTATGAACGTAAGATTATATTGAACCGTGTCATATATATAAGTGTGATTCACAAATAGTTCCATATTTTGACAAATTTTTGGCTTTTTTAGGGACTCAAAAATTAACAAACTGGTATTGTTCTAAAGAACTTTTTAAAAATTCAGCGTTCAGGTCTTAAATTCGGTGAACACAAAAATGAGTACCCAAATTAAATTTAGTTTCACAGAAGATAGAGCATTCAAGTGAATTTTGCTTGGTAAATTATTCTTAACTACTTATGAAATTAGCTTTATATTTATGTTACACAACTATATCACTAACACCTAAGCAGATGTTTATTGGTAATTTCATATCTTTTTTTACAATAGTTTACATAATGTTGCTTGCTATCATTTATCTTATTAATTTTATAGTGAAACACGAAGGGCAGTGATGTATATTTTTTGTTTTTCTCTATACATAAAAATTTACATTCATCAAATTTGTTTTAATATTTAAATTATCATTGCGCAAAATGCTAATTAGAATATTAATGAACAAATTAAATAAGACAATAAAGGAAGTTGTAAGCTCTATTTTTATGCAGTTCCTAATGCACTGGTTTGGTTTAACGCTGTCTTCTCCACAATAGGACGAATTTTCTGTTACGCTTACTTATCAGTAACTTTTCAGGAATACTCCTGAACTTTAGCAAAGACAGAGGACAAGAGAAGCAGAGCAGGGCCGGGTTGGAGGAAAACACTGGCAAATGGGGAAAATCACAGCGAAAAACAACTGAAACTAGATTTGTCCTTATCTCCCATTCCTACTTCGTGATACCCTCATTGCATATACATACGCATACTACTACCAGTCCTGGAAGTTTGAATGTGTACAACAAGCTACCAGTCAAAGATATGGTTCCATACACCCCTTTGTGAGGTAAAGCGCTTCAACCATACCTACGACATCACTGTCAAAACTAGCCAATGTGCTTCAATTCAACCTAGGATTTGCTGAGAAACTTGCTCTCCTCCTTCGCTGTTCTCACTATATGTCTCTGAATGAACCCACTCATCTGCCATTTAGTAAGGATAGGCACTTAGCCAGCAATAGAATTGCCACCTTTTCTTGCTGTGGCACCTATTCACTGCCACTTTTGCATTTTCGTCAACACATCTACCGATACTTGGCATGTCCACCGACGAAGTTCTTGTTCGAAATTGTATCAAGCTAGGAAACCCCGATTACATGACATGAATTGAAGAAAGTTTCTTGCTTTTGAGTAACAGTAGCGGCCACTTTCTATGCACCATCCCCATATATAGTAGCGCAAAAAGAACATTGGTGCAGAAGAACCTCAACTTCACATTGTTGTTGAAATAGATGCGTTTCCAAATTTTCCATAAAAAAGCAAAAGCGGATTTAACGTTTTCAATGCGTCGATAGACACTAAATTCAGTGTTGTTATTGGCAAATAGAAGTTTCCTAGATATTCAAATTATTCTGTGATGTTCTGCCGATTAACGCAAAAAGTGTGATGACCACTTGTTTGTCATTTTTTCTAAGTCCCAAGTCATTAACCAAGGTCCATGACTCGAGAAAGCAAGCAGATGTCATAAGTGTAGTCGAGGTGTTTAAGAAAGGATGGCATAGTCCACTGAACCCATGTCCTCCAGCCAAGGTAGCTTGAAAAAAGTCACCGATAACGAAAAGAAAATTTATCAATGGCAACATGCAACCCTGCCGGACTCTATTTTAGACTTCAAATTGTTCCGGAGTTTACTTCGATGTAGCACATGACGCTCTGCGCCATCATATTTCGCTGTGATAATAACTATTCCTTTATTCGTAATGCCCCTCCTGCATTACGCCATCCCGGATACACTTACTCATTTGGGCGCTTTAGAAAAACCTTCCGAGAAATAACATCAAGCGGGCATTTAAAGCAGTGAAAGTACTTTTAAGTAAAAACTAGCCTCTGTAGATACAAGGGTGGAAGCCCAATCACCAGGAGTGTTGAATAAACAAAAGATGAACGTGTTACTTCTCGATACTCCTGATCCCTCGCAATGGCAACAAAAGAATCATTTGTGGAACATGGAGTCCTCCGCTCATAGAACATAGAGAAGTGTTTTGTTGATTTCAAAGAAGCACACGAAAGTGTCGACCGTTCGGTACTGTACAAAATATTTTTTTTTAATTTGAAGTTCCAGTACAGCTTATTAGACGCATCTGAATGAAAATAGTCAGTCTAGCACCCCACTCAAGATACAAAGCTAATTAACAAGAGGATTCAGCACAGAGTTCATCGCTCTGACTATATAATCCTGAAAGCGCCAGTGAGTCTAAAAAGTACGCTACTGCACAAATCATCCAAAATGATAGGCCAGATAGGCCTATGCAGATGATGTAAATATCCTGGCACCATCGAAAAAGAGCGCGAAGGAAGTCATGGTCAAACTTGAAGAAAAAGTCAAGAGAAGTTAGACTAAAAATATAGGAAGAGAAAACACCAAGTCAATTATTGAAATTTCGAACAAATCGACTACTACTTAAACGCAACTCTCCCAAAGGACACTAGCGAAATAGACGAAATCAACATGTTGATGATGTTTCCAACAAAACAGCTTACCTCGTACTGCCAGTTACAGAAAATGTACCCAGGAAAAAAAGTTCAAAATATGTAAACTTTAAGAAGGGCGTTCCTGTATTACGGCAGCAAGATGTGGACAATGTACAGAGAACGAAAAATTTACGCTACTGAACATCCTGTCCTTAGGAGAATCTTAAACCCAATAAAGGTGGACGACGGATAGCAAATAATACGGCATACCAGAAGCCGAAAGCTTCATTAGGCAGATCATATGGAGCAGATGAATATCAAAACAATTGTAAGGCGTCTGCTCAAAGACAAGGTGGAAGATAAGGGACCATGTGGAAATTGCACGTTGCTCGGTTTTGAAAATTGGAGGTCGCTATCGCTTGTCCGAGAAGACTCGGCACCAAGATTACGGAAGACTAAGGAAGAACTGGTCTGAAAGCAGCACTCCTCCTATCCGTGAAAAATTAGCAAAATTCTATGCCAAAGCATAGGTATCTCACTAACAACAACCACAGAAAAAGAGGCACAAGCCAAGGCTTATAACTAGACAGTCACCACAGTACACCACCGCATCTATTAACGGATAGGCTAGACTTAAAGAAATACTGAAAGTAGAACACCATCAATCATTAATACCAAGCAATTGTAGACTTGAAGCACGTTTACGAGAGTATTCATCGCGTAGTAGTGCTTAATGACAAAACTATTTTCGGTTCATAAAATCCTTGATGATCGACAAATGTGGGTTCAGAATACGCTGACTGACCCTTTGGTCATCTAAACAGTGCTAAAAAGGAAGAAGGGTTGATCCCTTGCTTTTCAATTTATTACTCCGTATGTACTCACGAAGCTCCTCGTCAACACTAAAGGATTACTTTTAAGTAAATCTTACCTGATGACATTAACGCATCTTCCCAATTTTGCCTCGGCTCAAAAGAAACTTTGCCTACCCTGAGAATGGAGAATTCACTTGCTAAGATTTCTCTAATCCCCCCCAAAAAAAATTGAAACACGGCAACAAAGCAAACTGGAAGAACGGCTGGCTATTGCTATTCTAACTGATAGCCAGGCAGCTATCAAGATACGTCCAATCACTCTAAACTGACATGGAAATGCCTTAGTAAATTGAATACGCTTGGCTCACACAATAATAAAATCTGACAATAAGGCAGTGCATGAACTCCCCTCAAAAGGAGCAGAGACTCCGCTATGTGGTGCCAAAATCCTTTTCTAGAATCGGGAAGGGGTTAATACCCATGACGCGAAGCGGGAAATATGAACCTTAGCGTTCCCAGGATTGTTTAAACTTCAGCAAAAACCGCTTAAAGATCAAAGTGGTCACGGGTCACTGCATACCACATCGCTACCTAGAGTAGCTAGGGGAGGGCCGTATCTGCAGACTCTGTGAGGATAGTCACGAAACCTTCACATATATTAATTTCTCTTATTGCCATAATTATTATCGAACAGATGGGCACCAGCAAAACCATATATGGAGCGTTTAACTTTCAGACCACGAAAATCAAAAAATTATGTGAGGATTCCACCAATGCAAACAAAATCTATATGCCAGTTGGAAACTCAGTTGCTGGATCAAAACGATAAGAAAGCCAAAGTATCAAGGAAGGAATAATGGTTGACCTTAGGGAAAAGGCGCATGTATGCCGTCTAAATTATGAATGGAATAATTCCTGAGCCCATGAAGGAGCATTCTTAGAATCCAATTCAGTCCATGATCTGAGTCCCCTCAGTTTATCATATTCACTGATTATTGTAAATTTAGGAAATCTGTTCCACACGCTGGCAATTGTCGTACGATCGGAAAAACCAACAAAATTTGAAAAGGGATGTTTCCTAGATCTCCTTATATTATTAAATAACCAATGGAACGTCACATTTTATGTCGGAGTAAAACTTAAATATAATTTATAGTTAAAAAACCGACCCTGTGGATGGCAACTATACCTTTTCTTTTTTCCTTTATAGACTGAGCCTGGCTCTTAGATTCGTTTTTATTACTGTACAAATTCAAAGGCGGATTTTCTGTGCCAGACAAAACTTTCTCACATAGTATGTGCAGTGAAAGGCTTCACTGCTAGAACTCCAACAGATCTTGTAATCAGCCCCTATTCTGAATCGACTTGAACCGAAAATGCAGTCAATGGAATTAATCGACAGACTCCCTACCTATACAGCAGGCACACGGTCTCACAATATTTTTTATATAATATAATAAATGAGAATTCTAAATTTTCTATAGTATCGACCGCCCTGTTGCCCTCTATGGTTCTGAGTATTGGCCGAATATAAAACACAATGAGCGGCGCCTCGCGAAAATGAAGACGAAGATGTTGCGTTGGACCAATAGCGTAACATATCATGATCACATCCGAAATGAAGATATCTGTGACCGATATGGGGTTGCATCGATCGGGGAAACATTCCGAGAGAGACGTCTTCGAATTAACGAGAATTTACTTGCCAAGATTGGTCTAAACATCGAAGTCGATAGGAAACGACCAAACGGCCGACCGAAACAATGATGGCTTGATAGGCTGGATGGTGATTTGAAATCCTCGCGACTGCATCCAGTTCAGGCTTTCGACTAGAACAAAGTAGCGGAGCCGATCAAGACGAGCCAACCCCACTTCTGAAAGGGGTAAATAATAAATGAAAATTTTATTTTTAAACTGTCCTCAATTCTCCCCATTAGCAACTATTCTTACCAGAACCGGGTCATTAATTTGAAGTTCACTCAGTTTTATTTTATTTTGCGCTTACAAACCATTTCAGAAGTATAAGCTCAAGCATTCCATATAAACACAGTTGTAGGATAAATAAAGTGAATCCGATGCTAATAAAAAAAAATTATACAATGAATTTGAATAAAAGAACGCTTTTCAGAATTTCACTTAGCAATAGAGTATGAAATGTTTTGCCCTAATCCCATAAGTGGTTAAGTGGTCATTTACGCAAAGGTAATTGAATTGTTAAGCGTCATAACCTACTTTGTTGTTATTTCTTTTTACACGTAATTTATTGAAAAATATGAAGAATATATTATCTGCAGTGTTTACAACAAATATCCCATTCAATGATTATTTGGTTTTATTTTAATGTTTTAAATGTACTGCAGTATGCATCAGACAACATCAAACCTGGAACTCAGGGTAGATATTAACAAAGAGTGAAAGTAGCTAAATATGGTTTTATAACATTTTTCCTATAAAAAAATCTCTCACATGAAATCGCATTCATTTCACTCCTTCATCCTTTCATAATTTTCGGTTATTTAAATGTTTTTCGGGTTATTGTATGTGTTTTTTGCTATTTTTCACTTTTTCTATTTTCACACGTAGAAAACGTTCATGTTTATGTTGAGTATCTACTTCAGTCAATCATTGCTGAATATGTGCAAATGTAGTTTAGAATGTGATGATTCTGTTTTTCATGCTTTACTAGCTTTGGAAAGTCCATTTGTTCACAACACTGGCTTCCTGCCTTCACTTGAACAGAAGTAAAAATGAACACATCGCAAAATTTTGATAAAGCCAGATGAGTAAAAAGTCAAATCCTTGGTCTCAATCGTCTTCAAATTAAATATTGACATTTAATGATAGATAAGTTTGTAGAGTATTTACAAAGTATTTATATACAGGATATGATTGTAAATGATAAAAATATTATTTTACATTTATTTTAGATTCGCAATCTACAACAATTTGATCCTTCCTTCGATTTGCTGAGTAAAGTGATTTTACAAAAACAGTTTTTATTACTTTTCCACTTGCTCTGTTCTAGTTTCTTCCCCTTATTTTGCTGCCATACCATATTTTAAACCACTATTGGCATACATTATTTACAGGACATTCATTCAATTACATTTCTCTTAAAGCTTTCGGTTTGCAGTTGAGCATAAATGGGTTCATATTTGTATGATTAAATGAAATATGACTCTACCGCTTCCATTGTTTCAAATTATTATTTGATTTGTTATTTCTTTCTCGTTGCTTATTCATAAGTGATTCAATATGATACCATCTTCCGATGAATTAATAAGAATGTATGCAAATGGATCCATAGATAACAAATTAATTTTCTTTGTTTTTAGTTCAAGTGTAGAAGACGATTGATCCAATCGCGCGTAATTTAAATAAAAGCTTACCATAATGGAGTCTGCTATGAGTAAATATATGGAGATTACATAAATACTGCTTTACAAAACTCTTTCCTTAAAAAAAATCCGGCATCTGTTCTTTGAAATATCTCATTGCATACCATCTCACTCCATCAGTTATTATGTGATACAAATGGTCTTACTTGTATTCGTGATCATTACCAGCATTACTCTTTTTGTTCTCAAATTATTGAAAATCACAAATAGCAATTGAATTAGAATAACTATACAAATGTAATAGTAATTATAAATATAAAGCTTATTGAAAATGTATGAAATTAGAAACATTGTTGTTGTTGCTGCTGTTATTATTCTTGTATTACGACTAATTTCTAAATGCGGCCATCAATCGCCTTCGGGTCCCTCAGAGAAATGCCCTCGTACATCTAATGCATTTGCCAATTGCAGTATAATGTGTGATAACGATGGATGTTCCAATAGTTCGTTAACTGGTAGTGGAGGTTCACAGCGTGGACGCATATGACGTCCACGAAAAGCTCGATGCAATCGAAGGACGACATCACAGAATACAAATCGTAAGATAAGAGTACGTAGGAAATCATCACCGAAGAATTGGACATACGATGGATCTGAAAACAAAATGGAAAGTATAAACTTTAAAGCCTGAACCATGATGATATTTTCCAATTAAAGTTAACGGTAATATTTTTCTTGTCTCGGGAAATTAAATAATAAACCTCTCTCAAGGCCAGCTCGGGAAACGGTTTTTATTTTTTGGGCGGTTCGGAATAGAGACTTAAACATTATTTTATCAATATTGACTGACGGTTTTGTCCAGGGTAGAGGTAACTCATCAGACTCTGCCTCACCAACGAGAGGTCCGTGAACCAAAAAACGTAAGAGTAAGTTGCTCTCCATTTGGTCCAGTCTAACATCAAGTAGACTTAGGATCCCTCATTATCCAAAACAATTATTTAATCATTGCGTAATTTATACAGTTGAGGACATAATTTTCATCATAAGTCAAATTTTTCTTGTTCTAGCCCACTCTAGCCACTGAGTTAGCTAGTTCGGGAATGTGAACCGGGTCCTTATCCTATCTCATTTGAAAGCTACGCGTCAACTCTCTCGCTCACCCCAAATCAATACTTATTTTAAGGAATTACATCCATATTCGACACTATCCTTCTCTTCAAGTTACAATAAGACTAATTTTCACCATATGCTTGGATCTTTTCCTAACAACCTTGAAAATTCCAGGATCACGAGCTATATCTGGTAATATTATATATTAAGCGCCAATACCTTGAATTTGGCAAATGGCCCTTCTTTGTACTCAATCATCACCAACGGCACAACAACCGATATCCGGTCTAGGGCTGCCGAGGTCCACCAATTCGATATCCCTAAAAAACTGTTTGGTGTCCTGACCTACGCCACTGCTCCATCTCAGGCAAGGTCTGCCTTGTCTTATTTTTCTACCATAGATATTGCCCTTATAGACTTTCCGGGCTGGATCATCCTCATCCATACGGATTAAGTGACCCGCTGACCGCAGCCAGTTGAGCCGGATTTTATCCATAACCAAACGGTCGCTCATAGATTTCGTCGTTATGTAGACTACGGAATCGGAGGATTCTTCTCTCGAAGGCGCGAAGGGTTCGCAGTTTTCTTTGCTAAAAACCCAAGTCTCCGAGGAATGCATGAGGACTGGTAAGATCATTGTTTTGTGCAGTAAGAGCTTTAACCTTATGATGAGACCTTTCGAGTGGAACAGTTTTTATAAGCTGAAATAGGCTCTATTGGCAGCCAGCAACCGTGCGCGGAATTCATCGTCATAGCAGCGGTTGTGATTTTCGACCCTAGATAGGAGAAATTTTCGATTCGATGTTCTTTGTTCTTTCGATTTTGGGTTTGACACTGACGTTGCCACCATGTAGTTCGTCTTGCTTTCATTAATGTGCAGCCCAAGATCTCGCGCCACCTGCTCGATCTGGATGAAGGCAGACTGTACATCTCGGTTTGTTGTTCCCAGCATGTCAATATCGTCATGGTAGGCCAGTAGATGGGTGGGCTTGAAGAGGATGGGGTGCCTCTCGCATTTACATCGGTATTGCGAATCACTTTCTCCCGGGCTAGGTTAAAGAAGACGCATGATAGGGCATCCCCTTGTCTTAGACCATTGTTGATGTTGAATGGTCTCTATAGTGATCCTGCTGCTTTTATCTGGCCTCGCACATTGGTCAGGGTCAGCCTAGTCAGTCTTATCAATTTCGTCGGGAAACCGAATACTCTCATGGCCGTGTACAGTTTTATCCTGGCTACGCAGTCATAGGCGGCTTTAAAGTCGATGAAAAGATGGTGCAACTGATGTCCATATTCCAACAGTCCAACAGAGAAAATCTGATCTGTTGCTTATTTGCCTGAAGTTAAGCCTTTTCAGTTGGTGTAATTGGTTGCCTCCATATTTAATCAATTCATCTGTAATTCCAGCGCTTCTTGCGACTTATGATTTTTAAGCCAATGAATTGCACGGACAGTTTCTTCTATGCTTGGTGGTGGCAGTATTTGTCAGTCGTCTTCAGTTGGCGGGACCTCCAACTCGCCGATATTTTGGTTGTTGAGTAGTTCGTTAACATACTCAACCCATCGCTCCAATATGCTCACTCTGTCAGAAATCAGATCTCCCTCTTTGTCTGTAAACCTTCTGCGCCTGATGCGGTTGCTCCCTGTAGCGTACCTGCTGGTTCTCCCAGACTTCTTTTTTCCATCTGTGAAGTCGTTTCTCCGCTCGACGGAGTTCGTGATAAGTCTCTGTGCGTGTCCGCGTTCTTTGAGAATGCAAGATTACTCGGTACGCAGCATTTTTCCGTTCTATTGCTAGCTTACATTCAGCGTCGACCCAGTCGTTCCGACTTTCCTTGCGGCTGGGGCCATGTAGGTCATTTGTTGATGCTTCACCTCCAGGACATATGTTAGCTTCTGTTATTACGGCATCCATTTTTCCATTATAGGTGTTACGGAGGGATGTGTTGTGAATGTCAGAGGAGATTGTAAGTGGTGTTGTAATTCGAACTCGGAGCACTATGCCAACGAGACAGTGATCCGAGTCTTTATTGGCCCCCCCTTATATGTTCTAACATTCATCAAGGCTGAAAGGTGCCAACGTTCGATCAGCACGTGATTAATTGTGTTGAAAGTGGTCCCATCTGGAGAGGCCCACGTATGTTTGTGGACCGCTTTCCACGCAAACTAAGTACTTCCAACAACCATTTCGTAGGACTGAATCTACTGCTTTGGTTAATTAATAAAGAGACATCCATGTTGGCGTAAGATTTCTTCGGGCTCATCCCTGAAGTCGCCTATTACTACGACGAGGATATCTTACGCATACTGGAAAATGTTCAGCTTTCTTGGAACACTTCTCATGGAGGGCGGATGTGTAAATTTTGAAGAGCATACCTCTGGGGCAGGCCATTATTTACCGAAGTTTGACGACCGCACATGAACAGTTACCTGTTGCACATGATTCTCTAAGTCCCTAAGATAATGTAAGGGAGGAGATTCATGTTTGACATCACGTTTATCAAAACCTTGCTGATGTCAATGGATACACCGTGGGCATGCTTTTCTGGCTTTTCTTGATATAGATGTGTAGAAGAAGCTGATTGAGGCATTGGGTGGTAGACCTGCGCCTCCTATAGGCGAAGCAGTTGTCGGGAAGAATGTGGTAGTCTTCGAGGTATTAATTAAGTCTAGGTTTCACCACGGAGTTTACAATCTTTCTGAGTTTATCCTTTCTTCAGAATCGGGACCAGTTCTCCGCAGGGATCTAGTTGAGCCAGATCTCATTCTAAAGTTCCTAAAACCTAAAAAAAGGTTTTAAAGCCGCACTCCACTAAGATTTCTGGATCGAATTCCTGTCATTCGGTTTAAAAGTAGAGAGTGAGATATGATTGTGAGCAGCCTATGATGCAGGTTAGATTATTCAATTCTATGCGCTCTGATTTAAATGACTTTTCTGCTTTTAATGAGATGGTGATTTGACATCTCTTCCGCTGGTGCGTTCCAGAGCCGGTTGGTCGAGACTGAATGTTCGGGGACAGAGCCGACAAGGTTCGAGGCATTGGATTTGGCATAATTTGCGAAGTTTAACAAGTCACATGGCAAAGGAAGTCCTAAAATGGTTCAACAGCTCGAACTGAAACGTGTAGCTGCCTTTAATATCATTAAAAGAAAGTATGTAGTTGTAAGATCCGCCGGAAGACTTTACAGCAAAATGGCCAATGCAAAATGACTAGAGAAATGCTAAGGCGTATTTCGACTAATAGTCGCCGTTTGTGATAATCGGTTTTTGGGGAAAAGATTTTGAGATTCCGATACGCTAGCATCAATATGTTGATTGAGGCTTTGGCACATGTCAGAGACAAAATCACAAGTGCAATCATATCAATTTTCAAGAATGAGTTAAAAAATATGTTGCTGATTGATTTTTTTCAAAAATGTGTTATTATGAAGTTTAAGGATTTCCTTTTCGTTGTTATTTTGTAATCAATATTGTAGAATATAATCTAATAATAATATATATTTTAAAAAGTACTCGGCCGCTCTTTAATAGAAGTGTTGTTCAAGCGTTATTGTACTTCAAATGTATGTTACATATTTCCCAATGTGTTACGCCCTGTCTCCTTGCAAGGGAGATGTTCTTCACCGACACGAATTCCCGAATGAGAAACCTTTCAGTGATGCAGATTGGAATTGATTCAGGTTATTAGCCGCGTCTCGAAAAGTCCGGACACAAGTTCAAGCAAGTGGCAGTATTTCGATAAAAGCAAGAAGCGGGGGTTTCGCATGGTTACTACTACGACTACAATACTACGATGAAACGCAGGAAAAATAGAAAGGAATTTAGCCTCCTATTGGTCATAAAAACAGAAAGGAAAGGAAATTTTGCGAAAAGATAGTTATTTCAGCTCTAAGGTATATATCAGAAGAAATTGCAGATGATCGTCTATCTCTGGGATATTCAATTGGAAAAAAATAGCAAGAGGCTGCTCCTCCCTGGTGGTGAACAACTTTATAGTTAGAAATACACATTATGAAGATCCTCAATGGTGCCTCCAGTAAAATTCAATATAATGCAATACCTCCCAAGAAAATAAAATAATCTGAGTGTAATTATGCGGTGTTTCCAACGATTAATTATTTGAAAAAATAAAAAATCTGATGAAGAGAACAAGCGGTTCCCGAAATATCGGTATTTGCAAGAATAAATATCTACACCAGGGAAAAAGAAAAAAGAAGTTTTTATTATTCCAAATAAAATAATTTGGAGAAGAAGACAGATTACATATTAAGAAACGATTTCAAACTAGAATGGTGCGTAAACGCATCATCACCATCCTCATTCTATATCTCCCACCAAACGTTAAGAATTCACTACTTTACCTATAAATCCAATTCCTTGTTCGATTTCATCAATACGACATCTCGTCACAAGCCTCGAAGCCTCCGTAACAAAACGATCCACATAACTTTGACATCGCTCCCAATGATGAATTGGTACATCACCCACATTGCAAACATAACAAAGAGCTGTTAATGGCGAGTGTAGGAACAGAGTAAATAACGAACCGTGATGCTGTACATCGACTGTAATCCGAGAAAAATAAATTTTCAATTTAAGAATTACTTCAACACAAAAGTAGTAAAGATACTCAAATACTTACTTTGAAAGGCTGATGGCACGTCTTGAGGTGACATGAGTACAACAAGTGGTTGCCCGAAATAACGTGGGATGTGTTGAAAAACGAATGAATTATCTGAGTCGATGATGATGAATAGCGGACGCCTTGTAAATGGATATAGATCACCCGGGTATAAACAATGTGGTTCCTTGTATGATTTCCCCCTACATGCTACTCCGCTGTCCATACCATCACGTTTAACACTGGTTGCCAGACCTCCCAGTTCATAACCATCTGCGAAAAGTGTTTTGTATAAATTCTAAGCTTATGTTTCATCATGTTTCGTGGCTTACTTGTTTAAATATAACTAAACAAAATATTTAATAATAAATAATTATAAGGTAAATCACCAAAAAAATTATAGTACTATTTGTACTATTCTATGAATCAACTTTAAATAATAATCAGCATTATATCGTATGTTGATTTTTCAACCTCATCCCCGGAGCAGGTAGAAAGTTTATGGAGGGGGAAGGACAGCCATCATATTTGAAAACCTATGGCCGCTCAAAGTGTATTTTTAATGACATCATGGTCCAGTTTGAATTTCCAACCCTACTCGTCAGGGGAGGAGGATGAGAAGATATGTAAAGGAAGGTCCCCCTTTCTAATCTCGTTAGGGCGGTTACTTCCTTAAAAAGCAATGAAGCCTAATAGTGAGGCTATTTTCATGTCAACATGGTAGAGTTTCATTTTGAAGTCTATCCCCGCAGGGGTAAAGGAGAGTGTGAAAGGAGACCCGGGAGCTCCTCCCTCTCGAACCCCGTTGAAAAATTGTGACGGCAACCCCGCTCAAAAGTTATGACGCACCCACGCAGTTAGGGAGGAGGTTGAAAGGCAAGGGATCGGTCCCCTATATAACCCGCCTTGCACATCATGCGATAATTGTCCTACCAATAAGCGAATTAAAGGTACACAAGTTATTCGTTTTTGAGGATCATAACTTTCAACGGAAACGCCAGTTTTTCAATGCTGCTAGAAAGAGGAACATTTTTCTTCATCCTACATACCCTCTTTTTCCTCCCTCTGGAAGCTGCGATTTTTCAAATGGGCTTGAGAGGGGTATCTCCTGCTCCTCCCTTCCTATCCTCCTTTACTTCTTGCAGTTGAAAGCTAAACCCAACCGTTTTGACATGAAGGGAGAGACCGCCACATATCCTCCCCATTCTTTCCCCTACATGGGATAGGATTCAAAATTCAAACTTTACTCAAATAATATAAGAAAAACCTACGCATAAGTTTTTAAGTGGGGGCGACCGCCACGAGTTTTCATTGGAACCTCCCCGCTTGCACGCTAAATATTGGCTCCTTTACTGGAGAGACCGCGGAACTCGTAAGAGCCCTTCGGAAAAAGCGCATTGATATTTGCGCTCTACAAGAAACCCAATAGTATGATGCCAAAAGCTACTACATAGAACGCGAATGTGGTAGACAGGCCTTAAACTTTTTTTGGTAGCCCACACATTCAATACGGTGTTGATATTGCCAACTTTGAGGATTTCCGTGATGCCATTAAAGAAGTAGAATGATTTGATGATCGGCTGATGAAGCTCACCATTATATCAGCCGATCCCACTATTCACTTCTTCACCGCGTTCGCACCACAGACAGGTCGACCTGATGCCGAGAAATATGTCTTCTGGCAACTTCTCGATTGTTACGTGATTGCTAATAACTGTACAATATCATCATTGCAGGCGACATTAACGGTCATTTGGGTGAAAAGGAAAACGGCAACAGATGCCCAGGGGGAAAAGGGTTTGGAGTATGCAATGGGGGTGGTGACCCTCTAGTCAATTCTGCGGATATCAATGACTTTGTAATTATGAATACATGGTTCATTAAACAATTGTCTCATTTTCCTACATTATATTGTGGAAACAGTAAAACACAAATCGACTATATTCTCATAAGATCCAATTTCGTTCCCTATGAGAAAATCGCTCCTCAGCATTGACCGTCAATTGCCGTCTTGCGAATCAACAGCATTAGGAACGCACTGGCCCGCGGTGCATTCAATGGTGGTGATTTCGTAAGAAGAAAGAACCCGGCTTTGGAATGACTATGTCCATGAAAAGAAACGCGTCTACCATAATTTTCTCAACGATTGGTAAATTTGCAAAAATGTCTTTCCGGTAAGCAAAGAAAGCGATTGCTGTCACCCGGGCAATTCATTACACTGATCTTTACGATAAACTGAACACTGAGGATCGCGAGAGAGAACTACATCGACCTGTCAAAAATTGACACCAGGGCATACAGGATATCGAATACTTCTGTTGAGTCAAGGATAAGAACGGTACTTTGCTTACCGACCGACGAGCCGCGACGGATAGATGGTGAGAATATTTCGAGCGGATTTCAACTGAAGAATTTGTCTCTCCACTTCCATAGCATTTCCGACATTTGGAGCAGTTCCACCTGCGAGATTCACTGAAATCGAGGCCGCAATAAAATGAACGAAATCGCGGGAAGCAACAGGACCTGACGACTTTGCATCTGACCTCTGGAAACCGGAGATCTGGATCCCATTACTGTGGTTCAGTGAATTTTTCAATTGGGAAGATAGAAAGTAGACCACAATCTGACTGACAAGAAAGTACCCCAGTTCCAATCTGGGAAAAGAAAAGTAGTCCAGTATTCCGATCCTGTTGTTGTCCCATTACATGAAAATTTTTGAACGCATTCTTCACAACCATACTCGCGAAATTTTTCATATAACCGTGAATCAAGCCGGGTTGGTTAAGAACTGCGATCCACGATCCGAAAAGTAAAGTTCGAAGCCCGCTTCGTGTAAGTAAGTAGCATGTCCAAAAATGGAATAATCTGAGATTGAATCTGAATAAAACTGAATCTGAATTTTTGACGACCGATCCCCATGAAACAGGTACTATTACTGTCAGTGTCAGCGACCTTCCCAGAACTGAGCAATTTAAATATTTGGGGTCAATGCTATTAGCCAATGGAGAACTACTTTAGGAAATTGCTTCACGCATTAACGCAACCCGGATGAAGTGGTGTTCCACAACTGGTGTTTTTTGTGATCGACGTATCAACGAACGTCTCAAATCTAAAATTTACTGCAATGTCATCAGCTCTGCCGTTCTCTATGGTTCTGATTGTTGGCCGACTATAAAAGATAATGAACAGGGTCTTGCGGTAATGGAGACGAAGATGTTGCGTTGGGGTAGTACTGATCACATCCGAAATGAGGATATCCGCGATTGATATGGGGTTGCACCAATGGGGTCATGTAATTCGCGCTAACGAGAATTCACTCGCCAAGATTGGTCCGGCTTGATATGCTGGATGAGGTTTCGAAAGTCTCGCAACTTTATCCAGATCAAGCCTTTGATAGGACAAAATGGCGGAATCGATCACGACGAGCCGACCCCGCTTGTGAATGGACAAAGGCCAAGTAAAAAAAGAATTGGTTTGCAAATTTCCAAAGCGGGAATTTTGAACTCAAGTCGTGCCTCTCTTTGGGCGACTTTTTAGCTGCACAAAGATCCTATGAAGGCTTTTTTGAAAGAATATTGCCGTTAAGCAACTCGGAAGTTGGAAGCAATGATGGAGAGGAATACCACGATTCTCCAATGACCTGCCTCAATGGAAGAAATTGAATGACTCTGAGTTTGACTTTCCTATGAACCGAACCAAAGCAAAAACAAAAGAGGCTTTAGTATCTGATCTCATCCACAGCAGTGGCAAACCAAGGAAACATACAATTTTGACAATACTTGCGTATGGGGAGGATTCGTGGTTATCCGCAAAAGATTTGTATTTTCTCAGCATTCAGTCCACATTTTAATAGAAAATTGATCAAAAGTAGCTTTTAGCGATGAATAATATTCGAGATAATTTTCTTGTAACTATTTTTTGCAATAGAATCATTTTTCAATTGAAAATCCTTTACCATGGTCATCTGTTACTGCACCAGAATTTTCTGGAAAAAATTTGGAGCACAAGCCTAAAAGCTGAATTTTTGAGAGACCTATTTTTAATTTCAAAGCTTTATACATAGGAAAGCGGCTTTAGATGAGTTCTTATGACTTATCAGCCTTTTTATTTCCGAGAATACTATGACATGCTCCTTTTTTTATTTCATTCAAACTTTCGATTATTCATAGTTAAACGTGAATTCTTCATACCTCTTCTTATTGGCGGGGATGAAACTTCTAGCTTTACGTCAGTTTTGTTCTAAGGTAAGTCTTTACCATCCTTATTCACTGCTGTGACGAAATTTTATGAGATCCAACAGATACGAAGCAAGTCTAGAAAATAAGTGTACTGGAGCTCTCACAGTTGTAGGGATAGTTTTTTGACATGTTGACAACACCACACATTTCAAAATGAGACCAACATACTAGTTGAAAACTCTTTGTCCTGGATCATTTGTTGTGAAAAATTTGGACATACATCGTATTTTTTTGAACCTTACAAATTGAGGACGGAGTTCCAGTTTCATATCGCTATCGCTTGCGCAACTTTACTACCATTTTACCAAATAATCAGCGCTTCATTCAATCCTTGAAACATTTTTTATAATCAGTGTTTTACTTGGTATGTCTACAGCCTTTGATTTTTCCACTGTCTCATCCATAGCGATTTTTTTAAATGATTGAAAAAAAGGAAACCATAAGGAGCCAAATCAGGTGAATTATGGTTGTTGCGAGTTTGATCAAAAATTTGCAACTAATGATGCCATTGTCTGACGATACATTATCGTGGTGCAAAATATATGAAATGTTGGCCCACAAATGCTTTCATTTTTGACGACGTGGCAACATCACAGAAAAAGACAACTTAATTCGGGTAAATAGGACACACACGGCCAATTCCGGGAAAGCGGTTCGTATAAATTTTGAGCAAGAATTACCAAGCTACCTGCTAGAAACATATAAATTAAAATTAATTTGAAAATGAAGTAGAATAAATTTTTGATTTTAAACAATTAAAATATTTAAATTATAATATATGATTATAAAAAAATATACCTAAACACAAAAAACGAAAGCAAATTTACAATCACACACAAAATATTTATATTTGAAGAATTTTCGCTTGCAAACCAGTGTTATTGCTCCATTTATTTTCAAATTTTTAAATCTTAAAATTACATAAATAAAACTTACAATCTTCTGGATGTTTTGTTGTCGAAAAACACCCATCCGCTGAAATATATAGTAATAATGCACCGCCTGGTGGTAATTCTTTAAATCCACTAGCTAAGAACACGAGAAGTTGACTAATTGAAGGCTTATACAAGAGATATTTGTGAGGATTGTCGCGATAATGCCGTCGATCACCATTTTCCATATAACCCTTTGAACCCGGTACACCATAGGGTGGCATCCGACTTGCTGCAGGACTTGCATCATGTCCTGCATGATGTGGGTGTGCCGTTTCAGTTGGTTCACGTTCCAGAGTTTGTAACATCCTGTAAAGTTTAGATAGGGTTAAATATTACTGACAATTTTGTTAAATTATAATTAGTAAAAGGAGCTCAACAAAAAAGCAAGTATCATTTATGGTGCTCAAATGAAAAACTATTCGTAGTTCGTGGAAGCAAACCTTTTTACTTTATAAGATAAAATCTCTATTCGCAAGTTAAAGGTTTGACAGACAGATTTGCTTCTAAAATCGTTAATAATGTCACACAGGTATTATGTGTAGCGGCTGTTATTTAATCTGTTTTGTTAAAAGTGTCAACCTGGGGAGGGGGTAGAGTTGTCCCTTTATGAAAAGTATCTTAAAAGTGCTACTCAAGTTATTTTCATCTATTGTCCTTACCTACTGCTTTGAACATTAGGATCTCCTTTGGAGTTTCTTGGGGGTATCCAAGATTCCCCTTTGGCTATCAAATCTAAGGATGCATTTACAATGCGCATGATGAAATCTCACTTATTGCAAGGATGAAGCTTACTTACTTACTCTATCTAGTTGACACTGACATCTTTGTCTTTTTTTACTTTATTGCCGTTGTAGTGAAAGTACACCTTTTTGCTATATTGTAAAGCTTCATCAAGATTGATCTCATCGGCTAATTAACAAGTGTAGCCATAATTACTGGTAGCCACGATATTGATTTAAAAATGAACGCATATCGAACTCTTTTCAAAGTTTGCTTCTAATTTATTGGACTCCTCGACTGCAGTACATTTTTAAGGTTTTGTGTAACTTATAATAATAATTTAATTCTTTAGTAATTGCTGCAAAACCCCCCTTAAGTTCATTGTAGCACCATAAAATTTTGGAGGGGTCAAAGTTGTTGCTTCTTTGCAAATTCAAGACTTTGAATGGCAATATCACCTGAATGTGGATATTCTTACAAAATATACGCATATATTACGTCTTACGTACTAATGGGACAAACGCACACTCTTTATAGAAAAAGTACACAAAACCTTTCATACCTGAAGCGTCCAGCTTCCGGTTTCCCGACTTGTTCTTGCATAGAGAAGCTATCCAATCCACAGATGTGGCAACAATTCAATATGTAATGTTTAAGATAGCTGGCAAAATAGCGGTTAAAGCTTAGGTTACCAATTAGAAAATCATCTGTTAATATTAACTTCCAAACATTGTTTTTGAATCAAAATTAAGTCATTTGTGTCTTATGAGTCAGAGCATAGTCTTGCTGGGAGTTCCACGCTAATTGGGGACCATTGATTTTTGCGAAGCCTTTTCACTTTCTTGGAATTGGCGGAAGGTTGACGAAGGTTGTCAATACATTCTCACGAAAACTCCTTAATGGGCGTAAGTAAATGTCCAGTGAGTTTGTACCAACGCCGTTCCAGGTAATCTTTTATGAACACTGAAGAATCAACTTACAAATTAGAAGATACACACTCTACACAAGTACGTACCGAAATATTTTACCTCATTCTGTTCAGGGATCATTACACCATTGCCTAAGGCCTAAGTAATCAAAGATCCTGATCCTTTCCACATATAGGAGATATTGCAATTTCTGAAACCTTCCGAGCCTTGTTATGAGTCATGCGTTGCTCTCTTAGGATCTTTTTGATAACTCGAGTGACTTGATGGGCTCGAAATGAGAAGTCTTTCTTTGATGTAACTGTAGATATTTGTGTGTGGCATCACCTCTTGCCCAGCCGCCGTCTGCTGATCTTAAAGGCGATTTACGCTAAACAGGCCTCCGGAGCCAGCCTGGAAGGCATTTCCGTGCGATGCTGGCGCTGCAGCTGACACTATCGTAAATGAACCCAACAACGACCGCCTGCAGAGCTTCTATGCACAAGGAAGCATCGAAACCGGACAAACATTCTATGTATTGGCGGAAATTGCAGAGCTCCGGAAGAAGTGTTACAGACTACACTGCTTAACACAACGTGTTTAAACGACCGGGAGGGGAGCGGGGAGCAGCGCAACAAACAGAAGCAAAAGTCATGGCTGACAGGACCTGGTCGACGAGATGAATGGGGACCTTTGGGAACTCGATTAAAAATGAGTAACCCGAAAAGTCTAGATTCTGCAGAAATCCTGTTTACTTAAGGCCCCGCAGATGGACCATATTGTATGGGTGCTATTCGCTGCGGCTCCCGTGCCGGTTGATGACAACAGCATGGAAGGCATGGAGGATTGCTGCTTTTTCTCTTTAAGAGAGTCCTATTTACGAAAAAGAGGAAAGCACCAGGAGCCGAGAGAGATTCTAGGCACACTAGACAGCACTTTCAATGTGTCGAGCTACTTACCTGTTGTGAGAAAAATCGAAGTAGTCATCCTGACTAAACAGAGAATCACGACCCTTCGTCCCATATCAATTGGCGAGTCGATAATAGAGCCGAATCCAACGGTTAAGTTGATTGGATTGACGCTTGTCTCAAAGATGAACTTTTTCGAGCAAACCAAAGCAGCGGCGAACAAAGGCTGCAACTGAATTTTCGACCTTAAGTCGGCTAATGACAAACATTGGAGGGCCACCTTAAAGAGGCAACGTTTTCTGATGAGTACAATGCAGCCTGTTCTACTTTACGGCGCAGAGGTATGGCTCGCGCAAGTACAGAAACGGAAAGCTTTGAGTCACTAAAGAGTGTAAAGCCATATACAAGCGCAAGGGAGAAGAATCACTGAAGAATCACTGCTTGTGACACGTTCTCCGAAAAAATGTTGGAGCCTTGAATCACACCGATTTTGCAGACCTTTTTCTCACATGTCAGCCGTCAAATAACTTCCATAACAGGCCGAATTGTCGGCCGAGCATCAGGTACGACTCGACATCGGCGGGATCAATGTCGCGACGAAAATCACGATTAAGTTAGTAAATGATAATCTTCCTTGGTAACAATACGATCATCAACCTTTTGAAGAATGCAATGGGTTACTAAGTTTGCTGAAAAATGAGTTTTCTCACAAATTTGTCAAAGATGACCATCGGCACGTCATTTGAGAATTAAGCTGTAAGCCACCACGAAATTCTCTCCGAAATCTTTTGCGTTCTGAACACAACAACACAACACAACAACTGAACACTAAAGTTGATTAAGGTCCGATAAGTATTCTGATTTCCCGGCTATGGATAGCAGACAGAAGTTACCGATACTCAAGACAGATCGCGAGTTCGAAAACTTCAGAGTTTGGTGGACCGAATCATAGGTACCTACACTGTAGAATCTTATGTAGAACACCTAGATATTCGTGATCCATGGAGCACTATATAGGGTGCATTCAGTGATACTTACTTATACGGGCTATATGCTTTCCGAGATTTCTGTTTGCACCTTGAAATTTGCGATTGTGGCCATGCGAAAAAAGCAGGGATGATGAGAGGGACTAGAAGGGGGTGAAAATTGTCTCAGTGATCCGGAGTAAAGACGTTAACCAAATTAAATTAAAGGGACCCTTATGAACTCTGGGCCCACATTTTTTCTCTTTAATCTTGATATTTTGATCGGTCCGCTCAATGCAGAAATTGTGGGGTAAAGGTTTTATTAGCAATGAGTACCATACGACCTTCTGTGGAAAAGAACATTACATGGTTTCTGCTAGCGCTAAATACTCAGGAAATTAATGCGGCCTCAACCTTCCAAGAGTTTTTAGCGATTTCCGTACCTAGACTATTTCCAAAGTGGACTTTATAAGAATCTTTGTAAACCATTTGTATGAGACAGTCTTTTATTAATTATGATAGGCACCGTATATATGTCAAGCTGCACCGTCCTTAAAAGTCATATTTTAACAGAGTTTGAAAACATGCTTCGTTAGCCTGCTCTCTGACGCCCGTGAATGACAAGAGAAAATTCAACGACCTGCAGTCCGTTGTAAAGTTTTCCGCAGTTGCGCAGGGTATTGGGGCTGATTCCATTGTGAAACTAAAATTTCTTAGCGCTACGTTGGTTCAAATCATGTCTTAGCACTTCAATGAGGATTCCCTACATTTCCCACATTCCAACTAGGGAAATAGCCGAGGAGAAACCTCTACCTCCAATGAGGTCGTCAAGGCGCTGAAAATTTAGTTAAGGTGCGAAAGGAAAACTGATTTATAAAAAGAGAACAAGCTTATGAAGACGTGTAAAGAAACCTCGAGTAAGTGGTATAGTGGAGTGAGGCAGACCCTTAAAACACGGGTGGGTTTCTAGAGGTTTCTGATCGGACCAGAGAAAAACCTTCCTACCAGGTCGTCTCCTCGGAGTTATTGTATGTTGAACCCTAAGGACTATTAGTGGGGCGTTGATCTACATTCTCTTTAGTCTTTGTCTTGTTCGTTTCGGAGCCAACTTGAATAAATCAAGTTCGCCATTTGTTTAGATCGTAAGCTTAGTCCGAGTGAATCCAAGGGATTCTGTGAGATCACGCCATCGCTATTTTGGTCGGCCCTTGGGTTGCCCAAAGACTATTGATGCTAGTCTTAGTAGCAAGTAATCATCAGTAGGGATTATATGACTATGAATATACCATCAAAGTTGATTATCTCACAACTTATCCAAGATGGGTGAAATACCATATCCTTCACGTCCATTGATTTGGGAAGCGCTGGTACATTTGACGAATTCCTTTGCGGCTTTCTCTTCAATGAAGTTATGAATATGCTATTCGTAAAGCTTGGAATCTTTCATTATAGTTCAATAGTGATATCAACTGTGATGACTGCACTGACTGACCTTCAACTCGAAGTCTCGAAAATTCGATAGAGACTTCATTACCGCATTGTTGATTACAGTTCTGGCGGGAGAGGGCCAAATAAGGTAGGGGACAAATAATATTCTCAGCGCCATTCTACTATCTACTTTAGAAGTTTGCCTTGCTAGCCCACGCAATTACCTCAATAAAAATTCGGACTGTATATATATATTGGTTTAATTACATTTGAGCTTCAGGACCTTTGCCAAACTCATAACTATGACAGAATATTTACAAGAAAATTGCAATAAATTTCAACCTACCTGAACATATCCATTGTTAACTCTGAAAATTTCGCTTGTTCACACGCTGATCCCACGATGAGAATCTCTTGCAAACTCAGTGTCATATGAGGTGACCGCTCACACGGCGGCGTCGTCAGCGGCGATAGCCTGGAACCGGAACCACTGGTGGTCAATTTGTGGAGTCAACCTATTCAAATTAGTGCACCCATGGCCCGTGCTTTCAAATGGGGCGATTTGTGTAATGATGTGAAATGTGTATGTGATGATAATGGATCCATTCGGGTTTGAATTGGAGTAAGGTTTTCGGGGTGTTTTAAGGAAGGGATATTTCTTTGCAGATATATCGGTTTGGAAGTTGGCTCTTTGAAATTATGTTTAAGAAATCTTCGAAATTCCAATCGGCGGTTGAAAAAGATACCCTAAAAAGAATTTCAAAGAACCAAGATCCGAGCGTTTCACGAAACTTCGTAGAAGAAAAAGAGTTTCCTCATGGTACTGACAAATTTCTTTATTCCATCTGCAATGAAAACTCCTTCTTTTGGGTAGGTTACTATAGGATAGTTAAACAGGACTTGGTAAAATAAAGCTGAAGGACCACAGATGTAACTTATAATATTCAAGATAAAATTATGTATGTTTGTGAGCTAGAAAGTAAAGCTTAAATGTGTTGTGTTATGTTAAAATGCGACTGGCAATGGCAATGATCTCTGATACATTTACAGATAGGGCAAGTGAGCTAATAAATAAGAACAGAAAATATACTCGAAACCATATGATACAAAAATAGATAATCAGCCTAAAATCAACGTTTGTTTTTCGACAAAATAAAATATTTCGTAAAACAATATTAAATTTACGGTGGCAAGATACTCTAAGAGGAGCAATTGTTTGAAGAATGTTGAAAAGTATGCTAAAGAAGCGACTAATGAATTTCGAATGATATCAAATGGACAAATGAAAAACGGGCCAATTCTTATTTGATACAAATATTATTAATATTATTATCAATATTTATTAATACGTTACTCGAATATATATGAATATATTTCACGTACATTTAGAAAACGTATATGAAACATCTAAAGCAAAGTATAGGATACATTGACTTAAAATTAAATTGCTTCAGCGTTGCTAGCAGCAGACATTACGAATAAACGATTAGACTTGGAAAAATAGATACTTATAGTAAGATAAAGGAAAACACACGATAAAAAAGAGTAGAAATTCTTAATAAAATTTTATTAGAAGAAACCTTAAAAGTAGACTGGAAAATTAGAATATTTAATAATTGAAATTAAGTCAATAAAAACTTTATCATCCCTTTTCCTATATTCACTAACAAACGTCTAAGCCCTAAATTTTGTTAAGATCACATTGCTATAACTTCTCAACCAGCTAATAGTCATCTACCCCACATTCAAGCTACCAATTTTTTTCCGAATAGTCGACTAGAGCCCGCTTATAATGTTAAAATAAAGTCAACTTATTTAACTCACGATGCTGCCCATATATTTATACTCAAGATTTTGGAAAACTACGGACTAGTCGAGTCAATACTTGCTGGAACTAACTTTATTTTCGGCATAGTTGCCTTAAAAGTTCCACACACTAAATCTAATCTGGAAAAATTCACAACAACACACAAAACACCTTTCCTAAGATCGTGGAATAAAATTGGCTCATTTTTTGCACATTACTAAGAGTCCAGCATATCAACTACATCTACTCAAACAGATCCACTGATTCAATCCCCCAAAACAACTTCGTCAACCCAATATGTTTGCAATGTTCATGAAACAGACAAGGAGCAAAAATCCCGGCCATAATCCTTAAAACATAATACGTATCCATCAGCCCTTTTCTTTCAACATTATTCAACCATTGCTTATAGAATGATCATTTCCCTTCAAACTGAAAGTGTGCTCAGATCACACTCATCCCAAAGAAGTACGAAAAACGGGCTGATCTGATTATGCTTCAGGCTAGGGTTGCATAATTCCATAAGTCCTCTAACGACCTCTCCACAGAGGAAGCTAGAAACCATATTCGGACGGGCTAAGAGTGTATAGAGGCGAGCTGGGAGTAGGTTTATCCATCGGACCTTCCTTGCCTGCTAGTTATGTTTCAAGAGCATGTCAATCTAGCGAGGGATAAAATGTAGCAACAATTCGCGGACCCCAAGCAAAGGTGGAACAGCATACACTGAGCGCTGCGTGGTCAATAGGGAGCTTGGGGTCTATGCGTATCTGAATATCTCGAGTACCTTCAATTTTAAGTAAGACCCTCTCCTTGGTGACCAAACTAGCTAAGGTGAGCAACATTTCGTTAGGTTTCGATGACATGTTGTAGCAATGGCAGATGTTATTCATATGCTGAACGCGTTATCTCCACTATAGGGTAGTTAGTGTATGACCATCAAATTATGATCTCTTTTGACGGGTTCCAAACGAGAGCAAGGATCATACGCCAACATTTTCAAAACGCTGAAAGCGAGTTTGAGGAAAAATGTTAGCACACCAGATGACTCCAACAAGTAGACCTTAAGTTGGAGCTCTTAAGTGAAGCAGCCGCACAGCGAATGTTAGAGGATGTTTTCCAACAAGATACTTGCAAATGCTGCCACAGTGTTTCCTCATAAAAAAAAACAGCTAAAGGCAAATGATGGTCCTGTTCATTGAACATGCGGTGCTTCTAGTTAATGGAAGCGAACTGTAAATATGTGGAAAAATTGGGGACAATAAGGCCCCAAGTTACAAAGGCATTCCTAACAAAGCTTTGAAGCTACCAGTGGCAACTAGGCCCAGCCTGTTTGTCAAATCTTTAGAAGCAAATCCACTAGTTGGATACTGTGTTTAAGGTGATGGAGAGAGTCATCTACAACAGACTGGTGCTCATCATCACCTGTAGGTTGATAGTCATAGCAGGCTTTGTCCTAATCTGATTATCAAATAATCAAGTATGATAATTGGCGAAACTAAACTGAGCTGTGAAAGAGCACCTGAGTCAAATCAAGGTAATAATCTCGGGCGAGCGCAATGCTGACCACATTGCCTCCTTTACGGTACTGTAATCCTGTAGTATACCGTTACGGTGATCCAATTGGATTGTTGCGCTAACGAGTATTATTATTAAATTAAGCTTAGAAGGGCAGCTAGAGTATGAGTGCTAAAGCGCATCTGATAATTCTGACGGTTTGCAGCGCTTAATAATTACATAAGATGGAATAGCACTGACGGTAGCAAGCATGATCATAATCGCGCAAAAAATTAAGTTCCTATGTCAAATTAGACATATAAATGCAAACACGGAACACAGAACCTGGGTAAATACCTAAGTTATATGAAGACCAACTATGATAGTCATTACTCTGGAGAAGTTAGGAGTAATATCGAAAGTAATTTAAAGTAGAACGTAGTTCAAAAAAGAAGCCTTATTCGAGTCAAAAATTGAAGAATTTAATGAAAAGAAATAAGATTTTTCTACTTATTTTTTTTTGTTTTTTTTTCAAAGGAAAAGCGAATACGAGAACGGTCCCAAAATGTGATAAATATCACGCATAACCGATAAGGTAGGGGATGTCTACAGTAGAGTAAACCTTTCGAAATGAGGAATATTTTGCGGCCTAGAGAGAATATAAGGGCATCATCATGATTTTTTTCAGGTTTTTAGCTGAGTAATTTCTGATAATGAGATCTACACCTAAGTGCGAACTTTTCAGCCTTTATTCTCTACCCTTGAAAACTAACGTCAAAATTAAGACCTGCTGGTACTAATCGAAACCTCTCATTTGATACCCTAAATAGCCATGTTTAGTAAAAGAAAATTTCGCACCTGCCTTTTACACATTTGGAGATCTCCCCTTAAACACAACGTAACACGATTTCATACATTGCTTGTGTAGGGGTTCTCACTTTCACCCTTCCTATCAAAATTCATGTCAATAAGTGCTAATTTCAAGGATTTTTATTTAGAAGAACTACAAGCATCGGAACAATAACTATTTCGAGGAAAGTGTTTGCGATAGAAAGGCGGGCGGACGAAAAGGATGATATACAGGCAGATGCCTGGGAATAGGTACACCCTTTCCTGCGGATAAGGAAAGTCTCGGTCGTGCGAATGACCATGCAAATGTACGAATATAGAGAGGTGCATACATGGGCATCTTTAAGCGGGTAAGCGTCAGAACAACATCTACCACTGACGCAAGCTGGTACAAAAATAATCATTATCATCTTGTATGCGAACTTCATACCCGTACGTTTCAATGGCTGCCTATGTTCCTCTCCAAATAAGCGATGTGGCGATCCGGGTAGAATTGTACCGGTTAATTTCCTTCGGAGTTCAGAATCCAAAACACCACTTTGTTGCAATCCTGAACCGGATACCTATTATTACCAAAAGCATAAAGCGACCCACCCAAACAAGCCCTAAAGTGGAAAGTAGTAGAGAGTATAAGGAGGCGGAGAGAAATGAACGAGAATATTTTAGCAAAGCTTCCAACACAAGAAAAGAACAGAACCTTCAAAGAACCTGCACCGGGCGAGTGTTTACGACGGTTTGAACTTTTTGAGTAACAGTGCTGGTTACTTTCTACGTGCAACACAGAAAAAACTTGCACAGAGCATTCTCACTTAATGTTGATGTTGAGCTAACTGCATTTCTACTCTGGCGCTCTTAATGTATTGAGTGACATCATCGGCGGAAACCACGCTTCCTAGATAACATTGTCAACGCCTTCGATGATCTGCCATTCATTGACAGCTTTGGTTTTGTTGGTGTTTATCTTCACTCCGACTCTATTTGCCTCTCTTTCCAAATGTAGGGCCATTTTGCCAAGATCTGACTCAGTAAGAGAGTAAACAACAAGTCAACATGTTTAAGGAAAGATTTCATAGTCTATCGAAATCCTCCCTGTCCTCAGGACAAAGCAACATGAGGAACGTCACCGCTAACAAGACGGAATAACAATGATGGTAAGCCGCTACCCTGGTGGACTCCACTTTGCAACTCAAACACCTCCTAGAATTTACCTTGATGCAGCACATGACACCATATTTCGCTCTGATAATAGTTTTAGTTTCTCCAGAATACTCCTGCCGCGTAGACCATATGAAATACACTTCCGATTCACACCATCGAACGGCTTCTTGAAATCGATGAAGTATAGGTGGAGCGATGATCTTAACTCCAACACTGTCCCAAAAACATCCGAAAGGTGTTAATATAGTAGGTACAAGAGAATCCAGAGTGGAAACTAGCCTGCTTTCTATAAATCAAGCTTGGCAAGATCAAGTATGGCAGTTGATGAAGTCTTAGAAGAGCTAACAAATATTCGAATACAGGTCCAGGGTTATGCTGATGTCATTGTTTTCATTTGTATATGATAGAATCCAAACTGGACTAAGAATTACTAGGACCTCGTGCAAGAAAGCGGAGCTGCGCATCAATTTAACCAAGACCGCCATAGTACCATTCACTAAGGCGAACAAACTTGGTCACCTGAGAGCCATTAAATTACATCGCATTACATTAAACGAGAAACAGATGTCAAATATTTAGGAAACTAAAAACTACTTTAGAAGACACACGTCGGGAGCATGTTTCAGATAGCTGTCAAGGTCCTGATGACTTTTATATCCATAGGAGAGAAAAAATTAGCGATGCTCCACGCAAACATTGAAGATTTATATTCTTTCCAGGCGGTATTCCAAATTACTGATACCAAGGGGTAGGATGACAATGAGGTCGCATTTCGACTAGGAGTTTGAAACAGGTTGGAATAATAAGGTAAACTATAAAGCGTGGCAATGGCCTACGGCTTAAACCAGCTGTTGACCTGGTGCATTGACGGGTCCCTCATTAAAGGTGGTTAACTTAAAATAGTCATCTGAACATTTCCAAGCAACCCTGCTCATTCCATATTTCATTATGCTCCCAAATATAATTCTTCTGATCGTTACTGTCGTCGGCCAATTTCTTCACATTCCTATCGAAAATGATTACTACGCTAAACGCTAATTATGATCACTACGTCTAAGCAAAGCCTACCAAGCGCGATAGATGGCATCAATTGCGCATTTACTTATGAAACTGCTCCTGCAACAACCCATACCTACAAAATTGTTTTACCCAACTTTACTTTCAGAAATCTCAGAATAAACGTAACTAAACCTATTCAACTCTAACTAATACTCGGCACCCACTCTGCAATCTCCAAAACCAGCCTAAAATTAAATCAGCCGAAAATATGTAATTAAAAAAATAAAATTATTTTAATTTGATAATTATGTTGCCTTGATTTTGTCTGAGAATGGTGTAATTGGCCGAAATGTATAAATTAAACAAATTTATCGGCTGATTTAATCAACTGTTGAAATCTAACTTGTGTACTTAACCCTAGTATAGTATTTCTGTAGCGATTGCAAACAGTCTGGAAGTTCAACCGTACTGATGATTCCAAATGCCACATTCAATACAATTGTCCTTCCGCGCACTGCTTTCAAACGTAAAATTCACCATAAGAAAGCACGGGCTTGAAGCTACTCTACAGAAAAACCAGAATTTTCCTCACCTGTGTGAAAGTACAATGGGATTCGAGTCCGCATGCAGAACCGCAACAGCTGCTTCAGCCTTAATAAATCCTTTAATTTCGTCTAATACTAGTGACCATTCTAAATGATCTTCAGGTTCATATCTGCAACAAGAAAGGATATTTTCATCACACAAAATTTCACTAGTTTTCCTATTGAGCCTTACGTTGTTGTATATTCCTGTATTTGTTTCTCTAACTCCGCTACCAGTTCTCGAACTAATTTCATCTTTTTCAAAAGCAGACACACCACTATAAATCGTGCATAATATCTCAATTTCTTAACCATCAGATCGGGTCGATCCTCCTTTATAGCACGTGAATAATAAGCTCGACCACGAATTGCGGCATAAAATTGATACGCTTCATTTAAATAATTAGTTTCACTTGTTCTAAGGCTGGAATCGGAAGAAAAATTCCATTTTAGAATTTACATCATATGTTACCATATATAGATAAAAATTTTCACTTATATCTGAAGAAATCATTATTCTAAGGCAAAAGTGCCAGGATAAAAAGAACAGTACCGACGATTTTTGGGAGTAGGCAAGCGGACTCCCAGCCGTCAATATCCAGCGACCGCAGTGCGTTAGTAGTGGGGAACTTGGCTACTTTGGGACCTAATGCTACAAGAGATCTTATAGGAGTAGAAATGAGATCTACACCGGACCTTGCGAGGTCATCACTGAAGAAAACATTGCCCCTAGGCAGTCAAGATTCGTCGCGGAACTCAGAAAGGAACGTGGATAGTCCCCGGATTGACCCGGATTACCGATGCTGCAAAAGACGAGCATGGAAGGAAGCAAACTGTAACAGCGTTTGTTTCGCTGTACTCTGTGATTTCATCAAGGAGAAGGGGAATATCCACCAAAATAGCAGGTTTCTGATACGTGGCAATAAGTTTTCCTACATTAGAGCGGTGGAGGAGAAAAACATCCAAGCGTCAAGTAATCACGCGGGAGATACAAGTGACTCCTCCTCTAAATAAGGTAGATGAGAACCCGAAGTGAACCCTTTGGTGCTCAGTAAGCAGCCAAGAAGAAAAAGGCCTCTTCGCCGAAGAAAGCTGCGCCGGTGGGTAGTTCGTCCAATATGGCCCCAGCTTTGACAAAAGGGGGAGAGTGTACAGCTCATTAACCGGAATAATGGACAAAATTGGGCAGCAAAAAATGCAGAAGGAAAAAAAGAAAATTCGTCCAAAAATAATAATTATTTCCAAGAAAAGAGATATGTCTTGCGCCAATATTCTTGAGAAAGTCAAAGCCAATCCAGAATTGACAGACCTGGCCGGCAGTGTGAGTCGTAGTAGGCGTACGCAGAAGGGGGATCTGATGGTGGAGCTGAACAAATACACTGAGAAGACAGCGGATATTTTTCACGGTCAGATGGAGAAGGTGAGCAAGCTGAAGTAAAAGCTCGACCATAACAGATAGTAATCGAGTGCAAAAACCTAGATGAGGTCACATCACGAGAGGATATCTGTGCTAAGGGAACAATTCAACCTTAGCGCAATAGAAGAAAATGCCATAAAGGGAATGAAGAAGGCGTATAGAGGTACATAGACCGCTATCATTAGCTTGCGGTTGAGTTGGGTCGTGTGCCGAATTAAGGAGCAAGTATCTCTCAAGGGATGCTTTAGATGCCTCGACTTCGGTCACTTTGCAGCAGCACGTACTAGTGAGCACGATAGGTCGGGAAGGTGCAAGAAATGTGGAGATAAAGGCCATCTTATTAAAGACTGCACTGGAGATCTGCGATGCATATTGTGCAGAGAGAAAAAGGGACTAGACAATCGGACGTTGCAGGTCAGTACCCGGCATACAGGAGGGAACTGAATTGTAGGCATAAATGAGGTGCAAATCAACCTCAACCGCTGCGAAGCAGCTGAAGGCTTGCTGTCGTAAACCATTCGAGAGTCGAATGTGAACGTGGCGGTAATCTATGAACCTTACTAAAATTATGTTAGGGCTACGTGGGTAAAAAATTCATCTGGAAACGCAGCGATATGAGTATGCGGACAGCAAGTCATTCAAGAAACAATGGTTTTGTAAGGGCAAAAGTCACCGTCGTCCATATCTACAACTGTTATGCTCCTCTTTGCGCAATATGAGGAGATACTGGACGGCTTTGTGTTGGATGCCAGAGACCACAACCGCAAAATCATTGCCAGCGATTTGGACTCATGGATCTTAGACTGGAGAAATAGAGTCACGAACACCAGGGGCCAAATCCTGCTTGAAACCTTCGTGAAGTTGGACAGCGTACTAGCCAATGTTGGATTCGTGCCCACCTTCCGAGGCAGAGGGCTAGGCTCAATCGTCGATCTGACTTACTTCAGTTAGCGAAAGGGCTGGTCTGGCGGGTAGGTGAACACTATACCCACAGTGACCTGGGGCGTCTTTCTCGACATCAGAAACGGAGGAGGTGACGGTGTAGTGAGCAACAGTAGATGAAACCAAGAAATTGCGAGCACCAATATTGAGAGCACCGTTGATGCCATTGTAACCGTCGTGGACCTGGCTCGGGGGGCATCGGCCGCTGGTAAGTGCTGCGCTGCGCCTAATATTGGAGGGCCATCTAGTCGGCCGGTGCTTATCGCAGGGGTGGTGAAATCAATCCTGCTAGACGCGGCTCATGTCTGGGCATGCGAACTGGATAACACAGTGAACCAAAGAAGAGTAAGTTCGAAATACCGGCCAATCGCGCTGAGGGTGTGCAGTGCATATAGAACAGTATCAGATGTGGCAGTGCTTGTCATCGCGGGAATGATTCCCTTGGATCTTCTGGTGAATGAGGCACACTGTCTTTACCGGAGAAGGAGGGTGAATCCGGCGGGAGTGACAGCGGGCTTCCTAAAAACCACTAGGAAGGAGCTGTATGGGAGATGGCAGCAACGGTGGGATAATTCCGAAAAGGGCCCCTGGACCCATACACTGATCCCGTATATTAAGAGATGGGTCGAGCGCAAGCATGGAAAATTAAATTACCACCTAAAGCAGCTCCTTACGGGACACGATGGATACGAAAAGTACTTGCATCGCTTCGGATTGGATGAGTCTCCAGACTGTCCCGAATGCGCCGCTACACCCGAGGACCCGGAGCATGTTATGTTCCACTGTCCGAGATTCGCGAATGAAAGAAGGAGGTCAAAAGATGCCCTCAACGCAGTTATTGGACCCCATAATAAAGCGGAACAGTAACTGCGACACAGGAGAAGCTGAAGGAACTGGAACGAGCCCGGAAAACGCGACGGATGCGTGACTTAGTTGTGCTGATGTAAACCAGAACCCTCATCCCGAAGTAATACTTTACGGTGGTCTGGCGAGGATTTGGGCGGAGAAGTGGGGGTGGTTTTAGTGGGTGAGAATCCCACACACTGCTGCAACCTGGCGTAGCAGCGTCTTTTTAAGATTTCTACCTCCATCTATAAAAAAAACTAGCACATACATATACATACATAAGCTTACAGACAAACAGATGGGCGAACAGACGGACAGGCAGAAAGACACTGTGCTGAACCATTTGGAGAACCGCATCTACTTTGACTAAAGTAAAAAAAAAGGAAGACTGCAATAGAGATAGCGGCCAGATGCGCTGATTATAAAAACAACAAGCGAGCTTACATATGCGGAAATCTTGCCGAAAGTTAAGGCCTCCTGGACTTAGTTGAACATATCAACAAGATAAGAGGTACGCAGAAAGGCGATTTACTTCTTAAGCTTAGGCCTGGGCAGAGTAAGTCTTACCATCTCCATAAGAAGATCGAATCATCACTGAGCAAAGCAGCGGAGGTAAAGGTGAGTCAAGACTCAATGCTGATTGAGTGCAAGGACCTAGATGAGATCTGTGAGGTCTTAAAGATGCATATGATGGTACTTAGACGGCCACAATAGCTTTGCCATTCGCAGCGAAAAAAGATATTGCTGTTGGTAAAATTCGCGTTGGCTGAATCAGCTGTTGGCTGCAAGAGTAGATAACGCCGAAGAAGTGTTTCAAATGCCTGAAATTTGGACACAGTTCGGGAAACTGTCCAAGCAAGCACGATACATATAATATGTGCCGATGATGTGGCGAGGAAGGGCATATTTCCAAAGTATGCGAATCCTACCTATCCTACTATGCAGAGAAATACAGGAGAGTAACATCGACCCTATCACAGGCAGTTACCGATGTCCGGCGTTCAAGAAGGCGATTTCAGCTTTCCATAAATGAAAGTCCTACAACTGAATTTAAACCACAGCCCAGGACCTGCTGTTCCAAAGCGCACTTAAAAATAAAATTGGCTTTGACATCATATGTGTATATAACAAAGATCTCCACAGTGGTGTTTTCATATCAGATAGATGCGGAAAAGCGGCAATCTGGACCTGTGGAAGCCGAGCAATTGGAGAGACGACGAATAGCCCAGAAGACGGATTAACACGGGCTAAGCTGCGCCAAGCCTCACGCTTGATGAATTCGTATCAATGGTGGAAGGATTAGCTTCTGAAGCAAATCGCCTCAACCCAACAATAATTGCTGGCGACTTTAACACTTAGGCCGAAGATTGGAGTAGTCGGGAAACAAATGCAAAAGACCGCATATTGCACAAAGTATTTTCACGTCTGAATATCGTTCTGACAAATACTGGCGACGTCAATAGTTTTTGGAGACGAGATATGGGTTCGGTTGCGTTTGTTAGCGACACATTATCTAAGGATCTCCAATGGCAGGTGAGCGAGGAATATAAGCACAGCGCCCATTAGGCTACCTTCAAGCAGCCATCTCTAGAAGTAAAACTGAACACTTCAAGAGGTTATGCAACTAAACAGACTCTAACTCATGGGGAGGTGGATACAAGGCAGCCATGGCATCAATTAAAGGTAAACGCCCGCCACCGAACACCAACCCCGCTTTGCTGCGGGATTTCATTAATTCTCCCCTTCCAACAGTTTCCAATGAATCAAACCAGCCCACTGTCCATGTAGATTCCGATGACTCTCCCGAGGTAGCCACTGAAGTCTTGGCTGTCACAAAGAAACTTGTAGAAAATCAAGCCCCAGGCTTAGACGGAATTCAAAATAAAGTTCTGGTAATGCCCGTTAAAACAGTTCCAAGGTGCTTCGCTGGAATATTTACGACGTGCCTCAAAGAAGAGTTTTTCCTGGTAAAAAAAAATAGCTGAGGAAGTAGTAGATGCCAATAAATCTTGCGCGGTAGTTACTCTCGCTGCTGCAAAATGGAGCAAAATAATTACGGGTTTAGCAAAACTGAGGACTGCCAAACACCTAGTGCGCATAGTCAAAAAAATCCTCCAGGAGAGGCTATTATGTTGCAATTCGGACGATAGACCTAAGACATATAGAACAAACTGTGGGGTTCCACAAGGATCAGTCTTTGGTCCTCTCCTGTGGATAATAATGTATGATGGAATTTCGAAATTGCAATTGCCCGCAGACGACATCGGAGTGGCTATCGTGGCACAAGATATTGAGGAGATCGAGGTACTCACAAACAAGGCAATTTTTGAAATAAGGTCTTGGCTAGAAGACGCTGGTCTGACGCTCGCAGAGCATAAGTAACTTTGATCACTAAACGAATGAAGCAAACGTCGATAAAGGACAGAATTGGCGAACACATCATACATTCTTGCTTTATGCTTTATATCTAGGAGTCATGGTTGATCAAAGACTAAAATTCAGGCCTCACCTTGAGAATTTGGCAACAAAGCCTTCCGGGGCTGCTACACTGATGCCAAGCACGTTACCAAATGTAGGTGGCCCTAGGCAAAGCCGTCTACTACTTTTCTCGAGAGTTTTAAGCCCCGCCTTGCTTTACGCAGCTCCAGTCTGGGTATCGGCATTAAAGGTATAAGCAAATAGAAGAAAAATTGCAGCCTCATATCGAGTGAGTACGCTTACCATACAGTATAAGACGAAGCAGCATGTACGATAGCAGCCAAAACCAAACGAAGACACGGTGAAGTTAGTTACCACCTGACTCAATGCCTTGCATGATACCGTGTATACCTTAATCGCTTCGGGCGTAACGACTCCCCATATTGCCCAACATGTGAGATGATTCTAGCGGATGCGGACCAGGTTGTTTTTAAGTGCCCGAGGTTTACCGTAAGCAGAGCGGAGGCGGAAATTGACGCCCGGGCGAGAATATCGTCAACGAAATGTTAGCCTCTGAAAAACTTGGAGGGCGGTGGAAAAATTCGTGAAGGCGATCCACAATCACCAGAAGGAGGACCTTCGAAGGAAAGTGGTAAATAACGAAACAAGCCGCAGTTTGTAACTGATCCTGCCCCGCAACGTAATACCGAAATGGCAGTCCTGCGGAGTAAGCGGAGGAGAACAAGGTGGTTTTAGTATGGCAGGAGCCAGTGCTAGGTTTTGAACCCTTCCACCTTCAAACGCCAAAAACAAAACCGTCACTGAATCAATTTTAATAAGGTTTTGTTGTTTGTGCATCTGAGAAAAAGGGGTGGTTGCTCGCAAAGCGAAATGAACACTTATTAAATATATTTTCATTGTGTTCACTACAAGGAGACTAAATACAAGAGATTCGCCTCCCATCGCAATGGTTGAAATTGTATGGTAGAAAATCATTGAGCATGTTCGACCGCCTTCGGTACGTCTGCGAGAAAAATTGCACGCATATGGCCAGGATTTAATGCCGTGCATGTGATGCGGTGCATTGGCGTGTGGTGTGGCATAGGTGTTTAGGGCCACGGGCCTATTTGCTACCTCTTCCTTACCCCACGAATACGTAATGTCATTCCGTGACCCCAAAGCATTTGCTCTTCCTGTATGTAGTCTTCGTGGTTCACTATTATATTTTTTGAACATCATTTAAGTGACATGACATGACATTTTTGAGGCATACCGTAAGTAGGTCACTTTTCTATAATACGAAAAGTAGGAAAGGGGAGAAAGTTTCAATTAAAAATGGGCATTACAACTCGAGATTTTAGTGCAATTTTATAAATTCAATGATGATAAGGTGAAAGTAATCCAGTCTCATTATTATACTAAAACTTTCTGTAAATTAAAAGTTATCTGATTTTCAAAAACAATATTCACTCACTAATAATGATAATACAGTTGACCAATTTTGCTAGCTATCTCTCCAATTTGCCATCGTTTCAATCCATATTTTGAATCGAGTACTAATCGATGTTGTTGTTGAAATTTCCATAATTTCGTATAAACATCGAATGTTCGACCAAAATATGCTTGCCACTGTCGGTGACCATATTGTGGTAGGTCCCTAGAATTACAAAATATACCACTTAAATTAAAAGTAGATTATGAAAAGCAATAGCAAGTAAAGTGCTCTAAAGTTACCTTAATCCATTGAATAGTTGCTTAGATTTTTCCAACAAGTGGCAAAATTCTAAAACAATTTTCCTATCCTGTTCTTCCGTTGACTCCATTTTCACCATACCGTCAATTGTTTATATTATTAATCCTGCAGAGAGAATGTCGATAGTAAACTGTTAATGCCATGATTGATTTCAGGCATGTCAACTATAACAGACTCCTAGCGATTATCTATTATCTGAAAATCAACACATGCAACGAATTTACACTCAAATAATCTGGTTTTTAAGTCAACTACCACTTTTTGCATCATGGAGCTCCCTCAAACCATTTTCAACGCCAATATTTAATCTGATAACAGTCAGTCAACCAGGTACTAACGCATGTAATTCAAATAGATCCACATCAAGTTTTCACTCAGAACTCATATCAAACACATGCATACATACATATGACCCGCAGTGAACAATGGCTGAAGCAAAACCACCACACTTTCCTCTCGTACACCCACATTTTATTGAATTAATTAGTAATACTACTCATATGGTAAACGCGCAAACAATTCCTCAGATTCGAAATAAACATGTTTACTTCATGTTGTGGATGTTGCTAAAACATTTCGATTACTTGCGTCCCTGCTCAACACACTCTCGCTAGTTATATTTAGAAGCACCACCAAAGCTTACGCTGTACGCGGGCTAATGCTGTAAGACTGTCCGGCAACTTCTTCACATTAGCAATTTTCACTTGGATCCATTTGGATTATCTTCTACGGAAGCTCACCTCTGACTCATAAAAAAATTTTCAATTTGCACTTTGCTGTGCATTTGCGATTAGCCCGCGAATTACGTCACTCACTCACTCATGCCTAATCCGCCTTCTGCGAAATGAATCAACTCCCGCCTGAACCATAATTAAACTATCTAGGGATGAAACTGCCACAACTGTTCATATTTTATTAGAATTCCATGCCTAATTTTTAAAGCTCCAACTGAATTGACGTAGCCATTAAAGCTACGTCTTCGATGGAAATGGCGACATGAATTTTGCTTTATAACGTATGAGTTTAGAATTAGAACTAACAATATCAGCTAAACCCATTAAAAATATCTCTTCAAATTGTTGACTTCAGGCTAGATTAGGATTACGAATTCGATTTCAGAGTAAATTAGAATTAGGGACGGTTTTGTTTATCATTCTGTCTTTACTTATTTTGTGCCATCTCATTTAGTAAACTTCCTCCAAATTATTTTATTATCTTCTCCTGCACTTGCAGAATAAACTTAAGATGTCAATGTTCCAGGTAATTTATTTCGCCGCCTTATCAATTAAATTCACTTTCTCTATTAACCTATCTGAGAAAAATCGTGAAATCCAGATTGTACCCGAAGATGTGTCTTTGGAAGTAATACCTCGAATTTTCCTGGCCGTTTGCAAAAACAAATTTCAAAGTCAATGAATCACAAAAGGCTCACGACTATCCTTCAGGATGCGCTAGTAATAAAGGGAATGGATGTCCTAGGTCTACATATTCGGAATATATATCGTGCATGCCTAGCACACGCTTATATTCCAATTAAATGGTGTGATGTGAAGGTGTTGTTTATTCCTAAACCAGGAAAATCCACCTACACCGGCACAAAAAGCGTCCCCGGCCCTGGCCTTGGGTACCCTGCTGTGGCTGGAGGACAAAAAGTCTTCGCGCAAGCATTTGCGGATGACCTAGCCGTAATAATTACCGGCAAGTTTGCGGACACAGTATGTGTTAAACACCGCATCCACGCCAACGTTTCGATTCCCAGGCTGTGAAGGAAGCATTCCTGACATCACTTTTCCGTCGGAATCTCTGGCATCATCGGTGGACGGGTGGCGAGTCCTAGAAGACTTCTCGGCAAGTGATCACTAGTACATCGCGTTCGAGGTGGTTGACGCTACTTGCCGGTGAGCACCAACGCGACGCTCCCCCTGCCTGTGGAATGTCGCGAAGGTGACCATCGGCAAGTTCGTCGAAGCTCTTGGAGCACGCAAGGCCACGCTGGAGGGCACTCCAGGGGGTGGTAGTGTCGCAGCTGACACCGTCGTAAATTCAGTGATGAATCTGATAACGACGACGTGTGAGGCTTCCATGCCCCGGAATGGCCCCAGGCACGACAACCCTT
Organism: Hermetia illucens; assembly: GCF_905115235.1. Taxonomy (NCBI): domain Eukaryota; kingdom Metazoa; phylum Arthropoda; class Insecta; order Diptera; family Stratiomyidae; genus Hermetia; species Hermetia illucens. Next base: position 147,952,234 of record NC_051850.1, read on the forward strand.
CTATATACTGGTGAATGACAGAAATTGCCGACCTACGGAGGAAGTGTCATTAACTTATCAAGAGTAGACTCCCTGAAGCGATCCGCGCTGCCGGGGACTTATCCGCAAGGCAGTTTGGGTTCAGAACAGGGAAATTTACAGTGGATGCTGTTATGGAGGTCGTAGATGCGGTTCATCAAGCCGTGGCACACAGCCGCCGATCTCGACGGATAGTGCTCCTCATAACGCTTGATGTCAGAAATGCCTTCAATTCCGTAAGATGGACAGATATGCTAGGCACACTAGAAAACTCATTTCACTTGCCAAGCTATCTCTTGCGGATATTGAGAGATTATCTAAAAGACCGCTCCCTGCTCTATGAGACGCTAGAGGGCCAAAGGACGATGGAAATCACGTCGGGAGTAGCACAGGGATCCATCCTAGGGGCGGACCTCTGGAACGCTTCCTACGATAGTCTGCTGACACTCGATATGCCCGAAGAGTCACGCCTGGTCGGTTATACAGACGACGTTGCGGCACTTGTTGCCGGACGAGTCCTTACCGAGTGGCAAAATGAGCCAAGGGCCAAATTAGACCCGTGGTTGAACAGAACGCACGGTGAGATTGATTACTTCCTCACCCAACTTCTAAGTGGGCATGGAGGTTTTCAGTCTTACCTGCACAGGATCGGGAAAGCGCGACATCCTGATTGTGTTTTCTACAATGGAGCGGCGGCCGACGCTGAACACACTTTTTCTCTTGCGACAGGTGGGACGGCTTTCGTCAGCAGCTTTATGCAGGCACAGGGGAGGTCTTTCCAGACAACATTGTCAGAGAAATGCTGAAAAGCGCTGGCAGCTGGAATCGTATTGCGCATTATGTTCGGGCTCTTCTTACTGCGAAGAAAATTGAACTCGACCGGCGGAGGGATCGGACGGGGCTCCCTTCTTCCCCTCCCCTCCCGTTGGTGAAAGGAATTCCCCGACTTGAAGGCTCCCAAAGCCGGGAGAGTGGAAGGGCTAGCCCGAAGTAATGTGTCAAACGGTTCCAGGCTAGTTCTCTGATGACAGGGAGGTGATTAGTTGGTAGTCCGACAGCGTACTATTGCGGGAGTCCAACACTCTGTGCGTAAATTCATTCACCTACCCTACTCCCAAAAAAAGGGAGAAGTTATAGTGTAGTGTATCCACTACCAAGAGCTCCTGGAGGACAAAAAATTTTCGCGCAAGCTTTTTCGGAAGATCTAACCATAATAATTGTCGGCAAGTTTGCGGACACAGTATGTAACCACTTAAATGCAACTCTGCATGAAATCCACAGTTAGTGCATCAGCAATGGACTCACGATGAACGCTAGGAAGACTGGACAAGTTATATTCACTAGGAACGTCAGGTGGGGCAACTATACGCTACCCACCTTAGCAGTGGCGGAAATCCAGCTGGCACAAACAGTCAAGTGTTTAAGAATACATTTCGACTCCAAGTTAACGTGGATGCACCATATCCAGGAACAATATCAGTAATCCTGCAGATTGCTCTGGTGCTGTAGGAATGCGATAGATGAAACCTGGGAATTCTCACTAAAACGGATACACATAATAAAATCCATTTTTATGTATGCATGCATCGTCTGGTGACCGAAATGGAAAGCAGCCAACGACGCATATAGACTTGTTACCATTGGAGCGTGGAAAGGCAACCAATCATACTTCAAATTCAAACATCCGGCAGCTCTGATGCCGGCCGATCATATGGTTTCCAGATTCGTCTTTGAGAAGACATACACTGTCCTAATCACCAAAAAAGGAAAATGGTCAATAAATGGTCATGAGTCTTTTCAGATTGCAGACTTGATAATTATCACCGACAGGTCGCTTATGAAGGGCGGATCGGGCGCAAGGGTGTTCTCGGGGAACCCGATTATGGAACTGGCCTGACCCCTCGGAAAAATTACGACCATATTCCAGGCGGAGATATATAAGTCTGCGCCAAAAATGGAGGGGCCGCAACATTCGGATCTGAGTCAGGCGGCATTATTAGCCTTAAACAGCAACAGCAACGACATTGCAAGGCAGTTGATGTAGAGTTGCCATCAGGTGTTGTTGAAACTTGGCCGACTGAACGAAACATTCCTGATGTGGGTACCGTCGGTAATGAGGAGGCTGACAGATTGACTCGCCGAGGGTCTGCATCCACAATGGTGGGGCCAAAACCAGCATTTGGAATCCGGTAATCCACGGTCAAGTCTACTCAGAAGGGTGAAATTGCAAGGATTCACGCGGTCGAATAGAGAAATTTGAACTCTTACCGGCAGGCGAAATTTCTTGTGAAAAAAACCTAGGGTCGCCACAATGGCATTTTTGTCGTCCATTAAGAAGTGGGATATGAAAACCCTAGTAGGGCTTTTAACGAGACACTGCTCCTTAAACTACCACCTATGGAAAAGATTGAGGTAGTTGTTTCGGCTATGTGCAGCCAATGTGAGAAGGAGAAGGAGGAGACGGCCTGCACTTTTTATGCAGCTGCCCGGCCTCCTCAGATCTTAGACGAAGGCGCCTTGGTAAGGTTTTCTTCAATGTAGAATCTGCACTTTCTTTGCCTCTGGAGAATGTTCCCAGATTGGCAAAAGCCTCCGAACGTCGTAGGAGGGAAGCCATTGAATAGGCGATTTACGGGGATAATACAATGAACCTAACAATGGCCTGAGTGCTCAGAGCTGCGGCTCCCCCTAGCCTGTGCGTCGACCAACTTCTTTGTTTGAAATGGAATCAGGTCAGCCTACATCGATGATACCATTTTATACAAGGCAAGAAATTAAACGCTTTTAATGCGTCAAGCAACATCCGTGCACTGTTCCAGAATGATCCGTAGAATGTTAATGTGGTCAATGTAGGAGGATCCGGAGCAAAAACCAACCTGCTGCCGATCAAGTTTTCCGGATATTCTGTAATGCATTCCAGGGTTATTTTAGCTATTATCTTTGCGACGGAAGCGCGCAGACACCCCTCCAATTGTCACACTTAAAACGGGTGCCCTTTTTTTAACCTTAAGGATCATCCACTTCTTCTACTCTCTGGGGATGTTCACGGATTCTCAGGATTTCAGTGTGAGTAGGAGACCGTCAAATCCAGCGGCTTTACACCTTCTTCTGCTGCTTCTGTTTCGAGGAACCGTCCGTATCCGCATGATACAGTGATTAACCATTTCATCCACAGAGAAAGAACCCCACCAGATGTGATACGGTTAAGAATCGTGGTAAAGTGTTCTTCCCATCCCTTCAACTGCTCGTCATCGTGGATGACATGTCGACCCAAGTTTTAGCAAAAAGAAAAGCAACGGCGTCCAAAAAATTCGATGTCGTACTCTAGACCCTAAAACCCCAGAATAATTATTAGCCAATCAACGAGCGAATCTTGGAATTAGGAAAACGAGTGACTTAAATCAGTGGCCAAATTCAACTGGAATCCTCTTTGAAGTTGAATATCTTACTACTAGCCAAAGTTGTATGTGCTCTCAACTTCCGACGTAGGAAACTAAACTCGATCGTCGTCCTAAGAACATCAGAACTAACGAGACAATTGAGGATACAGTGAGAAATCAAAGGTTGCTGGGTGATTCTCTTCTTTAGAAGAAGTTCACGGTGCAAACGTAATCGCGATGGAAATGCCCAATGTGTAATTATGTGAATGTTACGCTATAATGCCGGGAAAAGGTTGAATAGCAGCAACCAAACTAATGGCGAAATTAGCAAATCTCGAGGTTTTGTTTCCGAGCAAGGAGGCTCTACCAAAGAGAAACTGAAACATAAGGTACCGAGCTCCAAAGAAACCTGAACAAATTCATTCATTCATACAAGAAGCAAACGAGAAAGCTGCAGGAAAGTGTACTTTGATAGGAAAAATTCACCTAAGGACGCGCTTTTGATGAAAGTACAAGCGCATTGGAAATAGCCAGGGTCGGCATTAGATCGAACCTTGAACAAAACTTCCAGGTTGGTGGCTGAGACTAGATCAAAGAGGTTTATAAGCATATTCGAATTGTGCATGCAGAAAAGTGTATTTTTCGCCCAGAAGTTGGCACTGCCAAAGAAAAACCATCCGAGTTGCTTGGAGTTTATGAGCCCAAAGGGAACAAATTTATTGATTTTGCAGCAGAAGCGAGACAGTGTACGTCATCGCGGAAGTGATGCCCGCAGATCTGGTAGTGAATGATACGGACTAATTTCATGAAAGGAGGAATACAAATAGCTATGTGGCTGCACGAGAAGAGTACTACCAACTCTAAAAGGATTACTCAGGTTAAGCGCAACATCTTTTTAAGACTTCGATTTCCAACCTTAGAAAAATTCCTTGAAAGTGAGGACTATTTCATGGTTTTTTTCGGAATCGAAATATATTTCCACTCTAAAAGAGGGACTGCCCCCTTCGTCTATTTTTATATCAGTTTTATAAAGATAGAAATGAGTTGGACTACTTTGTTTACTGTCAACGATAACAAAAAAAAAATAAATTATTATATTTAATTATTATCACATCAACCCATGACATAGGATGAATCTATACATGACCCAATGGCGGTTATTGAAAAGAGCAGGATCATGTATCTTGTATATACGTCCCCTATGATTGCCCTTCTTACCCGTACGAAGAATTATTTGACAGTTTGTCGGAACTCCTTACTGTCGGATTTCCTTCCCTCCATTTCTTCCTTTGCGGAGATTTTAACCTCCCATGCTCCACTGGCCTAATCATCCTATCCTTCCAATTCCTTCCAACAATCTCTCTCATTCTTCCCTTCTACTTTCTTCCTTTATGAACACTTGCTCTGCCCTGAATTTAAATACCACCAAAAACTGTTTGGACTGCACTCTAGATATCTTCCTTTCTAGCCTCCCCGAGTGCCACCTCTCTTTATTTCCTTGCACACCCCCTTATGTCAAAACTGACGCTCATCACCACTCACTTGAATTTGAAGCTAAGCTACCCCAGTCAAACTTCAAAACGGCGCGTAAATCTACTAAGTTCAACTTCGGCAAAGCCAACTTTGACAGTCCCAGCTCAGCTTTAACGTTTATCAACTGGGTTCACATATCATGCAACTCAACGTGTGATCAAGCCCTTAGCACCTTTTAAAATATCCTGCCCGATCTATTCTCCTATTATGTCCCGTCTTCCCCTGCTTGCCTGCGTTCGTATCCAACTTGATTCACGACGGAGATCCTTAATAACATTCGCCTGAAACATACACTGCGGAAGAAGTTTCGGACTTCTAAGAATGACGCCGACCTTGCTGACTGTGCGGCTATACGCTCCAGTGTGAAGATGATGATTAAAAAAGTGCATAAAAGATACTTGTTGAGCATCCTCGCCCGCGGTAACTTGGAACCTTTTTGGTCCCACACGCGCTACTCCCGTAATCCTATTTATAATGATCTCTCCAAAGCCTTTGATATCGTTGGCCATAATATTCTCCTCTTCTACTACTACTTCCTTCTACTCAACTTCCTTCCCTCAATTATCTCTGGCTTTTCTCTCATCTCTCACACCCTCGCTTTTTTCTCATCGCTCATACGGTTCCTGCAGAGTTTCTCGTCATGGCTCGGTTCTTCTCTCCTTCCTTTTATATTCCCCAAGGCTTTATACTTGGCTTCATACTCTTCCTGTTTTTTATCAATGACCTCGTCTCTACTTCCACCTGCCCATGTTTGCTTTGCGCAGACGCCCTTAAATTGTTTGCCTCTGTTTCGTTTCCACTGGACTGTGCTCTCTTGCAGTCCAGCCTTGATACCCTGATCCGTTGGTGTTCGGTTAACAAACTGAATGCTAGCAAATGCCACAGGAGGTGCTATTCGCTTAAACCGTTCCCCAATATCCTTTTCCTATTCTCTTAGCGGACAACCCCTTTCACTACTGACCTTCTTCCAAGACCTGGATGGCAAACTTCGTTTCAGTTACCACTTCGTTAACATCATCAATAGAGCTTAAAAAATGTCTGGTTTCATCCTATGTTCCTCCTCCAAATTTACTCCAATTCGGACGTCCTAAACACTCTTCAACTCGCTTGTCAGAAACATCTTTGAATATTTCTGTGTGGTCTGGTCCTGGTGACGGTCGCGCTCTTGAAGTTGTACAATGTGAATTCACCCGGACCCTCTTTTACAAAAAGAACCTTCCACGGGTTGACTATCCGTCACAACTCCGCATCCTCAATCTCCCTTTGCTACAGCAACGCCGCATCTTTCTTGATATATGCACCATTTTCAAACTCTATGATTGGCTGATGGACTGCTCTGCCAACTCTGATATTATTTTCCACATCGCCTCTCATGATACTTGTGGTGCGAAGTTTTTTGAAATCCCAGGCTATGCCGGTACAACGCCTTACAATTTGGGTCCTTCGACTCTTTACCCTTCTTTAGCTTTAAGCGTAAGGTAAGCCATTTACTTGCTCCTCCTTATGAGGACAATATATAACAAGGAATTTGTTTTCTGTATAATATCTTAATCAAATAAATAAATTTCGAATTAAGTGGTTCCCCGAATAATTTCGCGACTTCTCCCTTCACCGCCTTGCTCTGTTAGTTGAGGCTTAAGAATACACTCACATTCCTTCCTGCCTGTCGTAAAAACCAACTAGCAGGAATAGAAATTTATGAGCTAGCAATATGAAAATTTGAAACCTTATTGCTACCGAAAAGTCAAAAACAACACGGATAGGGGCTACGACCTTTCGTCCCAGAAATGCTCGTTTTTTACAGCTTGAGTAAGAATTCCAACGATATAAGCTGGGCACTCTGGGCCTAAGCGAAGTGAGATGACGGAACTCTGGGGAGTACTCCTCTCCATCTTGCGACAATTTGCTATTGTAGCTTGCATCTCGGGTCTCGTCATTGGTGGCATATTTTTGGGATACAACATTCAACAATCGTTATGGGAATCGTTTCAACAATCGTTATGGGAACCTCTGTGCTTGGGTTTCCACTGGTCGCCACCGTACGAGCAATCAGATTGACAATTTTGCGATCAGCAGTAGAGTTAGAAGTTCTTCTAGATGTGCGTAACAAGAGAGGCGATGACATCGCCTTCGAAAAGGATACGTTCTCCTGCGCGTTGGGTCCGCCCCTTTCCGTAGAGTTGGAGAGTTGCAAGTCCTCAAGTTCAACAGCTACCGCTTGTATGATCCAGCTGCCGCTCGACAGTGGGAAAACTATTGTGCTTATCAGATGGCAGATACATTGAGTAACCCACCCGAGAATCATCGTAGGGCACGTCCCGAAAGGGCATCAGTCTGACTGACTGGCTGCAATAGTGAAAGTGGATCTATCCATTAAAGTTCCTCCTCTTGAAGATAAAGTGGCTAGTCACCGCGGATACGACTGCATCTCCAAGCAGAAAAGATCAAAGCCGCTAGGCAGTTTTCGCAGATCTGTTACTTCCGCTCGTATTAAAATCCTGGGAATTCGAAACTTTTCCCAAAGAGTAAAAGAAGGAGATGATCGTTAAGATTGCAAAGAAGGGCACCCGCTTTGAGTATGACAATTAAAGGAGTGTCTGCGTACTTCCTGCCGTCGCAAACATCATAGCTAAAATATTCCTAAAATGCATCAAACAACATCTCGAAAAGTTGACCGACAGAGACCAGGCTACTTTCTGCTCCGAATTCTCCTCCATTGCAGGGTTCTTCGCGTCACCTGCTGTTCATCGATTTGAAAAAGGATTTCCACAGCGTGAAGAAGAAGTGCATCTGGCGTACTCTACCCAGGAGAAGCATTCCGGAAAACGAATAGCTATTATGAGAGCGACATATGATAGCACGAATGTCACGTGTTGCATGGAGGGAAAATATCAGAGGAATTTGGGGTTCAAAGCAAAGTCTGTCAAGGTTGCATTTTATCAAAGATATTATTTCTTCTTATTATTGGTCGCGTTCTTCATGCTGCCTCCAAAGGACTTGAAGGAGTTTGATGAACGACGACATCTTTCCTCAAGCACCTCAATAAAGCTAATGACATCGGTTTGCTACCGAGGTCCATTATTTAGACCTCGGCCAAATCGCTCTGGATTTGGAAGGAGAGACAAGTAAAATTGGGCTCAAAATAAACACCAACAATATCAAGGTTCTCAACCGGAGGGGTCATCGTACTCTCCCCATCTGCATTAATGGGCAGAGCATCGAAGGCGTCAATCAATTTGTATATCTACGAAGCGTGGTTTCTGCCGACAGTAGCCCCAAACTAGATGTTCCCCGACGCATTAACAGCGCTAGATCCCCTCTCGCTGCCCTGTCTAAAATCTGGAAATGCAATCTCAACACCAAGATCGAATATAGACCACTCTGTGCTAGTGTTCTTTCTATGTTATTACAGAAGAGTAGCGCATGAAAAGTGACTACCACTGCCACTCGGAAACTCCAAGCCTTTGTAAACACCTGTCCAAGTCGTATCATCGGAGTACAATGGTCCAATACTATATTGAACGACAAACTTGGTCGCCGCATTGGCCTCTCACCCATGGGTACCATGATCCGCAGGCGGAAGTAGTAGCGGATAGATTACACATTAAGGAAGGGCGGCTATTTCGTGGAACTCGGCGCAGAACAGTAGAGGAGAATTGCGGACATCTTGGATAGTCCTGGGAGAGCCGAAGCGCTTTTTAGCAATCCACGAACAGTGACGCGTAGATTGATGCGCTATACCCCACCAAGAGGTATATGGCAACCATATATATGCTTTCATCAAGCCATTACAAACATTAAATTCGATTACAAAATTCCTCGAAATATAGCGTGAAGCATATTTTTTTTCTGATTTATTAATGATTCCCATTCCCATATTATTTAGCCTATATGGATTCGTTTGCTACCATAGGCATTAGCAATCTTGAATCTTCCCATTGTTGTATATGTTATGCATGTGTGAATGGTAATGAAATTCAAAGTTACACACGCATGGAGACACTAGCAGGAGCGATGCTCACATCTCAGTAAAGGTAAAACCACTGAATGCTGTTACTGAATAATGTCCCTCATAATTGACGTCAAGAACGAGCTGAACAGAATCAAACGAGGGATTATTGATGATGCGGAAGATGGTTTGACAATGAAGTCGAGCACTTAGTGCTCTTACTCACCCCCTAACTCATGTGTCTGACGACAGTTTCATTAAAAAATAAGCGAACAATGATGAAAGCATAGTAAGAAATCCCCTACTTAAGCTTGCAATTACTTCAAGCTTTCGAAGGAGGGTTGTGAATCGCCGATATTACTAAAACCTTGCACATCAACAAATCGTATGCAATTTCATAGATGTGAATCAGACTGTGCCATTTTGAATAAAATTCACTGTCTTAAAAAGCCATAAGCATACAAAGTGAACAAAGGCTTTTTTTCCACCCTCTGGTGAAAGGATGGCACATATGTGCATATGTTGGTGCATCCGCCTATCATGACCACTAGTTGGCGGTAATCCCTTCGCAACACACTGCGTGAAAGCCCTCGTGTCGCGATGTCTGGAAAATTAAAGAACACGTCGTTGTACATCACCTCCATCATTCTATTTGAGCTCGCTGTAAGATAAAATTCATCCAAATTCCTCGAGGACATTTCGATGTCTGCGGCAAGATGCGATAGACCACCGTTGGGTTAGAGGTCCCATCGTACTCTTCCATCATCATTTCTCTGTGCACTATGTGAACTTTCCTCATTTTCACTATTATACACTCATATCTTGAGAATACAAGAAGAACACACAAGAGACAAAAGAGACATCGCATCCCTACAATGGAGTCTCCCCCGCATGATAACGAAATGTCTACAATAAGTGAAGTAGACGTGGTACACACTGTTCTTTCCAAGCGTATTGTACAGCACAATGTACAGATATGTCATGAAATATCTTTAATTGCCAAGTACTTAGGAACAATTGTTAAACACAACATTGGCTGTCTTCTAGTCAGGGGAATGGGAAGACATGATTGTAGCATAAAAAGATATTATCGGCTCTCCGCAATGTGCAGTTATTTTTCGAGGAAAATTTAAGAATTAGCACGTTTTTTGCAGGATAGCACTTCATTCGCTTGCTGCCGCTTATGAGCAAATTCATTAGGAAGTCTCTAATCAGTGTATAGACACCTCTTAGCGGGAAATCGATGGAAAGTTCAAAAATAACGTCCCAGGAGGACTACAAAAAAGCGAATTTATTGGAAAGAACGTACCCAGTGAAGCCTACCTTTAAAAATTCAGATAGAGTTTGAACGGTTCTATTTTTCGCACCTGACCCCACCCATTCCTTACGAAATGCAAAATAAAGCAAAAAAGGAATCATATTCTCCGAATACAAATTGAATTTACAATTAGAATCGGAAAAACTAATCTCTCAGCACTGCAAAATCGAACATTATTTGACGTACATCAGCCACTGTGTCCTCATTGCCAAACGATTTATTCATTCCTTTAATTGCATCCTCACGATATCCCTTCAATTTTTCCAAATATCTCCCATATATTCTTCACTTGGACTTCGCTTTCCACCAAAAGATGGCTCGTCTTCAACCCCGTCCATCTTTTGCGTGAACCAATTTTCCAGAAATCAGTTTCAAAGTAGCACGAACCAAGGATGCGATTGCTGCTACTGCCAGCTTTGCTATCTTATTCCCGATTTCACTGTGAACAGATTTTCTTCCGTAAAAGACTTCAAGGATCTAAACGTACGAGTACAAGGATAAAGAGATGAGGATAGTTTAAGTTTTTCATTTTCATTTCGTCATAGTGTCGTTTTCTTCTACTACAAGTCGTTTTTTGATTTTTTCCCTCCATATCCTTTCTTATATTTTTTCCAGGATAAAGGACGACATTTCGGTGGCGATAGTTCGGGATATCATACTGGCAGTTTTCCAATTGCATCCTGGATCATGCTGCTGACTAATGTTTGAGCAAAAAATGCCTCGCTATTCGTCGTTTTAGTTCTCATCCTTGTCCCGAAACCCAAGCCAAAAGCAGGAACTGAAATGAACTTTGTTGGAGAAATGTGCGAACGTGCTTTAAATCGACCGATTAAATTCTGTTATCCTTATTCGTTTTTCAATGAGTCCCGTGAGAAGTTGCCGTTGAAATAGTTTGTATTTAGGAAAAAAATCTATTGGGAGTTTAAGGAACGAGGACATGGTTTAATTTGATAAAGAATTGAATCTTTCGAAATCTAGAAATGATTTTCTACAGTTTAGATACAAAAGCTTGAAATCTTTCCAAAAAGCTACAGGTAAATCACTTGTTTTGAAGTATTGAATTTCGTAGTTAATACGGAATAGACCTGGGTAAAAAAGGATAACCCTCACGCTGGTCCTCAATTTTTTTTTGCGCTGGTGTCTATATTTGGAGACACAATGTACTTCCAAATGATTAAAGCCTTCTGTATGTCGCAGTATTATGCATCCATATATAGACAACATTCATTTATGTACACACACATGTAAATATATTTTAACGTAATTCACTGGAATTTCGGTAGTAGATCAGGGACAAAAACGTAGGCCAAGAGAAATTGCGACATCATAGGGTATATCTGTCGCCAGAATGCTGCCCTACTTATGTGTAGTATTTCAATAAAAGTACAAAGATAGCAACAAAAACAACGTACCAAGTGGTTAACAATAGATTTCCCATAGCTTTTTAGGTTTTTTGGCAGCCAAACTCTCCATACTGGGTGTGCTTGGAAACGAAAAACAAATTAACGTTAAGATAGCAAAGGATTTCACTGGAAAAGTTTTTATGTATATGTCCTGTGGATTTTATTGTTTTTGCCAGAAACCATCAATTTTTCTCTCGTTCTTTTAATAAATAAAAGTGCAGCCTGATTGTAACGACTTTGTTTTTCTCGTACTCTCCACACTAAGGACACCGAGGTGGAAAACGTTGCGGCCTTGTAATGTCTTCTGAAGAAGTTAATGTAATTGGAATGGAAGTTTTCGTAAGAATGATATGATTTGTTTGCCAAATTCTTTGTTCGGTGAATAATCCATTCACTCCGGATTCCTCTACTGACCTTCAATAAGATGGATCTAATGTCCACTCATCCATTTACACTTTGCACCCTTCGGAGGGATGAGAAGTTAAAAATAGAAAGCTTTTTTATAACAAGCATTATATGGAAATAAAGAAACTGGTAGATTAGTTAAAGTGGATATTCTGGAAACCAAGGCACAATTAGTGCTATTATAGTCCATTTTGATATTACAGCTCCCAAAAGCAATGGGAGAAGAAAGAAACCAAATCGGTACGGGCAGTTTCGAACTCTCAGAAACAACCCAAAAACCGTACAAAAGAAACCAGTTCCCTTACACTTTATAGTAAGAGATTTCCGTCTGCCGCGGCGACTACCTAACTTGCCGTGATGACGGAGCTTAGTAAGGTAGATCTTCTAGGCAACCAGAGGTAAAACCTGAAGATAACCGCTAAACGAAAACCCAATATATATGGTTGCCATTTACCCCTTGGTGGGGTATAACACATCAACCACACCTATGTCCCATCGTTCCCGATTAGCTGAAATGCCCTTCAGCATCCCCAAGACTTCCCAAGGCCCTCCCAATACTCCTCTCCTGTTCTGTGCCAAGTGCCCTTTGGGACGACCCACTCATCAACTATAATATTTTGGGAGAGTGGATTTCACTGCATGGTGTGCAATTGTCGCCCCTCCTTAATGTGTGACCTATCCGCTGCTACTTCCAATTACAATGCGTGCGAGTCCTAGACCTATGCGCCGACCAAATTGCTCGTTCGAGATACTGTCAGGCCATCGCACTCCAATGGTACAATGCAGACAGGTAGTAACGAAAACTTGGAGCTTTTGGGTAACAGTGGAGTTCACTTCTCATGTCCTGATCCCATATAGCAACACAAAAAGAAAACTTGCACGGGACAGTCTCAACTAAATCTTGGTATTGAGATAACTGCATTTCCAAATTTTAGAGAGGGCAGCGAAAGCAGATCGCGCTGTGAATGCGTCGGGCAACATTCAGCCACCGTCAGCAGAATCCACGCTTCCTAGATATAAAAATTGATCAACGCCTTCGATGCTCTGTCCAATAATGCCATGACCCGTCAAACGGAGAACTTTGGTTTTGTTGGTGTTTTGTTTTTCCAAATCCAGAGCCATTTGGCCAAAGTCCATGACTCGGTGAGACAGCAAGCATCAGAGTAATCGCGGTATTTGAGGAAACATAACAATATCAGAGGGCCTCCAGTTTCAACTAGTCTTGTCTCGACATGAAGGAGCTCTGCTGAGATCGACTTACTTTCCCCAATAAAACAAAAATCATGACAGCCAATCATGAAAAAAAACTCCTAACAAAACACAAAAACAAACATTTGCCTCCGTTGAAGAAAACAATGTCTACACGCAAACCAACCGCTTTCAGCAAACCGCCCCGTGCTGATCACAACCCCCAAGTTGTGCTGAAGTGGAAGGAAAAGGTTCGTGGAGGCATCTACAGCTGAGGGTAAATTGAGCAGCAACGGTTCCATGATGATCCCAACTCAATAGTCCAAAGGGTGGCAACGAGCACCAGGCTGTCAACGGCCAGAACTTCATTTAAAGCCAAGGCTACCAAAGCCAATGGATGTGTCCTGTATAAGGACACCAATTCATCCACTTGCGCTAGTGATCGTTGCGAACTGCTTTAGAATAAACTCGTCATAGCTGTAAGGACTGCATCAAGGTTAACTTTCATTCACCGACTGTATACCATGTATACCGCGAAATGTTACGGCTAAACTGTGCCGGCGAAGGTACGAACAATTGGTTCATGAAGTACCACTTTTCTTCTCACAACGATGTGTGCGACGGTGCGCGATAAACCTCATAGAGGATCTCAAAAAGTACTTTCTCTGGCTCCCAGATGAGGAACCTAATGACGATGAGGCTCTGGAACAACTTTCCAGCATCTTTCTTAACTATCGATTTTCCTGAACCGAATATTAAGGAGGTTCGAGAGCAAACAGGCTACCGGCTCTACTAGGGACTTAGGATCATCATATTACCAGTGCCGGCTCCTAAGGTCAGTGAAGAGGACGTGGAGCCTATAGCATTTTCATCCAATGAGCAGATGAAGTACAATATTTTTCAAATTAGTAACATTAATCATTTGTCGAATCATCTGCAAGCCGGGGTCGTTGATGGGCAAATCAGGGGCTTAAACTTCCTACATACCGACCTGTTGTATGCCAACGGAGGTGCTACACTCCGCCCTTGCATAGTGATTTCAAAGGACTGTTGGAACTGTTGAATTAGCCATGAAAAATCAATAGCGAGATACGCACACGATGACAGGACACCTTACTATGATTCCTGTATATGATCCCCTAAATGTAACTGGCTGGCGCCTCCGTAACGAACTCCTGATGAACATTAGGGAGACTAGACTAGTTTCATTCACGAGGAATGTTCCATTCTACCTACATTATCGAGAGAAAAAATTCAGTTAGTGCAAGCAGCCTAGTATTATTTAGGAGAACATCTCGATTTCAAGCTAACGTGAAAGTATCATATTCAGTAGCAATATCAGAAAACCTGCAGATTGCTCTGGTGTTGCAAGACTGCGATAAGTAAGACCCAAGGATTTTCACCATAGCACAACCGTAATAAACCCCATTTTAAAGTATAAATGCATCGTCAGGTAGCCGATGCTGCGCTGATCCAAAACTCTAAGTTCTACAGGAGCGGGGATTACTTTCCGACATCACTCAAAACTATCCTATTTCTAAACCCCAATTATTTGTGATTTTTAAGAGGACATTCAAAGTCAGTTGCTTGTCGTAAAAGGCAACTAAAAGGCTAGCACCCTACAAATTTCGAAATTTTGCTGCTAGCAAAACGTCAACAATGCCTCAGATGGGGACTGATCTCACGGGTACTAACTTTGACTATCGAAAACCGACTATGATCAGTTTCTGGAAGGTATCCAAGCTCCTCGACAACGACATCGAGAGTCCTCAGAATTTTTTTTCTTCAGGTAGAGCGAGAATTCCAATGACATAAGCATGCTGCTCCCAAGCAAAGTGAGATAAATTACTGTTTAGAATATTCCTCTCCGTCTTGTATAATAGTTCTGCACTTCTGTACTCTGAAAAACCAAGACGCGAATCCGATATTGGACAATTACGGCGAGGTTCGCTCTCTTGATTTGGGAGCCGGTTTCTGAGAGACTTCTGATTACAAGATTCCGGTCCAGGTTAAGGATAATCGCAATTGTATAGTGCTATGTACCAGCGGGGACTTCCGACATAATGGAGAAGGATGTGTTCTACGAGCAATTATACGCAATTCAGACAAAGCTCCCTAAAGATGAAATTACGCTCGTTATGTGCGATCTGAATGTCATAGTGGTCTCTGACAATACCTCGTTCGGACATGTGATGGGGAAACACAGTCTTGGTGACTGTAACAATAGTAAAGGAAGGTTTTCGGGTATTTACAGCTTCGACCACCTAGTCATTGGAGGCACATTGTCCAAGAACAAAGTTTGCCATAAAGTCATTGACTACTTTACGATCAGCTATAAATTTAGGAGTTGCCTTCTGAATGGGTGTAACAAAACAGAAGAGAGAGGATTACCATCTAATGGTTTTTTGCGACAGTTGGTGGGGTACCTGCGTGCTTCCTGCCGTCATTAGTGAAAATAAACCTGGACCACTTCAATGAACATCTTGAAAACTTGACCGACAGAGAGCAGGCTAGTTTCCGTTCTGAATCCCTCGGCATTAATCACATCAACACGCGACTTTTGGAACAGTGAGCGGAGGTTAGATTTTCGCTTCACCTGTTCTTCATAGGTTTGCAGAAAGGTTTCGACTGCGTAAATAGGAGTGTATTTGGAGTGCTATTCGTAAGAGCCCATTCCGGAGAAACTAATAGTTATTAGCAGAGCAACATACTATGCACAGAATGTCACGTCCAACACCAAGGTGAATCTCAAAGGAATTTGAAAGCGGAGTCCACCATGGTTGCATCACCGATATTATTTCTTCTTGCTATCAGTGACATTTTCCACGCTGCCTTGCCCAGAGGACGTGGAGGAGTTCAATGGACTTTGATATCTTGCCTCAAACAGCCCCACTACGTCCATGACATCTGTTAGCTCTCTCAGCGGTACATGGACCCTGGCAAAATAGGTTTAGAAACAGAGGAAATTAGAGTTGGAGTGAAGATAAAAACCAATCAAACCAAGGTTGTCAGTCTCACGGGTAATCGCACTCTCCTTATCTGCATTATTAGACAAAGCATTCAAGGCGTCGATCAATCTGTATATCTAGGAATCGTTAGTCTGCCGACAGTGGCACGGAACATAGTGTCGCTCAACGCATTAACAATTCTAGGTCCACCTTCGCTGCCTTGTCTCAAATCTGGAGAAGCATTTATTTCAGCAACGAGACCAAGTTAAGATTGTTCTGTGCTAATGTTCTTTCTGTGTGGACCACCACTGTTATTCAACAGCTCTTATTTACTACTTCAAACAAAGAACCTGGTCGACGCACAAGCCAGTTACAAACGGACAAGTTGATGAGAATGCGAAAGTCGCAATGGATAATAAGTCACATATTAAGAACGGGTGACAATTGGATTGCTCCCGCTATGCGGGAAAAGTCACTCTCCCATAATAGCCTACGTCCCAGGAGCATTCAGCGCGTAGAGGTAAAAGGCAACCATATACATTTATTTGGAGGTGGAACAGAAAACCGCTAACGACGCGTATAAGCTAAAAACAGCGGCCAATCATGACTGGCTCTGATGTCTGCCAATCATAGTGGTTTCAAGGCTTGCCTTTGAGAAGACCTACTCTGTCGTAGTCATCAAAAGCAAAGAATGGTAGAGAAATAGTCTTCAGGGTTAAAGACTTAAAGTCTTCTCAGAAAACCCAAGCATGAAACTGCGACTCCTCTCGAATGAATGGTGACTATATTTCAAGGAGAGATAGATGCCACTTTCTGAGCTAGCAGAAGAACTTTTGCGACAAAAATGGGGGGGTCGCTCCATTTAAATCGGCTCCATCAGCACTAAAGAGCAAGACTATATCAAGATTGTCCAAAACATCAAAGTCGATGGAAAACGACCAAAAGGTTCGCCGAAACAACGATGACTTAAAACGCTGGATGGTGATATGAAAACCTCGCGACTACATCGAGATCAGGCCTTTGACAGGAAAAACGGGGCCCCGGACGGGACGATCCCGCTTCTGAACGGAACAAAGGCTAAATAAAGAAAAAGAAGAAGATATCAAGATAATTAGTGTGAAGTTTCCATTAGTTACTGCTGAAGCTTGGCCATTTGAACGAAACATTCCAGATGAGGGTGCCACGTCATTCAAACATCGCTAGTAATGAGTGGGCTGACAAACTGGTCTCTTTCCAAGTGTTTTAGCCTGGTATCGGCTATTAAATACTCTTTCAAGTGCCTTAATTACTTTGCAGTCATACCTATCTAAATAAAGTGAGAAATAGGACAGGGGCGTCTCCTGTATCGGCAAGGTTTTCTTCATCGAAGAAGGCAGGAGTCCGTTGAATGAGTTGTTTTAAGAGACGGTATAATGGATCTAACAAAAGGCCTCAGCCCTTGGAGCTGCGGTTCCCCTTCCCAACCAAAGTAACTTTCGGAGCTTTTTTTAAATGGAAAATGAAAAATTTCAAGAGAAATACAAAAACTGGTTTACTCAAAATATTGTCCCTCGCTAGTTACATACGCCACAATGAAATGATGCGTCTTTGAACCGAATTCATTCATTCAATCAATTTTACAATTCTTCCGCCTCCGACCGAGTAATCAAAAGGGATCAGATCCGGTGAATATGGTGGTTGCGATAACACATCCAGCATTTCCTTCTTTCCGAAGCTATTTGCCCGTGGAGTCGCTGTTGATGCTTCGAAAAAGCAACGTTTTTTTTTGCATTTGGGATTCTCAAAATGTTGTCATTTCTCATCGTCATTAGCAATTCGATGGAAAACACTCTTTTTTCATACCGCAAAAGCGAAACTTTGGAAGTGACTCTTCGATCCTCCAGCTGTCTCTCAGTCAAGTTATGTGCAATCCATTTTCCCTCTTTTGAAATTGTCCCCCTAGCGTGTAAATGTTTCGAAATAACTTAGTGCAAGTTGTTTGCCTATCGTTTTCATCCAATAACGCTTACAGACCGGCATCCTTAAATGTTTTTTTTGATCCTCCGGAGCGCTCCTCAAGCCTCCTCAAGTGAACAACGTACTTTAGTTGCATTTTTTTAAGTTAAAGCAGAAAAGAAAAGCTTCCCGCAAATGCCGTTTATTTGACACAAATCTTAACATCTTTCTATGATTCATAAAATATATTTGCGTTAAATGTCTTGCTGACAGATATCCAAGCAGTAAAAAACAATAGCTTTCGACATTTAAAATATACTAAATATGATGTTAGCGCCATCTATGTGTGAAACCTGGGAACTTACTTGCGCTCCTAACACTTGCGATAGTCAAACGGGCAAACAATGATCCGATTTGAATAAGGTTTTGTTGTATACACCTAAGGTTACACCAGCTGAAACGAGACGCATCTTTTCAGATTCCCACCCTGCTCTTGAGCCTTCACCTTTCATTTTTATAAATTCATATTAGAAATATTCTTGGATGTAGGGGGTGAAGAAAAGAATCGAAACTATTCGAGGAGACACATAACCAAAAACCAGCAACGTAAACGTAATTGCCACCCATTACTTCACAAGGGTGTTAACAGTTATAGTATATATATAGAATCGTTTCATCGAAGACGACAGTCATGGGAGACGATATATTGAAGACTTCGTGGAAGCCCTAATAGATCCCAAAATATCCTTCGTTTTGAATTTCCCTTGTTTAATGATAAAATCCTTTGAGCTTAACACGCACTCCTTTCACCATTTTCCTACATTGCAGGAATTGTGATTTGTCTGAATTCCAATTGATTCTGTATTAGTTGTACAATTTTCACTGTGAATTTATGTTTCATAACTCACAGGGACGCTGCAAAATTCCTTGCAATATAATTTTGCATTTTCCAATTCTCAGCAGTGAAATCCTCCATGATTTCCTTGCTGTTTTACTTGTGAAAATGAGAGACGCTTCTCATGTTTCCATGCTAAACGTCTATATAGATAGTATGTAGTAAAAGCTCTCTAAGTACACTACAGACTAAAAACTCTACTGAAGGAATAGGAACGTGAACAAATAAACCCAATGAGAAAAAAATATTCACGCGGTCCTTCCTATTGCTTCCCGGTTCCTCTGTGAATCCTCTTTTTGCTGAGCTCCTCCTGGTTTTCTACCCATTACTCCCGAATCCTCTTCCGACTCAGAGCAGCGCAAAACCCCGGTCCGTACAGGAACTAGCACTATACGTAGCTGGAAGGCTTCCTTACATTCACCCCCTTCTATGTGTGTATGTTTTTTTTTCCTTTTTACACGTGGAAAAAATCAGCGTCTGTGCATCTTTTATGCTCCACTACAGAATAGTTTATGTAACTTTTGTCTGCTGTTGAGTGGAAAGTTATTGCTGAGCTCTATGATTTTCAGATATGGCAATTATGAATGTATATCAGGGGAAACATGAGCTAGTTAGCCGCAGGAAGTGGGTAGGTAATTATTTGACTAAGATTAACGAGCAAATATTTATAAAAGTTCTTTCCAAAGGTTTTTTGGTAACTGGATTTTTCATTGTGAGGAGAAAACGTATTTTTTCCAGATTTCCTAACCTTCCTAAGTACAGTAACGGCAATTTTCTCCAGCTCTGCATTTTTTACGAAAAGTAATATCAAAGTTTATTCGCTCCATAGAACAAAATCAATTGCAATTCCCTATTGATCCCAAAACTCAGATCGTGATTAATTTCGAATCCCAGATTCGCAATCAAATTCTGAAAGAAATCATATTTCCCTCCCCATTGTAAACCACAACTTCTCCTATCATCCTTCGCCTTTATATCCCAGAAGGCCTATTGATTCCGAAAAGCGATACACTCAAATTCCATACATTTCCCCCTCATGCAATCTGACTAACAATTAGAAAGGAGAGGGTGAAGAATACCAAGGGTCCATACTTCCTCATAGACAGGGATTTTACATAAACAATGACCTGCAAACAATATTCTGTGTTACCCAACATTTCCCTGCAAATCCTAGCACGTAGACACATAGGAATCGGCAACCATATGCCAGGAGGGGGTGTATGGAAGCGATATGGAAAAAATGTTCACAAAATTTCCAACACAATAGGGCTGAAGTTTTTCATATTGTTATAAGTGGAGTTCTTTCCTATGTGAATCGGCATACATTCATGAATGAAATGGTTCAATACTGATGGCATTGTTCCCTTTGTGATGACAACAAAAAGTTGAGGTGTCTAGGATAAAAAATATACACATTTCTGACTCGTTCAAATTCTAATTATTGATGTTGGTTATACCACAATGAGCATATTCCCGAAATTGAGGTTAACACTGTCGAAAAGCTTTTAACTGAGCGTTCCTAGCATAAAATCGCTTGACTCCTATTATCCAAATCCATTCTCACGCCATTACGCTCCCCAAACTACATCGTATGGTCATAAAAGCATTTAGATGTTTGAATACAATGCCAAAATGGTTTAAGTAATTCATGTAAAATTTGGAAACACTACACAGAAATGCAATCGATGACTGGGGAGTATGAGGGAGTTTCAAGAAGTTGCTGCCGCTTAAAAATAGTTTACTTGGCTGCAGATGGAGAGGTCTACATCGAGAATATGGGCCCACGTAGCTACTCGAAATTGAAAACAATTGCTTCCTCTCTTATTTCAAACTACTTACAAGTGATAAATATGGCTTCGAATGAGAGTCTTGTTTGGCCCCACGCCAGGATTCATATCTTTTCTTCAAGGAAACACAATCATTCACCATTTCATGAAATTCAATTTAGTGTTAGTCAGTCGTGTAGTAATTTCCACCCAGCAGCCCAAGGCGAAATAATATTTAATCATTGTTAACTCTATATCGTGACCTAAGCGTCTAAGTATTTACCCTTTGCTCCAGGAGCATTCGTTCAACCATAACCATGCACGTAATTCACCTGGAATCTCATTCGCCACCCTTCCGCTCGTTGCTAACTTACCTGTGACACAAGCATGCACAGAAGCTTTACATTCCAGCCATCGCCAAAAAGTAGTAATTATGGCGTATTAAGTCTAATTATTTTATAAATTTCACAGTCCTGGTAATCACGAATCGCATTTCCGCGTTTATGTTATAATAGCGGCAGTCAGCCGTCTATTTACAAGCACGGATAAGAACTGGAATATAAATTATATTAGATATTCACCTAGTGGGTCGAGACGAGGGTATAATACGTCCGTTAAGGGGTGGTGCTCTGGTGCATTGAGGGTTGCAAATTGGTATAAACGTTAAGGGTTCTTGTGACTAACCATTTCATAGTTGCTTGGATATCTGATTTGATGCGAAGATTGATGAGGCATAAGCAGTAATCGGGTGGTGACCAGAAATAATGTATTCAAAATGCTTAAGGAAGAAAGTAGTGCAGGAAGGAATTAAGGGAGGATTACCCCATACATGAGGCAGTTATTAGAAGTCAACCCAATTAGACATCAAATAGTATCTTCTCAACACTTCACAATTCGTCGTGGTACCGTTTTTAAGATTTTGTGTAAAACAAAACATTAAAATCGATTCACTATCTGTCTTTCACACGTAGTTTCCTTTAAAACGGCTAAACCGATCCAAACGAAATTTTGTGGACATATGGGAACTATGAAATCCTACGCATACTGTGAGTGACAGAAATTTATGTAAAGTTTAAAGGGTACTCCCCATAAATGCCAAAGAGCAATGCCAAAACGTTTTTCACCGAATATAGTCATGTGGAGTAGCAAATACCAAGTCTCGATTAGTACTTTCCGAAAATGATATCCGTTTTAACGTATGATTGTAAAGTGCGCGAGTAAGGAGTCCAAATGTGCATTCTTAAAGTGAGACAGGTTCCCACTTTCCGAAACTACCCAGCCCAAAAATCTGAAAGAAAATTAGGTTTACATGAAATCTCACGCATATAGTGAGTTACATCGTTCTACATGAAATTTACAGGGGGTCCCCATGCATACAAAAGGGGAGTCTACATTTTTTTCACGAAATATAATCATGTCAAGACTGGTTTCAGTTTTGACATTTAATTCACAAGGGAGAGGGCGGTGGCTGGAAAAGGATAATTTCTTTCCCGGGGCCATTCTCAGAGCCTACTCAACCCAAGAATTTGAAAATAATCAGGAAGCTGCTACTTCATGTTACCTAGGCTCCAAAATACCCTTCATACTGATATCTGTCAATATAAAGTTAATATTAGTATATTACTATAATTTTTAGTAAGTGACTGCAGAACTCTCCTTAAGCCCATCCTAGAATCATGAAATTGCAATAATATAGGCTATGATATACAGCATGATCCTACCAACTTTGATGGAAATCGCACTGCTAACAAAGTCATAATAGGTCAAAGTTGCCATTTCAATGTGAATTCTACGACTTTGAATGTCAGTAGTATCCAGTGGATACTCTCACATAATATATGAATATACATCACGTGCTAGGGTGAGGAGATGTTTTTGTAAAAGAAATACACAAAACATTTCATACCTTCAACAGATTTGTATCTGTTGTAAGTTAACTTTTTCACATTTGCTAATAATATTGAATTCCTAGTGTGAATCGTATAGAGTTGACTGTTATCAATACAGTGCTTTCCAGATCAAATTATTTGAATAAATGGTTTTTTAAAAAATCCAGAGCAATTAACTTTTAAACTGTCATACACTAATCGTTCCTCACATAGGGAAACAGAAAACCTTATATACCTGAAGCGTGTAGCTTCCGGTTTCTCGACCTGTTTTTTTTTAAAGAGGTGGAAATCTTCAAAAGACTAACCCCATGTTTCACAATCTCTGGGGGTATGGGATTTTTATCCACTGAAACCACCTCTTGCCAAGTTACGACTGAAATTTCCCCAACTAGTAGCTTTCTTTACATATTTTGTGTTTCGTTTTTATTAGGAGAAGACCCTGAGGTCAACCCCAGCACTTCGGTAGACTTTGCTGTCATTTGGCTTTACTCTTTTCAGTCGTCCAATTATATTAGAGTTACCAGTCAATTTTCGAACTTCGTTATTTTCACGTGAGCGTTATCGGCAGAGATGCTTAATTGCTTGGTCTTTGATAACTTTACTAACCAACTCTACTTCCCTATGCAGATCCTCATTACAAATGAACCAGGGACCGTCTACTATGCTTCCAAAGCACTTTATTTTAGAACGTTTGTATGACCTTCAAGTTTGAATCTTTGGCACAACTCCAGAGGTGGATACCGGACGTCCATGGGCGTTAGGATCTGCTTGTAAATTAGCAACTTGTTGTCAACGGCCAGCTGGAAATTCCTTCCCAAATACCAGTACATCTATATGTAACTGATATTTAACTCGTCTTTCTCTCTTTAACCTCACTCGCCTATACGTCTTGCCCATTTATGTTGACTTTAGCTTGATTCTCTTTTTGTGTGTGAAGTTAAAGTACGTTGATATGCTTTCGTTTAATGTTATTTTCTATTGTTTGGTCCATTCTACAATGTGATCAATAGCTGTTTATGCTTTATTTTTGCTTACTCGTGGTAAGGATATTCATCCGCAAATGTCACTACTTTGGCTTTGCCGCAGCCAACTACAAACAACTACATATTTTGGCATTTTAACTGGGGGATACAAACCAAAACTGAAAAATCGTAGCGGTCACCTGAATTCTTAATATGGAAATGACACGTGACACTGGAAATTATTCTCTGTCAGGCAACTCAACAGCATCGCTTCGTTGGCTGAATGTCGCGTCGCATAGTGTCGCTCAAGTGTGAATTATTGACTATGCCTGCAATTTGTAAATGGAGTCCTACCTTAAATAGACGCTCAGATACGCATGATTTTAAGATCTCAAAAAAATCTTGATAAACAGTGTTGGTTTGGTCATTTACTTGGATGTACTTTCAGAATATTGCCCACTTTCTTTGTTTATTAGTCAGCCTGGGAGGATAGCCTTTCCTTCTCACTTTTTCACTGACAAGCATCATAACAGGCAAGTGATAGGGCATTATGGTTTCATTATTGACAACATGTATTTTTGTTACCTCAGTCGGCCAGTATGTACGCTTACCGCTGGAGTGGAAATTGCACTTTTGTTGTTAGCCTAGATCCCCAGAATCCACTTTTTGCGTTAAAGTCACCTCCTATAAAGAAGGACCTTCCAACAAACTGGAATAGTCGAGCGAGATTTTCTATTTAAGGTATTGTGGAAACAAAACCTTATAAAAATCGATTCAATGTCTATTTCTCCGTCTGTCTGTCTGTCCGTTTGTCACACGAGATTTACTCCGAAACTTGTGGACCAATCATCACGAAATTTGGTGAGAGGGTTCAATAGTACTTTTCGAAAATGATCTTATTCCACATATTAAGTGAATTACAGGGGTGTGAAAACTCAAAATGTGTGTCCCAAAAAGTGAAACAGGTGTCGCTCTCAGAACCTATCTAATCGTAAAATCCGAAAAAAAAACAGTAATGCATCGATACAAAATCTAGACGACACTAGGCTGACACTAACACCAGGCTGTTGTAGCAGTCTCCTGGGTATGAGGTTAGGATGGGAAGCTAATCTGCCTTTATACTTCTTCACCTGGAATGAGCTCTCCTCTCTTACTGTGGCAATTTTAAAGTCTCTCTGGATGTTTTCATTTTTCACATACCAAGGTGCATCGATGATCATTCGTAGTATCTTCGATTAGGCTCTTTGTAGCAATTCGTTATTAGATATACACACTGAACTCCATATTGACATTACGACGGCTTTGCAGGGCAGGCGTTTGTTCTCGCGTCCCAGCTTAAAGTTTTTACTTATAAGCCAAAACATATTTTTCGTTCTCAGCTTCATTTGCATTACCTTCGTTTCAATATGTGGTACTTTACCTCATTCTCTTGAGAGATCATTGCACCATTGTTTTCTTTTGTTGGTTCAGGGTAAAAGTGACGTGATAGCATCTGAGTTCGCTTTTAGCTGGATTTGTAAGTTTTTTGATGCAACCGCAAACGTTGAGGTTATCAGGTTAAGATCAATTGGTGGATCCTAGGTATGGCGGTAGATGAGGTAGAATGTCGGTTCAAGGAAATAGCCTTGAGGGACCCCAGTTTGGATATTGTACCAGCGAGAGGTGAAGCTTTTGTATTTCACCGCGAATCTGCGATCCGGCAGAAAAGATGCTAAACATCCATGAAACTGTACTGGAAACAGTTTCTTTACTTTAAAAATCAAACCTTCATACCACACCTTGTCGACTGAGCTAAATGCGCTCTTAATCTCAGGATCGTGTGTTCGGGACCCGTGTTGGGCGCCATTTGTAATCCCATTATGTCATTAAAAATCAAAAGTAATCAATTATTCCTAATAAAGAACTTTGAGGATTCCTCTATCTCTAAATTTTCGACTCCCTCCTCCACAAAACTCATGGATGCCAAATTGCAAAAGACTCCCGCCCATAGTGCTTATCAACGGAGAAACACCAAACGGGTTACTCCCCTTGGAAGAGTATTAAGTAAACAAATAAAACAAAGGGATCGCGAGAATTCAATCTTCTTAGTTTGAAATCAGCGAACAAAGTGATGATGAAAAAAATTCACAAAGGCAGCAAAAAACATTCATCAGAAGCTCGGACGGCAATACGGCAAAAATATAGCCGCAAAGGCCGTAGATCCAAAGGTTTCCGGAAGGCAAACACCTACGAGACACTAAGTCTCAAAGACAAACACAAGAAATGACCAGCTTTTGTGGCATACTACCGAGGATAAGACAGGAAACTCTGCTCTACAAGGTGGGAAGAAAAACTGAGGCATAGCAGCATTTGCTTCTGGGAAAAAAAAGTGAAACCTAAAACTTGAAAGATGAAGTCAAATGCACATGGAGCCTCGCCTAAGATATTTCTTGCCCTATATTGGGCGTCATTCTTAACACCATTATGTCATTACAAATGTAAGGGGCATCCTCCACTAGAAAATCCTGAGGATACTAAGACAAAAAGGGAATCTCGAAGATCGCACCTCATCATACATTTGAAGCAGAGGAAACATCGATCGAGGATCCTCCGATCGAAAGATCGCGGCATTCAGGTCTCGAGTTTTACAGCTCCACGTGCACGGTCAAGGTTGATTTGGTTTTTAGTTTTCTAGTAAGATTGCTTGGTATAGGAAGTACGCACGCAAGTGTTATAATGACCGGCGAGTGGTCTGCAAACAGCTCATAGCACGGCTCGCCTGTTATCAGCCACCTCACGTTTTTAGTAACACGAAAGTCAATCAGGTCCAGAATTTTTCGTCAATCTGCTGACTAAATGGGCTGTCTCAGACTGGCACGTCCCCAACTCTTCTCCTTTGGGAGTAATCAGTCTGGATCTCCAACGATTGTGCTTGGCATTAAAAAATGTGTTCCCCAGTGTGTAGAGCATAAACTGGCTCATCGTTTGAGCCAGTGCAAGGAGAAGCCCTTTCACATTATGGGATGGGGCGCTTGTATGTGCTTTGCTTTGAGGTGCTAAGATGGCTCACATCTTGCCGAGTTCTGTCTTTAAAGCCTCGGCGAGTTGAATTCGTTGTTTCAGTTAGGATTCTTGCTTAATTTTCAGTATGGACTGGGCAACCTTTTAAGTTAGCGGTGTGTGATCCACCCCAACTGCTATAGTGTTTAGCGCCCTCCTAATTTTCTTGCAATTAACTCCTACATGCAGATCTCCACAAATGACAGAAACACTAGGTAGGTTTTAGTATGTTTAACTTCTGACACTGCACCGAGTGCAGCTCTTCCTCGCTTAACTTACGCTTAAAGCTAAGGAACGAGGCAAAATTACACAACTTCAAGGGCACGAGAGTCACGATTGCGGAATGGGGGGCCAGACTACACAGCAATATTCAAGAATGTTTCTGACAAGGGAGTTGCAAAGTGTTAAGGAGGGCTGAATTGAGGAAATGCCATAGGAGGAACGTAGGATAAAACGAGATATTTTGGAAGCTCGATTGATGACGTCAATGAAGTGAGGACTGAAACAAAGTTTGTCATCGAAGGTTTCAGCCAGGTCTGAAAAGGAGGTCAGTAGTAAAAGAGGTTGTCCACCGAAAGAGTAGGGACAGGATGTTGCAGAGGATTTAAGTGAATAGCACATCCAGAAGCATTTGCTGAAATTCAGTATCAGCTTATTAATTGAGCACAATGGACCAAAGTATTAAGGTTGGACTGAAAGGGAGGACAGTCCAGCGGAAACGAAACAGAAGCAAACAATATAAGGTCGTCAACGTATAGCAAACACTGGAAGGTGAAGATAGAGGGGAAGTCATTGATAAGTGATGAACCAGGAATAGTAGCGGGCTAAATATGAAACCTTGGGGGACACCAGAGAAGGGAGAGAAGGGACGGGATGAGTGTCCATGAAAAGAAATTCTTCAGGCACGGTATGAGAGGTAGGAGGAAAGCCAAGAGATTGTTGAGAGAGAAGTGTAGTAAAGAGAGTTCGGAGAAGATAACATTGTGGTGAACGGTATCAAAAGCTTTCGTGAAATCTGTATAAATTGCGTGTACCTCCTGTCGCGAATTAAGGCATTTAGCAAGGTAAGTAGTAGATCAGTGTTTCACGAAACCATGCCTTTTTTTCTCAATGAGGTGATGAAATGCGCGGTCAGCCAGTTGCATACATACCTTTCGAGCATTTTGGAGCAAGACGAAAGAAGGGAGATGGGGCGATAGTTCAAAGCTAGTGAAGGGCCTCCGCTCTTGAGGATAGGGATAACAAGAGCTCTTTCCAAAAGTGGCGAAAGTAGCATTCTTCTAACCTTTTGTTGAAGGTAAAACACAGAAGGAGGGAAAGCTTATCGGAACCAGGTCCGACATTAGTGTCAAGATTCTTCTTTTTCTTCAGCCTTTGTCCCGTTCACAAGCGGGGTCGGCTCGTCGTGATCGGCTTCGCCATTTGGCTCTATCGAATGGCTTTCAAATCCCCGTCCAGCGTATCAAGCCACCGTTGCTTAGGTCTGCCTTTTGGTCGTTTACCATCGACTTCGATGTTCAGACCAATCTTTGCAAGTGAATTCTCGTTTGCACGAATTGCGTGACCATACCATCGAAGACGCCTCTCTCGCAACTTTTCCACGATCGGTGCAACCCCATAACGATCGCGGATATCCCCATTTCGGATGTGATCTAAACGTGTGACGCCACTAGTCCAACGTAGCATCTTCGTCTCCATTACCGCAAGACGCCGTTCATTGTCTTTTATGGTCGGCCAACACTCAGAACCATAGAGAGCGACTGGACGGACGACATTGCGGTAAATTTTAGATTTGAGACGTTCGTTGATACGTCGATCACAAAGGACACCAGTTGTGGAACGCCACTTCATCCAGGTTGCGTTAATGCGTGAAGCAATTTCATAACGCAGCTCTCCATTGGCTGATAGCGTTGACCCGAGGTATTCAAATCGCTCAGTTCTGGGCAGATCACTGCCGCTGACAGTGATTTTGCCTGTTTCATGGGGATCGGTCGTCAAAAATTCAGTTTTGTTTAAATTCAATCTGAGACCGTGTTGCATGAGGCGATCATTCCATTTTTGAAAAAGTTGCTCGAGATCATTTTTGCTATCAGATGCTAGGAAAACATCATCTGCATAAAGTAGTGTGTAGGGCGCTGGACGTTGGATATCCCGTGTGACGGTGTCCATAACAAGGACAAAGAGGAATGGTGAGAGGGCACTTCCTTGATGAACTCCAACAGATACACGAAGCGGTTTTGATACACCCGCCATACTTCGAACTTTACTTTTCGGATCGTGGTAGAGCAATTGAACCCAGCGCACGAGTTCTTCTGGCACGAAGTGTTGTCGTAAAGCATACCAGATGAGTTCGTGTGGTACACGGTCAAACGCTTTCTCAAGATCCAGAAAGGCAATGTAAAGAGGGCGATGCTTCTCACGGTGTTTCTCCATGAGTAACCGCGCAGCGTGTATTGCGTCAGTAGTTCCGCAGTTCTTGACAAATCCGGCTTGATTCACGGTTATTTCAACGATTTCGCGAATACGGTTGTCAAGAATGCGTTCAAAAATCTTCATGGTATGGGAAAGTAACCGGATCGGACGGTAATTTGAACATTCTGCTGGGCTACCTTTCTTTTTCCATATTGGAACAGTGGTACTTTCTTGCCAGTCAGATGGTGTTCTTCCTTCCTGAATAACCCGGTTAAAGAATTCACTGAGTGTTGGGTCCCAGCTCTTCGCTTTCCAGAGCTCAGATGCGATGTCGTCAGGTCCTGTTGCTTTCCCCGATTTCATTTGTTTTATTGCCTCCTCGACTTCAGTTGCGCTGACTGGTGGAACTGCTCCAAATGTCGGCGATGATTGTGGAAGTGGAGGATGAGCAAATTCTTCAGTTGAAATCTGCTCGAAGTATTCTCGCCATCTATCCGTTGCGGCTCGATGATTAGTAAGCAAAGTACCGTTCTTGTCATTCACACAACAGAAGTGTTCGATATCCTGTGTGCGTTCATCACGGCTTTTAGCAAGTCGATACAGATCTCTCTCGCCATCCCGAGTGTCCAGCTTATCGTAAAGATTTTTGAAATGGTTCGCTCGGGTGACAGCGACCGCTTTCTTTGCATCCCGGTTGGCATTCTTATAAATTTGCCAATTAGCAGGCGTTTTATCGTCGAGAAATTTGTGGTAGAGGCGTTTCTTTTCACGGACCTTCATTTCAACATCATCATTCCAAAGCCATGTATCTCGGTTGATGTACCGCTTACCTGGCTTGGTGACCCCGAGGCTTGCAGAGGCCGCTTTGTGGATCGTGTCTTTCATTTGGTTCCATGATTCTTCCACATTCGTAATGGTTGGCAATCGTATGAGTGAGACCGTTTCTTCGTTCTTCTCACCAAATCGCCACCATTTAATGCGCGGCGGGCCAGTGCGTTCCTCACGCCGTTTTATCGGTGGCTTAATTCGCAGGACAGCAATCAACGGCCGATGTTGAGGTGCGATGGTCTCATAGGGAACGACTTTGCAATCAGTGACAGTGGTAAAATGTTGGCGTCTTATGAGAATATAGTCGATTTGAGTTTTATTGTTCCCACTATAAAATGTGGGAAGATGAGACAATCGTTTGATGAACCATGTATTCATAAGTACAAGGTCATGGGTGTCCGCAAAATCGATTATACGCTCGCCACCTTCATTGCGCGCTCCGAACCCCTTTCCCCCATGGCACCTGTTACCGTCTGCCTTTTCACCCACATGACCATTAAGGTCGCCGGCAATGATTATGTAATCATCAGCAGGCACGTGACAAGTCTTTTCATCGAGAAGTTGCCAGAAGGCATCTTCTCAGGCACATTAGTGTCAAGATTACCCATAAGAAACTCAACTGAATAACGAGTGAAGAGAGCAATGGCGAGGCAATCCATCTTGTCAACTAGCAGAAAGTCAGCCTTGTCGTATGGAATATTGCGATCAGTAAAAGCTTCAATCTCAATACATGCCATAAGCAGAACTGCTGTGGTTCATATTGATAACTTTTATCTTTTAATATTTTTCGCAAGAATTACCAACCTTCCTTCGATTGGGAGGAGGAGGACCATATTCGTTGAAAAAAAAATCCTAGAAAACTAGGAGGAGACCTGCAGTTAAGTAATGATCAAACGCTAAGCCATAGCCGGAAACGGGTACCAAGCGTTCTCACTTTACTTTTCATGGAATGCTGACTGCCATCGTTCAAAAAGCGCTTGCTCTGACATTGTTTTAGGATTGAACGAGGTCAGAATTCACATTCATTTGGTGACGGTCGCCCAGATTGGGAAGAAACTACTCCCCCCTTTTTGGATCAACTTTTTTAGGATGAAAAAATGAAGATTGACGGCGTCATCCAGATCAGAGGCAAGTCATCACATCTCTGCCCTGGAAGCAGTGTGGTCGAAACTATACATATATGCAGATCTGGTCCTAGAAATATTAAGAAATAAAAGTTGTGGACCTGGAGGAATATACCAACATGCTATGTATATTTAGGCATTTATACCCAAGCCTGATAAACCCACCTACAGAGATAGAAAGAAAGCGGCCGCCTGATCTGCCTAAATTTCCTTTTCTTTTTCTTCAATATTATTTCCAGTTATAACAGGCATGGTCGTCTCAAGGGAGGCCCCACATAAATGCCCAAGGTGTGGGAACCGTGCCGCTGCTAAATTGAAGGAGTTGGCGTATCCGTAAACAATTCTCCAGAAGTCTGCCACTTGATCCAGATTTCCCGACTAGAATGGTGATAGATTATATAACAGGAACAAGGTATTAGCTGTCCTTCAATGAGAGTTCTTTTAACACTTGCAGATATAAGTTTCTATTTCAGTACCCCGAAAATTTCATGTCCGTTTTCAGTGGGCCGTCAGACTAGATCAACCTTCCAAGTCTCCTGGGAAATTTCAATGAAATTATAGTTTCTAATGACTTCTTGAAAATGAACCTTTTTGAAATTTTGGACTCTTTTATTGAGCAGAAACACCCACAGCGATAAAACCCTAACCTGTTATTCACCCCAAGATCACGATTATGGAGACGAGGAACCGTGGCAGCCGCAAAGTAAGTCAATCAGACGCAGTAATCTCGGTAGTTAAACAATGGCGAAGAATTCTATTAACGGCAGTAATGATGTTAACAGTTGGAATAAATTTTCATTTTGAATTTTGTTTAGCCACCAGGCGAATTTCATCACACTCTGTAAACGCAATGAAGAATATAGTTAAAGAATCACCAGCCACTAACTCTTTTCTGACCACATAATCGAATACCTGCACTCACGTTACGCTCTTAATCTACGGTGCGGCAGTAGATGCGGAAAGTTACTGCATGAAGTTGATTTCCCCAGAATGTACGATATCTAGGTCTTCCATCCCTGAAGTTGGAATAGTACCAGGTACCGTTTTCTTGTCTTGGAAGTCTTTTTGAAATATTTGATCCTCAATTTTTTCCCCATGAGTAACGTAGAAATAGTTAACCCTAATGTTGCAGTGTTCTTTAGTTACGTTCAAAATGGAGGAAGGATTCCTAGGAGAAACGAAAGACACTACATTTACCCGCCACTGCAATTCATCCTTTAAGTTCATCGATTGCCCCACTATAGATAGCGACTTTTTTGTAGAAATTTACTTCCCCAGGAAAGGAAAAGAGCCACAAGGAAAAAAGTAAGATAAAGGAAAATATTCTGCCTTTTCAAAGCTATCTACCAGCATTCCTAAGATTAACTTGTAACATGCTTGGCAGAAACGATTGCTCATATTATCAACTTCTACACGGCACGCGCCTGGCGGCGAGCGCTTGCGCATTTCCTGCTGATGACGGAATTAAATCTAACGTACCTAATCACCAGAATCTATGAGATAAGTACTTAAAGTTGTCTAGGTTAACCTAAATCCCACAGTTATCTTTGGACACAAATTGAGTACGAGTACCATAGCGTTACTCGTATATACTGAGTGTAGGCTCAGCATTGCAAATTCTGTCTAAGATCTCTCTCGCTATTAAAGGGTACGGTCCCCGAGTTGGAAGGCACAACTCCATGTACATCTTCCGGAAATTTTCTCGGAATATATGTTCTCAGATTACCATCGCGGATCCCATGATACCAGATAACTTCAAGCGAGGCCTCGTGGCAACAGCGACTTCAGAATTCAGCCCTTTAGAGACTCGGGTCTGGTCGTGAAGAGCATCCATGTTTGAAGGGGTTGGTGTTTTATTCTATTCGGTCTTTATGTTAATTTCAAGTCTTTATTAATTTCAAGAGCGTATAGTATACATATTTTCAATAGTAAGGTCTCAAATTGGAAGGGGATGCTTATATCATTCCTGGATGACTACATATCTGCCGCCGAGAACAGAGCGTTGCTTTTAGATATGAAAATATGTACGTTCATACATGTGAGCATATACGTATGCTTGCTCTGAGTGCAAGAAATATGGAGCTATTAGATCTAAATCACGGCCCCATTATTCATCATCATACCATAATCTTCTAAGTTTTTGGCAAGCAGACAAACTTCGAGCTTCTCACTGTAACTTCGCCTTATACTATACACAACCTTCATTCCATCTTAACGCGGCTGTCATGGCTTGGCATGTGCTTTTCAGCGTCGGCGTTGCCGGAAAATGCTTGACGTTTACTAATACCATCAAATATATCATACCTTCGAAGAAAATCTATTTCCATTCCAACACAAAGCCCCACTGTATGCAGGACTATCTAAGGAATCAGGAAAAGTAGGAAAGGGGCACTACCTACTAGATCATATCAACGACTAGCCGTCCGAACTAAATGGAGGCTCAATGATAAACGGACTGGCGGTTGCATGCAAAACAATATACTCGTACATACAGCTCAAACATTACTCACATATCTCGAGAAAGTACAGCGAAATTTAATAGTTTTCTCCTATTACTAAATTCTACGGCAACGACGGCGAAGGCGACAGAAACGGCCGATAATTTTATACTAGTTTTCCACGTGTACGATATTATAGATACTCGTCGATTCTAGCAACCGCATCACAGTCAGGAGAAAATATTCTTCGGTAAAACTATGATAGTAGTGATGAATGCGAAGGCGGCGTACTAATAATTCCGCGTACTGTCACACTTTGCATATCCACCGGGGCGGTTATTCCCCTTTCACCGACAACAATAAGGTTCGACATTTGGTCATGTTAGTGCACTTCTTCACGTCCTCTTCAGAAATTTCGCTCTGGATTTGTTACTAAATTTGGAATAATATCAGTTATCGCGCCAAACCATCGATTAATAGGATTAAAATAGGACTTCCCCGCACCTCGCCCTTCGTAGGCTGATTGCGGCAGTTGCTCCTACAAAATTGGCGCTTCTTTCGACTGTAGCAATATAACGAATTGCCTAATTAATTTTAAACTTATACTTTTTAGAGAGGCAACAGTACACTGGAATTACTTCATTATGTCGAGCCCTTTTCGGACGCGTCGAACATGCTTTCCTCCTCGTCAAAGTTAAGGCAAGACGTTATTTAAAAACTAAGCTTGCAGTATCTCCCATCTTATACTCTTCATTGATCTCGTCCTCGATTTCACCGACTTACTATCCCGTTACTACACGCGAACGATATTACTACAGGATCCACTATGGTACGTACGATGCAACCTCTCATGCACTCTACGCAAAAACTTATGAATCACATCGGCCGAAAAAAGGAATTTCAGGATTTCATACACGCCGTGTAATAGGACCCCGGAAAAACGTGAACGTGTACCACTTCCCGAGCGTATCCGCGGAGAAAAAACCGAAAAAATCAATAAGTCATCCGGAATACATTCAACTGTCTACGATTATTTAATTTTTATGAGGACAATACACGGTTATCTTGTAATATGAATAAAGGAAAAAATGCTTCGAAAAAACATAATGGCGGCGTCCGGGAGTTATATTAAAATTGTACACTAAATTTCGCCGCAACATGATTTCAAGGCGAGAAACATTTTCGTACGCGCGCCGCGGATACGCCGAAGCGATTTCCTTCCTTCTCGTCCTGACTGATGTGTAGCAAGTACACAGAGAACTTCTCTACTCCTTTTGCACGTACGAATACCAACTATTAGGGGGTTGTGAGGCATGCACGACAGACACTATTCATATGGGGTGGAGGTGAGATTTTATTCGGCGAAAAATACAATCAATGAGGGGTTAGTTTTCATGCTTGAGGAATCGACCAGTGATTTTCAAAGTGTTTTTGAGTTTGAATAAGGATTTGAATGAGTAATGTCCTGAGGATTGAAAAGAAGCATCCCGGCCTACTCTACTATAAGTGAAAAACGCTTGTGCCGATTTCATTCATTTTTCTGAATGTATTATATCTTCTGTACAAAATTCAGATTTATCTAAAGGTGCTTGCCAAGTAATCTACCCCAGGTACAAAATCAACGCGTCGCAACTCTCCTACCTTCAGTAGTACTCAGAATGTCAGAAATCTTCAATGCCATGTGAAGTGGAGTTCCTAATGCACTTATCAACTAGTCGAACTTGGAAGTCGGGAGGGGTGCAGACGGGGCGAGAACCCTGTCGGCTGAGTCAACACCAAGTGGCCAAGAAGAACCACCCCGAGGTTTCACCGGGAAACGCTGTATTCACTGACTTGGTGGTAATGATGCTATATGTAAATGTTCCCACGCCTTGGATAACCTGACCCAAGTCTACAAAGGGCTCATCTGAAGTGGTATTGGGTACCATGCGAACTAGGATAATCCGAATTCATATGTCTCAGGAGAATTCCAATGGGATGTGTTCTCGGCCCGTTTTTTTGCGGTTTTTGTTTTATGCAGGTTGTGGTTGTGCCCACATCGTGGCCAGAGCTCCTTGTGGGCCCAAGTATAGAGTTGTGCTATACTCCTTAGTTACGGTAGAGGCTTTAGGTAGACCTCGCATAGAAAACTATGAGAGCTGAACCTGCACTCAATATAAATTACTACCGTTGTGTCAGTCACAGCGGGGCTCTGATTGTGGTCACCAAATCAAGCCCGTGGGGTTATGTCGACACGGCAGGTACTCACATTAGACCATCAGGACTTAACTATCAACTAGTCTAATTTTTTATATTTCAAGCACTCCAGAGTAAGATATTATCATTTACTGAACTGTAGCAGGGCGAACCAATGGCCTAAGAACTGCTGTCAAAACATTAATTCCTTTTCTCGATTATATGAAAGGTAATAACGTTGACTCATCCGCCCCTTTGAGGTGTGCACTGCGAGCAAATCTGCTACTTTTTTCAAATTATTTCCAAATAGGTTGATTTGAGATTGACAGCGACAGAATTGTGGAGGTAAAATTGTCATAACGATCTCTTTACTCTGCCTACTCTGGCGAAGACATGTGAGCACGAAGTCAATTTCTTATGAGTGAAAACTCTACGTCAGCGGTGATAAATAATAGGAGGCAAGCGAACTTGCCTCATTTACTCCTGAATCTGTCCAGTAAAAATTAAGGATCTGGTGATACGCCTTCAAATGGAAGTTCATCACGGGAGAGAGAATTTGAAACGTTTCTGGTAACCCCCAACTGAAAATTCAAGTCAAGTAAAAAGCTTCTGCTTGAAATGTTGCTCCTCTAGTAAGGAATATAGGAGCAATTACATTCAATAGTTTATCTGGCCATCGACCACGAAATGAACTTTGACGGGACCCGCCGGAATGGGGCATCCGATGTTTCACTCAAAAGTGGGACTTTCCAATGGTACAAGTATACAGTTGTCGAAACTTTATTTTATTTTTTATTTTAAATGACAACAAATTGTAAAACAAGTACAGTAAAGCGCGAAGTGATTTCCCGCCCTAACCCCACGATCTTGCCAAGGCACGGATTGAATTTGTGACCACAATCAAAGCCCCGCTTTGACAAACAACAACGACACCAGTTAAAACTATGGACATGACTCAGCATTCATACTAATGAATACACTTACCTAAATCTCTATCGAACTAAGGAGTACGGCACCTGAGTTGTAAACGCAATTGAGTGCGATTGAGCCCCGAAGGTCTATCTCCGCGACGTAACCACAACCACTGTGAAACTCCCACTAGGAGGTCAACCAAGCTGAGGACACATACTCCAGAAGTTCTTCTGAGACATATGAAATCAGTGGGCCATCCCAGCTCCCCTAGTACTTGATAACTTCTGGTGAGGCGTAGGGGCCGAATCCACCTCAGATAAGTCCCCATGAAAGCTGGAGTTTTATTAACCAAGGCCTCGGATCATTCACCTACCGCACGACCAGCAAGTCAATGTAAATACAGGGTTTCCCGATTAAACCGTGTGGAATTTCTTCTTGGCCACTTTATGTTGATTCGGAATACAATACAGTCATATCGTTACTTCTAAATGATGCAAGGGATGAAGCCAAAGGACCAAGTTGCAAGCGCTTATAGTCGCAAAGCATATCACATACTCCACGTATCTCGGAAGCTATTGGATCGTTCACAAGCCCCTTCAAAACTTGAGCCGGATACAAGCGACTATCAAAGTTCGTTAGTGCTATAGAGATGTCATATTAACGAAAAGTAGACGATCAAGATAAGATGAGTAGGGAAAATCATTTTTAAACAAAAAAGAACGAGTAAGCTTCTTTTGAATTGGCATTGCCTTTATTATATGACAGTTACAACTGTGGTAGGACGGTCATACCACAGGAGCATATTCGAGAATATTAAGGGCAAAAGAATTAAATAAGATGACCGTGGAATGGTTCGACTGGGGATTTCGACATAATTATGGTTAAAAGCAAGTTTTCTATCAAACATCATTTCAAGATCCTTGTGAAGCTCAATCGCTGTTAAAGATTGCTCATCAGAGTATTAGGTAGATATCAGAGGTGAAGTTTTTAATGAAGAACATAACGTATAACATCTACTTACATTCAATGCTAAAATATTCTGAGACCACCATAGAGATAGGGTGTTGGTTGGGTTTGATTGTAGCCAACTTTGTTCGGTACGGGAATCAACAACAGAAACTAATGTAAGGCGGTTACGGCTTTACGGTTTTTTACCAGGGCAGAGGCAAATCGTCAGACGGTACCTCAGCTCCGCCCTGGGAGCAACGTGACCGAAGCAAAACACAATATGGCTACGAATTATATTGAGCGTAAATCCGCCCATACTTTGGACCAAAGCTTGGCCAGAGATGAACATATTTTTTTTTTAAGAATTGCGGGGTACTATTTCCGCATCCACTTGATGTCGGACCAGGTCAAATGGGGAGCAACTTACTCCCTCTTTTTTTGGTCCACGGACCCCTCGTTTAGGGCTTAGCACCCAAATTTTCAAATATTAGGCGGTGACAGCTTTACCGTGGACCAAAAACCCTATTGGACCCCATTTGGTCCGGTCCGACATCAAGTGAATGCGAACTTAGGACCCCGAAATTCTTAAAAAAAAAACGACAGAAACTGTAATAGTTTTACACCGTCAGCATATAGGAGGTAGAGATAAGTAAATAAGGAAGATCATTTTTAAAGAATGAAAGTTGGAACGGACCAAAAATGAACCTTTAGGGTGACCCGGATAAAGGAAAAAAAGGAGACCAGACAAAACCATGGAAAGAGACTATACATAACCTACTACTTAGGTGCGCTCGCAACCAAGAGAGCAGTGAAATTAAAGCCGTACGATCGGAACGAAGAAACTGACATGCAGGTTGAGTAGAATTTGCTGTAAAATCGGCGGATTTAATAGCAGTAACTGGACGGGCGAGCGAGGGACTAGAAATTTAGGCATATAACCAGTATGGCCTGGATTCCTCAGGTTCAAGTAAGCCTCCAATCCTTGCTAAATACTGCGAGTGCGTTTTCGTTATAAGGGTTTTAGTCGGCGACCTTATGGCTTCAAAGCTGACCCGATCTTCAGCATTACCTGAACGGACGAATTGCAAAAGATCGGATATGAGCGATACAGCACAGAGAAACGCGAAAATAAAACCAAAGAAGCAAGATGTTATTTAAGTACGGCTCTGACGGCTGAAATTCTTGACGAAGATGTTAGATTCAATCCTTCCAGGTCATACAGATAAATAATTTTGCGGGGCACTATAATTCGCCCAGAGGTATTTTCCTTTGAAAATTAATGCAGGAGAAAGGAGACGTAAATATCCCAGCCTACATTCGACATACCTGTCATGTCATTAGTTGAGATGTTAAATGGCAATTTCGAAACAAAGAGTTGTCTGGGAGCATGACGATTCTTAAATAAGAGTCCTCTGCATTCCGTAACTCGTCACGCATAGTTGCTGAATTCATGATAAAGAGTTAGTTGAAGCAACCCTAGGTCATGACGACTTCGTTAATCGTGGTATTTTGGTCACTGCACCAGTGTCATGATTCACATTCTCTAGGGTATTTGGTGAGTGTGTTAAATTGTTGGATTCGGATAAGACGGCGTTAACTGAAGGGAATTATGAAAAGGTTGAAGTAGTAGTATCGGATGGACAGTTGACTCCGCAGGCAGAGGGATAACAATCGGTTGCTATAGTAATGAAGAAGTCGTTGAACTTTTTTGCTAAAAAACCGAGTAGATTCGTCGTCATTGTAAAATTGGTCCAGCACTGTATCCATTTTTACATCTGAAATATTCCTAAAGTAGCAACTTTCTCGGGTAAACAATCAGCGTCGCGTTGGACAACTTCAATTAGCTGGACTCTTGTCTTTCGTTTTAGATCCAGTTACCAGTTAATTCAATAAATTTGAGTTTAACGGAATCCTTAGTCCGCATTTCTTCATATCGGACCGGCCCAAATGGAGGGGTACGAGTACTTACTACCTTTTTACCTTTTTGATCCACAGAGGCGAAAAGCATCAAACGCTACCTCACCTCTACCCTGTGAGCGGCGTGGCCATAGCGGTTCGTAGGTATTAAACGCTCCTTTATATAATTCGCTTTCCCTTAACAAAATAATAATAATATATAATTCGCACAACGGGAGTGCGAATTATATTGGACGTAAATTCGCCCATACATCAGACCAAAACTTGATCGGCGTAAGACAAGCTACTGATATCTATGTGATGACCTTCCTCTATCATGTGTTTGGCCACCATGAATTTTATAGCCCTCTATTGTTTTTCACCTAATCTCAAAATTACAACAACATACACTTATGGAATGGAAGGTGGACTAAAGCGATGACCAAATGGCAGACAAATTAATTTAGTTTCACGGGGGAGGACCCACAGTTCGAAGCACTCAGGCCTTTTGTTTGTTTATTTGTATTTACTATCCCCTAAAATAACCTATCCAATGGCCTCCAGTTTGTGGCGTCCGAAGACTTTTGCGAATCTTAGTACATTTTTCAGAAGGAGCGAGTGCGGAGATTCTTCGTTAAAAAAAGCCTTACGCGGTATCTTTTTCTGAGCTATGAGGATGCCACACAGCTGCAAAAGCAGTGGAGGGCCGCCTCCTGCTCTTTCATATATTGACAAATACCCCATTTTTTCTCGTATGATAGTTTAAGCCCAACCAGGATTTTCATGTCCCATTTCTTAAGGGACAATAAAAATACCGCTCTGAAGGCCCGGATTCTTTCACAAAGATCTTCGCTTGCCGACAGTTCTTTATTCAGTTGCGTAAATCCTTACAATGTCGCCCTTCAGAACAGATTTGACGTAAGATGGGCTGATGCAAAACGCCTCATTATTGTGGATTCAAACCCTTGCCGAGTCAGTCTGTGAGTTTTCTCATTACCAGCGATGTTTGGATTTCAGGAATGTTTCGTTCAGTCGGCCAAGTTTCAACATCACCTGATGACAACTCCACACCAACCGGCTTGATATGTTGTTGCTGTTAAGTGTTGGAACAGATGCGAACGGTGCAATCCCG
This sequence comes from Hermetia illucens, assembly GCF_905115235.1. Taxonomy (NCBI): domain Eukaryota; kingdom Metazoa; phylum Arthropoda; class Insecta; order Diptera; family Stratiomyidae; genus Hermetia; species Hermetia illucens. Next base: position 147,992,727 of record NC_051850.1, read on the forward strand.
CCACTTTTGTCGTAAATATTCTTCTACTGCCAATAAAATGGCAGGTATCTTCGATTGAAGTAGTCGTCTCTTTTCCGAGAGGTCTGGCCAATTCCATAAGCGAATTTTTCAAAAACACCCCAGAGCGCGATCCATCTTCTATGACTGGGTCAGTCATTAAAATTATATTCTTATAAATTCTCGTGGCCATTTGTCAATCATTCCCCCCTTTTAGTGATTACGACAAGGTATATCTTCTCAAAGACAAATCATATGACTGGCAGGCATGAGAGCCACCTGATATTTGCCAAAAGACTTCCAAATGGAAGCCTAACCGCATGATTCGCCGCCTTACTGATATTGTTCCTAACTATGATGCTCAGCTAGAAGTCAAAATGTACTTCTAACATTGTTCCGGCCGGTTTTCACCCCTAATAAACCTATCAGGAAGGAAAAACATAGCTAGCCGACCTAACGTCGTCTGCAGATTTGCTTTCAAACTGTGTCCATCATGTGACGCATCCAACTGATGGACACTGGATCGATTCTCCGCCGCGTTACAAATCGCTGCAAATGAAGTGTGAATGAAGGCACCTTCGATGTTCATGAATGCGCCTAATACGTATTCCTTTTCAGACATCATCATCATCCATTTTTGCAGTGAGTGATGTCTCCGTGAATTTGCGTCTCTGGTGGTCATGTTGACCACAGTAAAGCTGCCGGCGAGAAATGTATGAGCCCGCAATGAACCAATTTACTTGTTTTTCTTGTCCTTTTAGTAGAAAGGTAGTTAGACTGATCGGTCGGAAGCTTTTTGGGTTCGTGTGAAAGGCTTCCCTGGTTTAGGAATAAATAGAACTTTCATATTATGCCAAGTAATTGGAATATAAACTTGTGCCAGGCGTGCACGATGTACAAATATTCCGAATATGTAGACCCAGTGCATCCATTTTCTCCCTTGCTAGAAGGGGATGATGCCATCTGGCGCCTGCAAACTTGTATCTATTCAATTTACTCACTCAACCCACACTATTTTGCATCCTAAAGCCCTGTGCTGAGATATACTTCAAGCAAATGATTTGCCATTTCTTCACCACTTTCTGGATACCTACTGCTCTGTAAACGGGCTTTTTTCATTGTTCAACAAGGATTCGCTTCAGTTCCGAGGTTAGTATCTTCGCAAAATCGTCATTTTGTCTACTTTACAGCTTTCTAGGCATATTTGTACCGATTCCATTCAACAGCTGAATCAAAAGTGTTTTGTTGGCTGACATTTCAATCGCTGGGCAGAAGCGATCTCATCAGACGCTGCCTCGCGCCTTTGCCCATGATACGTAGACGCCACCCGCGAAACTCCCCGTCTCTGTACTTGCGTGAGCCGCTTTCGATATACCTCCTTGCCAATAGCGTCGGTTCATACCTTTGCGCAGAAGAGCAGCACAGTCTGCATGATCAGGAGACGTCGCCTGCTAGACGCTGGGCCTCCAATATTTGCCATTAGCCGACTTAAGGCCGAAACTCCAACTGCAACCTTGTTCGCTGCTGCTTTAATTTGCTCGAAAAAGTTCATCTTTGAGTCAAGAGTCAGTCCAAGGTTGGTTTTGACTCCATTATCGACTCGCCGATCGATATGGGTCCGAATTCTCTTTTTAGTCAGTGCAAGGTTGAAACCATGAGCAGTCATCCATCTGCTTACCCGTTGCATCAATATGCCAAGTTTGCTTTGCGCCTGTTCAACAGTCCGTCCAGCAACAAGCGCCACGACATCATCTGCATAATCGACCAGAGTTCCGGACCTAGGATAGATCCCTGCGCTACCTCTTCTCTGACCTTAGAAGCCGATACTTGTAATATGATGGTCCAAAGTCCATAGTAGAGTCCGTAGTCCGTTTCTTCCCGGATCTTCTTGAACTAATCAGGAGTCCCGATAGTAAGGAAAGTTCCCTATCTAGGACCAGACCATCGGCTCTGATCATTAAACCGATGGAAGGCAAGACCTTTGTAGAAGTTCTCAACAAAATTCGCGGGGCGGAGTCCTCGTCGAATTAAGTCTGAACTAACTAACTAATTAACTAACAAGAGTACCACCTCCCGGGCGATCAAAGGCCTGCTGGAAGAGAAGGCTCTGATTTCTAGTCTAGAATGCACGTGCTTTTTTGTAACCCGAAATTTTTACTGTCTCACAGATAACGTCGAATTGAAGGAAGCCATCAAGCGTGAATGCCCGGATATATGCAATGCCCAGTTAGGTGTTCCATCTGCGAATTCTCGCCACCAAAAGCTCATTGTGTTGGAATTTGCCGAGAAATACGCGAGGAAACTTCTTACCCCCGAGAAAATCAAAATTGAATGGACAGTATATACCTGCCTATCCCCCACCGAGTGCTACAGGTGCTTAGACAATTGACACACATCTACAACTTTCTGGGGATCTAACAGGAGCGAAGACTTCCAACAAAAACGAGAATTGCGTTCTCCGCAGGGATCGCAACGCATCGGGTGAGAGCGTTGCACACACTGCAGGCTCGGGGCGGTATCCTGTCTTCAACACAAAACTGGAAAGGGCTAGGGCGCGGCTGGCATGATCCGCATCCTACAAATTAATATGCACCGGAGTGAAGTCGGTTATGAGTTGCTTACGCAGTTCGCAACTAAGGTAAAGGTTGATTTAGTGCTAATTAACGAATAATACCGGAGCAAGGATACCGCTGGATTCGGAATGGCACCCGACTTCGTGTTTTTGTCCAAGATCGAGGAAATGGGTTTATCTGGATTCGGTGTTCAGGGATAAGGTTTTTTAACGTTTATCTAACACTGAATGGGAAGCTTGACTTTCGATGTTCTAATGGACATCGTTTTAGTGACAGAAGAGTGGCTTCAATGCTAGGGCCATTGAATGCCTCACCCAGAGTCCTAAGGGAAACGGATCGTGCAAATGGCGTTTCGGCGCTCAGGCTGGAAAGCAAGCATCCTTGACGTAACCTTTGCGTTGGAGTCACTGCCGCCTTCGGGCGACCAGTGGCGAGTTCTAAAGGACCTCCCGGCCACCACCAATAAATACATCGCGTTTGAAGTGGTTGACGAAATTTGTCGGAATGCACCAACCCGCCGCACTCTCTATGCGTGACACGTCACGAAGGTGAACACTGGGAGGTTAGTCTCTTGGAACAAGCTGAGTCGCACTACAGGGTACTTGGTTGGGTAGTGGCGTTGCAGCTAGCACATTCGTGAATACAGTGATGAACTTGACAATAAGAGCCTACGAAACTTCCATTTCACAGAGGACACCCAGTTTTGCCAAGCCTTCTATGCACTGATGGACTACGAAAATCGCCGACTTCGGAAAAGAGCGCCATAGGCTCCGCTGTTTGGTACAACGTTTACACGTTCTTAAGGAAGCATGCACTACAAATGACCGAGGACCCATCAACTAAAAGGAGGCTTCGCAGCCCTATAAACAAACGTAAAGCTCACTGCTGGCAAAACCTAGCCAACTAAGGTAATAGGGATCTGTGGGGACTCGATTATAAACTTGTCATCCGGAAAATCGAGGCTCTATGAGAACCTTGGATACATAACATCGACTAGATGGACGGCATTGTACGGGTATTATTCCTTAAACATCGCGTACGGCTTGATGGCAACATCGGGGTAATCATCGAGCACCGCTCGCTTTTCATCATCAAAGTGCTTGCACAAGCAACTTTCATTATGAAAAATAAGAAGGCGCCAGAAGTATTCAAACCGGTGTTTCACCATCAGTTAGACTGACTGCTCGACCCGTTCAACGCTTAGCTGAAGGTGGCAATTTATCCTCACCGCTGGAGAATGGCAAGAAAGGAAACTCTGAGCTGCCGACTATATGCTAACGGGCCGTGAAAGTGCTCGAAAAGCTCATCAGGAGTAGACTCGCAAAAGCAATACCCGCTGTAGGGAACTTATCCAGTTCGGGTGTTATGGAAGTCATGGATACGATTCATGCAGCTGAGGTACACAGCCGCCGATCTCAACCGATAGTGCTCCTTGTAATGCTTGATGTAAAAAATGCCCTCTATTCCAAATCCAGACGGGGTGGATATCCCTTCGGCGTAGCACAGGGATCCATCCTTGAACCGGACCTATAGAACGTTTTCTACACTAGTCTGGTAAGATTAGACATACTTCGCGCCTGGTCAGTTATGCAGACGATGTTGCGACATTTGTTGCCGGACACACTGAGCAGGCGCAAAGCATACTAAGCATAGTGATGCGACGGGTAAGCCGTTGGATGACTGCTTACGGTGTCAGTCTTGCGCTGAAGAAAACCGAATTGGCCATGTTAATCGATCGGCAAGCTGGCTATAGAGTCAAAACCAATAGTTTAGTACCTTGGTTTAACACACGGCTCGAAAATGAACTTTTTCAAGCAAATCAACACAACAGTGGACAAAGGAGGCAGCTGGAGTCTCGACCTTAAGTCCGCTAATGATGAATGTTGGGGACTTATGTATATCTGCCATGAGACGCCTCCTTAAGGGTGCAACGAAGTCCGTCCTCTACAGCGCGGAGGTATGGACAATCCAAATGGAGCTCTCTCTTGCCAGAGAATTGTTAAAAGGTGCTGGTAATTTAAGTCGTGTTGCACATTACCTTCGCTTGAGGAACCTGGTGGCAATGGGTTCCTTAAACTAACAACTCCCTTCCTCCTCTCCCCTCCCGTTTTCGAAAGGAATACCCTGAATCGAAGGCTCCCTAAACCGGAGGAGCAGGAGGGCTAGCCCAATGTCTCTGATGACGGGGAGGTATTAAGCTGGTAGTCCAACGCGTACCGTTTCGAAAGTCCAACACTCTGTTTGTAAACGCATTCACCTACCCACAATAAAAATGAAGGTGATATGCTCTGCTCACCGTAGGAGTTACAGAAATATGTAGACGCCGTCGGCTTCCTAAATTTAAGACGAAGATACTTCAGAAAGCCTTTTGCAATGGGATACCTGCATGATCTCTGGCTTTAGGAGACGCTCTGTTATATGGTATACTCATCTAACGTGACTTAAAATTTGCTGCTTGAAATGACATTATCTAAGAAAGGGTGTCATCAAGGTGTATAATAACTCATCATAGGTTCTGAACGAAGTAACTTGCGATTAGATTATTTATATTAATAATGTGGAACATCAAGAAAAAAACCAACATGACCAACTGAACTAAATTAAGTATAAGTTTCAGAACCACTGAATGCAGTTCGCTCACATGAATCTTATCCAAGTAGCGAATCAAGATTCCAACCCTAATCTTACGTTACACCTTTGGCGAATTATATGATACGATAGGGGAGAAAACACATCCAAAGAAAACTACCCCTAAAATGTCAACAGAAAAGTAAGGCCAACCGCGGAAACGAAGTTTTATGTGCTTCGTACCCTCAGCAGAAAGCAAACACGAAAAGATCAAATGCAATTCGTGTAGAAGCAAGTTATCGATATCGCGCCCTCTTCCACCACGAAATCCTTATACTTTTCCGTTTGTTCATGCAATTTGCCGTGAGTTCTAAGCCGGTGTCTCCATACGTCTTCAGTGCGCTTGTTTATGTATTCCTTGCTACACTCTACGCCGATTGCATGACGAAACCCACGCGCTTTCACTCCTGTGGTATATGCATTCCCAACGTCGATACCGGCCAGGTTACGACTTCTTTAGTAATATTACATCGTAAACTGCAACCCCAAGAGGCTGTGCGAGTACTATTTATTTGTGTACGTAGATAAAGCAAAGTGTAAACAGCAATAAGGGAAAATGAGGGTAGAAAAAACTGTGACTTGAAATCATTTATTCAGTAATGATGAAGTTTTGGATGGTTTAAGGATTTTCTGAAGCTCTGAGATGTGCAAGGGCTAGGTTCAGGTTTCCATTCGTTCCTTCCGTTGGGCGAGCACTCCTAGAATTCAGGCACAATCGGAAGACGCAAGGGAAGCTGTTGGAAGAATTGTCGGCTTCTATACAAATTCGGAGTATAGACTGATTATAATAGCCGTTCTAGTACTTGATCCTATCTAAGTAGGTAGTAAGGATTTGGGAGTAAATATTCCTTAAATGACGATCCCGTATCTCTTATGAGGTAGCGCCTATTGAAAATTTGTTGAATGCAACTGCATTTAAACACGACGTCCTTGCACAATTGCAATATTTATCCACTATTAAACAAATTTCAATCCAGTATGTCCTCGAACTTTAAATATTCATCAAACCCATAATTCATGATCTCTTGATAAAAGAGCTAATATTCACAAGCCAAACACCGCCCTTCCCCTCGCCCAGCTGCCACCATGCACGCATGCATTCACAAATCCACCCTTTTGTATTGTCAAGCCTACAAACGGACGACCATTCAAATTTTAGTGAAATTTATATGAGGTCCTTATGGGCATACAAAAGGAGCACCATAGAATGTCTGTCTGATATTCGACCCCGACATAAAATTATTGGTAACGAGCGACATTTGACCAGATTCATTAATAAACATTACGTCAGGTGGATGTTTGCATACTACCTCTTCCGGGCACCCACCCCAATAGTGGTACGTAGACTGACTGGAACATAGGAAGCAGATATATGTGGGAACGCGGGTATGAAAGACAACGGATTACACTTTCGGGGTGGAACAAATAAGAAATCATATTGTGCACTTGAAGTGATTCATTCTGATGTGAAAAATATGTTCTTCGTGGTTTGGTTACAATCTTATGAAATTTGCTTGGTTAGCATACATTGGCGACATGGCAGATACATTTTTTGCAAACAATCGATATCGGATAAGATAAACCTACTGCATATATGCTAGTCACTTAAATTTTTAATTATACATTTAAGACAGGTAGTATATCAAATACATACATATATGAAGAAACATTCCTTTCTTGTGCCCTCTGCCACGAATACAAAATTTATTCAAGAAGCACCATTTGAATTCAGTCGAAAATCGGGAACTCGACGCTTCAGGTATGAAAGAATCATATTTCAGTGCAGGATTATTCCTCTGGTACATAGCAAGTAATGTATATGCATTTAATACATCAAACTATTTTCTTGTGATATTATTAGTCAATGTCTTGTGTTATAACAAATTTGCACGCAAGGAACAATTGTCAAATGTTACAACTTTATCAATAATAGTAGGGTTCTCACCAAACTCCGCCTTGCTATTAACATAGTATGCTGGTCCTAAACCCAGGTAAAGGAGGAGGGTTTGAGGCAACGTACTCTCTACTATCCTCAGTAGAACAAAAATAAAATGCGGAGATCAGGGAAAGAGATAAATAGAGTATAGTTGGAGTTATTCCACCATGCTAAATCCTACCTGATCTCGCTTGGTCACGGGTCCCGCGACGGGCCGACCAAGAAAATGCATACAATGTCGTTACAAACATGATGATCGGATTGAGTCACAAGCCTCGGTGAAATGCTAGGACGTCCACCTCAGTCGACGCGGCAGGACGGGCCTCGCTCCTGTCGAGAAATGGACAAGGGTTATCGACGCATGGACGCCGTGATGACGTAAGCAAGTTAGTCCAAACAAAACGAACAAAACAACTACGTGTCTGCACGCTAAATGTTGGTACCCCAACTGGAGAGCCCGTCGGAAAAAGTGCATTGATATCTGCGCTCTGCAAGAAACCCGATGGTCTGCTGCCAAAAGCTGTGACATTGAACGCGAACGCGGTAAAAATGGCTACGAACTTCTATATTTTGGAAACACACACACTCAATATGGTGTTGGCATTGCCATCTCAGAGGGTTTCCGTGATGCCATTAAAGAAGTCGAACGATTTGATGATCGGCTGATGAAGCTCACCATTATATCAGCTGATCGCACTATTCACTTCTTCACCGCGTATGCACCACAGACAGGTCGACCTGATGCCGAGAAAGATGCCTTCTGGCAACTTCTCGATGAAAAGACTTGTCACGTGCCTGCTGACGATTACATAATCATTGCCGGCGACCTTAATGGTCTTGTGGGTGAAAAGGCAAACGGTAAGAGATGCCATGGGGGAAAGGGTTTCGGAGCATGCAATGAAGGTGGCGAGCGTATAATCGAGTTGGCGGACACCCATGCCCTTGTATGAATACATGGTTCATCAAACGATTGTTTCATCTTCCTACATTTTCTAGTGCGAACAGTAAAACGCAAATCGACTATATTCTCATAATGCGTCGACATTTTACCATTGTCACTGATTGCAAAGCCATTCCCTATGAGACCATAGCACCTCAACATCCGCTGTTGATTGTCGTCCTGCGAATTAAACCCCCGATAAAACAACGTGAGGAACGCACTGGCCCGCCACGCATTAAATGGTGGCGATTTCGTGAGAAGAAAGAAGAAATAATCTTACTTACGCGATTACGAAAGTGGAAGAATCGTGAAACCAAACGAAAGACACCATCCACAAAGCGGCCTATGCAACCCTCGGGGTCACCAAACCGGGTAAGCGGTACATCAACCGAGATATTTGGCTTTGGAATAATGATGTTGAAATGAAGGTCCGTGAAAAAGAACGCCTCTACCACAAATTTCTCAACAATAAAATACCGGCCAATTGGCAAATTTATAAGAATACCAACTGGGAAGCAAAGAAAGCAGTCGCTGTCACCCGAGCGAATCATTATAAAAATCTTTACGATAAACTGGACACTCGGGATGGCGAGGCCGTTACGAACGTACAGAGGATATCGAACACTTCTGTTGCATTAATGACAAGAACGGTACTTTGCTTACCAACCGTAGAGCCGCAACGGATAAATGGCGAGAATACTTCGAACAAATTTCAACTGACGAATTTCCTCATCCTCCACTGCCACAATCATTGAAGTCGAGGAGGCAATAAAACGAATGAAATCGGGGAAAGCCACAGGACCTGACGACATTGCATCTGAGCTCTAGAAAGCGAAGAGCTGGGACCCAACACTGTGGCTCTTGAATTCTTTAATCGGGTTATTCAGAAAGGAAGAACACCATCTGACTGGCAAGAAAGTACCACTGTTCCAATATGGAAAAAGAAAGGTAGTCCAGCAGAATGTTCAAATTACCGTCCGATCCGGTTGCTTTCCCATACCATGAAGATTTTTGAACGCATTCTTGACACCGTATTCGCGAAATCGTTGAAATAATCGTTGAATCAAGCCGAATTTGTCAAAAACTGCGTAGCTACTGACGCAATACACGCTGCGCGGTTACTCATGGAGAAACACCGTGATAAGCATCGCCCTCTTTACATTGCCTTTCTGGATCTAGAGAAAGCGTTTGACCGTGTGCCACACGAACTCATCTGGTATGCTTTGCGACAACACTTAGTGCCAGAAGAACTCGTGCGCTGGGTTGAATTGCTCTACAACGATCCGAAAAAGTTCGAAGTATGGCGGGTGTATCAAAACCGCTTCGTATCTCTGTTGGTGTTTATCAAGGAAGCGCCCTCTCACCACTCCTCTTTGTTGTTGTTATGGACGCCGTCACACGGAATATTCAACGTCCAGCGCCCTACACACTGCTTTATGTAGATGATGTTATCCTAGCAAAATATGATCTCGAGCAACTTGTCCAAAAATAGAATGATCGCCTTATGCAACACGGTCTCAGATTGAATCTAAACAAAACTGATTTTTCGACGACCGATCCCCATGAAACAGGCACAATCACTGTCAGCGGCAGTGATCTGTCCAGAACTGAGCGATTCAAATACCTCGGGTCAACGCTATCAGTCAATGGAGAACTGCGTTATGAAATTGCTTTACGCATTAATGCAACCTTAATGAAGTAGCGTTCCACAACTGGTGTTATTTGTGATCGACGTATCAACGAACGTCTCAAATCTAAAATTTACCGCAATGTCGTCCGTCCTGTCGCTCTCTATGGTTCTGAGTGTTGGCCGACTATAAAAGACAATGAACGGCGTCTTACGGTAATGGAGTCGAAGATGTTGCGTTGGAATAATGGCGTAACACGGTTTGCGAGAGAGGCGTCTTCGATGGTATGGTCACACAATTCGTGCTAACGAGAATTCACTTGCCAAGATTGGTCTGAACATCGAAGTTAATGGTAAACGACCGGAAGGTCGGCCGAAACAACGGTGGGTTGATACGTTGGATGGGGATTTAAAAGCCTCAAGATTGTACCCAGATCAGGCATTCGATAGAGCCAAATAGCGAAACCGATCACGACGAGCCGACCCCGCTTGTGAACGCTTGTGAAAAAGTAGGGTTCTCACCAATTTTCTAGTATCAAGCTGCATATTCTAACTTATATCACTTCAATTTATAATTCCAGGATAAACTTAAGAAAGTTTTCCGATCAATTTTCAAGAAAATATAGTAACATAATATTATTGAGAAAATATCGAAAGGGACCAGATGGGTTCGGACAGGCAGGGCAAAGTTGCTGGATGTCAATGATCCTTGTGATTTCCGAATCAAGTCAACTCATACCTCCCAGCTGACAGCCCCGGATAACCACTAATGAACCTAATGGTCAACTAACGTGAGCGGCGACAAGGACAACAATCCAGCATGGCATTGGTTTATGATTTGGCAAACGATTCGGAATAGGCTGCACATGAGCTGACAACTGTGGCATTATGTTACCTTAGTACACGAAAGTGACATCTGGTGGAAACAGCTTCCAGGTTAATGTTACAGCTGTCTCCGTTCCGATAATAAGCTTAACAGGGCTGCAAGTACGTTAAAAACTTTGACATTATTAAGTTGGCAGTGCAGGCTCAGTTGAGATGGACGCCTGATTCCGATCTAAACACAAATGCCCATAAGGAATTTTACGCGCGTCACTTCCCTGCTCGCATAGACAATCAAAGGGATCGCTTAAGGCGACGGCACTTTCTAGCGGAGGTAGCGGCTTACAACTGGGAATTAAAATGACAGCAATACCAGCAACAACAATCATGACGATACAGCCGGCTATAGCCGACATTTTCAGAAGAAGCAAAAATACACCACGCTCACCACTTGTAGCAGTTAAAATGGAAGATTCCACTATAAACCCCTTTGTATGAAGGGCAAAGCTAAGACAGTCACCTATTGAAAAAGTAGAAAGACCCGATGAACCAACGATGGAGACGACTGGAAATGAAAAACGGATTGACATCCTCGAGGCTAAGAGGCCTCTCGACCAAAAAGAAGACACGCCATCGAATTCAAGTTCAGAAAAGGGGTCGCGAGAAAAGATAGCAAACTGCGAGCAGCGTGACACCTTTTGCCGGAAAAAAAAATTCTGACGAACTCTTCAATCAGGCGGAAATGCAAGTCGAAGAGGATGGACTTCACCCGAGAGATAAAGACAAAAGAAGAAAGGCTACTCAAGAATTACAGGGTGGGCCTACGGAAAATGTAGGCTGCTACCATCGTCCAGCAAAACATCTCCATGGATGTCAAAAATGGGGCAATAGAGAGGAAAGAACTGCTGGACCTTATTGTACACCAGCGAATCTCTTGGAAGACAACCGAAAAGAAGCTGAGAAAAAAGCACATCGTTAGTACAGCCCCTAATTGAATAAAACACAGTGCCCTCAGCCCGCCAGAGGAGGAACAAATGAGAAGCAATTCCTCGAGGTGATAACCAAGCGGACCGAGCAGCGGCGAGAATACTCAACAACAACAACCTAAGTAACAGTCACAGTAGATCTACTATAGGCAGTACCCTTACAAAAATGACCCCACTTGCAAATGTGCTTGCAGAAGCTTATCTGTACACATCAGAGACGCTAAACAAGGAAAAGGCATAATCTTCGTCAAACCGTATTGGTAAGAGAGAGATCGGTGAGCTTTTGCTATTCTGGTACTACGGCGTGCTCACCCATATAGCAAAAAGTTGTTTCACGTATTCACTTATACATAAGCAAAAACTTGCCAATCTCACCAATACATTGGCAAATCCGGGCGGTATGTCAAACACAGCTGATCGGGTTTTCGGTACAAATCTCGCTCATGCTCAAGGGCAAAACAATTTGAAATCGTGTGTACTCGCACTGATTTCCCCCCTTGAGGAGCAAGGGGGAGTGAGGTAGCTGTCTAGTATCTAACTGTGGTAACAGTGGCTTCAATGTAGGAAGGTCGAAGTCTACTATGACCGCAACGTCAGCACCAAAAAAAAGAGCACGGACAAACCAAGGTCAGAGGCAATTCTCCACAAGCCGAAAGAAGATCTTTCGCGGAAGTTCTTCGAGGGGTCCGCAGCAATGCTAAAGCAGAAGTGCCTGAAGTAGATGTCAAATCTATCCGGCGGACTCGAACCGGCGATATACTCGTTGAGCTTAGATCGAAGACCGACAAGAAGAGTACATTCTGCGAGACAGTCCAGTGCATTCTAGTTAGGAAAGCAGTGTTTCCCAGCCTAGAACCCATGTGCACCCTTGAAATAAGGGATCTGGATTATCTCACTAATACGGAAGAGGTGAAGGAGGTAATAAAAAAGGATTACCTGGATGTGATGTCCAGAGGACAAAAATTGTCCATTGCCACTGCTCCTGAGAAGACAACGAACCAACTACTCCACTGCGGAAAATAAAGAGGTTATTTGCAGAATAAGGCGAAGGGCAGTTCAAATCCACTGTTTAAAGTGATGGGGCAGAGCACAGTTAGATACTAGACAGCTACCACACTCCCCCTTGCCCCTCAAGGGAGGAAATCAGTGCGAGTAAGCACCATTTCAAAGTGTTTTGCTCTTGAGCATGAGCGAGATGTAACGAAAATTCGATCAGCTGTGTTTGATATACCGCCCGGACTTGCCAATTTATTGGTGATATCGGCAAGTTTTTGCTTATGTATAAGTGAATACAACAACAACTTTTTGCTTAGTCACTCTAAATTCTTAAACCTACCCAGTAGCCACTTGGCAATATTTGATGTGGGCGTGTTTGTAGCTGTTATAATTTCCCGGAAATCGTTGCTAGATTTGTGGATCTTAGGTAAACCCTTTAATTTTGGCAGTCCGGGGTTGGGCATTCTTAGTTTGACTGGATTTTCGACAATGTAGCAGCATCCTTTTGATACTTTTTCTACCCGTTTGATTGAATCTGGCAAGATGTCTTTCGTTAATTCAAAATACCCTCCCGTCCCGATATTTTTTGACCAGCATTACTGCCGCATTCTTATTGTCCGGTTTTCCTTCAGTTCTTTTACAATTCTTTCTGGCCCTTGTACTATCCGCAATTCCTTGACGGCCGGATTATTATACGAAGAGAGGATGTCAGCCACATTATTTATCTTGTCTATATACATAAATATATTGTCACGTATTTTTTTTATGGGTTCTTAAAAAGACGTTGCTGCCGCAGTTTCCACTAGTTCCTGGAATTCTCATCCACTAAAATCACAACCACTTCTTCGCTCATATCCCCGCGGAGCCACCATGAAATATTACTTCGCGAAGACGGCTCTGGTTTACACTAGCACGACTAAATCACGTGTCCGTCGCGCTTTCCAGGCTCGAAACAGTTCTTGCTGCTTTCTCTGTATCGCGGGTTCTTTTACGTTTAACCCACCCCAATTTGCTTCGGACATCAGTATTTTCTCCACGAAATTATGGGGTCCGATAATTGGATTGAAGGCGTTGTTTAACCTCCTTCTTTCAATCGCGTACAATGGAACATAACATGCTCCAGGACCTCGGTACACTCTGAGGACTTATCCAATCCGAGGCGATGCAAATACTTCTTGTATCCGCCTGTCTTGTAAGAAACGGAACAATTAAATTCTCCGTGTTTTCGCTTAACCCATTTCTCAACGCACGGGATCAGTGTATGGATCCAGCAGTCTTTTTAGGATTATCTCATCGTTGCTGTCATCTCCTGTACAGTTCCTTTCTAGTGGCGTCTCGGAAGCCCGAACTCACTTCGACAAAGTTAACCCCCCTTTTCCGATAGAGACAGTGTGCCTCAATCGAAATCAACCCCGCGATGACACAAACTGCCTCACCAGATACTGTCCGATATGCACTGCACACCCTCATCAACCTGACCAATATGTCGAGTTTACCCTGTCCTGGTTTATTGTGTTATATAATGCGCACGCCGGCGACTAGATTTTGACCTTCCAATATTATGCATCATCCTTGCAAGAGATGAGCTGGCGTTTGCTGCCTTTCTGCTCGTATAATTCAGGTGCCCCTTGAAGCGCAACTTGTAATCGATCATTACTTCTTATCTTCCGCCAGGTCTAGTTTCACAATTTGGAGCCATGCTCTGATGGCATGAATGGTTTAATTTCCATGCAGTTCCACGTCCTGGGGGTGTTCCGCAACTACTACCACAGTCAACCAACGTTGCTTCCTTTGGGACGCGCAAACCGAGCACTTGGTCGTACATTACGTTCCACAGCAGAGGCCCCAGTACTGAGCCTTAGGGAACACCTGCTGTCACAATATATTCCTTCGGTCCGTCCATCTCGTACCAAAGGAGTCTCTCCGAGTGGTAACTGTCGATTATCCGAGGATGCTTTTAGTCCAACCCCAGTTGGCCGAGTTAAAGGCATTCCTGGCATCAAGTGTCACCACTTACCATATAAGGCCTTACCAACCTCTCGAGTCAGGTCCACGAACGTTCCTATTGCATCGATCGTAGATCGCGCTGTACGAAACCCATACTGCCGCTCCGATAGACCACCCACTAGCTTGACGAAAGGAAGCAGCCTGGTGTATATCACCCTCTCCAATATCCTCCCCATAGTGTCTAAAAGACAAATAGAGCGATATTTAGAGGGTGCGCCAAGTGGTTTTTGGGGCTTCGGTAGTAGAATCAACCTCTGCCTTTGCCATTGGGCAAGAAATACTCCTTCCACCATACACAATTATATGTGCTTATGAACTATACCGGCCTGACTTTAGCAGCCAACGTCAGGGCTTTGTTCGGAATACCGTCCAATCCCGGAGCCTTACTATCCCCAATTCGTCCACAGACCTCTCGTAGCTCCTCCTCGGTCACTCTGGAAATTACGAAGGTGTGGAACCGTTGACTGAAGTCCACTTTCTTCCTGTTGCACGAAAGGAATTGCGATTATTTTGAACAAGAGTCGCGGACACATCACTTGGGTTGATTTTTGTCCACGAATCTTGTTAATTACAACCTTGTAAGCAGCGCCTAACGGGTTCGGATTTGCCTTAAGAAGCAACTTGCTTGTAGCAATTCCGCTTACTTTCCCAATCGCGACGAGTGACCCCGCCTGTGAACGGAACAAAGGCTGAAGGAAATGAAGTTTGGTTTCTTACTGTGGTGGAACTTGCGTCACGGCACTGTAGAGTCGCATGCCTCAGTTACCCGCTCGCATGAAAGCTCTTGTGGACCACCCAACTATCCTGGTTTTTCCACTTCTGTTATTCACTCAACCGTCGCCTCAACCGTTTCTGTTATCGAGAAAGATGGCGTGGTGGTCGCTGTGGGTGTAGTGTTCACTCAACTGCCAGCCAATCCTTCTGGCCAACGAGGTACTGAGGTCAGTTAGATCGTCAATTGAGAATAGCCCTCTGCCTCGGAAGGCGGACGTTCCGTTGGCTAGTACGATGTCTAGTTCCGCAAAGGTTCCAAGCAGGGTTTGGCCTCTGATATTCGTCACTCGACTTCCCAGTCTAAGGCCAACGTGTTGAAATCGCCGGCAATGATTTTTGGGCTGTGGTCTCTAGTGTTCAACACCAAGCCCTCTAGCATCTCCTCATATTACGCTAATATTGCACTGGGAGGAGCATAACAGCTGTAGATATGGAGACCGTTGACTTTTGCTTTTACAAAATCAGCTCAAGAGAATTCCACTGACTTGCCGTCTGCATGCCCATGTCGCCGCGTTTCCAGATGATCCACAGATTATCGCCACATCCACATTCGATTCGAAAGCAAGTCTTGAGCTGCCTCGCAGTGGTTGAATCTGATTTGTGCCAACCGCATTTAGCCCTTAGCTTTCTCTTATATGCCGGGTACCTGCCACCTCCTGTAATGTGCCGATTGTTCACTTCCTTTTCACTTTGCATAACATGCATCGTGAATCCTTGATAAGGTAAGCCTCTTCACACTTCCTGCACCTTCTTGACCTTTCGTGCTCACTAGTACGGCATCGAAATCCGGAAGTACTTCTGGTCTATTCGGAGTAACCTTCTTGCCCCGTCTTGCCCCCCCCCCCCCCCCCCGCCCCCGCCCAACATTACAAAGAAAAGATTCTGTAATTTTGGAGTAATATTTTAACGATTTAGAAACACACCGCCTTCTAACTAAAGAAAATCTTCTATACAAGCGCTAGTACCATCTGGTGGCGAATAGCAATATGGAAAGCAATGTTATCGTGAATGGACATTGCCTTTCTTAACCTGACGTTTATAATCGCATCTTGTATTTATATTTTGTCGCGGCCAGGAAGGCGATTATTCTACGAACTGGTCGCAATGCCGAAGGTTGTGTCCAGAAGTATTGTGTGCTCCGATTCAAAGGACCAAGAGGAATATAATGAGGAGAAACCTTTGAATATTTACTACTGTCTCTGCGGGCGATTGTCCCTCATCCTCGGTAAGTATTTCTCTCATTAACTCTGATCATTTTACTAAATCATCCAAATGCTATTTTGATTTTATTCAAATTTTAGACTGTGCCATTGAAAAATTGCCACTTCGACGGGTGGATGGAGCCCGTGTTATTGACGGCGCCCAACGGGCCCATAAGTTGGCTTACGACGTAGGCGAGACAATTCACCTCAAGCGGGAGAAAGGCATCGAGAGGCAATATCGTCTTAATGTAAGTAGAAAGCGCTGGATGAAAACATTCCAAACGGACCAACAATAAAAAAAATCACGTTGAACACTTAGCGAGGTTAAACATAACGTTTACTGTCCATTTCAGTGCAAATCCTGCAGTCTTCCCGTCTACTACCGACACAGCCCCGACTCCAACGTGACATTCATTCTCAAGCGAGCTCTGGTGAAAAGGAAGAACGAAAAGCAATTGTCGGCCACAAGCGCTCAAGCTACTGAGGATGTTCTAGGCCAAGTCCTTGCAAACCAACCCCAGAAAGTAATGGTCACGCGACACACAAAGAACATGGGAAAATTCAGCTCCGTCACGGTGTCAACTATCGACGAGGAAGAGGATGAGATCGAAGCGGTAAGGAATTTATTTGATCCTCAAAGGAATAATTGTAATAACTTTTCATCACTTTATAGCGTGAAATTGCCGACAGCTATGCTAATAACGCTAGAATCATTGAGAAGCAACTGCAACGAAAAGGCGGGAAACTTGCTGATATTGGTGCCCGACAAAGGACTGATGATGCGGTTAGTGCTAAGCGACCGAGAGGGACCTTGATTGATATTTAATTTAAGACAGTTACAATAATGGTTTAATCTATAATATAAATATATGCACACTTTAAGCGAATAACGCATTTTCATTTTTTTCGCTTTGGATATTTTTAAAAGGTAACTTTCGTTCGTTTTCTCTACTATGCATGGGGTATGCTTACAACCAGAAGTCGCTATTGTCACAATAATTGCATTGGTACTTTGCAAATAATTGCCTTATCTGGTTGAACAAGGAATCCAATATTATAGATTTGGAGCCCCACATTTACTTTCAAAAGCAAAAGTAAATCTGCAGGTCGATTTCTTATACCCTGGAACCGCATACTTTGTGATGTGGGCTTTCAAGTAGCTTGCTTCAAAATTGATTAACAACGAAAGGCTGTTATTGTGCCGTAGCCATAGCTATGAAAAAATTGTGAAACTTAAATGTTGGTGATACATTGTTTAAACATAGAACTGTAAAATTAGTTGAATTTCGATTAAGCAGCTAAGATAGCAGTTTAAGAGGAAATTGGCGCCAACCACTAACAGCTATGAGATCGCTAATTAATAAATTTCCTTACGTGTAACTCCTACAATGTCTAAAATGCTTGGCTGCCACTCTTCAGAAAAGTGGGCCAATTGGCGGTCAAATCCCAAAAGTCATGTCTATTACCTGGCTGAGTGTGAGAATGTGAATGCGGATAAACACGAGGAGCTAACAGACCCAATAATTGTGATGCTCTAACAAATCCTTTATCAATGGCGCAACAACCGGTATCCGGCGTAGGCCTGCCTTAATAAGGAACTCCAGACATCCCGGTTTTGCGCCGAAGTCCACCAATTCGATATCCCTAAAAGCTGTCTGGCGTCCTGGCCTACGCCATCACTCCATCTTAGGCAGGGTCTGTCTCGTCTTCTTTTTCTACCACAGATATTGCCCTTATAGACTTTCCGGGTAGGATCATCCTCATCCATACGGATTAAGTGACCCGCCCACCGTAACCTATTGAGCCGGATTTTACCCACAACCGGACAGTCATGGTATCGCCCATAGATTTCGTCGTTATGTATTCTACGGAATCGTCCATCCTCATGTAGGGGGATAAAAATTCTTCGGATGATTCTTGTCTCGAACGCGGCCAAGAATTCGCAACCCAAGTCTCCGAGGAATACATGAGGATTGGCAAGATCATTTTCTTGTACAGTAAGAGCTTTGACCCTATGATGAGACGTTTCGAGCGGAACAATTTTTGTAAGCTGAAATAGGCTCTGTTGGCTGACAACAACCGTGCGCGGATTTCATCATTGTAGCTGTTATCGGTTGTGATTTTCGACCCTAGATAGGGGAAATTTTCAACGCTTTCAAAGTTGTAGTCTCCTATCTTTATTCTTCCCGTTTGACCAGTGCGATTCGATGTTGTTCGTTCTTTCGGTTTTGGCGCTGACGTTGCCACCGTGTGCGTCTTGCCTTCATTAATGTGCAGCCCAAGATCTCGCGCCAACTGCTCGATCTGGAAGAAGATAGAGTATACATCTCAGGTTGTTCTTCCCATCATGTCAAAATTGTCAGCGTAAGCCAGTAGTTGCGTGAACTTGAAGAGGATGATGCCTCTCGCATTCACATCGGCATCGCGAATCACTTTCTCCAGGACCAGGTTAAAGAGAACGCATGATAGGGCATCCCCTTGTCTTAGACCGTTGTTGATGTTGAACGGTCTCGAGAGTGGTCCTGCTGCTTTTATCTGGCCTCGCACATTGGTCAGAGTCAGCCTAGTCAGTCTTATCAATTTCGTTGGGATACCGAATTCTCTCATGGCCGTGTACAGTTTTACCCTGGCTATGCTATCATATGCTGCACTGCGTGATATCCCCCTTTTTATATATGAGGCAGATAATGCCTTATTGCCAGTTTTCAGGCATTGAATCGCTGTCCCATACTTTAAGCATCAGTTGATGAACCACTTGGTGTAATTGGTCGCCTCCATATTTAACCAATTCTATTCAATGTAATTCTATCGACTCCTGGCGACTTATGGTTTTTTTAGCCGATGAACTGCACGGACTGTTCATTCTATACTTGGTGGTGGCAGCATTCGTCCATCGTCTTCAGTTGGCGGGACCTCCAACTCACCGATATTTTGGTTGTTGAGCAGTTTATCAAAATATTCAACACATCGCTCCAATATGCCCATTCTGTCGGAAATCAGATTTCCCTCTTTGTTTCGGCAGGATGAGCATCCAGGTTTCACCTTGTTGACTTGTTGGTAAAACTTCCGCGCCTAGTGCGGTTGCTTCCTGTACTTTTCTAGTTCACAGACTTGTTGGTTCTTCCAGGTTTTCTTTTTCCGTCTGTGAAGTCGCTTCTCCGCTCGACGAAGTTCGCGATATGTCTCTGCGCGTGCCCGCGTTCTTTGAGAATGCAAGATTACTCGGTATACGGCATTCTTCCATTCCGTTGCTAGCTTACATTCATCCTGCCGTTCCGACTTTTCTTGTGGCTGGGACCAAGTATGTTTGTGGCCATATCAATGATAACATTCTTCAGGTGGTTGTGAAGATCATTTGTCGATGCTTCATCTCCAGGACATCTGTTAGCTGCGGTTATTGCGGCATTCATTTCCCCCTTATAGGTGTTATAGAGGCTGTTTTGTGAATGGCTTCAGTATTCCCTCTCACCTAATTGTCAGAGGGGATTGTAGGTGGTGTTGTAATTCGAGCTCGGAGCACTATGCCAACGAGATAGTAGTCCGAGTCTATATTGGCCTCCCTATATATTCTTACATTCATCAAGGCTGAGAAGTGGCGGCGGTTGAAAGTGGTCCAGTCTGAAGAGGCCCACGTATGTTTGTGGACTGCTTTCCGCACAAACCAAGCACTTCCAACAACCATTTCATGCAACACTGCTAACTAAATAATCCGCAGTCCGTTATCATTGGTACTCCTTTGTAAGCTATGGGAGCCAACGTATCGCCCGAATACGGGCTCCGTCCCTACTTGACTGTTGAAATCTCAAAGTATGATTTTGATAGGACCCATCTGTTTCAGGTTTTCCTGGTGGTGGTTTATCTGCCACCTTGCCTTTGAATGGACACCTAGGAGTGCTTCTATTATCCATATGCTTTACACGGCCTGCCCACTGGAACTTCCGAATCTTAATATAGATGAGAGCTTGTGGCTCTTCGTATTAGAGGAGCAGCTCACGGTTTTATCTCATTTGACACCCTACTGAGCTTAAGATTCTCCTGAGGACTCGACGTTCGAAAGAATTGATTTATAGCTCTCCTGCCTGGTTTGTTGTCCCTGCCGTAACACCAGACCGAATCAAAATTTTATATAGTGTGAATTTTATTTACGGGTACACTTTTATTTGATTTGGCTGTTGGTTCCGATTATTTCGTCGTTACCCTTTGCTACTCAGCTTTGTACTGATGAAGGGAGTAAGTTGCTACTCAGCTTTGTACTGACGAAGTGAGTAAGTTGCTCCCGAAATATATATATATATAATAAAATAAAATTGTAGTTTGGAATAAGCTACTGGTCTATCAACTTCGTACGCTCCTCGACAACGGTAGCGAGGGTGCTTAGAATTCTCGCGCTTGAGCGGGGATTTCAGCGATATAAGCTGGACATTCTGGACCTAAGGAAAGTAAGATGGTGGGACTCTGTAGAGTACTCCTCTCTCTTTTACGGCAATGTGATTTTGTACTCTGCAAAGCCAAGTGGTAGCAGACGCAAATCCGGTGTCGGAGTGATTCTGACTTCTATCGCAAGGTACGCTCGCTTAACCTGCAAGATTTCGGTCCAGGCTAAGAATCGTCCGCGACATCCGATTTAGGGGAGAAAAATGCTTTCTACGAGCAATTAAACGCAGTTCAGGCTCCCTAAAGGTAACATTGTGATCGTGATGGGTGATCTGAATGCCAAGCTGCCATCTGACAACACCTTGCTCGGACATGTGATAGGGAAACACAGGACTGGCCGACGCCGTACGAGCAATTAGATCGACCCCTTCGCGATCAGCAGTAGATTTAGGAACTGTCTTCTGGTTGTGCATAACAAGAGAGGCGCTGGCATCGGCCTCGACCCTAGAAACGGATCGATGAATAGAAGGGATTGAAGGCTCTACTGACCGCTGAAAGCGATGGCGGATACCCTCAAACTCCGATACCGAGCGAAATCCCGAGAAGTTCAGCGTAGTTTACGCCGTGACAAGAGAGAATTTGCTATTGCGCAGAGAGAAGCCGAAGATGCCGCAGATTGCAATGATTTCAGGAATGTATACCGCATCACGAAAGAGCTTGCATGGGGTCGCAAATCTTTCGATGTCTTGTGAAGGACACTAAAGGTCAACTTCTCATCCACGATTATGAACAACTGAAGAGGTGGAGAAAATACTCACTATAGTTCTTAACCGTATCACATCCGGTGAAGTCTCTCCTCTTGTGGATGAAATGGCGAATCACCATAAGAGGATTTTGAGCTCCAAAGCGGAGTCTGCCAAGGTTGCATCCTGTCACTGATATTATTTCTTCTTGTTATCGGTGACGTTCTTCATGCTGCCTTCTCCGGAGGATGTGGAGGAGTTCAATGGACAATGACAACTTTCTTCGACTAGGAAGATATCTGCTTGCCCTCTCACCGGGTCATGGACCTTGGCCAAATGGCTCCGTATTTTGGAAGAAAGGCAAGTAAAGTTAGACTGAAGGTAAACATCAACAAAACCAAGGTTCTCAGTCGGACGGGTCAATGCACTCTCCCTATCTGCATTATTGGGCAGAGCATCGAAAGCGTCAATCAATTTGTACAGGGTGCGGCAGCATAACTTCCTTTTTTAAAATGCGCCCCACTCAGTTAGTTGATGTCATAGCGGAGCGCTAGTGGTCTCGTTCAAGAGGGGATACTGTAAAGTTTTGTCCCGACACGGTTCAGTCGCCATCATGCGTTGGAATAGTGAGGAGCGTGCCTTTGCCGTTGAGGTTTACTTTTCAAGCGGATGTTCGGTTATTGCAGCACAGCGTGCATTTCGGAATCATTTTAATTTAGCCCTGTTGGCTCCCGTCCTAGACCGCAAATCAATTGTTACATGGGTGACTACATTCAGACAAACTGCAAGTGCGACAAAACGAAGAACTGGAGTCCCTCGGCCCGTTAGATCACCTGAGAACATTGAAGCAGTGAGAGCGTCAATGTTGCGATCGCCACGGCGTTCTGCGCGCAAACACGCATCTGCCCTTGGACTATCCGATCGTTCTGTGAGAAGAATTCTTCGTGATGATCTTCATTTTCATCCCTAAAAGATGGCGATAGTGCAGGAACTTTTCCAGAGCGCCTTATCTCAATTAGAGGCGATTTGGAATGGCCGGCACGCTCTCCCGATCTGTCCCCTTGTGATTTTTTTTGAAATCCCGTGTTTATGTGAACCGTCCAAGAACCCTACAAGATTTGAAGACCAACATCCAAGAAGAAATTGCCAACATAACACGTGCTATGCTAACAAGAGTCATGACAAACGCCAGAAATCGGTTTATGCAATGTATGGAGAATGGGGGACGTCACCTAACAGATTTGATCTTCAAAACAATGTAAATAAAAACGTTAGACATGTACCTACATTATAAAAAATAAATAAATATTTTCCGATGCATACAATAGTTTTTATTGAGTTTTGAAAAAAGGAAGTTATGTTGCCGCACCCTGTATATCTAGGAAATGTGGTTTCTGTCGGCGATGGCACCGAACTGGATGTTGCCCGACGCATTAGCAAAACTACACTACTGACTGACGTCATACGGTTAAGGACCCTGGTGAAGTGTTCTTTCCACCTCTTCAGTTGCAGGATGATGAGGATAAGAAGTCGACCGTTAACGTCCTTCACAGGACTGTTGAAAGATTTGTGATTTGTGATCTTTTGTGATGCGGTATACAGTTCTGTATTCATTGCGATCTGCGGCAACTTCCGTTTCCTTGGCCAGCGCAATAGCAAATGCTCTCTTGTCACAGCGTACATTAGGCTGAACTTCTCGAGATTTCGCTTGAAATGGGAGTCGAGCGCGTCACGCCCGCCATTATTCGCAGCGGTCAGTAAAGCCTTCAACTCCTTCCGTTCACCGATCCACTTCCACGACTCTGCAATCAGCCGACAACCTGTGAAGCGCCTAAGAAAAAAGCATTCTTGATGGTGACCCAATCCTCATCTATATTCTCAGGAGCGTTACTCAATAGATCTGCCGTTCGATCAGGAAGACAGCTCTCCCACTGTCAAGCGACAGCTGGGTCGTACAAGCGGTGGATGTGGAACTTAGGGGGTCGCAATTCCCTAACCCTGCGAGAAGTGGCGAACACAACACGCAAGTGAGTTTAAACGACCACCAGATAGTGATCCCTTCCAAGGCCGATGTCAGCGCCTCTCTTGTTACGCACATCCAGAAGACAACTCCTAAATCTACTGCTGATCGCGAAGTGGTCGATCTGATTGCTTGTACGCGCTAAATCCGCTTTCGCTGCCCTATCTAAAATCTGGAAATGCAGTTATTTCAACACCAAGATGAAATTGAGACTGTTATGTGCTAGTGTTGTTTTTGTGTTGCTATATGGGAGTAGCGCATGGAAAATGAACTCCACTACCCAAAAGCTCTAAATTTTCGTCAATAGCCCAGAACAGTAGAGGAGTGCGAGCACCTCGAAAAGTCGTGTCGGAAGCTGAAGGGCATTTCAAATAACCGCGAACGATGGCGCATAGGTGTGGTTGACGCGTTATACCCCACCAAGGGGTGGATAACAACCATATATATAATGTTCATAAATATACCAAATCCTGAAAACCCATATTTTTATCTAAAAGTTGGTTCATGAAATAGTTGTTACTCAAAACTGGTTTTCCGATTGATATCTTTGTCTGGACGAATGCAGTCGCCATTTTGTTTTTTATTATGTTTGACTATTAAAATCTCAACTTTAAGCCTTAAAAAATAAATAGTCAAAATTTGAAATTGATATCTTTTGTGGTTTTTTTACGGTGATTTTTTAAAGAATATCATGACAAGCATTTTAAGCCCCCTTAAGGCACGTAATTTTTTTTAATGGGGCCATAACCGTGACAGCTTATATTTTTTAAATAACTAGCATACAAGATCTTGCCGACCAGCATTTCGACACAGGTGTACTTAGATGTGGTAGAGCCAAACGTTCATTTGCCCCCGTTTACCCTGAGGTGAGATATAGCGCTATTGTCATGGTTACAATAGCCAACTCAGGTTGTTCATTGGTTGATGTTCAAACCTTTGCGTCCATTATAGTGTAGTTTTTCATTGGAGAAGTGCAAAGGGTTTAAGCGGTTTCAGATAAAATACAAACTATGTAAATAGTGGAAAAATATCTTCTCATCATAGCAACTAGGAAAACCATAATCCGAATTACGAATACCTAATTTCAGGATATCGAACATGAATTAAAACACAAAACACTTTACAATAATAACTTTTTTTATTTCTATCTTTTAGATAAATCATGTTTTGTATTATTGTTTTACAATAGATATTTATCAGCTAGAACTTGTTGCCTGTTTTCGCTTCAACATCTGATTTTACATTTAGAAATGTTTTGCACACACTACTAATAAATATTTAGGTATATTTAACTTTAAATGCGGTACACTAAAATATATTCATATAACTTATCAATAGAATCTTTATTTCTTACTTTAGAGAACCTTATTGTGGAACATTGTCGTTAATAAATTTGTTTACTGTTTGTTATTTGCAATTATTTTAATATATGTTTAGAAGCAATACAAAAAATTCAAAGAGAGACGAAGTAATCATTCGTTAAAAAAAAGATACCAATATTTCTATACAGTTCCCTTGCTTTCTAAGTAAAAACATGATTCAAAACCGTGCATTTTAAAGGATAACATGGCACTACGAGAAAAGGAATAAAGTGTATAATAAGTTATAATATTTAAAAAATAAAACGGCGAACAACGAGACACAAATTCAAGGCGTTAGATTTTGAGGATTATTGTAAATATTTCTAGTATTTAACCAACGTCTAAGATTCAATGCGTCTATTTATGATTTTTCCTTTCAGTTTCTCAGCGGCTAAAATGAAATAATTCTAAACGTATTACGGCTGCTGTTTTGCTTAGTAGATCAACGTTGTGCTCGCATCATTGTAATTTTCATTTCTCTTGGTTTATGAATTTAGAAATTGTTAGGTGTCACCATTCTCATCTGAACCCTTAAATATTGATTCATTAAAATTTAATCGGTTCACCTCGAACCGCTTCACCTCGTTACATTTCAGGATTTCCCTTTCGTTTTTGTTTAGTTCTTTAGTTTTTGTTTGCTTTGTACAAATGACTAGTTTTTTCATTCATTTTGGAAGTAAATTATTTGAGTCGAAAATTTTAGTGTTAGCCAAACGAGTTTTTGTAAAGTCGAAATATGTATTGTCTACTTACAGAAGCATGAGCAAAATTAATATCAATTACTTTATCACATGTGCTAGTAAAACAGCTCATTATGAGGAATGTCTTAGTAGCTGCCATTCGAATTTAGAGGAAAAAGCGACTTGCATCATGTCGAAAAATATACAACAGTTACGTAGAAAGCCATTGTCAAAAGCAGAGAGTTATAGTGTCACAGAGAAATATTTTTAAATAGTATTCGCTTAGAATAACATATTTTAGTATAATCACATATAGGAATGGGTTTCAAATGAAATCAATCTGTTGAAAATTATAAATGCAATCACGCAGGCATGAACTGTAGCGAGACTTATGCGTCCTCGACCATCGCGTTCAAATTAAATTAATTGAGTGAGAAACAACTAGGTCTCATGAACGGATTCACATAATTTAAGAATGTAGCTCAAGCATGAAAATCGGAAGTTTCGAAACGATTCCAATCTACCTCGTTCTTCTCACGCGAGTTTTCTCACCATAAGTACATACATGATTGCAAAATAGATTTCCCTAAATTATCACTATTAAATAATATAAAAAAACGCACATTGAACATTATCACTAACGAATTACAAACTTTAATGGCCCAGCTATGGCGATGTTTCACAGATCACCAACTTATCAGGAAATGCATACAAAAGGCTTCAAGTCGTGAAAGAAAAGCTGTTTCGATACTGCATAAATAACATGCCCTTTTATCTAATGCGAAAATTGCATTTTGCATTAACAAAGTTTTAGCATATCAAAATCTACACTCGGTAAATAGATAAATGTTAATAGAAATTGCTTTGAACTCTTCAGCAATTTGTGTTCCCGTCACCACAAAAGCATTCAGTTGAACTCTCTGAACAACAGAAAATGAAGTAAATATTATTTCACACCGCTCGTCGGTTTCTGCTTTTATCCAGATTGACAACGTCAAAATTATATAATACAAATTTCACAATATCAATATAATACTCGCCAGAAATTTATTAATTTTCCACAAACATTGCTTGCTGTACATTTTAGTGAATATTATATTTGATTACGTTTTATCGAAGTTGAGAAATTCGCAAGAGTCTTCAATGTTTACAATAACACTTAAACGAGTAAACATTTTTCAAATTAAAACCGGCCTCTCACCACGAATGTAACAAAGGTGCTAACAAACAAACAGACAAACAGAGGTGAATCAGAAGATGATTCCACTCCTTCGAATTTCAAATCTTCAATTAAGTTATTCACAAATCTTCAAGACAGGCGGTCTCAACTTGTCCCCTGAAAAACCAAACAGCTTACTTTCTTTGCTTTACAAATTTGCTTTATCAGAGTAAAAGTGGTTAGTATGGACGAAGTCATACAATTATTTCACCTTATATTTATTTTTTTCATATTCTCTTGCATTTAAAATTCATTTTCAATTCACAATTCATGGGGTAAGTGCGCGTATATTCTATCTTGTTCAATCCTCGTACTGTTAACAGTCTATTTTCTAGAAGAATTATTTCTTGTTATTTTTGGAAATTCTGTGTAATTTATAGAAATTTTTATCGAAGCGATAATTAAATGACTTTCCTTTATCAACATACACCTAACACAATTTAAGGCTGCTTAAAAATACATAAATTTGTAGCTATTGCCAAATTAACAATCGATTTTTACATGGCTAATATTAGAAACAAATACTTGCCTATGACTAGATTTCAATTTCAAAATTTCATCAATTCCTGAAATTAATAGGAAACAATATATTATTATAACGTAAATGTTGGAAATCCAAGTGTCAAAAAAGCATTGAATGACGATTGCTAAATAAAATATTTTAATTCATTTTGGAAAAATACCCTTTTGAGCTAGTGTACTTTGAGATAATAAATAAGCAAGTTAGAAAGGATTCTTACCCACTAAAACCACCCCGACACCCCCCAAGCCCCGTGGAACCACCGTACGGTATTACATCACGGGGTGGAGTCACCTCTTTTTAGCTTGGTACCCATTCATCTCTACACGGCGTACGCAACCGTGCTTTTCTAGTCTCCTCTGCCTTTCGCAGTTTGCTCTGGATATATACGATTATGGAGTTGATCGCATCCCAGTCTTCCTGACATGCTAACATTCTTCGCACCAGATTCTCTGGTACGAGCACCTCCCCTAGAGTCTCCTCTAGGTTCTTCCTTTCCTCCACGAACCTTGGATAGTGGAAGAATACATGCTCTGGGTCCTCTAGGACTCCATCGCAGTGTCGACAATCGGGAGAGGTATCTAGTTTAAACTTGAAGAGGTACTGGAGATATCCTTCATGTCTCGTGAGAAACTAAGTAAGGTTATAATTAATCTCACCGTGCCGTCTCTCCAACCACTCCTTGATGGCAGGGACGAGCCTGTGTGTCCACCGACCATTTCCCGAGGGTTCCCAACGCTCTTGCCATCTATTTAGAGATCTCTCCCTTTCGGCGTTCTTCGTCTGCGATAAAGGAGAGGTAGACTTCGCATTACATATTGGGTTGGGGAAAAAGAAATGTCGTACTTGGTCAATAGCTGGCGACAGTTAAACATATCTTCTGTTGTACTTATCGTATTGGATCATACTATACGGCGATTTGAAGACGACAATCTGTGCTACAAGTGTCTATTTGACAGTGTTGTGATCGTACGTTTCAGTCTCAAGTTATAGCCCGTCAAAAATGGAGTCCACCAAGCAAGAAATTCGTCATATTTTACATTTTTACTACCTGCGAGGTGAAAATGCAACGAAGGCGCACGAAAAAAATTTGTGAAGTTTATGGGCCCGATACTGTAACGATTCGCACAACACAGCGTTGGTTCAATCGATTTCGTTGTGGTGTAGTGGATGTCGAAGATACACCCCGTACTGGTAGGCCGATCGTCGTAGAAACCGATAAAATCGTCCAAATCATCCAAGTAGACCGGCATGTGAGCATTCACTCGATTGGCCAGGAACTGGGTATAGACTATAAAACCGTTTGGAACCATTTGCAGAAGATTGGATTCCAAAAAAAGCTGGATGTTTGGGTGCCACATGAGTTGACGGAAAAAAATCTCTTGGACCGAATCAACGCGTGCGATGCACTGCTGAAATGGAACGAATTCGACCCATTTTTGATGGTGACTGGTGATGAAAAGTGGGTCACGTACGACAACCTCAAGCGAAAAAGATTGTGGTCAAAGCGCGGCGAGCCGGCCCAAACCATCGCCAAGCCCGGATTGACGACCAGGAGGGTTTTGCTGTGTGTTTGGCGGAATTGGAAGGGAATCATCCACTATGAGCTGTTCAACTATGGCCAGACCCTCATTTCCGTCCTCTACTGTGAGCAACTCGACCGTTTGAAGCAGGCGAATTAGTCAATAGCAATGGTGTTGTGTTCCACCAGGAAAACGCTTGGACTCACATATCTTTGATGACCCGCCAGAAGCTACGGGAGCTCGGATGAGATATCCTATCGCACCCGCCGTATAATCCGGACCTGGCACCAAATGATGACCATCTCTTCCGGTCCATGCAAAACGCGCTTGGTGCTACTAAGTTGGCCTGCGAAAACTGGCTGTCTGAGTTTTTTGCAAATAAAAAAAGGGGGGGGGGGATAATGAAGTTGCCTTCTAAATGGCAACAAGTTTGCGAACAAAACGCATTTTTGACTTAAATCGGATAGATTTAAGTATGTTAAATAAAGCGTCAAATTTCGATCACAAATACGACATTTCTTTTTCCCCAACCCAATATATTCGTCATTTCATCTGCCAAGATGTCAATGGGCATCATTCCAGAGATAACGAATGCTGCATCATATGAGACAGTCCTGAATGCCGAGCACACCCTTAGGGCTGTTCTTCTGTAGACTGAACTCAATTTTTTAGCGTTAAATATAACCTACATACAATGCCTTTCCCCAAACTGGAGCTGCATAGAGCAGGATCGAACTCACTACCCTAGCTATATGCAACCTAGAAGCATGCCGTGGCTCTCCCACGTTCGGCATCATCCCTGCAAGGGCCACACTTGTAGTGGATGCTTTGTCATAAACATACTGCACGTGTTGATTATAGCTAAGCTTCCCGTCTATCGTCACTCCCAAATATTTGATGGCAGGCATAGAAGTGATGATATGACTCCCAATTTGAATACGGGCAAAATTTATTTTACGGCGCTTGGTGATGAGGACCGCTTCTGTTCTTTCCTCCGCAAATGTCAGACCAGAAATCTCTAGAAAACCCTTAGCAGCGCTGATCGCTTGGCATGAGTATAACTCGGCAGCTTCGAGGTGCTTTGCGACCACATCTGCCTGTCTGTATGTCACACCCGATTTATTCGGAAACGCCTGGACCGATTGTCACGAAAATTGGTGAGAGCATGTAATCTATTGTTCCCTTTACATACAAAAAGTGGCGCCATTTTGTGTTAAGTTTAAGGGAGGACTTCCCATACATGTGAATGGAGGGTGCAAAAGTTTTTTTCATAAAATGTGGTCATGTGGGGTATCAAATTAGCACTTCTCTAAACTGGAGCTTCAATATTTGTAGGCAAACTTCCACGGTAAACTTCGCTAACATTTTATGGGATAACCCTCCCATTTAAGACGATTTTAACAACCTAATCTTGTCACCATCACCTAATACAATTTAAATTATTACAAATGGTGTCCAACGTGAGACCCAACATTTTTAGGTTCAGGATCACTCATTCGCTAGGTTCCCAGTAAATGGGCCAGTGGTGGAAGACAGTGATTTCCAGCTCCAAACGAAGTTGACATAAATCGGATAGCGAAAAAATAGTTTATCAACATTTTTCCCGGCTTGGCTCCATGTACACTTGACTACATTTCATCAGAATTGGGTTTCACGCCCATTTTTCCAACCCAACTTGTAGAGTAGAATTTTAGTCCTGAGTAGCATACCTTAAGAGTTTGTCGTTTCTTGTGTTTGTCTCGTAAGTGATTGCCTGCAAGAAGTCACTGGATCTACGGGCTATAAGCTGAAAGGTATTGCCGTCCGAACTTTCGATGAATGCTTTCCCTACCTTTGTACACACTACCTTTGTACACACGTTGAAGATTCCTTTTGTTTGATTTTGCCATATAATACCCTGCGACGGGGAGCAACTCGTTTAATGTTTCTACGTTTGATTAATGCACTGTGTGAAGGAATTTTTCCTGCGCATACGATGCAAATAAATTTTAGGGTTGGGATGGTATTTTGGCCATCCGTAAGTTTCACCGGTTGCATATGGGAAAGAGAATGTCAAAGCAGGGTGGGAACCCAAAGACTACGACTCATGGACGTCTAAGGGAGGAGAAGCATTGATCGAGGGTGTGATCCGTCGTGGATCTTCCCTCTCCATCGCGGCAACTGGTTCACGACTTTTACGCGCGTTGTCGGGCCGTATTTTTTTAATCTGTTAGTTTTGCTTGTTTTTCAGGTTTCGGTGCGAACCACGTAAAGTTTTGTACATGACAAGTGTTCAAAAGGACCTCCCCACATTCCCGACGTTAAACTTCAGTGGAGCTTTAATATTTGCGGGCGGGTCATCACGGCCAAATTTGCCAATTTTTCAAAATTTTTGGAACAGCTCTCCACTCTATGTCGATTTCAGCTACTCTGATGGTCTTTGGTCATCGTCCACTTCCATAAATGAAAGGGTAAAGGAGATAAAAACACGTACTTGAGCAACTAAACGTAACTTTGACCGCGAGTTTGCTGAACAAAATTTACATTTTGACACCTGCTTTTGTAGAATTGAAGCGAAATTTTCTATTTATTTCGTTTATAAACCGTAGTTATGCTTTGTTTGTTTATTTTGAAGACCTAAATACTAAATAAACTAAGAAATGGAGAAAACTATTAAAGTGCGTATCGACATCGTGAGAGAAATAGTATCACAACAACAGAGCAATTCCAGAGAAATGTAGAAAAATATCCACCACTTTCGTATGAGAAGCGATCAATTGGCCTAAATGCAACAGAAAGAAACACACATTTGATTAAGAGTTCTATTTGCCAGCACAGACAACTCGAGTACATAGGCCAGTTTTCCATTTGATAGGAAACGACAATACCGCAAGATAGTTCGTGAAGAGTTAGCAGGATTGATATGCTTATCAGTATTACTGCCGAGGATTTGGTCATACCCCAGGAGAATGACAAGGAGTTACACAGATCCCTACAAAACTCGATATGATCATCGAAACGGAATAATACCAACATTACAAGGTACGCGATACTTCCACCTGGACTATTTGCCTTTATGAACCTAGAATCTTGAGATAATATGAATCTTTGGCATGGTCCACAGCCTCGCTCACCCTAGTGGACATATTACCAAGCGTCAGTTCCTTCGGCCAAGCATATCAAAATTGCAACATAATAAGCACGTTCCAGACTCGCCTGTCATAAAAACAAAATTTTAGTGACATATATACTTGCCACATAAAAAAGTCTTCAACACAAAAGCTCACTGCCTCAGTTGGAATACAAATAGCAACGAAAAAGGACATTGACGTGTACATTTGGATGTACCTTCATATAAAGAGAATATGAGTAGCAATTCCCCATTGCGGTATCAAGCGTCTTTATTTATCGAATTGTTAATATACCGATGATCTGTTAAAGCCAATCTCAACCGGCCAACTCCTTGAAGCCTGATTATTTATCACTTCGTTTCGCTCAATATCGCTAGGGGTGAGCAAGGAAATAAAGTGAAATTGAGAGACATTACTGTGCATTATTCAAATGAAATTGAAAGAGTTTTAGATCAACGCTAGATTGATAACTTACTTTTAAAGGAAAGCGTCTCCTGGATTTAATCAAAAAGTATAAGGTGCGTTTTTGCATTCTTCATATAAGTGTTTCATTGTAAGGACATTGCCCTAGACCTTCATGATCAGTTCGGCCTATCAGTTACGCTTAACTAGTCCGCAGTTGACCGGCTCCCGGAACATGGGTGGGATATGGCTGGCCTGTCAGTTTGGAACGTTTGTGTGAGCGATAATTTTATGGGGATCTCCATAGATGGTTAACATTTTTTATAAATGATCACACACAAAAATATCTCAAATCTGCGTCTCAACGCGTTCCACGTCCAGAGTTGAATTAATGATGGTACTCGGCTTGCCGGTACGTGGATGGTGCTTTCAGTTCAACTGGTGGCCCGGTGCACTGCAGGCTCTTCCGGTATAACTGGCATGCCGACCTACAAGTGGATGACAACCTTAAGTGTAAATGGCAGAAATTAAAATCAAATGTCAACTGTTTTGAGCAAATAATATCAATATCCACTCCAGGAATTCATCATTTGTGATAAGTCTGGCCCAATTTCCGAAGAGCTGCGGCAACAGAATTTTCATAAAGAAGAATACTACCGAGGAGCTCATTTGAACTGGGCACTAGTAACATTATTCATCATCATCATCATTAACGTAGGCCTGCCTTAATAAGGAACTCCAGACGTCCCGGTTTTGCGCCGAGGTCCAGAATTCGATATCCCTAAAAGCTGTCTAGCGTCCTAACCTGTGCCATCGCTCCATCTTAGGCAGGATCTGCCTCATCTTCTTTTTCTGCCATAGATATTGCCCTTATAGACTTTCCTGGCTGGATCATCCTCATCCATACGGATTAAGTGACCCGTCCACCACAAACTGTTGAGCCGAATTTTATCCAGGATCAGACGATAGTGGTATCGCTCATAGATTCCGTCGTTATGTAGGCCACGAAATCGTCCTACGTGTCACGTAGGGGGCCAACAATTCTTCTAATAATATTATTGGATTAACATTGTGGCATTTTGATTTTCTGGCTCACTTTTAAAGGGACCGCCTAATTTTATTTCCGTTTCACAGTGAATTGCCTAAATTAAAAGAAGTACTAATGCTCCAAAAATCAATACTTACCTAATTCTTCTATTCTATAATTTGTAGCTCACTTACAGGAAGATCGGATACTTCCTTACAGAAAGTACTCGATCGTTCCAATTTCGATTCAATTCGCATCTCCTTCGCACCGTGCGGACCCTCAATGACCAATTCAATTTTCTCTTCACCTCCTCCTCGCTCCCCACATCTTCCAAACAGCTCCTTTTCCTTCCGATTATTGTCATAAACAATTTTCTTGCTCCCCATCCTATCATTCTTCTCGTTCATTGTCCGTCGATCTGCTTTCGATGTTGAATTATTCCGTTGGACACATTTCAGCTGACTACTTTGTGTTGGATTGCTCAAACTGTTTGAAATAGGCCGGGCTCCTAGGCTTCTTCTCTGATGTAAATTATTCGGTTGTACTCCCCGTCGAGTAGGAATATTCGAACTTGAACTGGATTTGTAGACAGCGTTCGTATGAGGAGCTTTTTCAGTAGAACTAGTCGACTCGTTAAGTTTTGCGGCTGCTGATTTGCGTGCTAAGATTTCACGTGATTTCGGGGTCAAGAAACTTTTTCGGACGTTATTATTTGTAGAGCCTGCCGGTACAGATATCGAGCGATTCTTAAATGCATCACGGGGCGAGTTCATGGAACTTGTATTGCTCGATAGTCGTCCTGATTTATTGGTCACGGACGACGGACTCGAACCTGATGTCGTTTGACATGAAAGCGGTTTGTTACGAGCAAATTTATTCGGCATCGATTTAACAGATTGAAGATTTTCTTTGTTAATAACAGGATGCGAGCGAGATATCTTATTGTCTTTCATGTTATCGCACCTTATCAAAGATTCCTGTGAAATCGTTTTATCCGTCTTCATTGAGCTCTTCATTGAATCTCCAAGTGAATCAATGGATATATCCATATCGCAGCGACCCTTCAATTTACCAGTGATTGATGCTTTCTTCGATGGCGACGCTAGACTATCGAGGGACATGTTAGTTGATTTGGTACCGATTTTTCGGGCAGCATTTTTGGCATTGCGTCCTGTTGCAGGACTTGATGTTCGTGAACTATCACTGGACGAGATGTGTTTACCTTTGAGTGATGGAATGTTGGAGCTTGTTTGACTCTTAAGTGGACCAGTTCGAAGTTTTCTAGGCTCTAAGTAGCGAGGTCGAATGTCGGCAAGGCGAGAAGCACTCACCGTTGTAATTGGCTTTTGGGCGGTGAAATCAGAGGAGTGTTTGGTAGATGTAGAGGAGTCTTCGGAGTGGGTGCGACGGTGTCCAAGAATTTTAACTTTATCCGGTTTAGGTTTAATAGAATTTTGTGGTTGGTGCAGTATATTAGATTTCGAAGACGATTTGAAAACTTTTCCTGAAATAAATATGAATGATTAAAAAAGTTAGATCAATGATATGTGAAAATCTAATATTTTTGCAATGTAAGGGAAAAATAAATTTATAAATCTAGACCTTACCCATCATTTCTTTAACCTCATTATTCGCCTGCACCCCTTTCTCGTTCGTTTGTATATGTTTATTTTGACTATCGACATTGTTTGTTTGTGTATGTGCTGTGGCCCGGTAAAGTTGCGTGTCCTGAGCTAATGCTCGTTTCGAGTGCGCTTGTATAGCCAATTTGACCTGATACAGGTCTTGACTACGATTGCCACTTGTATTAAAATTAATCTGTTTCGGTATATTCTTATTCCTTCGCAAATCCAACGGTTCAGTAAGACATGCTAACTTCTGAATCTTTTTGCGTAACTCCAAATCCATACGTTGCCATGCGGCGACACGCATCGCTCGCGCACATTGCTTTGTTAGACATTGCTCCACAGCGGAAAGTATTGCGCTAACAAGCCGAATAAACTCTTCGTTCCATTCCATTTCTTCTTCATGATCATGTAGACTTTCTGTGACGCGGCCGTTAGCCAAGTCATTACCATGATCACTCATGCCTGGTACCTTTATCACTTTCGCTGCCAAGACAGCATTCAACCTTGTTATTCGTTGGTAGCTTCGACACGACTGATCAGGAAGCAGAGACGAAGCCGTTCTCAGTAGAATTGTTTCCAACCGCGATATATTGTGGCTTTTATCATGACCCAAAGACAGGAAACTATCGCTTGCAATTAAACTGGCAAAATGATCACTTAAATAGCCATAGGCTGCATCCAAGATATCACGGACTAAATTTTCAATAGCTGCTGCCCATCGACATGGTGCTAGTTGAGATATCAAATGATCGCAGTCTAAAATCGTTTCCAGCACTGTTTCCGTTGTCTACAACATAAAACAAAACAAAAGGTAAATGATTTGCACAAAATTGTGATAGCAAAGAAGACAAAACATTGCGACTTAAGGCACCGCAACTTTGCATTGCTGAATCAAACTCAACTCACCAGATGCGCCACAAGCATTTGCCGGCAACGTGCAAATATATCCGACGGAAGTTGTGCAAACGATCTTGTTGGCCACACTTTCATGTAATACCGGCACGTCCACTTCAGGCATTTACGGTACAGATCATCTAAAGCGTGATTCAATGCAACCGGCAAAACTTGAAGTATTCCATCAATGCATCCTGAACATGGTTTATGGAAATTATGACAATAGTTCAATTTCAAACTATGCGCCGTCACTTCTTTCAGGCCTTCTAGTCCCAAAAGATCAGCCAATGCAGCCAACTCCATCAGACTTATTCCGTCTGGTGGATGTGAAGCTCCCGAATATATGTGGCAAAGAGCGAAGTGCACAGAACTGTATGAATATCCCGGAAGCGATATCATATTTCCTGCACTCTGCACCCAACCACCCGAAAGCATTGCTGCGAAATATTGGCATCGAGATCTGAGGATACATTTATGGGCCTTAATTCGACGACCGTTCACCTCGACCACAACATCAGTTCCGATTTCCTGTAGAAACATTTTCAGGAGATCTTCACCAAGTCTTCGTGGCTGGCGACAAGATATCGATGATTCGTCCATTCCCGATCGACTAATACTGGACGCTAAACTTGACGCGCCTGAAAAATCTGATTGTCCATACTCCCCGTTATCATGTGGACTCCTGCTGAACATATCAAATGAAACATCTCCGGGAAGGCTGCTACTCAGCTCACGTGAAAGATGAGGAAATAGACGACTCAGACTTTTCAAATTCTCTACGGAAGATGTTATGTTAGCTATGTTATTGCCAATCGATCGAGTCATATTCCAGGAGTGCGGTCGGGATCGGCTAGGCTCCTGGAAAAGCCGACTTATATGCCGCGAGCCCACAGACTTCGACATAGCGTTCTCTGGAGAATGTAATTCAAACTTGCTAATAGGCTTGTCCATATCCGAGAGCTTAACAAAGGCAGATCCTGCCTCCACGTGTTCTGTTACAGTCTCCAATAATTGTTTCTGCTTTTCAATTGTAGCGTGGAGTGTTTCCATTGTGTGAGACTTGGGCTCGACCGGAGCCACATTTTTCGTTGGTTGTTTCTTTGGTGAAGAAGTTTCTTTAGTTTCAATAATTGTTTCCATGATTCCAGGGCGCCCGAAGCCTTCTTTACTTGAAACCGAAGTCGAACTGGCCGCCTCTTCTGCAGCTATACACATGTTCTCCTCTTGCTGGAAGGTTAAGTCTTCGGTGTCGGTTGTTGAAACAGGTGAGGATTCTTTGGAAAATACACCATCAGTTAGCGAACCCTGGCTACTCTTATCAAAAGTCTCGTTTATGTGGACGTCTCTTCGTCGCTTCTTTTGTTTTTTTGTGGGATCTTCGTCGTCATTTCCACTTGAATGTATCGAAACCGATGTGGCGGAGTTTGAGTTATTCGAATATGTGCTTAACTCTGATTTAGAACATGTAAAGTCATCGAACGGCGATAGAGAAGAATCAATGGACATTGAGGACGTTTTCGAAATGATCGGTAGCTTATCGATAATGTTCATCATACTGTTATCAGCTACTAGACTAATAGAACGTTTGTGCTCGCGATTGGACAAATGTGCGTTTTTCGGTTCTGGATTGTTCCAGGAGTGTCGTTTCGATTCATCCTTAGCTACTGACCGTAGTGGCGTTCGACGCATTATTGGAGAATCGTTTTCCATGAAAATGTATGACGGTTTCTTACTTTCATCTGAAGAAGTTTTGGCAGCTTCACCTGTTGAATCAAACTTCTCCTGGCCACAGTGGCTACTCGTGCTTTGGGTCATAACAGTTTCAATTGAACTACAACTACTCTTCATCGAGTCACTTTCTCGTTTTTGCGTTAGAGACGTTGATAGCCTCGAGGCCAACGACAAAGGTTCCCGCTTCCTTACGTTTCTTTTCTCACCAAAATCAATGAACATAGAGAAAATATTCTTTTTACTATCGTTACCATTTCCTGATCCATTTGTGGGAGGAGTATGAACATCAGCACTTGGCGGTGGAGTCGCAGTTCTTGAATTCTCACTTTCTGAGAAATCTATGTAGAATCCAGTTGGCTTTTTTACTTGGTCGTGATAGGACCGGCTTAGTCTTCCACTAGAATGACGCCTCTGACTATCTTCTTCACGCCCTGATTTCGGTTCCTGCATGTCATTCAGAGAAACATAAAATCCTAGTCCCGAATTTCTTTGTTCTGATGTGGAATTGTCAGCGGTTCGTGCTGTATTTTCTGTGCTTGAAGAGGAACTCGTGCTTCTTCGTCGACGACTCTGGCAATCGCTCATATCCACTACCCATGATTTGAACGGCTGTGAAGAATTTTTCGGTTTATCTTTTGACGAGGTTTTGTCTTCAAAGCCGGCCAAATTGCAATCGAACGATATAAGTCCACCTGATACGATTGGACAGCTGTCAGTCTTTCGTCGAACCGGTGGACTTTCACATTGCTTTGGAGTAAAATCCTTTATGGATGCGCCTCCAGATACTATTGGCGCCGAATCATCACATCTTGTTGATCTTTTCGGAATTTTTATGGGTGCCGAAGAATCCTCCGCGTGTACGGAATGTAAATTGCCAGCGAGATCTCGTAGCCGATTTAAGCCATCAACTTGCATTATCGAATTATGCGGAGTATCAGGAAGTATACAAGACATTGAAGCTTCCGACTCAGATTGGATATGGGAGTTATAATTACTTGAAGACTCCCCACAATCGCTTGCATCTCCAAAATTACTGCTTGTTGTTTCTGACCAACCCGTAGTTGAATTCGGTCCGTAATCAGAAATATTTTCATCTGGAAAATGCATCTTAGGACTAATTAAATGGCCAGAAAATTGTTGAATTGAATTTTGAAAAATAAGCGTGCCCTGTATGCGCTCCTGTTCTCTCCTCTGTCTGCATTCTCGATCATCTGAATCCAAAGTGGTTTGTCTAGATACTGAGCTACTTTTTGGCTTATCTACTGACCCAAATATCGGATGAACCTCTGCATTATCTCTGACAAATTGATCTTTCACATCAACTTTCGGTGATTCCTTTTTGGAATTTTTACGTTTCCAGAGTTTCTCCTCATCCGAAAGATTGTTCGTGTTCTCATCAGCCGAACTATATT
The DNA here is from genome assembly GCF_905115235.1 of Hermetia illucens. Lineage (NCBI taxonomy): Eukaryota > Metazoa > Arthropoda > Insecta > Diptera > Stratiomyidae > Hermetia > Hermetia illucens. Next base: position 148,031,859 of record NC_051850.1, read on the forward strand.
TATTTGGAGAGTCACCTGAACTGCTGGAATTGCTATTGTTACGCAACGTTTGAGATTTCTGTTTTGGTCGTATATCCATTTCTGCTTCTTCTGATCTGTTCGAAAGTGTGGAGATCTTTTCAGTTGTAGTCGGACAAGGTTTAGGTTCCAAACATGGAACGTCAGCAAGTGTTGATCCCAAACTCGAATAGGCTACTTCGGGTTCGTCCAATAACGTGGAGGCGTCAATGAAACAAGCAGTTACCGATGACAATGATGACGGATTCGTCCCACAATTTGAAGGATCCAATCCATCAGGCAATGGAACTCCTGAACTTTGTGTACAACAGTTTCGTTCATTTTGCAAGAAGTTCTGACAACATTCCTTCACTTCCAAGTTAGTTCCTTTCTGTTGAGGAAACACCGATTCCCACGAGCCTGTCTCAGACGATATGGAAGACGTCTCCATGATTACTATCTCTTCGTTTTGTCGTTGTTTTTCTTCTTTTGTTGAAGTTGTCGCCCCGGTCTTCAGGCGTTTCTTCTCGTATATTTTATTATCTTCTAGGTCCAAGGATCCAGCCGAGTTAGTATCATTTTCTAGCGTGGTAGTGAAATCGATACTACGACTATGACAGGGTGCTGCTGATACTGTTGGAACTGGCACGTCTATCGCATCATCTTGCTGCTGATCACTTAGATATCCAGCACTGTTTACAGGTGAAAATGTATCACGCTCTTCGTGTAAATCAATTTCACATGGCTTCGAAACTGTCTGCTGGTTTAGCCGATGAACCTCAGTATGCCTTAACAATAAATTCAATTCATTTGGTGGTTGCGTATTATTTTGGCTTGCTTGCAGTTGATGCAGATTGTTCACTTCTTGATTTTCGTTGTCACCACTATCATTTCCGTCTTCTGGTGAGTTACTGAAATCGACTAATTCAAAAGTTGAACTGGAATCTGTGGAAACCCGGGTAGATAGTCTATGATCCCGGGCGCTGTCGCCGTTGTAATCGTGATCACGACTTCTGTCATGGATAAATGTTCTGGGACTGGCACAACTGTTTGTCCCTCCTGAAAGGTTTGATATACTCGACAGATTCTCAATGCCACTGTCACTGGCCAAGTAGTCTGTGCGATCAGACTGTTGTTGTTCTGGAGGCAGGCGATCGTGTTTCTGCGTTTCCATTTCAATTGTTTTCCTTTTCAATAAAGTTCAGCCTTTGTTTGCTTCTCTTAGCTGTACATTTTATAAATCAATTAATTTACTTTTTCTGTTTACTTATTCCATCGATTGATCATCGATTACAATCTCCTATGGCTTCCCCATTTGCATATGCACGATTGGCGATCGTATCTGGCAAAATAATGATGGCCATAAATGGGGGATAGAGTAAATCACACAAAGCATGAGTAATCACTAGGCTAAAGTGTTATGTCTTCTCGCTACTTTGAAAAATGCGTCTTCAGTCGGCAATTCCATTGAAGCTTACGATTGCTGCACCTGTAAATAGTAAAGATAAATTCTATTAGAATACAACTTTATATTTGGCGTGAAGGCTGGTGTAAATTCGCCTCATTTATTAATATAGCAGTTAAGCCTATATTTGTGTTGTTTTTCAGAGAGCGACTATTTATGAATCACCAAAAGCTAACAGGAGAGTCCCTCTGTGCGAATAGAGATGAGGTCAGGGTAATTTGTCAACTCTATAATACAATAGCTCCTTAAAAATTATGGGCTCAAGGTAAATCCGAACTTGGCAAGTGAAAATTAACTGGTTTTGGCAAGAACCAGGAACCAATCATATCAAATGGGCATAACTAATGGAAGCATTTACAAGGAATGTTCTAACCTGTTGCCTGCACATTAACACTTTATATTCACGCGGCTTAATAAATACGTATTGTCTTGTCAATGTTTACATGCAATTAATAATTAAAATTGCAAACAATGTACATCCTCAACGAGTTAGCAAACACATTTGCAGAATATATTATCATTGAACACGAGCAGCTAAGCATCAGACCTCGAATAAGTTATTGCGCAAGAAAAAATCGTGATCGGGAAACTTCATGTTTGGAATCTTTTATGTTAATAATTCAATCTTTTAAGGAGCGGAAGGAATAAGATATACATGTACAGAACCACCCCAAGATTTATTCCTTCCGTTTCGAGAAGGATTTTAACACATCAGAATTGTCTCAATATGAGCTTGCGTTTTGAATTTCGGTCCAAATTCATCTATCGACCCATCCGCTTTCCATATGCAAATATTAAAATATCTTTCAGTACGGGACATTCACGTTAAAAGAGCGTCATAATTTGCGAAGAGTTTCAATGATGAAAATCTTGCATGTCACTTGCAAAATTTGACGACTTGAACAGTGTTGATTACCATTACTTGAGTACTTTTTAGGTGCATAATTTGCCATTGACATGGTTGCCTTTTATTGAAAGTTTCATCAAGAAATTTCGAATAGAAGTTGTTATTCCAACAAGGAATGGAAGGCTTGACATAAAGAGCAAGGACACCTGTCAAAAATAAATTAGAACCTGGAACCTATCAAGTATGACAGCTCTTTGGTCCTCTTTTGTAACAAGACAACGTGCATAATTGTTTCCAAAGACTTAGGCAATTCACTTTTGCAGTATGGATTCTGGAGGGAGTGTATCACCTGTGTATACCAGGCGATATGCTACAGCCTCTCTCTAATTGTCATCTTTATTAAAGTGGTACTTCTGCCTCGACACGTATTTGACCTGTATGCCGACGTGGTTTCCCACTCTAAACTGCAATGTCACTTTTCATTTAGTTTTCGCAATTCACAAAATAAAAGGTATCACGTTGCTGAGTACCATCTGTAAGATATTCTCCGCTATCTTGCTGGCCGAATAGCCCCATGCGCCCAGAACATCATCGGCTCATACCAAAGAGGCTTCACTCCAGGCAAATCAGCAACAGATCAGATTTTCTCTCTGCGGCAAGCGATGGAAAAACTGTTCGAATATGACCATCAATTCCATCTTTTCGTCGACTTTAAGGCCGCCCATGATAGCATAGCCAGGGTAAAACTGTACACGGCCATGAGAGAATTTGGTAACCCAACGAAATTGATAAGACTGACTAGGCTGACCTTGACCAATGTGTCCTATTGCCAGATAAAAGCAATAGGATCAACAGCGGTCTAAGGCAAGGGGATGTCCCTCAACCTGGCTCTGGAAAAAGTGATTCGCATTGAAGATATTAATGCAAGAGGCACCATCTTCTTCAAGTCCACCCAACTACTGGCCTATGCTGACGACGAACCCGAGATGTACAGTCTGCCTTCATCTAGATCGAGCAGGTGGCACGAGATTTTGGACTGCACATTAATGAAGGAAAGCGAAAATCCATGGTGGTAACGTCAGCGCCAAAAACTAAAGAACGAACAACATCGAATCGCACCGGTCAAACGAGAACAATAAAAATAGGAGACTACAACTTTAAGACCGTTGATAATTTCTCCTATCTGGGGTCGAAAATCACAACCAATAACAGCTTGTGGCGCAGCGATTCGATTGACAGTTGCCACCACCGGTGTTCTCCGTGACGGAGTAGGCCGTGATTTTGGAAATAATAATTGAATTTAAAAAATTAATTTTGACATGTCAATTAAGAAAAGAGTTAATACAAAGTTGTTTAGTTTCGTCAACTTTATGTAATAAAAGTATTTAAATTATGAAATTAAATAAAGTTTTAATGATTGACTTCCCTCTGCGGTTTTAACCCATAAACAACAAGTTTGTAGCCTTTATAAAAGGGCTTTGCGAAATCTAGGCATATTTATCGCTACCAAGCTGTACTCCTGAGGAAATGGTTTGACGAAACGCGTTGCATTAAAGACTTGCGGAAAGCTCAAGATTTATTCGAAATTGGTAACCCCGAAGAACTCGCCCGATTGGAACAAGGAAAAGCTGCGACCACGGCCCGAGCTATCAAAGTGCCATCGGCGGACATTTTCGTTGCCCCTTCCTCGAATTCGAGGCCCTACCTAAGGGCCGTGCACCCGGTGTGTCTGCAATTTTTCCAGAAGTCTACTACCTTCCCGGTGATATTTGGATATTTTCACCCAATTCGTGCTTCAAATCTTGTGTGACGTTAGCGGCGATGAGAACACGAACTAGGTGCGCCTGTCCGGTCGTCAGCATCATATAATTTCACAGCAAATTGACTGTAGCCAGTTCGGCGAGACAAACTCAACAACCAGCTGACTTCAACGACGTCACCGCAGGGAGCCAGAGCCGCCGTCAAGGATCAATCATACACTTAGGAGCCCCAACCTGAAGAAAGAAAAAGCTGCCACTGCAAGCCACCGAAGGATACCGATACGCTTTTAGAAATTCAACGGTGGGGTTCCGCTCTTGTGACGAATTTCTTTTCATTTTGGTCTGCGCATCCGCTTCGGGGTGGGTTCTTGGTGTCTTCGTTTCGCTCGTACGGGCATTTTTGGGTGCGGTCTGCTGCGTAGGACCTTAGAGAATTCGGTATCGCCGCGACTTTGACAAACTCGCGTCGGGAAGTCAGCTTTATATATGTCGTTCGACAATAAAGACGCGGCAGACCCATCGAACCCTCAGGTGACCGCCCTCGCTGTGCGCGTCTCTCCATTTTGGCGACGGAATCCGGAAATGTGGTTCGTCCATTTGGAAGCGCAGTTCCAGATGTCCGGAATAACACCGACCATGCGATTGTAGGTCTGGGTGAGGAGTCCATCCTCCTGGTAGCCGACATTGTGAAATCGGCCTCCTACACACTGTTGAAGACCGAGTTGATCAAGCGCCAGGCGGTAAGTCAGTCAGCTAAGCTGGATCACTTGCTGGCAGATTGAACGTTGGGCGATCGGACTCCCAGTCAATTGCTTCGCGAAATGCGGCAATTGGTTGAGAGCAAGATCGACGACGACTTGTTGAAATCACTCTGGCTACGACGACTCCGGGAGAGCACCCAGGCGGTCCTCGCGTGCGTCTCCGGTTCTATGGAGGCGCTGGCAGCTACGGCCGATAAGGTACACGAGGTGCATGCGTGTCCAACAATAGCGGCCGTTCAGCAGCCTTCTGACGAACTTGGCAAGCTGAAAGCGTGAAATAGCCACGCTAATGGCCAGTATAACTGAAATGAGAGCGACGCTGGACGCTCAGCCTACGGGCACCAGGTTTTCTGCTCGAAAAGGGCGATCGGGTAGCAGGTCGTCAGGACAACCTACGGACCGAAGCATTTGTTGATATCATCGCAGATTCGGCGAAAAAGCCACCAGATGTACGATCCCGTGTAAATTCACGTCTACCTCAAAAAACTAAATCCGCAGGGGGTCCTGGCGACGGCCACCCAGAACGAAGCGCCTAATCCAGCTTACAAAAACTATTTCGCTCGAAACGTCTCACTATAAGGTCAAATCTCTTATTGTACAAGAGAATGATTTTGCCAGTCCCCATGTATTCCTCAGAGACTTGGGTTCTTAGGAAGAAAAATTACGAACTCTTGGCCGCGTTTGAGAGAAGAATCCTTTTTGACCAATACTTGAGATCGGACGATTCCGTAGCCTCTATAAAGCTGAAATTTATGGACGATACCACGGCCATCTGGTTGTGGATAAAATCCAGCTTAGCAGGCGATAAGGTCAGCATTGTGCTACAGCAGAAAAGACCCAGTGAGGAAGCGTGATCATAACATAAAATTGTACCGATTATATGACAAGCAATAAGCCACTACCAAGATTGAAATTCGGAACCTTCACTGCCCAGAGCATGTAGAGCGGAATGGACCACAGAAAAATTCCTACCTACCTAGACGAATAAAGTTAAGGTGGAAGGCAGACGACTTTCCTAGACAGTCGCGAGTTACACGTTACTAAGTTCTTCAAATTGGAAAGCAGGATCACTCGATCTGGAAGAACAGAGTCGAAAATTTTAGAAGGCCAAAGGCAGGCATTGAATTGTAGACGTGTAGTAGAAGAATAAAAAAGAAAATTCGATGTTATGTCATACTTATTAACTAGAGAGCAGGCAATTTAGGAATTTACTTCTTAAAAATGGTGTGGGTCAGATGCAAACCTTTAGCAGCAATAATTTTAACGAAGAGACAAACCTATCAAAATGGCTCAACATGTACAGTACTTGATGACTGTTATTTCGTAAGGGATACTATCTCTCAACGGCGCCAGAAAAGTTAGATTATTGAAGTACATTTTAAATTTGAGATAGGAAAAAATTGATATCGAAAACCAGAGCACTCCAGGAGATTAACTTGTCAGAGAAAATCGCATGAACACTTGACAGATGCCTTCGTTATACTGAACTCTTATTGTTTGATGGTAACCAGGAACATTTTGCAGATCAAAAAATTAAAAGACCTCTAACATGTTCCCTTAAAGTTAGTTAGCATTTGAAGGTTATTCATTTCATTTCCTATTTACCTTATTTGTTACCCTTGATGAACAGGCACTGGGTTTTCGAATTACAGTACCATATTTGTGATTTTTAGTAAGTGATTTTACCCAAAAAATGAATCAATTCCTTTTATTTAATTGTTCAAGGCTAAGAAATAACTTCCAAACTTCAGCTAATAGTTGTTTGTTACTAGATGATAAAAATTAAATTCCTTCTCCGGCTCCACACGCCCGATTGAGTTGCTATTTTCTTCTTTTATTTTAATCTCATACTTTCTATCATAACTTTTTCGCGGTTTTCCCTTTTAGGTATGCACCATGCACGGTGGTAGTGTCGCAGCTGACACCGTTGTAAATTTAGTGATGAACCTGATAACGACGGCGTGTGAGGCTTCCATGGTCCGGAGGGGCGCCAGTCGCGACAAGCCCTTTAATACTGGTGGGCGGCAGAAATTACCGACCTACGGAGGCAGTGTCGTAAGCTCCGCCGTTTGGCACAACGTTTGCAGTATAGATCAGTAAAAAGGAGATTCCACAGCGCTATAAATAAAAGCAAAGCTCGCGGCTGGCAGAACCTTGTTAACGAGGTGAATGATGACCCGTGGGGACTTGCTCACCCGGAAAATCGGGGCTTTGCGAAGGTGCTGCATACCGGCCAGATGGACCGCATTGTGGTATTGCTGCTTGAAGTGTTCAACGCTTGCTTGAAGTGTTCAACGCTTGCTTGAAGAAGGGCATCTTTCCTTGTCGCTGGAAAGTGGGCAGACTTGCGTTGATCAGTAAGGGTAAAGGAGATCCGGAGCTCCCGTCTGCATATGGACCACTGTGTATGCTTGACACGGCCGGAAAAGTGCTCGAGAACTTCATCAGGAGTAGACTCACTGAAGCGATCCACACTGCCGGGGACTTATCCGCAAGGCAGTTCGGGTTAAGAAAAGGGGGAATTACAGTGGATGCTGTTATGGAGGTCGTAGATGTGGTTCATCAAGCCGAGGCACACAGCTGCTGATCTCGACGTATAGTGCTCATCATAACGTTTGATGTCAGAAATGCCTTCAATTCTGTAAGATAAACAGATATACTAGGCACACTAGCATACTCATTTCACGTGCCAAGCTATCTCTTGCGGATATTGAGGGATTATCTGAAAGACCGCTCCCTACTCTATGAGACGCCAGAGGGGCAAAGGAGGATCGAAATCACGTCGGGATTAGCACAGGGATCCATCCTAGGGACCTCTGGAATGCTTCTTATGATAGTTTGCTGAGACTCAGTATGCTTGAAGAATCGCACCTGGTCGGTTATGCAGACGACATTGCGGCACTTGTTGCGGACGCACTGTTGAACCGGCGCAAAGCAGACTTGGCATATTGATGTGACGGGTAAGCGGATGGATTACTGCTCACGGTTTCAGCCTTGCACTGGAAAAAACCAAAATAATCTTGACCAGAAGAAGAATCCCAACCCTGCGTCCCATATCGAACGGCGAATTGACTATAGAGTCAAAACCAGCGGCTAAATACCTTTGTTTAATGCTCGACTCAAAGATGAGCTTCTTCGAGCAAATCAAAGCAGCAGCGGACAGGGCTGCAGCTAGACTCGCGGCTTTGAGTCGGCTAATGGCGAATGTCGGGGGCCCTATATCAACTAGGAGACGTCTCCTTATGGGAGCAACGCAGTCGGTTCTGCTCTATGGTGCGAAGGTATGGGCTGAGGTGCATCGTGAACGCCTTGCTCAAGTGCAAAGGCGGGCTGCTTCGCGAGTGGCGTCTGCTTATCGCACCGTCTCCGAACCGGCTGCGATGGTCATCACGGGAGTGATCCCCGTTGCCCTTCTTACCAAGGAGCGCAAAGCTATCTACCGCAACTTTCGTGGCAAAATGGGCCAAGGGACAGATGGACTGCGCAGCTCATCGACAAATTAGACCTGTGGTTGAACCGAACGCACGGTGAGATTGATTACTTCCTTACCCAACTGCGGAGTGGGCATGGAGGTTTTCAGTCTGCACAGGATTGGGAGGGCACGGTCTCCTGATTGTGTGTCCCGCAATGGAGTGGCGAACGACGCTGAACACACCTTTTTCTCTTGTGAGGGGTGAGACAACTTTCGTCAGTAGCTTTATGCAGACACAGAGGAGCTCTCTCCAGACAACATTGTCGAAAAATACTGAAGAGCGCTGGCAACTGGAATCCCCTCCCCTCCCGTTGGTGAAAGGAATTCCCTGACTTGACGGTTCGCAAAGCCGGGAGAGTGGCAGGGCTAGCCCGAAGTAATGTGTCAAACGGTTCTAGGCTACTTCTCTCATGACAGGGAGGTGTTTAGTTGGTAGTCCAATAGCGTGCTATTGCGGGAGTCCAACAGTCTCTCCGTAAATGCATTCACCTATCCTACTCCCAAAAAAAAAAAAAATTTTGCAGATTGCAAGAGGAAATCTGACATATCGAAAAGGACCCTTCTAAATTCCCTGGACAGTCTTGGAAGCTACTGGAATTGCCCGGCCATTATTCTGCTTTCGTAATACGCCAAATATTAATTCAGGATGGTCTTCTGATCCCTTCAACTCCAAGCCCTAATTACGAAAGGAACGAAAAATGGTTTTGACATTTTTGGCAATGATTAATGCTGACCCTTAATGTGCAGTACAAACTGATAAAATATTTTATGAGGAATTAATACCTTGTCGACAGCTTGATAAGCTTTAAGAAACGAGAAACACTATATAACCCAGTTTCCGCTGTCTGCACAACGGAGTTCATAGTACATTGAATGAAATATATCTCAGATAAATTGATGGCGTGCGTCGTGGACAATTATCATACGTTTTGATTACTGCATACATTTGATTATAAGTATGTGCCAGTTGCGATAATTTTCATGTTTGTGTTATCAAAATATATATGAAGTGTCAGCATATACTTGCTGCGATATGGGTGAATTATCAGATGTTCGATTTTGGACTGCATTTTCATTTAAGAGCTTCTTATCTAATCTGTGGTTAACTTTCGTATGTACATAGATATAGCACTTAACATCATTTTTGCAGTGCAATATCAGCGCATTATCGTCATGCTACAAATGTTCAGAGGAAACTGTGCATATGCTTATTATTACATATGTACGGACATATATACAAGCATCTATTTCTACATAGTGTGAACGAGGCGGATTAGATTAAATCATTTTTCCAGTCAAGAAAAGCGTAAACAAAGTGGAAAATATTTTATTGCGGCTCCACACGGTTATGACTGGAGAGATATGTACATATAAGACGAGTGACCTTGGTGCATATGTAACCAGAACGAAACACACATTTTCCACAAATGGAATCATAAATGACGAATAGGTCTCTGGATCGATTTAGAAGGTGGCGAGATGATGACGAGCTGTATGAAGGTGGCTTATGGCTATAACCGACTCCGACCTCAAAAATAGTAAAATCGATTTATAGTAATCTCACAGTCAATCCAGACGAGCCAGCCACACTATGATCCGTAGGAGGCGTTCATACAATCAATCCATTTTCGAGCAGATACTAGATACTCTACGCCTCTAGATTTGAACGAGATTTGTTACGATTTTGCATGGTGGCTGTGGCGAGCTGTCGAATGCGGTTTCATTGTTGCTGCTCGAATACGGAACAATGATCAGCCGAGCGACCAATTAATAAATCAAACCTAATATGCCATAGAAAATGCAATCAAGATCACTTTAAATGTACATGCGACTGTTTTATTGGCTACATTTGTTAATTCAAATAAACGACACATTGTTAGGTGGCGGTAAGTCAGTTAAATCACTCAAAGATAATAAATAGGTTCAAATTTGCAAATGAAGCGATAATCTCGTCCAGTTCCAGTTCGATTTCAATTTCATCATGAACTTTGTTGATAATAAATTCAATCGAATTGTCCCAATTCTTTGATGGACGACAGAAGGCTGTCGCAGTCTTTTACTATCACTGCCAACCCGCAGCCATAATATAGCCCAGCTGGCTATCAATAAACAACTTTGTTTTAGCTTTTTATCAACCGTACATGGCTATATTCCGGATTTGTCTGAAATCATCCTATTATGAGGAAAATACCAACATTTTTCAAGTCTGATTTGAATTTGATGCAAATGAATGGACGCTTCGATTGGGTCATGTTTTATGTAGGTGTCAGCCGAATATCTAGTGAGCAATACGTTCATTCAATAAAATTTCCGTGAATTTACGAATATGGTAGGAACCACTTGTTACAAGAGAATCAGAAACTTTTTTGAATACAAAATTGCCTAATAACCTCCCATGGACCACAGAAATATGAAACGACTAATTTCAAGTACGAATGATTAATTACAGCAAGTTTCGTCTGAATAAGATAAATTTTCCATCAAGTATAAATCTCTTAATATTGCATTATTATCACATCAGTAGTTTTTCTACTCTTAGAAGTTTTCGCCGCGGTCGGTTTTTATGGTAATCTCAAAGCAACGATACTTAAAATGTCTTCTTACCGGTACTGTGCATTACAAATTCCAGAAGAGTATCTACCAAAATGAATTGTTTATGACGATAGTACTCTTGGAGAATTTTCGTGGTAAAATTATTTTAAATACCATAAAATGCAGCAAAAATCCCCGTAAAATGAAACTTGAGAGAAAAAGTTCAGTGGAATTATCGAATTTTCGATGGTTTGTTTGTTCGTGATTGCATTTTTTAGTCGCTACGCTCGAGTATACTTCGTTTTGCTAAGCCGCTAATTGAATTATCAATATAATTCTAGTTGTTTTTTCGGCAGTGTTTTTTCCTGAATTTCTAGGAAATGGCAGTCTACTCTTTTTAGAGTTAATAATTTACTACACGATATTATCTATTTAACTATATACTAATATTTATAGGAGAGATTGGAACTTATTTACACATTATCTATATATAGATGCTTTAAGTACATAATCACTGTCAATATGATTTTGGCTGTCGTAGTTTTCTTTGTTTAGCTTTCTCCGAGTTCGCCTGGAAAATCCATCTCATTGTCACATATTCTTCTTTTCATTTAGTACAATATTTTCACGATTGGATTGGCCCAAATTCTTATTTCTGTTATACAATTCCTGATTAAAATGTACTTTGCATTGAATATTTTCTAAAAAATTGATCCTCAACGTCGGGAGATCCCTCGAAAGTGAAAACCGACAAGAATGTCGGTCACTGGAAACCAGCTAAGAAGCGAAGGTCCACTGCTTAAGAGCCAGTACCAGAATAAGGAGGCCGGCACTGTCGACGAGCAGAATGAAAAAAACCTCGCTAAATATCAGGCGATTGTTGAGGAATACAATAGCAAACGCCTGGCAGACGAGCAGAAGGCGAAGCCCATCGCTTTGAAACGTAATCGATCTCACGACGAGGTCCAGCAAGATAAGAAGCGGAGCAGAGTGGGCAAGAGCTCAGAGGCTAAGCAACATCCGAAGATTGAGAAGAATTGCGCAGCAACAGTCAGCCGACGGGCTACGAACTGCGAAACCTTACAGCGACGTGGCCAGGAGCCACTTACGTGTGGCGCTGGCGGATGGTAATGGACCAGTGTTGAGGCCACCCGTCGCGGATGGTCTTTGAGCATCTCCTGGACACGGAAGGCAAACACGCGGGACTAATCCCCTGCTTTGATTCCTCTCAGTTGGTCCGTGGGTTCCACATTATAGCTTGCGTGGACCAGTTCTCTAGGGACTTTCTCGGTTCGTGCGTTGCTAAGATCAGCGGCGCCTGGGAGGGCGTAAAGCTCAAGGTCATCCCTTACGACGAGATTCCCAGGAGACCGGGCGCTCGCATGTGGTTGTCGAAGATTCGCAAGGATAAGGACAAGCCCGTCCAATTCCTGCGCCTTCAAAACCCCGGGATTCAAGGAGGAGGAACCTCAGACAAACAGCCAACCTTTACTACTCCATATAAACGAAGAGTGCCTGGAGGCACTGAAAAAGGCCGACTATAAAGTGCGGTTCGGAGTCAGGAATGCAAAGGTAAAAGTGTTTCGCTCTGCAAAACAGGACGACGACCTAGATCCAATCGACGTCGTCAACGAGCTGTTGGAGGAAATGACGAACGACGGTCCGACGGGGGCTGACGAACCCTCCAAGCAAGCAGATCATGCTGAGGATAACGGAGATAAATCTGCAGCACGCGAATTGCGCCTCGGCTAATCTGCTTGTCTTTCTCTTAGAGGAAGGTATCGACATCGCACTAATAAAGGACCCTGGGTCGAAGGCGACCAACTCATTAAAGGACTACAAAGCAAATATTTTAATTTATTCCATAGCACAGGAGACGCTGATCAGGATAGACCTAGACCATGTATTCTCGCAAGGAAAAGTCTACACACTTCTCAATGTCCGGACCTGAGTTCCAGCGACCTAGTCGTGGTGAAGCTGCAGCGGGCGGGGGCAGAGAACGTGCATATTTCCTCGGCCTACATCAGCTCCGCCAGAAGAACTACAACATCTGACGAACATCATAGCAACAAAGAAAGTCAACCTGTTGATAGGTTGCGACGCCAATGCAAGGCATACGCTTTGGGGCAGCTTGGAAATCAACGGGAGAGGTGAGGTGATTCTTTGATTTTATTATTACTTCAAACCTATCAGTGTGTAACAGAGGCAGTACACCAACCTTCCATTTCCCCAGCTCGGAGAATTGTAACGTTTGGCAGAAGGTCTTTGATATCACCCGACAATGGGATTCTTAGGGTGGAGGACTGGAGAGTGTCTGACGAGAGATCCTTCTCTGATCACAGTTGGATACTTTTCAGTTTAGATCTCGCCGTAGAGGTCTCCAAACCCTTCAGAGACCCCAGGAGTATCGACTGGAGAAAGTTTGGTCAAGTAATTAAGAACAAACTCTCCGGTGCGCAAATTGATAAGATTGGCACCACAGACGAACTGGAGTCAAAGGTTGAGGCTCTGGAAAAGGCAATCGATACCGCCTTTAAAGTTTCGTGCCCTACTAAGTACAGCAAAAAGACACTGCCACCGTTGTGGAATGAAAATCTCTCCAGTCTCAGGAAGCTGACAGAGAAGTCTTCAACATCTGCTACAGGCAAAAATATTGGCGGCCATACAAGGACTGCCTAAAGAAGTACAAGTCGGCCATTAGGACAACCAAGAGGCGGTCTTGGTTGGACTATTGTCAGAACATCCAAAGCACCAGTAAATCCGCAAGGCTCAGTAAGAATCTGTACAAGGAACATAAGAGCCCATCCTTTCTTGAAAAGTCGGAAGGCTTCTGGACGGAATCTTCTAGCGAAGCCTTGGAACTGCTAGTTTAAACTCACTTTCTCGCCAGCGAGGAGGACTGTGAGGCAGAACCTTGCTTGGAGGGTTTGCAGCCACCCCAGCTGTGCGAGACTATCAAATGGATAATTACCGAGGACAAGGTCGGCTGGGCTATAAACAGCTTCCCCGCATATAAATCTCCAGGCCCAAATGGCATAATGCTAGTCATGCTGCAAAAGCAACAGGAAAGGGTTGTGCCGTGGCTTGTTGAGATTTACCGGAGCTACATCTCTTTAGGATACTTACCACAGTCCTGGAGGCGTGCATAAGTGGCTTTCATACCGAAAGCAGACAGACGCGGTCATGAATCCGCGAAGGACTTTTGACCAAACAGCCTAACCTCTTTCGTGCTAAAGACCCTAGAGCGCGTCCTGGATATTCACTTAAAGACGATTTTGAAGAGAACGCCTTTCTCTAAGTCCCAGCATGCCTACCTCAAAGGAAAAGCCACAAAACCGCCCTCCACCAGATAATTGGCACGATTAAGCGGTCGCTGCAGTAAAAACAATATACCCTAGCTGCCTTCTTGGATATAGAGGGAGCTTTTAACAACGTTAGTACCAACGCTATCAAGGAAGCCTTGACCGGTATTGGATTGGAGGAGTATCTCATGCATTGGATTATATCCATGCTAGGTACCAGGATAATCCACTCGGGTCTGGGAGGCAACCACTTAACCAGAGATGTGAACAGAGACACGCCCCAAGGCGACGCCATTTCACCGGTACTCTGGTTAATAGTAATGGACGAAATTTTACGTACATTGGACAGCAGCGGGGTGAAGGTGGTGGCGTATGCCGACGACTCGGTGATATTAGTATCAGGGATGTTTATGGGGATGCCCTATCATGCGTCCTCTTTAACCTGTCCGTGATGCCGAGGTAAATGCAAGAGGTACGATCCTCTTTAAATCCACCCAACTACTGGCCTATGCTGACAATATCGACATCATGGGAGGAACCACCCGAGACGTACAAACTGCCTTCATCCAGATCGAGCAGGCGGCGCGAGATCATATGGTGGCAACGTCAGCAGCGAAAACGGACCAGCTAACAACATCAAACTGCACTGGTCAAACGGGAAGAATAAGGATAGGAGAATACAACTTTGAGACCGTTGATAATTTCTCCTATCTAGGGTCGAAAATCACAACCGATAACAGCTACGATGATGAAATCCGCGCACGGTTGTTGGCAGCCAACAGAGCCTATTTCAGCTTACAAAAACTGTTCCGCTCGAAACGTCTCACCATAGGGTTAAAGCTCTCACTGTACAAGACAATGATCTTGCCAGTTCTCATGTATTCCCCGGAGACTTGGGTTCTTAGGAAGAAGAATTGCGAACTCTTGGCCGCGTTCGAGAGAAAAATTCTCCGAAGAATTTTTGGCCCCCTACATGAGGATGGATGATTCCGTAGCCTACAAAATGACGAAATCTATGAGCGATACCATGACCGCCCAGTTGCGGATAAAATCCGGCTCAATAGGTTACGGTGGGCGGGTCACTTAATCCGTATGGATGAGGATGATCCAGCCCGCAAAGTCTATAAGGGCAATATCTATGGTAGAAAAATAAGACGAGGCAGACCCTGCCTAAGATGGAACGATGGCGTAGGCCAGGACGCCAGACAGCTCTTGGGGATACCGAATTGGTGGACCTCGGCGCAAAACCGGGATGTCTGGAGTTCCTTATTAAGGCAGGCCTAGAGCGGATACTGGTTGTTGCGCCGTTGATGATGATGAATGATTTACCAGTTTATATTTCAAAGCTACTTTTCTCTGAAGAAGTGAAGCATAACGACCAAGGGAAAAGCAGGAAACACCCTGAACTACTTCACTATATTATTTCTCTCTTTCAACCAGTCAATATTTTGTCTTGAATGCAGTCATTTGGCATGCCATGTATGTCAACTCAGACTAATTAAGTAATTTAAAAAAAAGCATAATTTCCGTTGTCTAGCCATCCTGGCAGTGGCTATATTGCGCAGTTCATTCATACCCAACTTTGTTTGTTATTCTGATGTTATAACACGTATTTGCGAGTTTCATGACAAACTACAGTCTTGTAACAAGCTTCATATTCCATATTTATTACAAACATCATTCTGATGAAAAATCAAAAAGAATCATAGATGACAGCATTACTTAGTATTCTCGCCATAAGTCTAATTACAGGGATCCAATATGAATTTTAAATAATTTCCTTATTTAGCACCAACCAGGATTCAGCATGAACAAAATTCTTAACAAGAAGCGTGGGCAATGCTTAAATGTATCTTGACTTATTACTCTGTTCAGATCTTTTCATTGCAAGGTGCTTGCTTACAACTGGCAAACATATTCAAGTTCATTATACTGATGTACTCTATTGGAATATGAAAACTTCATGTCACGTACTTGTAATATATGTGAAAAGCTGCGTACATACATATTTTGTACATGAGAAATTTTCGAGCTTTAAATAACATTTTCCTTATTCAGTAGTACGCAATAGAGTCATATGTCGGAAAAATCGATAAATAATATACACCGAGACATGGTAATGGACACTTGGCTTGTAGTGCTGTTAGAACTTTGTTCTGCTCTCCAGCCGGGATAATGGCTTTTTGTTTAGGATGATAGAGAATGTTTTTCAATAGGATTCAACACATTTTTATGACCTGAAACTTAAAAGTATAAAATATTTACCAAATACAAAACTAAATATTATTTATTTATTAAAACCCACAATGAGTAGAAGCATTTCCATGGTTACATACTCCTCAGAATATCCGATCACTAATCGAGTTTCTGACTGCGCTTCAACTAACTATTGGACAACCTTTGATCTTTTGCCAAAATCTCGATGAATAACGTATCTATGGCTGACCTTACACAATCAGTATTTCATCAGTCTGGCGTCAGTTAGAATGACAAAATTATGGCAAACTGATCGTCTAGGTTATTTCTATGGCAATGACTAATGGAATAAATATATTAAAATTAAAAAAAAAAACTGTCAGCCCGGCTGGATTGAGGATAGGGCAAGTGTAGTGCAATTATCATTGCACTGTTACTATATGACTTCCGAATGATTCTGATCTTTGAAACCTTGCAACAAAAATGATTTTTTGTTATTCTTCTTTATAGTAAACACTTCAGAGTCCAGTCAGTTTTCATCAGTCCCTTTTTGATGGATTGACTTATGACAGACTGATGAAATACTGATCTTGTAAGGACAACCTATGATCTTTCATTCAATCTAAATTTATTTTATTTTTCACAAATGTCATTACTTCGTTTATAGGGTAAAGAAACCGTAGCGGCGTATTTTGGGTTTTTCTTGATTTGATAATCTGAATAAATTATTTTTTATGTACTTCCATGCTTCAGGTATGAAGTCTTGTGTATTTCTTATACAAAGACATTTGGGTGAACATTTGTCCCATTAGTGTTTCCTTGAAGCGACAACTTTGATCTATTTCAACTTTATTAGTAATCGTGTAAATTCCACCGAACTTGGTAGGATTTGGCTTAAGGTTTGAGCCACTTTTTTTTCAATTCCTCGCTAAAAGTTAATTAACAAATTAAGAGGGAACATTTGCCAATTCCCAATCAAAATCCGCTGGCATGAGTTCCAGCTCACGACTGTCTCTTCAGAAATTTCGTCGATGATTTTTTCACATTTTTCAATACTTTTATCGTATCGAGATGATGAATGGCACCCGAAACAAGCATTGTCTTCAACCAAAGCGCCCAAACTACTCGCTTCTCTGTGGTTCATAAAACTTCCCATGGAACCCTGGTGAGGCATTAGGTGAGCTTCCGTTGCCGAGGAAATAACATTTCAAACACATTCTTTGTTCTTGTAAATTCTCCATAACGGCTTCATAGGCAGAACACGAAACCATTAAGAGAAACGCAAAAATACGACCTAATGGATTGCTACAAAGTGTGACCAATTATTGCGTGAAGGTTTTTCTTAATTCCCTGCGAATGACAGCGCGCTCGCCGTATGGTTACTTTTGAGTACCCGCTCATACTACTGGTCCGTGATTTTCATCGATTGGAGCAAGTTAAAAACACCCTTGCAAGCTCATTGCAGATCTTTGGGATTTGATAGCACCTGGAGGAACTAGAACCCTCGCCAACCTGGGATCTACAAGTGAATAGGAGAATGATATGAGGATTAGTGGCGCCGATGGGAAGACTATGGAGAGATGACTTTAAACACAATGTTGACCCAGTACTGATCCAACTAACTTGAGGTGATGCAGCTCTTCATAAAGTGCGCCCATGGTACGATAAAAGCAAATGTTTCTATAAGCTGAGGGACCAATGGTGATCACTTTTAATACGCTATATATAGCAGCGCACAGAGACTCGGAAAACAAAGAGCCTCTAAAACTCGAGGTTTTCAGAAAACTTACGTATGTTAGGGGAATTACAAAATCATACCGTACAATTCTATGTTAAGCAGAATTCTATTTTCCTACTCACCAAAAACATACAAACCTTCGATAAAAGCATCCATGTGGGTAAAAAATAGAATCGAACAGGATAACCACTGAAAATCGAAAAATTGGAGGGCAAACGAAAAGCTGCTATCCCCACACCACTCTCTAAAAATTATAGTAATTGGCTATATAAAAATCATAGTAACTATTATTAACTTTAGGTATATCGGTATGGAAGGTATTTCGGAGCCTAGGCACCATATAGTGGCAGCCTCTTAATTTTTTTCAGATATTTCGGTTGGACAGTTTCTGAGAATAGCCCCGTTAAATAAATGATTACTATCGACCCACCGAACTCCCCGCCTTTCCAACAAATGTGAAAATTAAGACCAGCTTCGGAAAATACTAGCCGATACTTTTCATTTAATATCCCACATGACTATATTTGGTGAAAAAAAATTTACAACCCTCTTTTGCATGTATCCCCCTTAAATTCGACGTAAAAGGATGTAACTCACTGTATGAGTGAGCGTTTACAGTTTCCACCTTTCCACCGAATCTGCTGTCAATCACTATAACCGTCTCCAAGAAAAATACGTGTGACCGACAGACAGATAGACGGACAAACAGACAGACAGTAAACCGATTTTAATAAGGTTTTGTTTTAAACAAAACCTTAAAAAGCAACAACGAAGGAAAAAACCTTTCCAGAAAAAACGGAATATACCAGTTATGACGTTTCATATGCAATGTGGCTTATAAACATAAACATAAAAGATACAGGATCTTAGGACTGAGATTGAACGAATCATATCGATATGCATTTGCGTGCTTCTTTGTTAGCCAAGATAGGCATGTCGTAGATCCTTTTGGGGATCCTCAAACCTAACACCCATTACGACGTTCGACACTCACTGGTACCGACCGTCGCTGCCCGGGACGTACCAAAACCCACAACCTTACGCCTTGGGGTATAGATTCCAATGTTTTCCCTCGACATCACTCTTGGTATTCCTTTGTATTTCCTTCCTTTTGTTGTTATACAGCTATTGTCCCATGTCAAGGGAAATAAGTAACTTATAATTTTAGACGGGAAGGCACGATTCCGGCTTTGTAAGTTCCTAACTCATTAACTATTTTATATGATTTCATATTACCCCAGAATGTGCCATAGCGCGAAGACCACACTTACGCAGCATCAATATCTGCTCGCCGAAATGTACTTCAGCTTCATCCATGACCTCCCGAAAAGCTTGGACTCCTCCTCCACTCTTCTGCGCCATGTGTTTCTGGCACGACCCACCTGTCGCCACTTCCGGGAAAAGTGTATTCAGTTTGTCTTAGTCTATCTGTCTAAGTCACCCGTAGGTTAGGAAAGCGGTAACTAGTATGGGGAGGACTTTTCAACTTGGTCAGTAGTTTCGCTGAAAAACAAGAATCAACCAGTAAACAGCGAAATTTAAACATCAAAGGAAATAGAATTGTATATCGTATCACGAAAGAGCTTGCATGATGTCGTAAATCTTTCGGGGTCCGGTCAAAAACTTTACCGGGAGGCTTTTCACCCATGAGAACATCACCGTAACTGCAGATGCGAACTGTTCTTTCAAACAAAATAAAACATGATAACTGTAGAGGAATTGCATGTTTCCTGCTGCTGCAATGATAATAGCTAGCTAAATCAGTTCTAGAATGCATGAAAGAAAACCTGCGCTCTGGATCCTCCTTCATTGATCACAGCAGCACCCTATGGGTCACTATGAAACAGTCTGTGGAGATTAAAATCGCGCCCTCCAATTTTGGAATCTGAGCAGTGAAGCGCCGTCTTCGTCAATGGAATCTGCCCAGAGTTTTCGGGATTTTCCTACCGGTCTTTGTCCTTCTGCCCTCCCTTCAAACACCCTTTTAGGTATCCGAATGTCAGCAGTAGGCTGAACGTGGCCAGCCCATTGCAACTCTCCAAGTTCTATTACTATGGAGGCTCGTTAACACAACAACTCATGGGTGTATCTGATTCGCAATTGGTCATCCTTCCGTTAGGTCCCATTATTCTCCTCAGGACCCTCCTCCCAAAGGTACTGACCAGTTTCTCGGAAGTTTGTGTTAGGATCCATGTTTCACATCCACAACATTGCACAGGTTTTGTTATCGGTTTTTATACTCGGAGTTTTGCTCTTCTGTATATGCAGCCGAAGAAACTACTGTACTTGTCAATCATTATATTGTATTTTGTCTAGTGGGAGTCATTTTACTCGTTTGCGTCAAAATTTTCGTCTTTTTCCGTTAATTCGTAGACCAATTTTGTTTGCTGTTTTGCCAATATTTATGAAAATCTTCTTTGCTGACGTGAAAGAAGGCCCCATGATGTTTATATCGTCCGCATATGTGAAAATTTGACAGGATTTATAAAGCGGTATGCCTTTTGTGTTCACAGGCAACGTACGTATAAACTGTTCCAGCATACAGCATTGTATGTAGGACAGATATGACAATATACAGTGCCCGGCAAAAAAATGTTGGCACTCAACACTTTTATGATTCCGCCTTTTTAATTACGTCTAGAGACTAAATGTTGTCTCGCCTAATGATGTCTATTTTGGGATTGAAAGTTAAATAATGATGTTATAAAAGGATTCTCATATTCAGATTTAGTTCAGTATCAGTTTGCTTGGAGATTTGGAAGGAGAGAGAGTGAAACCCCTAATTTTGTGTGAAAAAAATGTCAGGAAGGAAAAAGTTAAGCGTTGAGGAAAAGGCCTGTATTCTGGTTTTGCGGGTAAACGCGTGATAGTAATAGGGAAATAGCGAGAAAAATCAATTGTTCAATTCAATTATTTTTAAAAAGAATGCCAGGGATGACAGTCTGGGACAAAAACAAGGAAGCGAGAGGAAGCAAGTGATTACCCCCCGGGTCAAGCGGTCATTAGAGCGAGAATTCTTGCGAGATAGATTTACAACTGCTTCTCAATTACGTACTGAATTGCTGGAAAGGGAAAATGTGTCAGTTACTGTGAAAACGGTGCAGTGACGGTTGAATGAATTAGGACTCAGAATTCGAAGACCAGCAAAAAAGCCGATTTTAACGAAGGCTATGTCGAAAAAAGGCTGAATTGGTCATTGGAACGACGTGACTGGACTGTGGACGCGAGGCGAGTTGTGTTCTCTGATGAGTCGAACTTCAATTTGCTGGAATCTGGCAGTCCGTCCCCGTAGCGAAAAAGAAAAGGAGAGAGATTTGAATCTCAGTGTATTGTACGAACTGCACGCCATTCTCTCTCAGTAATGATGTGGAGATGCGTAACATCCAAAGAAATTGGTAGTTTTTCGTTTCTAAGCGGTGCTGTCAACGCAGAAAAGCACAAAAATGTTGTCGAAGATTGCGTTGTTCAGACGGTAGAAGCACTTTGATGAAGTAATGTTTCGGCTCCGTGTCATAGAGCTTGTACTGTAAGGAAACGAAATTTTCTCCGTGTCAAATTTTTCATCTGTTTTATCCTCAATACGGTTCTTATTGACAGGTAACATCTTGAAAAGAGGATTTTGGCATACAGTCGCTGCCATAGCCAGAAAACAGTCCAGATTTGGACCCTATAGATAACTTATGGATGTTCATGCGACGACTGCAACAAAGGTCAATAGGGAACAAAGCAAATTTAGAAGAAACTTTAGAAAAGATATGGCTGATTTTAGAAAAGATGTGGCTTATGAATGACGATTTTATTGAAAATTTATACCAATCGATGCCTGCAACCAGTTGCAACGATTTTGGTTTGAACAATATAAGTCACAGTCATGTTGCAAACTACATCTAGTACAGTTTTTGGTTACGCTGCTCCGACGAGTTGACCCTGCCCAAGCCGAGAAACCGGCAGTCATCATTTTGAAATCAGTGGACTTTCTACATATTTCTTACATTATCTTCAATTTAAATCCTATCCATATATGGAGGCATCTTCCAGGGGGATTCGTTGAGTCCCCTCTGGTTTTGCATGGCACTGAACACCCTTTCATGACTACTGAGGGCATGGTTTTGCAATCATATATGGCCTACGTGCTTACTGCGAGCTGACACACTTGATGTACTTAGATGACATCAAGTTGTATGCTGGTACTGACGACCACCTTAGAAGTCTGTTACGAATAGTGGACATGTTTAGCCATGATATTCGGATAACAAGTGTGAATTCGACACACATTCTCAAAAGTCATCAAGAGTCGTATGCCGGACATAGAATTGGTGACCTCCACATCCAAGTTATGACCGAGACAGGCTTTTACACTAAAGGATGCTGTGCTTTCTGAATTCCGGCGACATGTAAAGCTAATACTGAAATTGCATCTCTCAGGGACGAGTAAAATAGGCGCATTGAACATATTCGCTATCCTTTCATTCGGAATATTGCCCTGGACGAAGACCGATCATGCCCTACACAGCCACACATGATTTTTTCTTGCCAGGCATGCTACCATCGTTATTTTCGCTAACTACCCTTTCTTTGAACGTAATATCGGCAGCGTGTTGATGTTTATAATTACCACACTTTCTTCTACATAAAGATTTTCAATATTTTATTTAAATTTATTATTTTTGAGGAAAATAATACATCTTTCTTCCAACATGACTTATCTTTTGCAAAATTGTTATCACCTCCTGCCTCTAAGTTGAACTTTAAGGATCCAATTTGATCTGATCAGGATGGGGTCCTTATTTAAGCTAGGTTGAGGTTAGAGGTATTAAATTAAATTTGAAGGAGACAACATATAATTGGCGGCAAAATAATACAAATTTCTCAAGGCCTAATTTATCTTTGTATTTATTTTCTTTATTTTTCTGTCCTCTATTGTCTACCAAAAATGACTTTCATCAAAGAAGAAAACAATTTCTACTAAACTTTTGTACCGAAAGATTTAAAGTTCATCCAAAGTCGTAAATTATCAAACTGAAAATAAATTTCAAGTTCCAACCATACCTCCCGCGAATTTTCACTTTCATCCTATTAGTTTTAAGATAAGTGCGGCCAAATCTTAAGGTTGTAAAAAAATAGCAAACATAGATTAAGTAACTCATTTCAGCTATTTGTTCGTTTGTTCGTGAATACCTTTACTTTCCCTTGTAAGTCTGAAGTAATTACTTTACGTCACATCAAACGCCTATCCAAATTTGTACTGCATGCTGGATGAATTCTGTCTTCACATAGCATTGCCTATTTTCGTGGAAAAAAAACGCATTCGCCAAACTCGGTCTTTGCTTTCTCTCTAATAAATCACATGTAGAACAAACGTTGACAACCTCACGACTGAAAGTGTTAAATGACTTCATAAAAAACAACTCGTTTATACAAAAATGCATTCACTCGATTTGATTTGCTAATAGCTTTCACATATGGTGAATTTTTGCGCATTAATAATAGTAAATAATGTTTAAAAAATACTAGTCTGGTTTGAAGGTAGGAGACTGTTTTATTTTCTATAATATATTCATTTTTAATAGATCGCTAGATGTTTGTGGTCAGCCGAAAAGACAAATTGACAGGGAGATGGCTTTCAGAGAACCCGTTAGAAAAAGCAGGCTTATCTTTTCGTAAAAATGGCTTGGTATTTCCAAATATATGCTATGTCTTCCATTTATGAATATTCACAAATGAAAAAAATACATTTTTCATTTAAGAAAAAAGACAGTTAAAAAATGCGAATACCACTTAAGCCAATATTGTTAATAATTTATTGTAAAAAGCTGACAGGCCCGCCTAAAGTAAAAGGGACCCTGGCCGTGAAGAAAGCATTTAGATTGATAGTTTTATATAAAATTTAATAGAAAGTCGTAACTATGCTGTTCGTTTTATATTCCAAACCACTTCAATTGCAATTGTATATTCTTTTTCTTCAGCGAATCGTGTTCAATGGAATCTTAAAAATGCTAAAAAAAAGTGCAGAACAAATTCAAAAACGTTGCGTGCATATACAAATTACGTCAAACTTTCTCACCATTATTCTCCTAAAACTTATTATTGTCTTATTTTACCTACAAAACTTAATAGACAGCAATTGTGTAAAATTTGGTCATCCTATTCTCTTCGTTTCATTTTCCGCCGCTTCAAGGGGAGACAGAAAACCAAACTTTGACGATAAATTTAATTTTAATTAATGAAATTAAAATTGCATTATAAATGACATCAGTAAAACTAGTAAGATTTCAATGGAACAATTATGTTGTCTAGAAACCTGTACAATGAATTAAACGTGTTTTTGTACGATCTCTCTTTGAAATTGCAATTCGTCTTTTTATTAATCAAAGTGCTGATTTTACTAGGTTTATGCTCGTAAAAAACCTAGTGATGAATTTTCTCTTGCATTATAATTCCACAATCTGATTTCTAAGAATATTATCTGCAAAAGAAATCTACGTATGTGGAGAATTAAGATATTTGGTAGCAGAGTGTATGGTGATGTTTAGCTGAAAGACACGTTAGCTGAAGGACAAGGATGTTTAGCTGAAAGACAAGGAAAATTCTACCAAAAAAAATGGGCATGATAAGCAGGCAAACAGACTTAACTTAAAACCTTAAAAAGTAATAAAAAATATGAATAATAAATATAATAGACGGCAAACAACAGCATCCTCCTGGAATCTGTATTATCCCATTTGATGCAAGAATTCACGAATCTCGTCATTATTGTGCTCGTCTTCATGATGCACTCTCTTCAAAGTGCCCCCTCTTCAAAGCCGATAAAAACCCCTGGCGTTTACCTCTGCTACCTTAAAAAGTTATGGCCCTTCAAACTGGGTTTTTATGTCATCATGGTCAAATTTGAATTTTGACTGTACCCCTTGAAGAGTAGAGAATAGAGAAAAAGGTCTTCTCTTGCTAATCCCGTGAAATTTGCGCCAGTCACTCCCCTTAAAAACTCACGACTCTTCAAAGTGGGGCTATTTTCAAGTCAAAACATTAGGGTTTAATTTTGAACTACATTCCCGCAGAAGTAAAGGAGGGTATGAAGGGAGAAACGAGAGTCCGTCCCTCTCAGATCCCGTTGAAAAGTCACGATGGTCGACCCCCCCTAAAGAAGTTATGGCGCTTCAAATAGAAGGTAATTTGGTACATCTCTGGCAGAAAGTCTATAATCCAAAGTAAATCGAGGCACCTATGATATATTAGATTTCAGCAGCTCCGCTCCCTTCCTTTTACGATGACTGTAAGATACTGAAAAAAAAATTGAGAATGATATTTAAATGCTTTTTATGAGACACCAAAGACAGTTTTTGTTTTTGGATGTTTAGTCAATGCTGACATCAACCGTCAGAGCCAAAAGACCTTGGTGTCATATGGTATGAACAAATCAATTCAATAATTTTATCGACATTTCCTATTACCATCATAGATTTAAAACCGTACGGGGCAGCGGTTTCCGTAAAATGAATCATGTTTCCGAACAGAGCGTTGCCAATCAATAGTGGATGATAGAGAAAAAGTTGATACTCTTTCTACTGAACAACAAATTTCTTATAAAGTATCACTTGAGTGGGATATAGAGTTATATATTACGGACAGATCAAAACAGCATTTAAATACTGGGGATGCTGGCCCACTTCACAGTGATGTTCACAGAATATACTGAGATTTTCCCGAACAGGAAAGTTTAATTCGGCTACCAACATGTCTGCCATTGATCGATTTTGCGTCGGAAATTCATAGTCTTCCATATGATGTCGTGCTAGAACACTGCTGAAGAATAGCAAAAAGAAATCAGCTAAGATTACAACATCACCTAACAACACAATATAATCGCATCACCTAACGTTATTGCATTACCAAACATCACCGCATTACAAAAGTGAAATACAAATATAACATCACCTCACATTATCGCTCTTCGTAGTACAAGTGGCTGTGGCAGTTGGCGATAATGACGCCGAGTATCGGACTGGCTATGGGCTCGCTTCAGGCTGGCTTAGGCAAAATGATTTGGGATGCATGTGCAGATTATTGCCTTTAAGTAATTGATTTGTTAGGTTATTGATTGGGAGGCGACTATCGAGTGCTGATGCCCACTATCGGTTGTTCTCTGGGCTGGCTTTGATGTGAAAAACATATTTCGATTTTGTGTGATAGACAAACTTTTATTTATGCCAAGTAAAAATAACTGCTAAATCAGGTAATGCTCGTTCGCAAAAATCATGATTCCCAATTTTTTGCATGTAAAAATATTGTATTATACATATTATCATCTTTGTTTTTTTTGTGTTTTTTTCTTCTCTTGTATGCAAGGTTCACTTATTTTTCATTGATACCTATTTGGCGCTGTCGTATAGTTACTTTGTTATGAATGTAATAAATGCAGGGCCAATTATTCTAGAAATAAGTAATATATGGTATTATCGGCTGCCAACTATTAATTTATGATGTTGATGATATAACATCATATGTACGGTTAGAGTAATGAAAGGTTACGTTCGTGATATTACTAAGTAATATTACTTTTTCCAAAAAATAATATCAGATTACCTACTAAGGTGATGTTTTACGCGCTTTTAGTTACGAGTTATTCAAGTAGTCGCAGTTATGGCTATGATGGAATAAATTTCGACCATATCAAAAGAGATGAATACAGGATATCAAGGACATGCCTGCATTGGACCTGGCTATTGTAGATAAGCAATGATTTCCTTCAAGTGTAGTCCTTTGGCGATATCTAAAAATACAGCCACAAATGCGCGTCTCTAATCGTATAATCAACTACCTTTTAATCAAATTCACCAGATTTTGAATCAGCTGAAACTATTTTAGGGGATTGGAACTTAACCAAGCCAACTGCTCCAATAGCTATCTACAGTATGTTGTTTGTTCCTTATGCAGATTTTAGCTCTTCAGTCATGTGACATCAGAGGATCGGTGAATCATATTTACGACTAATTTATGAACAACTTAAGAGGGCCACTCCGCATTAAAGATTTTTTCTCATCATTTTTGGGGAATTTCGAAGAACTGAATAAAGATACAAAGATATTTAATAATATCTTGAGCATGCAAAACATTTTTTCAGCTCGATATCATCTCGGCTCATTAGTGACGACGCGGCAACTTATCCACGCATCTAAAAAAATATTGAAAAGTAAATTTTTGACTGCCGTGAAAATTTCAAAAAATTTCGTAGAATAGATTTTGAGTTCGGGTGCCTCATCAAGGCCATCGACATAAACCTGACATATGACAATTCACCTGTTTAACACTGTAATTTCCGAATGACTCGAATAATAACAATAATAATCGTTGGCGCAACAATCCATATTGGATCAGGGCCTTGAAGTGTGTTAGAGCATTTCATTCAAGACCGTGACTGTACACTACAGTATACTGTAGGATGCAATGTGGTCAGCATTGCGCTCGTCCGAGATTATTACCCTGATTTGACTCAGGTACTCATTCACAGCTGAGTCGACTGGTATCCGACGTCAGATCACGATACAAATCCCACTGCCACCAGTGAGATTTGAACAGCGGCATTCCGTACGACAGCCTTGTGCTCTAACCACTCAGCTATCCGGAATGACTCGAATGATATCGAAAAATCACTTTGACCAAATATTCTATACTATATCTGGATACAAAAATCGAGTTCTCAGACTCCACATACGGGATAACCGCCTTAATACCTATATACGGAACCGCTGCGATATTTGGATGTTTTAACTTAAAAGAAGATACCATTTTACCAAGGGGGTTTAGTAAATATTTCGATATACCACATTTCAGGAGTCTTCCCCTTTTTCAAAGCAAGATCTTCTTCGTACCACCCCATCCAAATTGCGATTTACACCAGAAATTGGCATATCGCGAATGCCATGATACACAAAATGACATAATTCCCCTAAAATCCAATTTAAAGTTAGAAATTTAATGTTTACGTATGTCTTTCGAATTTCCACCTGGCCAGTACCTTCTTAAATGTGCCCTTACTAATAGGCTAGAGGTATGAATGCAGGAAATTCGTCAACATTTGTGTCTAGTATCAAGCAACAAATCCTAGACATAGCTCTAGGGAATACTTTTATAAGTAGGTTGGTTAAGAATTGGAGAATACCGAATGATCGAGTCGGAGTGACAAAATAATTCAATTTGATATTGAAGTTAACTCTGGAATAAATGGAATAGTGAAGAATTCCAGAAGAACATATTGGGATCCCTATATACCTGAACAACCACATAATTCATTCAAAGGTGGGCATGGTAAGAGATTAAAAGGAAGAAATCATAGCCCTTATAAGGCTAGCTGTACATACGGTAGCCAAACCGAGAGCTGATGCTAGAAAATTCTCCAATGTGGTAATGCCAAAATTGAAAAACATCATCGATCGTGATTTGCATGCGCAGTATAAGTTCGATAAATTCTGAGGGCATTGAACAAACCACAGAAGCATCTTGGCTAAGAAGAGCAAAAAGGATGATGAGACGTTTGTCGACGATGAAGAGAATAGATTCTGGCTATTTCGCACTTCCCAACGTCCTGAAAGACAGTGCCATGTTGTCTAACACCACCACCACAGAAAACTGGAGAATAACGAAAGAGATTTGTTCGGAAACTAAAGATGGTCAATGAAAATCTTCAAACAACCCAAACGATCTGGAACTGATGGGATCTTCCCAAGAGGTGTGGAATCTATTTAACATCCTCTTCTAGATCTTGGGATGCATACTAAAACAGGCGAAAGTTGCCTTAATCCGAAATTGGAAAAACCTCCTTTTTACCCTAAACATTTCAAGCCCATTCGTTGGCTTCTGTCTAAATGTAGCAAGTGGTGTCATTTTCTGTTGAGTTTAGGGAATGCTCCCAATACATAGGGAAGAGAGGTGCAAATATTATTTTTGACGCAATATGGCTTTGTAGGGTATCAAATGAAGGGAAATTTGCTCTGGTATTTTTGGTATTGGATGAAATATAGGAGAGGAAGATGGAGGGCCCAAAGGCCCCAGAATGCTCTATGATCATTTTCCATGTAATGAGGTCGTATTTACAGCGTCTCTTTGGATTGACATATTTTTTGTATCGAAAACCGCACATTATTTTTGCTTGGTAATTGGATCCCACCGCAATTATGTACAATAGATTTTGTTTGTTCTTTAGATAATTAGCAGATCCCAGCAAATCACACAAGCACTAGGAAACTTAAGTACGCCTTCACCAAACCCTTAACAATTTTGGCATTCCTCGAGGCTCGAGGCTACCACATATACGATTGAATTTTCTTCAAAATTAAATACATTAATACATAAATTCTTTTAACATCTACTAGTTAATTTAGTATTATTTAGAGCTTGGCTTGGCATTGGTGAAAACCTGTAAAGATATCCTTAGCAAGGCCCATACCAACGATTGAAGAAATCACTGAGCCGCAGTGTTGGGTCGCAGCTCTTCGCATTCCAGAGCTCAGATGCGATATTGTCAGGTCCTATTGCTTTCCCCGATTCCCGATTTCCCGATTTCTAAGAGCACAGCGATGACAAAAATTACAAAAATACAAAAAAAATTACAAAACAAAAAAAATCGACATTGAATTTTCTTTAAAAACACGAATAGATCATTTGCCAGTTAGTAAAAAAACTTATAAATCCAGGTGCCAACTATAACATCACTCTTCTCTACAGTTACTTTGCACTTATCCAAACAACGCTAATCAAAATCATCAGGTGAAGTAAGAAATAACAGGTAACAAAGGTGAGATCATTTTGACCCCAACGGTTTTTTAGTATTTCCAAAAGTACACTCATATATACTCATAAGGCGTTGGCATTGAATAAAAAGTTTGACTTGATGACTTAACTTCCAATATCACAACGATTGCAGGAAAAAAGACTATTATTCACTGATCGTAACTTTTATTGTATGGTATCCGGAGACCTCCAAGAATTTTGTATCAATTCAATTGCAGTGATAAGAAACACAAACAAAGAGCATTGTATATAGAGGGACGACCGACGGTGCCGACGAGGCCCCAATTGATAATAATTGCTTTACATTTAAATAAAATAGACTCGAAGTATAGGTGCAGGAAATATTTGAAATTAAAAGAAACTGGTGAGCTCAGAAACTTCGAAATAATAAAATTATTTTATTGTTGGTGTCGATGATAAAAAGAATTGAAAATTTAATCGGTTAGGAACTTCTTCGTTGTTTTGATGGACATCAATGTTCATCATCATCATCAACGGCGCAACAACCGGTATCCGGTCTAGGCCTGCCTTAATAAGGAACTCCAGACATCCCGGTATTGCCCTTATAGACTTTCCGGGTGGGATCATCTTCATCCATACGGATTAAGTGACCCGCCCACCGTAACCTATTGAGCCGGATTTTATCCACAACCGGACGATCATGGTATCACTCATAGATTTCGTCATTGTGTAGGCTCATCAATGTTCAACTGAATGAAAACAGATGCAATTGACTTACAGAGTTATTTTAAACACGTTTGCCAAAATAATCTGTAAATCAGCCTTTTATTTGATACATGTTACTATATTATATTTATTATTCTGTAATGAGTTTTCTTTGCCTCCCACAGTCCTAGTTATCAATTGAACATTCAACTTTGCAACGGAGTTCTCTAGGTCTTCCGAATGCCTTCGGTCTTGCCTTTGAAAGAAAGTTTTGGAATTCTTTTCCTATCCATCTGCATAGCCTGTCTACTGGGTTGACCGAATTTAAATGTGAGTTGCTGTGCGCTACTCGTCGTATTGCATGAAAACTTCAATTCCAACCATACACTTTCTTGACTGCTAGTCATTATCCGACTGGTTCATAATTAAGATGCCAACACCGGAAAAGAATTGGCAAAATCAGTGCCCTACAAAGTGTAAGTTTGTACAAATTTATGCGCCTTAGTCCCAACAGCACTAATTAGTATAGCTTGTACTTTCAAACTCAGGCAAATTTGTAATGAACTCTAACCTTTAGAAGTTTGAGGAGTAAATCGCGCTTCCAAATTATCTAAACTCTGTATCACACAACACATTATTGAAAAGAAGAATTTTCGCAAATTTCCCCCCCAACTATCTACAAAGAGAGTGCATTAAACAAAATTTATTTTCTACTAGTACAAAGAATAACATAAGCAAAATAAATAACGAGGATTATTAACATTTCTTCTTCTTCTGGAAGATCTACTTTGGCTTTATCATATCACCCCTGAATTTACTGGAAATCCCCCCTTAACAAATACAAAATTGCAGTAATATACTCATAAATCACAACATGGAACATCCTACTGGAAAGTTTGCTGGAAATCTGAACATTATTAACAAGGTTATAGGAGGTCACAATTGGTTTTTTGCATAAATTTACTGTACTATTTCAACGTATCAAGGAGATTCTCAAATCGGATCTACTCCTTATTCACTATGATCGGACACTATGCTTCCAGCCATTAGCAAACCGTCAACAAGCTACGCGAAATATTAGAATAGCAAGATAATCAATTTTATCATCACGAATAGAATATACTAAGTGTCAAACAAGGACGCCTGTTTTTACAACCAGCGTGTCATCAGACCAGCAACTATACGGTCTAAAATTTTCAAACTTCTTCACCGCGAACACCTTGGCATCCGTCGCATGAAGTATCTAGCTCCCAATTATTTTTACTAGTCAAACATGGGCAACAGCATCAAGAGTATCATCTGTCAAACTGGACTAGTTTCTTGTCAAAAACAAAAACAGTGAATTCACATCAACTATACACAACTATTTTACGGGAAATGTATTCTCGTAATCCTCGGTCCCTACTCCAAATCCCCGGAAATTTTTCGTATTCTTTAGTGGAATTCTACGCATACTGTGCGGTATATGATACTAAAAATGCTCGTTAACGACAAAAAAACTCAATTATACCCGTATGAATTTAATCTTTTTACCCCGAACAACATTAAGTGCCAGACAGCCAGACAACCATTTTCAGCAGAAATCCTCTCCAACCGGAAGATTAGGATGACGTTGGCCCTCAACATGGAGAAACAATTCAACAACAAACTAGAGGTACAATTAATTTTTGGAGGATTGAGGAAGTCCTGAGTCTACAGCAATCTGGTAACGGACTGCACCAATTGCAAAATAACCTACTTCCACTATTGTGGTTCTCGGACTCCTCTTAAGGTTTAAAATTCCAAATTACTCAAAAAATGTATAACGGCGTTCTTTGTGATCAACGAAAATCTTGGACCCAAAATTTATTGCTGTATTATCCGTCTTGTCATCCCCCATGGTTCTGAGTATTGACACACTATCGACGACAACGAACGGCACTTCGCGGTAATAGAGGCAGTGCCGTAACATACCATGATTGCATCGAAAATGAGGACATCTGCGATCACGAATGCATCCACCGTGTAGAAATTGTGAGGGAGGGATCTTTGATTTTCTGAGTATCAAAGTCAATAGCAAACGACCCAAAGGAGAACCGAAACAAGTCGGGAAACCGGAAGCTGAACGCTTCAGGTATGAAGGAGTTTGTTTATTTCGTTTACCTAGCACGTTATAATGCATGATTCTAGGATGAAAGGATGAATTTACAACTTACTGTAAAACATAGTCAATTACTAAAAATAAAAATAGCAATATACTATTATTAACTTTATTTGAAAAGCCATCAAAGCCTCGGTCTCATATAGAGGCATCCTCCTGATTTTTTCAGATTTTTCGGTTGCGTAGAGTCGACTTCATGCACTCCTCACCTTTCCAACAAATGGCAAAACTAATACCGGCTTCAGAAAGTAGTAACCGAGACCTTTCATTTAATACCTCACATAACTATATTTAGCGAAAAAAATGTACAACCCTCTTTTGCATGTATCCCCCCTCCCCCCGTTAAATTCGATGTAGAATGATGTATGCGTGAGCATACACGGTTCCCACCTTTCCACCAAATTTGGTGTCAATCGCTAAAACCGTTTCCTAGAAAAATTCACGTGGCAGACAATAAACCGATTTTAATAAGGTTTTATTTTACATAAATGATGATTTGACGCGTTATATGGTGATTTGACAGCCTCTCAACTCCTCCCGGAGCAGACCTATGACCGACCGAGATGACGACGCGACGGGCCAAGTGCCTCTATAATTTCTATATCTTTGGAACGTGAAGGATGTGGTGTTTAGTAAGTCCAGCAATGGCCGAGATCTCGCAGATCTAGGATTTTTAGGTAAATATTTTCTTTCTTTTTTTGACATTCGTTTCTCCTCTCTCGTCACGTTTTACATCTGAAAAACTACCATTCCCGTTCTGCAGAACTGAATACACAGAATTCAAAATTATGCACTTATCAATCACAATATGGTATAACTGGATAGAACGGGCATTAAATGACAAAGGCAATGTGTCATTTCTTCACTACAATGGTCGCTTCGCTTTCTTAATCAAAGACACAATTCTTGTGGGTTGATCTTCAAATTGCTCCCGTTCATGATTTTTTTCGTCAATCATCCGAATAAAGTGCACGAAATATAAAATAATAGAACTTTAAATTGAAAGGAGTAGAACGTTTTTATTGTTTTGATAGGAACGGAGATGGGGTTAAATGGGTGAATTTATCGTATTATTTTATTAAGACAGATAAAATTTCAATTTGAATTTATATACATATCTCTTCATTTCATTCACTGTGCAGAACTGAAGAGGAAGCTACTTTGACATATTCAATAAGATGGATGCAGCTAGAAATGACAACAATCAACCAAAGTGTTCCTTGTTATTGAAAAAAATAAGTCAGGGAACCGGAATTTAGACGCTTCAGGTATGAAAGATTTTGTTTGTTTTTTATGTAAGTATATTTTAGTGTAGAACTACCCCATTTGTATGTAGCCCGTAATGCATATGTATATTCAGCATGTCAAACTACTCACTTTAATGTGATATTGATATTTAGTACTTGTTGAGGATGCTGGGAGTCCTGAGTCCGCATTGACTTGATGGTGGACCGAACCATTTGGGAAGCAACTTACTTCCTCTCTTGTGGTCCACGGACACCTCTTTTTTGGGTCAAACGCCCAAGTTTATCAAAAAAAGGTGCCCGGTCCGTCCTCAAGTGGATGCGGATTTAGGACTCCCAGCATCCTCAACAAGAAAAAAAATTCACTTCGGTTTGGTTTAGGTCTGAACTTACGATGGATTTCACTTCAATATAATTCGCACTTATGTCGTGTTTCCGATTAAACATAGTATAGGCCATGTATCGATCGCTTCACGCACGGTATGAAGCGGCATTTCTCAAGCTGCACGCACGATGCTGGCCTTCAAACTCTCCAAATTGGTGTAAGTTCGATCGCAGGCAGTCTCCCCTAACTTAGACCAAAGGCTGTAGTCCAAAGGGTTCAATTCCACATCCTCTAACATATTTTCGTACACGCTCGCATTAGTTTTGACGCCGGCCTCGCAGAAATGAATATCAGTTACTCCTTCAGTTTTGGCGTTAACATATGGCTAACGCACCGCCGGTAGGCACCGAGACCGAGATCTTCTCGTAAAATACGACGAATGTCCTAAAAACGAATCGTTTGTTTACCGGCAACCTTTTTAACAAACTATGAATCTTTTAGGGCGTATTCCCACATTGGTGCAACACAATAATCGCGATTCTTTTTTCGTAGTTACTGAACTTCATCATGTTATCGTTCACGCGCTACTGGCCTTCGAAACCTGAAAGTCTGACGGAAGTGAGGTATGGGGTTAGGTACTCTCCGTGCGTAGTGTGACCAGTTTCGGCGGCCTAATATTTCTCGCTATACGCATGGACTGACAGAACATATGGCTATACTATGTATATAAATGGAGCGATTACCACCTGTCGCTACTTTCGGTCACACTGTTCCCAGGTAGAGCTGAGGCAGCGTCTGATGAGTTGCCTCTGCCCTGGACGAAACCGCCAGTCAACTTTTTTTCATATTTAGTAATTTGGGTTGCAGTGAATTTACAATGAAAAGACAATTTTAAGCTATTGTAACTTTATTAGTAATAGTGCGATTCTTATCAAACTTAGAGATTACGCTTCATACCATACTCTATATTACTGCAACTCTGAGATAAACTTAAAGGAGGCTTCTAGTCAATTTCTTCAAAAATATAGTAATATACTTTTATTTACTTAATTTGAATGGGTATCGATATGGAGAGTATCTTGAGGCCTGGACAGTGCATAGAGTCTTCATGATTTTTTTAGAGTTTTCGGTTGGGTAGTTTCTGAAATTGGGTCCATTAAATAAATTATCACTTTCGACACTCCGCACTCCCGCTTTTTCAACAATTGTCAAAATTAATACTGGTTTCGAAGTACTAATCGAGACCTTTCATTTGATACCCAACAAGACTATATTCGGTGAAAAAAATTTGCATGTTTAAGGACCCCCCTCCCCCAAACTGTTTTTCAAGCAAAACCTTAATTATAGTTGGGGGAACCTTTCACTCCTTTTCCTGATCATGACTAAAATAAGCGGCAAACGCAATATCTAAAATAAAATTTGACCAAAGTGATGATTGAAACTAACCATCAGAGAAGTCAATATTGCTTAAGCTTTTCCTTCCGTTCTGATGGAATATCGAGAAGTTGGCCCCACCATTCGAATGAATGAGTCTCTGCAGAAACAAAATATAACGGTGTTGTAAACCTAGCATTGAAAATAAAGAGGTTTTTCGCTATGAAATCGAACTGCACTGAACTAGGATCGAGAGCCGCGGTGGTCTGATAACCTGAAATGTCAAATGTCAAACGGAAAACTATTATAACTTCATCTTTTTCTTTCTTTCATAACCATTGAGCATTGTTATCGGAATCAGAGGAAGGAAGGTCAAAACAGTCTTTTACAAGTAGTGTCATAAATGTATGCCCATGTATGTGCGGAAGCACTTCAGTCATTGAACGATTAGTTCATTCCCTCAATAGTTCAGTAGCTTCTTCCATTAGAAATTATTAGAAATAAATGGAGTGGATGGAGTCATCATATCTATACTTATCTATGATGTCATAACACAACTCTTCAAAGTAACAAGAAAAGAAGAAACAAATCATTACTAAGCACTTTATTCTTTTATCCGTATTCTCTGATTAGCTTCTCTTTGGAAAAAGAAGCCACCAAGTTCACGATTTCGAGGTCAAATTAACAAAGGCTTTACTTTATTGATATTTAACAGATCTTAACTTGATTTAAGATCTCTTCATCTTCGTCCAAACAATCAACTACATAATGCTTGAAAGTGACTTGATGGTTGTAATTGAATGTTGCGCAACAACGCTTCTCGATTTAAAATTTAAAATGTTTCAATGACCCGAAAGCCACTCTACGGACATTAGGTACAGTCTCAAATGCTAACTGCTATCTTCAATTGCGGTCTTTTATATCGGCAGTGATCAAGTTTTTAGAAGAGATCATAATGAACCCGTGGCCTATCTAAGCACGAGAAGAATGATGCATGAAATTTGATGAGCCTAGGCAAGTAAGAACACATTCTACTCATAATTCAATTGGATACTTACACTTTGATTGGAAGAATTTAAATTTGTACGTATGAAATTGGCCTGGAAAGGGAAAAGAAAGAAAGAATATGAGGACATTGTCTTGAAAATTGTATATAATATTAGAGTAATATAGGAATAATAAGATAATAGCATTGTATTATTTTGTGTTATTTAAATTCGTCCCTCAAAGATAAAATAATTACTATTCTCAAGCCCAAAACCCCATCAAATGGAATAATTCGAAATAAATGGAACAACACGTGCGACACTCACAAACTGTGAATTGATGTCAAAATCCTAAAGAGACTTAATGAGGTTAACTGTTGCCAATGTTGGAGGTAGAGCCACGCCTTAGAATTGGGAAACTGGAGGTAAGAAGCCACGAAAGTCCATCTAGAAGGTGGGAGGATTTTTTCCATTTCTGCCCCTGGCGTGTTTTTAAACAAACGAAGCTTGCCACCCAGCATCCCTAAAAAGCAGAACCAAGGAAAAATGTCCCCGAATGGCTTAATAGTTAGAACGCTGGGCTTTCGCAGCAAAATTTCACGACTCAAAGTTACTGGTGACAGAGGAATTTGTATCGCGTCTGGATGTCAGATACCTGTCGACTCACCGTTGCGGTCTTCAATAAAGTATTCAAATACACTTCACGACCCAGATCAAAATGAATGATCGCAGCATTTTCTGGGCCCCTCAATTGCTCCAAATAAAGATCACATGCAGAGAGCTTTTAGAAGCAATTTGGAAGACAAAAGTAAACTCCTTAGGATCGGGTTAGATTATCGATCCCTGGAGGCACTTAAATGCTGTAACTGCCTTATTAATCACAGATTTGGCAACGTTTCTGTGCATGGTAGTGTTTCCTTTTTACTTCTTAGTGGAGTATTGAGCATCCACACAGTCTCTTTGTTGTTATTGCTTTTCTCCCCCCCATTTTTTAATTAGACTGTGCTTCAGTTTTATTATCATCACACATAACGCGGTGAAAGTGATAAGCTCATAGCAGGAAGACGAACGCAAGAATGGGAATGGGCCCACATTAAAAGATACTTCGGAGGATCATTGAAAACCTTAACGGTACACTACAGGAATACGGTACCCTGTAGGAGGCAATGTGGTCAGGTTAGCATTGCCCGTGATTGATGCCCTCATTTCACTCAGGTACCCATTCACAACTGAATCGACTGGTATCCGGAATCGTGCCGCCAGTGAGATTTGAACCGCGACCTCGCGCTAGCGTACCACTCAGTCCATCCGGACAAGGAGGAAGCATGCAGATAATTTGGTATTCTCTTGCGAAAAACCAAGAGCTTCTATCATTCTTAAACACAATTTAAAATATATATGTCTTTCCGAGTTCTTGCCTGGAAGTCTCATGGTTGTCTAAGTTCACTTGGATGCCGAGGATAGAACTTGAGAGGCAGTCGCCACATCGGGCTATTTCTCAGGAAAGAACATCCGGATCCCACCAGATTTAGTCGTTAGAATGGTGAAGTTATACAAGAGAAAGGCGCTTTATCTCGGCTGCGATGCCAACGCTCATAATGAGATCTGGGGAAAC
The DNA here is from genome assembly GCF_905115235.1 of Hermetia illucens. NCBI lineage: Eukaryota > Metazoa > Arthropoda > Insecta > Diptera > Stratiomyidae > Hermetia > Hermetia illucens. Next base: position 148,070,066 of record NC_051850.1, read on the forward strand.
AGCTACATCAATTGAAGAGGTGGGTATCATCCTGAATTTGTTTTTGGCAATAAGCTAGATAAGCTAGGCTGTTGTCCGGATAGCTGAGTGGTTAGAGCGCAAGGCTGTCGTACGGAAGGTCGCGGTTCAAATCTCACTGGTGGCAGTGGAATTTGTATCGTGATTTGACGTCGGATACCAGTCGACCTGAGTCAAATCAGGGTAATAATCTCGAGCGAGCGCAATGCTGACCACATTGCCTCCTAGTGTACCGTTACGGTCTTGAATGAAGTGCTCTAACACACTTCAAGGCCCTGATCCAACATGGATTGTTGCGCCAACGATTATTATTATTAATAAACTAGAAATATACAATTTATACGCCAATAATCATGACCAGCACCAAGCAAGAGCTGCTAGACATAATTCTGGGAAATACTGTGACGAACTGACTTTTCAAGAACTGGTCGGACGAACGCTCTATATTGAACCACAAATAATCAGATTCGACGTTGAGGCAACTCAGAAGAAGAAAGAAAATGATAAGGAATCCCAACAGAACAGATTGGGACTCCGATGCAAGCCACCAGAGCAACAGTAGAAAATTCTGTGAAGGTGCTGAACAAATTACAGAGGTATCTAGGCTATACATCTGCTTCTCAGAACTCCTTTCCCGGAGTGTGTCCAATCTTACGGCGGAAGAACCCAGTAGCAGACAGAAAGAGAAATAAGAAAAATTGGAAACCAGCAAAAGAGGTTTGCTCGGAAGCAACAGTAAGCTGAGAGATACGAGATGCCTTGATCCGTAAAAGAGCCAGAAATACACTGGCGTATGGCCAAGACATTAGAGTGTAGAAATGCCGACAGGTACAAACTCAATTTTCATGAACACTAATCAAGTTCGTCCACAAGATAGAGTACTGTCACCGCTAATTTGGAGTATGGTAGTTGCTGAACTCTTACGAGAGCAATACTAGAATATAAATCCAGGGTCCCACTGCTGATACTGTATTAATCTGTAAGGATAAATATGAGGATAGCCTACGTACAGAATCCACAATGGATTAAGAATTACTAGTACCTGGTGCAAAAGCGCGTGGCTGCGTATCTATCCGGGATACCAAAATATTATTTATTAAAAAGCACGAGCTTCATCCTCTGAGACCCATTAGAATACATGGCATAGAAATTAAACGAGAATCAGAAGACAAATATTTAGGTATTACGCTAAAGTAAAAATAACTCTGAAAGACACGAAGCGAAAGAAGAATTGACATTTCTTCTACCTACCTCAATACCCTAAAAACGTTCGGCTTGCTGAATACATTGGGTTCCCGGCCACATTCCGTTAAAAGGCAATGAGGCAGCGGATGAGCTTTCAAATTTTTAAATTTTGCCTAGAAGCAACACGTAGCATTTTCCTTCAGCATGACTCTCCCGCAAACAATACCCTAGAAAAACTTTCTTCTCACGGAATTACTACCCTGCACTATCTACTTTCTTACAATGATGGCGGCCTCGCATAATAGGTCCTCCCTCCTGCCATACACTTATAGTGATAATTTCAACTCTCACATCCTTACCTTTATTGGGCGACTCAGAAGTCTCTATTTTCAGTGATTTTAAGTCGAAAGCGCGTCTGATAATTGGATGCGCTTCAACCACGTCTATGCCCCATTGTTCCCGGTTCTGCCCGTTGATACAGACAAGAAGAGCGCGATGATCAATCAGACTGAGAACCTTCATTTTGTTGGTGTCGTATCTTCAGTCAGACTCTAATCACCTCTCTTTCGAAATCCGGGAACCATTTAGCCAAGGGCCATGACATGACAGGACGGACAAATTTCATCAATGTATTCAAGGTGTTTGAGGAAATATGTCATGGTCCGTTGGTGTTCCGGATAAGGTAGCATGGAGAATGTCCCCGATAACAAGAACGCAACCTTGCCAGACTCTACTTTGAACTTCAAATTTTTCCGCTGTGATAATCGCCTTTAGTTCCTCCGGGATGCCTCTCCTGCGTAAGACAATCCAGAGACACTCCCTGTTGACGCTGTCGAAAGCCTTCTCGAAATAGATGAAGAGCAGGTGAAGGACAGATCTGAACTCTGCACACTGCTCGAAAATGATCCGAAGGGTGTGAATGTGGCCAATCCAGAGCGGGAAAAAGTGTGCTCTCTGTCCATTGAGCATTCGATATGTTTTCGAGATAACTTTATCTATTACCTTTACGAAGGCAAGAAACACGCAAATACTGCTGCAATTGTTGCACTCGAGGCGGGTTCCCCTTTTCACAATGTTGACAATTATTTCTGTGGCTACTCACTAGGAAAGATTTCGGATCCCAGCATTTACGGATGAGTGGAAGAAGCAATTTGTCGTCGTGGATGAGGAATATACCGTTATCGCAAGACCATGTGGAAACTTCCGACTACCACCAATTTCTCTCATGATGCGATATATTTGTTTGTGTCTTCACTCATTTGCGGAGTATAGGGCATCGACACAGTCTATTCGTTGTTCTTGTCTTTTCTCTGACATTTTTATTTTCAATGAGATTGTGCTTCAGTTTCACTATGATCACACTTGGTGCTGTACAAGCGATAAGCTTACAACAGTAGTGACAAGAACAGAGACGAACGCAAATCATCCATGGCAATCGGAATTCAAACCTGGCGCAACGAGATCGAGAGATCAACGCTCTTCCCCTTTAACGATCACGCCGTCGATGTGATACGATATACGTTAGCGAAATCGGGGCTGTTTGAGACAGCTTCCGCTCCCTTGACTAGCGCAACAATGAATTATGTCACCGCCCACGCTACGTTTCACCTTCTAGGATTTTCCGTGATATCGGAGCTCAAGGGCATCACGTTCGCTCCCGCTCGCAGCGGCAATAGGAGCCTTCAATTCTCTACGCTCCTCCGGGACGTAGTGGAGGCACAGTGCTCGTTAATATCCTCCTGCCAGCTGTTCAAATTGTATGTGAAGACAATTTCTCCACTGTCGAAAGACAGCCGAGTCCCATAAGGGAACTAGGTTGAGCTTCATGGGTAGAATCTCCCCACTTCTGTGAAAAGAGGCAGACGCAAGCGAAGGCAAGCGATTATCAATTGATGGCTTTGCCCGAAGCTGATGTCAGCACCTCTTTTATTTCGCACATCTATAAGACAGCTCCTAAATCTACTGATAACCATGATGTGGCCCATCTGAGTAGGGGTACGTGGCCTGTCAGTTGACACCCAACTGGCCTTATGTCAGGCTCTGTACTCAACCAATGTGCAGCGAATGGCGAGACAGTCGAAGCTGCAGAAAACCGCGAACCACTCACCATTACCATTATGGTCCCCAAGATCGTTTTCCCCAAATTTCCCATTACGATCCCAATGTAAACTTTGGAAAGCCTCCTGGACTGCATTGAATCCCTCATAGAAACCCTCTCTACGAACCCTCGATACTGTGATCGGGAAGCGTCCACACAATTCAAAATCCAATCAGAAACCGGTAACGAAAGCAAAAGGTCGATGTCGCAAGATCAGTCTGATTTTGAGGGGTGATAGCTGTTTCTGAAGCATAGTTGATTTCGACATGGAGATTGCTAGCGCACAAATCATGTTTTCATCTAATTTTTATTTATAAATCAATCAATCAATCAAAGTTTTCCCAGTCTACATTATGTCACTCATAAAAACGGTGCAACTCTTAAATATGCACGTTCAAAAGCCATTAAATATAAATTTCGCTTTCGATACGGCACTATTTAGCAAAATTTCAATTAACGAAAAAATCGCTCGAAGGTTTAAACACTACCTCATATCGCAATACCTATTTATGCCGCCATGCATATAATTAACATTAAGATACAATATACAGTATACGTTATACTAAGTACAAAAAATTAGAATTTGCATTACATTTATTAATTTCCATTTACTGATGATCACTTTCTTTTCACCAGACTAAAATCTCATTGCAATCACTTTAAATTGAATTAATTTCCATCGTTATTCATCTCAAATGTTCCGCTCCCAGATTGAAATGGAAATTTCGGTCATGGCTTCTATTCAAAGATACAAAAACACAGCCAGATGGATTAGCGCTTATGCATAGAAAAAAGTATAATTAGTTCGCATCGGATCAATGTGAATATCTCCGGAAGATTCATATTTCCACACACAATGCAATAACAGTATCAGAAGTTATTCACAAAGAATAACAACTTCTGGTTCACATCATCCCAACAGAAGCACCATGACATGAGGCCCATTATTAAAATGCTCACTTGAAAGATTCTCACATTATTACAAATTGCTTCTAGCGTCATCGTCTGAATTACACTTGAATATTGTATCTTGTCGCATCCTCCAGCCTTCATTCTCATTATTCCATTTTGCTTTATTTCAGATTCATAAGCAAAATCCACATTTCCGGAAAATTTGCAATTCTCAAAAAGAAAGGTGGTTTCCACCAATCAACGATAATTATTATTTATGAATGGTTGGGATGACCTACCGTAAATCGTTTATCATCACAATATTCAAGATTGCCTGCTATCTTAGAGTCAGATAATCATGGATTAGTGGAGAATGAAGTAAAATTGATGCGATAATAGAAGGTCCACTTCAATTTTAGACTTAATGATGTTGAGATGCAACAGAGTGAAGGTACCCCTGGATGCGACTATCACCAGAGATGGTTACTCATTAAATCCCAATGAATTATTTATATTTTCTCAACTGTGCTTTAATCGATTTTGATTCAACTTGTTTTTAGATAGTTTTATATGATTAGAGTGCAATTAAATATAGTTACACACCTAACCAACTTACTTCATCTATATTTAATCAGATAGTGGTGCTGTAATTGATTTAATTATTGTAAAGATCTGGAGAAAGCGAAAATATTTGAATTATAGAAAAATAAGATGAGGATTTATTGAAAGGCCTCGATGCCCCTTTGGTAGGTATTCATACTCAACAACAGTGGAAAAATTTGGACACTCCTAAGTTTGATGACCTCGCGCGGGAATGATCGTCCGACAGAGCTTCAACTTCTTAGCGTACTTTGGCTTAAAATTTTGGTTTAACTCATGGGTATTCGGAAAACCTTTTGTTTACATGTTTCCTTTTTAAGGTTTTGTGTAAAGCAAAACCTTATTAAAATTGGTTTACTATTTGTCTGTCTGTCTGACCGTTTGTCTGTCCATCACAAGCATTTTCCTCGGAGATTGTAGGAGCGATTGACACTAAATTTGATGGAAAGGTGGGAACTATGAACGCTCACGCATGCAGTGAGTTACATCCTGTTACGTCGAATTCAAGGGGGGTGTAAATTTTTTTTCACCAAATATAGTCTTGTGGGGTATCAAATGAAAGGTCTTGGTTAGTACTTTCCGGAAGTGGTCTTAGTTTTGACATTTGTTGGAAAGGCGGGGAGTTCGGGGGGTCGAAAGCGATAATTTATTTAGCGAGGCCATTCTCATAAAACTGGCCAATGGGAAAATCTGAAAAAAATCAAGAGGCTGCCACTATATGGTGGCTAGGCTCCGAAATACCTTCCATACCAATATCCCTTCAAATAAAGTTGATAATAGTATATTATTATAATTTTCAGTAATTGGCTGCAGAACCCCCTTTAAGTTCATCCTAGCACCACGAAATTTTGCTGCAATGTAGGCTATAATATAGAGCTTGATCCCACCAAGTTTCCCAATATTACTAACAAAGTTATAATAGGTCAAAGTTGTTGCTTCTTTGGAAATTCAAGATTTTAAATTGGCGTATATTACGTGTTACGTACTAATGAGACAAATTTACACTCAAATGTCTTTATAAAGGACATACACAAAACCTTTCGTACCTGAAGCGTTCAACTTCTGGTTTCCCGACTTGTTTAAGGGTAAAAGCGAGAGTGAAGATTGAAGTGAAGAGTTTCTTCCCACAGGACCCAAGAATTTTATATACCCGGACTTATATAGTGTTTGTCTTAAACAGTCTTCACTATCGCTATACTCATTAATTTTTATGGTTTTGTGTAAAAAGCCTTATTAAAATCAATTTACTGTTTGTTTTTTATTCCTCTGCACGTTTCTTAGAAACGGTCACACCTATTAAGATGAAATTTGGTGAACACAAGCAAGCTACGAAATCCTATGCATACAGGAAAAAGCATGATATTGTGTAGACTTTGAGGGGGCTGCCCACACAATCGAAGAGGTTTAAAATTAGTTTGCCCCGTGAATAGTCTGACATATTAAATTCATATATATGCCACCTGCTGACGGCGCGGTGGCTGAGGGGTAAACCATTAGTCTCTCGATCTCGTTGCTCCAGGTTCGTACAACTGACGTATTATATTATAGCCCAGTCTTTTATGGCAATCATAAGTACGGCAGATAATGAAAAATTGTTGCCCAATTAAGACTTTAGAAATTTGAAAATGCCTCACAATTTGAAGCACGAGACAAGCATCAGCAGAAATATTTTTCGGGTTAATATGACGGTGACAACCCTACACGGAAAACCGATGTTACGAAGCCACAACAGGAGCCTCGGACAGGGTGGATTTCAAAACGACGAACCCGGCAACAACAACGGATAAACGCATTTTCCCATGGAACGTGCGCTCCGTGCACAGACCGAATGCTGCTGAGCAGCTAGCCGATACCCTGTCCCAATATAAGGCTGATGTAACAGCTTTACAAGAGATGCGATGGACAGGCACCGGTTTCCTGGAGAAGAGCCGCAACACCATATATTATAGTGGCCATCCAGTAAACCATGTGTTCGCAGTAGGTTTCTTAGTCAGCCAAAAATTGAAACCTGCTGTTATCGGCTTTGAAAATATAAGCGAACGGCTATGCACTCTGCGTTTGCGAGGCAAGTTTAGATATATAAGCCTCATTAATGTTCACGCCCCTACAGAGTAGACTGCATAGTCGGAAAAGGATACCTTCTACGAGGCAGTTGAGCGGACCGTCAAAGCCTGTCCCAAGTATGATATCAAAATCATACTTAGACATTTCAACAGTCAAGTAGAGACGAAGTCCGTATTCAGGCGACACGTTGGCTCCCATAGCTTACATCAAAATACAAATGATATCGGACTGCGGATTACTCAATTAGCAGTGTCACACAAACATACGTGCGCCACTCCAGACGAGACCACTTTCAACCGAATTGACCACGTGCTGATTGAACGCCGCCACCTCTCAGCCTTGATGAATGTCAGAACATATAGGGGGCCAATATAGACTCGGACCATTATCTCGTTGGCATAGTGCACCTACAATCCCCTCTGACAATCAGGTGAGAGTGAACACTGAAGCTATTCACAACACAGCCCTCCGCAACACCTATAAGGACGAAATGGATGACGCAATAACCGCAGACAACAAAGATCCTGGAGATGAAGCATCAACAAATGATCTTCACAATCACCTGAAAAACACAAAGATATTTGACCCCAGCTGCAAAAAAGTCGGAACGGCTGGTTTGACGATGAATGTAAGCTAGCAACGGAACGGAAGAACGCTGCATACCAAGTAATGTTACATTCTCAAAGAACGCGGGCACGCGCAGAAACTTATCACG